>NC_134579.1:159005647-160436897 GCF_037038515.1 Microtus pennsylvanicus | reverse complement strand
GTCAGGGAACCCTGGTTGCTCTTTGAGCAGATGAGGGAGGGTGACTTGATCGGGGGAGGGGGTGGGAAATGGGAGGCGGTTGCGGGGAGGAGGCAGAAATCCTTAATAAATAAATAAATTTAAAAAAGGAAAAAAAATAAAAAAAATAAAAAGTAACAATGGAGTATTATCTAGAAATAAAAATGAATGAAATCATGTTGCTTGCTGGGAAATGTTTGTAACTAGAAATCATATGAGTGAAATAAACCAGCAGAACAAAATAAAAAAAAAAAAGAATCAGTGCAATGTAAACAAAGTGAGAAAGGAAAAATTCTAAATGCATACAAACTTCAAAATCAGAGCACCCAAATGTATAAAGCTATTATACAAGCTGCAAATAATCATTTTAAATTCCTTTAATGTGTCACTTTGACCTAAGGCTACATTATGCAAATACAAAATCAAATAAAGAAAAGAGGTAAATCACACCTTAGACATAATATATCTAAGAAAAACCTCCAGAATAATTATCAGGTACAGGACACAGATGCTACTCAACAGAGAAAAACCTCCAGAATAATTATCAGGTACAGGACACAGATGCTACTCAACAGCTCATGGAATACTTGCTATGTCATTTGATAGTCCACAAAACAAGGAACTAGAAATGTAAATAGTAAAATTTTCATGTATTCTTTTCAACCACAGTTCAATAAAATAAGAAATCAACACTAGGAGGAGAAAAATTCAAAATTCAACAACCCAGAAAATCATACATGTGAAAATCAGGCACTGTGCTCTTGAACTACCACAGAACCAAAGAGAAAATTTTAAGGCTCTGTGAAAAAATGGAAATAAAATATTTCAAAATTCTGTGATATAGCAATATCAGAAATGTTTATGTTGTTTGGTGTCTATATCAATAGATCTCCTAGGAGGACTAGGAACTAGCCACTTATCACTGCAATTCAAGGTAATAAACCAAACCAATATTGGTAGAAATAAACATTTAAGATTGAAGCAGAAATGAACAGAATAAAGGTAAAACTATATAAAACTTAATGCGATTAAAGGTTTGATTTTGTTTCAAAACTATAAGCATTCGAGAAACTCACAGACAAACATTACAATAAAAAAGAAAAGAAGATCCAAATAAAATTTTAAATGAATTCAGACCAACACTACAGAAATAGAGACATGGAAGACATGGGAGATGGTTAATGACAGCAGTATATCAATAAATTTGTTAGTCTAGAATATATAAGAAATTATGAACCAAAATATTTTAGGAAATGTTGAATCATAGATAAATGTAAAAGAGAACTAAAACTAGTCATAAGTAATGTAACTAAATAAGTAGAATGATCTCATAATGAAAGAACCAGTGTCAGACTGATACACATCTAAATTCTTTTTTTTTAATTTATTTATTTATTAAGGATTTCTGCCTCCTCCCCGCCTCCGCCTCCCATTTCCCTCCCCCTCCCCCGATCAAGTCCCCCTCCGTCATCACTAGACATCTAAATTCTACTAAACATCTAAAGATATGCTACTGCTTTTTACATTATTCTAAACACTTGAAGAGCAATGAATTGTTCTAAACTTCTATGAAGCCAGGATGATCTTTTTACAAATCCAAAATAGAAAACAAAAGAAGAAAAAAGAAAGAAAAGGAAAAAGAAAAGAAAGATATAAACATAAAGTATTAAGTGGAGATGCAGAACTTGTCAATGGAAATTTATCAAACCAAATCCTAACAGCAGAGTAAGATTTTTCAATATAGTCAGTGAATACAATTCAATATAATTTTATTAATCAAATTAAGTCAGTCTCAAATTTGTTAGCTCTTGGTTTTATAGATTCATAATCCATAAGATCAGATGAGATGGAAATAGAAGCAAAATGGCCTTGAGAACTAGTTGGTTAACAGAAAATGAAAAGAGTCTTGAAGGTCAGAAGAGTTTGGGAGGGACGTGCTCAAAGTGCATCATAAATAATGTCCTTCTGTGAGGTATAAGAAAGACTGAGAGTGAGTCTGTGAAGCAATAGATTCCTCATCTTCTTTATAGCAACAGACAACAAACTAGAACACCAGTCTTGTATATCCAGTACCATTTATATTAAAGATAACTTAGAATATGAAGGGAAAGGAATATAAATTTGAGATACTTACTTAATAGTGGACAGAGTCAGAGCCTGATGAGATTTTTGATAGTTAAGAACAATGGATGCTCTAAGGAACATGAGGCTTTGATTCTCATTAACCACGTGGTAGCTCACAATATCCTAAAACTACAGATCCAGGGGATTTGGTGCCTGCTCTGGGCTTTGCAATGCACTACACAGCCACTTTGCCAAGACCATGAAAACAAACAAAACATACATATAAAACAAAAAAAAAATTCAATTTTGCTATTATTTTTATTAATCTACTAGTTCAATAAATTGAATATGGAATGACTTACTTCTATAAACATACAAAGAGACTGAGCTTCAAAGAAACTAAAAGGATATTGAAGGGTGTAGAACAGGGTGTTTTAATGAACTGGTCTTTGGAAGTAGTAAATCTAGGTTGGAATTTTGCTCTTAAAATAAATATTTGTGACTTTAAATAGTTTACCTAGGCATTCTCAATGTCATTATGAAGTGGACAAAATCTGTTGATCATCTATCATGGAGGTGTACAGTCTTAATGACAACATGTGATGTGCAGTAGACCTGTGTGGATGATGACACATTCATGAAACTCCTGGATACACAGGACCCAAGGACACAAACTCCAAACACAACAGCTTCACAAAGCACCTTCGATGATATCGCCTTCTCAAAGTGATTTTCCTTTTAAAATAGATATTATTGTGAACTTATAAAAACGGGCACAGAAATAAAAAATAAAAAAAATGGACTTGGATTCATCAAAATATAAAGCCAAACACAAAGTAGTGAATGACAAGATGCCTGGTAACAGGCTTTCCTGAGGATATCATGAGCACGTCCTTTACATCTTTGTACATGTCCTCTTCTTTGGTCTCAAGTATCTTTAGCCTGTCCATTAATGATCAAGTGAAGTACTCACACTGATACACTCATCGAGTGATCAACACACATGTCAGTGCTTGTCTCTTTCCTCTGCTGGAGAAACACTAAAATGTAGTTTGCTTTCTGAAAGAGAACCTGTCTTCCTTGCTTTGCAGCCTGTTCTGCCAGCACCGAAATGCCACATTTTAGTAATAACGCATGGTGACAGTGACAGTGAAACCTTAAAAAAAAAAGACACAAAAGGACACATTCTATGGAAAGTAGACTTCTTAAAATTTCAGTAAATTAATTTTCCTGAGCTTTCAAGAATGAGTTTTCCTTTTCTGTTTCTTCTTATATTCAGATTACAATTCAGGAACAATTTTCCTGTCATATTCACTGCCATGCAAAAAATAAAAATTGCTCCTACTTTCTTAAAGCGCAGAGGTCCTTAGTGACAGATTCTTGTGTGAATTACCCTGGCAGTGGTTCCCTGACTTCCCTCTTTGCATTGGATTAGGCTGCTAAAAGCTGCTAAAAAAAAAAAAAGTTTTGGAAGTTTTTCTATTAATTACTCTCTGTTTCCCAGATATGCCATTCCAAATAAATGCCAATAACATTAATATAATAACCTCCCAATTTACCAAATACTTACAGAAAAAAAACAGGTGAAGTTAGATTTCATAAAATGTAATGCTTTTAAATACTTAAATGATTCTCCCTGAAGCCTGCAATACTATTTTGTAAAATGGTGTTTCTATCAAATTTGTCAGCTATTAGAGTTTAGGACTTCTTAGTTTATTAGTAATACAAATGTTATGACTGAATTAGAGAAGCTTCCCTAATCACTGAAAGGTCGTTGAAAGCTCCAAAGTAATTATATCTTGTAATTATCAGAAAGTAAAGTTCTCGAATCATTTCCACCGTCAAGCATTTAGTGGTTCTCAGCCTGCAGCTATGTGTGGATAAGATTGGCTTCTAATTATAGGGATGAAAATAATTAAGGTGAAATAAAATTTTCATTTTAAGTTGCATATGCTATTTGAAATGCAGAAGTTTTCTGCCCTTATGTAATGTTTCAGAAGTCTTGAAGATCAAATTGTTATTGTACCTTAAGAACTCATGGTAAAGAAGGTGAACATCTTTCATTTATCTTGCAAAAAAAGTAAATATGCAGACTACTTATACTGTAATGAGTGATTTAGTTCTATTATGCTAAATAGCTTATTGATTTGATTGAATTAAGAAGATGCATAGACTAGCAAACAAATAAATACTAGTTTTAATGAATAGGTAATTGTATTTTTAAAACTGACATATAATATTTTTTTGACTTTTTTACTTAAAAATTTTAATATCAGGAAAGCAATAAACTAGAAAATTGTTTGCCAGAATGCCTTCAGTTTAATATAAACTGTACTAAAAAATCAATATTAGAGTTCTTAAAAGTATAAGTGTAGTTTGAAGGCACCATCTCAGCCACAAAACCTTTGACTTGCAGCCTATCCTACCTGAAAGATATTCTAGGGCAATGATGGCACAGAATTTGTGGAAGTAGCCAGTCAATATTGATTTGACTTAAGGCTCAATCCATGAAATGGAAATCATATCCGACTGTGCTTGAGTGATCAAGAACCAGAGAGTAGATAGACTAGAATCTAGTGTAAAACCAAAAACTATCAGTTTTAAAAAATTTTAACCATAAAATGACTCCTAATAAGTCTGCTAAACTCATAGATCAGTGACTTATCTTGTTGCCATGACAGAACTTTCCTCGTGCAGTAAATAGAAACAGATGCAGAGAGATTCACAAATAGCCAGACATTACTTGAAAGAGAATCATTTGAACACATAGCTCTAAATGGGATCTCTCCATTAATTTCTACTCATGAGAACTCAGGAAACACCATGGAAGAGGGAAAAGAAAGAGGGCAAGAGCTATCAGGGATGAAATATATCAAAAGAACAAGTCCCAGTGAATCAAATAATCCAGGATCATATAAACTCACAGAATGAAGAAGTAAGCAATGAGCCTATGTGGGTCTTTACCAGATCCTCTGCATATATTATAGACTTCAGTTTAGTGGTTTAATGGGATTCCTGAGTATGTGAATGGGTAGGCCTGACCTTGTGCCTTTTCTTGAAAATGTTTTCCTTCTGTCGGCTTGTCTCCAGGTGCTTTAAGTCACTTTGCAATCTGAGACATAGTTTTCTAGACGTGCCTGGCTTTTCATGACCTACACAGTAGCAAATTCCAAAGAAGGGAAAACAAACACAATAACATCACCAACAAAAACTAAAATAATAGGAACTAGCAATCACTGGTCATTAATATATTTTTAATATAAATGGACTCAACTCACCTATAAGAAGACACATGCTAACAGACTGGATATGAAAACAGAATCCATCCTTCTGCTACATACAAGAAATACACCTCAATCTCAAAGACAGAAATCACCTCAGAGCAAAGGGTTGGGGAAAAGTTTTTCAATCAAATGGACATAAGAAAAAAAGATGATGAAGCTCTGCTAATATCAAACAAAATAGATTTCAAACTAAAATCAATCAAAAGAGACAAATAAGGACATTTCATATTAGTTACAAGAAAAATCCATCAAGAGGAAATCTTAATACTGAACATATATGCTCTAAATATAAGGACACCCTCATATGTAAAAGAAATACTACTAAAGCTTAAATCACACATTAAACCCCACTTCTCCTGAAACTGAGAAGTTTCTGTAAAGCAAAGGACACAGTCAAAAAGGCAGCCTACTTAAAGGGAAAATATCTTCTCTAACACCACATCAGACAAAGGACTAATATCCAAAATATAAAAAAGAAACCAAGAAATTAGACATCAAAATTCTAAATAACCCAATTAAAATTTAGGGTATAGAACTAAACAGAAAATCCTCAACAAAAGAATCTTAAATAGCCAAAAGATAGTTAAGGAAATGTTCAACATCCTTAGCCAGGGAAATGCAAATAAGAAACTACTCTGCGATATCACCTTACACCTGAGAAAATGGCCAAGTTCAAAAATACCAATGACAGCTTATGCTGGAGAAGATGTGGAGTAAGGGGAACTCTCATCCATTGCTGGTAGGAATGCAAACTTGTATAAAAACTTTGGAAATCAATATGGTGGTTTCTAGGAAAATTGGGAATCAGCTTACCACAGAATCCAGCAATACCACTCTTGGGCAAATACTCAAAAGATCATCTGTATTTGTAATAGCTAGAACCTGGAAACAACCTAGATGTTCCTCAACTGAAGAATGGATAAAGAAAATGTGGGACATTTACACACTAGAATACTACTCATCTGTAAAAAACAATAACATCTTTAATTTTGTATGCAAATGGATGGAATTAGAAAACACTATTCTAACTAAGAAAATCCAGACTCAAAAAGAAGAGTATGGTAAGTACTCACTCATAAGTGCATAATAGCTATAAACAAAGAATATTGAGCCTATAGTTCATAATTCTAGAGAAACTAAGTAATAAGGTGAGTCCCAAGCCGGAAATAAAAACATATATAGATCCAACTAGAAAGTCAAGACAGACAAGTGCCTGACAAAACTGAGAGCATAGGGGTTAGAGAAGAAGAGAGAATGAAAAGAGAAGAGGAAGGGAGAAGGGGAGGGGTGATTAGAACTTGAGAGAATGGGATAGTAGAGAAGGAAGAAAGACAGATACGAGAGTAAGGAAAGAGATATCTTGATTGAGAGAGCCATTATAATAGGATTAGCAAGAAACCTGGCTCTAGAGAAATTCCCAGGATTCCACAAGGATGACCCCAGCTAAGACCCAATGCAATAAAGGAGATGGGTTCGATCTTGACTTGCCCTGTTGTCAGACTGATGAATATCTTAAATATCTATAGTGATATTTAAGTGATATAGTGATCTTAAATATCTATAGTGATATCACTATATAACTTAAATATCACTATAGATATTTAAGATATTCATCCAGCAACTGATGAAAACAGAGGCAGAGACCTGCATTGGAGCACTGGACTGAGCTCCCAAAATCCTGTTGAAGAGTGGGAGGAGTGAGAATATGAGCAAAGAGGTCAAGACCATGATGGGTACACCCACTGAAAGAGTCTACCTGAGCTAATGGGAGCTCACAAACTCCAGCAGGACTGGGAAGGAACAAACATAGAACTAAACTAGTCCCTCTGATTGTGGTTGACAGTTGCATGGTTGGGGCAGACTGAGGGGACATTTGTCTTTACTATAAGATAACTTTTAAGCCTAAAATGGAAGCAGGCCTGTTGTTGAAGAGAATTCCACAGACAGAAACAGAGGAATGGGTGTTTTCTTAGTTTTATGTTGCTTTGTTAATACCACACAAGATTGTAGAGACTGTTCATTTAGAATTATCATAGTATTTTTCTAGATTTCAAAGTTTACATATAATTTATTTTTTGAATTACTTTTTCAGCTATTCCATGTCTGTCAATTAAATTTTCAAATAAAAATATCACTAGCCTCTATTTATTTTCTGCTGTACTTCTGTGTGTGACAAAATTTTCTTGGAAAATTGCCAAAGACACACACACATATGTACACATACACAAACACACACTCCTACTTAGTATTGCAGAAAGGGAACCTACACAGATAAAAGTAACAGTTGCACCAATGTCCAAGTTGGTGAACCAATGAGTTGTATTTTCTTTGTCTGGTTTGTTTGTTTTTTATTTTTATTTTTTTTTTATTTTTAGAGATCAGATTTCTCTGTAACTTTGGACCTGTCCTGGAACTAGCTATTGTAGACCTGACTGGCCTCAAACTCACAGAGATTTGCCTGACTCTGCCTCCAGAGTGCTGGGATTAAAGTCATGCATCACCACCGACCTGCGAGAACCAGTGAGTGTAAGTGGGCTTTCTAACAGGAATATGAGTGAGGGGTTACTTACATGGTCAGGGATAACTCACAAAGGCAGCTGCATCATGGGAAAATCCACTCCAACATGGGCGACAATTCATGAAAGTTCTATCCTTTGCTTTCTCTGACCAGATTTGAGAAAGAACAACAATACAGAGTCTCTTCTCTGCTGATTGACTGGCCAGATTATCTGTCCCATCTGTTGTTTACTCCTTTTATACTGATACAAGGGGCCCTAGAAAAACTCCAAGTTTCTATTCTTCCAGACCTGTTACCTTTCCCTTATTTCTCAAGTCTCAAGACCCTTTTTCTCCTACCTGAAAAAAAAAATATTTCAACAGTCATATTACAACTCCAGAGCTATTAAGTTCATATTATTTTTCAGGTTTTATTTCAACAGAAGTTTTCATGAATAACTGTTTTGCCAGTGATACCAGCTGGATTCAGTTCAGTGTAAAGTAGTGCATGGAAAATAAAAGGAGACTGAGGGGAGGATTGTAGAGACAGGCAGAAATACCGAAAGGAAAACTAGAGCATTTTTTCCTTCTTGAGATCCTGGAACAAGCTAGATGCCTGGGCTCCTACCTGTGTACTTATGGCCTGTTTTGCCAGGTTTTTCCTCCCTGATATCTTCCTAATGCTTGCTCTACTTCTAATCAACTACTTCCTGGCACAAATTCCACTTGAACTCCTCATCTTCCTTTGCATTTTGAATGTACAGTCCTCAAAGAGTAGAGCCTTCCTCCCCATCTGAAGCCTCACATTCTGAGCTTTCAGATTACCAGATTCAACTACAACCAGGAAATATTCTGTGGAAAATCCAGAAACAAATAATGCAATGTTGTGTCTTCTAAAATTTGAAGATATTTAGTAGCTGTCTTCATTAGCAAATCGACTATTGCATACTGATAGTGGAAAGCTCAAATAACTCCAATTTGATAAGCACAAGAATTTTGACTCTGTCAACTTGAATGTACCAAGGAAAAGCTCAAAATACTCTAAGTGAAAATTATTGAAGTAAAAAGGAGGAAAAGTGCATGTTTCAGTTGTTGAGAATTAACATAATAACAAATTTCTTGATTATAAAGAGTGGAACAAAAAGAAATACTTACTAACACTCAGACTACAAAAGGTGCAGCCACAACAATCAGTACTCACTTAAGATGGAATGACAATGTTTTTCATCAGAAATTGTGTAAAAACAACCTTAGCAAGGTATATGAGTTGTCTTGTTACTGCAAGAAAATGCCATGCAAAGACTTAATTCCAAAGATGAAAGGAGAAACAACACTGACCCAAATGATCAATGGCCAACTTAATTCAAGCAGACAATGAATTAATGCAAGTTTTTTTTTAATTTTTTTATTGATAAAAGGAGGATAAAGAAAAGAAAAAAAACAAATTTCCACCTCCTCCCACCAGCCTCCCATTTCCCTCCCCCTCCTCCCACTCTTCTCCCCCTCCTCCCACTCTTCTCCCCCTCCTCCCACCCCTCTCCCCTTCCCCCCACTCCTCTCCCCCTCCCTTTCCAGTCCAAAGAGCTGTCAGGGTTCCCTGCCCTGTGGTACGTCCTAGGTCCTCCCCCCTCCATCCATATCTAGGAAGGTGAACATCCAGACTGGCTAGGCTCCCACCAAGCCAGCACATTGCGTAGGATCAAAACCGCGTGCCATTGTCCTTGGCGTCTCATCAGCCCTCATTGTTCGCCATGTTCCGAGAGTCCAGTTTTATCCCATGCTTTTTCTGGTAACAGTCCAGCTGGCCTTGGTGAGCTCCCAGTAGATCATCTCCACTGTCTCAGTGGGTGGGTGCACTCCTCGTGGTCCCGACATCTTTGCTCATGTTCTCACTCCTTCTGCTCCTCATTGGGACCTTGGGAGCTCAGTCCAGTGCTCCAGTGTGGGTCTCTGTCTCTATCTCCATCCATCGCCAGATGCAAGTTCTAGGCTGATATGCAATATATTCGTCAGTATTGCTCTAGGGTAGGGTCATTTCAGGTTCCCTATCCTCAGCTGCCCAGGGAACTAACTGGGGACCTCAGCTTGGGCACCTGGGAGCCCCTCTAGGGTCAAGTCTCCTGCCCACCCTAAAGTGGGTCCCTTAACTAAGAATTGTGGTTCCGTGCTCCCCTATCCAACCTTCCTTTATCCCGATCCTCTTGTTTCCCCAAGTCCACCCTCCTTCCCTTCTACCTTTTCTCTCCCCATCTCCCCTAACCCCCATCCCACCCCACCCCCAAGATCCCACTTTTCCCCCCGGCAATTTTGTCTACTTCCCTTATCCAAGAGGATAACTATATGTTTTTCCTTGGGTTCACCTTCTTACTTAGCTTCTTTAGATTCGCCTATTGTAGACTCCGTGAACCCTATTTATGGCTAGAAACCAATTATGAGTGAGTACATCCCATGTTCGTCTTTTTGGGCCTGGGATACCTCACTCAGGATAGTGTTTTCTATTTCCATCCATTTGCATGCAAAATTCGAGAAGTCATTGTTTTTTACCGCAGCGTAGTACTCTAGTGTGTATATATTCCATACTTTCTTCATCCATTCTTCCATTGAAGGGCTTCTAGGTTGTTTCCAGGTTCTGGCTATTACAAATAATACTGCTATGAACATAGTTGAACAAATGCTTTTGACATGTGATAGAGCATCTCTTGGGTAAATTCCCAAGAGTGGTATTGCTGGGTCCAGGGGTAGGTTGATCCCGAATTTCCGGAGAAACCGAAACACTGACTTCCACAGTGGTTGCACAAGATTGCATTCCCACCAGCAATGGATGAGGGTACCCCTTCCTCCACAGCCTCTCCAGCAAAGGCTATCCTTGGTGTTTTTGACTTTAGCCAATCTTACAGGTGTAAGATGATATCTCAAAGTTGTTTTGATTTGCATTTCCCTGATCGCTAAGGAGGTTGAGCATGACCTTAAGTGTCTTTGGGTCATTTGAACTTCTTCTGTTGAGAATTCTCTGTTCAGTTCAGCGCCCCATTTTTTAATTGGGTTAATTAGCATTTTAAAGTCTAGTTTCTTGAGTTCTCTATATATTTTGGAGATCAGACCTTTGTCTGTTGCGGGGTTGGTGAAGATCTTCTCCCAGTCAGTAGGTTGCCTTTGTGTCTTAGTGACAGTGTCCTTTGCTTTACAGAAGCTTCTCAGTTTTAGTAGGTCCCATTTATTCAATGTTGCCCTTAATGTCTGTGCTTCTGGGGTTATACCTAAGAAGCGATCGCCTGTGCCCATCTGTTGTAGGGTATTGCCCACTTTCTCTTCTATCAGATTCAGTGTTTTCGGGCTGATATTGAGGTCTTTAATCCATTTGGACTTGAGTTTTGTGCACGGTGATAGATATGGGTCTATTTTCATTCTTCTACAGGTTGACATCCAGTTGTGCCAGCACCATTTGTTGAAGATGCTTTCTTTCTTCCAATGTAAACTTTTAGCTCCTTTATCGAAAATGAGGTGTTCATAGGTTTGTGGGGTAAAGTCCGGGTCTTCTATACGATTCCATTGGTCGACTTCTCTGTTTTTATGCCAGTACCACCCTGTTTTCATTACTGTAGCTCTGTAATAGAGTTTGAAGTCAGGGATGGTAATGCCTCCAGAAGATCCTTTATTGTATAGGATTGTTTTGGCTATCCTGGGTTTTTTGTTTTTCCATATAAAGTTGATTATTGTCCTCTCCAGATCTGTGAAGAATTTTGATGGGATCTTGATGGGGATTGCATTGAATCTATAAATTGCCTTTGGTAGAATTGCCATTTTTACTATGTTGATCCTCCCAATCCAAGAGCAAGGGATGTCCATCCATTTTTTGGTATCCTCTTCAATTTCTTTCTTCAATGCCTTAAAGTTCTTGTCAAATAGATCTTTCACTTCCTTGGTTAGATTTACCCCAAGATATTTTATGCTGTTTGTGGCTATCGTGAATGGAGAAGCTTCTCTGATTTCCCTCTCTGCTTCCATATCCTTTGAGTATAGGAGGGCGACTGATTTTTTGGAGTTGATCTTGTATCCTGCCACATTACTAAAGCTGTTTATCAGCTGTAAAAGTTCTTTGGTGGAATTTTGGGGGTCGCTTATGTACACTATCATATCATCTGCGAATAACGAAAGTTTAACTTCTTCATTTCCAATTCGAATCCCCTTGATCCCATTATGCTGTCTTATTGCTATTGCTAGAACTTCCAGCACTATATTGAAGAGGTATGGCGAAAGTGGGCAGCCTTGTCGTGTTCCTGAGTTAAGCGGGATGGCTTTGAGTTTCTCTCCATTTAATTTGATGTTAGCTGTCGGCTTGCTGTATATAGCTTTTATTATATTTAGGTATGACCCTTGTATCCCTAATCTCTCCAAGACTTTTAACATAAATGGATGTTGAATTTTGTCAAATGCTTTTTCAGCATCTAATGAAATGATCATATGGTTTTTTTTCTTTCAGTTTATTTATATGATGGATTACATTGATAGATTTTCGTATGTTGAACCAGCCCTGCATCTCAGGAATGAAGCCTACTTGATCATAATGGATAATTTTTCGGATGTGTTCTTGGATTCGGTTTGCCAGTATTTTGTTGAGGATTTTTGCGTCGATATTCATGAGTGAGATCGGCCTGTAATTCTCTTTCCTGGTTGAGTCTTTGTGTGGTTTTGGTATCAGAGTAACTGTAGCTTCATAAAAGGAATTTGGTAATGACCCTTCTGTTTCTATATTGTGGAATACATTGAGGAGTATAGGTATTAGGTCTTCTTGGAAGTTCTGGTAGAATTCCGCATTGAAACCATCTGGCCCTGGGCTTTTTTTGGTAGGGAGGTTTTTGATAACAGCTTCTAGTTCTTCGCGACTGACAGGTCTGTTTAGCTTGTTCACCTGGTCCTGATTTAATTTTGGTAAATCGTATTTATCTAAGAAAGTGTCCATTTCTTTTACATTTTCCAGTTTAGTGGCATACAAGCTTTTGTAGTAAGATCTAATGACTCTCTGAATTTCCTCTGTGTTTGTGGTTATGTCCCCCTTTTCATTTCTGATCTTATTAATTTGCAAATTTTCTCTCTGCCGTTTGATTAGTTTGGATAGGGGTTTGTCAATCTTGTTGATTTTTTCCAGGAACCAGCTTCTTGATTCATTGATTCTTTGGATTGTTTTTTGTGTTTCTATTTTGTTGATTTCAGCCCTCAGTTTGATTATTTCCAGTCTTCTACTCCTCCTAGGTGAGTCTGCTTCTTTTTTTTCTAGAGCTTTCAGGTGGGCTGTTAAGTCTCCAATATGGGCTTTCTCTGTTTTCTTTAAGTGGGCACTTAGTGCTATGAACTTTCCTCTCAGGACTGCTTTCATAGTGTCCCATAAGTTCGAGTATGTTGTTTCTTTATTTTCATTGAATTCAAGGAAGACTTTAATTTCTTTCTTTATTTCCTCCTTAATCCAGGTATGGTTCAGTAGTTGACTGTTCAGTTTCCATGAGTTTGTAGGCTTTCTGGGGGTAGCATTGTTGTTGAATTCTAACTTTAATCCATGGTGGTCTGATAAGACACAGGTGGTTAGTAATATTTTTTTGTAGCTGTGTAAGTTAGCTTTGTTACCAAGTATGTGGTCAATTTTCGAGAAGGTTCCATGAGCTGCAGAGAAAAAGGTATATTCTTTCCTATTTGGGTGGAATATTCTATAGATGTCTGTTAAGTCCATTTGCTTCATTACCTCCATTAATTCTCTAATTTCTCTGTTAGGTTTCTGTCTGATTGACCTGTCCATTGGTGAAAGAGGAGTGTTGAAGTCTCCTACTATTAGTGTGTGTGGTTTGATGGCTGCCTTGAATTTTAGCAATGTTTCTTTTACATACGTGGGTGCTTTTATATTAGGGGCATAGATATTCAGGATTGAGATTTCTTCCTGATGAATTTTTCCTGTTATGAGTATAAAATGTCCCTCTCCATCTCTTTTGATTGATTTAAGTTTGAAGTCAACTTTGTTAGAAATTAGTATGGCCACACCTGCTTGTTTCTTAGGTCCATTTGCTTGATAAGCCTTTTCCCAGCCCTTTACTCTGAGTAGGTGCCTCTCTTTATGGTTGAGGTGTGTTTCTTGTAGACAGCAGAATGTTGGATCCTGTTTTCGTATCCAGTCTCTTAGCCTGTGCCTTTTTATAGGTGAGTTGAGTCCATTGACATTAAGTGATATTAATGACCAGTGGTTGTTAACTCCGGTCACTTTTTAAGTAGTAGGTTTTGTGTGTTTCCCTTCTTTGAGTTGCGCTGGTGAAGGGTCTCTAGATGTCTGAGTTATTGAGGTCTTTGTTGGACTCCTTGGTTAGTGATTTTCCTTCTATTATTTTTTGTAAGGCTGGATTTGTGGCTACGTATTGCTTAAATTTGTTTTTATCCTGGAAAATTTTGTTTTCTCCATTTATGGTGAATGAAAGCTTGGCTGGGTATAGTAGTCTGGGCTTGCATCCATGGTCTCTTAGTTTTTGCAGTACATCTATCCAGGACCTTCTGGCTTTCATGGTTTCCATAGAGAAGTCAGGTGTAAGTCTGATAGGTTTACCTTTATAAGTAAGTTGGCCTTTTTCCTTTGCGGCTCTTAATATTCTTTCTTTATTCTGTATATTTTGTGTTTTGATTATTATATGGCGAGGGGATGTTTTTTTTTGATCCAGCCTATTTGGGGTTCTGTATGCCTCTTGAACCTTCATAGGTACATCCTTCTTCAGGTTGGGAAAGTTTTCTTCTATAATTTTGTTAAGTATATTTTCTGGACCGTTGAGCTGCACTTCTTCTCCTTCTTCTACTCCAATTATTCTTAGGTTTGGTCTTTTTATTGTGTCCCATATTTCCTGAATGTTTTGTGATGAGAGTTTGTTGGACTTGCTGTTTTCTTTGATCAGTGCGTTTATTTTCTCTATGTTATCCTCAGACTCTGAGATTCTTTCTTCTATCTCTTGTATTCTGCTGGTTATGCTTGTTTCTGTAGTCTCTATTCGTTTACCTAGATTTTCCATGTCCAGCCGGCCCTCTGTTTGTGTTTTCTTCTTTGCCTCCATTTCATTTTTCAAATCATGAACTGTTTCCATTATCTGCTTGATTGTTTTTCCTTGCTTTCCTAGGGTATCATTCACTGATTTACTCAATTCCTCGAACTTTCTGTTATACTTCTCATCCATTTCTATAAGGGCGTTTTTTATATGCTGTTTAAGGGTGTCAATCACTGTCATGAAGTCAGTTTTTTCTCCTTCTTCATGATTAAGGTGTTCATGTCCTCCTGTTGTGAGGTCGCTGGCTTCTGGTGGTTTCGTGTTGTTCTTCAGATTGTTGGGTGAATTCTTGCATTGGCGTCTCCCCATCTCTTCCTTCCAGTATTCTCCTATGGATCTTCTTTTACAGGATCAGGTCTTCTTGCCAACTGATGTACCTTCCAAGTGATGTCACTCCCCCGTGATGTTTCTCCTGGAGTCCAGTTCCGATCTCCTTGCTGCTTGGTTAGCTTGCAAACAAAGGCCCACCCTGCTTGCTGCAGGCAGGTTATGGAGACAAAGGAGCTACCACCTTCCCCTTTGCACTCACCTTCGGGTTCAGTCCCAGCGCCCAGGCAGGCTGAACAGGGAGGCACTCTGCTCCAAGAAGGGAGGGATGGAGGGAGACAGGGGGTAGGGGGATCTGGATGTAAGCTGGATGGGATAGGAAGAGAGAGGAGGTACCGGGCAGTGTAGCCCTGTAGGTTGATCAGGAAGTGTAGGCGGGCTGTTCCGGGGTGCTGCAGCACTCACTCACCACAATGATGTCCCACTAGGTGCCCTGATGAAACTCCTTGCTGCTTGGTTCGCTCGCAGACAAAGGGCCCACCCTGCTTGCTGCAGGCGGGCTATGGGGACAAAGAAGCCCCCGAGCTCCCCTTTACCCTACGCTTGGGGTTAGTACCCAGCGCCCAAGCAGGCAGAGCAGGGAGGCTCTCTGCCACCAGGGAAGGGAGGGGGGAGAGAAACAGAGGGTGGGGGGATCTGGATGTAAGCTGGATGGGATAGGAAGAGAGAGGAGGTACCGGGCAGTGTAGCCCTGTAGGTTGATCAGGAAGTGTAGGCGGGCTGTTCCCGGGTGCCGCAGCACTCACTCACCACAATGATGTCTCACTAGGTGCCCTGATGAAACTCCGTGCTGCTTGGTTCGCTCGCAGACAAAGGGCCCACCCTGCTTGCTGCAGGCGGGCTATGGGGACAAAGAAGCCCCCGAGCTCCCCTTTACCCTACACTTGGGGTTAGGACCCAGCGCCCAAGCAGGCAGAGCAGGGAGGCTCTCTCTTAATGCAAGTTTTTTATGTGTGTACACAGGCTGCCTCTTCCTAAGGTGGAGTTCAAGAAGTGAGTATCAGATCTAAGACAAGGCTTTTATAGCTTAAGAATTGGGCATTTAGAAATAGAGAAAAATAGGTGGAGTTACAGGAACAGAACACAGCAGGTTATCAAAACAAGGTAATCACAACAAATATTCGTAGGTGGTCATATAACTTTTTGAAACAAAGGCATGATTTCTATTTGTGCAATGGAAAGTACAGACCTATTGTAGTTAATTGTATGTAAGGCATAGCCTAATACATGAAACCGAGACTTAATTATAACCAGGAAAGAAACTAGATTGTCTTTACTGTAAAATAACCTTTAGGCCAAAGACGGATGCAGGTTAGTTATTCCTCCCCTCCCTCCTACTTTTCTTATGTGTCCCTGTCAAACACTTGGTAGGGTCTTAAAATTCTTTATTTGTAGAAAACCAAAATTTTTAAAGCATCAAGAGATTCATTATTAATTTATAAATAATTACTGCTTAGTAAGCATAGATAGAACAAATATTTTGAGGCTATATAATCTTGTATGACAGTTGGTACTATAGGTAGTCATTTCTCTCCCTTTGTTAGGGAGTTTCTTTGGATCTAATATGCTCCTCACTTTCTCCCTACCCTTCTCATCCTCCTTTTCTCAGAGAGGGTGAAGCCTCCCATGGAAAATCAACAAAATCTCCTGCCTCAAGAGATGCTATTTAACTTTAGCTCTCTGTTTTTGTTTTTTAGTTACCAGTGAAAGAGAGTATGTAAGTCATCAGTTTTTGTCGCACTGTAGAAATGAGTTTTCTAATTGTGATTAGCAATAGATGACCCTGTAGTTTCTCACACATAGTTTGTTTACAAAATGAGATCATGTGTGAGGTTGTTAGGTTGCCTAAATGCATTATGAAATAATGATAAAAACTGTTCTCACATACTTATAGAGATCAAAGGCTCAAGCTGAGTTGTCAGAAGACATGATTCCCTTCCAAATGGTCAGAAATTCTGGTTCCTATCTTCTGAGTTTCAGGTTCCCTTTAAATCCTGACTCCAGACTTCAGTCTCTCCCTGTCTTCATATGACCACATGTGTATGTGTAGTGCCTTTTTCTGTTTTTCTTAAATCAACATTAATCTTTTTATTTTATTTAGGGCAAACCTTAAATCTGTCATGATCTTAGCTTGTGATATTTTATTTAATCATATCTTTAACAAGCTATTTTCCCATATAATGCACTTCACAAGTCCAGGGCTTGGATTTGGATAACCTCTTTAAAATATATTGCTGCATTATGAAAATGTGTGTGTTCTCAATACAAATATGTGAGTATGTGCTCTGTGTAGATTTTCTTAGTGGGATGCTGCATGCTCTGAAAACCCTATCAGTTTGCACAGTAAAAGAACTGTATGATCGCTTCTAGAAAGACACATTTCAGCTCCTTCATCTTCCTTTGCAATTGCAGCTGACTCATCTACGATATATTTTTCTAAATACTAAAGCTTCTCATTATGTATTCCTTGCAAAAGAACCTGTGAACATTTTGCTTCCTTAAATTAAGAAACTGAGATTTTGAGTGTAATAAATAGCATCAATATGCAGGCGTTTTGTCTTGAAGTTACAAATTTTCGTCCCTTAGATCTCTATCCCAATATATAATGGAGAAGATAAACAATAGTTTCCCAGATTTTTCCCTTCACAGCTCCTCAATCTTCTGTCAACAATTTGCTTGTTTTATGAAATAATGTTCTTGCATTTTATTAAAGCAATTTGGAGCTTTTTGAAAGAAAAGACAAAATTAATATAGAACCATTATTTATACCTTAAGTTTTATATAGGAATCATATGAAAGATCAGAAAAATGCTATCCAAAGCAACTCATTTGAATTGGTGTTTTCTGACGTGGAATTGTTCTTTGAATATAGAATTCAAATTTTCCTAAAATCATTTCACATGTCTTTAGATTTTTTTCAATCATGCTTTAAATGCATTGATAATTGAATTGTTTTTGAAATGCTGTTGTATTTTTTAGCTACCTGCTTTAATTTCAAGATGTATGTTTTGTTATCTGTATTTACAAAGCATTTTCATTTATATCAAAAATCTTTGACATGACAACCTTTTCTCTTTGTAATGCCCACCACTATTGTTTTGAGTTTAGTAGAAATTTCTACATACCTACTTGGTTTCTTGAGTTTAAAATCTTCTTAATACCTAGTTTTCATTATTTCTTTAAATGTCCCCTTGCAGATTTTTTTCTTCTCCTTCTACCCTAAATATAAAACCTATTATTTTTTTCTTTTGTGAAATTATCTTTATTCCCTCTACAGAATAACAATAACTGAAAAGTACAGACGTAACTGTATTCAAAAGCATGATACAAGCTTTAAAAATGGGTTTTGAGATTTTTTTACGTATTGTGTTCACCTTTTTTATTGATTTGAAATACAGCAATTTATAGTAATAAAAGATGAAAAATCATTTAAAAAATTATACAAAATTTATCTTTCCACTATTTTTGCTGTTTGGATTATTATTTTGCCCCTACAATGTAGGACTGTGACAGGTAGTAGGGAAAAATGAATTTCCTACTATGTGGTGACCATGGTAAATTAAGTTAATAAATCTGGGAATCAGCAAAGCTTTCCCTCTATGGGACATCTCTTTGTTCATTTAAAATATATGAAAGGAAAAAGAATTGCCCGTTCTTATTAGCAATTCAGTAAAGAGAGAATTCAAAAATGTTTGCATATGTATGTACTTGCACAACCAACTTGCATGCTTACAGTGTCTTAAAGTATGCTTACAACTCAGGTTTACAATCAGTGAGTAGATTCTATAATAAATGAGATTAAGGAGCCATAAAATATATTTTAAAACTTATTTATTGTTTGGATAATCCATCCTTGGCTAAACATTTTTATCTCAAGGAGGTAGATATTTCCTTGAGCTAAAGGAGAAATGACCTTGAAATCATGGTTTCTAAATTATCTTATCTTTGACAAACACAAATGCTAATAGAGTAATTTAAAATGTTATGGAAGATGTAATTACATTGAAATATATTTTACATTGAAATATGATTTATTGCTTTCTATTATGTTTTTTCTGCATCACCAAATGTAGTAAAAGACCTTTAGCTGATTATTTTTATTTTTTTGCAGCATTGTATTTATATTATATACCCAAAGGCCAATTATAACAATCTAGTAATCTTTGCTTTTGTAACGAAAAACTTTTTAAAATTCTAGTGAGAACTAATATGATCAACTATTAACATATAAGTTATGTAGAATTTAATGAAATGGCCAAGAATAAAATAATTACCACGGGGTTGAGTTGAAACTGAAGGAAAAGTCCTGGAAGGAATCTATTTCAACATACTTCAACCCTGTCACATTTTGGTTAATAATATCAGTGGGAGAGCTGAATATTACCTCCAGGGATTTTCAAAATTAAACCAAAACTCTTAACTATATGAGTGTGGGTTAAAAATACTTACATTAATATTTAATGTGAATCTTGAACTGAGAACTTCAAATATTTGGCAGTCACCACCTGCAAATATTACTGATATTTCTTATATATACAATATTTTACAGTTTTCAACATATACTGTAACTGTGTTTCACTTTCTGACATCAGGTTCTTCTATGTTAAAGAAAAAAATTTAAAAAAATTAAGAAAATCTCCTTTGTATGCCTAATTTAGACTGCATATTTACTTGTCTTTTTATAATTTGCCACTTTTTTCTTAAGAAAAATTTAAATGAAGGATAGAGATGTAAAATAAATAATGTTTCTGATTTGAAAAATATTGGAAATATAGTATGAATGAGTTATTTATAGGTTATAGAATAAAAATGTTATTGATATTAGAGAATAGAGGTCAAATAAAGTAAATATCAATAAAACATTGATGAAGACAATATTTTTTCAGACATAAAAGTAAATACTAGTTATAACACATACTTAGTGATTATATATAATCTCATATCCTTACAACTTATATAATATTCTAATGCCAAAATACAAGATATCTTTAGATAATTTCATATAAAATGAATTTTGAAATCAATGCCTTAACAGTAAATATTAGATAGCAATTTTATTGTTATTTTGGAGAAAAATTATAACTAAATCAAAAATGAAACATATAAAAATAATAAATGTATATAATATTATAAAATAATAAATTAAAATCTGATCCACAATTTTCTTAATTATTATTCCTCTGAAAATAGAAATGGGCCTGATTTCTCTTGTGATCTCTGTGTGGACAGTGAGTTATCATTCCCTCTGAGATTGAACGCATGGGAAAGTGAATCCTTCCCAGTTCTCTAATATGATGGGTGTACTAATTGCATACCTTAAGTATGCTGGATATGTCCTTTTTGTTGATTGATCTATTAGGACTTTTTTATTCTGAAATTCAAAAACACCAGTTGAATAGCATGTATATGTCATTAATATTGGAAGTATAAATATGCAAATTTTACAAAAGAATTGCACATAAAAAACTATGCCACAATAATCTTTCCTACAATAGTTACTTCTTGATCTACAGTTTTTTTCTTCCTCATTGTTAAATATTAAGCAACTGAAACATGTTCTGATCTTAACAAATTTTCCTAACCAGAGACATAGAAGGAACCTGTCTTCTTCCAACTGTGATCTTAAAAACCTAATCCTAGCAATGGTCATCGCGGGAATTTTGAGTGTTCTTTTAATAATGTCTATACCTATTTTCTGATCCTCATTGGAAGGCTTTAGGGAATCCAAGGCTGGGATGCAGCAGAGCAGAGAGCAGCCCCCCGCCTAGCACGATGCCTTCTTCCACAGCTGCTCGCGTGGCGTTGAGCGCATCTGTAACTCTGTCTTTCTTCTCATTCACCTCCACATCGCTTGTTCCGCCAACCTTCAATACAGCTACGCCATCTGAGAGTTTTGCGAGCCGCTCGTTCAGCTTCTCCTTTTCGTATTCACTAGTGGTGATGTCGAGCTGCTCAGTGAATGCGGGTGTTGAAGGGTCTTTGATAGTTGAGAAGATTCTGCAGAGTTCCTCGGAAGTTGGGTATGATGCCATGCTCGGGTAATTTGTGAACATGGTGGAAAAGGGAATCATTGATTCCAACAAAGGTCGTAAGAACTGCTTTACTGGATGCTGCTGGGGTGGCCTCCTTGTTAACGACAGCAGAAGCTGTAGTGACCGAAATTCCTCAAGAAGAGAAGGACCCTGGAATGGGCGCAGTGGAGGGAATGGGAGGGGGAATGGGAGGTGGCATGTTCTAATTCCTAGAATAGCGCTTTGCCCTTACCAATGAACTGTGACAGGAAGCTCCAGGCAGGTTCCTCACCGATACCTTCAGAGAAGCCCCTGAAGAAAATGAAGAGAAGGCTGGCTGATCAATATAACTGTCAGTTACTGGTTCCTATTGACAATACATAATGGTTTACTGCTGTCATTGTCCATGCCTACAGATAATTTATTTTGTATTTTTGAATAAAGACATTTGTACATTCCTGATACTGGGTGCAAGAGCCATATACCAGCGTCCTGCTTTCAACTTGAGTCACCGACGCAGGCCTGCTGGTCTGTCCGCTGGACTGTGGTGTTTGTGCCACCAGACGAGACGTCAGAGACAGCCTTTTTGTGGAGCGAGATAACTGTACAAAGCAGAGAAGTATCCAATTATGTGACAACCTTTGTGTAATAAAATTTTGTTTAAAGTTCAAAAAAAAAACTAGTCCAATTTTATGTGGCAGAACAGAGTTTTTCCATCACCTGTGCTCACTTGGAGCTCAATTTATTTTCATTAATTTTATCAATTTTTTTCCTCACACATGCCACCTGAGCCACACACTCAATTTTTTTTTTTTAAGACAGGGTTTACTGTAGTTTTTGGTGCCTGTTCTGGAACTAACTCTTGTAGACCATGCTGGCTTCAAACTCAGCTAGATCTGCCTGGCTCTGCCTCCCGAGTGCTGGGATTAAAGGCATGCGCCACCACCAAACACACTCAAGCTTTAGTTTTACCCTCTTTTCAAAATTCTCTACGATGTTCATAGCAGCATTGTTTGTAATAGCCAGAACCTGGAAACAACCTAGATGCCCTTCAATGGAAGAATGGATGAAGAAAGTATGGAATATATACATATTAGAGTACTACTCAGCAGTAAAAAACAAGGGCTTCTTGAATTTTGCATACAAATGGATGGAAATAGAAAACACTATCCTGAGTGAGGTAAGCCAGACCCAAAAAGAGGAACATGGGATGTACTCACTCATATTTGGTTTCTAGCCATAAACAAAGGTCATTGAGCCTATACTTAGTGATCCTAGAGAAGCTAAATAAGGAGAATCCAAAGAAAAACATACAGGCATCCTCCTGAATATTAACCTTCATCAAGCGATGAAAGGAGACAGAGACAGAGACCCACATTGGAGTACCGGACATAATTCTAAAGGTCCAAATCAGGAGTAGAAGGAGAGAGAGCATGAGCAAGGAACTCAGGACCGCAAGGGGTGCACCCACACACTGAGACAATGGGGATGTTCTATTGGGAACTCACCAAGGGCAGCTGGCCTGGGTCTGAAAAAGCCTGGGATAAAACCCGACTCTCTGAACATAGCGGACAATGAGGACTACTGAGAACTCAAGAACAATGGCAATGGGTTTCTGATCCTACTGCACGTACTGGCTTTGTAGGAGCCTAGGCAGTTTGGATGCTCAACTTACTAGACCTGGATGGAGGTGGGTGGTCCTTGGACTTCCCACAGGGCAGGGAACCCTGATTGCTCTTTGGGCTGAGGAGGGAGGGGGACTTGATTGGGGGAGGGAAATGGGAGGCGGTGGCGGGAAGAGACAGAAATCTTTAATAAATAAATAAATAATTAATTAATTAAAAAAATTCTCACAGAGGAAAAAGGAAAAGAGCAAGCTAATAGCTTATAAAAAATAAAGTTACATGTTGCTAAAATATGGACTATTAATGCAATTGGAGTCCTGATGGCTAATCTTTTAAGACACCTTTTATAGCAAAGTTGTGATGCCTAAAGCTTTCATATAGTATGGGAGCAATAAGCTGTAGTTTTTGAACAAAGAGGAAGGACTGCTAAAATCCATAGAAGGAAAAATAAAGAATCATTTTCTATCTAGACATTACCTGGAAATAGTTATTGCTAAAGCCATTACAGAAGATGAAAGACACACGACACCTTTTTAGACTAAGAGGGAGCATCTGGAAAGAAATAATATACAAGCTAAAGGAAAGGAAAGTGTCACTGATACCTCATCATGATGGTGTCAGCACATCACTTTTGTCATACTCAGTTTATGGAAATGAGCCATCAGATCAACAACACACAATGAGTGGTTTAAAGAAGACATAAACATGAGAGGTCAGGGTCACTGGGAGTCACTGGAGAAGCTGTTAGACAATGTTAATGTTACCATTCCTGGTTTCACAATAGAAATAATGTTATTACAGAAATGATTTTGGATGATATTTAGAGCTGAAGGATACTCAATAAATGAGTAAATGAATGGATACATACAATAAACACTTAGAGATCACATGAGGGATAGTGGTATCTAGGAACCAGATACTTGAATTGGAAATCATTGAAAGCATTCTTGATACTAGATTATCTCTAGTTAGAGTCCATTGAAGAATTTGAATTATAACACTGAAAATATCTATTTTATACACTGAAAAAATATGGACTCCTTTTTATATAAACTGATTGCTAAGAGGCAAATGTAAAAATGATGTCAGTTTAGGATAGTAAGTGCATGAACTCCTGTTAGACCTGTTTGCTTTGGTTGTCAGTAATGGTCATGAAAAGGAAAAGCTGGTGGATTTAAACAAGCATACTGTTCAGCTTGAGTTTTCTGGATGAATATTTGATACAGGAAAATAAAGGGAAACAAAAGAAATCAGTACTACCCATGCCTTTGGTCGCAAAGCACAGATGGAATTGATAGGCTATTTGGTAAGCCTAGGAAGACAGGAAGGAAAAGAGATATACTCTAAGCCCTTTACTTGTCAATGATGTTCAGTTTGATAAATTGTAGGGCATCGATTCTATCTAGGAAACTGGCTGGAAGGCTTATGGTTAGTGGCATTCATCTGAGGTACAGATGACCACACAGAAATTGTCACAAAAGACGGCTTAATTATAGCAACATGGAAGAATCTTTATAGCAATTTCCACCAGGGAAGCTGTAAGGTCTGTTGGCAGCTCATCTGGACACTACTGTTACCAAACTGAGAAATACATTCTTTCCAAATATCCTCTTGCAGTTTTCAGTGGCTTCAACACTGGCTTGGTATTCTCTTTTAAGTAAACAAATGATTAGTTCAAATTGTCTCAAAACCCAAATAGGACATATATATAAAAAATAAAAATCATTTTCCTATTCTTTTGTGACAATGTTGTTTGCCCCTTTGATGTCTAAATTTGAAGTTTATAAAGTTCAAGTTCACAAAACATGCTTATTACCTTTAATTTAGAGGAACACTTTCAGTTTATGAATACTAAATGGTGGTTGGTCTTATACTGTATCTTTTAAAAGTAAAACTGTTTTAGGATGAGTGGGCCTGCTTTTGGTCCTGGTCACCCAGCTAGCTTACACCCAAAATAATCACACAGAAACTGTATTAATAAATTACTGCTTGGCCCATTAGCTCTAACCTCTTACTAGCTAACTCTCACATCTTGATTTAACCCATTTCTAACAATTTGTGTTCACCACTAGTTTGTGGTTTACTGGGAAGGATTCAGCATGTCTCACCTGGAGGCTCCATGGCAGAGGCTCTCTCTCACCCTGCTTTCTTCCTCCCAGAATTCAGTTTTGTCTTCTCCGTCTACCTAAGTTCTACTCTATCAAAAGGCCGAGGCAGTTTCTTTATTCAACCAATGAAAGCAACACATAGACAGAAGGAAATCCTACACCATAAACATACACCTTAAATAAATGAGTACAGAGTTTTTACAAACATAATTTTAATAACAATATAGGTCAGAAACTACTCATTTGAGATGATATATAGTAATATATAAAATAAAACTAAAACTGATGGCACAGTGTTAGAATCTCAGATATTAGAGAGTTTAAGATAGAAGATCATGAGTTCAAGGCCAGTATGAGCTTCATAGTTTGTCCAAAGCTACCCTGAGAAGTTTAGTTCAAGTTTGTGTCATAATTTGATTTTTAAAGGGGACAGGAACTGGAAATGTAGTTCATTGATAAGACAAAACACTTGCCTAAATAGGCTTAATATTACTACCATAAAATGAATAATTTTATACAATAGTAGTAGAAAAAGAGAGCATACTACATATAGTGAATCATTCTATTCAGACCTAAATAGCAATGAGATTACTAATTTTGTTTTAATGAATAAATAATTACTTAAGTAGTTACTCAGTGTATCATGAAAGTTAGACTCAACTCAGTCCCAAAATGTAACAGCAGTAAAACCAGCACACAGTGTGCTGTTAGATGTCTGTGTTCACATGGATGATGTGATGTGACATGCCCCACAGTTAGTATCGATTGTCAAGTGAAGAGAAAGAAAAGCAACCTTAACAAAGTTCCATTACTTTAGGAGATAAACAGAGATTCATTTTCTACAATCAAAGATAATATAACCAGATGATCAAGGTGTCAACAGCTTTAGTTTCTGGATGGACTCTCTAGCTTGCTGACTCCTGTCTCTGGCTGTGTACTGCTTTGACCTTTACTCTTGCACAGGGTGAGAATAATACATTCATTGTTTTGTTCTTCCTGTTTTTCCTTGGATATGGACATAGGCCTGGCTTTGCATCAAATATTTGTGTTTCCTCAAACTTCACATGTTGAAATCAGATCACCAGTCTAATGGTATGAGAAACAAGGGCTTTGGAAGGTATTAGGTCATAAGGTCAAAGACCCCATGAATGAGATTAACACACTTGCTAAAAGATGCTTAAGAGTCCTGCCTTGCCCCTTACTGACAAGTGATGATAATCAGGAAGTGTCATCTCTGAAAGAGAAAACATTCTTTCATCAGGTGCTTGATTTTATGTTGTGTCTATTTGGATTTTTCATATTCTGAAATGATGATAAATATATTTATGTTACTTCCAAGTTAGCCAGTCTATGCCATTTGTTACAGTAATGCAAAGAGACGAAGGTAGAACACATATATGTGGTCATATGTCAAATAAAAAGGGTCAAAGATACTATTTCTCAGCACAGTCACCATACTCACACCATGGCATATTTACAGAAAATATATTTTGAAAGTTACTATTTGTGACTATACAGGCTAAAAACTAATGTTACAGAATAGAAACGTTAAAGAAATGTGTCTGAAGTTAATAGAAAACAAAAAAATTCAAAAAAAACAAAAGACAAGAAAGAAGTCTGAAACCCTATATTCACATCCTACAGTAAAGGGAACTGGGACCTGGGGTGTTTGTCAGATAGGAACTTGCAGGGGTAGCTTCATAAGTAGACATCTGTGTAAACAGAGAGAATCTTGGCGTGGGTATAATGAGCAACACACTCAGCAACAATAAAAAGAGTTGAGAAAGCTATCAAACTTTCTCAGAATATTTATATGAATTGACAGCATTCAACTACAGTACTGATTTTCTTGGTCTTCTAGCAGTGATACTTTTGATTGTTTTAGTCCCAACATAGGCACTTTAGAAAGTATCATGTCAATATCTAACCACTAAGTAGATTTTTTTCTTGTTATCACTCCTCATAGGAAAATAGGGAGAAATTGCTAGAGCTGGAACATCTGAAGGGAAGAGAGTTAGTAGAACTGCTGCCATCAATAGGCATTCAGAAGTATGAATTACCCTCAGCCCTTATGAATGGCTATTTGATATATCCTTAGAGACTCATACTCTATGATTGCCTACTTCTCTCATTTATTTCCTCCAGCATCAATTAGGTTTGATAAAGCATAAAAAACTGAATGTCACATTTGGTATGTTTCTGGATGACCGCATTGATTTTTTTTTGGCTTGTGGATAAATTCAATTACATGCAGCATTCAGAAATTCCTGTAATTGTAATTTTGCTGGATCTCCTCACTCAATAACTTCCCAATTTCCTAATCTCCTGTAAGGTCGAAGGTGGCAGAATGTAGAGCAATTTTTTAAAGCAGTACATGAGTAAAATTCAATATCTAATAATAGGCAGAGCAAATGCCATTATGCACACAGCATTCGGCCTTTAAAATTCATATTAATTGCAAAGTACCATCTGTTCAAGTTCCATGGCTCTGTCGTACCTTAAACCCTGGTCACATCATTTAGGAAATAAACGCTTCAAGTATGCCCAGTTGAATACTTTGGAATTTGACAACTACAAATTTAAGTGAATTAATTATGATTTTTTATAAGTTAATTTTAAATGATCAGATTTCAAACTATTGTGATGATATAGAATTTAGAATGCCTCAGATATCATACACACACTCAAAGTTGAGTAAAGAAGGTATTTTTCTTGGTATAATGCTTGGAAGGGAGGGAAGCAAGAGGAGAATTAGTGAGGGGAAAAGTAGAGCTAGAGAACAGAGAGGGTAAATATGGGAAGGGAGAGAGAGAGAAAGGAACAGAGACAGAAAGACAGACAGAAAACCACAGAGAGACAGACAAACACAGAGAGAAACATAAAGAAACAGATAAAGGTTATCAAGAATAGTTATAAGCATACAACCATTCTATAGAACGACCTATAAATGCATGACTCATTATACCTTATTAGCCGTGGTACACTGCCATACTGATGATCTATTCTTAGTTGCCATTCCATACCTGTGTCAATAATATACTTTGGAATATATTAAGAAAAATCACTGCTTTCAACTTGTTACTGTGTGGGATAAAAGAGGCAGGAGAAAAGACATGCTCTTTAGAAAGAGAGACAGATGTTTCTACATCATGTTACAGCTATCTAAGGATGGATCTAGGACAAGGTACCGGGATCAAAAGTATGAGCAGGTGATAGACTGCAATTAGAAGGCATTATGTCAACATGTCCTGGAGGATATGGAGACTCTCAAAAGGACTTAGCATAGCCATTCATTCTATTTATAATTGGTTTCCTAATGTAATATTCATTCCCTTGTTAAAATCATTAAAACTATCTCTCTGAGATGGTGCAGTAAAAAAGGTAATAACAGGAGCCCTGGGACTGATAATGAAAGCACTGACTTGTGTAAAGTGAGACAAAAGGCGAAGTCTCTAATGATGGGATCTTAAAACTGAGACTACAGAGTGATGAATTGATATTTATGAATATACTCAGCAAAACAGTGGTGACAGAAATCAATGCATGGCAAACTAACACACACACAAACAACAAAGAAGCAGCAGCCCCATTATGACTATCTTGGTGTGTATTTGACAAAGATTTTCTTTTCAGATCAGGTCCACACCCATTTCTGATGTGTGCCTTTTTTATGATTGTGCTGTGTGGCGGGAATATTCACACAGACTGTGTTAATTAAATCACCCCTTAGCCCATTAGCTCTAACTTCTTATTGGCTAACTCTTACGTCTTAATTTAACTCATTTCTATTAATCTGTGTATCACCATGTGGCTGTGACTTAACCAGCTAAAGTTCCCAGCATCTATCTCTGGTGGCTCCATGGCATCTCTCTGACTGGGCCATTCTTTCTCCCATGCTATAGGCCAAGCCAGTTCTCTTTTATTTTTTTTAATTTATTTATTTATTAAAGATTTCTGCCTCCTCCCCCCAACCACCTCCCATTTCCCTCCCCCTCCCCCGATCCAGTCCCCCTCCCTCATCAGCTAGAAGAGCAATCAGGGTTCCCTGCCCTGTGGGAAGTCCAAGGACCACCCACCTCCTTCCAGGTCTAGTAAGATGAGCATCCAAACTGCCTAGGCTCCCACAAAGCCAGTACGTGCAGGAGGATCAAAAACCCATTGCCATTGTTCTTGAGTTCTCAGTAGTCCTCATTGTCCACTATGTTCAGCAAGTCCGGTTTTATCCCAGGCTTTTTCAGACCCGGTCCAGCTGGCCTTGGTGAGTTCCCAATAGAACATCCCCATTGTCTCAGTGTGTGGGTGTACCCCTCGCAGTCCTGAGTTCCTTGCTCGTGCTCTCTCTCCTTCTGCTCCTGATTTGGACCTTGAGATTTCAGTCCGGGCGATGAAAGGAGACAGAAGACAGAGACCCACATTGGAGCCAGTTCTTTATTCATTAACCAATAAAAGCAACACATAGACAGAAGGACTTTTCACACCGGTGCTATTTTTATCTTGAGGACTCATTTGCTATTTTTTCTTACTCAAGTCCACATTTCATATCCAAGGTTGTACCACTTCAGCATGAAATTCCTATTGTCACAGACTAGTAATATGAAGCAGCGTTTAAGGATATGCTGTGTAAGTGACTTGACATCTCTCTGATGGTCTCTGAATGAATTAGTAGGTCAGCACCTAGAGTGACTGAGATTAAAATAGCTGTTGTGAGGGAAATGTTTGGGTTATCTTGTATTTTGTTCTAATTTGTTCCTAAAAACTAGACTGTTTCATGATGACTTTCTGTCCATAACAAGGCACTGAGTTTCCAGTATCCTCCAGGCTACTCTCCTTAACATTTTGCCTGTTGGACCATTTAATGTCATCATCTATTGAGTGAACATTAAATATCATGTTAGCATTGACTCTTCTAGAAAATAAAACAAACGTTTCAACATGTGCATGCAAAGTGATTTAAAAGTACTATAAAATTTTATTAGAAGTTGTAAAAATTTTGAGAATACACATAACTTCAAAACTGAAAAAAATGCCTCTTCATTTATATAATATATGTAATATTTTATTTAAAGCAAATAATCTGACCCATCAATTTGTTAATTTTAAGTAGTAGCAATTATGTTCTATATTCTCTAGAAAACACCATTGTACATACACGAGGAAATAAAATTGGTGAAGCAAATAAATAGTATTGTAATATCAGTGTTAATTTCCTGGCCTTTTAGAGCAAGTCTGCAAATTGTCCTTTTCTTAGGGAAGCATACATTCACAACTTCTCTCTCTCTCTCTCTCTCTCTCTCTCTCTCTCTCTCTCTCTCACACACACACACACACACACACACACACACACACACACACACACACGCATACACACATTTGTAGTTGTATATACAAGAATAGAACCATGAGATAGTAAAGAGTTTACCTGAGGAAGAAATGATCAGTTAGAACCAAAGATAACATTTAGAGAACAGAGCTTTAAGGTACGAGTAGGAAGCACATTTAGTAATTTGTTAGACCATGTAAAGGCAGTAGCTGCATAAATGTTCAAGTGTTGTTGATCTGAATATACATGATTAAAAAAAACCAACCCCAGGGATTGCTTTCTAGAAAATAGTCTCTGTATGAACAATAAGATAAACTCTGACAGCCATGATTGGAACACATGCCTACAGAGTTTTCTAAAACCACCTAACTTGAAAATTTTAAAAGAATTGTTTTTCTACTACAGTAAACAGTGGCGAATAAACAACCACAAACCTTATTTCATCATAGGAACCATCCAACAAGCATTTGATTGCTGGACATCCCAGACATAAGAATCCCTGGAGCTCAACAAAGTCTTCATCTGAATCCTTACTGCACTATCAGTGTGCCAGTATTTCCTCTGTTTATAGATACAAACCAGAAATGCTAAATAGTTTCAACATCATTTTCTTCTCCTTGTTCCTACTGTCAGTTAATTAGTACGCTAACAAGCTTTCGGTTTGGCTTCATCCTCATATCCCATGTATTCCTACCATCTTACCAACCAAATATCCTTACTGCTGCTATTGTTAACTATCCAATTTAGGTAATATTTAAAATCTTCGTCTGAATTTTCTGTTTCTATGATTAATTCCAAACTTTTTAGTTTATGTTCATATTCTCCACTCATGCCTGCTTTCAGAGACATTTCCTTAAAGCATTTTTGACTACTCCTGATAAATTCTTGCTCTCCTTCCCTCCCACATTCTTTCCCTCTTACTTCTCCCTCTTTCTCCCCCATATATCTGGATAGAGCAGAATAACTACCCTATAATATATAGTCACTTAGTGTCAATGGTCTGTCTTGTAAATTTGATCCTCTCAAATGTACAGAGCAGTAAAAACCTCCTCCACAGTGATAGAAACAACTCTTCCTATAAAGAAGTTTTGACCTAGGTAATATTGACAAAAAAAGAAATGTATGGAAGAACTCTTAACAGGTGTGTAATCCATAAAGCTTCCTAGTGCCAAATGAACTCTAGCAAGGGACAGTCTCAGTATGAAAGCAGGACAGTTCTTAACACAGAGTAGTCATTCATATGTTCCAACTCAAGGAATGACTTTATCAGAACATTGATAATAGAACACACTTTCAGATTGTCTACTTGTTTGACCAATTATTTTTAGCTTTCTGATTATAAGTGTTGTAACCCACTGGTCTTAAATCTAGCATAATGGCTGGTGGAGACTTTCGGGCTGCCAACCTAATCCAAAATTCTATGAAAGATTTTATTTTAAAAAAATAAGAAGGAGAATGTTAGAGTAAGAAAACCAAATTTCTTCTCCAATCTATATGTGTTTACAGGTATATATGCCCACATGCACAAGAGCATATATGACATAGACACAAAACATATAAACACACACACACACAAAGTTATAACTAATAATAGAATATAGACAAAAATGACTTGTATGGTCACTGCTCAATGTTTCCATGAATCTTGTTTCCTGTACTTCTGATTGCAATTTAGTTCTTTTCGTTAAAGAAATACAGTCAATAGAAAGAAAACAAATATCCCATCATTGTTCTTCCTTCTTGTTTGCAATGTATTTTAGATTTTATTTCTCAAAATAATTTAATTTTCTGAATGTCTATGTCACTGAAAGACTTAACCATAACAAGAAACTGTTATCGTATTCCTTGATTGCCTGTCGGTCTGTTTACCTTTCAAATCCTGCTTGAAATTTCTCAAAGACGATAATAGATATTATTATGCATATATTGATGAGTAATGCTATAATATAAAATAACTTGTGAAAACTCTATTACCTGTTTGCCTCAGCACACAAAATCTGTTCTATCTTAACTTTCTTTCTGGAAGACTATAATTGCATTATTTACAAACATGCTCGACCTCTAATAGACACATGACTATAAAAAAATACAGCCACATAATATATTTGCAAGCATTTTTTAATCATCATTCATTTAACTATAAGTAATAAATGATAATAAATAACTATATATATGGTGGAAAACTATGAAAATAACTTAAATACTTAGTCTTATGGTATAAAACCACCTTTTGTGCATTCTATAACATGAATGTTGTTCCTGAAGACAATTTTTAACTTTCAATATCAGTGATTTGATTTCCAAACTGAAGGCTGATACTGACATTAGCAGCCTGGATTAATGTCAATTGAGTTGGCAGGCTGTGAGTTCTGGGTCTGACAAAAGTTTAGCATATTTCTGCTGACAACTCATTTTGCCTAATCAACATCTTAATAACGGGTGAATAGATTAAGAGCAGTAAGTAGTCTCAGTTTTTTATTGCTGATTGCTGTGATATTTAAAAGATTCAAATCAATAATTAAGATAATTAAGTCATTCAATGTCAACCTTCTAAGCAGACATTTGAAATAATTTAAAAAATAAAAAGACCTGGCATACACTGTTGTGACATTTAGGCTATGCTTACAATGTTTTCCTTATTAATTGCAAAAAGGATACAAAGGAACATTTACAAATGCACTGAAGTCATAAGTATGTGCAGTAGGAGTTATTAGAATTAACCTCTAAAGAGAAAAAAATGTGTTGATGTGGCTGCACACAGCTCCAGTGTTGCCATATCCCCAAAGCATTTTTACTCATATTACATTCTTTAGTCTCGTCTAGCGTTCAGAGATTGTGTACAGTTGACAGGACCCTCAATGGGCTCCTAGGTTCATCTCTTCATCTTCCAGTCTTATGGAAAATGTGCAAAATGAGATGTTTGCCTAGGACATAAAGAAAAGGCAAAATTTAGTCGTGAATTTTTTTTATTAAAACACTTCTTTTCTGGCAATAAATTTATATGAAGTTCCATGCTTATTTTTATAAAAGAAATAATGCAACCATCTCATAAATAACAGAACTCTATGTGAAATGTTGTTTGGTAGTTTATTTACTTCACACTAAAATTTAGCCCACCAGTAAAGACATATGGTATCTAGCCTGATTAAATGTGAAAGTAGTAGAAAAGATATTTGTATATTTTTATAATGGCTAGTTTATGATGTGAGGAACACTCAGACCATAACATTTGGGATATTTATTTGACATGTACACAGTGTGAACATTTAAACTAATGGCAGATGTGCTATATCTGGTGTCTCCTTACAACAGTGGACACCATTGTCATGTCCTTTCTTAGCAATTTGTGTCATATATTATAAATGCACTTGAAATTTATCTCCTAGTCCAATGTTGCAACAGCACTGTATTACTAATATAAATAACTAGTATACTAATAATATATTGATCAATTATATATTAATATAAAATATGTATTAGTAATATATATTAGTAAAATATATAATGTATGTTTTACACACACACACACACACACACACACACACACACACACACACACACACACATATATATGGGGAAAGAAAAAGAGAGACCGAGACTGAGAAAACAGAAAAAAAGAAAAGAAAGTGTGAGAGAATAAGTAAGAGCAAGAGATAGAGGGAAAAAAGAGAGAAAAGGAGAGGGAAGGGGAGGGGGGAAGAAATCTGAAATAGAGGGTCTAATTGATTATTTGTTGTTGTTGTTTGTTTTTTACTCTTTGGGTGCCTGCCACCCAGCTCCCAGATAAATACACAGAGACTTATCCTTACTTATGCATGCCCACTTATGAATGCCTGACCTTAGTTTGGCTTGTTTTCTAGCCAGATTTTCTAACTTAAATCATTTTCTTTTCTGTTTCTTTTTAACTATGTCTTGCCTCTCAGCGTTTTACCTTTTTTTATTATATATATATATATATCTTTCTTACTTACTCTGTAGCTGGCTGTGTGGCTGGATGGCCGGTTTCTGTCATCTTCCTTTTCTCCTTCTTCTCCTTTTCCTGTTCCTAGGTCTTCACTATTTATTCTCTCTGTCTGCACACCAAACCCACTTATTTCTCTCTCCTGCCTAGGAATTGGCCATTTAGCTCTTTATTAGACCAATCAGAAATTTTAGACAGGCCAATAATACAGCTTGACAGAGTTAAAAGAAATGCAAAAAAGAGAGAATACACACATCTTTGCATCACTAAACAAATATTCCACAGCATAAAAACATAATATTCCATAACAAAGATGGGATGAGAGAGGCATAACAATATATTATGTAGTCTAAGATTTGAGGCATGATTCCCCTGCTATACTCTCCAGCTGATGATATAATACACGTGTAACACAATGCCTGCCCTTAAGGGATGGTTTTAATATTGAAAATTGCACAATAAATAAGATAGTATACAAACAGTGAAAAGAAACTTAAAATGAATGTGAAAATAAATAAATATTGTGGAGCAGCAATGATGCATGAAAGCAACAAAGAAAGAGGCTGACACTTAATATCTAATAATGATTAGGGTTAGGGTTAGGGAAAAGAAAGTGAATTTAAAAATAAATAAATATTGTGGAGCAGCAAGTGTTCCTGAAAGTAACAACGGAAGAGGCTAGCACTCCTAGTGTCTTACTTTTGAGTAGGCAAAGCTCCATTTGTGGAATAGATATGACCCGCTAAAGGAAAGGTAAAGACAAGTCACTAACTGATGATTTAAGATTCAATCCATGATTTACAAGCGAAATTGGAAAAGCTCATTATGGACAGAAGAGTTTTAGGCTAAATATAAAGAATAAGGAGCTATCTCCAGTACCTCATTACCCACCAAGAACTTCCTTTGACTGTAGACAAAGAAAAGCTTCCACCAAAAAAAAAAAAAAAAAAAACAGATTCCAGTTATAATATATTTGTCAGTTAACACTCAGGAAAATTTTTTACTAAAGGTACATACTGGGCTGCTGAAATGGTTCCACAAATAAAGGAGGATGATACCAAACTTGAAGTCCTGGTTTTTATTATTGGCACCCACTTGATTGAAGGAGAGAACAGAGTCCAACAAGTTGTCCTCTGATTTTCACATGCATACTCCTCTGTCAACTGCATGGGAACATATGCAAACATAGAGTAAATAAAAATATTTTTTCAAGTTTCGTTAATGTGTTCATTGTCAGTTATTCTTTAACAAACTATCAGTAAAACAATAAAGTGAGATAAGAATGTACAGCACAATGAAGCTCTCACAGAAAGTGAGAATTTCATAAACATAGAGTGCTTATAGTATTCATTTAAGTGGACACTTTGTGATGCATCTGCCTGTGACTGTGTGTCTTATAAGTGGCTATAATCTGGGAAAGATAGCTGCCAAGGAAGAAAAGAAGCAGCTGTCTTGGAGTTCTATTATCTAAGGAGCTGCCAAACTGGATGTATTTCTTCACTGTGTTACTGGGGGTGATATTCTCAATTATCTGTTAAGGGCCTGGAAGAGCTGGCAGGCTTAGTGGGAAGAAATACATTTTGTGACCTAGTTAGGAACCAGGTCTTTACTTCAGAGAGCCTTTTAGAACCAGGTATGATGTGAAAAAATAATTGTGTGCACAACAGTAACAAAGGAGTTGCACAAAGGGGGGACTCTAAGACTGATTTTTCAACTTCTCAGAGTTTGGGTGAACCTTAGAGGAAAAGAAAGGAATATCAAAATATTTGTGCTTATATGTCCACTGCAGTAGGGAAGCTCACACTCCCCTTCGAAAGAAAATAAGAATTTAATGTACAATCACAAATGAAGTTTTCTTTATATTTTTTCTTTGAAGTATAATTTATTTGAAATAAAGAAGAATGAATTCAGATGTTGGGTTTATTAAGGTTTGAAATTATATAAAACTTCGAAATTTGCAATGTTATGCCCAAATCCACGAAGTCCCCAAAAGCCAACAAGGGGAAAGAGTCCCATATGTAAAAGCAAAGAACATTTATTTTATGCAAATTTGCAAATCAGACTCTCTGAATGTCCAATGTATTGGAATAAACAGAGAGCAAGGGTAGATGGTGGGGGGGTGGGAGATAGGGGGTGGGGGAGTAGGGGGTGAGGAATGGGGGGTGGGGGAGCGGGGTGGGGCTCAGAGTAGGGTTTTTATAGTAGTAGAGGTGGGGGTAAGGGATTTCTGAGGTTCAGGACCCCTGATTGGCTGACATTTGTCTAGGGGTGTCCTGATGAGTGTGTGCTGGCAGGTGGTCCTATCTACAATGGTTGGAATGTTAGACATTTGGGTGGTGCTCAGGTAATCTTAGTTTATGGTCCTTCCTGTGACCAGGCATTGCTTCAGGGTAAACTAATAAGACTCAGGCCTCCATTTAAATTTATCTGTGGCTGAGTTCTACTTTAGGAGGTGATAATGGTGGGAAGTAAAGAACTTCCTATAGGTGATTTGTTTATATTTAGTTTATCATGGCTGGCTCCTAGGAATACAATAAATCAGACAGAGAACAAAACCACATGACTTCCCACTGTCAGGTTCCTAGACTAAGTCCCCACTCTACACCAAAACTAGGCAAGGAATAGATTTACCTTGGATAAAATTTAGGACTGTTTGGCATATGGGATACATGCATGTTACTGCGCTTCATCATAATGTTCCCGTAATCTGTGACTTTTCATTGATGAGCAGTGTTCTATTTTATAAACATGTTTGACTTCCCACCCTATTAATTATTGATGAGTATTATGGTTCTTTTCAATATTTAAAACATTTTTATAAGGAATAGTAATACCTATTCAAAATTGTGCCAGTTTACATTTCAGTCTGAAATGCATAAACATATGATGGTTATTACTGGTACATATACTCACAGTGTGGTTTTATAGCTTGATCAACTCATTTGTTTGAACCACCTTATAACACTGTATGGTTTTTACATTTTTATTGTTGTAGTTATGTTTTTGCCCCTGTTGTATTAGTAGATGCAAAAATATTAAATGTTTAAAGTGTACATTTAAATAATTTTTGGCATAAGTATAACTTTTTATACTGGAATTGGTATAAAGACAATGTACACCCCCATTTCCACAGTGGAATCAACCTTTAAGGTTATTAAGACATATTTGAGTAAGCTGTGCATTGGTCCTGTTGTGTTCCAAAGATTCTATTTCATCCCTGTTCTTCCTGACCTTTGGCTCTTAAAACATCGACACCTCATCTTTCATACCTCCTGAGTCTCAGTGGTAAGGGTATGTGATATAGATGTTCTGTTTATGACTAAGCACGCCAAAGACTTCTGTTATGCATTTCTGCATTGACTACTGTCCACTTAAAACTGCTTCTTCTGATGAAGACAGAATGCTGAGCTAATCCATATACATAGAGATACATATTAGAGGGCAGTTTGGTGCTAAGTAATTTAACAATGTAATAGTCATAACTTCTCTCCTAGGGTCTAGGAGAGCTGCAGCATTTGGTTCCTGATGAAGCTTACAATTCCAGGCATGAATTCCAATCTGCTGAGCAGCCTTACTTGATCAAAAAGTTGTTGTTTACTCTAAGAACATTTGTGGTATGATTATACCCATGTGTGAATCTTGTCAATCAGCTAACTCCTGTAGCTTTCAGGGCTCATAGTTGACTAAGACTCTTGATACTTTTCTCCTCCAGCAGCCTATCTAGCCACCTTCCAGTATTATGAAAGCTGGACCACAGGGAGAAAACACCTTGGTCAGCAGTAGCTTACTTTTCCATGTCACATTACTTAAATATATACACTATAGTGTTTTTTTTTTAGCAATAATATCTTATAATTAAGTTGTGGTTGGCAAAAAAGAGTGATAAAAATATTCTGTCTGGATCTATAGAACTGCCTTGATCAACAACTCAAAAGAAAATATACCACATCGAAAGCTTTACTTCCTAACAAATGGTTTCAGAGAAGACTGTTGTCCTTTATGCAGAGTAATTCTAACTAAACTCTGCCCCCCATCCATATTACCCTGTTCTGACATCCCCTTAAGATCTTTAGGGGATCTTAAGACCCTTAAGTTCTGCTTAAGATTTTTTTCAAACAACAGCGGTACCTTTCTAGTTTCCTTGCACCTATAGGAATTTCAACCTAAACACATGGGCACAAAGTTTGTAGCAAAGTACATCAAGTTCTCACTTAGATAATTACCTATATTTTTCTTTCTTTAGTTTTATAAATTTTTGTTTTTCTTGAAATTTCTTCAAGTTTCTTAGTTCTTGATATATTGATATATATGTATATATAGCACGTACTTCCTTAACACAGTTTTCTTTTTGTTAGGACTTTTCCTCTAGTTGGCAGAGGGTTTCTTGTAGGTTCCTGGCTGCACAGCTAGCTTAAACCAGAAACAAGCACATAGAAACTGTATCCCCCTTTACATATAAAGAAACATTTACAAACAACATTTGGGAATATGGGCGCAGTTCCATCCAAACTTCTTCCTGCTGCTTATTGGGTGAAGTAATTCTTTGAGGGGTGATCAAGACAATCTTTCAGAGGGTCTTGTTCCATCAACCCACATTGTTCTGGAAGCAATCCACAGGTTCTCATCTTCTGTGTAAACAAAAGAAGAACCTCTTTTCCAAAGCAACATACCCTTATACCCAAATTTGGAAATCATGATACCTTTAGAAGATATATGCTGGTTTAGCTTAGTAATACATACAATGAAATATCTCTCTGTACTTAGATCCTTCACAGTCAAAAAATTCAAAGACACAATAATATATATAATCCAGACTTCTCTGTGTGTATTTCATCTTTACACAGCTTGTTTTTACTCTATTACTATTTTCTTAAAAATATTTATTTATTATATATACAATATTCTGTCTGCATGTATGCCTGCAGTCCAGTAGAGGGCACCAGACCTCATTACAGATGGTTGTGAGCCACCATGTGGTTGCTAGGAATTGAACTCAGGACCTTTGGAAGAGTAGGATATGCTCTCAATTGCTGAGCCATCTCTCCAGCCCTACTCTATTACTTTTAAATATTAATTTTATTATCTTTACTCCTTTAATCTATGAACGTCTGTACTCTGTCTCTTTAAAGACATTACTCCTTTTAAAAAAAAAAAAACATTTACTTCTTTCCTAACACTCTATACTCTTTTCCTTCCCTCTGACAAGCCTACATACATTTATCTAACACTGTGACCCTTTTAGATGTCTTTTATGTCTGAATCTGTTCTACTCTGTACCTGTAATTCTTTACTGTCCAGGAGCACTTTTTAAAATGCTAGATGCTTCTTAAACCTTAATCTGCATCATTGCTAGTGGAAATACTGTACTTCCTGCTTTCTTTGCCCTTGTAGGTGCACAGCCAGTCCATGTTGCTATCAAGCAAGCTGTAGTATGCTTCTCACAAACCTCATGCAAATGTTCAATTGAAAGAGCCACCTTGGTTGGACTGGCAGCATGGCCCAGAAAGCCTGGATTTCAAAATTGTGCCTTTTTTCCTGCTACCGCTGAGTCAAAAGAACCTCTTTTAAAAAAAATTTGTGTCTAGAATTTCTTCTCAAGCTCTCTAAGGTTTTTAAGTAGATTTTAGTTTGTCACATTGGTGCCAATGTGTTGGAGTAGGGCCGCTTGGTTCCAGGCTGAAATAATCACACAGAAACTGTAATAATTAAATCACTGCTTGGCCCATTAGCTCCAGATTTTCATTTGCTAGCTCTTATATTAATTTAACCCATTTCTAGTAATCTGTATATTGCAATGTGGGCTACGGCTTACCAGGTAAAGTTCCCAGTGTCTGTCTTTAAGGGCTCCATGGCTTCTCTCTAACTCCCACCCTTCTGTCTCCCAGCAAACAGCCTAGCTTTCTCCACCTAATTCTGTTCTTCTCTGCCATAGGCTCAACGCAGTTCTTTATTCATTAACCGATAAAAGCAACACACATATAGAAGAACCTTCCCACACCATCCCCTTATTTCAGATTTTTTGTTTGTTTTTGGAGGAGTGTCTCCTCTTATCCTCTACTTAATATTGTTAAAATTTTTCTTGATTTTTATGTCGTAAATGTATAGCTTTGTTAATTATTTCTAGGACATTTTTCTTTCCTTGGATTGTGTTTTACAGCTCAGAAAAAAATATATGTATGTATATCAGTAATATCTTTTATCATGTATTGTATCAAAGAGCTTAAATATATTCAAGTACAGAGTGCAGAAGAAAGGATTTATTACACTGTAGTTTAACAACTATAGAGTAAATTGAATTCTAAGGCAGATATAACTAAAATTAGATATTCATTTAAATAACATAAGCAAGAATTTTAATATGTATCTTAATACAATATATTAACCTTAAAATAATTAATGCCATCTATGTCTTGACTATTAAGTTGGGTTCCAATTCACATTGGCAGTGCCTATCCCTGAATAATATATAAGTATTACTGCAAGATATCTAAGTGAGGAGACACTGGCAATAAAATATAGATAGCATTTTGATCTGATAATTAGCAGATAGTTTGGAAATTCCTGAATGAAAACAGGATGTATATAATAATTGAATTGTCTCTATTGAATATGATGTCTGAAAATACTCCAGTCATTGGAAGTAAACCAGACACGTTACAGTGTTGTATTCATTGAAAATATATTCAGCATTCAACAGTCTAAATTTATGATAAACAAATAAGATTTATAAGTTACATTCAAAATATGCCGAAATCTTAAATAGAAGATCATGTATTTTGCCAGTATTCAACCATGAAGAGTTTTCTCCAGCAATGATTTAGTGTCTGGCTTTTACTTTATAACAAGAGAATATCTAAGCACATTACAGCTCAATTATAATAAAACCTTACAGACATATACAAGCTTGCTACCTCAGGACCTGCACTTGCATTTATGCTGAAAGTAGCACAGCAGTACCACGTGAATTTGGTAGCCCCAGGCTTGTCCAGAAGCATCACATTAATTCACATAAAGAGAAAAGTAGATTCAAAACTTATGGCAGCAAACCAAGCATGATAAATGGATTAAGTAGAATGGTGTCATTTTTCACATTAAAATAATACTGTAAATTTAATGCTATTGAGTTCAGAGCTTGTTTTATATTTTAAATATATAAAATCACTTAAAACTATATATATGTATATATATATATTTCACAGTGAAATATATTTAAACATGTTTTAATAAAAATATATACATTTGAAGGTTTGTCACAAAATCATATGCTCTTAGCATGCAGTTGATACAATGTTTTCCAAATTAGAATTCTTTATAGATTAAGATTTTACCTAAATGCATTATTAACTATTACACAAAAAATAAAAATAAAAATGATAGAATGTTGGGGAAATACACCGTTTACTTCTTGTGTACATTATGTAGTGTTATACCAGGTAATATATATCTGACTCTTCAAACATTTATCATTTATTGTATTGAAAATATTTGAAATACCTCTTTTTGAATCTGAAAATTTATCCAAAACCACAGCACCCTAATGTGTAACAGCAAACCAATGCTGCTGTCTTTTTATTTTATTTTATTTGGTTTTTGTTACATATTTTCTGTTTGTAACTTTGGAGCCTATTCTAGAACTAGCTCTTGTTGACCAGACTAGCCTGCAACTCACAGAGATCCGCCTGTCTCTGCATCCCTAGAGCTATGATTAAAGGTGTGCGCCACCACTGTCCAGCAGAGCTTCTGTCTTTTAAGCTACAACTTACTACCATTGTCTAATCTCTCTCTCTTTTCTCCCCCAACTTTCTCCAGCCTGTTCCTCTCATTCTTTATAATTCCATGACATCCACCTTCTTAGTGTTAACATAAATGTGACTATATAGTACTTGTTATTTAGAGCTTGACATATTGAGCTTAAAATGACAATCTCCAGTTCTTTCTATATACTGCAAGTAACAATTCCATTCCTTTTATGATTGGATTGCCTTTTGATATGCCCAGGGACTCTGGGGTTGTGGATTTGTGTTTTTTCCATTTCTTTATTGTGTGCATAGTGCTTCATCATGGGTTCCACTGAATGAAAAGGACCTCTGTTTAACAAAGGAAGCAACTGACAGAAATAAAGCAACTTTTTCAGACCCAGTCCAGCTGGCCTTGGTGAGTTCCTGATAGAACATCCCCATTGTCTCAGTGTATGGATGTACCCCTCGCGGACCTGAGTTCCTTGTTCGTGCTCTCTCCTTCTGCTCCTGATTTGGACTTTGGGATTTCAGTCCGATGCTCCAATGTGGGACTCTGTCTCCGTCTCCTTTCATCGCCTGATGAAGGTTAATATCCATGAGGATGACTATATGTTTTTCTTTGGGTCACAAATTGTAGGCTCAATGTCCTTTATTTATGGTTAGAAACCAATTATGAGTGAGTACATCCCATGTTCCTCTTTTTGGGTCTGGCTTACCTCACTCATGGGATAAAACTGGACTCGCTGAACATAGCAAACAATGAGGACTGCTGAGAAGTCAAGAACAATGGCACTGGGTTTTGATCCTACTGCACCTACTGGCTTTGTGGGAGCCTAGGCTGTTTGGATGCTTACCTTCCTAGACCTGGAAGGAGGTGGGAGGTCCTTGGACTTCCCACAGGACAAGGAACCCTGACTGCTCTTCGGGCTGATGAGGGAGAAGGAGTTGATTGGGAAAGGAGAAGGGAATTGGGAAGTGGTGGCAGGGAGGAGGCAGAAATCTTAAATAAATAAATAAATAAATAAATAAATAAATAAATAAACAAACAAACAAACAAACAAACACATAATCATAAAAAAAGAAATAAAGCAACTTAAACAATTGCAAAAATGTAGATTATATATTTGAAAATAGTTGACATCCACAAAATGAGGAACTCCAAAACCTCAAGAGCAAAACTGCATGTCATAAAGAGTGGTGGACATTAGTCAAGCATGATGACACACATATATCCAACATTAGAAAGGCTGAGTGTTGAAGGAGCAATGGGCTGCGTTCCTGCCACCTGCCTCCTGGATTTCTTGCTAGCTTATGCCCTGAAATAACAACACAGAAACTGTATTCTTTTAAACATTGCTTAGCCCATTAGCTCTAGTCTCTTACTGCCTCACTCTCATATCTTGTTTTAACTCATATCTAATAATCTGTGTAGCACCACAAGGTTGTGGCTTACTGGGAAGATTCAGCATGTCTGGCCTGGCGGATGGCTCCATCTGACCCACTTCCCTTCTTCCCAGCATTCTGTTCTGTCTACTCCACCCACCTAAGGGCTGGCCTATCAAATGGGCCAAGGCAGTTTCTTTATTAACCAATGAAATCAATACAAACAGAAGACCCGCCCACATCAGCTGAGAGAGGAGGGGATTGAGATCAGGATATCCTGGTCTGCAATGCAATACTGAAACAAGGAAAACAAAACAAAAGGATGCAAAATTTTAGAGTGTTCCTTGCCTTTTGTCTTCTTACAAAATCTCATGGAAACTGGCATAATCGAATCTTAGACTCCCTGATGGTGCCCAGGAGCACAATATATGAATTTGCCTAGATTTTTCATTTATTATTCTTCATATGCTTCAAACTCCTTACAGTGTTGCTGTATATAATCTCTAATTGGGCAATGTCTGAGTAAAGTCTTGAGCTCAGAGTTTAATTCTGATACCTTTTACTTTGTAGCTTATAGTAAGAAAATTGGTTCTATACAGTTTGGCTCTTATACCAAGAAAAGTGGATAGTGAGCTTTCTTAGGTCTATGGTATGGATGAGGTTAAGTTATATAAAGAGTGGGAAATGGAACCTGGAAATATTTAATAAGTATAGTAAACAATTATTAATAAATAATTTACTAAATACTTAAAAATACTCAGTTTGAGAATAAATTGTAGAATCTAACAATATCCAAATCTTCTTTTTTTGTAAAAAATTAATAAACTTGGCAATACCTTCTTTAGGAGAGTGAAAGGGAAGAGAGTAAATTAACTTGTTAGTACCTTAAAAAATGGGGCTTTGCTCCAGACATTCTGTGAAAAATTAGCAAAAGTATTGCAAACAAATCTGCTCTTGTAAGTGTTGTGAAATATTGGTGTACACTGTGAATATGTGTCTTCTCCTAAGGTGCCTTCTGATTGGTTTAATAAAAAGCTGCACAGCCAATAGCTAGGCAAGAGAGGATAGGTGGGACTTTCAGGCAGAGAGAGAACTCTGGGAAGAAGAAAGGAGCTGCCAGCCAGACACTGAGGAACCAAGATGGGCAGTATAGAGATAAGGTAATGAGCCTCATGAAACAATGTAGATTAAAATACATGGGTTAATTTAAGCTATAGAAACCCATATTGGAGCACTGGACTGAAATCCCAAGGTCCAAATCAGGAGCAGAAGGAGAGAGAGCACGAGCAAGGAACTCAGGACCGTGAGGGATGCACCCACACACTGAGACAATGGGGATGTTCTATCGGGAACTCACCAAGGCCAGCTGGTCTGGGTCTGAAAAAGCCTGGGATAAAACCGGACTCGCTGAACATAGTGAACAATGAGGACTACTGAGAACTCAAGAACAATGGCAGTGGGTTTTTGATCCTACTGCCCGTACTGGCTTTGTGGGAGCCTAGGCAGTTTGGATGCTCACCTTACTAGACCTGGAAGGAGGTGGGTGGTCCTTGGACTTCCCACAGGTCAGGGAACCCTGATTGCTCTTCGAGCTGATGAGGGAGGGAGACTTGATCAGGGGAGGGGGGAGGAAAATGGGAGGCGGTGGCGGGGAGGAGGCAGAAATCTTTAATAAATTAATAAATAAATTAGTTAATTAAAAAAGGAATTAGTTAAAAACAAGCCTAGGCTAAGGCCAAGCTTTTATAATAAGTCTCCATGTCAATATCTGCAGGCTGGCAGTACCAATAACAAAACACTACTGTGTGTAAGCCTGATAAATGTATGACCTGTGCAAATTCCACGAAAAGCACAATTTTCTACAGGTCATACTAGAGGAAGTATACATTCTCAACAGATCAAATATATTAAAGAAATCTTCTGAAGTAATAATATTCTTCCAAATAGGAACCGTAGTCTTAGGACTTTGTGCTGACTTCTAGCAAATATTTAAAATAGAAATTTTCTGAAATTACGTTCTGTACAGCAGAGAAAACAAACTCTAATTTTTGTGAGGACAGTATTGTCAGATTTCAAAATTGAATCCATTTTAAGACTACCATTGCCGGGCGGTGGTGGCACACGCCTTTAATCCCAGCACTCGGGAGGCAGAGGCAGGCAGATCTCTGTGAGTTCAGGACCAGCCTGGTCTACAAGAGCTAGTTCCAGGACAGGCTCCAAAACCACAGAGAAATCCTGTCTCGAAAAACCAAAAACAAGACAAAACAAAACAAAACAAAACAAAAAAGACTACCATTATTAAAAAGAGTAGAGCAGTATCTATCATGAACATAATTTCATTAATCTCTAATGAAATATTAGTGAATCCAATGATATAAAGAGATGATCACAGCAAGTAAGCTTCATCATTATCACAGTTCTGTTTTAGCTTCCAAAGATCTCACAGCAATCTAACATTCAGTGTATAGCAAAAGATAGCACAAGTAAAAGATTGGTATATCAAAATTTAAGCACAATTCATGATAGTTTACCAGAGCTACAGTGCTAAATTAAATAATATATGCAACCATAGTTTTAGAGACAAGCCCTCAGCTGCGGGAGTTCCAAATGAGTAGACATAGCTACCTGTCCCAATATTCTAATTAAGGAGCAATTTATGAGAAAAATAAGATTTAGTGAAAGTATAGAGAGAACAGATATACTGGTTCCAGTGATCCAAAGATTGTGTTTGTAACAGTTACTACCATAAAAACAGAAGAAATTGAAGAATAGGGAGCAAAGGTTTGCCTATTTAAACATTCCTGGTAAAGGCGTGACCAGGCTTATCATTATCTCAGTTTTTGTTTTGCAAGATGAATTGAAGAGGTCTTCATTTAAGGAGAAAAGCAAGGATCTCATGGGGTAGTTATTTCTACTCCAAAATCTAGCCTCATCATCAAAGATAATTGTCTTCATTTTATAGGGATATGTTTTATAAAGCTTGCTGTTGCTTAGGGCACAGTGGATAATGGTAGTTTGCATCTCTTTTCTCCTAAGTGTTTACTAATCACTCCTATTCCTGGAGTCTAAGGTGAATGCAGAGTGACTCAAGTGGAAAAGGGAAAATAGAAATCATGGCCAGAGAGGGACAGAATGGAGTTAGCACAGTGTCTTAGTTAGTTTCTGTTACTATGAAGAGACACCATGACCACAGCAACTCCTATAAAAGAAAACATTTAATTGGGTGGCTTACAGTTTCAGAGTTTCAGTTCATTAACATCGTCAGAAGACATGGTGGCATACAGGCAGACATGGTGCTAGAGAAGGAACTGAAGGTTTCATATCTTGATCCACAGGAAGCAGAAGACTGTTAGCATCCAGGCACATCTGCCACCATCCCTTGGAGACTTGGCAGATTGTGTCACTCCTGCAACAACCCTGTGTACATGGCAGGCAGTATCCTATGCCTTTAAAATGTAGAACTCTGTCTACTTCTTCCTCTTTATTTCTCTACATCTATCTCTTTTTCCTTCTCTCTCTCTCTCTCTCTCTCTCCCCAAAAGTCCCTTTTTCACTCTCTCTCTCTCTCTCTCTTTCCTTTCTCTTTCTTTCCCCCACTTCCTTCCCTTCCCCCAATAAGACTCCACATGTAAGCTTTATATGCATGGTGTGTTTGTCTCCAACCACTAAGGTCCAATTTCATGAGATATCACTACAAAGCCTGTCTTACTAAGCCTAGCTAGAGCAAATTTGACCTCAAAACCTACTTCTGCAGTGATACACTTTTTCCAACAAGACCAAATCTCCTAATATTTCTAGTCCCTATGGGCAAACCATTCAAACATGAGTCAGTATATGGGGCCATTCCTACTCAAACCACCACACCCAGCTATTGTTGTCCTCCTTAAAACTAAAATGCCATTCAGCACTTACTGTGCTGTATTTATATGATGGAAGATCACCAGCAATCATTATATATAATACAAAATCTTTCTAAGCTAAAGATATCCCATCCTCACAATGTCATTCAATTCTTTTCCACAGCTCCTGTAAAGCGCAGAGGTAAACAAGAAAGGAACAATTAGTGCAGTGTTGTGCAGCTTAGAACTGGGATAAAAGATTGTCCATGGGAAGACCACACTAAAGAAAATTATGTAACTCATTAATACGGCAATGGGCAGATATAAGCATGTGGCTTCATACTAGTGAGAAGCTCTATAAATGGAATGACAGAAATGGGAGTTTAGCTCTGTGCCAGAGCACATCCACAGCATGTGTTAGGACAATGTCTTTGATCCCACATAATCAGAAACAGAGAAAAAGACAGAGACACAGAGAAATAGAAGTAAAAAAATACATAAAAGTTAATATCACATCACTATGAGTAAACTTAAAAATGTTGCTTGCATCATGAATGTAGTCTAGATTTTTGGCATTTATTTCATAAACTGAAGAGTAAAATTTTTCATGATTCTATCTTTTTGAAAATCGTTAGTTGCATACAAGTAATAAATTGTCAGTGAATATTCTCCAAAATGCATTATGAATGGGGAAGAGGCCATTTAATCACAATTATTAATCATTATTTGAAACTTTGACATAATAAAGTTTTAAAAAGTTAAAGTAATAAGGGAACCTGATTGAGAACACATTTCTATATTTCACGCAGCAGGTTGAGGCAGGTTGGTCACTACTTATTCTAGGCAGTTTATGTTAGAACTGAGACTTTGTCTCCAAAACAAAACAAAACAACAAATAGACATAAATGAGAGAGAAAAGAAATGAACAAAGCAAACCAGAAGATAGAAGTGAAATGGAGATTGTTAAGTTCACAATAGTGTCTACTAATAGAGAGGTACAAGGTTGTGGAGTGAAAACCAAATTATACAAATTCCCTAAAACTGTTTTCAAATAGTTCCAAAAGTAAAACACCCATGTAAAAGCATTGTAATTACCAGTATTGTGAGAAACTAAAAAAACAATGTGTTTTATGGAAATGAAATTTCTCAAATATCTTAAGAAAGTTTCAAGTAAAAGAGTAAATATTGTGACGCATTGGCTCAGACAGCAAATTATCTCAGCATGACACATTATCCTAAAACATTGTAGTTGACTCATAGTTTAGAATTGTTCTGGTTTCCAAAGGCAAAAACAATTAAATTGAAAGTTTGGGATTTATGGTTGTCTAGTCCCCCAAGAAATTCCTTTTCCCAGGTTCTGATTTACACAAAGTTCGCCATTCTCTCAGGGGCTTGAAGAATGTCCCTATTTGCTTTTAAGAAAAGGGAGTCATTATCCTTTCCAGGCAAAAGGGACACAAGACTGTGCTGCCCATCCACTTGCCAAGGTCAATGCCACTCTCTAGGCTCCCTCAGTCCCTGCTCAGGAATCCCACCCCAGCTCACAAGTCTGCTTTCTCCTGCTCCCATTTAACCCTAGAAAATTTTTCCTTGTCAATTCTCCTGGCTTTGCAAGGAGACAACAGTGACAATTTGGAATAAAATTATCTCTATTCATTCACAGAGTAGCTATTTTGGTTTCTTTATTCCGCCCATGTATGGTCATTTATCTATGAAGATCCTTGAGTTAATACAATCTAAGACGCTTTCTGTTGTATCCTTATGCCACCCACAGTGACCAGACTCCTCAGTAAACCATCTGCTTTTGCATTCAATTGCTCTGTCCCCAATAATTTTGCCCCTTGAGAAATGGTTTCATCCTCTAGTTCAAGCTGCAATGGAACTGTCAATAGAGCAACATAGCTCAGGCTACCATGGAATTCACACCAATCCTCTTGTCTAAGTCTCCTGAGCGCCAAGATTAAAAGCCTAAGACACTTTCTTATACTAGTTTTTTTATTATTATAAAATGCTTTTCATACAATGTATTTTTATTGTGTTTCCCTTCCCCCAAGTTCTCTCTTATTCTCCCAACCTAATTTCATGTTGTTTCTACCTCCCCTGCAATTGATGCTCCTCTATTATTGTGAAGAGACACAATAACCCAGTCAAAAAGCATTTAACTGAGGCCTGCTTACTGGATCAGAGGCCGATATCATAACAGTGGAAATCATAGCAGCAGCCAGGCAGGCATGGTGCTGTAACAGTAGCTGAGCCTTTACACCGGATACTCAAGTTGGAGCGTAGGAGTGAGAAACGGATATTAAGTTTTTGAAACTTCAAAACCTATCCTCAGTGACATACCTCATCCAGAAAAACTATACATTCTAATCCTTCCTAAACATTTTGTCAAATAATAGTCAAACATTCAAATATATGATTCTATTGGGACCATTATCTTTCAAACTATTACATTCGACTCTCTGGCCCCATGGGCTCGTAAACACATCACGATCCAAAAGCATTTACTCTAACTTGAAAAATTCTCAAAGTCCTTCACAGTTTCAACATAGTTTAAAAGTCCAAAGTCTCTTCTGAGACTCAAGCCAAGCCCTTGTAAAAAATCAAAAAGAAAATTATATATGTCCAACATACAATAGCAGAAAATATACCTTTCCAAAAGTGAGGAAAAGAGGCATAGTAAAGAAATATCGGACCAATGCAAAATTGAAACCCACCAGGGCAAACTCCAAATGTAATAATTCTACTCTCAGGTCAAAGGTCTTAGGTGACGCTTCAGAATGGTCACTGTTTCAAACTTTTCTCACTGGAACACATTTCTCTTCCTTGGGCTGGCTCAACTTCCTCTGTGCAACTCTTCTGAAACGCCATGGTTCTGCCATGTCTAACATCTTAGGGTCACTTTGAATTCTAGATATCACTTTAAGAGTTTCATACAATATCCTTTCTTGGAGTCCATGCAGGGACTCTTGCTTCCTGTTTAGCCTCTGATGTTTTCGTTTGCTATGGATGAAGATTTCACAGTCCCTTAACTCCTATATCCTTGATAAAGCTGGAACTAGCCAAAGCTGCCATGCAGGGGTTCTTGCTGTGTGTTTGGCCTATGATGTTTTTCTTAGTCATGGTTGAAGATTTCACAGTCCCTCAACTCCTGTATCCTTGATAAAGCTGGAACTGGCCAAAGCTGCCAAATTCTGCTGCCTACTGGAGCTTGAACTGGCCCACTCCTTGAATTGTGTTGGCACAAACTTTGACTTGTTGCGTCTTAGGATAAGGAAATCCTCCAGGCCTCTCTCTTGTCCTTCCACAGGATGCTTGATTAGTTTGGTAGTGTTTAGCCTTGAAGGCACCATTCCCTTTATTCCATTTAGCCTCAGACTTCTTTAAATTTTTCATTTCCTGAATACAGGAATTGGACCCAACATTAAATTTGCTGGTGTTCTTTTTCTACTCAAACTGTTCACTTGTCTTTCTGGTTGCATCACTTGTTCTTTTTTTTTTTTTCTTGTAAAAGGTCATAATCGTAACCACTAATATCAGTGCAACCCAGTCAATATTAGGTTGTCTTTAAGTTACTTCTGCTAATGAAATTAGCACAAAACTCTTGAATTTAGCCTCTGGTCAATTCATAAGAGAGGGATTAAAGTAGGAATATTATTTGCTAAACTATCACACACACACACACACACACACACACACACACACAAACACACACACCGGTCTGTAGCTCCATGGCTCACATTATTTCCTTTTGTAACATCTTGAGTTGATTTTTCAATAGTCCTCATTACCCCACTTCACTCAACTGCTTTCCTAATCCAAAGTCCCTGTCTAAATCAGAGTTACTATTGCTGCAATGAAACACTATAGCCAAAGAGCAAGTTAGAGAGTAGTTTGCTTTTTTCTATTTATACTTCCTTATCTTTGTTCATTATCAAAGGAAGTCAGGACAAGAACTCAAATATGGCTAGAACCTTAGGCAGGAGCTGATGCAGACACCAAGGAAGGGTGCTGCTTACTGGCTAGCTTTGCATGACTTGCTTCACATGGCTTTTGTACATAGCTTGCTCAGCCCACCTTTTTATAGAACCCAGGACCACCAGGCCATGGCACCACCCACCAAGCATTTATCCCCCATCGATTGATAATTAAGAAAATGCATTACATCTGGATCCTGTGGAAGCATTTTCTCAACTGGTACTCCGTCCTCTTTGATAACTCTAAATTGTGTCAAGTTCACACAAAACCAATCATTACAACGGATCCCATGTGACCTTGTCACATAAACATACCACTATTAAGCCATAATATTTCCTTTCTTATTCACTCCCAAGATATCACATTAAAAATGTAAATCCTACAGTCTTTACAAATTCAAGCACATTAAAATTTCAGTCCTTTTAAAATAGCCAATCTCTTTTAAAACCCCAAATCTCTTAAAACTCAAAATTCTTAAACTGTGGACTCCAGTAAAATCTTAAATAAAGCAAATACTTCTTACTTCAAGAGGCAAAAATCAGGGCACAGTAACAATCAAATAAAAGCAATACCAAACTTCAACAGTATAAATAGCTCAATGCCCAGTTATTTGGGATTCACTCATAATATTCTGGGGTCATCCAAGGGACTTGGGTTGATTCTGGGGCTCTGTCCTCTGCAGCACATGGATCTGCCTTCCAGGCTGTGACTGGTTTCACTCCACTGCAGCTGCTGCCCTTGGTGGTCATCTCATGGTAATGCCATCTCCAAATTTCTGCAGTCCCTTGCTGCAACTAGACTGCATTTCCACCACACTTACTGACACTGACACTCAACTTCTATGCATGACCCCTTCAATCTTGGGCCTTAAACTGCCAACAAGGCTGTATTTTCACCAATGGCCTCTTCTGGTCTCTCAAAGTACTGAGTCTCAGTTGTTCTCAATTACCCTTTCATGCCTTCAGGAAGTCCCACCATGGTGACTTTTACTACAAAATTTGGCTGCCAGTACAAGGCACAAGTTTGGGCACCTATGGAATACAGCTTTTATGTGCTGACTCTGAGGAAGCACTTCCTGAATATTTCATCTCAGTGATGTTGGTCCCTTCTTAGTTACAGCTAATTCTTCAACCGCAGATGACCAGCATTCATTTCCCACCAATGCAAAGGTTTTACTTTTGTGGTTTGGCAAACAGCCTTGATAGAGTCTTTAAAATTCCTTCTGAACTTCACAAACCAGGCCTCTATTGTCTGCGCTGCTCTCCACATTCTTGCCTTGTCAGGAACAATAACCGAGAGTCTACATTTGATTCTTAAATTGGAGCAGAGTGTGAGAGATTGACCCTAGCATGGGCTTTTGGAATGTTAACACCCAACCCAATAATATACCTCCAACAAAGCCAGACCTCCTAATCACTCCTAATCAATCTGCCATCTGAAAAGCAAACATTAAAATAAATAAGCCCATGGGAACTATGCTCATTTGAACCATCATACACCCTCAAACAAAATATAAAACAATAGATAAATAAATAAAATGCCCAAAGATATCAGCCCTTAAAACATTCATATATAGGGTGACATTATCCAGATTGAGTGGGTTATATATTTAGGAATTTATGTATATACATACACACACACACACACATATATATAGCACACATACACATATTCATATGTGTGTATATTTATGGATACATATTTATACCTTAACTACAACAACAAAAGAGCCCATAAACTAGATAAAGAATAAGAATGTTATATGTTTGGGTTTAGAGGGAATAAATATTTGGAGAAAATGATTTGATTATAATATAATCTCAAAAATAAAAGAGAAATGAAGAAAAAAATGCAAAATTTCAAAAAAAATCCACAAAGAAGAAGAAGAAGAAAATAAAATTTGTTTTTGTTGGGTTTCCCTTGGCGTGTGGTTGATATACCCATGTGACTTCATTTCCTTCTGCCAAACTGTTCAAATTTCAAAATTTCATCTCTTCTGATCACCTTCTCAAAAAAAAAAAAACAAAAAACAAAAATCAAAAAACAAAACAAAAAAACCCAACATTTTCTCTCCTCCCTTTGTAGCCCATTTGTTGATTGTTGCTCTTAGTGTCTGTGCTGCTGGGGTTATATTTAGGAAGTGGTCTCCTGTGTCAATTCATTCAAAGCTGCATCCCATTTTCTTTGCTATCAGGTTGAGCATCTGTGGATTTATGTTGATGTCTTTGATCCACTTGCACTTGAGTTTTGTGTCTGTTTTTAGATTTGGTTTGCCAGTATTTTACTGATTTTTTTTTGCATCAATAATCACGAGGGAGATTAGTCTGTAATTCTCGTTCTTTGTTGTACCTTTGTGTGGCTTGGGCAGTAGGGTAACTGTATTTTCATAAAAGGAGTTTGGCAATGTTTCTTCTGATTCTATTGTTTGAAATAATTTGTGGAGAATCAGTATTAACTCTTCTTTTAAATTCTGGTACACCTGCAATGATGCTCTCTGGTCCTTGTTTTTGTTTTTGTTTTTTTTGGGGGGGGGTGACATTTAATGACTGCTTCTATTTCCTTAGGATTTTATAGGTATATTTAAGTTGTTTATCTAGTCTTGATTCATTTTTGATATGTGCTACCTATCCAGGAAACTGTCCATTTCTTTTAAATTTTCTATTTTTGGAGTACATGTTTTTGTAGCATAACCTGATTATTCTCTAGATTCTATCAGTGTCTGATGTTATGTCCCCCTTTTTATTTAGTATTTTGTTAATTTGGTTATTCGTTCTCTGCCTTTGTATATAGGTTTGACTCTCTTGTTGATTTTCTCATAGAACCAGCTCTTTGCTTCGTTAATGTTTTTGTATTATTTTCTTTGTTTCTATTTTTATTGATTTCAAATCTCACTTCAATTATTTCCTGTCATCTACTCTTGGATGAGCCTGCTTTTTTGTTGTTGTTGTTTTGTTCTAGAGCTTTCCGATGAGCTGTTAAGTAACTGTTGTGAGATTTTTCCAAATTCTTCATGTGGGCACTTAGTGTCATAAAATTTCCACTTAGCACTGCTTTCACAGTGACCCATGAGTTTTGGGTATGTTTATACTCATTTTCATTGAATTCTAGGAAGTCTTTAATTTTTCTTTCTTCATTGACCTAGCAGTGATTCAATTTATTATTGTTCAATTTTCATGGGCTATTAGGCTTTCTGTAATTTGTGGTGTTGTTGAATTCTAACTTTAAGCCTTGGTGATCCAATAAGATACAGGGGTTTATTTCATTTTTTGTATCTGTTACTGTTTGCTTTGTGACCAAGTATGTAGTCATTTTTCTTGAAGGTCCCATGACGCTCTGAGATGTCATATTCTTTTGGGTGTAGTGTTCTATAGGTGTCTGTTATGCTCATTAGAGTCATAATATCTGCTATTTCCCTAATTTGTCTGTTAAGTTTCTGTCTGGCAGACCTGCCCATTTGTGACAATGGGGTATTGACATCCCCCACTATTAGTGTGTGGGTTTTGAGGTGCTATTTAAACTTCTGTAATGTTTCTTTTACTTATGTGGTAACACTTATATTTAGGGAATGCATGTGCAGAATTGAGACCTCATCTTCATTGATTTTTTTTCCTATGATATATATGAACTGACCGTTACCATCTCTTTTGATTGATTTTAGTTTGAAGTCTATTTTGTTAGATATTAGGATAGCTACACCAGCTTTCTTCTTAGGTCCATTTTATAGCAAAGTTTTTTTTTTCCTCCAACCCTTTACCCTGAGGTAATGTCTGTCTTTGAAGTTGAGGTATATTTTTATATGCAGCGCAAGGTGGATACGTGTTTCCAATAACCATACTGATAAGTGTGTCTTTTTATTGGCAAATTGAGTCAATTGATATTAAGAGATATTAATGACCAGTGATTGCTAATTCCTGTTATTTTTTGGTTTTGTTGTTTGTGGTGATAATGTATATTTTTTCTCTTTGGGATATGCTGGTGTGAAGATACCTGTTTTCTGTGTTTACATGGGTGCAGCTAAGTTCCTTAGGTTGGAGCTCCTTTCAGCACTTACTTTCTGTAGGGCTGGATTTGTGGGTACGTATTGTTTACATCTGGTCTTGTCATATAATATCTTATTTTTCCCATCGATTGTTATTGAAATCTTCCTGGGTATAGTAGTCTGGGATGGCATCCATGGTTGCTTAGTGTCTGCAGATTGTCTGTCTAAGACCATCTGGCTTTCAGAGCTTTCATTAAGAAATCAATTGTTATTCTCATAGATCTGCATTTACATGTTATTTGGCCTTTTTCCTTTGCAGCTCTTAACATTCTTTCTTTATTATGTATTTTTAGTGTTTTATTATTATGTGGCAAGGGGAATTTTTTTTGGTCCAATCTATTTGGTGTTCTATATGCTTCTTGGATTTTCACAGGCATATTCTTCTTTAGGTTAGGAAAATTTTCTTCTATGATTTTGTTGAATATATTTTTTGTGCCTTTGATCTGGAATTCTTCTCTTTATTCAATCCTTATTGTTCTTAAGTTTGGCCTTTACATGGTATTCCATATTTCCCAGATGTTTTGGATTAATAATTTATTGGATTTAATGCTGAGAGCTGCTCTTGGAATAAACAGCAGGTAACAATTAGTGTTGAGCAGGTTTATCCATCCAACACATGATTCTCTGGTGGTTAGCCCCACCTGGAAATGTGGTGGGGTCACTGGCTGTGGAAACCAGTTGCTCCTATCTATAATTTCACTCATAAGCCGCTTCGTTTCTTCCCTAAGAACTTCATTTCTTCCCTAATAACAGCTTTGGGTGTAATACCATTTCCTTTGTGTTTATCTTGTGAAAATATTCTATCTAATTGGCAAAACATAGTTGGCGATGGTCAGAAGGATGATTTCTATTATCGATATAATTTTGATGACTAGACATAATAAGGTATTTTACATTACTCAGATTGACATAGGATCCTTTTTTTTTTTTTTTTTTTTGATTTTTCGAGACAGGGTTTCTCTGTAGCTTTTGGTTCCTGTCCTGGAACTAGCTCTTGTAGACCAGGCTGGCCTCGAACTCACAGAGATCCGCCTGTCTCTGCCTCCCGAGTGCTGGGATTAAAGGCGTGCGCCACCACCGCCCGGCTTGACATAGGATCCTTAATGTGTGAAACAATCCCACATAAGTTTGGATTTAAAGGGGTATTTATTTTAGGGGTAAAACTTACAAAACACCAACCCTCAGGAAAGGAGTCTAGTCGCTGGAGCAAGAGCTGGAACCAAGCACTTGAACCAAGAGAGTGAGCCTAGGCTTGCCACTCTTTTTTTTTTTTTAACTTTCTTTTTGTTTTATTGAGAAAAAAAAAACAATTTCCGCCTCCTCCCAGCCTCCCACTCCTTCCCCTCCCCACTCCTCTCCTCGTCCCCCCACTCTTCTCCCTCTCCCCCCACTCCTCTCCGCCTCCCTCTCAAGTCTGAAGAGCAGTCAGGGTTCCTTGCCCTGTGCAAAGTCCAAAGTCCTCCCCCCTCCATCCTGGTCTAGGAAGGTGAGCATCCAAACTGGCTAGGCTCCCACACAGCCAGAACATGAAGTAGGATCAAAACCCAGTGCCATTGTCCTTGGCTTCTCAGCAGCCCTCATTGTCCGCCATATTCAGCGAGTCCGGTTTTATCCCCTGCTTTTTCAGTTTCAGTCCAGCTGGCCTTGGTGAGCTCCCAATAGATCAGCCCCACTGTCTCCGTGGGTGGGTGCACCCCTCTTGGTCCTGACTTCCTTGCTTATCTTCTCCCTCCTTCTGTTCCTCATTGGGACTTTGGGAGCTCAGTCCAGTACTCCAGTGTGGGTCTCTGTCTCTATCTCCATCCATCGCCAGATGAAGGTTCTGTGGTGATATGCAAAATATTCATCAGTATGGCTATAGGATAGGATAATTTCAGGCTCCCTATCTTCAGCTGCCCCAGGAACTAACTGGGGACCTCGTATTGGGCACCTGGAAGCCCCTCTAGGTCCAAGTCTCTTCCCAACCCTAAGATGGCTCCCTTAATTAAGATATGTGCTTCCCTGCTCCCCTATCCAACCTTCCTTTATCCCAATCATCACGTTGCCCCAAGTTCTCCCCATCCTACCCTTCTCACTTTTCTCTCCCCATCTCCCCTTACCCCCCCCCCCCTTAAGATCCCGATTTTTGCCTGGCAATCTTGTCTACTTCCCCTACCCAGGAGGATAGCTATATGTTTTTCTTTGGGTTCACCTTCTTATTTAGCTTCTTTAGGATATCCAAGAGAAATAGACCACACCCCAGTGGGCTGGTATTTCAGTGGCTATTGGCTGCAAGAGCAGAAGGTGTTCCCATAGCAGATCCAAAGTAAAAAAAGACAACCTTTTTCAAAGACAAGTTAACTTTATACTTCAGAGTACATTCAAAGCAAGCTGGTTGTCCCTGGAAACAAATATATTGTTTTCTCTAGAGATAAATATAAGGTAATTTTTACACGTGTTGTTTTATCAATTCAGGGTCCAAGTTTGAAGCTACTTTAATCTGTACATACTCTCCAACTGCAAGGTACAGCCAATTGCTGACTGGCTGGGAACCTTCATTATCTTAGAGCTCAATTGCAGGAGTCAATGTGACATTACTATCTGAAAACAACTATGTGACTTATCTTGGATTCTGAGCATGGGTCAGGACTGAAAATATAATTGTCAGAGTTTGGCTGTGAAAAAAAATGGAGAGTGGAAGAGAAGAGGGCAGCAATGTTAGGGAGGCCAAGAGTGAAGGGGAGAGACAGCAAGGGCATCAGGGGAGAGGCAGAGAGAGAAAGATGTAGAAATGGGGAGAAGCTGCTGGGTAGAGCACTGGGGAGAGAGTAACAAACTTTTAAGAGGAGTTTTTCAAGAGGAAATAAAGAGAAAGTTGCCATCAGGAAGCATCTGTGCTTTCTTTCCCCCTCAGACAAAAAATTGTAACCATTAAATAGATAAGAACTTTTCCTAAACTATTGTTTCATTTGCAAATTTTTCTCACATACCCTAGTGCTGACTAGGGCTGGCCCACAAGTTAGCGTTAATGTAACATTTCTTTGACTGATGAATCTATTTCCTCTATCATATCTTCAAAGCCTCAGAATTTCTTTTCCATCTCTTGTTCTGATGTTTATAGTTGCGTCTGTAGTTCATGTTCATTTACCCAGATTTTTCATTTCCAGATTTCCCTTGGTGTGTGTTTTCTTTATTGCCTCTTTTCAATTTTCAAGTCTTGAACCATTTCCTTCATCTGTTTGATTGCTTTTTTTTCTTGACAATCATACATTTTTGAGAGATTTATTGATCCCTTCTGGTTTTTTTTGTTTCACTTTACCTTGATTTCTTTAAGATAAATTTCACTTCCTTTTTAAGTGCCTCTGTCATCTTCATAAAGTTACTTTTAAGGTTGTTTTCGTCTGCTTCTTCTGTGCTGGGATGTTACAATAATGCTATTGTTGAGCCACTATGTTCTGGCGGTGCCACATCCCTCTTTATGCTTTTGAGCATATTCTTGCACTGTTGCCTACCCATCTCTTTCTCCAATTGGTGCAGGCAGTTCCTGCATCTCCAAGAATGGCTCTTCATCCAATCTGTGCAGGTTCTCTCTGTGCTTCTGGAGGTTATTCTTTTGCCTTTGGTGTAGGTTATGTCTCTGCCTCTGGGAGCCTCCCTTCCTGCAATCAGCGCAGGCAGTGTCTGTTTCTCTGAGAGCAGTTGATGCTGTGGTGGGTTATTGGTGGGGATTGGGATTTGTAGATTATAGGCTCCAAAGGAAAGCATTAGAGGTCTGCCTGCAGGCACATTGCCTGATGATCAGCTAGTGGGACAGCTATGTGTGGGAGAGAAACATAGGGGCTAGATTTGGGATTTTCTATGTGGAAAACCAGTCACTTACTACTTTGAACAATCAGCTCAGGTAGTGTCTGTTTCCCCAGGAATGGCTGATGCCATGGGGGGCTAATTCGGATGGGGGGGCAGAGTGGGACTTTTAGTATACAGAGTCCTGTGGGAGGGGGTAGTGGGGAGACCTCCCTGAAGACACCTTGCCCGCTACTTCACTAGTTAAAAAAAATCACAACAACATTGTTAAAGATTTTTTTCTTTAAAAATATAAGCTTCTGTTATACAAAAAACACTGTCCTCAAGACAAAGGACAGTCCTAAAGAATGAGAAAAGATTTTTACAAATGTATATTCAATAGAGGGCTAATATTCAAAATATATAAAGAACTAAATTAAAAACCTAGATATCAAGAAGGCAAGTAACCCAATTAAAATTGGGATAAAAATAGAAACAGAAATTTTTTAGAAGAGGAAATTCAAGTGAATAAGAAACACTTAGAGAGATGTTCAATATCCTTAGAAATAAGTAAAATACAAAATCAGACTATGCAGCAATTTTATGTTACACCAGTCAGAATAGCCAAGAATAATAAAACAAATGACAACACATGCTGTCGATATGTGGAGTAAGGGGAACACTTGTCAGCTGCTGGTAGGTGTGCAAATTTGTGCATCCACTATGTAAATCAATGTGGACGTTCCTCAGGAAAATGGAAATCATTGTACCTCAAGATCCAGCTAAATCACTCTTGAGTATATATCCAAGGAATGCTTCATCCTACCACAGAGACACTTGTTCTGGTGTTCTATTCATAATATCCAGAAATTGGAAACAAACTGGATGTTTCTCAACAGAAGAAAATGTGGTTCATTTACACAATGAAATATTACTTAGGTAGTAAAAGGTGGAATCATAAAATTCACAGGTAAATAGATAGTACTAAAAGTATTGTACTGAGTGAAACAACCCATTTCTAGAAAGACAAATATGGAATGTATTTATTTGTCTGGGTATTATCTGCTAAGTCAATAATAACCAAGCTACACTCTGGAGAATCAGAGAGGTTAGGTATAAAGTAAAAAACTTAACTGGACATTTAGCTCTCACTAGGAAAGGTAAATTAAATATATAGTTATGAATGGATGAAATTGTAACGAGAATGGGGGCATCAAGTGGGGAAATGGAGAGAAGAGGGAGGTAAGGTAACAAATATTGGAAGGAACAGCAAAACTAAGATCATTTGAAGTGTAGGGTAAAAACATAATACAGTAGAAGTTTCATAAAATACATACATATATGAAGGTGATCTAAATAAAACTGAAAATTCATAGGGGAAACAAAACCTCAACTGAACTTTTCTTGTCACCCAATGAAACTTCCAGTAATGGAACAAGGTTAGATCTATTTTTTTTTTTTGTCAAAAAAGATCCCTTAGGGACTCCCAAACATTTCCAGCTATTGCCAAGACTATAGCTTACTCTCCACAAACTGAAGCAAGGATGCACTTCTGAAGACAAAACCTACACAACTAATTGAACAAACATGGAGAAGAAGAGCTGGTACCTTTAAAGATCCTTAATCTAGTGTCTTTGATACAGGAATGCACTTGTTCCGCTATTAAAGGAAAAATGTAAACACCAACCCAGCAAAAATTCTTTGATGTACAATGGTGCTCTGTATTTAAGTTATGCTAGCTCAATATGGGACTATCTAACCAATATCTGGTATGATAGAAGGATCACTTCATGAAATGGAACACATCCTGGACACTGTTTGGGTGGCCAAGAACCTGAGACTAGATAACAGCATTGGGGAAACACCCAATGCTATTGTTCTTAAATTAAAGAAGAAAAGTAAAGAAAAAAGGAGCAATAAACGACTCTTAATGACATTGTGCTATAATCATAGATTATTAGTGTGTCTTGTTAAACTATCATCAGAGAAGCTTCCTTCTGCAACAGATGGGATCAAATATGGAAAACCACAACCAGTCAATGTTCCAAAAGTGAGAGAAATTGTAACATTCAGTCCTAAGTGAAATATCTCCATAAAATCCTGCCCCTAAGGGCTCGAGGAACCCTACAAAAGAGAAGAAAGAACAAGTATATGAGAAGGAGTGCATGGAGGACACCAAGAAAACAAGACTATCTAAATCAAAGGGCTCAACAAACCTATGAACTTTGTGAGGCAGCATGCACAGAGCCTGCACATGTCTACACCAGACAGGGTACTAGAGCAGAAAAGAGAAGTGGACACATGCCCCCATCTCTAACCTAGTAGCTCTCTCCAGTTGATAAACACTTTCAAATGAAAATGTAATTTTTTCTAAGGGAGTCTCACTGGGGAAACAAAATTTCTTATGAGTAAATTCTCTTTTTTTACCCTTTAGTCCTTTTTGTATACATATGACCTTCAGTTGAATGTTTTTATGGGATTCCTGAGTGTGGAGATTACTAGATCTATGTGTCTACAACTGTGTTGTTTTTTTTTGTTGTTGTTCAATTGCTTTTTATTGTTCTTTTTTGTATATGTGTGTGTTTGTGTGTGTATGTCTTTTCCTGGATGCTTTTTTTTTTTGTTCATTTTCTTTTTCCTTTCCTGATGTGTTAGTTTTTGTTTTATCTAATTATATTTTTATTTTATCATTATAATTTAGAAACTTGTTTGTTTTTAATGAGATACAGAATGGCTAGATGGAAAAGGAAGTGGGGAGAAGCTGGGAGGAGTTGAAAAAAGGGAAACTATAGTTAGAATATTTTATGTGAGGAAAAAAGAAGTTATTTTCAATGAAAAACAGAAATAAAAAAGAAAAGCAGGTTTCTTAAAAAAATCACACAAATCAACAATTGATTTTTTAAAAAAGATGCTATTATGCTATGAATTTTAAAGAGACTGAGGAGAGACATATGGGTGGATTTTGAGGGAAGAAAAAGATGTGGAAATGATTTATCTGTATTATAGTCCTTCCAAAAAAGAGAGGTAGAAACCTTTTCCTTTTGAGTATTTAGTAATGATGTTAATCTAACACTTTGAAGCATATGAAAAGGTCTTTAAAGTTTCTATATTATTTTCCATACAGCAAATCCTGTAAACTGAACTGTTAATACTGTATTCTATATATTCTACATATTTTAATATGCTATCTTTTCACTTTTGTATGTTTCTAGTAAATTATTACTTTAATGATATTTCATTGCTGACTGATGAGGCAGAAGCATGTTATTAAAATTTATGTATGCATGTTCTATTTGCTTGATTTCTAGTTTAATTCTTCTATTTCTGAAAGTATATTTGTTATTATTTCAATTTTTTGAAATTTTCTGAGACTTTATTTATGCTTGATATATTGTTTGGTCCAAAGAGTGCTCCATGCAGTGATGAGAAAACTTTATTTTACAGCTGCTGGGTGAAATACTCTGTAATTATCTGTTTGGTCCATTACATCACTGCTGATTTGCAGTTTAGATGTATTTCCCTTGATTAAAGTGTGCTGTTGGAGTTCAATTACCTACCAGATTTAGACTTACTAGTAGATTCAATAATATTTGTTTTATAAACTTGACTATTCTAATTTTAGATGCATATTAATTTAGAATTGCTATGTTATTTCCATGAATGTATGTTTTTTCTGTGTATATATCGTCATTTCACTCTTTCATTTAGTCTCTTTATTTGTGTTATGACTTTTGCTCAGTTTTATAATCCCACTTACATGGTTCATGTTTTCAAGCTTTTTATTTTCAGTTGCATGTAACTGCACCAGCAAAGTGACTTTCTTATATATTGCATATGATTTTCACTTTTAAAAATCCAATTTAACCACTTTGTGTTATCTCATAAATTTCTAAAAATGATGAGTCAATTATATTATTGTTTTATCATTATTATGCATATTACTTCCCATCTATTTTTTTCTGTTATTTGGTACATTTTTTTGGGGGGGATATGATTATCTTTCTCTCTCTTCTATTCATTTGGTCCAGTAGTGAGTGTTGTGAATTTGCTGATTTGTAACACTAGTTATTAGTTTGTTTTTGATTTTTTTCTGTAGTGTGGTACTCCCTTAAGGAATAAGCAACATATTTTTTTGAAGCTAGTTTGGTGGTATTGAGTTTCTTTCTTTCTTTCTTTCTTTCTTTCTTTCTTTCTTTCTTTCTTTCTTTCTTTTCTTTTCTTTTTTTTTTTTTTTTTGATAGTTTCTGAAGGCAAACTTTGTACCTGGAAGTAAGATTGCTGTTTGGCGTTTTGTTATTTTCTTTTCTGTACTTGAATAATACTCCATTTTTGTTTCTTCATCAAATTTCTGTGGATAAATCTCTATAGCTCTAAAGGAACTTCTATGTAAGTTACTTTGCTTTTTTCTTTGATTTGTTTGATGAGTCTCCTTTATTTGTCCTTTTGATAGGTTGCCTGTAATACATAATAATCATAAAAACTTTCAATTCTGTTGAGTCTACTTGGAACCCATTGGGCTTCCTATACCTACTATCCTTGACTTTTAAGACATGGGCATTTATGCTTTCCTGTGTTTAAATACATTTCAACATGTTTTCCTTAGTATTTCCCTTATAGAATCACCATAATATGAACATTTGATCACTTAATAGCATCTGACATGTCCCATAGAATATCTTCATTTTAAACTTTCTCTACTTTTCTCCTTCTTTCCTTCATACTTCAAAATATTTTTAAAGTTAAGAGATTTTTGTTTGTGCTAGTCTATTTTAGAAGTATCAAGTTAGTTTTGATTTTATTGATTAGCTTCAGTATTTATGACTGATTCTTTGTATTATTTGTATCTATTTAACGCATGCATCATTCACATTCTGCTTTGTTTTGTTTTTTCATTTTGGTATCTTTTAAATATTATTCAGCTTCCATTACACACAAGTTTGAAATACTTCTCAAACATTGTTTTGATTTTCTACAAAATGAGAATTGCTGTTTTTTTTATTTTTAACTTTATGCTTCAATTCATTATAAAATACTTCTTGTGACAGTGCGCTGTTATATGCATATATCATACAGTAGCCACCACAGCTGGTTTGTGAAATTATTTTTATAAAAAAATATTATTAAGCACTGGCTTTGTGGGAGCCTAGGCAGTTTGGATGCTCAACTTGCTAGACCTGGATGGAGGTGGGGGTTCCTTGGACTTCCCACAGGACAGTTAACCCTGATTGCTTTTCGGGCTGAGGGGGGGAGGCTTAATTGGGGGAGGGGGAGGGAAATGGGAGGCAGTGGCAGGGAAGAGACAGAAATCTTTAATAAATAAATAAATTAAAAAAAATTAAAAAAAGATTATTTTTGTTCATATAGAGATTTAGAATGTGACAGATTAGTCTTGCCTTGATTCAAGATGAGCTCCAAAGCACAACCTGCACATGATTCCTTCTTTTTTTATCTATTCTGCTCCTGCCTCTTGGTGCAGCTTCAGTCATTCAGGCTGAAGTAGTTCATGAAGAAAGCTGTGAAATTTTCAGTAATTAAACGTTCTCTGGTTCTGTAGTGATAGACATTGATGGTGTTGATGTATTAAAATGGTAGCCATAGTCCCACTTCTATAAGACCTGGAAGGATCTGTTTCAAGGGTGACATTGGTAGTTGGTATGATAAAAGTTTTGAACTCAGTGTTATGTGGAACATGGTGCGAGGAGGTGGTCCCTAAATCCTTCTTTAAATCTATATGATATTTAGGCTCATCAAAGCTATGAGATTGTATCTATAATACACGGAGAGGACATGCCTAGATCTGTCAGGATGAATATGGTTGCTGTTATTTTGCTTGATATCATTAATAATTATACTAAACTTCTGAGGTGCACAAAGAGATACTTTAGAGCTTAAGATATGGGCATAAGTGATGCTGGGACTTTGAAAAGTGACAGCTGTACACTGTGACCTGGAAAGCACAGATAGAAGTGTTCTCATGGTCCACACGATGAGTATGTGTAGCGCTGAAGCTTGTGGCACTGACAGACACAAATCTTAGTTATTTAGGATTTAAATAGAACATAATTCTTGTACCAAGGGACAGCACAATTGATGACAAGGGCTCAGAAATTAGCAGCTGGAGCCCCAGAGTTATAGAGTCATGGGATTTAGAGAATTGTATAGCTTCTGCCAGAAAGTTTGACACCAACAATCACTATTTTAACACTCTATGATATAGAAGAGAAATTCTTTGGGTTTGATAGAGTCTACCTATAATCATAAGTTTTGGTGAGTTTATCATATTTCTGGATTTTCAAAATACTGAAGGTGTGTTGGATATTTTTATGTCAATTTAACACAAGCTAAAGCCATTTGAAAAGACAGACCCTTGTTGTAAGGAGGCCATTAGTTTGTTTCCCAGTTGCCCGGCAGCTCAGATTCAAAATAATCACACAGAATATATTAATTAAAATACTGCTTGGCCCATTAGCTCTAGCTTCTTATTGGCTAACACTTATATCTAATTTAAACCATTTCTAGTATCACCACATGGCTGTGGCTTACCAGATAAAGTCCTGGCTTCTCTTTCTGGGAGAGCTATATGGCTGTTCTCTGACTCTACCTCCTTTCTCCCAGCATTCAGTTTAATTTTCCCCACCTAGCTCTTTTCCCCTCTAGCTCTGCTATAGGCCCAAAGCAGTTGCTTTATTAACCAATGATATTCATAAAATACAAAGAGAAACCCCATATCACCTCCTCTTTTCTGTTTAAATAAAATGGAAGGTTTCAACTTTAATATAGTAAAATTACATAAACAGTTATCAAGCAAAAATTACAGTTATACCTTTTTTATCTTTTATTATAGCTAAGGAAAATCATATTACTACATCAAATAATCCAGAAGGAGATAATATTACTTAAGTAAACAATAAGTTCATTGTAAGCCACTTCTAAAACTCTAGAATTGACAGCAACATCTTGCTGCCTGGACAGTCACCCAAAGTTCTTCTATACCATTGAGGCATCCATATTCAGCTACAGGACCCTAGTATCCAGGAGACTTTTCCATGAAAAATACAATTTTAGAGACAGGTCCACCTATATTGGTACTTTGTCATTCACTTTCTTCTCTATCCTGCATAATGTCTGGCAGAGTCTTTCATTGAGCAGGAGCCCCGAAGGATCATCTCACCTTTAGGCAAATTTACTAGTCATTTCTCTGTGGGTCCTACATGTCCAATTCATCAAGCTGTCTAGGCACAAGCAGTTTCTTGCCCAAATGGATAACAAACTCCATAAGGAGTTTCTTCAATGCCCATCATCTCTTAAAGTAGTTTAGTGCTGTCAGGAACAGATGTGTCTCACTGTCATGAAAAATCTTAAATTCTTAAAAATTTTAAATGCCATTTTCTGGAGTCTTTGGAAGGTTTGAGGAATGTCTATCCACCTGAAATATAACTCTCTACATCTAGAAAATCTAACTAACATGACTACAAGCTTGATTATTATAGATGGTTACCCATTAACCTATGCTTTTAATTATACATTACATTTCTAATTGAGCTACACAAACACAATATCTTAATCAAGAGCAGAAATATACATATAACAAAATAGACCTTAAATCTGTATCAAAAAACCAAGATCCATACTAATGTAAATCTCTATAGCATATCCCTCTTTAAATGGAAAGAAATATTTACAGGGGATATTTGGGAATATGGGTGCAGTTTTCTAAATTGCGTCCTGCTGAGTGGGGACACTGTTAATCAGGTCTTTTATGGTATATCCTGTGTGTTAGGTTCATCTCAGTAAACAGTTGGGTGAAGTAATTTTTTGAGGGGTGTCCAAGGTGACCTTTCAGGGGGTCTTGGTCCATCAAACCATATTAGTATGGAAGCAATTCACAGGTTCTCATCCTCTGCGGAAACAAAAGAAGAACCTCTTTTTCAAAGCAACATATCCTTAAATACATATTTTGAAATTAAGATACCTTTAAAGTATACATGTTGGTTTAGCTTAGCAATCCTCAGAATCAAATGTCTCTCTGCAATCAAAAAATTCAAAGAAAACACAATAATATACAACTCTCTGAGAATTTTTCATTTTTACATGACTTATTTTTCTTTACTCCTTTTAATCAATGACTGTGTGCACTCTGTCTATTCCTTTTTTTCTCTCTCCCAAGCTTACATACATTTATCTAACACTGTGACCCATTTAGAGGTCTTTTCCATCTGAATTTGTCTTTATTGTACAGTAACCCTTTACTGTCCAGGAACACTTTTTAAAATGCTAAGCACTTCTTAGAAACTTAAACTGTGGCATTACTAGAGTATATATGGAACTTCATGCTTTCTCAGCACAGTACAACATGATGGAGTTGCTCGCCACCTCTGAGAGTCATGCATAATATCCTATCTCTAGGCACACAGTTGGTTCATGTTGCAACCAAACAAGCTGTAGCATGTTGTTCACAAACCCCATTCAAATGCTCAGTCTCCTCAAAGAGTCAGAGTTCATGCTGGCAGCACAGGGCAGAAAGCCAGCAATTCAAAACAGCTTGGCTTTTTTCTTGCTACTGCTGAATCAGGAAAACCTCTCTTAAGGGAGCCTCAGTGTGCTTCCAGCAAGCAAAGTGCAGTCGAGGAAAAAAAAATCTGCTAAGCTTTGTTTTTAGTGTCTAGAATTACTTGTCAAGCTCTCTCAGGTATTATGTGGATTTAATCCACCATGTTGATGCTGATTTGTTGTAAGGAAGCTGTTAGTTTGTTTGCTGGCCATCCAGCAGCTCAGCCTGAGATAATCACACTGAGACTGTATTAATTAAAACACTGCTTGGCCCATTATATCTAGTTTCTTATTGGCTAACACTTATATTTTAATTTAACCCATGCCTATTAATCTATGTATAACCATGTGGCTATGGCTTACCAGGTAAAGTTCTGGCTTCGGTCTCTGGAAGGGCTACATGGCTTCTCTCTGACTCTGCCCTTCTTTCTCCCAGCATTCAGTTTAGTTTTCCCTGTCTAGCTTTGCTCCCCTATAGCTCTGCTATAAGCTCAAAACAGTTCCTTTATTAACTGATTATATTCACAGCATATAGAGGGAATCCCACATCATACCCTCAATGATGAAAGAATCTCTATAAGACTTTGGCCAAGTTAATGGGGAATTTTCTTAATTACTGATTTGTCAGAGAGAGCCCAGACTATCAAGCATTATGTCATCCCTGGCATGTATTCCTAAGCTCTATAAGAAAGCAGGCTGAGAAAACAAGTAAGCAGCACCCCTCCATAGCCTCTGCATCATCACCTGCCTACAGGTTCCTCTTCTGCAGGAGTTCTTGTTCTGGCCTCCTTCAATAGAGGACTACACTGTGAAAGTGTAAACCAAATAAATCTACTTTCATCAATTTGGTTTTTTTTTTTTTGTTAGGGTGTTTTATTGCAGCAATGGAAAACACATCTAAGCTGGAACGGAACTATCTTATACCTCCAGGGACAAATGCAAATTATGTCAGTTTTTGCTAACTATGAACCTTAGACCTGAGGCCAAGGACTAGAATAGACTCTCTTTTTTCTCCGGAACATATCTGTATAGTATTCATCACTAGGTGTACAATCTCAGTAGCTCTGAGCACTAAGGGACCTCTTTTCTATTTTGTGAGCTGTTTACACCACTGAGGGTATAGCAGATCAACATTTGGCTACTGCTTACTAAAAGCAAGATGGGATACTTTGGTTTTAGGACACTGAAAGTGTCCAGTGTGAGTTCATTAGCAGCAGAGTAGATGCTGAAAGTCAGTGAGGCTTCTAACAATCTGAAGTTCCCTAGTCATAGGATTCTTCAGTTAAGACTGCTATTCTGATGTGGAATTATAGACATTTCCTCTCCCCATCCAGGTTAAAATTACATAGTGTATCTTCACTTGATGTGTTCCACTTTTCTGTTTGCCTATGTTGCCAAGGTTTCCCAAAACTTCGTGCCTAATACCCAGACTTCTTCAGTTACACTCTTCAAAATTCAGTCTTTCCTTCGTGATTTGGCTGCTTTGGCAGTGGCCAGTGAAGAATATCTCTATCTAGTCTCTGACTCTGGAACACGTATATTGGTGTGTGTGTGTGTGTGTGTGTGTGTGTGTGTGTGTTTTATAAAATGACTTTAAATCACACTTACTTCTAACAGTTGTGGAAGCTGAGATGTACAAGTTCAAGCTGCTAACAGATTTCATATGTGTTGAAATTTTATTACTCACACATATTTCCTTCTTAATGTGTTTTCCTATGTTGGGACACAAACAAGCTAATTTGGGATCTTTAAATTTATTGTTTAGCCAAATTTATTATTTTATATACATGTAATATATTTTAACTGATACATATTGTATAGTATGACAACATTGTATATATTTGCAGGTTATGTGTTAATACTTTGATATTGACATACAATTCTTAATTTGTGAAACAGGTTAAATATTTATCTACTCAAACATTTATTTGCTGTTGTGGTGGTATTTAACATCCTTTCAGATCTTGCCTAGCAGTGGTGGAACATGCCTTAATTTTAGCACTTGGGAGCCAGAGACAGGTGGATCTCTGAGGTTGAAGCCAGCCTTGACTACAGAAAAAGTTCCCAGAAAGTCAAGGTGGTTATATAGAGATACCAAAAACCAACTGACCAAACAAACAAACAAACAACAACAATGAAAGAATCCTCCCAAGTCTTTTTTTTTATTTTTCTATCATTAATTCACACTGTTTTATGATGCTGGAAAGATGGCTCAGTATTTAAGATCACATACCACTTTTTCAAATGGATCCAGTTCAGATTTTAGCATTTGTGTTGTGTATCTCAAAGATCTTGTAACTCCAGTACCTTCTTTTGGCCTCCATGTGAACCTATACTCATGGGCACATATCCATACAGAGACAAACAAACACACATACACATGACAACACACACACATATAATTTTATAATAATAAAAATAAATACATCTTTAAAAAATAAAATGGATTGATAATACATTATCTATAGTCACCCAACTATGCAGTAATCTACCTTAACCTTTACTCCTTTCTACATGTATCTTGGTACACATTAACCAGTTTCCTTTATCCTTTCCATCCTGCCTTTTAATACACCCAGCCTCTGCTAACTATCATCTTACTCTCAACTCCTATGTGATCAGTGACTTAATATTTATATGAATGAAATTTATGCTCTGGTAATATTAAAGCATGAATGGGCAGCCTGTATATGATAGTTCTGTTGAATTTGTCCATATTGGGTTTCATGGTCTAAGTTGATATGGATGACTGACCAGGTCTTTTCCTCAAAATGTCAACAGATCTCATTACAAATGATTGTAAACCACTATTTGGTTGCTGGGAATTGAACTCAGGACCTTTGGAAGAGCAGACAATGCTCTTAATTGTGGAGACATCTTCATATATGGGCCTGAAAATGTAGTGATAATTTGTTTGTTCTGAATTCACTTAACATAATTTAAATTCCATCCATATCATACAAATGTCAGAAAACTGTACTTTTATCTTAATGGTAATGTTCCATTATGCATATGTACCATATCTTCTATGTTAATTGGTGGACACTTAGGTTATTACCGTTTCTTGTTGATTTAAATGGAGATATAAACAATATGTAATTCCTATATCTTCTCAACTTATTCATTTAATCTTCCTTGAATGCCTACTCTGTGGGATTGTTGGGTTATATAGTGTATCTATTGCCAGTGTTTTTAAATTTAAGAAATTGAGTTGTTTTCTTCAGTTGTTTTTTTAATTTACACCCCTGCCAACAACATCAAAATTGTGCATGACCTTCCTTTGCACATTTTGTGTATTCTTGGAGCATTTTTTTATTCTTTTTTATATTAACTATACTTGTTATAGTGAAGAGACATTTGAATTTTGTTTTTATTAGCATGCCTAGTAAACTTTATCACAAAAAGCCTTGAAAACACATTATTCATCTACTTAGTCAGACCCAAGTCTCTACTACTTAATAAAGTCACATTGGCTTTAATAATGATGATGCTTATATGTTTATTAGAAAGAAACTTGTATATCATCTTAGAAATTTGCTGACCATTTTTATTATGCTTTGACTATGGGGATCTTGTGTTCCTGAAGCATTCTGGGAATTAATCCCTGATCAAATATGTAGTTTGCAAGTGTTTTCTTCCATTAATTGGGTTATATGCTTCCTCTGTTGATTATTTCCTTTGTTGTATAGAAATAAAAATATTAATAAGTATTTCAAACTTTCTATTTGGAATCCAGTTAGTTTGCAATTTTCACATCTGCTGCTCTGAAATTCTACTTCATGTTAGAATTCTACTAGGTTAATTCCACTTCTGCTTTAGCATTAAAAATCAAGTTAACTTTTCAATTACATATCTGTTTTATGAATGTGAACTGTGTTAGTACCTAAATGAAGAGTCTAGCATTAATTTTAGGTTTGCCTTTTCAAAAAAAAGATATTTATACATTAACCAAATATTAGGTTCTGGTCTCAGTGACAAAGAATCAAGTTTTAGTATCATTACCAAAATGTAATAGAAAAGACAAACACATTAATGAATATACAGTCCTTTATTGTGATATGGTAGTACATACTTTCTTGGGTTATCTGATCCTACTGCATGCACTGGCTTTGTGGGAGCCTAGGCAGTTTGGATGCTCAACTTACTAGACCTGGATGGAGGTGGGGGTTCCCTGGACTTTCCACAGGACAGGGAACCCTGATTGCTTTTCGGGCTGGGGGGGGACTTAATTGGGGGAGGGGGAGGGAAATGGGAGGCGGTGGCGGGGAAGAGACAGAAATCTTTAATAAATAAATTTTAAAAAAAAGTATAAAAAGAAATAAAATGAAAAAAAAAGAAAAAAAAGAGGTGTAGATGCAGCTATCTTATTTGAGTATAACAGGAAGGATTGCCATAGAAGAGAAACAAAAACCAAATCTCGAAGACTTAGGTGGGACTCTTATTTTAGAAACTAGAGGTAAAATCAAACAAAGAGAGGGCAACATCTATTATATAGTATTTGACAGATTTAGGTGTCAGTTAATGTTGGAACATGAACCAGGAATAGAGGAGAGCAAGGGAATTCTGAGTGTTCGTGAGAGAACTCCAAGAAATGGGGACAAGAGTCTCGTGGCATCCGTTTCTTCAAAATAAAGAATTGTTCCCTGACTGTGTTTCGGTACTGCTCTCAGGTACAGCGGATAGGATTGGAGTGGCTTTACTTCAACTGTTGTGATTCATCTGCTTTTATAGTAGCTGGTCCTTGTGACTATTCCTGCGAGTCAACCCTCAGAGTTTAGATTGTCTGATCTCTGAATAAAAAGGCTTCTTTTTTTCTCTCTTTTAAACATGAAAACTATTTTTCTTACTTTTTATTGATTCTTTGTGGATTTTACATTCCATTCATCTTCCTGCTTCCTTGCTTCCGCACTCTGCCCTTGCAACCTCCCTCCCTCCCAGAAACATTTAAAAATAAAATAAAATAACCAAACAAAACAAACAAAAAACCCCCAAAAATATTTTGGCATGGAAATTTTAGTGTAACACAGTGAGTCACACAGTACACCTATTAGGCCATAATCTTCACTTGTAAGTGTTCATTGCAAGGAGTCATTGGCTTGGTTTGAGGTCTCTAGTCTGTGATACACCCTTGATACTGAGTCCTCAATGGAACTTCTTTTGTATTTCCTATTGTTGCCTCGTGTAGTAATAGGAGCGCGGCGGTGGGGCTGCGTCCCCATTTGTAGTAATATGGGCGTGCGGCGGGGCTGCGTCCCCAACACCCCAAGCCGCCTGCTCGGCTAGCTTTACCCCGAAATAATTACACGGACACTGTATTCTTTTAAACACTACTTTGGCCCATTCCTATCTAGCCTCTTCTAGGCTAATTCTCACATCCCGATCAACCCATCTCTAATAATCTGTGAACACCCTTCTTACCGGGAAGATTCTAGCCTAAGTCCATCCTGGGTTGGAGCTTCATAGCGTGTGTCTTCCCTGGAGCAGGTAGCATGGCGTCTCTCCTGCGTCTGCTCCGGAGAGGAGAGCTGTCGAGTCTGACCTCACTTCCTCTTCCTCCCGGCATTCTGTTCTGTTTACTCCTCCCACCTATCTCCTAACCAATGAGAGCCAAGCAGCTTCTTTTATTTTAACCAATGACCTTCCTCCATCATTCTCGTCTCCTAGAGAACATGTAGTGTTGGATCTGCAGGTGTGGCTTCTTCATATGCTCACTCTGTCACAGTCCTCACCCACCACGGGACATGCCAGGGTCCCTCACACATCATAAACAACAGCATTTGGTGCTGTGGTCACCAGGCTCTCTCCGTGTTCCCTCCTGTCCATGGTGGGGCAGCCCAAGGAAAGTGCATACCCTGACTCCAGACTGACAACACAGTTTGAATTACCCATCTACTGGGATACTCCACACAACACCAGTTTTGACTGGTAAAATTCCCTCCTCTTGGCTTGCTTTTTCTGACAATCACCTCTGGCATTTCCCACCAGCGGGGCTCAGGCCTAATACTCTAACATGGCCCTCACTGAGTGATAATTTAGCTTCTGGGACTGATGAATTCTTTTGGGCTACGGTCCTTTTGGTTTGGTGCCTTTTTGGACTCCATGTTGTTTGGGTGTATTTTGACCTTTCGGCTTCATGTCTTTTCAGACTCTTTGGTCTTATTGCCCCACCCTTGTTCTTTTAGCTGACTAGTCAGAGAATGACCTGAACCAGTTGCTTATCTTTCTGCATTAAATGTGGGAAACAAGGCAACAAGTCATATCCCAAACTTCATCATTCTAACTTTTGCTAGCAGAACAGTAAATGGGATGAGTTACAACATATGAGCAGGTGCCAACTTGTCTAAGGACAGGTCAGATGTATTAGTCATCATCTTTGCTAAGGACAACTATGTGACGACTGCCATTTTATTTGATGTTAAGATTGAGAGGAGTCACAGACTTGTTAGCTTCCTTCCCTCTCCAAATGGAGCCAGGAGCAGCCTATCCCTACTGCCAGAGCAGCTATGTAATCACCTGTCACCAGCTGCCTTTAAAACATTAGCTATGCTTCTAAAAATTTTCTCTTACATTGACTCTGTTGCATGTGACGTGTTTGCATGATGGCATGGCTTAACAGGCCCCGCTGATGTTTTCATTTCATGCAGGGACCCCACCTACAGTGGATCTATTCTCTCCCACTTGCAACAAATCTGTATTCTCATTCACTGATGGTTTTAATTCTCCATGATTTTTCTTCGCTCTAAAGACCTGTGAATGTCTGTCTACTCTCTCTTTCTTTAAATACCCTCTTTGCTCATTACAAAGGGAGAGTCAAGATATGAAAAAGCCAACTTCTTCTCACTCATTTTTCATTTAAATTTATGTGTGAATATAAGCTAGATTTAATTGCATATGTGTTTATGCAACTTAAATTCAACTGTGTGCATATGACCATGTAATTATTGTTTAAAATACATATTTTAAACAGCCATAATGTGTTCTTTTAAAAAACCCTAATGAGCTCTGTTCATTGCATCTCCTTCTAGACTAAGGAAAAAACAAGCTTCAAATATTTTAAATTGGTATGTACTTTTATATGATGTTTTAAAAAAGTTAGATCTTTTACAACATACTGTATATGTGATATAACTCTGCTTTAAAATACATCCTTTATAATGATAAAAATCTAAGGTTATAAAGATCTATTTCAGGTTAAAAGAAAGCTAATTCTCAAACATAAATCTAACGTGTTAAGCTGAAATTAGTTACAGTCAATCTGGAGGACTTTGAGTACAACATTCTTCACAACCTCTCTACTTGGATCCAGCTCTCCACGCAGATCTTATACTGCAGTCATGACACATATATACCCAATAGACAGCCCTCAATTGCTCAGAGATCTGGAGAATATGGCATTTATATGTTTAATTGAAAAGGCTTAACAGAGAGACAGGTTGGCTCCTGGCACCACCCATTTCCTCCAAAGAAGATGGATGGAACCAGAAGGACCTCCATCCATAACTTGCTTCATCAGGTGAAAGCACTAACCACTGAGAAAAACTGCCTTGCATTTCAACTGCTTCTGACCTCTTCAGATGTGGACGATGAGACACTGGAGTTGACTGCTCATATTGCCCAGGGCATGGTAGGCAGGTTTAGGGTGTATGAAGGTGTTTAAGGAATGCAGTTACAAGTTATTAAGATGTATACATGCAGACTATGAAGGTCTGAGGATAAAAAGCCTAAGTGATGACAAAGGCAAGTCACTTGAGAAATTTGAAAGTGTTAAATGTTCCTTTCATTATGCTACTGTTATATTAGTACTCTAAGGGTCTACAACACTAATCAATAAATATCTGATAAACTATTAATCTGGCTCTGGGAGAGTACTACCACTATCATAACTGCAAGATCAAGATTTTAAACTCTCTTTCATAGTTTTCTAACCATAGACTTAAAAGGTACTTTTCATTGTCCAAAAAAAAACATTAGTCACCGTTATTTCTGACATGAGTATATTGCTGCTTCTACAAAACAAATTTCTGTACAGATTATAAACAGTGGAAATTCTACTGTGTCTAAAACTTATATTTTCAGAAACTCAAAGAATTCTTATAAATTCCAGGGAGTCAACTTAGAGGATTCTCCTCAAACAGATCAGATGCCTCCTCCCTCAATTACCAGGCCCTAAGAGCCTAAGATTTTCCACTTTCCCTGGTCCTGGCACCCTACTCTTCAATTACCGGTATCTAAAGAATTGTTTTACCCTTAAACTTAACCTTTTCTTCTGCTCTTCCAGCACCTTGCCAGGTCAAGAGACAACAGGCAGATCTACAGATTCTTGACATTAGTAAAACAACCAGATATAAAGGATGTGACCAGCATCCCATCTTTCTCTGGTTCCCCGAAGATTTCAAAGCCCCAAAATTATCAGGAAACAACCTTGAGAACTCAGTGCCCCTCCCTGGCCTACCAGTTTTCCCCTTTAACTTCCCCACCTTTTATAATGAGAAAAAGATGTGAATGTTAGGATTCAGGAACTATGATGACCTGCCCTGTCATCTGTCAGGATGCACCCAGGAAACCCTGGCTTCCCCATGGTCCTAGTCTGTACACAGGTGCAAAATGTGCCTCTCTCCTCCCTTCTACCCTAATCTCAATAAACTCCACACTCAAGCTTTGTCTGCATGATAAATTTTTTCTGTCCATGGTCCTCACCCACCATGGGAACTGCCAGTGTCCCTCTCACACTAAAATCACAACACCCGCCATTCATAGATGAGGTACATGTTGGAGTAGGCTATCTCATAATTCTTGTTTAGGTCTCAGTGGTAACTGGGTTGTTTAGATCACAAGCTTCCCTCCTCATCATCCCCCAGGAGAGCTTTCCAGCACTCCCCATGCTAATTCACCTAATGTAGCAGACAGCAAAGCTCAGGGCCAATTCTTCTGCTCTGGTACCTTCAGGTTCAGCTCTCACACACACAAAAATGATCAGCCTTACTGTCTTGATCAGGTGACATGCAGGGCCCACTCTCCAGATTGCTGCACTTGGTGAGGGATAGACCCAGTTCTTCCATTTCCATACCCCTGTAGTGACAAGGGATTGGGAAGAGGTATATTTCTGTCACCCTTGCCATCCCATGACATACAGGGGCAGGGGTAAAGGCAGCTCTCAACACCTACAGGCCCAGTTCACTTGTGCCCCTCAACAACTGGGTCAGCTCTAATATACTGCCCTGGTAAGATGCCCTGTCTGCTTTCCTGTGTGTTGCAGCTGGTGATGCAGAGTTCTTGTTTAAAAGATAAAAAATAAAAAAGGAGGAAGTGCTATGGGACAATGGTCTGTATCCTGTCACTTGTATTATTTTTAATAAGTGCTGATTGGCCAGTAGCCAGGCAGGAAGTTTAGGAGGGATGACCAGGAAGAAAGTAGAGGCAGGGCCACAAGAAGAGGAGAATTCTGAGAATAGGAAAGCTTAGTCTGCAGCCTTGACCCAGCCACAGAAGAAGCAAAATGTGATTGCCTTACCAAAAAAAAGTTACCAAGCCATGTGGCTAAAACAGACCAGTATTATGGGCTAATATAAGTTATAAGGGTTAATAAGAAGCCTGATCTGCTAGGCCAATCAGTTTATAATTAATATAGACCCCTGTGTGCTTTCTTTGGGGGCTAAACAGCTGCAGGACCAGGCAGGACAGAAACCTCTATCAACACTCTTCCTTTCCCATGCTACCACATGAGAGACTGTGGGGCGAGATCTCCTACTCTGGCATATTCAGGGCTCATTTACTCTTACCACTACATTCAGGAACTGTACTGCCCTTGGGAAGGGCAGGTCCCTGGTCTACACAATGGTGCAATTGGAGAGGACCTAGGCCAACTCTGCAACCCTATCCTCACTGCTTTCAGTGATAGCAGAAGCCATAGACAGCAACACAGAACATAACTATGGTAGGGTCATGGATCCAGACATGGACCCTTGCAGCAGACCAGGCCTAGACAATATAATGGTCCCAACTGACAGTGCAAGTAACTTAGATCTGCATAAACCAACAGCAGTGTGGTCTTTGAACACTCACATGGTCTCCGGTGTGGGCCTAGATCCCAGGCATATACACAGTCTTTGATAGTGACAGAAAACTTGGACATCAGCACAGGTTCTGTCTGTGGAAGAACCACAGACCAGACATGGCCCTGGCCCCAGCTCAGAGTTGTACAATGCCTTGGTCCTTGGTAGCAGCGCAATAGACTTACTCAGGTCTGAATGGGCTTGGTAACAACACAGTCCTCATGCACCAAGAAAGCCACAGGTTGAGGCCCAGATACTGGAAATCTATTTGATCTTTGATAGCAACATGAGACACAGACATCAGCAGTTTCAGGCCACATTTGGGCCATGGACCGAGACATGTTTTTTGTCAGCAGCTTGGGCTGGGATATCATTGTGGCTCAAACTGGCATTGCAGATAACCCAGATAGGCATAACTCAAGTTGTCGAATGACTTCCAAACACCAACATGTCCCCAGTTAGCAACCCAGATCCAAGATATCCATTCAACTTTTGGTGGTAACAGGAGCCACTGACATTGAGAGACCCTGGCTGCGGTAGAACCACAGACCAGACACGCCAACTTTCATTGTTTGCAACTGCATGACTCCAATGACCCTGAGGTAGTATGGGACACCCAGATCTATATGGCCCTGGTGGCAGCTTGACTGTCTAAGACCAACGTGGCCTCCGGTGTTAGCCCAGCCTGCAGGCTTCCTCACAGCCCTCAATGGCAACAGGAGCCATGGATATCAACTCAGAGTCCAGCCGCAGTGGAACCACATATATTAGGATTTTGATGGCATTTAATCTGTGTCACTTTTAGTCCTTGCTATCCCAGGTTCATGCCATCAACTAAAGCAGTAAATAATCTAAATATTTGTTTCATATACTGTGATAGGAAGTGTCCGAGTAGTGATTTAACATGTTATTTCAAGACATAAACTGGACATGGCATGTATAAAAATTCCTGTATGTTGAAGAATGGCAAATCAGATATCCATTCTGCATACAGTATTGCCTAATATTCAAGGAACATTTCAGGATTCATTGATGAAGAGATTACCCCACTATATGGAGAGGATATTAGCTTACTCTTTCCTTAAGAAAAAGAAAACACTGAAAAATAAAGCAGTCCTACAGCTTATAAAATACATCTATGTTTGTGCCATCCTAAAAGTAGGAATGATTTTATTACTTTCACTTTAATATTTTTGACATAAGTTGAAACGTTTAATATGTGTAAATGTATAACTTGACATATTTAATTTTTTAAAACATTTTTATCCACAAAATTGATCTCATTATTTGACATTTTATAAGGTTCTACTGAGTAACTTGCACAAAATAACTTCAGTTTCGATGTTTTAACATTTCTTTCAGATGATAATAGTTAGCCTCAGCCCCTAGAAGATTTCATGTTTCCTCTCTTTATTAAGTGATTCACTGTCAATCTAGTTTATTCTGTTGGAAGATTGATTATTATACTTCAGTGACTTAAGAGCAATTCTTGAGAACTAATTCACTCTGAAAGTTCAAAAACCATAAATGGCATATCCTCCTGGTCAAAGTGCTCTAAAACGAAAGTAAAGTGATTACAGCAATACTTACCGTAAACAACAGATTTAGCACTGAGAGATCACACAAGTTAGGTAAAACAAATATTTTGAGACTAGAATGTGGTTATACTTCACTTCTATCAGAGACATGATTTGAAGGAAAAGTTCATGCTTCAAAAGATTATAACAGGAAGTTGTAGTGGAGACGTTTTGAATATCGGTTCAAGCTCCGGACAAGGATTAGAGAAAGCCATAAGAAAATGTAGGTTGGCCGGGCGGTGGTGGCGCTTGCCTTTAATCCCAGCACTTGGGAGGCAGAGGCAGGCGGATCTCTGTGAGTTCGAGACCAGCCTGGTCTACAGAGCTAGTTCCAGGAAAGGCTCCAAAGCCACAGAGAAACCCTGTCTTGAAAAAACCAAAAAAAAAAACCAAAAAAAAAAAAAACAAAAAAAAAAAAAAAAAAAAACAGAAAATGTAGGTTGGTTCGCTTTTGGAAAAATCTTCAAGACTGCCAGGTCTCTCCTATACTTTTGAATTCGGTGAAATTTAGCATTTTCCCATCATGCTACCATGTTTGGTGGACTGAAAAAGCAAGCTGCGCAGTAAGAACCTCTAACACGTAGTATGGGAAGATCTTACCTGAATTTCTAGATGACAATACGGGAAGACTGAACCCCACATCCTTGTCAGAATAGGGAGTTAAAAGTAAAATGGTAAAGAAGTCAAATCATTGCTACTCAAGGTAACATTAAAGTAAAGTTGAAAGTTGAATGGAAATATATTGCCTACAACTTAGAAAATCATTTTATGTGTCCAATATGGCTTGATGTACACACTAGCAATGATGAGTCTTCAAAGGTCTGTTTGAAATGAGAATTCATGTCTGGGAGATGAATAATAAAGAAAGCACGCTGTTATGTATAGTGAAAATGGGTACCATGATAGGTAGACATGCATGCTTGTATTTAAGAAGATCACTCAATTCCAATTAAAAACTGGGTAATTTTTCAAGATGATTATCCTCTAGTTTCATACTATATGGTAAAATTGTATTGAAAAGCAAAGATGAATAAAGACTTCTCAGAAAACAGTAATTTCAAACAGTTTTCTCTGATAGCAGAGCTCTTGAAAAACCCTGATATTGATCTCCAGGACCACTGAATTAAATGAATATATCAAGCAGAATAAATGCTAAATCTTATAACAAAGAAAAGTCAAACTAAATATAGAAAATACACTCAAAGAAAATATTTCAAAATACAATTCATGAATTTACCATCAGATAACATTTATGTGAGTAAAAATTATGACAATTAAGGTTTGAAATACAAAGAAAGCTCCTCTTCTTTTGAATAAATGAGGAAGGCAGGTTGCTTACTGATGTGGGAAGGTCATTTGTCAATCTGCTGTTTCATTGGTTCATCAATAAAGAAAACTGCTTGGCCTGATAGGACAGAAAATTAGGTAGGTGGAGTAAACAGAACAGAATGCTGGGAAGAAGGGAAGTGAGGCATACTCCATGCCTCTCCTCTCCAGAGCAGATGCTATGAAGCTCCGGACCAAGATGGACATACATTAGAATCTTCTCGGTAGGACACCACCTCGTGGTGCAACACAGATTACTAAATATGGGTTAAGCAAGATATGAGAGTTAGCCAAGAAAAGGCTAGATATAATGGGCCAAGCAGTGTTTAAATGTATACAATTTGTGTGTTGTTATTTCGGGGCATAAGCTAGCCAAGTGGCCAGGAGCCGGGTGGCAGGAACGCAGCCCTCTGCTCCTTCTACAGCTTACTGGACTACCTAAATAAATTTAGTTAAGTTAACCAAATTATTTTGTTATGTATTATTGAAGTGTTTCTAGCAGTGTTGTCCAGATATATAGATCTTAATTTCTCTGAATTGTTATTAATTTTTAAATATGTGTTTTATAATATAATGAAGCAATACTTTGGTTGGGAGCATCAAAAGACTAAAAATGATCAATAAACATTAGCTGAAGAGTTGGTATACTAGATTTTTTTAGTACTTACACCTGTGCTTCAAATGCTAATGAAATGATTAACTAGTGTGACAATAGTAAGATAGAGGCAGGTTAGGGCATTGTCGTGGATACTTCATACTGTAATAATAATTTCATGTAAAAACGCAAATTATTTTGAATTATCAGTTACTTAAATGCTAGGATCACTTTCTATTGAGAGCTAAAATATTAAGATATTTGAAAATGAGTAAGAGATACTCTATTATGAATTATAAGTACAGTCACATAACTCATTTAAGCTTAGATATATGGTATAATTATATTTTAATTCATAATTAATACTGGCACAATTTCCCTATTTCAAATATTATTTGTATTAAATGGATACTATCTAAAGTGGATGATACAAAAACTGTCATCAAGTAATTAAAATGCATGAAATTAGTCATATAAATGAAAGTAACTTCTGTTGACTTAGAAGACTCATGAGCTAAAAGGCACAGCAGCACCGCACTGACAGCTGTGCTGTTATAGAGATATGAAATATTAGCAATCTCTTTTCATTAGGGATTGGTCCTCTTTGATTTTTACTATGTTACATAGAGTGCACTGTGTTTAATATATCCAGCATGTAAATAAATGACCGTTACTATTGGTCGTTGCATTTCAACTTTTAGGAGTCAGTGAATATTTTCCTGAATTACAATTGATTCTCTTAATGATTACTTATAGAGAATAAATAATACACCTTGAGAAACAAAGAACTATAGTGTTTAAAGAAAATTGCAATTTTATTTAACTCCAGTTTCATTCAATGTATATGTATGTTTTTAGGTATGATTCCATTTTTTAAAAAGAAAACTTATCAATTCATTGTAGATTTGCATTCCAATCCCACTCATCTTTCTATCCCCTCGCCTCTGCCCTCTTCCCCTGCAACCTCCCCCACAAAACAAAGTTTAAAAGAATAACCAAGAACCAGAAAACCAAACAAACAGAAATTCTCTCTGTAGAAGTTGTAGTGTGGCCCAGTGATTCACACAGTATACTCTTTAGTTCAAACACCCTTACTTATAAGTGTGTATTGTAATGAGTCACTCATGTAGTAAGAGGCCTCTAGCTTCTGCTGCACTATCAATAATGGTCTTTCTGGGGTGCCTCTTGGATATCCTGTTGTTTGTCTGTGGGTGGAGATTTTGCAGTGTTAAGTGTTATATCTGTAGGTCTTGCCTCTTCACATGCTCCTGGTGTTCACAGATGAGGTGAATGTTGGGTGGGCTAACTTATAGCCCTGGTTCCAGAACTAGATAGTAGCTGGGTTGCTCAGACCACCAGTTTTCCTTTTTCATTCTCACCCAGGTGAGCCCTCTAGTACTATCTCCAATTGGTCACCCAAATCAGTAAATAGATAGAAGAGGGGTCAAACCTCCAACTCTCACATCCTGGAGTGGCTCACCTGTACCCACCATCGGGGTCCACTCTCCCAATTGCTGTAGGGGCTCTCCCATTCACACATCCTCAGGGCTGCCTCAATTGCATTTCCACCAACAGGGTCAGCTCTAGTGAGCTGCACAGGTGAGGTGTAGGGCCTGCATTCCTGTGTGTTGCAGCCTGGTAGGGCAGAGTAAGCACTCCCACTCTCATGACCCTGGAACCATCTTTCCCATCTAGGGCAAGTGGCAAGGGTAGAGAGGAAGGCATCCTTCCCTTACACATGCCACCACATGGCAGGCAAGGGGTTGGGGGACAAGGTCAGCTCTCATGTTCTCAAGACTGACTCACCTGAATTCTGCCCCCAGGGTTAGCTCTACTGCACTGTTTGGATGAGATCCAGCACTTGATCTCCAGTGTGCTGCAGCTGGGGAGAGACAAGACCAGCTCATCCACTCTCATACGCCAGGACCAGTTTTTGTCACCTGCAGTAAGTGGTGAGTCTAGAGGGGAGTATCTCTTCTTTATCTATACCACGATGGGCCCAGCTCTCCCACTCTGCCATTTTCAGCGCTGTTCACCGCACCCTTACCAACAGGAACAGCTCCACTGTGTTGTCCAAGGAAAGTGTAGGGCCTGCTCTCCCAAGTGCTGCTGCTGCTGAGAGGCAGGGCAAGTTTTTTCTAGTGCTATAGTCATTGAGGTGTGGGGCCAACTCTGTGCAACCCTATCCTCACTGTCTTTAGTAGTAACAGGAGCCATGGACTTCAAGACAGATTGAGGCTGCAGCAAGACAATGGACCTAGACATGGCCCCTGGCAGCTGAAATGCTGGGATAACACCATGGCCCCAGGTGGCAGTGCGGGCCATTCAGAACTGTATGACCTCAGCAGAAGCATAGACCATGGGCACCAACATGGCTCAAGATGGTAGCCCAGACCCCTGATTTCTTCATGGCCCTTGGTGGCAATACAGACCATGACTATCAACACAGACTCCAACTGCAGTTCAGTTGAACAAAAGTTGCAGACATTGTCCTTTGCAGCAGCCTAAACCCAGTTAACACCATAACCCTGGTTGGCATTGCAGGTCACTCAGATCAGTGTGCACCCAGCAGCAGCAAAGTCCTGGAACACCAACGTGGCCCCAGGTGGTGACCCAGATACCAGGTATCTGCATATCCCTCAATGGAAACAGGAGCCCTATACATCAATGCTAAACTTGGCTACATCAGGGCCATAACATGGCATGGCCTAGGGTGACAGCACCTGTCACTTGGTTCTGTATGGACTCAACAGTGGTACAGAACTCGGACACTAACATGGCCAGAGGAAGCATTCCAGATCCCAGGCACGGGTGGTATTTGGTGACAACACAGAAAACAGACTCCGGCTTTGGAAGGACCATGGACCTAGGCACGATCCTTGGCAACAGCCCAAGCCCAGATGTCATCTTGTTCCTAGATAGCATCAAAGATCACCCAGATCAGCAAGCCTTCCCTGAAAGCGTGGCTCCCTGTCTGAGGTTTTTTATTGCTGTGAAGAGACTATGACCATGGCAACTCTTAATAAGCAAAACATTTCATTGGCATGACCTACAGTTTCAGAGGTTCAGTTCATTATCATCATAGCAGAAAGCATGGCAGTGATGGTGCGGCAGCTGTAGTTGAGGGGCCTATACCTTGCAGGCAATAGGAAGTCAAATGACACACTGGACCTTATACTGAGCATAGGAAGCCTCAAATTTGGCCCTTACAGTGGTATATGTCTTCAAAAACTGCCATACCCACATCAACCAAGTCACACCTCCTAATAGTACCACTCCATATGAGATTGTGGAGGCCAGTTACATTCAAACTACCCCATTCTGAATGTCAACATGTCTCCAGGTGGCAGCCCGGACTCTCAGCATCTGCTCACTCTTCTATGGTAAGAGGTGTCATAGACATCAACACAGATCCTGGCTTTGATAAGGCCTCACATTCAGGGATGGTCCTCAGCTACAGTTCATGTCTGGATGACACCATGGTCCCAGGTGGCAGCACAGGCCAGGCAGATCTACATGGTCCTGGTGGCAGTTTGACCCTCAAATATTATCATGGCCTCAGGTATCGGCCTAGGCTATGGAACTCTGCATGGTCCTCAGTGGTGAGAGGAGTCATCACAGAACCCATTCACAACAGGGCTATGGACCCAAACTTAGCCCTTGGCTGTATTTCAGGCCTGGATGTCACCATGGTTATGGGTGGCATGGTAGGGCTCCCAGGTGGGCATGGTCCTTCTGGGGGGTATATTCTTCTGACACCAACATGCTCACAGGTGCTGACCCAGACTCTAGGTATCCACAAGGTGCTTGAAGTTAACAGGAGCCACAGACATCAACAGAGATCCCCAATGCTGTGGTAGAGCTATGGCACATGACATGGTCCTTAGCAACAGCCCATGGCAAGACATTACCCATGTACCTGAGTTCAAACTGAGTAGCAAACTGGGCAACCATAAGGGTCAGTTCCTTATTGCACTCGCTCCCTAGATCCACCTCTCTCCCCAGAACATGAACTATTCTGCCTCCTTCTCTCTCTACTCTCCCTCTACTCAACATAGTAGTGCCCAACAGCCTGGCACCAGATGTGACTGGCTGTTGCTGGTTGATTTTTTTACCCAACCAAACCAAAAAAACATATTGCTGACCTGTAGCTATCCTCAAGGGCCCGTGGGCCTCTAATTCCATTTTCTTTAAATTTTGAAAGATATGTACTTCTGGGGCACTTACAATTTAAATAAATTTACATATTCAATAGAAACATTTCTTTTATAGATTCTACTAGGCAAAATTGGCTCCATGAAATGTTTAAATACTGATTTTTTAAAAACCGATTTTGCTTCCTCTCGTCCTTACTTTATAGTTCAGAACTTATCAGATGATGTTTTTGTTTCTACTTCCTGATGCTGGCTAGAATCATTTCTCAAGTGTTACTTGTGTTTTGCTGTTACCCATACTCAGCAAGTATGGGTGTGTTCAACCACCCTGCACTCTCTGCTTTCTCTTTCCTTCCTTTTTGCACTCATGATTCTCCACATAGATCATAGTGCAGTTTTCGCCGGCTTCTCTCTTAATAATTTATGTTCCTTTTTAAAATCCATTTCTTTTACAAAGGGAATCAATTTCTCATTATTAATGTGAATAATTTTGAATAAGGGCATATAATTATTGTTAAAAATCATAAAATTATTTGAAAAGCTAGAAATATGGTCCTTGTTGAATTCAAGAAGGCATTATAATGTATGCACAAGCATTCTAAACATTCCTATGTATACTACCTACAACTTCCACATACGAATGATTTTGCCTCTTTACCTCTGTATTGTGTGAAATTTTCACCTAAATCTCTGCTTTCTTAAGTCATTCCAAGGACTCTTATATTAGCTCTGTCAATCAAGGCCACCTTGTGTACAGTTCTTATTATTTTTAGTCTTCCACATTTTCATAGTACCACCACTGTGTTATTTTTGTGAAAGTGAGCAATATAATATCTATACACTTATTACAATAAATGTTGGGTATATTATTCCATGCATTTTTGGAGTATGCTATTCCTTAAAAGGTAACAAACTTCTTTCCTTTCCTTATTACTCTCAATAAGATAACTACAAACTGTAAACATACTTATGAAGTGTACTAGCTACTTTTATATTGCTGTGACTTAATGCTTATAAGAGAAAGCATTAACTTAGGTTTACAGTAGCAGAGGTTGGTGTCTATAATTGCGGAGTTAAGATATGACAGTGTAAACAGCTGGAAGGTCATATATTGATTCACAGGCAGGAGGCAGAGAGCTCCCTAGGCATGTCACTGTAGAAGGAGCTGCAGGCTGCTTTCTGGCACCCAGCTCCCGGCTGCTTGGCTAGCTTATGCCCCAAAATAACAACACACAAACTGTATTCATATAAACACTGCTTGGCCCATTTCTATTAATGTGTGCAGCACCATGAGGTGGTGAGTTATCTTGCCTAACCCATATTTAGTAATCTGGGTAGCACCAATCTTACCGGGAAAGATTTAGCATGTCTGACCTGGTGGCTTGCTTCATCAGGACTGCCCTGGAGAGGAATGGCATGACATCTGGCTCACTTCCTCCCAGCATTCTGTTTTGTTTACTTCACCCACCCATGTTCTAACCTATCAGGCCAAGCAGTTTCTTTATTAATTAACCAATGAAATCAACAGATTTGATATATGACACTCCCACATCATGTCACCAGTCTTTTGAAAGCACAAAGTCTGCCCCCCAGTGACAAGCTTCCTCTAACAAGGCCACACTGCCTAATCCTTCCCAAACTGCCACCAAATGGGCACAGTTGATCAAATGCCTAAGATTTTGGGGCCATATCATTCAAATTACCACATTAAGAAATAATTGCGACACTAAAAATCAATATTTATTTCTATTAATAATAATTGAAGCACTAAAAATCAGTATTTACTTCAAAAAATCTTGATGGCTCACTTTGGGGCTTTTATTATACTCCATCAAGAATAGGTCTCAGAATTTTTATCTTGCTTTCATTTGTTTATTCATTTATTTTTAAATTGAAAACAGATTCTTCTCCCAAACAAAACATCCTAACTACAGTTTTTCTTCCTGCCATTCCTCCTCCCTTCACCCTTTTTTCAATATATTTCCCCACAATTTTTCTTCAGGAAAGTGCATGCCTCCAAGAGATTACAACCAAACAGAACAAACAGAACAAGCTACAGTATGACAAGGCAAAGCCCTCTATCGAGGCTGCACAAGGAACACAACATGAGGAAAAGAGTCTCAAGAACAGGCAAAAGAGTCAAAGACACATCTGGTCCTACTTGCAGGAGATTCAGAAAAACACCATCCTAACAATCATAACATAAACGCAGAGTACTTGGTACAGATGTACGCATGCCCCTGCTTGCCACTTCAGTCTCTGTGAGCCGTGTGAGCCATGCTTAGCTAATTCAGTGGGTCATGTTCTCGTGATGTCCTTCTCCTCTTTCTCCTACAAACTTTCCTCCTTGGGTGTTCCCTGATCTCCAAGACGAGGAACTCAAAAGAGATTTTCAACTTAAATTCTTTTATTACACAGACTCCTAATGTTCAGCAGCCTGGGAGGGATCGTTGTTCCAATTCAAAGGCTGCAAATGGAAGCAGGAGCCCAGACCCAAAGTCAGACATTATGCAGAGGAAACATTAGGAAATGCTGAGGGTTTCTCTGTTTATTAAAATTTGAATATGATTTCTTATATATGTAATCTTTGCCCTGGAAAGGATACGGCAGAAGTATCTTAAGGGCAGTGGGAATGGGAAAGAAAATAAAAATAAAATTTAATGCAAGTAGAGTTTTTCAGTGACGTTCAAAAATGTAATTGTTTACTGTCCTTATTGCTTCCCATTGCTTGATTCTTGAAGTACTACTGTGCCACTATCTTTATCTTTAATGTCAGACAACACAAATATGGTTAATTATTAATTTCATGGAGAGGAAATTTCTACAAATGAGATGTTTGCTGCATGTCTGTATCTTGGGCATATGTAAAATATAAAAGTATTCATCTAAAGAATATCTTTCTCATATTTAATATAATGGCAAAAGAAATTAGCTGTACTCAGGTTAAGTGATGATATTTTCAAAAGCAAAATAATCGCTCTTAATTTCATGAACTCTGCTGGAGTCTTTTTAATGTAGATCATAATATTACTGCCTACTTAAAGCTCATTAAAGTTTGTCTTGTGTTATTCGTCCTCACCAAGAATGTCAGCACACATACATTATTCACGGAAAGCACAGTGAACTTTAAGTAGGGAGATTATATTAGAGAAAAAGGAGAAAGCCTTCATTCTCCATTCCAACCCATGCTGATATAAAGGGCTACTGTGGACCCCCCCCCCACTTTAAAGTTTACCTCCCTTTTTATTATTTCTATCATATTCCTTTTTATCTGCAAATATATTCCATAGTTCTTCTTTTCTATAGGGTATGAAGACACTGGCTGAGTTTCTGTAAATGATTCACCATCTTCATGTTCTCAGCTGGATCTTTAAATAACGTATGCTGAAAAAGGCTTTGTGTGCCAGATCATTTCCTTCTTCTCTTTGTCTAGAATAACACTGGGGTGAACTTAGCTCAGTAAATAAAACAGCATTTGCCTGAAGAATTTAAACCAAATGTTCCAAGCTAGTGTTGTAAATTAGGTCATTAAACAATAGCAATTGTACTGAAAAGGTTAGCAAACTTTAAAAGTCAATCACAAATTCTGACACTTCCTTGATGACTGCACAAATACTTTCCAGGAGCATGTCTCTGTGACAGCCCATCCCCAGGAAAAGCCCGTATCTGACTATATTAAAATGGAAGATATACAATCATTATTATTTAAATATCAATTATGACTTTTGAGGAAATATTGGAACTGAATTTTTTTTAAAAAAATGCAGTACTCCAGGTCATTGCTGCTTCCATTTGAGTGATAAATATAAAAAAGTCAGTATAAGAAAAAAAAATCATTACAAGTAATTAGCATAAATAAATGGTGAGATTTATCAATGCTTCCTACATTTATTTCCCCTTAACTACCTTTAGTCTTTTTTTTTTCCATAGCTGGGTATAGTAGAGAGATGAGGAAAATGTTTGAAAATCCAAGCATGATGTATCTTTCTTGAATCTGTATTTGCAGCAAGCAATGTGTTAGTGGATGGAGCAAAGGTTATTGTAGGTCTACTTCTGCACCATCTGTGTGGGCTGAGCAAACTGGTTATATACCCAAACAAGCAGCTTCATTACTGATACAACAAAAATTAGCAACATATATTTCTTCCTGCAAGGGAACACGAGTGTGGACAAAAATACTTAGCCCTGAATCTGACAACTTTCCTAGAAAATTGCCTCGTTGGTACAACAATCTGTTCTAACACCACTGTCTAGATGTTCTTATTTTCGAGTGTGTTAAAGATGGCCAAACTCTTTAGGGGGTGGGCTTAGTTGGGAATGGGTAAGAGATGGCAAAGGTCTTTGGCTATTTGAAGATACAGAGGTCTGCAGATATTTGGCACACAGAACCCAGGTACTAACTACAGCTTTTATCACCTGATAACATTTGCATAATCTACTTATTTCTTATGTCTGCTGTTGATTATCTTTCTCCCTCACTGCTAAATGAAGAAAGTTCTATAAGGTCAGGCAGCTTTCTTCTGTTCCATAGACACATTTTGGTCCCAGCGCTTGGGAGGTAGGGTCGGGCGGGTCTCTGTGAGGCCAGCCTGGTCTTCAGAGTGAGTTCCGGGACAGCCAGGGCTATACAGAGAAACCCTGCCTTAAAAAATGAACAAAAATGTAATAAAAAAATAAAAGAGAGAAAAAAAAAGATGGCCAAACTCTCCAATTTGAAAAAAGGAAAAATATTTTCTTGACTTATTCAGGTTTGAAACTCCTTTGACAAACATTTGGGTAATGAGTAGGGTTTCTTTACTTTATATGTAATACCAGTATTTTGCTTCTCTAGGTTATTTCTGAATTGTTTAACAAATTGATGATCACATACAGTTTAGCGTATCAACACATGTTTATGGCAGTAGTTTTCAATAATCAAGACAGGAGGGCATCATATGATTTTAGTGATTAGTTCTTGAACACATACATACTGCATGCAAATGTACAAGTAAGGAGGAGAAGAGGTAGATTGAAATGCAGAGGAACCTGGCTATGTTCAGTGATTTTGCCATCTTTTAATAGGTAGACAAGATTGACAGCTATTTTAGGTCACAAAAAAGGGATAATAAAGCTGAATAAAGAGAATATTAAATGAGGAAAAATATGATAAATATTGAATTAATTTCTCTTTTGCTGCACAGACAAGACAGCATGACAAATGACACGGTACATAAGGGAGAGTTTATTTTGCTTTATAGTTCCAGTTAGAGTACACATTCCATGGCAATCACAGCATCAGGTGTTCAGAGAAAAGGAGAGATCACATCCTCAAGCAACCCAAACCAGATAGGGAACTGGAAATAGACTAAGGCTAGAAACTCTCAAACCCACATCCAACAATTAACTTCCTTTATCAAGGCCACATCATTCTCCCAAGCAGTGTCCCCAACTGGGAATCAAGTTTTCATATACTTGAGCCTACTGAGGATATTTCTAACCACTACAAATATTAACAGATTGCAGTGACATTATGACTTAGAGGATATAAGACTCTGCACATTGTCTGTGAGTTAGAAATTTAAAAGCAAACAATGTACAATTCAAAAAAATCTGTTTCTTTACCTCATACGTTAAAGTTGAACATTTTAAGTAAACTTATGATTCTTGTTATTAAACTCTTTGAAACTTCTTTTGGCACTTTTCTAAATTTAGATTGCATGCTGTTTATTGCCTTTATTAAAGTAGAAAGCCAAATGTTTATTTCCTGTGCTCTCAATTTAATTATGAATGCTTTGCAAAGCAATGGTCAGATGTAAAAAAGATGCCATCATTGTTAGCAATGAAGATTATGTTCCACACTGTGTAACACGTGTATGAGTTTTACAGTTGTTATAGAGAGAATGCATTCGCTTGCTTTTATAGTAAAAATGTGCGACAAAATTAGTATTCTTCCATCTGAAACTTTTCTCCAGCGTAATTTATTTCTAAACTTTTTAACATCCTCTGGACTAATTTTGTCATTATGTCACATTAGCACTAATTGAACAAACTCAGATTTAGAGCCTTGTTGTTCTAAATGAAACATAGTTTAAGTTCCAAGAAACACAGACTGTCATTGCTCCTTGTGCTAAATTAAATTGCTTACAAATTACATAGCTATGTCTAAAAGTAACTGGAGTTCTAGCTAATTTTTTTCTGTAACTTTTAAGAGAAATCACAATTATAAAGAAAATATTAAGAGCCTGATGCACTAGAAAGTGCTCTTGAACAGAGAAGAAAGTAATGGTATAAATATTGGCGTTTAGTACCTAAATGCCTTCTAGATTAAGTGTGTTTTAGATTTGAAATCCGAGAATACAAATTGAGAAATACCTGAGTAGACAAAACAATAGCTGTAGCAACCAGTAAAGATACAAAATCCTCCCCAAAAGATGAATATGGTATGTACTCACTCATAAGTGGATTCTAGCCACAAATAAAGGACATTGAGCCTATAATTCGTGATCCTAGAGAAGCTAAATAAGTAGGTGAACCCAAAGAATAACATATGGTTATCGTCCTGGATATTGGAAGTGGACAAGATTGCCGGACAGGGGTTGGGAGCACGGAGGTGGGGGTGGGGTGGGGATAAGGGGAGATGGGGAGAACTTGAGGGAATGGGATGGTTGGGATGGAGGAGGGGTGGATATGAGAGCAGGGAAGTTGATATCTTAATTAAGGGAGCCATTTTAGAGTTGGCAAGAGACTTGACTCTGGAAGGGTTCCCAGGTGTCCAAAGTGATGTCCCCAGCTTGTTCCTTGGGCAGCAGAGGAGAGGGTGCCTTAACTGGCCTTATCCTATAGCCACACTGATGAATATCTTGCATATCACCATAAAACCTTCATCTGGCGATGGATAGAGACAGAAACCCACATTGGAGCACTGGACTGAGCTGCCAAGGTCCATATGAAGAAGGAGGGAGAACATGAGCAAGAAAGTCAGGATCCAGAGGGGTGTGCCCACCCACTGAGATGGCGGGACTGATCTAATGGGTGATCATCAAGGCCAGTTGGCCTGGAACTGATGGAGCATGTGATCAAACCGGACTCTCTGAATGTGGCTGACGGTGGAGGCTCACAGAGAAGCCAAGGGCAATGGCGCTGGGTTTCGATTCTACTGTATGGACGGGCTTTGTGGGAGCCTAGTTTGTTTGGGTGCTCACCTTGCTGGACCTGGGGGGAGCAGGGAGGACCTTGTACTTCCCATGGGGTAGGGAACCCTGACTGTTCCTTGGACTGGAGAGGGAGGGGAAGGGGTAGTGGGGAGAGTGGAGGGAAGTGGGAGGAGTTGAAAATTTTCAATAAAATATAAAAATAAAAATAAATTAAAAAAAAGATACAAAATCCTAAGCCTGCAGTTAAGAGTTGCTTTTATAGAGGATACATATAAATTCCCAACACCTATATTGGGTGTCTTATAACCACTTGTAACGCTAGCTCCAGAGTATCCTATGCCTCATGGCAAGTAGATTAAGGTGCATACATGCACCTCCATAAAAACACAAGCACATAACAAAAATATCATGTTAAAGTTATTTTTTTAGATAAGTTCTCACTATGTCATCCCAGCCGGTCTTTCCAGGTAGACAAAATTGACCTCCAACTGGCAGAGATCTGAATGCCCTACTTTCTAAGTGCTGGAATTAAAGACATGTGATATCACACAGATAGAAAGGTCTATCAGGGATTGGCCTTGACAAAAATATTTCTTGCTGGCGTAGGAGTGTGGGAGTTTAGAAACATTAGTAAAGAATGTGAAGATGCATAAAAAAATAACAGGACAGAAACCACAAAAAGTATCAGGAGGGTATTCCAGTGACTGGAATAGTAAACCTGCATTTATTTTTCCACAGTTTTTATACCCATTGTAAATTGGGAGAAGGTAAAAAAAGACTTTATTAATATGATACAAAGGATAATTCACACAGTCAATTGCTTTATCACTTTGAGAAATCAAATCATTAGCATCTGTTGTCTATGTAGCAAAGCTGCTCTAGATAATGTATTCTGAAGGCTGCCTCTCCTCAGGTGACCTCATAGTTAAAAAAGAAGGAGCAGAAGTACATTTGCATATCCTGACCACTTGTAAGAATGGCATGGACCTATGAGCTATTTTAATTTTAAAAGAGCCAAATAATCAAATCCTGAGTTTGGACATCAAACTATGCTTGCCAATCATTTGAGCAGCTTTCAAAACTCTCTAACTGCCAGAAAAGGTAGAAATTGGTCCATGTTTCTCAGCCTCCACATTTCCTCCCTTTTTATTAATTTTAATAAAGCCTGTCTTCTGCAACAGGACAGATGTTCCTGTCTGCCTTAGGTGAACAATTTTCCATTTCCAAGCCTTATCCATCTTTGGTATTATATTACATATTACAGTCATATATGCCCATGTCTTATGCCCTGGGAGAAAAAAAGGATCAAACTCAGCAATGACTGCTGACCTCTGTAAACAAAATTAAGAGAGAAAATACTTTTGGGCTCTGTGTCCCTGAGCCAATTTTTTATTAAGAGAGTTCATCTGCAATCAGATAATGTTCTGTCAATAAAAATGCTCCTAATGACTATAGTCTCCTAATTAAAGTAGAGGAGGATCACCAGGGTTCAGAATGCCATTTCCAGTTGGTCTAGAGTGTTTCTTATTTTTTTGTTGTATCAAAATCTAAATTTCTTACCAAATCTTTTAAATCCAAGTACTCATAAGAAATGTCAAACTTTTCTTAACATTTTATGGTAAACTAAAACAGTTATAATATTATAACTATACCATAATCCTAGAGTGGAAATTAGGAATAAACATACAACCTGTTACATCACAATTCTCTTAAATCCATTCTAATCAAAAGACAAGAAAAGGTTTTTCTTATGGGTGAAAGTCCAACCTCACTCCTCACTGCTATTTTTTTTTTGTTTTTGTTTTTTTGTTTGTTTTTGTTTTTTGAAACAGGGTTTCCCTGTAGCTTTGGGGCTGCATTGCCGTTCTTAAGTAATTGTCCAGTTTATCAGCACCGGCAAACAACCCTTAGACTACATTCCTCATATTTAAAGAGGGGCTTCAGTCACTCTGTGTAACATGTCTATTTTTCCCAGAGGGGAAATTGAGATCTTAGTTCTCAGGTCTAATATTTCAGCAGCAGATTGAATACCATACTGACAAAAGAAGTTCTGTGTCCCAAAGAGTAAAACAGTCAAATGTCCTGCCTGCATTTCTGGTCAGCTCCAAGGTAAACAGGACTCCCGTGGTCTGCAAGTCTATATAGCAAGCCCATCAAGAGGCTGGAAATCACCAGTCATTGCCATGATATTTTTTTTCCCTTATCAGACAGCAGCAAGCTGTTATCAGAAATGAGGCAGCAGCAAGAGCGGCCTTAGTGGCAGTGTGGGTCCCCAGTGTCCAAATACAGCCAACTTCATGCTGCACAGAATGGTGGCAGCAAGCTGGCCGCAAGCTTCCTAAGCGTGGTCCAGCAGATCATGTATTCCTTTTCTTGGTCTGTAGCATCATGGTACGAGGAGGTCAGGATCACAGGTTCAGGAACCTCTTTCTGCTTCTCCTATGAAGTCATCAGCGCTGGCATCCTCTACTATATATGCAATCTCATCCAGCTTTGTTTTCTTCCTATGAAAAAGACACAAATATATCTTCAACTCCAAATTAATACAGGGTCAGGTCTTTTCCATAATTCAGAGTTACAGTTTTTTCACCTTGCATTATGAATGGTCACCTTGTGCAATCACGCCAAAATCTGTCCATGGAAGATTACTCCCGTGCATCTACAAAAGGTGTATGACTTAAGGCATTATGTGGCAATTCTTAATTCTTCTGATTTTATTCTTTAAAATTGTTTTCAAAGTGCCATGGGCATGTTCCACAATTCCTTTTTACCATTAACAACATATGCAGCTCTTTCATTGGAAGAACTATCTGTAAAATTTAGCATAGCATCCTTTAAGGGATCTTTTGCTACAACTTTAGGAAAAAATAAAGGAATATATTTGTGTAAATTGCAGCAACAATCAGTTGGGGAAAAGATTATCAATCTGGCCTTTAAATTGAGCAAATGCAATTGTCCATGAATCACTATTTTAAAATAACCAATTAATCTCTTGCTTAGTATAAGGAACATTGATCATAGCTGGTTCCCTGCCAAAATATTTCCTATATTTCATTCTGATCTTCTGTGCTAAGTAAGCTACTGCTTCAAAATAAAGGTTTAATACCTTAGTTGGCAAAACAGGAAGGTACAGCCATAAAAGTGGACCATTTTGCCATAAAACCACTGTAGGAGTAAGTTTTGTAGATAATATACGTTATTGCCGAAGCTGACTATAATTAATATAATGTACTTGCTCTTTCGGTATAGTATATTATACCTGGGTGAATACCTGTCTGACAACTTCTATAAGCTGTCTATTGGAGTTTGGATCATTGCTTCCTTTAAGAATTTTACTTAGTGGCTCAGTCTCCCACAGGAAATTTTAAATAAAATCTTTGCCATTGTATGTCTTATTAAAAGTTTGTGAGCTATCTTTCAAATCCAAGCTGTAAGTCTTCCTAGTTGACAAGAAAATGAAAAAAAGAAAGCATATTTAACAAATGGTATTGGCATAACTAGATACCAATATGTAGAAGAATGAAAATAGAGTCATAGCTCTCACCATGCACAAAGTTCATGTTCAAATGGATCAAAAACCTCAACATAAAACCAACCACATTGAACCTCATAGAAGAAAAAGTGGGAAGTACCCTTGAATACATTGGCACAGGAGACTACTTCCTAAATATAACTTTAGTAACACAGACACTGAGAGAAACAATTAATAAATGAGACCTCCTGAAACTGAAAAGCTTCTGTAAAGCAAAGGACATGGTCAGCAAGATAAAATGGCAGCCTCCAAAATGGAAAAAGATCTTAATCAACCCCATATCAGAGAAAGGACTAATCTCCACAATATACAAAGAGCTCAAGAAATTGCTCATCAAAATAACAAATAATCTAATAAAAAATGGGGTACAGACATAAACAGAAAATTCTCAACAGATCAATCTAAAATGACTGAAAGACACTTAAGGGAATGTTCAAAATTCTTAGATGACAGAGAAATGCAAATCATAACAATTCTGAGATTCCATCTTATACCTGTAAAAATGATCAAAATCATAAAAACTGATGACAACTTATGCTGGAGGGGATCTGGGGTAAAAAGAACATTCTTCCATTGCTGGTGGGAGTGCAAAATGGTACAGTCACTTTGGCTACGGCTATGGAGATTTCTTGGAAAATTAGGCAACAGCCTATCTCAAAACCCAGCAATACACTTTTGGGTATATACCCAAAGGATGCTCAATCAGATCACAAGGTCATGGGGCTCAACTATGTTTATAGCAAAATTATTCGTAATAGCCAGAACCTGGAAACATCCTAAATGCCCATCTTTTATACAGATGATAAATGGGCTGAGAAAGAAATCAGAGAAACATTACCTTTCACAATAGCCAAGAATAACATAAACTATCTCAGAGTAACTCTAACCAAACAAGAACAAGACTTGTATGACAAGATCTTTAAATCTTTGAAGAAAGAAAATGAAGAAGAGAACAGAAAATGGGAAGTTCTCCCATGCTCCTGAGTAGGTAGAATGAACATATTAAAATGGCAGTTTTACCAAAAGCAATCTACAAATTTAATGCAATGCCCATCAAAACTCTTCTCAGACCTCAAAAGAAAATGTTCAACTTCATAAGGAAAAACAAACAAACAACAAAACAAAACAAAAACAGGGTAGCCAAAACAATCCTGTACAATAAAGGAACTTCTGGAGGAATCACAATTCCTGATTTCAAATTCTACTACAGAGCTACAGTACTGAAAACAGCCTGGTATTGACGTAAGAACAGACAGGAAGGCCAATGTAACCAAATTGAAGACTTGGATATCAATCCACACACCAATGAACACTTGATTTTTGACAAAGAAGCATAAAAAGCATATTTAACTTTCTTATTTACATTTCACAGACTCTTTTGTGCAGCTTGACTGTCTGGTCAGGCTAGGCTCATGGCTAAAGCTGAGCTGCACAGCCAGGTGCTTGCCATGGTCCCTTTTCCACTTGGCTGTCCTGCCTGGGTACTTGGGACCATTGCCTGCTCTGCCTGGGCATAAGCCATGCTTTTTACATTTAATAGTCTCATCAGAGGTCAATGTTAGAGGTGGCTGATAACTTTACAGACTCTCAGATGTCCGTCATTATAGTGCTCTGAGACCACTGCATTCACAAGCTTAGGCGGGTATAGCTATGCCATGCTTTTTCATTTTAAATTTTATAATCATAAAATTAGGAGAATCCCCAAGTCCTTTCATCTGTTAAAAGCCATAGATACACCCATATAGGCAGGCTCCTTGGCTCATGGGCCAAATAGCCTCTAGACATTTCCATAGAACAACTCAGGGTACTGACTTGTGGGGCCCTTTAAACATTTTTGTCTCCAGCCTTTCCTGGCTCCACCGCCTAGTGTGGGTCAGACTAGCTGCATAGCACGTGTGCATGGACTGTTACAGTCTCAGCGGTAACTCAGGCCATTGCTAGGACAAATGCTGTATTCCCTTCAGTCTTTCCACCAGCCCAGCAGTATTGGAGGCTGCAGCTGGGTTACCACAGCACCATGTTTTGCAGTGATGAAGGCGAGGGCATATTTTAGCCTTTCTAAGTCCCGGAGCAGACAGATGGTGACAGATAAGCCGCCATTGCAGGGGCGGGATTGCAATATTTACAAGTTCTAAATATCTCTACCTTTGTTTCTGCTCAACTTTAGCTCCTCTAGTTATCAAAATACATCTAAGCAACTGTATTGATAATTGAAAACTATTTACTTTCCCCATTTTTACAACTATTTACAGTTTTACTCCTGATTTTTCCCTGTCTTTCTCTTTCCTTTTTTATTATCAATTATTTATTTTCAAGCACTCATTACTCACGTTTCCACAAATCTTCTCTTAAAAGAGTTATTTAGATGTTAAGTATTATTAGAATAAAGAAGCACTTTAGTAAAGTATATATGTGTACATGGATTCTTGTGAGGGTCCTCACGTACTCTCCTTGCCTGGCCACATTTCTGTGCAATTTGGGATTAACCGGTCAGTTCCACATTTCGGCACCAGCCTTGACAAAAATACATATTGCCAGGGTAGGAGCATGATAACTTAGAAATACTAGTAAAAATATGAAGGCTCATAAAACATAACAGGAGAGAAACCATAAAAAGTATTGGGAGGTTATTCCAGTTAGTTCGAATCACTTTATCACTCTGAGACATCAAATCATTAGCATTCTGTTTTCTAGGTAGTGAAGCTGCTCTAGATCACCTATCCGGGTGACCTAAGTTACAAAAGAAGGAGCAGAAGTATGGACCTACATGAATGATCTATTTTAATGTTAATAGAGCCAAACAATCACATTTTAAGTTGTGATGTCCAACTATGCTTATCGGTCATTAGAACAACCTCCAGAACTCTCTGAACATCAGACAAAGTGGAAATGTGCTGTGTGAATTCCTACCACCTGTAGCCTTTAAGTTACCTGCCCTCTTGGGCATGGCCTCTTATACTATTTATGCCAATGTAAAGTGCATAGCTGGCCTCTTTTTCAGGCTGCAGGATTTGGTTGCTGTTCTCTGTTCCAACAGAGGATTGTGATCTGTGCGTCTACCGCTTAATAAATAACTCTTTATTATTCTCAATTCTGAACTAGTGTGGGATTTCTTTTAAGCGTCCTTCTTCAGAAATGGGTCCACATATCTCAGCCTCCACAAATGTCTTTATAAAAAGGAATAAAGAATCCATGTACACATATATACTTTACTAAAATGCTTCTTTATTCTAAGTATGCTTAATATCTAAATAACTCTTTTAAGAGATTTGTCATTCCGAAGGAATCATTAGAGAGTTAAACTGTAATGATACTGTGTTTACAAACTAGATTGTCTCAAGGAGTTATCTCAGGTTGTGGGTGTATTTACATGTCACTTACTATCATCCGACATTTACTCTTAAGGCTAACTAGATACAATCAACAGCCAGTAATTATAAGAGAAATTATGGATGAGGTAATAATGTCTAAGAATTTAGATACACCTTTAGACTCACTCATATAATGATGAACATGGTGTTTAAAATCATAAGCTCACTTTCTAATTATTTTTCTTATTTCTCCCAAGGTATAGATATTATTGCAAGGTCATCTGCTATGATGATGGCTAAACAAACACTGAATTGTAATTGGTTGTGGCTTGTAGCATACATGTTTCTTGGAGTAGTATATGCAGCAGCAGTTACTAAGATTTTGCTTACCATTATGCTAAAAGCATAGGAAAGTTAAAATGTTTTTGTTTAAGTTAGTTGTAAGGTTCAATAATTTTCTAAATCAGACATTGATGACTGTATTAATCTAGTTTTGAAGGAATTTGCATAATATATCTATTTCCCAGAATACAAAGTAGCATTAAAAATTTAAAGTGATTAATTTTGAAATAATTAGCACTTTGTAGTGTTATAATGACATCATTGTTGATAATATTAAAAAGTAAGCATCATTTGAAGTTTACTAAAAACTTATAATCCACAGACCTCCATAGATTTGATATATTTTATGTTGTACTAAATTTTTAAAAATTTCAACCTTAATGCCATTATTTTAGGAAAATATGCAACTTATTTTCTGTTTTGAGAGTTAAAAATGTTTTGCTAAATTAAGCACATAATTTAAGATTTTAATTACAAGATGTTAAGTTTCTTTTTATCATTCTATCAAACTGATGGAACATGCCATTAACTTTCTGGGAAAAAAGAGCATGAAAAGGTATAAAATTACTAAATTGCGACAGTTATTATGGAGGTTTCTCAAAAATTTACAAGTAGAATCATTGGATTTGAAGTAAGAGTATGTGAGGATATAAACAATTTGTGGCATAACCATGGGAACATCAATGTTGGTATTTCAGAAGAAAGGAATTTGGATATTCTACAAATGTGAGGAAAAACACAAGAATGCCTGTGATCCTCATTTCTAGAGATTATTTAAGGTAAATGATAATCCATACCTCAGACATTTTTCTGAAGACAAATAACATTTCTGTGCTTTATATAACCTTGAACATTCTGCCCATGAAGCAGGCTTCTCTGCTGAACTGTAAATCGGTAACTGTTATCAAAGGAGATGTATATAATAAAAAGAGCCTTGTTGTGCAAAATGCACTCATTTGCTTGGCTGCCTAGAGTCCCCTGGTTTCCTGCTTGAGTTCTTCTGACATTAATCAAGAGAGGCCATTTGTACAACGTCTCACTGAGCTAAGCAAAATCTAGAAATTCTAATACTGCTGGGTACGTATGGAAAGGAAATTAGTGTGTCAAAAACCAAGTTGCAGTCACTAATACTTTTTATTATGAAATTAATCTAAATGTCAAAGAGCAAATGTATAAAAACACAATTGCATACATATGTATACATACACACACATAAAGGGATACAATTATGTTATAGAAATATGAAACCCAGTCATCTCTGGTAGTGTGGAAGGCTTCCAAAGTTATTTTGTTGAAGGAGAGCCAGACATTGTAGTGTCTCAGATTGCCGAAATCAGACAGCTGAGCTCTTGCTGTTGAGAGCAGAACAGTGGTAAAGAGGACGGATTTTGGGAGGTGGCTGAAGTTAATGATGAGTGCTCTTGCTATGTGACTCAGTAACATGGATTTTAATAACAAGACTGATCTCTTACCAACTCAAAGAGAATATTCTAGATGTACCTCATACAGAGAGGATAAAAGCTCTAGGCTTTTTAATTATTGTCCAGTTATTCAATAATTTTATACTCCAGTCCACAAATCTTACGTTCAATATGCCCATTTTATTTCACACAATTCTTTTCATAAGTTTGCCACCACACACTAAATTTGATAACTATTTCTCTTTCCTTGAATTACATCCATTTGATTCCCTCTTCAAGAATTCTTAGTTCTTTCCCATCTCAGGTAGTTTTTCATTCTATTTTGTTTTCCTTCAGGTGCTGAGAATTCAGCTTATATCTCATACATGCCAGGCAAGACTCTACTGCTGCATTACAAGCACAGTTGTAGTGCTACGTTTTTCAAACATAATTTTGCTTTCTAGAAACTAAACGGCATATAAAATTATTTTATCACATGAAATATACACTCTAAACTTTTATTACATTGTGTATTTTATAAGAATATGTGAGGGGATCTTAATCTAGATTGTGGCATATCTACATCTTCAAATAGTGTAGTGGTTCGGATGGGAAGTGTCCAATCAAAAACTCTGTTTTTTGACAGACGATACTCGTTTGAAAGGGTATGGAAACATAAGGTTTGGAGCTTTACTGGAGTAAGTGTATCACAGGGAATAAGCTTTGGGGATTTAGAGTATTGTTGCATTGTTATTCATTTTCTTTGTTTCCCATGTCTGGATGGAAATTTATGAGACACTTTTCTGCTTTGGTCCCCCGTTGTTATTTTTTCCCTGGCATTATGGATTCATCCTATTGAAAGGGTGGGGCTGGAATAGCTCTCCTGCTGAAGTAGGCTGAGGAACAGGACCAGAGTCCCAGACATTGTCCTGGGCCATAGTTCAGGCAAGGAAGTCACTATGGCCTCAGTTCAGTCACTCAGTTCAGTATGGCCCTAGCAGTAGTGACACATGCTTTTTTATTTATTTTCTGCATAGCTGTGAGTTTTAAATATTTTTTCTCTTTTCCAAAGCATCATTCATCTCCTTTCATTTCAATGAGGGTCAACAGATTGCATATTATCTTAATATTCATAATCATATTTAAGTTCATTTTGCAGTTTAATGTTTATTTTGGAGAATGTTCAATAAGTATTTGAGAAGAAATGTTCTACTGTGGGTGTTTTCAAGCCTTTTCAGCAATTTTATTTTTAGATGTTCAGGTCCTATAGATAAAATATCCAAGTCCCACCATTGATGTCAATTCTGCTTTCTGGGTCTTAACCTTGTCTTAAGTGGTAAACATTGAGTTCTCTGGCTGATCTGACTTTTGTATTACTATGAATGCCTTATTTTTTAACTCTCATAATGTCTATTTTGAAGTGTCTTTTTTTCTGATATGATACTCATTCTTGTGATCTGATGGGTCCTATTTCCATACATCTTTTGAAACTTTTAATCTACTTACTCTTTTATAGAGGTTAGGGCTGTAACTGAACAGTAGAGCTCTTTTATTTTTTTGTGGTTTTTCGAGACAGAGTTTCTCTGTGGTTTTGGAGCCTGTCCTGGAACTAGCTCTTGTAGACCAGGCTGGTCTCGAACTCACAGAGAACCGCCTGCCTCTGCCTCCCGAGTGCTGGGATTAGGCATGCATGAAGCCCCAGGTAACATTTTAAGTAGTTTACAAGCAAAACTTCATTTGTCTTTGTATCTAAGATGTGTCTGGTGTAGATAACATGCACTTGAATCTTGTATTTTAACACAGTGACACAGTTTCTGACTTTTAATCAATCTATATTTTCTGTGAAAATTGTTATGACTTGTTTTTATATGTATATTTTACATTTTGGTGTGTTTTTCCCTTATAGATGTCTCTGAATTCTCCCATAAATGCCTTTTTTTCATTAAGTAAATGTTTTCTGGAGTAGTATTTATTTAATATTTTTCACTATATCTAAGACGTGTCCCTAGTAGTTGCCTTAGGATTTACTACATAAAGGCAGGTTTTCAGAAACTGCTTTAGAACTTATACTAACAACTTCCCTAACATATGAAACATTTTCTCTTAAAATTTCTTCTCCTTCTTTTCTTTTGGTATAGCTGAAATTTTTGATTGTTTGTAGACCTATTCTGGTGTAATTTTTGGAATTTATTATATATAATATGTTACCATGGGCAACTAAAGATGATTTAATTTATTTCTCTCTCTGCTTCCCTTTAAATTCTATCTACTTATTATTCCATTTAGTACTTTGAGCACTGTATTAAAAAAGAATAGGATTAGTGGACAACTTTATATTATTCAAAATTTTAATGGTATTCCTTCAAAAGTTTCTTCATTAAGATTTATACTTGCTGTATGTTTGTCATATATATCCTCCATTATGATTAGGTATGGTCCCTCTCTCTACTCTTTAGGATCTTTATTATGAGACCATGTTATATTCTGTGAAAGGCCTTTTCTACATCTATTGATATAATCCTGGGATTTTTTTTTTTGTATTTAGGTGTATTTTTGCAATTTATTATATCCCATGACTGTGTATGGTGAAGCATCCCTATATCTCTGGACACAAGCAGATTTGGGCACAGATAATATTCTTGACATATACCTATATTCAGTTCATAAGCACTCTATTGAATATTTTTGAATATACTGGATATATTCAAATATATTCAAGGATATTGCCCTGTAGTTTTCTTTTGTTGTTGCTATTGTTGTGTTGTTACCTGGTTTTGGTAATACAGTAATGCTGGCTTTGTAAAAGGTGTTGAAGCACTCCTCATTTTATTTTAAAAATAGTTTAAGAAGGATTGACTATAGTATTTATCGAAAGCCTAGAAGTGTTCTGATCTGAATCCATCTGGGTCTGGGATGTTTTTCAGTTCAGAGGTATTTTATTGCTATGCCAGTCTTATTTGTCATGTGTCTGTTTAGACTGCTGATCTCTTCTTGGTCTAACTGTGGTGTTTTGGCTAAGCCTAGAAAGTCATTGTTGTTTTGAGGTTTCTCAACTTAATGGTGTACCAGTTTATAAATATTCCCTTACAATATTATGAACTTTTTTGGTGTGTGTAGGAATTATTCTGCACTCATTTCTGATTCTGCTATCTTGGTTTACTTTGATTAGTTGAACAGAGGGGTTTATAGACTTTGTTTATATCTTCAAAGAATCTTTTTTGGATTTATTAATACTTTTCTATTTTTCTTTAATCCTACTTAATTATTTTTTGCCCCGTTTTTCATTATTTTTTTTTTGCCATCTGCTAGGTTTGTGTTCCTCTTGTCCTTGTTTATTTTCAAATTCTTTATTTGTATTTGTCCTCATTCTGTATGTCTAACGTAGGCAGGTAGGGAAATAAAGGTTGTTCTAGGACTGGTTTTAACATATACTAGAGGCTCTGTTGTATTGTTTTCATCTTCATTTGGTTACAGAAATATTTTTATTTCTTCTTTGACTCATTCATTATTAAGTAATGAATTGTTTAATTGTCATTAGTTTTTCTACTTGCTAAATCTCTTTCTATAGTAAAAGAGAACACATGGACTTGTTTCAAATATTTTGAATTAGTTAAGATTTACTTGGTAGAATAGCCTAGAAATAACTGTTAAGAACATTTATTATAAGATTTCATTTAATTATGGTGTTTATTTATTTTTGTCTTATGAAGTAATTGAAGTATTGAAATCATATACTATTAAATAATTGGTGTTAAACTGTATCTTTAAGTCTAGTAGTATTCTTTTTACTAAAGTAGGTGCTCCAAATTTTGGTGCATTTATATTTAAGAAGGGTCTTTTCTGTCTTCTGATTTGTTTTTGTTTGAAGCCTATTTTCCCAGTTGTTGCCATTGTTTGCCACAATGTTCGCTTGCTTCCTGGTCATATTTGATTTGTGTACTTTCCCCCATCCTTTCACTGAGATCTTTTTGCCTCTAGCTCCTGAGTTCTAGGATCAAAGGTGTACATCACCACCACCCAGATGAGACTATTAATATTCAAAGACGTTATTGCACGGTGTATGTTGATTAAAATAATTTTTAACTTTATTGTTGTTTGTGTTCTCATTCGTACTTTATGATTTGTTAATTTCAGCTTTATTTGTTTTCTTTTTGTAGATTTTTGACTCTGAAGATTCCTCTCTTCAGTTTGATGCACTGTTTTTTTTTTTTTAATTTTGTTTAGTGTCAGTCTCCTGGAGATAGGTTCCTTTAGCTTTTCTTAATCATTGGAAGTTTTATTTTCGCTTCAATTATAAAAGATCATTTTGTGTTGGCAGTCAGAGTATTTTAGGGTTCATTTTTCCAGGTTCTTCTGACTTTATGTGTTTCCACTGAGAAATCAGTAACTCTTCTATGGGGTTTACATGTCTGATTTGTGTGTTTTCTCTCAAAACTTTTGATTTGTATATTTAGTATTTTAACTATGACATGACATGGTGGTTTCCTTTAAGGGATTGTTATTTGTTGTTTCATATTCTTTTTATATCTGTATCATAGGTATGTTTTTCCTTACTTTGGAAAGTTTGATTCAGTGACCTTATTGCAAATACGGTCTCTTTCATATATTCCAATTGTTCCTTTCTCATTTATTCCTATAATTGTAAGATTTGGTCATTCATGGTTTCTCACAGTTTATCAATATCCATGTATGTGTTTCTAAATTTTTATTACTTATTTGTTTCTTATATTGTCTAAGTCCTCTATGTTTAACTTTTAGTCTGAATATTCCACTTTCTATTTGGTACATTCTACTCATAAGACTTTCTCTGGATTTTTCTAGTAGGGTTATTGAGTTTTTCAGTTTCATGTTCATTTCAACTTGAGTTCACTTCAATATTTCTATATCTTTTTAGAAATATTCAAATTTTCAAATCCTATCTGTCTTTGTCATTCCCATCGGTCTTATGTTTATGCTATCTTTTTATTGCTTTTATTGAGCTCTACATTTTTCTGTGCTCTCCTTTTTTCCTCTCCCCTCCCCTTCTACCTCTCCCATGGTTTCTATGCTCCCAATTTATCCAGGAGATCTTGTCTTTTTTACCTTCCCATGTAGATTATGTCCACATACGTCTCTCTTAGGGTACTCAGGGTTGTCTAGGACCTATGGAATTGTGAATTGTAGGCTGGTTTTCTTTGCTTTATGTTCAAAAATCACTTATGAGTGAGTAGATATGATATTTGTCTTTCTGGGTCTGGGTTACCACACTCAATATGATGTTTTCTTTATCTATCAGTTGCCTGTAAATTTCAAGATGTCATTATTTTATGACATCTTGTAGTAGTACTTCTATGTAGTACTTCATTGTATAAATGTACCACATTTTCCTTATCCATTCTTCAATCTAGGGGCATTTAGGTTGTTTCCAGGTACTGGCTATGACAAACAATGCTGCTCTAAAGATAGTTGAGCACATGTCCTTGTGGGTATGATTGGGCATCATTTGGGTATATACCCAAAAGCCGTATTGTTGGGTCTTGATGAAAGTTGTTATCTAATTTTGTGAGAAATTGCCAAAGGGGTGTACCAGCAATACACAAGAGTGTTCCTCTTATGCCACAACCTCTCCAGAATAAGTTGTCATAACTGTTTTTGATTTTGGCCATTCTTGCAGGTGTAAGATAGAATATCTATCACCATGCACAAAACTCAAGTCCAAATGTTTATGCTATCTTGGGCATCACTCAGGCACTTGTTCGTTATACTTTCATCAAGCTATTCTTTGTGTCTTCTTTAAATGCCTTGAATTCCTTCTTGAAGTTTTTGATTGTTCTTTTAAATTCTTCATTTTGGGTTTCAGTCAGATATTCACAATATATGTATCATGGTATAAGCCTGTAAGTTAGGGAAACTTTGTGGGACTGTCCAGTATAAGGATATGCACTAGATGTAGAACTGAGATGTTTTGAAGAAAGGGTGTGGTAGACTCAATGTTCTGGACATAGGTATGAACTAGTATGGGTAGCACTTTTGGTAGTGGTTGGAAAAAAGTTATGGAGGAGTCTAGGTTGCCTGCCTGAAGATCGGGGAAGCAAGGCTCTTGAAGAAGTGGTCTCAGAATGAACCTGGTGTATAGGTCAGCAGAGTGTGATAGAGGCAAAGTGGATTGCCACAGGGGATAAATTCTCGGAACTTTTTGGTAAATGGTTAGAAAGGACAAATGTGGAAAATTCATAGAAGCAGTGCAGAAAACCGTTTCTCCAGGTTCATAAGAATGTCTTATTGGTATGTCATGTCTCTATATTTTAAGGATAGAATAAAGCAGTCTTTCAATTTTGCATCTCAATAAATTGTATGTCAATTGTAAAATCTTAATACATCAGACGCTCTATTAATCTAAACAAACCTAGATAGATCAATAGTTAATCATACTGAATTTGTACGATACCTAGTGATTAGACAATTTCTGTTGACATACATAGTAGCACATCACATTAACTTTTGAAAACTGTCAAGATAAAAATTATTGCATTAATTCTTTGGTGTAAAAATATGTGAACTTTTCTTTCTAATGGAATAAATAAGCAAGACAGTATTGTATATATTGTCTTTGCTTACTGTCATCTCATTGTCTCAAATTCATTTGAGATGCCCCAGCCATCCAGTAAGATTTTTCCCTTAGTTCATGCCTTTGTTTATATGAACACATATCATACATCCCTATTATTTCTTCTACTTGACAATGAAAACCATCTTTACCTCAGATTTTTGTAATAAAAATTCCAGTGACCTATTCTTACTAAATATTAAGATTTGTTTTAATATAATACTGCTTCTAGAACTATATTTTGTCATGGACTTTTAATTTGTGAATTGAAAATTAAATACTAAAAATGACTTGATCTTTTAAATTAAACAAAGCACAATATTTTATAGCATTTCCTACCATATTCATTTTTTGTTAACTTCTGAAAATAATTCCTCATATCAGTCAAAGCCTTTCTTAATTTTAGTCAGTCTGCTGAATATAGGAATTGATAATGCTGACCCACTATTTATTTGTGTGCCATTTCCATTTCATTTGAGTTTAGGTATTTCACATAACTTTATTTTTAAGTTTCTTCAAACACAAACAAGATGCAGAGAGTATTGTGGAGCAGAAGCTAAGTTTTAAGATGTTCAGTTGAAAGATGAAGGACATAATTTGTATTATTTGCCGTTGTGAAAGTTCTTGTGTTGGCGATGCAAAATATATATATAATACATGTCCTAACTAGCAAGAGTATTCAAAGTACATGATATTAAATTTCAACATGGCATAAATAAAAACTTAGACAGAATGCACCTTCTTGTTGGTCTTGAAACATTTACAAACTAAAATATTATACATCAATTTATTTTAAAATTTGGAATAATGTGAAATAATTTTTAATATTTAACTGAATTATTTTAGTTTTGTTTGCCTTTTGTCTTTTTAAGTTATATTGATAGGTTCATAAACGTTTGAGTACAATTTTGTTTCAATATTATTTAATGAGATGCAGTATACTAAGTCATCATACTATACTATACTATAAGAATAATATTGTTATACATTCTCTCCCAAAATACTTATTACATCATCTTTTTTTCTGAATTTCTGATAATGTCTTTTCCTTCCATGAGCCAATCAGGAAAATTTCATTGTGTCTGCAGCATGAACATCTAGCAAATATCACCCTGGCTGTTTATGGTTTCATGATTGGGCTCTCAGCATGCTAACAATTCCTTAAAGAAATGCAAACCAATTTAAATATAATAAGGAAAATACTTACCATAGAAAACAGTAGTGAAAACCCACAAGTCTAATCCTTCTACAATTTTATTTTATGCAGTAATTTTTAAAGACTTGATTGGATTCAAGAGGAGGGGAGAAATCTTACTGAAATTAAAATAATGACTCATGTGGAATAATTTGCTTTCCTCCAAATAAGCCATGCTAATTGAAAATTGTGGCTTTAGGGGTTAAGTTTAACTGCCTTTCAAATTATCCTTTCATTGTTGACTAACTATTCAAATGAGTTCTGACTTAAAGCAGCCACCCTTTACAAAGGCTTTTGACCAATGTCTACAGATGCCAGGTGTTCTCATCTCTGTTTATGCCCAGTATTTAGCTGATGTAATGATACAGACCCGTTCTGAGTTACCCAAGAAATAATTATCCAATCGTTTTGAATCTGATTTACACACGTGATGTCCCTGGACTTTGAAAAAGAAAGATATTAGTTTCAAATATCAGAAATAATGTTGCCATCCTTAACTATTCTCACTAAACAATATAAATGCATTCAGTGTTAAAGAATCTAAAGAATACTAAAGAAATAAGAGCTGCCAAAAATGGCTAGTATGTAAGAACATAGAGAAGACCTGCATGGCTGAAACACTGGGCTACTTTCATGAAGATGCTCATCCAAGAGACAACTCTGTGACAGTCAGCTCCATGCTGCTTTATTACTCGGCTAGCCCAAGAGGAAAGAGGCAGCTGTGGTCCTGGGGAGATGTGCAACAGGAGGACAGATGAAATACTCAAAATACACAGAAGCCAGCAAGTTTGGTGTTAGCCATAGAAGAAAATGCTGCTGCATCCGGTGATGCTTATCTTGTGCTATAAATTTAGAAAGGTGCTAGAGTTGTTTTCCTGGTGAGGCTTTCTTTGGTCAGGTATGGGTGGGGCACTCTTGTTATCCATTACTCACCTATGCAGAACATAGAAGGGTGTACTGAAGGGTGAGTGAGTGCTGCGGCACCTGGGAACAGCCCGCCTACACTTCCTGATCAACCTACAGGGCTACACTGCCCAGTACCTCCTCTCTCTTCCTATCCCATCCAGCTTACATCTAGATCCCCCCACCCTCTGTTGACATCATTGTGGTGAGTGAGTGCTGCGGCACCCGGGAACAGCCCGCCTAAACTACCTGATCAACCTACAGGGCTACACTGCCCAGTACCTCCTCTCTCTTCCTATCCCATCCAGCTTACATCCAGATCCCCTCACCCTCGGTTTCTCTCCCCCCTCCCTTCCCTGGTGGGAGAGAGCCTCCCTGCTCTGCCTGCTTGGGCGCTGGGTCCTAACCCCTAGCGTAAGGTAAAGGGGAGCTCGGGGGCTTCTTTGTCCCCATAGCCCGCCTGCAGCAAGCAGGGTGGGCCCTTTGTCTGCGAGCGAACCAAGCAGCACGGAGTTTCGATCAGGGCACCTAGTGAGACATCATTGTGGTGAGTGAGTGCTGCGGCACCCGCGAACAGCCCGCCTAAACTACCTGATCAACCTACAGGGCTACACTGCCCAGTACCTCCTCTCTCTTCCTATCCCATCCAGCTTACATCCAGATCCCCCCACCCTCTGTTTCTCTCCCCCCTCCCTTCCCTGGTGGGAGAGAGCCTCCCTGCTCTGCCTGCTTGGGCGCTGGGTCCTAACCCCTAGCATAGGGTAAAGGGGAGCTGGGGGGCTTCTTTGTCCCCATAGCCCGCCTGCAGCAAGCAGGGTGGGCCCTTTGTCTGCGAGCGAACCAAGCAGCACGGAGTTTCGATCAGGGCACCTAGTGAGACATCATTGTGGTGAGTGAGTGCTGCGGCACCTGGGAACAGCCCGCCTACACTTCCTGATCAACCTACAGGGCTACACTGCCCGGTACCTCCTCTCTCTTCCTAGCCCATCCAGCTTACATCCAGATCCCCCTACCCCCTGTCTCCCTCCATCCCTCCCTTCTTGGGGCAGACTGCCTCCCTGTTCAGCCTGCCTGGGCGCTGGGACTGAACCCGAAGGTGAGTGCAAAGGGGAAGGTGGTAGCTCCTTTGTCTCCATAACCTGCCTGCAGCAAGCAGGGTGGGCCTTTGTTTGCAAGCTAACCAAGCAGCAAGGAGATCGGAACTGGACTCCAGGAGAAACATCACGGGGGAGTGACATCACTTGGAAGGTACATCAGTTGGCAAGAAGACCTGATCCTGTAAAAGAAGATCCATAGGAGAATATTGGAAGGAAGAGATGGGGAGACGCCAATGCAAGAATTCACCCAACAATCTGAAAAACAACACGAAACCACCAGAAGCCAGCGACCTCACAACAGGAGGACATGAACACCTTAATCATGAAGAAGGAGAAAAAACTGACTTCATGACAGTGATTGACACCCTTAAACAGCATATAAAAAACGCCATTATAGAAATGGATGAGAAGTATAACAGAAAGTTCGAGGAATTGAGTAAATCAGTGAATGATACCCTAGGAAAGCAAGGAAAAACAATCAAGCAGATAATGGAAACAGTTCATGATTTGAAAAATGAAATGGAGGCAAAGAAGAAAACACAAACAGAGGGCCGGCTGGACATGGAAAATCTAGGTAAACGAATAGAGACTACAGAAACAAGCATAACCAGCAGAATACAAGAGATAGAAGAAAGAATCTCAGAGTCTGAGGATAACATAGAGAAAATAAACGCACTGATCAAAGAAAACAGCAAGTCCAACAAACTCTCATCACAAAACATTCAGGAAATATGGGACACAATAAAAAGACCAAACCTAAGAATAATTGGAGTAGAAGAAGGAGAAGAAGTGCAGCTCAACGGTCCAGAAAATATACTTAACAAAATTATAGAAGAAAACTTTCCCAACCTGAAGAAGGATGTACCTATGAAGGTTCAAGAGGCATACAGAACCCCAAATAGGCTGGATCAAAAAAAAACATCCCCTCGCCATATAATAATCAAAACACAAAATATACAGAATAAAGAAAGAATATTAAGAGCCGCAAAGGAAAAAGGCCAACTTACTTATAAAGGTAAACCTATCAGACTTACACCTGACTTCTCTATGGAAACCATGAAAGCCAGAAGGTCCTGGATAGATGTACTGCAAAAACTAAGAGACCATGGATGCAAGCCCAGACTACTATATCCAGCCAAGCTTTCGTTCACCATAAATGGAGAAAACAAAATTTTCCAGGATAAAAACAAATTTAAGCAATACATAGCCACAAATCCAGCCTTACAGAAAATAATAGAAGGAAAATCACTAACCAAGGAGTCCAACAAAGACCTCAATAACTCAGACATCTAGAGACCCTTCACCAGCGCAACTCAAAGAAGGGAAACACACAAACCCTACTACTTAAAAAGTGACCGGAGTTAACAACCACTGGTCATTAATATCACTTAATGTCAATGGACTCAACTCACCTATAAAAAGGCACAGGCTAAGAGACTGGATACGAAAACAGGATCCAACATTCTGCTGTCTACAAGAAACACACCTCAACCACAAAGACAGGCACCTACTCAGAGTAAAGGGCTGGGAAAAGGCTTATCAAGCAAATGGACCTAAGAAACAAGCAGGTGTGGCCATACTAATTTCTAACAAAGTTGACTTCAAACTTAAATCAATCAAAAGAGATGGAGAGGGACATTTTATACTCATAACAGGAAAAATTCATCAGGAAGAAATCTCAATCCTGAATATCTATGCCCCTAATATAAAAGCACCCACGTATGTAAAAGAAACATTGCTAAAATTCAAGGCAGCCATCAAACCGCACACACTAATAGTAGGAGACTTCAACACTCCTCTTTCACCAATGGACAGGTCAATCAGACAGAAACCTAACAGAGAAATTAGAGAATTAATGGAGGTAATGAAGCAAATGGACTTAACAGACATCTATAGAATATTCCACCCAAATAGGAAAGAATATACCTTTTTCTCTGCAGCTCATGGAACCTTCTCGAAAATTGACCACATACTTGGTAACAAAGCTAACTTACACAGCTACAAAAAAAATATTACTAACCACCTGTGTCTTATCAGACCACCATGGATTAAAATTAGAATTCAACAACAATGCTACCCCCAGAAAGCCTACAAACTCATGGAAACTGAACAGTCAACTACTGAACCATACCTGGATTAAGGAGGAAATAAAGAAAGAAATTAAAGTCTTCCTTGAATTCAATGAAAATAAAGAAACAACATACTCGAACTTATGGGACACTATGAAAGCAGTCCTGAGAGGAAAGTTCATAGCACTAAGTGCCCACTTAAAGAAAACAGAGAAAGCCCATATTGGAGACTTAACAGCCCACCTGAAAGCTCTAGAAAAAAAAGAAGCAGACTCACCTAGGAGGAGTAGAAGACTGGAAATAATCAAACTGAGGGCTGAAATCAACAAAATAGAAACACAAAAAACAATCCAAAGAATCAATGAATCAAGAAGCTGGTTCCTGGAAAAAATCAACAAGATTGACAAACCCCTATCCAAACTAATCAAACGGCAGAGAGAAAATTTGCAAATTAATAAGATCAGAAATGAAAAGGGGGACATAACCACAAACACAGATGAAATTCAGAGAGTCATTAGATCTTACTACAAAAGCTTGTATGCCACTAAACTGGAAAATGTAAAAGAAATGGACACTTTCTTAGATAAATACGATTTACCAAAATTAAATCAGGACCAGGTGAACAAGCTAAACAGACCTGTCAGTCGCGAAGAACTAGAAGCTGTTATCAAAAACCTCCCTACCAAAAAAAGCCCAGGGCCAGATGGTTTCAATGCGGAATTCTACCAGAACTTCCAAGAAGACCTAATACCTATACTCCTCAATGTATTCCACAATATAGAAACAGAAGGGTCATTACCAAATTCCTTTTATGAAGCTACAGTTACTCTGATACCAAAACCACACAAAGACTCAACCAGGAAAGAGAATTACAGGCCGATCTCACTCATGAATATCGACGCAAAAATCCTCAACAAAATACTGGCAAACCGAATCCAAGAACACATCCGAAAAATTATCCATTATGATCAAGTAGGCTTCATTCCTGAGATGCAGGGCTGGTTCAACATACGAAAATCTATCAATGTAATCCATCATATAAATAAACTGAAAGAAAAAAACCATATGATCATTTCATTAGATGCTGAAAAAGCATTTGACAAAATTCAACATCCATTTATGTTAAAAGTCTTGGAGAGATTAGGGATACAAGGGTCATACCTAAATATAATAAAAGCTATATACAGCAAGCCGACAGCTAACATCAAATTAAATGGAGAGAAACTCAAAGCCATCCCGCTTAACTCAGGAACACGACAAGGCTGCCCACTTTCGCCATACCTCTTCAATATAGTGCTGGAAGTTCTAGCAATAGCAATAAGACAGCATAATGGGATCAAGGGGATTCGAATTGGAAATGAAGAAGTTAAACTTTCGTTATTCGCAGATGATATGATAGTGTACATAAGCGACCCCCAAAATTCCACCAAAGAACTTTTACAGCTGATAAACAGCTTTAGTAATGTGGCAGGATACAAGATCAACTCCAAAAAATCAGTCGCCCTCCTATACTCAAAGGATATGGAAGCAGAGAGGGAAATCAGAGAAGCTTCTCCATTCACGATAGCCACAAACAGCATAAAATATCTTGGGGTAAATCTAACCAAGGAAGTGAAAGATCTATTTGACAAGAACTTTAAGGCATTGAAGAAAGAAATTGAAGAGGATACCAAAAAATGGATGGACATCCCTTGCTCTTGGATTGGGAGGATCAACATAGTAAAAATGGCAATTCTACCAAAGGCAATTTATAGATTCAATGCAATCCCCATCAAGATCCCATCAAAATTCTTCACAGATCTGGAGAGGACAATAATCAACTTTATATGGAAAAACAAAAAACCCAGGATAGCCAAAACAATCCTATACAATAAAGGATCTTCTGGAGGCATTACCATCCCTGACTTCAAACTCTATTACAGAGCTACAGTAATGAAAACAGGGTGGTACTGGCATAAAAACAGAGAAGTCGACCAATGGAATCGTATAGAAGACCCGGACTTTATCCCACAAACCTATGAACACCTCATTTTCGATAAAGGAGCTAAAAGTTTACATTGGAAGAAAGAAAGCATCTTCAACAAATGGTGCTGGCACAACTGGATGTCAACCTGTAGAAGAATGAAAATAGACCCATATCTATCACCGTGCACAAAACTCAAGTCCAAATGGATTAAAGAACTCAATATCAGCCCGAAAACACTGAATCTGATAGAAGAGAAAGTGGGCAATACCCTACAACAGATGGGCACAGGCGATCGCTTCTTAGGTATAACCCCAGAAGCACAGACATTAAGGGCAACATTGAATAAATGGGACCTACTAAAACTGAGAAGCTTCTGTAAAGCAAAGGACACTGTCACTAAGACACAAAGGCAACCTACTGACTGGGAGAAGATCTTCACCAACCCCGCAACAGACAAAGGTCTGATCTCCAAAATATATAGAGAACTCAAGAAACTAGACTTTAAAATGCTAATTAACCCAATTCAAAAATGGGGCGCTGAACTGAACAGAGAATTCTCAACAGAAGAAGTTCAAATGGCCAAAAGACACTTAAGGTCATGCTCAACCTCCTTAGCGATCAGGGAAATGCAAATCAAAACAACTTTGAGATATCATCTTACACCTGTAAGATTGGCTAAAGTCAAAAACACCAAGGATAGCCTTTGCTGGAGAGGCTGTGGAGGAAGGGGTACCCTCATCCATTGCTGGTGGGAATGCAATCTTGTGCAACCACTGTGGAAGTCAGTGTTTCGGTTTCTCCGGAAATTCGGGATCAACCTACCCCTGGACCCAGCAATACCACTCTTGGGAATTTACCCAAGAGATGCTCTATCACATGTCAAAAGCATTTGTTCAACTATGTTCATAGCAGTATTATTTGTAATAGCCAGAACCTGGAAACAACCTAGATGCCCTTCAATGGAAGAATGGATGAAGAAAGTATGGAATATATACACACTAGAGTACTACGCTGCGGTAAAAAACAATGACTTCTCGAATTTTGCATGCAAATGGATGGAAATAGAAAACACTATCCTGAGTGAGGTATCCCAGGCCCAAAAAGACGAACATGGGATGTACTCACTCATAATTGGTTTCTAGCCATAAAGAGGGTTCACGGAGTCTACAATAGGCGAATCTAAAGAAGCTAAGTAAGAAGGTGAACCCAAGGAAAAACATATAGTTATCCTCTTGGATAAGGGAAGTAGACAAAATTGCCGGGGGGGAAAAGTGGGATCTTGGGGGTGGGGTGGGATGGGGGTTAGGGGAGATGGGGAGAGAAAAGGTAGAAGGGAAGGAGGGTGGACTTGGGGAAACAGGAGGATCGGGATAAAGGAAGGTTGGATAGGGGAGCACGGAACCACAATTCTTAGTTAAGGGACCCACTTTAGGGTGGGCAGGAGACTTGACCCTAGAGGGGCTCCCAGGTGCCCAAGCTGAGGTCCCCAGTTAGTTCCCTGGGCAGCTGAGGATAGGGAACCTGAAATGACCCTACCCTAGAGCAATACTGATGAATATATTGCATATCATCCTAGAACTTGCATCTGGCGATGGATGGAGATAGAGACAGAGACCCACACTGGAGCACTGGACTGAGCTCCCAAGGTCCCAATGAGGAGCAGAAGGAGGGAGAACATGAGCAAAGATGTCGGGACCACGAGGAGTGCACCCACCCACTGAGACAGTGGAGATGATCTACTGGGAGCTCACCAAGGCCAGCTGGACTGTTACCAGAAAAAGCATGGGATAAAACTGGACTCTCGGAACATGGCGAACAATAAGGGCTGATGAGACGCCAAGGACAATGGCACGCGGTTTTGATCCTACGCAATGTGCTGGCTTGGTGGGAGCCTAGCCAGTCTGGATGTTCACCTTCCTAGATATGGATGGAGGGGGGAGGACCTAGGACGTACCACAGGGCAGGGAACCCTGACTGCTCTTTGGACTGGAGAGGGAGGGTGAGAGGAGTGGGGGGAAGGGGAGAGGGGTGGGAGGAGGGGGAGAAGAGTGGGAGGAGGGGGAGAAGAGTGGGAGGAGGGGGAGGGAAATGGGAGGCTGGTGGGAGGAGGTGGAAATTTGTTTTTTTTTTTCTTTTCTTTATCCTCCTTTTATCAATAAAAAAATTAAAAAAAAAAAAGAAAAAAAAAAAAAAAGAAGGGTGTACTGAAATGTGTATTTCTATAAACCACTCTCTTCACAGGCAGGAACTCTCAAGGTCATTCTGCAACATTATAGTGAAGTGGTGAGTTTTGTTATGTCTTTATGAATGTGAAAGCCTATTGACTTTCTGTGCACAGGAATCCCTACAGAGCAATGTCTGCAGGCCAGTGCTTAATGGCATTTGACTTAGTGGCACAGTCAGGGCATAACAGTTGAAGAGCTCATGGGCAACACACATTGTTTTAGAAACCTGTTGCATTTTGGATGAGGAATATGTCTTCCCTGTTACCAAAGCCATTGGAAAAAGAAGAAATTATCTTTCCTTTCCCAACACACCCTTATCATGGCTTTGCACCCTATCGATTCCCACTGAACTTGCAGAATGTAGTTTTTTACCCTTCTATCTTCCTGAGAGTCATCACCCTTCTAAATGTAAACACAAATAATGGCCTCTCCTGCCAAAAGCAATCTATAATTTATTGTCATCATAGTGTGTTAATTGTAACATTAATATATCCATCGATACTGATGATCTTTTCTATTTTAATATTCATAGCTTACAATGAATCTGGAAAAAAAAAAGCTTTTGTCTTGTGTAAAAGAAAAAAATAAAAACAAAAGAGAACAAAACAGGCTTAAATTTCATGCTAGTCCTCTGTATTTTTCCTTGTTTTACTTTCTTCAATTGTTTTAAATTTTTATAACCTTCTTCATTTCTATGTTCTCCTAGTCATCTTCTCTGACATTTACATGTAGTCTCATGTCCTGTATCCTGCATCAATATTTTCTCCATGTCTGAAAGATTACTCCAACCATGTATACATCTTCTTTGGTTTCTCTTACTCTGATACTTAAATAATTAAAATGTAATGTGAGTTTACTGAAATTATCATTTCAGTAGTGAGTTGAATGTTGAAGAGTGTTGGTCAGTGTAAGTGAAGAAACAGTGGAAGCATTCAATGGGTAGAAATAAAGTTCATGAGGAGGACAAACTGATGGACTGCTTGTAAGGACAGAGGACAGCAACTTGGAGAGAAAACAATCAGATTTTTATGTGATAGCCAGCAGGATGTGGGTCTTTGAACTGATAAAGCCTGTGTGGATTAACCAGGAATTAGATTCCTTTCCCAGGGTAGTTGACCAGTGTGTCAGGTTAGGGAGGTAGTGGCTTTCTTGGTAAACAGAAAACTGCCTTATAAGAGTCTGGGAGAATGCAGAATTTAGGCTTCTGCTTACTCAGTAACAATCCTGTGCTTACCCAGTCAGTGTCGTTATTCTTAGGACATTGTCACCAGCACTAAAATTTTTGTGATCAGCTTTGGACCTAACAGTGAATATAAATTTCATATTATCTGATAGGTCAGAATCTCAATCAACAGTAGTTATGGAGTTTTCAGTAGAAAACAATGCTTTACATGGATTGTTCAATTTATATATACTTATTCCACTTAATTATTTTGATGGTATTGTACTTTGAAGTTTTGTGTTTATAAGCTCACTCCCAATATTAAAAATGGAATTAATTTTTATTATTTATTTATTCATTTCTAAATGTGTGTGTTGCTTGGACATGGGTATGCAGATACACACATGAGGAGGTAGGGCAGTATATTAGATGTCTCCTTTGAATATTGTTTGCTTTCTTGCCATAACAGAGAGAGTGTCTCACTGTATCAGAAACTGTTTTCCCTATGGTGGCTAGCTTGGCAACTCTTGGAATCTCTACTCTCTGGCATTCAATGTTGGGAACAGAGGCTTTCCCAGTTCGTGTTACATGGGTGGTAACGAATGATTCAAACTTAAGTCCTTGTATTTGCAGAACAAATACTCTTACTTACTCACTGAGCCATTTCCCCTTTCCTGAATTATTTTTAAAATTATCTTTGGTTATAGGCTAATAATATTTTTAAAATTTGGAGCTGGGTAGTGGTGGTACATACCTTTAATTCCAGCACTCAGGATGCAGAGTCAGGCAGATCTCTTTGAGTTTGAGGCCAGTTTGGTCTACAAGAGCTAGTTTCAGTGCAGGCTCCAAAGCTACAGGGGAATTCTGTCTCGAAAAACAACAGAAACAAAACAAAACAAAAATTGGATAAAGTCTTATTCATTTAATTTTCCTCTATTTTTCTTTTATTGAAATAGATTTTTTTCATGCAATTTATTCTATTTTTCCCCCGCAACTGTTCTGAAGTTCTTTCTACTTTATTGCCCATCTGAATCTTCACCCTTTCTATCTTTATTGTTAGAAAAAAAATAACAACATCTACAGGACAGTAATAAAATAAAACAAAAGCAAACAAACTGAAATAGAACAAAACAAAACAACAAAAACACAAGAAAAAGAGCGAAAGAAAAGCATTAAAAGCATATGTAGAAGCATAGATACACACGTTTGCACACAGAAGAATCTAACATACAAAAATGGTGATTCCCTCTGCATACTGTGATTATCATTGATAAATAAAGGCACTGCTTTGGGCCTATATCAGAACTATAGGGGAACAGAGCTAGGCGGGAAAAACTAAGCTGAATGCCAAGAGAGAGAAGGCAGAATCAGGGGAAACCTTGTAGCCCCACCAACAGAGGCCAGAACTTTAGCCGGTAAGCCACAGTTGCATGGCTATACACAGATTAATAGAAATAGGTTAAATTGATTGTAAGAGTTAACCAATAAGAAGCTAGAGCTAATGGGAAAAGCAGTGATTTAATTAATACAGTTTCTGTTTGATTAATTTGGTTCTTGGTGGCATGGAACCAACAAGTGGCCCCCCTCTAACAAACTGGAAGCCATAATATATATATGCAAAGGACCTGTAAGTATTTTTATTTTTTTAAACATTGCTCGGACAAGGCATTATAAAACAAAAAATCTCCAGGGATTCCATTGAAAATACACTGGATAGAACTAATTTCTCATTTGTAGGTCTTTCTTTCTTTCTTTCTTTCTTTCTTTCTTTCTTTCTTTCTTTCTTTTTTCTTCTTTTTTCGAGGAAGGGTTTCTCTGTATAACAGTCTTACCTGCCCTGGAACTTGCTCTGTAGACGAGGCTGGCCCCAAACTCACAGATATCCTGCCTGCCTCTGCCCTCCCGAGTGCTGGGATTAAAGGCATGTGCCACCACTGCCTGGCTTCTAGAAGGCTATTAATTGGAAATAGGTTCTGTGTTAGGCTTGGGGATTTGTGTCTACTTTTCCTCTCCAGCTGGGACCTAATCTGGTGCAGAATCACTCAGGGACTGGGCATGCTTTCAATGTTTTTGAGAGTTCATGTGTGCCTTAGTCCTGAGTTCACATGTACTCTGTTGAAATCCGTGGTGTCCTCATTCCTCTGAGTCTTGAATTATTTGTCTCCTCTTTTGCGGGATTCGCTGAGTCCTGAGCTGGGAAGGATCTGATGGAGACACTCTGTTTAAGGCAGAGTGTTCCTAGATCTCTTACTCTGTACATGTTCCGGGTGTTGGTCTCTGTATTTCTTACCATCAGCTGTAGAAAGAAGCTTCTATAATGATGAGAAAGGAACTGTTCTATGAGCATAGCAGAGTGTCATCGACAGTCATTCTATGGCTACACTCGTTTTGTAGAAGAGTCCCTGTCCTATCTATTATCAGATTCTTTGCCACATGAGCAGTGTTGGGGATGGGCTCGATCTCTTGAAGAGGGCCTAAAATCCAATCAGATATTGGTTGGTTACTCCCACAAACTTTGTGCCACAATAGTACTAGTGCATCTTGGAGATGAGTTTGCAGCTGGGTGGCTGTTGCCTGTCTTCTTTGGTGTGCAGAGCCCCTTCGTACAATGAACATTAGTCAAAAGAGTTGAGAGCTCTAGGTAGGCATCATCAGCTCGATGTCTTCTTCTTCTTCTTCTTCTTCTTCTTCTTCTTCTTCTTCTTCTTCTTCTTCTTCTCCTTCTCCTCCTCCTCCTCCTCCTCCTTCTCCTCCTCCTCCTCCTCCTCCTCCTCCTCCTCCTCCTCTTCTTCTTCTTCTTCTTCTTCTTCTTCTTCTTCTTCTTCTTCTTCTTCTTCTTCTTCTTCTTCTTCCTTTTGGTTTTTCGAGACAGGCTTTCTCTGTAGCTTTGGAGCCTGTCCTAGAATTAGCTTTTGTAGACCAGACTGGCCTCGAACTCACAAAGATCCACCCGCCTCTGCCTTCTGAGTGCTGGGATTAAAGGTGTGTGCCAACACCACCTAGCTCCTTATGACTAATTGTAAGATCATAGAATTTCTGAAAATTAAAAATATATAGCAAATTTATCTTTCTGGGTCTGGGTTACCTCATTCAGGATGATACTTTTTTTTAGTTCCATCCATTTGCCTGCAAATTTCATGTTTTTTTTAAAGGCTAAGTAATCTTCCACTGTGTAAATGGAGATTTTTCTTTATTTATTATCCATTCCTTAGTTGAAGGTAATTTAATTTGTTTATATTTCTGGCAATTATGAATAAAGCCACTATGAACATAGTTGAGCAAGTATCTATGTAGAGGATGTAGTACCCTAGGGCTATATTCCCAAGAGTGATATACCTAGTTCTTGATGTAAATTGATTCCCGCACTTCTGAGAAAACATCAGGCTGATTTCCATAGTAACGGTACAAGTTTGCACTACTAACAGCAATGGACGAATGTTCTCCATATTCCAGATCCTTGCCAGCATCTGCTGTCCCTCGTGTTACTGATTTTAGATAATATCAGAAGATGAAAAATCTCCCACACTCTTGAATCAGTAGGATTAACAATAAAATGGCCATCCTACCAAAAGTAATCTACAGATTCAACATAGTCCCCATTAAAACTCTAATACATTTTTTTTTCACAGACCTCAAAGATCAATTCTCAACTTCATGTGAAAAAAAAAAACCCTCAGGAGAGCTAAAACAATCTTCAATGCTAGAGTTCTCACCATTATTAATTTTAAGTTGTACTACAAAGATATAGTAATAAAAACCACATAATATTGGCATAGAAAAAGGCATACTGATCAATGAAATTATATTGAAGACCCAGATATATACCCACATACCTATGTACATCTGAGCTTTTTATATAGAATTCAGAAATGCTCACTGGAAAAATAATTAACATCTTTCACAAATGATGTTAGTTAACTGGATGTCTGCATGTAGATGAATACAAATAGATCCTTACTTATTACCATGTAAAAAACTCAAGTTCAAGAAGATCAAGATCTCAACAGAAAACGAAAACTAAATACATAAAACCTGATATAGGAAAAGTTGGGGTAATAATCTTGAATGCATTGACACAAAAGAAGACTTTCTGAACAGAGTACCATTAGCATAAGCACTAAGATCAACAATAAATGTTACCTTGTGAAACTGTAAAGCTTCTATAAGGCAATGAACATCATCATTCTAATAAGGCAGAAGTATAAAGAATGAGGAAATATTTTACCAACTCTACATCTGATAGAGAACTAACATTAAAATATATAAAGAACTCAAGAAACTAGATATCAAAAAACCCTAAATAATCCAATTTATAATGTGGTGAGTTCTAAAGAGAAATTATCAATAGAGAAAACTCAAAATGTCAAATAAAAATGTGAAGTTCAACTTCTTGAGCCATCAGAAAAATGACAACAAAAACTAGTTTGAGATTCCATCAGAGTTTATTATAAATGTACCTTAAATCAAAATTCTAATAGGCAGTAAATTCAGTCACATTGTGTATAGCTCAGTCTGGCTTTAAACTTGTCAACCTTGATGAGATGCCAAGGACAATGGCACGCAGTTTTGATCCTACGCAATCTGCTGGCTTGGTGGGAGCCTAGCCAGTCTGGATGTTCACCTTCCTAGATATGGACGGAGGGGGGAGGACCTAGGACTTACCACAGGGCAGGGAACCCTGACTGCTCTTTGGACTGGAGAGGGAGGGGGAGAGGAGTGGGGGGAAGGGGAGAGGGGTGGGAGGAGGGGGAGAAGAATGGGAGAAGGGGGAGAAGAGTGGGAGGAGGGGGAGGGAAATGGGAGGCTGGGAGGAGGTGGAAATTTGTTTTTTTTTTCTTTATTCTTCTTTTATCAATAAAAAAAATGAGACTGGCAAAAAAAAAAAAAAACTTGTCAACCTCTTACTTTCCAACATAGCCTACCTACATGTGACACCACAAGGCACATTGTAGGGGAGATATAACAATAGGATGTTTGAAAAAGCATAGTATTTACTATTTATCTTTTAGAAAGTACAATATATGCAAATATATGCAATGCTAAGCATAAATAGGCATACATAGTTTTAATGTTCTTTACTCATTTGGGCTGACAATGCACCCTCCAAGACCTAAAATCCATCTCACAAAAACCCAATGTTACCTAGGAGAAGTCTTCTTTGTCAGATTGTCCAAGAGACCACCAAAATAAAGCCAATTGCTGTTGCTTTCAGAGTAAATCTCTATGGCTAAAGAAACAATATACCTCAAATAAAGGACTGAGAGACTCCTGAGCAGGAACTGACCTAAATGTCACTTCTTTGAGCTTTAGCTTTCATAGTACAAAAAAGTACCATGAAACTTTCCAAATTTTGGAGACGACCAACAATCCTAACCTGCCATGATGCCTGTAAACCACAAAAGCAACCAGATTGGCAAAGTAGCTTTATAGGTACAAGAGTGACACACATACATACCTTGATAGAAAAAAACAAAACAAAACAGAAGCCTCTCTAATTGGACTTGGGACTCACTCAACAAGAGAAAAATCATAATTGGTACTGAAAACTTAGAAAAATTCCCAGGACTAGTTAATGATGGAGGAAGGTCATTGGCTAATAAAGGAACTGCCTTGGCCCATTTCATTGGTTAGAAGATAGGTGGGAGGAGTAGACAGAACAAAACGTTGGGAGGAAGAGGAAGTGAGGTCAGACTCGACAGCTCTCCTCTCGGGAGCAGACGCCTCAGAGAGACACCATGCTCCCAGCTCCCAGGCAGATGCAAGCAATGAAGCTCCGACCCAGGATGGACATAGGCTAGAATCTTCCCGGTAAGCACACCTAGGGGCGCTAAACAGATGATTAGAAATGGGCTACATTAATATGTGAGAATTAGCCTAGAAGAGGCTAGATAGAAATGGGCCAAAGTAGTGTTTAAATGAATACAGTTTGTGTGTAATTATTTCGGGGCATAAGCTAGCCGAGCAGGCGACTAGGGTGTTGGGGATGCAGCCCCGCTGCTTTTATTACTACAAGTTATGTCATGATTCTTTTAAAAGAATATTTAAGGGGGAGGGAAATGGGAGGCGGTTGCGGGGAGGAGGAAGAAATCCTTAATAAATAAATAAATAAATAAATAAATAAATAAGAAAAAAAAAATAAAAGAATATTTAACCACTACTTGACTAAATTAGCACAATAAGTAATACTAATATAAACACTTGTCCTTGTTCACACTTACACATGCATTCTTCAATCCTCATCAAGGAAAGTTCTCTGTGAAACAGACTGAAATCGTTACAGAAAACCACAGCCAACCAGAATGCAGAATTGTTGAGTCTAGTCCAGAGAATATATCTACAAAATACTCTACACCTAAGGCTTGGTGATCATTTAGAACAGGAGGTAGAAAACTGTATGAGCCAGAGAATCAAGGAGTTTTCTGTGAGATTGTGTCTCCTAGTGATATTAAATTACAGTCATTAATTCTCACCAATATGAGTACCTAATCAAGAGCTCAACAGGGACAATGACAAATAGAAAGGACAAAGTGGGCAAAGCAAAGACCACAAGTCCTCAGCACTACACAAAGAACTACAGACAATTGAGAATAGCTGGATATGGGAGAAGCATTTTTCCCAAGGAAAATACTCTGTGGTGATATCTTGTTTGTACAAATAAAGCTTGCCTCAAGGTCAGAGGATGGAATTTGTCACTAATTAAGCACAGAAATCTGAAGGACTCTACAGAGAGACAGGAAATGATGTGGCTGGGTGGAGATCAAAAATGATGATGCGGAGATAGGAACTCAGTCCTTTTTTTTTTTGCCTGGTAAGTTGAGTAGGTAATGTGGCTGTGGTTTTGCTCCTTCATCTCTCTGATCTCTCAGCATTTTACCATATATCTGACTCTAGGCTTTTACTATTAAGACCTTTTAGAAGTCATACAACCTATTGTGCCCAACTTAAAGGCATAAATTAATGAAAAAAGGTCACCTGCCAGTCCAGTGGCTTTGCAGCCACCAGCACAGGCTGGAGCTGGGTGTGGCTCCTGCAAGAGCTGAACATGGGGCTTCCTTCAGAGTCACCACCACACCTGGCTAGATTTTCTTCTTTTTCCTCTAAACCTCTAAGTGAATTTCGGATTTTTGTTATTGTTGTTTTGTTGCAACCTCTCTGCAACAAACTGACAGGCACCTGGGCTCCAAATGCCAAAGGACTTAACTGCCCTAGACTGACTGGCTCTGTCTTCAGGCAGCCCCATCCACATGTGAATTTTCTACACAATCCCCTGTGTGATTTCAGACAGCTCTCTCTCTCTTTCTTTTTCCATGGGTTTCTGGCTTTCCCTACAACCCCTCTCCTCAGGCTGCCACTCTCAGCTCATGGCTAAACATGAGCAGCTGCAGCTCTCCTCAGCCAGACTGTTAAGCACCTGTGTTCTCTGCTCAGACATGCTATGCCTCACAGTGCTAAGCCTCACTGATATTGTTGGGAGATTTGGAGAGACAATTGGGGATTCCTAAAAGGAAAATTTGTTAAAAGAACTTTATTCCCATGTGAAAATATGGGAAACACTATTACTATGGAGGTGTTTTGCCCAGAGAGACCACCATTGGAATCCAGTCAAATCCGGAATGCAAAAGTAAGGTTTGTTCTTTCCAGCTAGCTGGGAACTCCCCACTACATACAAATGCAAAACAATAGGGAGAGCTCCCATTTCTCATTTGGGGTTGACATATATAGGCAAAAACTACAAGCCAGGTTTATTTAGAATCAAGAGGGTTAGTTTTGCTAGGTACAGGTATAGACTACTTCTTTATACCCTCTTCCCCCTTTAAGTGTCTACTTCATTAGTATTGTGACTCAGATTGGCTAGTAATCCCCCAGTCCATTTTTTTATATTTCAGTTTTCTGGTGCCCTATTCCTTTATTCAATACTGGCTGATTGGTGGGTTTCCCAAACCTGACTGTCCTCAACAGTTCCTCAGTAACAGCTACCAATTGTCTGATGTCTACTATTTCCTGTAGGATTGGGGAGACTTCACCTCACCATGACCTTCATTGGTTATGGACTACTCCCATGAAATGACTGTTGTTAGGCACATTTTCTTTAGTTTGCTTTGGTAGGGGTTTTCCCCTTTCAGTCTTGATGTTATACAGTCAGAATCTGGCGCCCTTTCCTCTTCTGAAACAATGAAATTGTCAACAGGTCCCAGATTCATTCTAGGACACACTGGGGTCCCTCTCTTAATGAACAGCCTTGAATGTTGACCCAATCCCTCTCAAAAACACTTCTTCATTTTCTGAGTATCACAGGGATGCCTGGTTCTTGACCTTTGGCCCACTAGTACCAAAGGTGATGGCTTCCAACCGCTCTGTTCCTACTGACTTGCCTTTGGGATGTCTCCTCCAGAATCTCAAATGCTTACACCATTCATACATCAAATCTCCTAAGACCATTCATTATAGTACCCAGGTTTGCCTCAAACATCCACCAGATAAGTTATCTAACTGACTGCCTAACGGTTCTCTGGATCCTAGCATTATTCAGGATATTTAGAACTTTGAGAATGCACAGGAAAATCTAAAGAGAATCCTGTATTTCTCTGTTTTCTTCCTTTCTTCACTCCAAGTTCTTCCTCTACAGGAAAAATTCAAGCCAGAGGCTTACGAGCCTAAGACCCTCTGTTCTCACTGTCATCTGAAGACCAGCTATTGCTTGGGCAATGCATGATGTAAGCCTCAAACAACTAAGTAAGTCTCTGTCATTTAATAAATACAGAATCCATTTAAATTATGCATCCTACTCAAATTAATCCTTCATAGATCTCTGAGGACACTGATAGCTAACTAGCCTTAACAGCAGCAAACACCTACCTGCATGGTCAGTATATTCCATGTGTATAGTTTGCCTTGATAAGAGGCTCCACACTAATAAAGATTTAATGTTTCTAAAGGTTATGAAAAAGAGACAGGTAAGTTATATAGTTCAAGAAAAATAAATATTACAGATTATGACAGTCCAAGAAAATGTGTTAATGTCTAAAGATATAAATGTTTGAAGAAGTCATCTATAGGTCTGAGAAATAATTTAAGGTGTAAAGTTTATATAAGATCTGAGGATGTAAAATTTAATTTGTGATTAAAATGGTAACTTAAGATATATGATAAGTTGTTCCAGATTCCTTTCCTTATCTCTATGCTAACCCCTGTCCCTCACCCACAATCACAATTTACAGTCATTGCTCCAGACTCCCAGAATTCCAGACTTCCCTTATGCACCATTTGAGGTTTGTACATTTCTGCTTCCCTCATCTTTCTGTACTCAAAAATCCCCAAATCTCCTTTTCCCTCTTCTCCTTTGTCTAATAGAACCCAACTGTATGGGATACTGCCTCTTCTTCCCTTGTCTCAAGTCACAAACCCCTCTTTATCACACTCAAGGAGACTGACACCTATATTTCCAAACCCCAGTACTCCCTTCCCTTAACAAGCCTCTGCCTAAGCTCAAACCCATCATTTCTATGCTCCACCTCGTCACCCTACAATACTCCTATATCAATTGTCAAAAAAACTTAGAAAAACCTTTTACCTAGTCCAAGACCTTCATTTAATTAATTGTTGTCCCTTTATACCCTTAAGCCTCTCACCTTTAGCCTATCCTCTCCATTATCCCTGACAACACCACTCACTTTTCAGCTAAATCTTAAAAATACTGTCTTCTCAATACTTCTGAATGTCACCACCAGAGCCTTTCTGCCTTCACATAGAAGGATTCTGTTACTCAAAAACCCTAACAACTGATCTGATCTGTCCTTCCCATCCCTGAATTCAGAGATAGTCCCCAACTTTTTAGTCAGGCAATCACGACTAGCTTGGTTTGCCTTATCAATTTTTATTGTGTCTGCTTCAGTATATACATAGCGACTTCCTTTACAGTCCTTCCCTCTCTGAGAGCCATCCTAACACCACTTCACTCCTTAATTCCCTCAGTTCCAAAAGTTACTGGCTCTTACCTTTCAAAGGTCACCTTTTCCTTGTCACATATCTTAAATTCTCTCTCACTCTAACCCACAGACACCTGACCTTAAACCACTTTTCCCATCTCCTTTTCTTATCTCTGCCCTCATGGTTTATTTCTTGCACTCATAGATCCCCAATTGTTCAATTCTGTTACATTCTTTATACTAATTCACTCCTAGACCTCCTCCCTCCTCCCATCCACAAACAATTAAACCCAACATGTTCTCCTTTCTAATCCAGTTCTCTGCCCTCCAGATCTATACAAACCTTTCCATCCTTACACTTCCAAAATACATAATCACTTCCTAAAGTCAACCCATGCGCTTGTAGTCCACCTCTCAAAAAACTCATTATTTAAAATATGGACCTGTTTAGTTTTATAAAATCTATTAGAGTATTTTGGATATTTAATCTTCATTGATAACTGAACCCATGCAAAACAAAACTTCTGATCAGTAGAATGATTATCTATAAGTGATAGTTGTCAACCTCTAGAATAAAACTTAAAAGGAAAAATGTGTATCATAAAACAAATGGGGAAAATCAGACTACGTTTTAGGCTGTTTGGTTTGAACAATTGACATTCTGGAAGAGGAAAAACTATGAATGCAGTAAAAACTATTATGGATTCCTGAAAAGATAGAGAAGAGAAAGGCAAACAAATCCTCATAGGATTTCCGGATTGTGAAGCCACTATGCATGCTGCTAGAATGACAGATGCATGCCATTGTAAATTTGTTCAAGCTCAGAGAATGTATACTACCAAGATAATCCCAAAGGGCAGCTATGGACATTGAGTGATAAAGTGTGGTAAAGTAGCTTTATTAAACTGTAATGAGTGTCTCTTTGGATTTGGCATATTGATAATTGTGAAGGCTTCACGGATAGCAAGAGATTCATGAGAAAAGAGTATGCTCTTTATCTAAATTTGTGTGCATCTCAAACTTTCCTAAAATGAAAGAATTAAAACATGCAGTTAAAAATATCAAAATTGTATTGGAAGGAAAGTAGATAAGTGAGGTAGTTATTCTTCATAATTTCTCCCAGAATTCCCTTTCAAAATTTCTGTACACATTGGTTTAAGTTGTTTTGCTTCTATGGATGGGATTTTACAAATCTAATGAAAGTTAAAATTTACATGTTGTTTTGTTAATCTTTTATTATTATTATTATTTATTTATTTATTAAAGATTTCTGTCTCTTCCCCGCCACCGCCTCCCATTTCCCTCCCCCTCCCCCAATCAAGTCCCCCTCCCTTGTCAGCCCAAAGAGCAATCAGGGTTCTCTGCCCTGTGGGAAGTCCTAGGACCACCCACCTCTATCCAGGTCTAGTAAGGTGAGCATCCAAACTGCCTAGGCTCCCACAAAGCCAGTACGTGCAGTAGGATCAAAAGTCCATTGCCATTGCACCTGTGTATTGTTAATCTTTTATGGAAACTTTATAGCCATAAATGCTTTCACCTTTCAGGCTAAGGGAAGGATACTAAAAAGGAATGAAGAGGCTGTGTAGTCATCATTCAACTCAGCATTATGGTGAACATATGGTGATCCCTGACTTAGGAGTAAGATAGATTCAAAATTAATTTTGATAAGGAAAAGTAGACAGAATTCTCAATCTATTGCAAATACTGGAGGATTACTTAAGATAAGTTAAAATTTAGCAAAGGGTCCTAAATTTTTATCACACAGATAAAAACCAGTTGCCAAGCTGAGTTTTCTGTCTACCATTAAACAATGTGCCTTGCTCGTAAGATAATTCCTTGTATTTTGGTTTCTAAAGGAATGGAGACTCTTTGAGGCTGAGGTAATTGAGAACTAAACTGCTTTTTGAGTTCCTAGTATGTAGGAAATTGAACTCAATGGAGACTTTTCTTGTTGTGGAAAATATTGTATTATTGCGTTATAATAATCATGTAATTAAATCATATGGGAAACAATGCCAAGTAAAAACTGGGAAACTCTCCACAAAAAGAAAGTAGTGCAAAAATGAAGGGCCAGGGATTCATATAAAAAACCACCAGTGTATAGTATTGATCTGAGAATGCAAAAGACAAGTTTAAAATGAATTTTAGGGTTAAAATAGAGATTTTTTGGGAATGCCAATGAATGTAACACAGAGGGTTTTGTGTTTGACTTTGGGATAGCAAATTTATCAGATAAAAGGAATTATAGTGCTCTGGAAAAAACACAAACTGATATCTGGTTATGCTCTCAATGCTTCCCAAGCACATCTCCCACCACCATCCCTTTCCAGTTTAGAGAAAACTATGCTCAAATTTCCAAAATGATTATTTATAAATGTTTGTTTTCATTTAAAGGGGATATGATATAGAGATGTATACTTTGCATTGGTATGGATCTTAGTCTATTGATAGATTTAATGTAGATTTTGTTACACTGTGTATATGTATTTCTGTTCTTGTTTAAGGTATTGTGATGGTGTAGCTCATTTATAATCATGATGCATATTTAAGAAATATAGATTATTAGAGAGTCATCTATAATTGTCAAATTTTAGCCATGTTGGTCAGTTTTTCTAGATATGTAGAGATGTATTTCAGATAGATATATAATCATTAACTTCAAAGACTTACAGAATATTGTATTTTAAGAACTTAGAATTTTCTGTATAGTGAGACGTGTCTGCTTCTGGCAGCACCAATTACTTCAAGAGGATAATGGGCATCAAATAGGCTCCTAATAGACTTTGATAGCCTTTTGGGCAAGAAATTGCTCTAGCCTGGACTGCTTAATGATACACTGTAGAAACTGGACATGCAGGATATGTTTTAGGAAGGATGCTTGTTGGTTCTGGCCACTCAGCCCCAAATTAATCACACAAAAGCTCTATTAATTAAATTACTGCTTGGCCCATTAGCTCTAGCTTCTTATTTGCAAACTCTTACATCTTAATTTATCCCCTCTCCATTAATCTGTACATTACCATGAAGTTGTGGCCTACCAGCAAATTTTCAGCTCATCTGTCTCTCTGAGTGGCTCCATGGCTTCTCTCTGACTCTGCTTCCTTTCTCCCAGCATTCAGTTTTGTTTTCTCTGCCTATCTAAGTTCTGCCCTATCAACAGGCCCAAAACAGTTTCTTTATTAGCCAATGGCATTCACAGCATACAGAGGGGAATCCCACATCAAGGATGGACTGAAAACTGACTATTGAACTTGGTTAAATAGGTGAGATAGCCTATCGGGGTTCCTGCTTCGTTTTTCAAAGCAACAACAACAACAACAAAAACTATTTTGCCAGACATTCTGTAAGACACTGGAGAAAGCAACTGATGAACTTTGCCATTACAAGACAGAATAAATCTTCAAATTTCCTTCTTTATGAAAAGTCTGTTGGATGCTATGTGCCTTTTGATTGAAGATTGATGCCCCAATATACAGAAAAACTCTGGGTGACTGTCAAGGCAATGAGATGGCTCTGTCAAATCTAATGTTTTAGAAGTTGCTTATAATGCACCTCTTGTTTACTTATGTAATATTATATCTTTCTGAGGTCTTTGAAGAGTTGAGTTCAGTGTTTTTTATTTCAGCCATTCTGACAGGTGTAAGATGGTATCTTAAAGTTGTCTTGATTTGCATTTCCCTGATCGCTAAGGAAGTTGAGCATGACCTTAAGTGTCTTTTGGCCATTTGAACTTCTTCTGTTGAGAATTATCTGTTCAGCTCAGTGTCCCATTTTATAATTGGGTTGATTAGCCTTTTACGGTCTAGTTTCTTGAGTTCTTTATATATTTTGGACATCAGACCTTTGTCAGTTGTGGGGTTGGTGAAGATCTTCTCCCAGTCAGTGGGTTGGCTTTGTGTCTTAGTGACAGTGTCCTTTGCTTTAAAACTCCAATGATAACCTTTGCTGGAGAGGTTGTGGAGAAAGGGGTACACTCATCCATTGCTGGTGGGAATGCAAACTTGTGCAACCACTCTGGAAAGCAGTGTGGTGGTTTCTCAGGAAATTCGGGATCAACCTACCCCTGAACCCAGCAATACCACTCTTGGGAATATACCCAAGAGAGGCCCTATAATACAACAAAAGTATATGCTCAACTATGTTCATGGCAGCATTGTTTGTAATAGCCAGAACCTGGAAACAACCTAGATGCCCTTCAATAGAAGAATAGATGAAGAAAGTATGGAATATATACATATTAGAGTATTACTCAGCAGTAAAAAACAAGGACTTCTTGAATTTTGCATACAAATGGATAGAAATAGAAAACACTATCCTGAGTGAGGTAAGCCAGACCCAAAAAGAGGAACATGGGATGTACTCACTCATATTTGGTTTCTAGCCATAAATAAAGGACATTGAGCTTACAATTCACATTCCTAGAGAAGCTAAATAAGAAGGTGAATCCAAAGACAAACATATAGGCATCCTCCTGAATATTAACCTTCATCAGGCGATGAAAGGAGGCAGAGACAGAGACCCACATTGGAGCACCGGACAGAAATCTCAAGGTCCAAATCAGGAGCAGAAAGAGAGGGAGCTCGAACAAGGAACTCAGGGCCGCGAGGGGTACACCCACACATTGAGACAATGGGGATGTTTTATCGGGAACTCACCAAGGCCAGCTGGCCTGGGTCTGAAAAATTATGGGATAAAACCGGACTAGCTGAACATAGCAGACAATGAGAACTACTGAGAACACAAGAACAATGGCAATGGGTTTTTGATCATACTGCACATACTGGCTTTGGGGGAGCCTAGGCAGTATGGATTCTCACCATACTAGACCTGGATGGAGGTGGGCAGTCCTTGGGCTTCCCACAGGTCAGGGAACCCTGATTGCTCTTCGAGCTGATGAGGGAGGGGGACTTGATCGGGGGAGGGGGAGGGAAATGGGAGGCAGTGGCAGGGAGGAGGCAGAAATCCTTAATAAATAAATAAATTTAAAAAAAAGAGTTGAGTTCAGGACAGATAGTTATAATTTTTAGTTATGATAAAAGATAAATTTGATAAGAAACTTTCCAGGTACAAAGAGACTAAATCTTATAAGTGTAATTCTTGTTTGATACCTGTTTTGTTATGTATAACTTTACTATGTTAAAGTTACAACCTTAATTTTTATTTAGACACAAAAGGGGAAATGTTGTGGGATGTTCAATATATGTGTTGCTTTCTGTTGATGAATAGATCTTTTTGGCCAGTGGCTTAGCAGAGTAAAACTAGGTGGGATAACTAAACTTAATGCAGCGAGAAAGAAGGTTAAGTGAAAGAGATGACATTTAGCTACTGAAAGAGTCAAATGTTGGAAATTTACTGGTAGGTCAAACCCTCATGGCGATACATAAATAAATAGAAATGAGTTAATTCAAGTGGCAAGAACTAGTTAGAAATTCACCTGAGTAATTGACCAAATAGAGTAGTGATTAATATATTTTCTATGCAATTATTTAGGTTTGGGCAACTGAGAAATGAATCAGTAATCTCCTTTTACACAAACCAAACCAAACAAAATGAAAATATGACAAAACAAAAACCCTCAAAATACCCCAAAAACTAAAAACATAACCAGAAAACATTTATATGAGTATGTTGAAAAATTAATTTGCTGAAGGGGCTTCTGTTTACCAATGTTTACACTACAAAGTCATCAAGTAATATAAAGAGGGAAGATATAACAATTAAACAGATGTATGCAACAGAAATCCAGTTGATTTAACCTTTCTAAATAATCAAAAGAAAAATACAGGGCATACTATTGATAAGATACTGGATGACCAGCAGGTGTGAGTATTAAGGATTTTATGCCCCCCACCATTAGATCCCAAAGAAGCAGTGGTTCCTGATAGTAAAGAAAAGTCACGTGATTTTGAAGATTGGACAAACCAGGGTCACCAAAGGCTTCTGAATTTAGGATAATTTTACAATTTTTAAGGCTTAGAGTGTATGATTATGTTACAACCTCCTTGGCACCCAATCCATTATCACTCCTTGCACACTTATTTTACTTACCTTGTGTACCTATGAGGAAAGCTGCTTTCTGTCAATATTTGTCATTGAATGAAATTCTGAGACCCAGAAACATGCGTTCTTCCTTCTACAAAATTATTGGGCCCAAGAATCAGACCAAATAGAGCAGATGATTTAATTGTAGGTTTCAGGAGCATCTTGTTAAAAGATGATTAGATAAACCAATAAATAAAAGTTCTATTTGAGAAATTTTAATCAAAGTATTTATCTTAAAATATGCTCAATGGGGCATTTGGTTACCTAGTAGCAATTTTGCTTCATCTAGTCACTGAGCATTGATCACTTTTTTTGTTTAATTCTATTATCTTTATTCCTTGATAGATAGCCCTGGCTGGCCTTGAATTTACCTCCTGCTTACTTGCCTCAACCCCTGATGTTGAGATTGTATATACGTAACCCATGTCTTACCCTAGTTATTTTCTTTACCATGACCCTTACCTTAACAATTCTGAAATAATTCAATGGCATTTGAAGGATCATAAACGCACATACCCCTTCTTGAATCAGTCATGCCACCATCAAAATCAAATACTGGTTCCTCAATTACTGTATTTGACAAACTGCAAAGCGAGTGGTATAATTACTACAGTGATTTCTATAAACTAAATTTCATTGTATTAAGGATGGTTCTTTGTAAGATTTTCTTTTTGCTTGTTTGTTTTTAAACTGTATCTCTTTGACAGTCTGGGAGGGAGAGTCTAGAAACCAAAACAAGTTCAACAGTGCTTCTTGACAATCATTAAGAATTTGATGCTGATACTTCAATATCCCTTCTCAAAAGGACATAATTTGACCTTGCGTATTATAATATGGTTATAAAGCATGGATAATAATGGGAAGAAAATACTCATAGTAAAGTAATACAAAAATTGAAAATAAAATATAGTGCATGCAAGCACTTGTGGAATGTAATGATCAAAAATATTAACAGGGACATATTTTCCTCAAGTAATTTTATAGCATTAGTTTGCATGATTGTTTATGTCAACTTGACACTACTTAAAGTCAAATGGGAAGTGACATAGATATGAATAATTTGCATTGGTATGGATTTTAAGGTCAATTTTGTTTTATGTATATGTATTTCTGATCTTGATTGAGATATTGTGATTGTGTAGTTCGTTTAAAAATGTAATGTATAGGGCTGGAGAGATGGCTCAGCGGTTAAGAGCATCGCCTGCTTTTCCAAAGGTCCTGAGTTCAATTCCCAGCAACCACATGGTGGCTCACAACCATCTGTAATGAGGTCTGGTGCCCTCTTCTGGCCTTCAGACATAAACACAGAAAGAATATTGTATACATAATAAATAAATAAATAAATATTTTTTAAAAAAATAAAAATGTAATGTATAATTAGGAAATATAGGTTGCTAATGTATAATCATTGATAATAGTAAAGCTTGTAGTCATGTTAGATTTTCTAGATATATAGAGATATATTTCAGTTAGATAGACATTCTTCATATCTTTCAAAGACTGCAGAATATAGCATTTAATGTTTTAATAACTTAAGGTTTTTCATAACAATGAGACATGTCTGCTCCTGGCAGCACCAATCTACTTCAAGAGGAGGATGGGCATTGAAGAGGTTCCTTATGGAGTTTGATAGCCATTTGGACAAGAAACTGCTCTTGCCTGGACTGTTGCATAAACTGGACACAGAGAACCTGCAGAGAGAGGACTGCTGAACTTGCCTAAAGGTGAGATGGTCTTTTGGAGTTCCTGATTCAAGGAAGAGTCTGTGAGACATTCTGCATGACACAGCAGACAGTGACAGAAAATCTTTGAAATTTCCTGCTTCATGGAAATGTCTCTGGATACTATGGGCCTATAGGCCGAAGATGGATGCCCCAATGGTACAGAGGAACTTTGGATCACTGTCTAGGCAGCGAGATGTCTCTGTCATTTCTAGAGTTCTGGAAGTTGCTTATTTCTTGTTTGCTTAGGTAATATTATATCCTTCTGAAGTCATTGATGGAGTTGAAGAATTGTTAGTTATTGTTTTCCTTAGTTATGAAAAAAGATAAAGTAGATATAAATATTGTAACTGTATTCTTGCTTTATAACTGTTTTGTTATATATAAGTTTACTATGTTAAAGTGAAAGCCTTTCTTTTTGTTTAAACAGAAAAGGAAAAAATGGTGGAGGAGGGTCTATGTGTTACTTTCATTGGTTAATAAAGAAACTGCCTTGGCCCTGATAGTACAGAAAATTAGGTAGGCGGAGTAGACAGAACAGAATTCTGGGAGAAAGAAGCAGATTCAAGCAGTCACCGTAGCTCTCCTCTCTGAGATGGATGCAGGTTAAGAATATTCCCGGTAAGACACCACCTCACGGTGCTACACAGATGATTAGAAATGGGTTAATTAAGATGTGAGAATTAGCCAGTAAGAGGCTAGAGCTAATGGGCCAAGCAGTATTAAAAAAGTACAATTTGTGTGCTGTTATTTCAGGTATAAAGCTAGCCATGCAGGAGCGAGGCCACAGCCCACCGCTCCCACCTTCTACAGGGAAGAGGAAACCCTATCTGAAGAATGACCAATTTTAGACTGGCCTATGGGCATATCTGTAGTACATTTTCATGATTTCTATCTGCTACTGGAAAGTATAGTGCACATTATGCAATTCCACCCCTGAGCAGCTGGTCCTGAACTGTATAAGAAAGGACCTGAGCAAACCAATGCATGCAGGCTAGCCAATAGGATTTGTCTCTAATTTCTGTTTCCAACCCTGCCTCCAGATTTCTGCCTTGACTTTCCTTGATGATGGAATATAAAACTGTAAGTCAATCAAACCCGTTCACATCAAGTTAGTTTTGATTACTTTATCACAGCAACAAAAGCAAAACTAGATCAATTACATATTTTGAATATTTTTAGCATACTTTTCATACAGTACAACCACTTCATCTCCCTGCTACTAAGAATAGTTATTGGAGTGCAAATTAGAATGTAAATAAGAATAAAAGTATAAACTGCCATTTTTAATCATCAATAATTTTTATATATTTTTTGGGAAAAAAGTACCACATCTAAATATCTGTATATTGAAGGAAAACTATGCTAACTGTTGTGATTTATGGTTTGGGTGACCCTGGCAGGTCCCATTGTGAGTGGGAGACTGTGGCGGGTGGGAGACAGACAGATAATCCATGCTGAGAGAATTTAGATATGGAGAGTTTATTTAGTGAGTATTGGCAGGGTATAAGGGTACAGGGGTGGAAGAAAAAGAGAGAGATAGAAGGACAGAGAGAGAGAGAAAAAAAGACCAGGAAAGAAGGGGAGGAGAAAGGAAGCAAAGACTGTCTCTTCAGAATAAGAATGGACAGAGAGAAAAAGAGGGAAGAATGGAGAGTACCTTAAAAGAATGGTGGAAGGGGGTGGAAGATTGGAAGTTTACAGAGCTTGTCTCTTAAAGGGACAGGGTACCCAGATGACAAGGAAGGATAGCATAATTATAACATTAACTATTTTGTAAAATTAAATATTTAGAGATGTATATATTGCTTTAGATGAATACTTATAAATTTGCATACCCATATATGAATAAATACTTATGATGTGATTTACCTCAACATTTTGGTACATAATCTATATTGTTATTTATTACACATGATATTTCCTATGAACATATTTACCCTAAAAGCATAAGCTATAATTTTTATAGTTTTCATATTGAATATGATAAAATTATGCATAGTGTCATATTAATAAATTGGATAGTTATTTGACAAGATTTTATTTTTTAATATGCGTTCACATTATAGAGAAATTATTTCTATATATTTCATATGACCATGGATATGAAAAATGAATGGAAGGAAATTCCTGTCATGTTTAGTTTTACAGACATATAAAAATATAATGAAATGTCAGCAAAAACAGCTGTTAGCTAACAATATCAAATTCCAATAAAGTATTTGAATGGCAGCACTAAATTATTGGATGCCGATTTTTATCCTATTTGATTTTCCCTTGAGTGATTTGATAAAACGGTCAGAAATAGTCATACTTTCTGAGCCTTGACTACATATTTTTTCACTTTCAAAATTCTGATTCAATTTACATTTGGTTTGTGAAATGTGTTAAAAGCAAGAAAAATCTAATACCTGGAATATTTTAAGGAGTCTGTTTTATACAGTTGTATTTTCTCCTATACCAGTCATAAAGGTACTGTTTTATAATAGACCACAATTCACCCGAGACAAAAATCAATCCAGAGAACAGTCGCAGACAGAGATGCAGGCTAGAGGTGGAAAGGTGGCTCACGCTATAAATGTGCCTGCTGCCAAGTTTAATGACCTGTATTTGATCTCCTGGACACACGTAGTGGAAGGAGAGATTTGACTTCATGATGTTTTCCTCTGACTCCAACACAAATTTAGTGGCACTTTTCACATAAAAAATAAAATGGCATAAAAAGTTTTGAAGACCAAACAAGCAGGAAGAAACCATTATCAATGTTAGAAGTTTAGTGTGGTTGTGCATACCTGTATTCCTGGGACTTGGGAGGTGAAAGCAAGAGAGTCAGGAGTTTAGGGCCATCCTTGATTAAATGGTGAGTGGGAGGCCATTCTGGACTGCCTGGGATGTTCTGAAACAAAACAAAAGTAAAGAAAACAATAGCAGTATGGAAAAAAAAGTAAATCTTGGTATGAAGGTCCATGTCTATCACCGCAGAACTCAGGAAGCTGAGACAGCAGGCTCATAAGCCTGGACTACATGTCGAAAGCTTACCTTAAAGCATACTAAAACATCAATACAAAACTTTTAAAAATGTAAGCCCAAATAATCTTCTCAGATTGATCTAGATATATAAATAATAATCTAAATCCAACAGCATTTTTCAGAGGAAATTGATAAGATCATTTAAAAATTTAGATAAATATACAAATGCTAAGATGAGCCATGCGGTATTTAACAATATAGAGATGATAGAATATACATTTACAAATGTTTATTTAATTAATTAATTTTAGTGTATATGATGAGTGTGTGTGTGTGTATGGGTGTGTGAGGGGGCATACAAGGGACACAGTGTGATTGTAGATTTCAGAGGACAATGTTCTGGAGGGGATTCTTTTCTCTGTGAGTTCCCAGGATCAAATCCAGGCAAGCAGGCTTGTGCAGTAATCTCTTTTACCCACTGAGTCATCTTGTCAGTCCCAGAAGTTATATTGTGTGTAGTAGCTTAGATAAGATAGTTATCCATTTATTTCATAACCCGTTATGATTATTATGATATTTGAGCAGTGACTCCCTAGTTGTTGAATGCTGTCCCTCCTGCCTCATAGCCATTATCTGTTTTTGCTTTTTGCATATGCCCCATAGTTTTCAATGAATGGTACCCACAAGATTTAAAATGGTTATCTTAACATCAAGGACTCTGCTTCTATTCTGCCCAGCATTACTCTTGGACAAATCTTGCCTGTAGTGGATGCTGTGTAATTCTACGCTTTATTCCTACCCACTTCACAAAAGGATTCATATTACTTGATGCCAGGTTTATGTCTATTTCTTAATATCAATTGACACATTATCATTAACATTATAGCCAGATGGAATGAAATAAGGATAGCATAACCAGTTTTAATTTTTTCTCTTTATATCTCCAATTTTTCATAGAATTACTTTCTTCAATACAAGGCAGCCTTTACAAAACCCCCAGGAAGACTTAGGTGGACAACTATAAAACATTTTCCTTTCTCTTGCTTGGTTGTCATCATGAGCGCGACATGCAAATTACTATCTATTTTATCCTATCACAGAAGAAATAATAAAATATTGGGGGTCAAATTTCACAACAAATATGTTAATTTACATCACTTTATATTCTGGGTACAAAGTGAAAGATTAGATTTTCTGAAGGAAAATGAATCTACAAGAAAGGAAGCAGTAACACTCACTAGAGAGAGGGAGGGGATGAACTTCAGTGGAGCAGATCTATCCTGAAATTTCAAGTATTAGGTCCTTCCAGGTATCAGCTCTGTGAGGTCGGTGTGATGTTTATCAAGTCAGATTGATGAAAAACATACTGGGAAGATGATGTCTGACATTATGGAAAGACTTAAGATGATAAATCCAAAGCCATTTATTTTGTTATGTAATTACATGAATTTCTTGCAGTGAGTTGTGCTTACTGCTGCTCAGATGATAACGTGAGGTACCTAGGAAAGAAGTCATTTAATAATAGATGTGTTTAAACTACTGTCACCTTATTTTATTGTTCTGCTTTTAGTTTTCTGTGTATGTTGATACTGATATAATTTACTACTATTAGCTGTGATTCTGAAACAGCCCAGTATAATGATTAGAACTTACTGTTTTCCTGCTAAACAGGAATACGAATTTTATAACTTTCAAACATTCTTTATTATGAGGGCATATTAGAATATATCTACCCTAAAACATAAATGAAAATTTTTTTATTGTTTTCTTTTTAAAAGGAATAAGTATTTAACATTAAGTATTTTGGTCTTATTTTTAATTAAACTTATTTTTAATTAAAAGTTTATGTAAAAGTTTTAATTATACTCAAATGGATGTTAATTGACTACTGTAGTTTTCTTTTATCACTCTTTGTGGGACTACCACCTATCTTCCAAACATATACATGGAGACTTACTCCTACTTATAAATGCCCAGCCTTAGCTTGACTTGTTTCTAGCAAACTTTTCTAACTTATATTATTTCAAATCTCTTTAACTATGTTTTGCCTCTGAGCTTTTTACCTTTCTTTTTTCTCTCTCTCTATATATATCTTTCCTTCTTACTTTATGGCTGGGTTTGTGACTGGGTGATTGGCCCTTGGTGTCCGCCTCTATTCTTTTTCTTGCCCCTCAACTTCTCCCAAAATTTCTCCTCCCATTTATTGTCTCTGCCTGACAGTCCCAGCGATTTTTTTCTCTTGCCTAGCTATTAACCATTCAGCTTTTTGTTAGAGTAACCAGGAGTTTTAGGCAGACACAGTAACATAGCTTTACCCAGTTAAACAAATGCAACATTGTTGTAATAAGAGTGGTGGGACTGTGTCCCTGGCACCCAGTGGCCCACATAGCTAGCTTTTGCCCCTAAATAATTACATGGAAATTGTATTCTTTTAAACACTGCCTGGCCCATTAGTTCTAGCCTCTTATTGGCTAATTCTTTCATCTTGCTTTAACCCATTTCTAATATTCTGTGTAGCACCATGAGCTGGCTTACCAGGAAAGATCTTAATGTGCCTCTGTCTAGAGTGGGAGAATCATGGCGACTGCCTGACTCAGCTTTCTTTCTCCGAGCTTCCTGTTCTATTTACTCCACCTAGCTAATTTTCTGTCCTATTAAAGGTCATGGCAGTTTCTTTATTTAACCAATGAAATCAACACAAAACAGAAGACTCCCACATCACAACATAAAAGAATGTAACACATCTTTACATCATTGAACAAATATTCCACAGCATAAATGAAGGCAACACACATTAAACTAATGTTCCACAACAGATTAATTGTCATAAAATTCACCTAAAAAAGTTTATTTTACCACATATAACATAGGCATATGCTAAAATGGCTTTTTAAAAATCATTCTGTACCCTTTGGAATAAATATATCTGAACTTTGGAATTATGACTATCTAAAACAGAGCCACAAAATGTGTGTCTAACCACCTATCCAGACATGATAAGAACATTTGCTACATTTTAAAATGGATAGCTAGCAATGTAATGTAAAACTTTATCATGTATTTTAGTTGTAATGATGGGTTCCCCCTTTATTTCCATTTTCCCACGTTTAAGTCACAGCATGCCATCAAAAGGGAAAATTATGAAGATATCATATACTCAGTGTGAGTTCTGTGGAAATACTGTGAAAAGTGCAGTAATGAACTGTTTTAAACATCACCACATGATGGTTCTAAATGCATAATCAGGTGGTGCCCTTTATTTGTTTTGCTCATCTTAACTCTGAGACAATCCATTAAAGCATTTATTTATAGTGTTCATAGCTTGTTTTGATTTGTTGTTTTTCCATGACATGTTCAAGGTCAAATTCACATCTTGGTTATGTCTTGTGGATTTACTCAGTAAATTATCTCATTTAAATTTACTAAAGAATTTTAATTGATTTTCTTCTTTTTAGTTAACAACTCTTAACATTAGAGCAATATAACAACAACAAAACAATACTAAATTATTGTTTTTATATAAAGTAGTTGCGTTGTGAAAGTAACTGCCAACTTTTAAAAGTGATTTGTAGTGGTAAATATAACAAACCCTGTTATTTAAAAGTTTAGCAAAGAATTTTGTGATATGAACGAACATTTCAACTGGTGTGGTAGATAATTTTTATTTCTACTTGTCTCTCAAATACCATCATAATCTAAATACAGAAAACATTTGGTTGTTTACAGATGTCCTCAAAGTCTTTTCTAGACTTTACCACTGATTACTCTAATGGCACCATTGAAGTCCATTATGATGGTTGCCCTCAACAAAATATAGACATACACCCTCAGATCCCTACGGCTTCTTTCTCTGACATCTATGAATATAGCATATCTTGTATTGTGTCAATACCTAGCCTACACACTAAGAAGGCAAACCAGACTCTGCTGTCTTTCCTGCTCACACTTTCCAAGTAAGAAATGGAGAGGTTGGTACCTCAAAACTACCTTGGGAAAAACAATCAATGTAGTAGCTGAACCAGGATTACAGATGGTTTTCCAGCTAAATGTATCTGGTTCTGGTTATAGAATCACAAGTAAAACAGTGAAGGAACCAGTGACTGAGTAGCATGAAGACCAGAAACTACAGAGAGACACAGCAAGACAGTTTTAATTAAGACAGTAAGTTTTATGGCAGTTTTTCTGAGGAGGATATTTAGAAAATTTTAAATTGCCACCAAAAAACAAAGAACTCCCATAGCAAATGACCGTTTGAGATCACTGAAAGTATAAAGGGTTAGAAATCGACTATTCGTGAAAGATTGGAGGCAGCAATGAATTTATCAGAGGATGGAGAAAAAGGGAATTGGAGTTTGTATTGGCAGACAAAGGAGCTGTATTATCTTCTGCAATAATGTGAACAAAACAACTGTGTAAATATTGGACTTGATTTCTCAGATCACCAGGCAGATTGTGAAAGTGTGCAGAAGTCTTTCTTTTCTTTCTTTTTTCCCCTTAAGTTGCTTCTAATTAATTAGAGGAGAAAAGTGATGGGATACAGAAAAGAATGGTGAGTTTCCCACAGACTAGAGAAATACTTAAAATAAAAATTTAACTTGGATAGAATAAAACTATTCATATAGCTGACCAGTTGGTTAAGTTAGTGAACAACAATTCTGTATTTCAGAACAGTGGTCATTATCTTTGTAGTTTAACCTAAGCAAAAGGGGGACATGACTGGCTTTGTATTATGGTCTTTAATAATAGTTACAAGACTGCAAAGGAAAGATCAAAACAGTAAATTTAGAATAGATAAACTTAACAAGCAGTAAGTGAGCCAATTTCCCACAGTCAGTATAGTGGGCATTTTTGAAATGATAAGATGAAAATTCTCATGTCCTTGTTCTGCCTCCAAAATTCCATGACCTGCATCTAACTTGGATGAAAATGGGTATTTCACTACTCTGAAAAATACTTATCATTTCAGTATTTGTAAGAAAATGTTGCAAACAAGAGCAGGCCAAGGGGGCTGGATGGATAAATCATTGTGTGTGATAGAAGATCAAGATTCATCCTGGGCTGGAGAGATGGCTCAACCATTAAAGGCTAGGTTGACAACCAAAAGCATAAGAATATGATGTTTTTAAAAAGTAGGTAAATTGAAAACATGAATAGAGTTTAATTAATAATAATTCAATGCTTAATTGAAACAAATGTACTTGTTATAAAAATATAAATGATATTAAAATCTTGTGTGCTGATAATGGAAATGCAAAATGGTAAGGTCGTCACAAAGCTTTTGTTAATACCGGCTTTAGAGTACAGCCATTGTGTGTGTATTTGTGTGCGTGGGTCCTCGCATTAGCACGTGCGCAGGCTAACCATGCCCTCAGTCACTGAACTGGACCCCTAGCTTCAATCTGACTTTTCTGTTCACTTCCCTTCTGTAGGGCCAAATATGGCAGAGCCTATTTTCCAGTATTTCAGCCTTTTGAGTGTTAAAACAATATTTTATTTTCTTCTCAAACCTGACTATGTTTCTGTGATTTCCCTCTTGAATTATACCTGGAATTCTTTCCCTTTAGAAGTCTGATCGATAGATTTGTCACAGAAAATGAAAAGTACATGTCATAACAGGTAAATTAATTTAATTTTTTTTGTTTGCAATATATTTGTTCAATTATTATTTGCATTTCTAAGATGATACTTTTCTATGTATTAAAATTTGAGTGAATGTTAATATTTAGTAAATAAACTGCAATGCGTTTAACTTGATATTTAACAAAAAATATTTTTGTAAGTATGACATGGATTTATAGCTATACCTCTCCACTTATTTTGTCTCCTGTCTTTATTTTGCATCAGTTAGACTTCTTTTGAGACCTTGTAGTTCACACATGGTGTGATGGTTATCCCTCTGACAAGTCACTTCCTTTCCTCTCATGTTGCTCTTAGGTGTCAATCATGTTTCTAATTTTAATGTTGCCATTGCATACATTCAGTGGTTTGCATTTTGGAGTAAGCTATTGTGTCCACTATAAAGATTTACATATAAGATTTTTTTTCATGTTCATAAAATTAAGATATGTTATTACTCTGAAAAAAGCAGGACAAATAATCTCCTAGTTTATGTAGAGTTTTTAATTAAATTATATATATTTTTTCTATATTTACATCATTGTTTCTTCCTTTCCACTTTTTAATCCCTATGATGTCCCCTCCTTTCATCTCCCTCTCAAAATTATGGTACCTTTTTCTTTAATCATTATTGTTACACAGACACACACACACACACACTGCTGAGTCTGTTTATTATGATTCTCTGTGTTGGTACATGTTATAAGGGCTGAGGACTTGGTATTGAAAAATAAACTAGGGGGCTCATCCATGGGGAGGATTGATACTCCCTCTCTCTGAAGTCATAACTGTAGCTCTTCACTTAGGGGTAGAATTTCACGGGAATTCCCACCTCCATATGATCATGTTGTCTGGTATCATCATTGTTTGGGTCTTATTTAGAGATTTCAATTTATTTTGAGATTTCATGGGCCTAGATTCTCTGCCAAATATAGAAGACACCATTCCATAGCAAATTCCCTAATCCTCTGGTTCTTACACTGTTTCCGCCCCTCTTATCCATCTATTTCTTCAGCACTGGAATTGATCATGCTTTATGTTTTGTTATCACAACCACGAACACAATATCTGTAGGCTCCAGTTGAAAAAAAATTAAGTCCGTAGCAAAACAGTCAAATTTTATCTCCCTGTCTTAATCACACTTGTGTACCATTCTGGATCATCAAGCACTAAGAACTTTTGATTAAATTTACTTTCTGGGCACATGCAACTGTAAGCACATGCACATAAACCCCCACAGATGCAGACAGAGACAGAGAAAGAGACAACAACAGAGACAAAAACAGACAGAGACAGAAACAGATATAGACAGAGACGGAGCAAGAAAGAGAGGTTTCCACTTTCAGACTTCTAGATTCTAAGCATGTTTGTTAAGCTTTGTTATCTGACACTATTTATTTTGATACTTCCTGATTTTAGAAGGGAGAAAAATGTTGATTTTCTTTTTATTTTCACATATATAAGTGTTTAAAAAATAAGTCCATAGCAAAACAGTTAAATTACCATCTGATTTAATCATACTTGTGTTCCCTTCTGGATCATTGAGAACTGATAGTCTTGGGATAACTTCCACTTGATCTTTTGTTACTTCAGAAGCAGATAAAGACTCAAGAGAGGAATGAAGCTTTACTTTCTTTTTAGTAACAATAGAAGATATATTACTTAGTTTTAGGAACATCAAATGGGGAAATGTATCTTTATTTATTTATTTATTTATATTTTTTACTGTGGTGCATATCCTACCATCCTGGAAATTATTTTCTTTCACAATATATCTATTTTATATCTTTATATATGAATAAAAATTGTAGTTACCCAGGATCTTATGGTTTAGTGAAAAGTTAAGAAACATTAGAGATAAAATGTCTGTTCATACCTAGCTCTGGAATAAGATTTCTGATATTCAAGCTTTGCAACTATTGCTCCTCCTCTTAGCTTTGTTTGTTTCACAGTGTGCTTCTTCAATGATTCTGTACAATATGCATTTATATTTATATAGTGTGCATCATAAAAGACTATCCAGTTTTTCCTTTGCTGATAATTTTCAGATACCTAGATGCCTTCATCAGTTAAGACGTGTGTCTTAAAACCTGCACTTTACTTGTTGCCCATGAGACTCACACCTAGTAACAAAAGAGCAATGCCCTCTTAGATCATTCTTAGGCAGTCTCTCTGGGAATCATTCTGAATTCTCTTGCCTCCTGTCTTCCAAATCTGTTGGAATGATTGGATATCACAACCTTAAGTCCCTGGCATGAGCAACAAGTGTATGTGATTTTTGAAAAAATTCTTTGGAGACAGACCTTTTACCCATTGAGCTGCATAACAGTCAATAAATTAACTGTATCTTGAATACTGGTCATCACACTGTAAATCATATTTTATGGCTGACACTTCTGTGGGTCAGGAATTCTTCAAAGGCAGTAAATCCAGCATGCATCCTTGATTATCGGCAAGGCTTCTGTCCTTTGAAGCAACCACAGAAGCATGGAAAATGAAGTAAAATTTTCCAGGTTTAAAATTCAAAATCCCTATTTTGCAAGTTTAGTCCATTTCCCACAGCCGATACCTAGTGCTAGCCCTTACTTCATTTCAGAATCTAAGACACACTGATGTTCACAGTTACTGCTTCTTATTGTTTTTCTACATCAGTAGATTTCATGAGACCTCTTGTTGTTATTATAAAGTTCTGTGATCACTTACTATTTAAATGAAATCTTAGAAGACTCAGCACAATCATTTTTATGGTATTTAATCCTGAAAGTATTCAGAAATTAATATTTCTAATAAGATGGTCTAAAAGTGGACATCTTCCATCATATGAAAGGATTCAAATAATTGAATCAAAATGTCCCTCATTTATGACAGAACACAATGTAGGAGTTATTACTTAGTTTGCAACTATTTTTAAGTAAGTTTTTAAAATTAGCTATTTTGTTAGTGCAGAGATAATTTAGAATTTTTATGAGGAGTGTTAAGATCACTTCCATAAAAGTTCTGCAGTCAGAAAACTTGTCATACTTCCAAGACAGCACTGTCATGAAGTATCTAATCTTGCAAAGCTCTTACTGAATCATGGCAAGTGAAATTGATCAAGTCATTCATTTCCATAAAAAGAGCCACTGATGCACACTTATACTTAGTGTAAATTTTTTTCAGTATCCTGTATGTTTTTATTAATTTTGCCTCAATTTTGTGTTAACTACCATGATTTATTTCTGAAAAATATTGATAAGGTTCTATGAATAGATTTCTAACATAGGATAATTTGAGGTAAAGTAGGCTGTAGAATGTTAAAATAAAGAAGGTTCAGGAATAATGCTCAGAAATTAGCTTTTAATATTTTAGTAATTCCAAGACACCTAATGTTCTTAAAAAGTCCATATGTTTATTTTATTTTATTTTTTGATCATGTATAAACCATAAATATGGGACCCTGTTGTATAGAAGCCATTTGTTTGTTTTACGGCCACCCAGAAGCTTAGATCTAACATAACCACACAGAAACTAATTAAATCACTGCTTGGCTCATTAGCTCTAGTTTCTTACTGGCTAACACTTATATCTTAATTTAACCCAGTTTTAGTAATCTGTGTATCATCATGTGGCTGTGACTTACTGGGTAAAGTTTCAGTGTCTGTCTCCAGCAGGGATACAGGGATCTAACTCCACCCTTCTTTTTTCCAGCATTCAGTTTAGTTTTCCCCAACTAGCTCTGTTCTGCCCAATCAGGCCATGGCAGTTTCTTTATTAACCAATGGTATTCACAGCATACAGAGGGGAATCACACATCAGGATACAGAACATTTCCAATAATATTACTGCCTCCAATTTTAAGTTCTTATGTAATTTGGAGGTCACCAATAAGTGTTTCCATTGATCATGTATGATATAAAGGATTTAAGTGGAAAATGAGAATTCTATGAAGTGCTTGACTCATAATAGTGTATGAAAGTAAAAGTAATTGAACATTTTGCATATTGATACACAGAAGTGAGTTTATCTGCCCAGATGAAAACAGTCTTTAGAACCATTTAACCAAAAGGGTTGGGAACAATTTGTAGGTCTGACTAATAAGTAAATCTGGAACTCCAAAGTATAGTGGTATTTTGTGTTCATTTGTTAAATGTATGAAGCTATACAGCTTTTAGTTTTTTGAAAAATAATTCTGATTCCATTTTGATTTATGTGGAAAGATTTGTTAGAAATGCGGGAAGTTGCTTACTTTTGTCAACACAGTGCAATTAGCCACTTATTTTTAGAGCTGAATGTTAATGAGTCATTTCATGTTCTTAATTAAAAGTGGCTGAGAATGGCACTGAGCTGTACAACACAGAGACAAATTAAGTACATTTTGCCTGATAGTTCATTTGCCCTTTAAATAAAGGCTTTAAATGCTGAAATTATGCCCCAAGATTAATGCCATAATGAAGAGAATCAAACACAGTATACATAAGATTATTTTTTAAGACAAAGAATCACTTTACAGCTTTGAAGAAAGAAATTGAAGAAGATACCACAAAGTGGAAAGAGCTCCCATTCTCTTCAGTAGGCAGAATTAACATAGTAAAAATGGCAATCTTACCAAAAGAAATCTTCAAATTCAATGAAATGCCCATCAAAATCCCAGCAAAAATACTTCACAGACTTCAAAAGAACGGTACTCAACTTCATATAGAAAACAAAAAAAGCCTGTATAGCCAAAACAATTCTGTACAATAAGAGAACTTCTGGAGGCATCAAAATCCCTGATGCCAAACTCTAATACAGAGCTACAGTACTGAAAACAGCCTGGTATTTGCATAAGAACAGACAGGAGGACCAATGGAACTGCATAGAAGACCCAGATGTTAATCCACACTCCTTCAAACACCTGATTTTTGACAAAGAAGCAAAAAATATCAAATAGAAAAAAGAAAGCATATTTAACAAATGGTGCTGGTCTAACTGTATATCAACATGTAGAAGAATGAAAGCAGACCCATATCTATCATAATGCACAAAACTCAAGTCCAAATGGATCAAAAATCTCAACATAAAGCCAGCCACACTGAACCTTATAGTAGAGAAAGTGGGAAGTATGCTTGAATGCATTGGCACAGGAGATCACTTCCTAAATATAACCCCAGTAGCACAGACACTGAGATAAACAATTAATAAATGGGACATCCTTAAACTGAAAAGCTTTTGTAAAGCAAAGGACACAGTCAACAAGACAAAATGATAGCCTACAGAATGGGAAAATATTTTCACTAACCCGCATCACACAGAGGTCTGATCTCCAAAATATACAAAGAACTCAAGAAATTGGTCATCAACAGAACATATAACCCAATAAAAAAAAGTAGTACAGACCTAACAGAGATCTCTCAACAGAGGAATCTAAAATGGATGAAAAACATTTAAGGAAATGTTCAACAACCTTAGTTATCAGAGAAATGCAAATTAAAACAACTCTGAGATTCCATCTTACACTTGTAAGAATGGCCAAGATCAAAAACACTGATGACAACTTATGCTGGAGAGGTTGTGGGCAAAAGGGAACACTTCTGCATTGCTTGTGGGAATGCAAGCTGATACAGCCCCTTTGGATGTCAGTGTGGCGATTTCTCAGAAAATTTGGAAACAAGCTCTCTCAAGACCCAGCAACACCACTTTAGGGTATATATCCAAATGATGCTCAATTGTGCCACAAGGACATCTGCTTGACTATGTTCATAGCAGTATTGTTTATCATAGCCAAAGCCTGGAAACAACCTAAATGCCCTGAACCTAAGAATGGGTAAGTAAAATGTGGTACATTTACACAATGGAGTACTACACAGCAGAAAAAAATAACGACATCTTGAATTTGGCAGGAAAATAGATAGAGATAGAAAACATTGTTTTGAGTGAGGTAATTCAGACACAGAAAGACAATTATTGCATGTACTCACTCATAAGTGGTCTTTAAACATAAAGCAAAGAAAACCAGCCTACAAACAATAATCCCAGAGAACTTAGTCAACAATGAGGATGCTTAGTGAGACTTACACAGATCTAATCCTCATGGGAAGTAGAAAGAGACAAGATATCCTGAGTAAATTGGGAGCATAAAGAGCTGGGGTAGGGTTGAAGCAGGTAGGGGAGAAACAGGGACGGAAGAAGCAGGGAGGGGAGCAGAGAAAAATGTAGAGCTTTATATAAATCAATAAAAATCTTCACAAAAAGTTTATATTTCCCATATAATAACTAAAAATTTTGTACAAATCAACCTTAATTATTATTCTCTTAATTTTCTTTTATTTACTTTTTGAATCACCCGGATGCTAATCTGCTTATAATTGGCAGGCTAGGCCATGTTACTTAACACATTATTTTCTTCAGCCATTACTACTTACCTATTTAGTTTTTGTATATTAATTTATTTAGCAGTACAATTCCATTATATACTTATTATTGTTTTCCACCTTTAACTATATTTGTTATTCTTCAATATTCAACATAAAAATATGTCAATTAACAGAAAATAATGAAGAAAAAATTGCAGAATGTGAATCGTGGTTAAGACCCAAGATTTAATATGGATATAGAAGAAACAAGGACACTACTCAGACTTAAGGATAAGTTCTTCTCAGTTTGAAAGATTTCAATAAAAGCTCTAAGAAAATAAGTTTAATACTGGTATTGTTACGCCTTTGTGAAAGGTAGAGTATCATTTTCAAGACCAACATAATGAAAATACGCAATTTGGAAACTCATTGCTGGGAATGTGTGACTGTCATAGAATCTTTAAAAATAGAAATGAAGGCTGAAATTTAACTTCCTTTATATCACAGATATAAAAGCTAAAAGCTCAAAGTTGAAAAAGAAAGCTATTAGAATTTACATTTAGACATTTAAATATTCAAATTATTATTTCAATTGTAATCATTATCCTACAGTGTACACAACCTCTGAAGAATCACCGTGCCACCATATTAGGCTTAAAAGCTCTCTTATTGTAAAGGCAATCTAGGTGAATTTCTTTTTGTGATTAAAACCCTGTTTTTCAAAAATTGCCCTATGTCCCAACAGTAACTTTAACTACAAATTGTTCTGTTCTGCTTGTGCCAAGAATGGTAATCATGTCTTTGTTTCAAAAAGTTGTTTATAACCGTCTTTCAACCCTGTCTTTGTCTCAAATTCTTATATTACCAACTATGATTATATGTTCCGGTTGCTTTATTTTGTTCTAATCCTATAATCCCAACTATTTACCACCATTTGGAAAAGTCCAGTCATGCACTATACCTACTTTGTCTTCCTCTCATCCATTGCTGACCTCCTAACCCTCAGCTTAGGTAAAGGCAGCACATGTATAGAATGAAAAATCTTTGTTTAATTAATTGCTTGCTTTAATTAATTTGGCCATGATTATTTAATTCAGTGGCCTTTCTCCTCCCATCTTTGGGATTACCACCATTTTATTACTCTCTATTTTATGATGAAGCACCTTTGAAGTTAAATAATATTGTTGAGATGAATAAAAACAAATACAAGATTAGAAACTTTTATAGATATGTTCAGAAAATATTTATCAAAAATTATTGTAATTCATGCTTCCATGGGTTGAATTTTAAAACCACCGATTTACACTCACCAAATGCCTTTTATTTGATGTAACTGTGTCATGTATTATTATTTTTACTGCTTTTAATAAAAAAAAAAGATTTCTTCCTTGAGTTATAAAACTAGTTCTGTACTTGACAGTCCATCAGTTAACCACGATGCTACCCAGGCAGTGTAAAGCAAATAGTGTCCTTCTATACTGTTATGAGAAGTAAAAGTAAAAGATGAGTCTTAAATCCATTGGGGTCTTTTATTAGGAATGGATCACATAGCAGAGAAAAAAAAAAACATATGTATCTCAAAGGATTGCCAATGCCTGTGCCCTCCAGCTGAGAGGCAGTGTCTGACTTTGAAGCACTGACATTGTCAATAGGATATTGGAAGAATGAACCATGCAGAGATAGCTACATGGAAATTCATTGAAAAACACAGTACAAACATGCCCAAGATGCAAAGAAATAGTGAAACTTGGTGTGGTACATCTGAAACCTCTAATTCAAAAATAGAAAATGAATAGGTGTTCACAGAGGGTGTGCAAAATTGGAAGCTACAAACCCAAACAAATGTCAGAGAATCACAGAAAAGTTACTTCTTACTACCCAGAAGGCTTCCACTATTAGATGAAATCACCAATCAGGAAAAAATTATCTTACCAAATAATTTTACAAAGTTTGAAAACAGAAATGACAATATTGTTTTGAAAATGTAAAATAATACCACAAATGAAAAAAATACAACACAAAAATGTTGCAGAATACCCCGCATAAGTTTCCTGACTAGATCCTTATATTTTCAAGTATGTATATTTAAAAAGAATACAACTCAAACCCGATAACATAAACTTGAATGTAACAAATTTCCCCATCCCACCTCTCATCACTAGTTGAACTCACTCCAACTCTTGGCTAGAATCCCATTGTTCAGGTGTAGACCACACCAGTCTGAGGAGCAGACTTGATCAGCCCAAGTAAAGATCATACCAGTCAGAAGAACAGGTGCAGAACAAAGCAGTCAGAAAAACACACCACACCACTCAAAAAACAGAGAACTATCTGTTGTATGAAAGGTCAATCTAACCACCAGAAGGCCAGCACCTAACTTGAACAGAGACCTGCTATGTGATCAGAGGTCACACCAGCTACTAGAAATTCAAGACAAAAAGAGTAGAAGACCAAAAAGGAAGAGAAATCAGGGAACAAACACCCAACCAACAAAGACAAACTCAGAAATCAGGACTTAGACATTTAATCATCTCCAAACCAGATGTCTAAACATCACGGTAAAAATGCAATCAGCAACAGAAAGGGCAACATGGCACCAGCAAATCTGAATATTCCAAGGCAACCAAAGCACAAGAAAACAACTTTAAGAAATCCTTTATAAAGATGATAATAATCCATAGAGAGGAAATGAAAAACTCCTAACTAAAAATTAAGTAAAAGACAACCAAAAAAAATGTGAGAAATCAATAAATCCCCTTAAATAATACTAAAAAAAACAAGAAAAGACAAGCAGATGGAGGAAAATATTCAAGACCTGGAAATAAAAAACACTAAAGAAAACAAACAAAGGGAATTCTGGAAATGTAAGTTTTGAATAAGCAATAAGGAACTACAGATAAAAGCATCACCAATAGAAAACAAGCGATGTCAAAAAAAAAATCTCAGACATTAAATATATTCTAGAAGAAATAGATTGATTGGTCAATGAAAATGTTAAATCTAAAATCACCTAACAAAAAAAATCAAAAATATCCAGGACAATATGAAAAGACCAAGCCTAAAAATAGTAGGAATAGAAGAGAAGAATCCTATCACAAAGACCCCAAAAATATATTCAACAAAATAATAGATGAAAAATTTCCCAACCTAAAGAAGAACATACCCATAACGGTACAAAAACTTACATAATACCAAATAGATTTGGTAAGAAAAAAATATCAATGCCACATAATAACCAAAACACTAAACATACAGAATAAAGAAATACTATTAAGAGCTTTAGGGAAAAGGTAAATTAACCTACAAAGCCATATGTGCCAGAATTTAACCCAACTTCTCAGTTGGAGACTCTCCCAGCAAGAAGGACCTGGAGATATGTTTTGTAGATTCTAAGAGATACCAGATGACAGCCTAGACTATTCTACCCAAAAAACTTTCAATCACCATAAATGGAGAAAACAAGATATTTGATGACAAAGAAATTTAAACAATATCTAGCCAAAATTCTAGCCTTACAAAAAATACTAGAAGACAAATTAAACTGAAGGAAAATAACTACAAACATAAAAAAGGAAATAAAAAATTCCACAACAGCAAAACCCAAAGAAGAAAACCACACATACACACACACACACACACACACACACACACACACACACACACCCCAATACCAACAACAAAATATAACAGATATTAGCAACCATTGGTCATTAGTATCTCACAATATTAAAGAAATCAATTTTCCAATAAAAAGACAGAAGCTAACAGAATAAAAATGAAAACAAGATCCATCCTTTTGCAGCATATAAGAAACATACCTCAACATCAAAAACAGACATCACCTCAGAGTAAAGGGTAGGAAAAAGATTTAAAATAAACAAAAACAAACAAGCGAAAATGGACTTAAGACACAAGCTGCTGTAGCTATCTTAATATCTAAAAAAATGGATTTCAATTCAAAATTAATCAAAAGAGATGAAGAAGGATATTTCACACTCATGAAAGGAAAAGTGAACCAAGATGATGGCTCAAGTCTGAACATCTATGCCCCAAATGTAAGAGTACTCACATGTGTAAAAGAAATATTACTAAAGTTTAAATCATACATCAAAATCAATCATTAATAGTGGGAGACTTTAATACCTCATTCTTAATAATGGACAAGTCATCCAGACAGAAAATACAGAAATGGTGGCACTAAAAGAAATCATCACTCAATTCTAAAATATGTCTACAGAATATTTTACCCACACACAAAATAATGTAAGTATTTTTCAACAACTGATGCAACTTTCTTCAAAATTGACCACATGCTCAGTCACAAAATGAGTCCTAATAGATACAAAAAAAGTTGAACTAAGCTCCTGTATCTTGTCAGGCCAACATGAATCAAAGCTGGATTCCAAAACCAAAAGAAACCAAAGAATACTTAAAAACTCACAGATACTGAATGAGTATCTATTGAATTATCATTTGATCAAGCAAGAAATAATATTAAAGACTTCCTAGAATTCATTGAAAGTGAATGCACAACATACACAAATTTATGGAACACAATGAAAGTGGCATTAAGAGGAAAGTTCATAGCACTAAATGCCTTCATTAAGAATTTGGAGAGATTCATACTAGTGACTTAACAGCCCACCAGAGAGCTCCAGAAGAAAGAAGAAACAAATACACCCAGTAGGAGTAGATGGAAGGAAATAATCAAACTGAGGACTGAAATTATTAAGAAGAAATAGAAAGAAAGAGGACAATAGAACGAATCAATGAAACAAAGTGTTGTTTTTTTGAGAAAATCAATAGGTTAGACAAAACTTTATTCAAATTAAATAAAAGGCAGAGAGAGAGAGAATATATCCAAATTAAAAATATCAGAAATGAAAAACATACAGGACAACAGGCACTGAGATAATTCAGAGAACTATTTGGACACTTTAAAAACCTTTACTTGAAAAAAATGGAAAATCTAAAAGAAATGAACAATTTTCTGGATAAATACCTCATACCAAAATTAATCAGGCACTAAGATCAACAATTAATAAATGAGACCTCATGAATTCAAAAAGTTTTGGTTAGACAAACAGCAGCAGCAACAACAACAACAAAAATAAAAATAATAAAACAACAAAACAAAAACCAAAGCAACCCAAAACATCATCAAGAAAACAAAATGTCAGCCTACAGAATGGGAAAAGACCTTCACCAACACCACATCTGACAGAATGCTGATTTCCAAAATATATAAAGAACTCAAGAAAGGAGACATAAAAAACCCAAAACTAAATAATCTATTTTAAAAAATGGGTACAGATATAAACAGAGAATTCTTAGCAGAAGAACTTCAAATAGCCAAGAAACATTTAAAGGAATGTTCATCACCCATAGCTATCAGGGAAATGCAAATTACAAGGTCTCAAATTCCATCTTACTCCTGTCAGAATGGCTAAGATCAGAAACATAAATGACAGCTCATATTAGATAGGATGTAAAGTAAGATCAATACTCCTTCGTTGCTGATAAGAGTGAAAACTTGTACAGCAACATTGGAAATCAATATGTTGGTTTCTTAGAAAACTTGGAATCCATCTATTTGAAAACTATATACTGCCTATATTACTCCTGGCATATATACAAAAAATGTTTATACAAACCACAAAGACACTAGCTCAACTATGCTCATAGCAGCTGTATTCAAAATAGTCAGAAACTGAAAATGACCTAGATATTCATCAACTAAAGAATGAATAAAGAAAATGTGGTACATTTTAGACAACAAAATATTTTTCAACTACTAAAATCAATGACATCATGAAATTATAAGGCAAATGGATGGTACTAAAAAATTAATAATCTTCCTGAGTGAAGCAACCCAGTCCCTGAAGATAAAAATGACACTTACTCACTAATAAGTGCATATTAGCTGTAAAATAAAGGATGACCATACTATAATCCACAGATCCAGGGAGACTAGGTAACAAGGCAGGATGAAGTGGAAACAGATGCAGGGACCCAAAGCCAAATGTTAGGCTGAGCTCTGGTAATCCTGTTGATCAGAGGGAGAACGGATTGTAGTGTTAGATTCTAGTTAACAGTAAAAACTCCAGTTTTGCTCCCATTTTTTTTCTGCCATAAGGTGTGTTGTTTGATATTTTGCTTATGTTATAACAAATAAAGTTTGCCTGGATTTTAAAGGGTGAAGCTAGTCACTAATTAATTCTTGTGAGGAGGCCACTTATTGGTTCCCAGCTGCTTAGCCCTGAAATAATCATAAAGAATCTATATTATTTAAATATATTAGTTCTAGCTTCTTATTAGGTAACTCTTACATTTTAATTTAACCCATCTCCATTAATCTGTGCAACAGCATGAGGTTGTGGCCTACCAGCAAAGCTTCAGCCCATCTATCTTTAGTGGCAGCTCCATGGTTTCTCTCTGACTCTGCCCTTCTTTTCCCCAGCATTCAGTTTAGTTTCTCCTGCCTACCAAAATCCTGCCTTATCAACAGGCCATGGTAGTTTTTTTTAATTCACCAATGGTATTCACAGCATACAGAGGGAAATCCCATATCAGTTAACCATAGAAGCCAGGTAGTGGTGGCACTTTAATCCCAGCACTCTTGAGGTGGAGACAAGAAATGATATCATGGGGTATAGACAGAGCTCAGCTTTTTGGACTGCAGAGAAAAATAGTGACATCTTGAAATTTTCAGGCAAATGGATGGAGGTAGAAAACATTATATTGAGTGAGGTAACCCTGACTCCTTGTTTTTAAAGGAATAGACTAATAAGAATAATACTTCAGAGCTCTTACTTCCTGTGAATAAACCACAAGCCCCAGCCCCACATAGGTGTCCATCCACTTCTAAAAATAGGGCCAAACCACAAATGACCAATTATTTATTTATTTATTTATTGAAAAAATTTCTTCCTCCTCCCCGCCTCCCATTTCCGTCCCCCTCCTCCCACTCCTCTCCCCCTCCCCCACCCCTCTCCCCACTCCTCTTCCCCTCTCCTTACTCCATTCCCCCTCCCTCTCGAGTCTGAAGAGAAGTCCAGATTCCCTGCCCTGTGGGACATCCAAGGTCCTCCTGCCTCCATCCAGGTCCAGGAAGGTGAGCATCCAAATAGGCTAGGCTCCCACAAAGCCAGTTCATGCGGTCTGGGCACCCGAGTAAGCTTCAAGTGTACCACTATGGAGAGTTCCTCCAACTGCCTTTCCCCTGTATTACATTATGATTGAATGCGAATCTGGAACTGCCTCTTTTTTGGCTTTTTTTAAAAACTGGCTGCTGCCCCTGCCTCAGGGCTGCCGTTTGGAGGTCGAATCCCGCTTCCCCCACTTCATGTCAGTTTTTATAAATAAAACACTTCGTTTGCTTAAATCCAGTCTTTTTCAGGTGAATTATTCCAGGATTCTCACAACCTAAGAGTGGGAGCCAGAGGGTTAAGGACATCACAAGAAACTCAAGAGACTCAACTAACCTAGGCTCATTGGGGTTCACAGAGACTGAAGGGACAACCAGGGGGACTACATGGGGCAGACCTAGGCACTCCGCAGGCATGCTACAGTCGTGTAGCTTATCGTTTTATGGTACTCCTAATAGTGGGAGCCCTGTGTGTGTCTGACTCTGTTACTGGTTTCTGGGACCCTGTTCCGCATACCAGGTTGCCTTGCCCGGTCTTACTACATGAGGTGCTTAGTCTTACTGTAGCTTATACCATGTGTTGTTGATACTCATAGAAGACCTGCTCTTTTCTGAAGAGAAATGGAGGAGGAATGGATTGGAGGAGGGTGCAAAGGGGAAATGGAAAATTGTGGGAGGAACTTAGAAGAAAGGAGGGGAGAAAACTACAGTTGGGATTTAAAATGAATACATTTTTTAAAGAGAACAGAACAGATTAACCTTTCTCCAAGTTAAAGAAGAATTGCAAAACATCAAAAAATCAGAAAAAAAAGCCACTCAATTAAAAATGTTAAAAAGACAATCCCTATTCAAGCTAAAAGGAAAAATACTGGGAATATACAATATTTAAGAAATATTGAAATATTATTTTTCAGTTTATTTAATTGTATATGTAACTGACTTAGATACTTTTCTATTGTTGTGATAAGACACCACAGCAAAAGCAAGTTCAGGAAGAGTTTATTTGGGTTTTACAGTTTTGGAGGATGAGTCCATGACCATTGTGTTGCAGTAACCAGTAGCAGGCATCCAGGTATGGTGTTAGAAGAGTTTCTGAGGGTTCACATCTTGTTCTAAAATTGGAAACACGGAGTATACACAGGAAACAACATAAATCTTTTAAAACCACAAAGTCAGTGACCCACTTCCACCAAGGCCATACTTCCTAGTTCTACCAAAACAGCTGCTCCAACTGAGGAGCAAGTATTTAAATATATGTACCTAGAGAGGCAACTCTCATAAAAAAATTAATTTTTTAAGTTTATGCAAGTTTTACTGATGGGATCTTTTTTTATTTTTATATTAAAATTAGTTACCAAATCACAATGATAGCAAAACAAGGAGGGAGAAACGATAATTAACTGGACCAACAAAAAAGTCATTTGACCCTGACCAATATAGCATAATAAAACTGTCATTAAAAAACTGCATAGCTATTAAATCTCAAACAGGCCTATTGGAAAGCTGTTAAATGACAAATTATGAAACCCTTCATCTGATGGCAGAAAGCACCATGGGGATAGCTTCAGCTACTGCCTTGTCACCCAGTGCAATGATTGTTAGTAACATAGGACAAAGGAAAATCTGAAAGTACACTATTTGAAATGAATGTGAAAAATTATAATTTCTCAACAGAATGCAAAGAAAATATTCAAGAATTCTTTAAAGCAAGCTGTGATAACTGGTGAAGACAGAATCATTATAAATCAGTGTGTGAGATGAAGGCTTGGTAGCTAAAGTGCTTATAATGCAACATGAAGACAAATTCACAATGGACTACCCCCCAATTCACATAAATGTGACCTTCCTGTATCTTAGAAATCAGCAGACTGACACAGCCAGTAACTCTGGCAAGGTGGCTGACCAGGCGAGCCTAAACAGGAAGTGCCTATGCTGAGAAGACACATCAATAATGTGGTAAGCAATCAAGGCAGACAATCAATCTCAAACTGTGGTCTCCATAAACACTTAAAAATGTATGCTCACACAGGTAAACACCCATATATATCACATATACATAGTGAAAAAAAATTTAGAAAATTTATTTTTAAAAAAATCCATGCAATTTCTATATGCCAAAAAGAAAAAGCAGGGAAATAAACTTTAAAATGATTTTTTAAATACAAAGACAAAATATAATAAAAAGGTAAAACCCTTGATCTATAAAGCTTAAAATAATTTATAAATTAAATTAATTTAAATAATCTATTTTTGTCCATTCTTAAAAATAAACTCTCTAAACACTGATTGGATTTTATTTAATATACTACATTGGAAATCTTGATGGCCTCTTTTAGGGTCTTGAGATAGTTATTTCAAAATTAATTTTAAAACCTGAAAGACCCAGGCTCCATTAAAAATATTGAGAAAAAATTCCCATATAAGTGATATACTTATCATAAAAATAGACAAAAAGACAACTCAAGATAGAAAAAAAACTACTTTCCCTAATGGCATTGGAACAACTGAAAACATTATATGAGTGAAGTCAATATTAATATCCAGGTCATATATTTTATTTTAATGGTGAACAACCATATAGCTAATGTCAGAACTAAAATATAAACATTAGGAAAACAAAGCAGACTATTTTCACTATTAGGCAACTATTTCTTTATACTACTTGAAATATTTTAAAGATTTATTTATTTAAAAGTATAACTTTGAAGTTTTTTTATAATTTCATTCAATAGATACAAATTTTGTCCATCAAGATTTTAAAATAGAAAAGCACAACTTCAAGCTGCAGGGTGGAAAAAAAATAGTCACCAAGCGTGAGGAGGACAATGAAAAAATAGTGCACAATGGTCTCCTGGAAATCATTAAAATAAGACAAGCAAAAAATTTGAAATGGCAAAGCATTTCAAAGAGGACAAAAAACACATACAAAATGTTTTATAAGGTTAAGAAATGTGCTTCTAGTAAAAATTTCACTGGGAATACCAGTGAAAAATATCAGCTGCTAACTCTGACACAAAAGTCCATTTTAGACACATAGGATTAGGCAGAAGACAGATAATTAGTTTTTATTCAACAGCAATATTGGTAATATAGTTGTTGACCGCTTCGGAAAATATATTTTAAAAAATTTATAGATATGACAGAAGCCTAGCAAGTGATACTGCATTTTCAATTAAAGAAAAAATGAAGGCACATGTAGATTAACAGATGTGTAAATGAATGTTGTAATATTTATGATAACAATGGCAGGCACACTTTCAATGTTCATGCAAAGAACATTAGGTAAGTTTATTTTAATATGCACAAAATATTATCATAAATTATACAATTGTCAAACGTAGAGAGTACATGACAAACAGCTATAACCTATGTAAATGTCAAATATCTCTACATTAGTCAAAATAAATCAACTCAAAAGAAGCCCAAAATACACATTGGTATATGTATATTATTTACAAGCAGCCAAATTTAACCAAGAGTAATGAAATTCAGAGAGTTGTCACATATGGAAAGTTATGATTTAAAAGGGGATAAAAAACAGTTGGAGTTTAATGAAGTATCAAGTAAAGTTATTTAAAAACCACTTCAACACTGTAATTACATGTTCTAGTCAGGTACATGTCTGTGCTCTCAACACTTAGGAGACTGAAGCAAGGGAATTTCAAACACAAAACTGGCTTACTCTAAAAAGCTATATCCTGTTTTAGAAAAAGAAGATCCAACAACAACTAATAATACATTTTTTACTGATTCCACTTGTAATATATAATTATTTATAATGTAAATATGATATCATGATTTTTATGTTGTTACCCAAGAATTCACTATTATGACAATGCTTTTGCTTAGAAAAATACAATATAGAAATATTAAAATAAACAATAGCTCTTTGGTGAGAAGATGGCTGAGTAGTAGTCATGAGAATGTAGAACTCTTGCAAACAATCTAAATTCATCTCCCAGCACACGCATTGGGCAAAAAACAATAACTGACCTATAACTCACTTAAATAGCACCCAATGCCCCTTTCTGGCCTCTTCAGGCATCACACACATGTGCATAACCTGCTCCAAAACACAATGCATGTACATAAAAACACAAATATAAAATGCCTTTTAAAGTCACAGAATTATATATCACTTCCTTTGATTCTTCTTTTATTAATTATATTTATTCTAAAGTTAAGAATTACTTAAAAATCAATATTTAATGTAGTGAAATTATAGTACAATATACAATAGACATTTTCAAACAATGCCCATTTTCTCAAATAGCTGTGACATTCCTTGCCTACTTTTAAAAGTATAATTAATTTCATCTAGTAGTCTGTTCCAAGATTATAATCCAACAAAACTATAAAGTCTTAAGGATAAAATTTCTGTTAAAATTGACATTATGGAATTTTCTTTGAACAGTATATAAATTTGCAAACAAGTAGATTTATTTTACTAGCAAAAAATATTTTTTGGAAATCATGTCATATATTAATAAAATTTATTTTATTACAAATAAACTACACTTAAAATTATAGAGAACTTAAAACAGATTTTTTTAAAAAAAATCTTGTACTTTTATTTAGTGTGACTTATGTAGGAGTCATTTCTTAGATTCTTTTCTCCTTTTTCTAAAAAGCAAATGTCATTTCAAATTAAGATAGAGGGGAGCAATTTTCTTGCTAGGCTTTCAGCACTGATAACCCTGCATTAGAAGATAAAGGGATGTTTTGTGAAGCTGTAAACATGCAAAGTCTTGATGTACATAGAAGATAAAAAGTTCCAGTTAAGGAAACTTTGGATGTGTTTGTCCTTAAATAAGAAAATCTATTTCTCAGATAGAGGTGTAAAATGCTGTCAGTGGCTCACGCTCTCTGCAGATTCTTTTCATATTTAAATATTTTTTTTCTTACACTCACATTTTAAGTCTGGCTTTGTTTTATAGAATGCATGCTACTTTTTTCTAAAGACATGAATAAATTTTAAAATGTATTCTTTTAAAGTTTTGTACATGTATACAACATAGTTTATCATGCCTACTTCCTATCACCACCTTCCAAATCCCTCAAAGCACCTCTTGGCCCGTCTTCCTCCTGATTTCATGTCTCCATTTCTTAGTATTATTATGATTAGCTCCCTTGAGTCCAATTAGTGTTCTCCATATGCCCCTGGTGAGGGGCCATCAACTGGCATGATGGTACCTTCAGTAATTCAGTATGTCAGAACTTCATGAAAAGCCTGAATTTGCTTGTTTTTATTAATTAGGAGAGAAATGATACTCTTCATAATAAAAGTATCTTGTGTTCATTAATTCTCTCACTCATTCATTTATTCATTTATATGTATGTCTGTGATGGGAGTTACCGTTGTGCCATAGTGTGTGTGTTGAAGGTAGAGGCCAGCTGGGAAGGGTTGGCTTTCTGCTTCTACATGAGTGTCAAAGATGGAACTCAAGTCACCAGGCTTGGCAACAAGCTCTTTTACCTGAGTTGGTTTGCTCACCCATGTCTTTAAAAACAAAACATAATATTCTAATTGTGCTATTTGTGCCTTTGGTTTAAGGAAAGATTTCATAGGAATTTGTGGTGCAAATAATCTGCAGGAATCAGGAAGTTTGCAGCCTAAGACAACTTCACCATTAACAGCTGCTGTCATTCCACAATGTGATATTCATTTGAGAGTAGCTGCTTAATCTTCATAACTGAGCAGAACTAATGTTCAAGACTGTATAAAAGAAATGAAAGTTATATGTGTGTTACAGGAAGATGGAACATTCTGAATTATCACTTTTTAGCTAGCTTCAGTTCTTCTCTCTTAACCAGTTTTCCCTAATTTAAGTAAATTGTTCATTTGAAAACAAATTGACTTCATTGACATTGGCTTACCCTTTCCCAGATTTTAATCTTCATATAGGGTACTAAGAAGGATATTGAAAGGAGAATCATTATCTTATTTCATTTTTAAAAGAATGCCAAGGTAAGAGTCACAGTAGTGGCAAGTATGTTGAATGGTGTGTAGTCATTACTATGGATGATTATTTATATCAGAGTTCCAAAAACAAATAAATTCCTTCATTCAGAAGTTGAAGACACACTGCCAACTTAAGAATATCTTGATTTTTCTGTAGAGGGCAGCAAAATATAAACAAATAAATATTGGCGGTCTACTGACAGCAACCACTTAGCAGCTGGTTTGTTCTACAAGCAAGGGGTGGAATATACCTGAACTACTGTAAAATTATCATGACTAATTAAAATTCTTTACGTTAGCACCAGAGCTTGCTTGTATTCCCCTTTATCTAATCTCTTCTTTATATAAACAGCCACTGAAGCTGAACAAAGCCAGTAAGATAAAATTAACACACAAATTGTTTTTACTCCCTTTGGGCAGGAGAAATCCTGTTTACAAGGAAAATGATATTATACATAAATATTTATGAAAAACAACAAAGAGTCAAGCAAAATCACTGAGTATTTGTGTAAACTAGCAACTGTCATGAGGTAGACTATTTGATACACATATTAAGAGTTCCACGGTGTTTTGAAATAAAACATATTTGGAAAGTAGAAAACTTTGCCATCAATAATTAATTTGAAGTTGTGCCAAGTGAAAGAAACTGAAGACTTAATCAATATTGTAGTGCTACTGAAACTTACTGTCTAGCAGACATGGTATTGTTAAAAAGTTATTGCTTCATTTTCTTCATACCTGAAAACGTATTATTATGAAAAAATACAGAAGAAAAGCATTTCATTGTCATTGCTAGTACTCTAGAGGGCACATTTTGTTTAATTTGAGGTGTAAGTAGAGTAACGTTAAGTGAAGGGCAGAATCCTTCATTTACTGAGACGTCTACATCAACTTTAAAATAGTTGCTTTCTTCAGGTCTGCAGAGTTCATTATTCTTCTCAATTTAATTGCCAGTCTTCTGTTAAGAGAGATCAAGTACGACATTTACATGGAAATATCATGGAGGCTGTGTTTACTTCATTTCCTTTGGCTTTCTATTTCGGTCATTGACTTATGTCATAGTTTCAAAATTTCACTAAAGAAAAAAATACTTATAACAAATAGTGGATGAACTTGAATGTGTCCAAATAACAATCAAATGAATCTGGGCACGGCGGTGCTTCCCTGTCTTCTCAGATATGTGGGAGACTAAGGATCAACACTTGGAATCAGAAATCTGAGGTTGGCCTGACAATACAGTACTATCTACTTTCAAGATGGAACAACAAATGCAAATAAAAGGGATGTTGTTATTAAATTTTAAGTAATGTTAAACAAGTTATACTATTCCTTCTACCTATAGTGATTGATAAATATACTTTTAATAAAATTTCCTAATGTTTACCCTAATTTACTTTTTATTAATCACTGTATATTATAATTATCTTCTGGACAGTATGTGGGGTTTTATGTAGTATATTGTGCATGGCTGTTTAAAAGTACTTATTTTCTTTTATTAATTTTATAGGGGCTAAAAGATTGAAAAATGTAAACAAGATTAATTTATGTTGATAACTTATTGTATTAAGATATATATATTCCATTTTATTTATCATCCTATTAATCACTATATAAACTTATAAAAACAATGAATGATCTTCTCTAAAAAACATTAAATTGAATGTAAGACAAAGAAATGCAATTAGCTATTTCATTTATTGGAAATGTTATTCACTTCTTTCAAACATATTCTTGTATTCTCAGATTCTTCCAACCTCACTACCTTGAAACTCAGCCAATTTCATGTACTTTTTCTTGGTTAGAATGGAACTTTGTGCTTACTTCTCCTTCTCTGTCCTTTTCTTTTTTTCTTTACTGAAATTTTCAGGTACTGTGTTTGTTATCACAGTGTCATTGAGTTCATATGTGCAACAACTCTGTTCTTGTTTGTTCCTTTTGTTATTATGGTTATTGTTGTTTTCTGGAAGACTGTTTCTATGAAACCATCTCTCTCTCTCTCTCTTTTTACAATCCTCTCTTTCCTTTTCTGAATATATACCTGAGCCTCGAGGCACAGATGTTAGCCTGTTCCACCTTGACAAAAGGTGGGAGGGTTTGAGCTTATTTTCACTCTTTCAAAGTTGTTGACAACATGTGTGGCTACAAAGAAGAAACCCTGACCTAGGGTGTGGTTACATGGAGTTTCTGGACCTTAAGATGGCCCATAGAAGTGGATGTCCTCCGCCATGACCATGGTCAGAGAATTCAAGCCTATTTCTTTTCCTTCATTTTAAAATAGGAAGTTTGACGTAGGAAGTGACTTCATACAGGATACTTAGTCTAGGGTTTATTCACTGCATATCCTGCCCAAAATGTCAAAATGCTTTACTCAGGAAATAATGGCTTGACGTCTCAATTATTGAAGCAAATAACTGTTCTGGTTGTTTTTTGTATCATGTTAAAACAGTCTTTTGCATTCCCCACTTTTGTATTGGGATATAAAAGTGTTTGGAAAATAAACATGGGTGAATTCATTATTAAATATCCACTGAGTTGCCCTACAGGTAGTATCCTATGTCTCTGTATTTCTTTCATATTTCTGTTTCTCCTACCTAACATTTCTAATCCACATATCCCTCTCCTGAAATGTACAAACTCGTCATGGCTAGACTGCAACAGAAGTCGCATTAACATTTGGCTTACAATATACATGTCATAAGGATTCATTTTATTGCTATCGTCACTTAGCAGAATAATATCAGTAAAGGAAAGAAAAATATGGTATCATTAATGAAAACATAATTTTCAAGTTTATACTGAACTATTTCATTCTCCAGGATGCTGGTAATAAAATAATGACAGTTTCTTGTATATTTAACATAGGAATAAACTGAATTTAGAAGAGTTCTCTTAAACAGAGAGAAAGAATAGACATTAAAACCACTTATAATCCTGCTTTGAAACGTCTACGTTATTTCATCACAAACTTGTTTTAGGGCCTATTAATGTATTTAATTATATATAGCATCTTAAACAAAATTTTCTTTAGTACTCAGACTTAGCAATCATAAGATACTTACTAGTATTTATATTTTAAGGAAAAACTTTCTGGCCTTTTTTTTTACACTCCTGTTTATACATAGGCGTCAAACATACCGGTTTACTGAGAGACATGTTTACTTTTCTTACAATTTTAGCATTCATAGTATCCCTTTTAATATTTTTCTTTTTTGTTTTTTGAGACAGAGTTTCTCTGTGTAACATCCCTAGTTATCCTAGAACTAGCTCTTGTTGACCAGGCTGACCTCACAGAGATCTGCCTACCTCTGCATTTGAGTGTTGGGATTAAAGGCATATGGCTACAGTACCTGGTCTCCTTTTAATTTTTTTAAAATGTGAGTTCCCGGGAATGTGTGTGTTTGTGTGTGTTTGTGTGTGTGTGTTTGTTTGTTTGTTTGTGTGTGTGTGTGTGTGGTTTTTGAATTCTTATCAAAATAGACATCCTATTCATCCTCTTTGTCAGTTTACTAGGAGCCTGAAAATACATGGTACTTTCCTGCCCAAGAACATGACTGCAGGAGAAAAAATAAATTGAGCCCACAATGGAACTTAAAATAAATCTTTACAAATGTTTCAAAATAGTAGGTCCTAACATAATATCAGTTTAATACTTTGTGTTTTTCTTTAAATCACTCCAAGTGGTTGGGATGAATTCTATGTGGCAGACTTAGTTACTTTATTTTTTGGTTCCTTTTTTTCAATCAAATAAAATTTATACCACCAATCTTCCTGACTGATGTCATTGCGACTACAAAGTGCATGCTGTTTGAGACACGTCTTGCAGAGACTGGCACACACATCTATTTACCACTGATAGAAAACCCGAGACAGACTGAAGCATGATTAATAAAAACTCAGGATCAGAGAGTGGGGTTCAACCTGAAGATCCAAAAAGCAAAATATCTAGCCACTGGCTTTACCTTGACCTCAGACTGAAATGGTGACCCTGTCTCCAGGAATCTCAGAATAAGACTGCATGACTGAAAACTGTTTCCTCTCTAGGGCTGGGATTAAAGGCACGCACTACCGTCATTAAAGGCATGTACTGTCCAGTTTCTATGGCAACTTTTGTGGTTATTGAGAACCTGATGTGGGAGTCCACTCAGTAACTCAAGAGCTGGGTGATGAGAGACAGATATCTAAAGTTCATTGGTCAGCCATCTCATGCATATAGATGAGCTTTAGGTTCGCTGAGAGACCAAGTCTCAACAACGAAGGTACATAAATTCTGTCAATTATTTAGCCATGTTGATACACATCATTAGCCCCAGAATCCATGAGTTACAGGCCAGCCTAAACTGAACATGGAGTTATAGGCTCACCAGAGCTCTATACTGAGAAATGAGAATCTGTTTCTGGGTGATTCTAGCCTCTGTCAAGTTGAGAGTTAATGCTCAACAGGACATTTTGTTTTTGTTTGTGTTCTTTAATAAAAGTTTAATGGTTCTTAGCCGGGCGGTGGTGGCGCACGCCTTTAATCCCAGCACTCGGGAGGCAGAGGCAGGCGGATCTCTGTGAGTTCGAGACCAGCCTGGTCTAAAGAGCTAGTTCCTGGACAGGCTCCAAAGCCGCAGAGAAACCCTGTCTCGAAAAACCAAAAAAAAAAAAAAAAAAAAAAAAAAAAAAAAAAAAAAAAAAACAAACAAAAGTTTAATGGTTCTTGTTGGAGGAAGGCTGCTTGTTCTTCCCAGCTGCTGGGCTAACTTAGACCTGAAATAATCACACAGAAACCATATTATTTAAATCACTGCTTGGCCCATTAGCTCTAGCTTCTTATTGGCTAACTCTTATATTAATTTAACCCGTTTCTATTAATCTGTGTATCAACACGTGGATGTGGCTTGCCAGCTAAAGTTCTCAACATCTATCTCTGGTGGCTCTATGGCTTCTTCTGTCTCTGCCCTTCTTCCTCCCAGCATTTCGCTTAGCTTTCCCTGCCTACCTAAATTCTGCCTTGCTATAGGTCCAAAGTAGTTTCTTTTTTTAATTATTATTTATTTATTTATTAAAGATGTTTTTGTCTCTTCCCCGTCACTGCCTCCCATTTCCCTCCCCCTCCCCCAATCAACTCCCCCTCTCTCATCAGCCCAAAGAGCAGTCAGGGTTCCCTGCCCTGTGGGGAGTCCAAAGATCTCCCACCTCCTTCCAGGTCTAGTAAGGTGAACATCCAAACAGCCTAGGCTCCCACACAGCTAGTATGTGCAGTAGGATCAAAACCCAGTGCCATTGTTCTTGATTTCTCAGCAGTCCTCATTGTCCACTATATTCAGTGAGTCCGGATTTATCCCATCCAAAGCAGTTTCTTTAATCATTAATGGTAATCACAGCACACCGAGGGTACTTCCACATCAGGTTCTTATAAAAATAAGCAATATGGGAACCAATCAAAGAACATAGTGGGCATTCATATCTAGCCTCTGTATTTAAATATAATATATGTATATGTGTATACACATGAATACAGCCACATAAACATTATACCCCTTTACTCACACACACAGAGTCATAAGCAGGAGCTAGAGCTATAGATCACCATTAATATCACTTGATGCTTGAAGTATGATTAATAAAAGCTAGGGTTAAAAATTGGGATTCAACCTGAAGATCCAAGAAGCGAAACAGCCAGCCACTGGCTCTTACCTTGACCTCAGTCTGAAATGGCGATCCTGCCTCCTGGACTCTCAGAATGAGACAGTGTTTTGAGAGTTGTTTCATCTCATTTTATATTCCACTCTAGGGCTGAGATTAAAAGTGTGCTCCACTGTGATTGAAGGCATGCACCATCTGATTTATATGGCAACTGGGATTAAAGGTGCAAATCATTGTGGTTACTGGGATTAAAGGTGTGTGGTACCATAACCTGGTCTATAAGGAAGACCAGTGGGACAATTTTACTCTGATCTTCAGGCAGTCTTTATTTATTAAAATACAATTGAAATGCCACTACAGCTGCTATTACAAAGGTTGTTTCATAAATGTTTTCAACTACATTTTTAGGTGTCTGATACCATCTTTGACTTTATTGGTACCAGGAGCACATATAGGTGCATGCACATACATGTAAGCAACCTTGCACATTAAATAAAAATAAACCTAAGAGTAAAAGCTGTATGCATATCTTACAGTTTATAAAATACAGTGCAACATAGTTTTTACTGGCAGGGAAGGGAACTGTAGTTCATATGAAAGTGTCAATGCTAAGAAATCAAGTAACTAAATAAAAAGTTGTCATAATAATCTGGACTCAGATCTCTAACAATTATTAACAAAATACACTGCAAGTGACCCTGATCTCTGACTTTATGATCCTGTAAATAAATAGATAAATAAATATATAAACTACTTGTATCTACATGAGAAGTTTGCAAAGTTTTAGCATGGGACTCTACATTAGAAAACATCCCAGGACTGTTGATTACTGTTATATATTTATTTGTTTGTTTCTCTGTAGCTTTGGAACCTGTCCTGGAACTAGCTCTTGTAGACCAGGTTGGCCTTGAACTCACAGAGATTCACCTGCTTCTGCCTCCCAAGTGCTGGGATTAAAGGCATGTACCACCTCCCTGCCTAGTAGATTACTGCTAATTATTATTCTTTGATAATCTTCGATTTTGGTTTAATTTGCATAGTGTAGTAACTGCTCCTTAGGGAGAACAATACTAGCTCTTTGTTTTGCTATTAAACTCTAGAAAACATTGCATCTTTGTATGTATAAATTATCTTTCTGTATATATTTTAGATATGTGTTTACATAAAATAAGTTCCCACAAGACTTTGTATTAAACATGTTATAAATGATTTGTTCCCTGTTCACTGTATTTACTTCATTTTTTTCCAGCAATGACTGTTGCACAGATGCTTTATGGGTTACCATGAAGACTATGGAGTCAATGGTTGACTTTGCTCCTTGGACTGCTGCTGCCTGAACTGTTAGGCATCTGTGCATTGCTTTTCTGCATAGAACCCCTTCCTATCACTGCTTTCAAAAGTTCCCTAAGAGGTCATATGGTGATCATGAGCAAACATCAGAGTTTGAAAAGTCACACAAATGTCATGATCTCTATTTCCAGTCTTCTTCCATCACTGGATAATTTTCTCTTTTTTCTCTCTCTTTTTTTTTTTTTACTCTGGTCCCCAGAGATCTATGAAACTCCATTGAATTAGGTACTGTCAAAATCATTAAATCTGTCAAGAATTCAAATTCCTTGCTTCGATATTAAACTTTACTTGTCATTTAAAAAATTCCAAAGACACGTTTTTCTATTAACAAGAGTGGAAATGTCAAAAATCCCCCAGTTCTAAATTTTAATATTAGATTATGAATGTCAATCACTAATCATATATCAGGTCATCTTCCTCCACAAAATGCAAGCTAAAAATAAACTATACTGTGTGAATTCTCATAAATATTTGTGTCTGAGAAAGGGGAATGGTCTACACTTAGGAAAGAGAAAAGAGGCAATATTTGGTATAAGGCAGCATTGTAACAGAATAAAAAAATCACTTCGAAAAAAGGAGCAAGCAATAATTTAGGTAAGTAACAGTTCTACAGTTTTACTGACATTAAAAATATAACAGAAATTTCCAACTTGTATTTTTAGACTCAGAAATCTGACTTCTGTCTTTCAAATTCTGCTATTCCTATTCTCCATCATTCCTTCAATTTTATCTAGCCACAAATAGAAAAATTCACAACTCTAACTTTATTAACTTCATATCTAGTTCATTCTGCCTAGTAAATGGGTGTTTATAGAAGAAAGATATTGTATATTTGCTCTGATCTGCTAGAGTTTATTGCTGTTATTCACTTCATTTCTTCTTTTGGATCATGTGTTTGTTAGCCTCAATGAGATAGTCGGCTATTTAACTTTGAATAAGGTTTGGTAATTTCAAGAAATTTCTTTATTTCTCTTCCTCTTTCCCCCTGCCGTCCGTGCGTGTGTGTGTGTGTGTGTGTGTGTGGTGTACCCATAGAGGCCATAGAGAGTGCCATATTATTTGAAGCTGGAGATAGAACCTGTTGTAAGCTGCCTGGCATGGGTGTTGGGAACTACCACAGTTGTGAGGAAGTGCAGCAGTCATGCTTAACCACTGAGCTCTTTCTCTAGGCTCTTAGGATTGAAGTTAATGATGTTAAAACTGTGTTTTGCAGACCAGAGGATATGTCTGTCAACTCCTTGCGACCATTAGTCCCTGCAAACTGGTAAAATTTATAAAACTGTAAAATACATCTAGATGATTAAATTTAATGGTGTTTTGAAATTGTTTATGTGTAAATATATTTTTCACCTATTTCTGTAATATTTATTTTTTCTGTAGTTTGTGTCTCAGTTTGTACCACATCAGTCACTTTTGAATATCTGTAGTTTTAAAATATTTCTAGTGTGTGTATCCATGTTACTCATTGTCAAGCAAATCTCTTGGATGTTTTCTCTGTTACTTTTCTGTTGCTGTAATAAACATATCCCAACAAAAGCTTTTAATGGAAAAAAGATTGATTCTGGCCCACAGTTCAAGGGTGGGAAAATCACAGCAGTGGGAAGGAGAGAGAATCCTCATGCTGTGCCCAACTTATCTTCTCCTCTTTACTTTAGTTTTATAATAGACCTTCCCACCTCAGTTACCATAACCAACATAACCCTTCCTAGGTATTCACAGAGGCTAAATGCTGCTTCATGACTGAGCTGGGAAATGATCATATAGGTGGTCTACTCCTATCAATTGGACAATTCACATTAACCTGCACAAGTGTTTAATAGAAATCCTCATTGTATAAAATTCTAGTTGGGCTTCCAGTTGTGCCAAATTTTGTCTGCTTGATTTGACTTCACAGTATAAAAAAAAATGTTAACATACACAGAAGCACAAGAGTATCTTATGTTAGATTGTACATTTTCCTAGAGATCTTAATGTAGGTATATAAATAAAATTCTTGTCATGTCCTTCTGATTAGTGAAAATATTGTCTTAAATTATATGTCAGAAATTTGGAGGAAAAGAAGTTATAGAATATATTAGAATATATAGTTTGATAGAGACCACCAATTGTTCATATGCCCAGGGAAAGAACTGGATTAGCCAACTGATCAGAATATCATGCATTGGTGTATGTGTTTCTTTTCTTGTGGAGGAGACAACCTATTGTATACCCATGAAAACATAGCTTACTTTTATATAAAAATTACCAGTATGCCTACCTACCCAGTCTAAGACTGAATTTCTATAGATAGTGTCAAATCTACATCCCATTACAAAAAGGTCTTTAGATCAAATCTATCCTATAACTACTTCTCTTTTTCTCTATTTTCTATTTATAAGTCAAAACTCTTCACATTTTACTTAGAACATTCTTATTTGCCTCACTCTTGTTTTACTGTTACCTTCTGTACTTCCATCAGAGTGACAAAATACAGTTTTGCTACCACAAATTCTCTACTACTATGAATTCACCGATTTCTGTTTCTTTAAAAACCACCAAAATGATTATATCAAAAGTTGTAAAAGTCAAAACAGGGCACCAGTACATTTCTGGAATCTTTTAAATGCAGTCTAGTGTCAATGGAGTCTATGGCCTATAGCTTTGTACAATACTAGCAGGACATCCGTGATAGCTTTAAAGCTGACTAAATGACAGATTAAGGTGAAAAAAATGCTTTGTCAACATTCATTTTTAATTGAAAAGAAAGCACTGCTCAGTGATAGTTTGAGCCCTATGATTATGTTTGGCAAGTAGTGTGAGTTTATAAGATTTTCAACTTATTAAAATCTTATCAAAATGTAAATTACATTTTTCACATGATCAAAAACAACAACTCTTGAATTTGTCTTGAATCACCAAAACCTATAAAAACAAAATCCATTTTGAAAACAAAAGGTATCTAGGAAACATATGCTGTCTGACTTCCCATGTATAACCAAAGGCATTGATAAAAACAAGGTACCCGTATAAATTGAACATATCAAAAATGAAACAGAACAGAAAGCTAAGAAAGAGACCCATATATTTTAGCCAAATATATTTTATAAGGATTGCAGAAGAATCAAGACTCTATCTTTTCAATATATTGTACTAAAAAGTTGTATATCTACATTCATGATAGTGAAACTTCATTAAAGATCCTGATGAAGACCTTGAACACCTAGATGGAAGCATGGGAGAAACAATGAAGTCATAGGCTCAGGATTAAAGTCCCTAAAAACACTCCTGTAGGTCCATAATAATACCACAATCTTATAAATGAAACACCTGAAATAAAAATGCTTCTGTGCCATATGATAACAATGAATTAATTGAAGAGAGAGCCTACAGAACAGAAGAAAATTCTTGCTCACTATATATCCAACAGAAGATTAAATCTGAACTACACAAAAACTACAAAACAACAACTGTAGATGGATGTTATAAAGGAGTCCCACACTAGCTCAGAACTGAGTATCATAAAGGGGTCTTTATTTAGGGGTAGACTCAAGGATCATAGTTCTCTTCATGAGCAGGGAATAAGAACCAAATCTAACAGCCAAGAGAGAGCACAAACTCAAGCTTTAGGGCTGTGTTTTATAGCATAAGAGAGCACACCCAAGTGGGCTGGTATCTAAAAGGTCATTGGTTGAAGGAGTTCCCACAACAAACAAATATAGAAATGAAAAATAAAATTAATGTGTTGAAAAGTAACTTATGAAAAATATTGTTTATACTTAGATAATAGGGGAATGCAAGTGAAAAATATTTTAAATTTCAACTCAAATTAGCTAAAATGACTACCACTAAAATCAACAACAATTAAAACAAACTACAACAAAAATCCAAATGGCCTAAAATTTTATGTATTTCCAGCCAGAAAACTAGGGCCCGGCCTGTCTCGTTAGAACAGAATTCTAAGAATAGCTACAGTAAGCTTCATATTATCGTCATGTTATAGGTGAGACAACTTAATGAACTTCAGGCCAGCCTTGAATACATAGTAAGACTTTTCTAAAACAACAGTCATGAACAATATCAACAACAACAACACACCATATATTGCTCTTGTCCTCCAGGTTTTGCCTGCTGAATATTAGGATGACAATTCTACCACCCCAAGTGTGCAGTAGAAATTTAAATGAAGAAACACTGTACTCTCTTTAACAGTGTCTTCGGTAGATAGACTGTTTCAAAGCAGTATGGGAATTTCCTGATGTATATGGATAGCTGATACTAAGATGTGCACATAGATATTAAGAAACTATAGCAAACACTCATTTAATATTAAGTTTTGAGGCAATTATATGTGTTTCAGGGGTAATACAAGTGCACACTATAGCATGACCTTCACTCATTTGTATTACCTATTCTGTAGTGATGGATACTCCACAGTGGGATGATTTCCAAATGTTTTAAAAAATTAACAGGTTGTTACTGAGACAGACAGGTATTTTGACTTTTTTTATTTTTTAATATTTTTTATTACTAAGATCAAAAATGCTGCCTTTTAAAACATTTAATTATCTACTAATGTGTTACTTGACATTGTTTAGTAAGTACAAAAAATTCTGCTTTGTGATGCTTTTAAAAATATAGGCAAATAAGAAAAGTTCTGGGCTTCAAAAGTTTTATATTTATATTAATCTAATTTAAAGTTCAATAAATTATAAGGTAAAAGAATTGAGTGGATTCGTGAACAAATTTGTGATGTGAAAATCACTTCCATACAGGGACAACATATGCCAACTGTCATGAGAAGAAGGCTTTTTGAAAATAAATGACCTGGGCAGTTATGAATCTTAAATAATTAAGGAAGCATAAAAGATATACAAGACTTAGATTGCATTTTCTCTGAAATACTGCTATAGAGGTTTTGATGTTTGTTGCCTGTAGATATGCTATACAGCATTCATGCTTCAGACATTCAGCAAGAAGTTTCTTTTTTTTTTCTTTTTTTAGTTTCATTTCTTTTTTTGGAAGCATTGGCAAATCTCATTCCTTCATGTCATACTTGACTTAATTTTAACAGCAGTTATCTTGGGATTCCAGTCCTTAACAGACAATAATATGTAACTCAGATTTCAAAAATATGCATAACCATATATATATATATATATATATATATATATATATTATCACACTGTGCAACAAAGATCCTGGTATAGGCCCACTGATATGTCTCTGAGAATGGACTCTGTGTTTGTTGTTTTGCTTGTCTAAGTGTCTAAATAGAAGTATTACTAACACTTTCATTTTAGTTCAAGATTTTGAGGGCTGTAAAGGCCTTGACCCTTAATGTCTTAGGTTACATTGACTGAGTAACATTAGCAATAGAAGAGGGACAGTAGTCTACCTGTTATCTTGTAATGTGTCAATGACAATTCAGTCACTTCCCTCCAGGAATTTTCACTATTGTGTAAAGTAGTAGTTTACTGCATGTTGATCTAAATTTGTGGGAATGATTATAACAGAAATGTGCACAAAGTACAGACTAACAAAGGGTTAGTCTCTTCATCAGAATCAATGGTAGAAATAGACTGTTTTGGGTTGCTTCCTATTTCTATGATAATGATCATGATTAAATGAAACTTGGAGATAAGAGGGCTTATTACATCTTACAGGTTAGAGCTGATCATAGAGGGAAATCTGGACAAAATTTCACGGTGGGAACTTAGAGTCAGATACTGAAGAAGAGACATGAAAGAATGGTGTTTACTGTTTTTAAGGTACATGTTACATCAGCATTCTGATACATCCCAGAACTGCTTTTCCAGAAAATGTACTGCCCATAGGAAGTTGTACCCTTTGGCATCAAACAGTAATCAAGTAAATGATGCAGGACTTGCCAAATGTCACTCTGAGGGGGGCATTTTGTAGTTAAGGTATGGTCTTGGTAGATGATCCTAGCTTGTGTCAAGTTGACAAGTTGACAAAAATATTAATAGTACATAGACAAGGAAATATAACTAAAGACCAAAGAAGAAGATGGTGAATATTTTGGTAAAATTAGAACATGTGATTTTAAAACTGAACACCTGGATCTAGAGGAAATAACAGAATAGTGACAGTTGACCATGCTGACTTCTGACAAGTTGTGGGATTGGGCGGTACCACAGGAGGAAAATCTTGGAAACATCAACAAAATCCCTCCTCTCTTTCTACTGGAAATCAGCTTCAACAAAATGTATTTGAAATGCAAACAGTCATAAAGCACTCTTACATCTGAACCTTCTTGAATGTGAAATAGTTTCATTTGACACATATCTTATTTAGGAGGCTAAAGTGTTGGTTTAGCAGTACAGATCATAGGCTACTCTTCCAGGGGAGCCAAATTTGCTCTACCTCCCCAATGTTATAGTCCCCATTTATTTATAACTTCATTCCCAAGGGATCTGACATCTTTTTCTGGCCTACATGGTAACACGTACATGCAAGCAAAATTCCCATACACCATACAATAAATAAACAAATAAATGTGAATAGATAGATGTAGTAAGAGGAAGTGGGCTGGCTGTGTTCCACTGCCTGGCTAGCTTAACCCCTGAAATAATCACACAGAAATTGCATTAACTAAATTACTGCCTGACCCATTATCTTTGGCCTCGTATTGGCTAACTCTCACATCTTGATTCAACCCATTTCTAATAATCTGTGTGGCTTACAGGGAGAGATTGTAACCTATGTCCGTCTCGGGCCAGAGATTCATAGCATCTGCCTGACTCTGCTCTTCTTCCCAGCATCCAGTTCTGTCTTTCCTGCATACCTAAGTTTCTGTCCTATCAAAAGGCCAAGGCAGTTTCTTTATTCAACAAATAAAAGCAACACATCCTACACCACATAGATTGAAAAATTGATAGATATGTTGATAGATATATTGATAGATATACATTAATAGATATAGAGATGATAGATGATAGATAGATACATGATAGGTAGATATATAATGGATACAGAGATAGATAGATGATAGATAGATAAATAGATAGATAACAGATAGATAGTAGATAGATAGATGATATATAGATAGATAGATAATAGATAGACAGACAGAGGATACGTAGATATATAATGGTAGATGATAGATAGATAAACAGAAAGATAGATAGACAGATAGACAGACAGAGAAGCAGGCAGACAGACAGATAGATAGATAAATGCTAATTCAAACAACTTCACTAGAGATCATGGGTCATATATTTTAAGCCACTCAACATTCTATAAGTCAAATGAACTGTGTAACACACTATAAAATTGTTTAAATATGCATATATATTTTACATAAAGTTTCCTAGGTAGACTGACAAGGTTTTCTCTACAAGTAAAAGGCTATCTAACAAAACCCCCAAGACCAGGCATTGGAGATACTCTTTGAGTTGCTGGTCAAGGCTGTCAAAGCAACTCCCAAAATATTACTGATTGTGGCTGGTTATAGTTGAGGATTACCCTCCCCCAGAGGTATATGGTAAATTTATGTATCTGAAGACAACATATACTTCAGATAGAGGTAGCAGAGACTTTGGGACAGATTTGACCTGATAGATTCCTCCTTGAGTATTAGTTTTTATAGTCCCAGGAAAGGCCATGTAAAATTACAAAAGAGGTAAACAACCAACATTACTTTCAAGTTATGACACCAATGAAACCCAATGACATACATGACACTGGTAGTGTAGTGTAGGCATGGTAAATGGGGCCCACATATTTTGGTGCTAAGCAAAGCTCTCTAATTGGATTTAAGGCCCACTTAACAAGAGAAAAACTATGCCTGCTGTTGGAAACCTAGCCAACAACCCAGGGATAGTAGAGGGACCTACAATTACCACATTACTAAGGCTATCACCCCCTCAACATATTCTAAATATTGGTTCTTATAGATACAGAAAGTCAACACCTCACATATAATCAAGGAAATACCTGAAATATTTCTCTGCAAACAATGGAGACAACTATAGAAAACCCAGTTCAATCACCATGTACAGTTGTGGAGCCAAGTCAGAATTTATAGGATTACAGTACAACTGCTCCACCTAAGCCTCTTGGATCACTGATCAATGTGGGAAAAATGGTAAGAGCCAGAAGGTCTGGAAGTTTACTGTGAGACTGTGTCTCCTAGAAATGTCCCAAGTTATGATAAATGCTCACCAAGATGGCTCCTTAAACATACACTGAACAAGGATTACATCAACACACCTGGTAAAATAGACCAGGGAAAATTCAAGAGAGTTCAACCCTGCACAAAGAAATATAGCAACTAAGGAGTGTTAAAAGTGAGAGAAAGAGTATTTTTTAAAAGAATTTAGCAAAAATCAATCAGGAAAACAAATAAATACAAGTAAATAACATGTATTGGGTAAACCTGCCCAATTTGTATTTATACAGATGCACACTGTCAACAGCAACAAAAACAATGGGGGGAAAAAGACACTGTGAATTTTAGACAGAGCAAGGGCTAGATGCACGGGGATCTTCAAGGGAAGGAAAGGTAAAAATGATGTAATTATATTATACTCTCAAAAAATCTTTAAAGGAAAGAAAATGGATTATAATGGAGCCATTTTATCTTTTCTAACTATGCTACTGGTGAGTTTTAAAATATTCGTTCTTCTAGTAAAATTTATAATTTATTACAGACATAATTTAAATAAATTTGTTTTGAAACAATGTAGTACTTGCTTCAAGTCATAGGATTCTAATAAAGTTTGTACATAATAATCTTCTTTAAGGAAAAGAAGAAAGGAATTATAGAGGAAGGAAGGAAGAAAAGAAAGGAAGGAAGGAAGGAAGGAAGGAAGGAAGGAAGGAAGGAAGGAAGGAAAAAGGAAGGAAGGAAGAATGAAAGGAAAGAAGGAGGAACGCAACTATTGAGACAGGGAGAAATAAATCCAAATTTCTCCTGAAAATTGTATAGTAGACTACTTTGTTAACCAAAGAAAAAATTTTGTCTCAGCATCACATTTTATAAACATTTAAAATTTATTTGCACCTGTAATTTTTAAAATTAAATAACTAGATCTGTGGCCACTTATATAATAATTCAGATTTATTTTTTGTTTAACATTTGACATTATAGTATAATGCCATCATTTTTCCTTTTTTTCCCACATCCAAACCCTCCCATATATTCCTCCTTGTTCTTTTTAAAATTAATTGCTGCTTCAGGACTTAACATACTCTCATTTTTCCAAAGCTGTAAGGTTCATTGTTGCAGTAGTTACTTAAAAACTCTCTGATATATGATATTTTTTATTTTCTTTATTTTATATATGTGTACTCTATTTACGTTACATTTTTTTCTTTTCTTCTTCCTTTTCCTCCTCCCCTAACCTATCTGCCATCTCCCCTGCTCCCTCTCAAATTAAGGGCCTTTTATTCCTTTGATTCTTATTAGTGCAAATATGAGAATAAATATGACAATACAATCTACTGAGTCTATTTAATGAGATGCAGATTCATTTGATTTTAGGACTAACCACTTCAAATTAAGGGATTCATCTCTTAGGATGACTACTTCTCCCTGTCTTAGCAGTAACTAATTGTCTTTGCCTCTTCATCTAATGATTAGGTCCTGTAAAATATTCCCCAACCATAATTGTGACCTCAACTGGTGTTAAGTCTTGTTTAGGCAGCTTTATTGCTGAGATATCATATGTGCCTTCTGATTTTATTATGGGCATTTGCACCTCTAAATTTCTTTTAACAGCATTTCTTTTATTTTATTCTGTTGATTGTGGTATGTTTTTCTTCATTTTCAAACAATTCCAGGAGTTTATAGATTTATTTCTTGATTTCTTCATGTGTGCAGCTATAATTCAGTAGTATACTGCTTAATCTCCAAAATTTGTGAATTTCTGTAGATTTTCTTGTTCATGTACCATATTAATCCACTGTGATCATATTGCATCCCGTAAATTATTCTAGTTTTCTTATGATTTTTGAGAATTGCTTCCTAGCTTAGTATATAATCTATTTTATTAACTGTTCCTTAGAATGCCCAGAATAGTGTATATTTTATGCTGTTTGAATGAAACAGTTTTCACATATCTGTTAAGTCCATATTACTAATATTATAAGTGATAGCATTTTGTAGACTTTTTAGAAGAAACTTCATAAAAGACAGTCTAAATATGATCAATAACAACATTTACCTCAATGTTCTTCTTTGTTTTCAGGAAGACCTGATGTTTGGTGAGAATGAGTTAGTGAAGGCAGCTAATTTTACTATGTTAGAGAACACAAACTATGTCTAGTAGTATTTGCTGTTGTAAATTGGGCACACCAAGCTTCAGGAGTTTATATAGAGAATTGGAGTTTACTCTGAATGAATCACTACTTCAACTAGTGTGAACAGATATTCTCTTCTGACTGATTTTAGATTAAAGTTTATGTCACATATAGGAATTTATCCATGCTTTACCTAAGGCAGTTCTGTCTTTGATGAAGAAATGTGTTTATTGGAAGCACAAATACGTGGATCATGTTTACTAATTCAATCTGCTAGTCTGTATCTTTTGAGATAGTGAAAGCATTAATAGCAAGAGTTATTACTGATAAGTGTATATTAATTTATATTATTTTGATCTTGTAGTTCTTGACATTTTTCTTACACTTGTATGTGAACCTACTATTCTAGTAACTCATTTTCCTATTGCTCCTTTGAAGATTTTATTGCTGTTCTGTGACTAAAGACTTCCTAGCAGTATCTTCTGTAGAGTTGGATTAGTGCCTCAAAATTAATTTAACCTGATTTCAATACAGAATGTTTGCTGGCTCCATCAATTTTGACACTTTGATTGGATTCAGTAGTTGTATTTGTAGCTGTGATCTGATGAGTCAGCTTTTTAATGTGATTTGGAATTTCCTTTCTGTTGCCATAAAACCCTTTGTTTTGTATAATTAGTGTCTTCATACTTTTTTTTTTGTACCTATTTGGTAATCTAGGTTCCTAGTATATTTTGACAGGGCTTTCTTTCTTTAGATTTGAAAATTTTTCTGCTATGACTGAATTAAAACAGTTTCTTTGCCACTGTCATGGAGTTCTTATCCTTCTCTGCCCACAATTCATTGATTTAGCCTTTTCAAAGACATTGTGTGCTGTGTTTGTAAAAATTTTTTAAATTGTATTGTCCTTGCTTGACTGTATCAGTTCCCATCCCTTTTCTTCAAACTGTGAATATTCTGTCTTTGTGTAATTTTTATTGATGAACTTTCCCATGAAGGTTTTTACCCAGGACTCTTAGTCTTTCATTTCAAGCAACACTTCAGTTTAGTTTTTATTCATTATTTCTATCTCCTCATTGAATTCCAATTCATAACCTGTATTGACTTTGTTTGATCTAGTCTAATTGTGTTTCCATTGAACTCATTGAGAATTTACATTTATAAAATTTTATTTCTTTAAACATATTTATCATCATTCCTTTTACTTATTTGTCTGAAATTTGGCTATGTCACTTTATCTATCACCATTACTCCTACATTGGTAGCTTTAGAATATAGCAGTCCTGGTTTTCCCTGTTTCTTATATTTCTGACTTGATACTTGCACATTGAGTTTTATATCATTGGCTATACTTATTTTATTATTTATTTATGTTATCATTTTTACAAGTAGAAGTGTTTGCAATGATCAGAGGAACTGTTTGTACTGAAGCTGAAATACGGTTTTACTCTGTTGGACTGCACTGTTGATAACCAGGCTCTGTCCCCAGTGTCTCCACAAAATTAGAATACTGCCTTAACAATAGCCACTCTCTAGGGCTATATTTGTTACAAAAGCATCAAGTATAGCATTTTAGAGATGAGAGTATTTGGTGACAATATTTCATATATTCACATTCATAGTGATGTGCAGGAATTCAAAAATAAAATTAATGATTAATATTGGAGAAATAGACAGTAGAAAAGGAGGACATACATAGGAAGGAGTTACCAGGGAGTCAGATAGTGGAGAATAATGTAATTTTTTCACATCAGGAAGATAGAAAAGAGGTAAAGATATTCTCTTTCTCTTAGATAATATAGGACATGGCACAGAGACCATACAAAACAGTCCATACTATTCTTTCAGAGAGGAAAAAAAATGAAATTGAAGAGTAACAATATAAAAGAGAAGGTAAGAACAGAGTGAAACTGATCTGTCCTGCTAAAATAATACTGGTTATTAAACAAAGGCAGGATAGATGTCAAAGGAAAAAGAGTGAATTGAGTGGTGATACAGGATAATGAAAGGTGACAGAGTGTTCCCTTCCATCTAGTTTCCACACACACAGTTTCCCCGTTGTCTTGAATGCTATCTAGTTGCTAAAAGATCCTCTAACTGACATCATTCTTTTCCTTTGTGAATTTAACTGTGGGTGATTAGATTAGGGGAACAGTCCAGGCCATGCACACTACTTCATAGGCATTGTCTCAGGTCTGGCCACAACTCAACAAGTTCTTTTAGGGGTACAGGAACATTATCAACACATTGAATCTTAGAATCTTTTAGTTTCTAAAGGTAATTCTGATTTTAGTTCCCTTATTTTCTACATATATTTTATAAAAATTGTATCTCAAAGCTCATGTTATCTGAAAGGATACTTTTACTTCTACTGTAACCAAGATTTTGGCCATTCCAAAACTCTGTTGCACTAAGTACAAAGGAAATTTTTTTTACACTTGCATGTTCTTAGTTGTTCAAATGCACATAGAAGCACATAACCATGATGTTTAATAGCTGTATAACTTTAGTATATAATTTTTAAGTACATTGACCTTCAAAATAATTATTAATTTTCTCATACTAATGTAACCATAAGTATTATCGAATCAAGCTCTTATGGAAGCTCTTACCTCTTCCCTTCAAATACTGAACATTAGGGAGAGTCCCACGGGCCTGATTACAGTCACAACTAAAAGAATCATGCCCTCATCTACTTTCATTCAGTACTCCTTACAACTTCTTAAACTTGAACTTCTTAGTGATGTGCATCTGTGGAGAAAGCTAATCAATTTTAAGTCTGACTATGGCTTTTAATGCTGACAGTAACTCAGAATGACTGGAGAATGGCAGCATCACCTTGATACCATGTGATTACTGAGCTGTCATCATATCAACAGTGAGGTGCAATGACAGTTGTATTGAATTGTAATCTCTAATATATCCAGGACATTATGCAATAATAAAGTAGTAGAAGACCTCTCTGAATGTGACATTCACTATTGACTTAAAATCAGAAAATATACACTTGTGGATTTCAACATACTGACAACGACATGGCAGAGGCTGAGCCAATTTGTAGTAAGGCAGCCCATGGCACATATCTAAATTTAATCATCTCTCACTGAAAGATAGTGCTGATGAAGCTCTCAAATTATGTTGCAAAGCAATCTAAATATTATTTTAAGGCAACTTTGAAATTGATACTTAAACCAGAGCTCACTACTACTATATCTTTTCTTTTGTCATAGATTTGTAAGTATTATAATATGATTAAAATTATTATAGTCTACTGCTATAAATATAAAATATATATTCTATATATAAATATATACTATATAAATATATTATATATAGCAGTATATAAACATAAATACTATATTACATAATTGACTGAGGACCATAGTCAAAGTTCTGAAAAGCAGGTGAAAAATATGTTGAAGAGTCAAGATTGATGATAGATTCTCTTCCAGAAAAAGATTCTGTCTTGTATAAATCAGTTCAGCTAAGTGTACAACATTCCTTGACATTCAATATAATAACTTCTTACTTCCAACTTTTTTTTTCACGCATAGGTGGTTTTTATATTTTTTTGTTATTTATTTATTTATTTATTTATTTATTTATTTATTTATTTATTTATTAAGGATTTCTGCCTCCTCCCCTCATCGGACTAGCTGAACATAGAGGACAATGAGGAATACTGAGAACTCAGGAACAATCGCAGTGGGTTTTTGATCCTACTGCACGTACTGGCTTTGGGGGACCCTAGGCAGTTTGGATGCTCACCTTTGGAGACCTGGATAGAGGTGGGCGGTCCTTGGGCTTCCCACAGGTCAGGGAACCTTGATTGCTCTTCGAGCAGATGAGGGAGGGTGACTTCCAACTTTTTTTAAACTTCAAAACAGACAAGATTTCCAAAATTACTTAAGGCTTTATCATTGAATTCTCATTACTTTTAATTGCTATGTCCATTATTTTTGCATATCAGGTATTACAAAATCTTCACCAATATGTGCTGGATTTTGTTATTTTTACAAATCTTATGGGTCTTCTGGAATTCAGTTAGATTTCATAATCATATCTTATTCTTTCTGGGTCCTTTTATTCCAATTGGCCAAACAGGTGCATAATAATGTCAAGGCAACTAATTATTTTCTGGTAATTAGATATGACATTACTGAGTTTTCAATCTGCTGCCTGTTCAACCGTGTAACTTTCTGCATATTGATTTGGATCAATAGAAACTCCAGCATTGATATTTATAATATTTTCCTATAGTTTTTTTTTAATTAAGCTCAAGTAGTTTCAACACATATACACTGATCAGGATTCTATCGTCTAGTGGAGCAGATCTCTTGAACATTTACTTCTTTGGAATCTCTCCTTTGTGGTATTCTGAATTCTAGCCATTTAAATTCTCCCGCATTCTCAAGTGTGGCTCTTCAATTAAGGCAATCCAAATTTATTGTGTTTGAGATTTCTGTGGCAGTATTCTTTCTAATTGTAAAATTGAAAAATTTAGTTCCCTAGTTAATATTGGCCTTACATAGCAGAACAATATTTGGAGGAATTCTCATTGCATGTTCCATCCAACCTTTATCTCCCATCTTAAACTCTGATGTTCTGAAACAGTGCAAAATGTTGACCACTGTTTGAAATAAAATCTCCTTAGTAAATTTTTTTATTGTTTGCTTTAATTTAGTGTTTGCACTCAGAGGAAAGTTGTGAAAAATATCATAGATTTCTATATTTCATTTACTGAATTTTCTGTGTTTACATATTGCCTGTCTATATTAATTTGATTCATTACAGAAAATTAGATAATCAACATTATCACAATATTAGTCATTTTGCTAAGTTATAGTTAATTAAAGGGGAGTAATTTAAATGCTGCCTTGCAAAGAATATTAAGAACTACATATGTGACTTGTGACTTTTTCTACAATTATCAAGGTGGTGATAGGTATTTTGCATTTTCTTTATCATTTATTGAGTGATACAGATTGCATACATAGTTTCTTGGAATTTCTTGTATATTTTATAAGGTTAAAGTATTTTTATTTTAGTGATAAAGTATTTGGCAATTCCAATTCATTTCATGATTGAACCCTGTAAGAAGTAACTTAATAGTCATCGCAAAACAGGAATGTATACTGAACACTGGATCTGTGTTTATGACACTTGTGTTTTATAAAGATGGTCTTACTTTCTCCTTAACCAAGATGTATTAAATAATGTTTTATTTTTCTTGTTGCAGATCTAGATAAATCCATTACTGTTACACAGAACATCAATTACTCTTGTTGTTAGCAAAATAGTTTGCAGAAGTAACTGTAACCTGTGACACAGAGATGCTATTTCTGTTAAATTTTCTCAGTGGACAAAGCTTGGGCCTACATTTAATCAGTGTGACACAAGCATCTTTTAGTCTTCTAGTGCTGGCAGGAAGCCACATTTGTGCACATGTTAGGCAAGCGCTCTACTATTCAGCTACATTCCAAGCAGTTAGGGAGCACTTTTTGATGGCTACACTAAACTTTAGATGCTTAAAACATTTATTAACTTTATTTTGTATGAGTACCATGATGTTCACTTGATTATAATTTAAAATGTTGGTTGTAATTAAGATAAACAGTAACAGAATGGGTACTGTGTTCCTACAAAATAATATTTACGTTTCCCTGAAATATTTTCTGGTGCATTTCTTTATTCTACCTCATACTTTAACATAATTAATTGCCATATTTTTTTGCAGTTTTGCTTATATAAATTTAAAAGTAAGAGAAATAGCACAATTTAATCAAACTAAGGTCTACTTTATTGAGAAAGATCATGCTATGGTTCAATCCTTTTAGAGTATAATCGAATAAATAAACAAACAAATAAACAAATAAATAAATACATAAATAAATAAATTTATAAACACTGATTTTAGCCTGTCACCAATTTTAAATAGTATTTTGTTACTCAAAAGAACTTTAGTCAATGTTATATTTTATCAATGTTTTATAAAAAAGAGAAAAGCTGAGAATTCTCTGTTCAGTTCAGTGCCCCGTTTTTTAATTGGGTTAATTAGCATTTTAAAGTCTAGTTTCCTGAGTTCTCTATATATTTTGGAGATCAGACCTTTGTCTGTTGCAGGGTTGGTGAAGATCTTCTCCCAGTCAGTAGGTTGCCTTTTTGTCTCGGTGACAGTGTCCTTTGCTTTACAGAAGCTTCTCAGTTTTAGTAGGTCCCATTTATTCAATGTTGCCTTTAATGTTTGTGCTGTTGGGGTTACACATAGGAAGTGATCTCCTGTGCCCATCTGATGTAGGGTACTTCCCACTTTCTCTTCTATTAGGTTCAATGTGTTCTGACTGATATTGAGGTCTTTAATCCATTTGGACTTGAGTTTTGTGCATGGTGATAGATATGGGTCTATTTTCATTCTTCTACAGGTTGACATCCAGTTATGCCAGCACCATTTGTTGAAGATGCTTTCTTTCTTCCATTGTATACTTTTGGCTTCTTTATCAAAAATGAGGTGTTCATAGGTTTGTGGGTTAAAATTCGGGTCTTCTATACGATTCCATTGGTCGACATCTCTGTTTTTATGCCAGTACCACACTGTTTTCATTACTGTAGCTCGGTAATAGAGTTTGAAGTCAGGGATGGTAATGCCTCCACACAATCCTTTATTGTATAGGATTGTTTTGGCTATCCTGGGTTTTTTGTTTTTCCATATAAAGTTGATAATTCTCCTCTCAAGATCTGTGAAGAATTTTGATGGGACCTTGATGGGGATTGCATTGGATCTATAAATTGCCTTTGGTAGAATTGCCATTTTTACTATGTTGATCCTCCCAATCCCAGAGCAAGGGAGGTCCTTCCATTTTCTGGTATACTCCTCAATTTCTTTCTTCAATGCCTTAAAGTTTTGTCAAATAGATCTTTCACTTCCATGGTTAGAGTTACCCCAAGATATTTTATGATGTTTGTGGCTATCGTGAAAGGTGAAGCTTCTCTGATTTCCCTCTCTGCTTCCATATCCTTTGTGTATAAGAAGGCGACTGATTTTTTGGAGTTGATCTTTAATCCTGCCACATTACTAAAGCTGTTTATCAGCTGTAAAAGTTCTTTGGTGGAGTTTTGGGGGTTGCTTATGTACACAATCATATCATCTGCAAATAACGCAAGTTTCACTTCTTCCTTTCCAATTCGAATCCCTTGATCCCCTTATGTTGTCTTACTGCTATTGCTAGATCTTCAAGCACTATATTGAAGAGGTATGGTGAGAGTGGACAGCCTTGTCGTGTTCCTGAGTTTAGTGGGATGGCTTTGAGTTTCTCTCCATTTAATTTGATGTTAGCTGTTGGCTTACGGTATATAGCTTTTATTATATTTAGGTATGACCCTTGTATCCCTAATCTCTTCAATACTTTTATCATAAAGGGATGTTGAATTTTGTCAAATGCTTTTTCAGCATCTAATGACAGAGAATTCTCAGCAGAGGAAGTTCAAATGGCCAAAAGACACTTAAGGTCATGCTCCTTAGCGATCAGGGAAATGCAAATCAAAACAACTTTGAGATATCATCTTACACCTCTCAGAATGGCTAAAATAAAAAACTCCAATGATAGCCTTTGCTGGAGAGGCTGTGGAGAAAAAGGTACCCTCATCCATTGCTGGTGGGAATGCAATCTTGTGCAACCACTTTGGAAATCAGTGTTTCGGTTTCTTAGGAAATTCGGGATCAACCTACCCCTGGACCCAGCAATACCACTCCTGGGAATATACCCAAGAGATGCCCTATCATATGACAAGAGCATTTGTTCAACCATGTTCATAGCAGTATTATTTGTAATAGCCAGAACCTGGAAACAACCTAGATGCCCTTCAATGGAAGAATGGATGAAGAAAGTGTGGAATATCTATACATTAGAGTACTACGCGGCGGTAAAAAACAATGACTTCTCGAATTTTGCATGCAAATGGATGGAAATAGAAAACACTATTCTGAGTGAGGTAACCCAGACCCAAAAAGATGAATATGGGATATACTCACTCATAATTGGTTTCTAGCCATAAATAAGGGTCACGGAGTCTACAATTGGTGATCCTAAAGAAGCTAAGAAGGTGAACCAAAGGAAAAACATATAGTTATCCTCTTGGCTATGGGAAGTACACAAAATTGCCGGGGAGAAAATTTGGATCTTGAGGGTGGGGTGGGATGGGGGTAAGGGGAGATGGGGAGAGAAAAGTGAGAAGGGGAGGATGGGGGGAACTTGGGGAAACTGGATGATTGGGATAAAGGAAGGTTGGATAAGAGAGCACAGAAGCACAATTCTTAGTTAAGGGAGCCACCTTAGGGTTGGCAAGAGACTTGAACCTAGAGTGGCTCCCAGGAGCCCAAGCCGAGGTCCCCAGTTAGTTCCTTGGGCAGCTGAGGATAGGGAACCTGAAATGACCCTAGCCTATAGCAATACTGACGAATATCTTGCATGTCATCATAGAACCTTCATCTGGTGATGGATGGAGATAGAGACAGAAACCCACACTGGAGCACTGGACTGAGCTCCAAAGGTCCCAATGAGGAGCAGAAGGAGGGAGAACAAGAGCAAAGAAGTCGGGACCACGAGGGGTGCACCCACCCACTGAGACAGTGGGGCTGATCTATTGGGAGCTCACCAAGGCCAGCTGGACTGTGACTGAAAAAGCATGGGATAAAACTGGACTCTCTGAACATGGCGAACAATGAGGGCTGATGAGAAGCCAAGGACAATGGCACAGGGTTTTGATCCTAAGTAATGTTCTGGCTTTGTGGGAGCCTAGCCAGTTTGGATGTTCACCTTCCTAGATATGGACGGAGGGGGGAGGACCTAGGACTTACCACAGGGCATGGAACCCTGACTGCTCTTTGGACTGGAGAGGGAGGGGGAGAGGAGTAGGGAGAGGGGGAGAAGGGTGGTAGGAGGGGGAGGGAAATGGGAGGCTGGCAGGAGGTGGAAACTTGTTTTTTTTCCTTTTCTCAATTAAAAAAAAAAGAGAAAATCTTAACATGGATCAATTAATTAGATCATAACTATTGTTAAACACTTCAGCCTAGGTTTTTATTATTTGTATCTTTTTAATTTCAATATATTAAAATGTCTACAATATATTTTTAGATCCCTAGATATTTTCCCATTGACTTCTCTCCCTTTGAATACACTCAGTTTCTTTGATCTTTCAGTATCCTGCTATTTACGTGTAACTCTTCTATGTTTATGACCTTGTATAATAAAGTAAACATTACTGTCCCCTCAATTGTTGTCCATTGCAGAATTCACTGTCTGGATGTTGTGAGCTAGACTCAAGAAACCTTTATATGACACCTGTTATTAAGATTCCAACTAATAAAAAAAAATTAATGTAGATAAATCCCGAGAGTCTTGTCAGTGATCTTAAAAATTTTAAGAATGTACATTAATTATCATTTCCTTTTCTTCCTTTCGTATAAAGGCTATGTTTGGTCTTTATTATGAATATGTATTTGTCAGTCTTTGATATTATTTCCACAGACTAAAATGTTCCTATAACTAGGGCTGTCAATATATATCAACAATAAATGAAAGTTCTTTAATGCTTCTAGTGGAAATGCAATGCCTAAAAATGAATAAAGTAAAATTAACAATGCAATGCTTATTTGAAAATCAACATTAAAGTGAGAATAGAAAAAAAACATTTGTATTGATATATGGATATAATTTTGGAAATAGTATAATTTGAGTTGAACATTGACATTATTAATTAAATTAAATCTCCATGGCAAAACAATTCTAAAAGAGTGATTTTCTATGCTGTCATAATTTTGAAAAAGAATAAATATGTTTATCTAATAAATATATGAAGCTAAATCACCCATATGACTGCAGGCTTTATTTCTAAGAATATCAATACAAAAATAAACTCCTTGGCTTTGAATTCTTTAGGGACAGTCATGGTCATGAACTTGAAGATCTTCTTAAAATTGGCTCCTGAGAAAGAAATAGTGGCATGAGCTAGAAAAAAAAGGAAGTAGGGAAGTCTGTCATAACCATAGTCCTTTTAAAAGAAAAAATTCAGAACTAGTTCTGCTAGAGAGGAAACAGAGTGACATTTAAGTAGCCATAATAGAGACTGCTTGAATATTTTAAAAGGACCACTAAAAGAACCTACAGTATCACTGTCAGTAATGAGCTGCCTTTTAGATCATAATTTCTTTTCCTCTTTTAATCAAGGTAAAATAATCAAGACACTTGTTTTCTGACAAATAAATAAGACCATGCACTGTAGGCAATACACAACCAGGAGCAGTTTCTTAAAATAAAGGGTAATTCATAGGATGACATTTATATAGTAAGATTTCTCTAGATAAGAAATAAAGTTATATTTATATATTTTATTGCAACCATTGAATTTCTCTATTTCATAAATAATAAATAGGTTTTGTACTTGATATTTGAAGAATAGAGAGCAAACATTTCAAACATTTCAGAATAACTTTCAACTTATCAGAGTTTAATAGTGGAGAAATAACTCAACATTTCAGGAAAAGTAATTTTTTTCAACCTCTTAATGTTAGTTAGACTTTAGAGGATAGAGCAAATTTTGTAGATTTTAAAATATCTTGCTAAGTAAATCACCTAATTAATAATAAATACTTTTATATACAGTACTCTCTTTTAATGCTGAAAGAAGTCAGTAAATCAAAGGGGCTCACATGTACAGCATTTGAGTGATCTGCATTCAAAGGTTGAAGCAAAACAGTATGAACTAAATTCAGATTAAACAGAATACAAATGTATTATCTCCTTTTCTATTCAGATTATTGAATTATTTCCTATCAACCCTCATAATATTTGCATAATATTTTTATTGCGCAAAATGGATATGTTTTAATTTTTAATGAAATCTGAAATTATATTACTTTAAAATAAATATTACATACATATATACCTAATTAATATTTTCTTGCAAACTAACAATGAACAGCTTTATAATATATTAATCATAAAATATAGAATTATGAATATGAATAGTATATAGTTATATTCTATGATAATTATTCCATATAATTATTTGTATCATTATGTATTTGTATGTAATATTATATTTTTATTAACATGACTCTTATATTATATAATTATTATAATATATAATACTATATTGTAATATAATATTGCTTATAGTGTCAGTTTGGCAGATTAATTTTATTTTAATATTTCATACATTTATCTAATACATTTTAATTATCCTCCCCATTTTTTTTTCCTCTTCAGTTCTTTCCAACCCATGGTTTTTAGTTTTAGTTTGTGACCTGTTTAGCTTAAAGAGGGTTGTTTGTCTGACTAATCTTTTATTTTTATGTCATGGTTTGTAAGCTAGAAAGGAAAAGAAAGTTTATATATTTCCTCTCATTAAAGATATTAATTTTTACCAGTAGTTCTATGTATGAAGTATATCTAATGTTCGCTAAGTTTTCACGTGCTTATTTCATAATTTTACTAATTTCTCTTCCTACAGAATTTAACCACTTTTTTCTTTTTATATTTGCAAGTATCCCTCCAATCTTAGAGTTAATGCTCTTTTACTACCTATCTCACTTTTATTAGGCTGTGCATATGTAAATTCATAAAGTCTTATACAATTTTGTTATATTCTTGATACAATGTAATTATTTGAACACTTGGTTAAAACAGTCCCTTATTTTACAGTTCTGAGATTGAACTAAGGATCTATCACATATTAGGTAGACATTCAAACATTAACTCCTTGAGGAAAAGATTTGGTGGTTTTTGTAATTATGTGTGCTTAGTATAGTTATGTTTTCTGTGAGTGCATGCCATTTTAGTAAGAATATTGAAATGTTGGTTTATAATTAACATCAGTGATAACACAGCGACTATTTAGAACTTTTATAAGCATCATCTTATACACAATTTCTTGTAGGCATACCTTCAGTGTCAATTCTCCATTTTTTCAAAATTTAAGAAATTGTTATTTTTTTGTTATAAGATGTGATAGGAAATGCTATATAGCTTATATGGTTAAATAATACATAGTTTATCTGGACAGTAGTAGTGCACATCATTAATCCCAGTACTCAGAAGACAGAGACTGGCAAATCTCTGTGAGTTCAAGGCCAGCCTGACCTACAGAACTAGTTCCAACCTAAAGAGAAACCCTGTCTCATAAAATGAAACAAAACAAAAGAATACATGGCTTGGTTTCCAGCTTTCCAGAAAAGATCAAAGTCCTTGCCACTGATTTTTACTTTTAACAAAATCAATAAAATTTTTTTCAGAAAATTATTTTTGTCTCTAAGAATGTTATTAAGACTTCATATTTTTAATAGACTAGTGTCTGAGCATATTTTTATACTTCAATATTCTCTCCCTCCATTTGTTATCCTTGTCTGAGTTTAATGCTCCCAGACTTTGTTAGAAACATTGCATTCAGAATTGAAAGGTTGATTATCTTGTGACTTTGCACTGACTAACTTTTGATAGTTCTGCTTTACCTTATCTACTGGAATCTCTGACTCTTGTACTATTACTGCTGTAGCACTCCAAGACTTCAATAATATCATCCAAAGATCTTCTATGACCCATGCTTTTATGTTGCATCATTATTGCACTGAAATGAAACATTCTCCACTATAAGGATAAGGGATGAACACAAGATGGAGGAAGCAATTACTCATACAAAGTCCAGGAAGCCAATGATACAAGGCTGGGATGCTCTGAAAGTTTAAAGATTCATAAGTCCCTCTCCCAAAATTACATGAGCAGTTAACAAATTCTGGGGAGAAGAAACTCCAATTTCCTGAGATGTCTGAAATTTGTGTAGGAACTTATTGAATCAGATTTTCTGGGTCCTTACTTGTGCTTATGTGAGCATTAGTAGATTATAGCAGTGAGAGAATCAACCATACTCCTAAAATAAACCCTGCCCTATGCTTTTGTTAATAACAAAATGAAAGGAAGGGAGGAAATGAAAGTAAAGAATTGACTCACTTTAGGCCATTCTTTGGAATATTGGGAAAAAGTTGTGTCAAGTACAAGATCTACAAAAAAGTAATAATATCCAAATGTCATGGTAGTGAGTGTATGGTAGACATCAAAATCTTAAGGTGATATGCATCCCCCTCACCATATGATTAATAGCTTGGGGTAAAGGCTGTTTTCTAGTTCTTTTAGAAGCCAAATATTGCTGATGAATAAGCAAGTAACACAGTGCTGCTTCAGTCCTTACAGGAGTCAGACATCTGGCTCCCATAACAGACCCCACCGTGGGGAGTGCACTGACACTCTCTTGTGGGGCTTAGCCAGGCAGAGTAGCATGACTAAGTCCCACAGAGACCATCTGTGAGGGAACTAGTCTCAGTGGTTGCAGCATCATTCCAAGAGGAGAAGGCCAGATGGCCATGGGAAATGGCCACGGTGCAACTATAGGGGAGTTGTACCTAACAGTGCTTTTCCAAGAAACAATTAATATAAATAATAAGAACATTCTGTACCCTATTGCATATTGATAACATTTCTCTCCTAGTTTCTCCTTAGCCCACCAAGACCAACTAACACTTACTTGTAACGGTTAGATGATAGAATCCTAAAGATCCTATCAACCTTCTGGAAAATATTTCTTTAGAAAATACTGTTGACTTAGTTTTTACAGATTTGAAAACAGTTGAAAGAACAATAACAATAATAGTTAAGCTATTTAATTAAGGTACTCATTATGAGTGGGAAAAGAAGATCTTAGGAACAATGTTTGTTGAGTGAAAATCAAGTACCAAAAGTAGGTTACCTCCATTTAAGTTGTTGGCCACAATGCACTTGTGATAATGTACAACATAAGGTACTGTCATTTCTTCTGATTGCATGCTTGTTTCCATTGTTAAGACACTGGCTTCACATTTGAGGAATCAGGTTGTAAAAATACTGGAAATTCCTAGCCCTAATTCTTAATCTAAGCCCTAACCTTAACTCAGGGTCGTAATGCTTGAATGTACCATGTGTAATTCTGAGGCAAAGTTGTCATTAAAACACATTTTCAGTCATCACTGACGTGTTTCACAAACATGAAAGGTAAGATGTAATGGTGGCTGATTGACAAGAATGAAGGCAGTTTCATTATATATGTATATATATACATATAGTTACATTTATGACCAGTTCTACAAGGATCTCACATCTAGCACTGAAGAATCATGACACAAGCCCATGGTTAGGACTTTATCAATTTTACGTGGGTAGGCCAGTGATATTGTTTTTGTTTAAATGAAGGGCTAATCTCTAAAATTACCTCTTTAACATTTGCATTTTGAGGGCATTGATTACTTCTTTTGTTATTTTGTTGATTACTAGGTCAGTAATGGAGGTAGATTTTTACTTTCAATCATCACCGTACTCCACAACCTTGAGAATATGACTGGTGTTCTGGGATAGTGACATGATGCTTAGATGAAGGTGGAAGAAAATGATCAAACATCAGTATCATTCATCAGAATGTTAAAGGACATTGTAGAAAATTTGACATAGAGAAAGTAAAAATGAAGAGGAAAGGAATGAGTTTTGTTTAGCTGTGTGCAAAGGTATTATCTTGTAGAATAAGCTAGAACTTTACATTCTGGAATAAATTAAAAAATACAAGTCATGAAGTAAATAAAACCTAAAATATTCAAAAAGCCTTTACAAGTTTAAAAATTCAGAATGTATTTTCAAAGATTTGTATAAGCGGTAACAATTACTGGGGTGAAAAAATTTCTCTGATTGTCTGAGGTGCCTACAAGTTTCTTCAGGAATTCAGATTTCTGTGGTTACACTAGATAGGGATTGGTGTAATAGTTAACTTTTTTTTCCTGTGGTAATCACTGTGACTGGAAACAAACTTGGGGAGAAAATGTTCTATTTTTCACTAGACTTTCAGCTAAAAATCTATACCAGTGTAAACTGTTTAAAATAATGGCTCACAAATATTCACTCTATTACTCACTGTTATTATTCATGTGACAACACTCTACCTATTACTCCATCCAATTTTCCTTTTAATTTTCGAAAAGATCCCTGAGCCTACATAATTTCTCCTCCAACCCCCAACCATATACTAGTTATCATCAAGTCCTAATTGATGTCCCTAACCCTGAGGACAAACTTTGTTGGGAGAGGGGATGTCGTCTTCTTGAATTACTTCCAGCTGTCATGGGGGTGATGTTCTTTCTATGGGATCCTGTAAAAGTAAACTACTGATTAAGTTTCAAGATTACTATCTGGTATAGTTGCAAATAGTCTCTGAATCTTGGTAGTGTTTTTCTTACGTTCTTATTTGAAGTTGTGTTCAGAATGTTGTAAGAAGGTATACCATTTCAACTAACAAAGTTGGAATCATTTTGAGCAGCTGGCACCCAAAACCAGTCTTAAAGTAACGCTATCAACATCATGACATCATATCAACCAGGTGGAGTTATTGTTGTGGGGCCCCATCTTCTTCCTAAAATCTTTGAAGATTATTGCAAGAAAATTCATTGTTCATTGTGGAAAACTTAAACATCATTTATATAGACATATGGTCAACGAAAGCTACAACAAAGACAAAAATAGGAGGTAAGGAGAAAAGTAAAATTTTTTCTAAGATCTTTCTTCTTTTTGTGACATAGCAGAAGGGTCCTGACAGAAGAAAATAAAAAAAAACTCTGAATATTTTTTAACAATATGCTTGGATTTAGAGAAAGACATTGTCTTACTCCAAAGCCAGCTTTGATTTTTAAGTAGTGATCTATACATATATATTATTTCCTCGCCTTTTCTTCATAACTTGCACAATTCAGAATGTCTACTCAGGAGTGAGACCACTTACAGTGGACTGTGCATTGTGATATGATGTGTCTCAAGTCATACCAATCAACAACCAAGAAAATATCCACAGATATGTCCCCAAGACAAAATAAAGAAGGCTAAATTCCAATTGTGTTCCTTTATTCCAAGGGAACTCTAGTTTTGCCAAATTTAAAAATACTGACCACTATAGTAGGCTATTTGTTTATAAGGCTGCCTTTGAGTCATTCATTCTTCCATAATAGTTCTTTTCTTGTTTGTTTGTTTTTTTGAGATAGGGTCTTTCTGTTTAACAGCCCAATCTGTACTGTTACTACCTGTGTAGACCAGACTGGCCTTGAACTCACAGAGATTTGGCTGTCTCTGCTTTCCAAGTGTGGATTAAAGGTATACACCACCACCACCTGGCACTGTAATAGTTCTTACAAACTCACAACATCACTGAGCTTTATTTGGTTGAAATTATTTCTTAGGATTTTAATATGTGATATTCTTAGGGTAGATATGTATTCACCTGATATCAAAAATAGTTAAATAATAATTTATATTCTTTAATAACATCTACAGTCAAGAAATATTTATTTTTTAAAATGTATTTTTTGCAGAAAGTCCATTTAAATTAATATTTACTCTTTTATTAGGGTATTTCTGCATTAAATTTTCAGACACTCATTCATAGTTTCATTTTCTTAATTTATTATTTAATTATCTATTACAATAAAATTTTAAAATATACTAGAAGATAGTTATCCTTGATTTAAAATTCACTGTAAAGCCATACCATAAATCATATTTATCTGTAGTGTTTTTGCGCAAGTTGCTCCTAATAATACATATACACGTGACCCAAATTGGGTATTTTGCTTGTAAATTTTTATTTATTATTTGTTTTGGGATAGTGTCTCATTCTTAGTGAAAGTGACCTGGAATACACTACTTACTTCAGTTGGCCTCAATTTTAAAGTAACTTCCACTACTTATGAGCAAAATTTTGTAACTATAGGTTACTTTATCTGGCTATAAACTATCATTTAAAATAGAGAACATGATAGTGTATGGCATGGTTTTAAATAGTTTCATAAGGATACATTTGTTAATTTATCATTTATAAATTTATACAAACACTCACACAGAGAAACACACATAGACACACACACAGAGACACATAGCATCCAACATTTTTTTCCATGTCACTTCCTTTCTTTTTTGTTTGCCCAGAGAGCTCTCAAAAGAAGAAATGAAAGTGGCTATGATATAGCTCAAAAAGCATTCAACATCTTCAGCAACTTAGGAAATACAATCAGAAACTACTTCGAGGTTGCAATTTGCAGTTAGTCAGAATGTTCAAGACTCAGAAAAACACCTGGCAAAAAATCTGATGAGATGGTAATAAAAGGAAAGCTCTCCTTCACTATCAGATTGGCTTTTATGGATACTGGAGCAATGTGTAACTTAACTTATTCAAGGTCTCTAAAGTACTGGAACAATTGGAAATATATATATATATATATATATATATATATATATATATATATATGAAAAAATCAGTGCATATAATAAAGTTTAAGTTTATACTGTGAATGAGCTCTTGTTCTGTCAATAAGAATTTACAGTGCTCATTTATCCCTATAGAAAAGAACACTGGAAGTAGCTGTACTACTAGAATACATGTTTTCTATCAACATTAGAGGATTTTGTGTCAATATGAGATTTCTATTGCTAAAGATAGCCATTGCTGTTTATTTGAATGAAATGGAGAAATCAGGCAGAAACTGAATTAGATGCTTCCTTCCTAGTAGCTCTCATTTATTATTCTAGAAAGTATTATGCAAATTGACACTACATGTTTTTCTACCACATTGTCAAATTAAGTATGCCCACTGACTCAATTGTAATGTTACTACCATTGTTTCAATCAAATACATTCTGATTCACTAAGGCCCTTTCTATAAGTTTGGTCCTACATATAAAATATTTGGTATTATTAGATGTCCAGACCCTAGGAAAAAACCACTACAATTTTTACTTAAATCACTATAATGCTCTGTCAAATTGGACTCTAAGCCTATTTATGTTTAAGTAGATTTATTGTTTATAGTTTTCTACTTTTGTCAGTATTAGTGAAGAAAATGTGTTTGTACTGTAGGAAGTGATTGCTACAAAGACTCAAAAACAAAGGAAAAGTAAGGTTTGTATATGTTACTATGGTTCTTACCATTTCTGTGGAAAGGTGGCACAATTCTGACTCCGTAACAAACATGCAAAATGTATTTTATTTTATTTGGTATCAATATATTTTTTCAGTCAATTTAATCAATCAATAAAATATCTACACATAGAAATGTGTAGAAGTTACATTGTGCACATCCTGATACTTATTGGTCATGCTCATTTTATTCTGTTTTTCATTGGAGTCTAAAATTTTATGTATTTATGAGATTTATATATTTGATCGTTGCTATCTTATATTTGTTTGCATTTTTCTTTTCACAATCCTTTTTTGTTATAATTGAAAATTGCATTTAAACTTTCTGGTCAAGGATCACTCTGACATATTGTATAATATTCCTAAAATTATTCTTAATATGTGTTTGATATTTTAAAGTAAGATGTACACTTGTAGATATGATGAAAAATAGAAGTTCTTATTTTGTTGTGATTTACAAAAATTATAAGATGCACCTAAAATTATTTTGGATATGAAGTTCTCAGCATAATATGATGTGATTTTAACTTCATAGGAAAATAAAATTATTTAAAAGTAATAAAGTCTTTAAAGAGAGATTAAAGTTATATAAAGGAAAACGTCATGTATATATGAGAAATTTATAGTGTGTGTGTGTATTTTACAATGTGTTTTGCTGACTTTGAATTTTTGAATGCTTCTGAGTGAACAGCAACTGCTGGAAGAAGTTATATTGTAAAAGTAACTGTTGAATTAAAACAGCCTTGGTATTTTAGGAATGTCTTCATTTTAAAATGTAATTCAGAAAATGCTTTGCACTGGGAGGGAGGTTACTCTTTTGTTTCCATAGGGCACAAAAGCCTGTGGATTCCTTCAAGGTTAATAGAGATCAGATTTGATCATAGAAGATCTACTGAAAATTTTAATTACATACTTAGAGAAGTAAAGCAGGAAAACCTACAAACCAGTTATACATATACACATGATCTCATATATATATATATATATATATATATATATATATATGTGTGTGTGTGTGTGTGTGTGTGTGTGTGTGTGTGTGTGTGTGTGTGTGTATTGATCTCATTGCATGGGAACATTTCTGAGACTAGACAACAAATGCTACAACTAATTTTCCCAGAATTTGCCAATTCTTTCAATTTTTTAGGGTCCCCTAAAGATGCTTTTACCTAAAGACAATAGGTAGTCACCTAGAGAACACAGTGCTTATATTCCCAAGAGGTGGCATGGACTGCTTTTAATTAATTCATGGGTAATAGATGTTTGTCATCATTTAGCAGGGATATGGGAATATAGAACAAAAGACATCTATTAACCTCCAATGCTTTAAACAAGTATGAATTTTGCTATCTTGATGAAAATTTAAAGTTTTATTTGTTATACTCTATGTTTCTGTTCTTGTTAAGAATAGTGTATTTATGTAGTTCATTTAGCAATGTAATCTATAATTAAGAAATGTAGATTAGTAGTTAGTTTTCTATAATAAACTTCTAGAAATAGTAGGAATGTTCAAGGTTGAACAGGTATATTTTAGATAAATAGATGATTTTCAAACACTTCAGAGATTTCCAGAGTGTGGCATGTGATATGTTTAATAATGTAAGGCTTTTTATGACAGTGAAAGACATCTACTACTAACACCATCAGTTTACTTCCTAAAACAACAGATATCAGAGAACCTCCAAATGTGGAGTTATTTTCATTGTAGCAAATCTAATCATTCGGACAAGAAATTATTTTTCTCAGCTTCTGACAGTTTGCCATACAAACTGAAGAAGCAAGACATAAAGAAAAAAATCTGCCAAAATTTCCAAGACAAAGCAATACAGTTCTTCAAAATTTCTGCCTCATAGGAAAATGTTTTCTGCAGGCAGAAGTTTTTGTCTTGCCCAGTTCCACAGACATTCAGTGGTAAATAAACACACAGAAGCTTATTTTAATTATAAACTGTTTAGTCTATTAGCTCAGGCTTATTATTAAGCAGCTCTTACAACTTAAATGAACCCATAATTCTTATCTAAGTTAAACTACATAGTTTGGTACCTTTTCTCAATGGAACATTCAACTTTTTCTAGCTCTGTATCTCACTGGTAACTGTACTTCTGCCTTTCCTCTACCCAGAATTCTCCTAGTCTTGTTGCCTTGCATATGCTGCCTGGCTGACTTCTGGCCAATCAGTGTTATTAAACCAATATGAGGGGCAAAACTTTATAGTATTCAAAAATATTATCCCACAGCATCCTCTTTTCTTCTTTTCAAATAAAAAACCTTAAATAAAAGCTCCTTTATTTACCTTTGGTTCTTGATCATTATCTTTAACAAGTTATAACTACAATGCTAAATAAAAACAAACACCCATAATGCACTTTTTTCTTGGTATTTGGTCATAGTTGTCTAGGCTACTTTCTGATGACTGGGGGTGCTGATATTTTTATCAGGAACCAAAGAAAATTTTAGATTATGGTCAAGCTCTATCTCCTTCTTACCCCACATCTTTGAAGCTGTTCAGAATACAGAACTCAGATGAAATTACAACAAGAGTGGTCTGAAATGCTGGATTATCTGGGCCATTTTTTCCCAATGGAGATTTTTAAGGTGGTATTCCTTGATCAAACTTTATTTTTTTAACTCTCCTGACTCCATCCTTCCTTCTCTCAACATTCAGTCCATCCTTCCCAACTACCTAAATTCTGCCCTATCAATAGGCCAAGGCAATTTCTTTATTCATTAATGGTAATCACAACACACAGAGGTGACTTCCACATCAAATACCTCTGTCCCTGGTACCAACTTTTTCCTTAGGGTTTCTAATGCTGTGAAGAGACACCATGACCATGACAACTCATTTAAAAAAATATTTGATTGGGGCTGGCTTACACTTTCAGAAGTTTAGTCCATTATCATCATGACAGGGAATATGGATGGCCTAGTTTGAGAACATATAAGACCTCAAAGCCCATCTTCACAGTGGTTGTTTTTTTCTAGTAAGTCCATATTTACTCCAACAAGGGCACATTTCCTAATAATGTCAAAACCTATGAATCAAACATATAAGTCTATGGGAGCCATTTGTGTTTAAACCATAACAATAGCTGATGCTTGTAATTTTGTAAATGTCTAGTCACATGGCACATGCAGAATTACTCTACAGTTAATCTGTGTTGAATAGCAAAACACAGAATGATGGTGCCAACAATATATTTCATATAGCAGTGGTCTAAACCAGAAAGGTCTGCAAACTTATCATCACCCTAGTACCTGTTAGAAAGTGAACATAGAGCTGGGCAGTGGTGGTGCATGCCTTTAATCTCAGCACTTGGGAGAGAGAGGCTGGTAGATCTCTGTGAGCTCGAGGCCAGCCTGGTCTACTAGAGCTAATTCCAGGACAGACACCAAAGCTACACAGAAACCCTGTCTTGAATAACAAAGACAAACAACAACAACAACAAAAAGATAGAAAGAAAGAAAGTGAACATAGTCAACACCCTTGAATTATTGTACAAATTAGTGCTTTCAAAGTCTACCCCCGAGTTTTAGCAAGCTGTAGAGAAAATGAAGAGACTACAAGAGACAGAGAGATACAAAGGGAGAGAGAGATCCTAGGTAAAAGTCAGCCAGATGCTGGCAGAAGCAGGAAAGCATGACATAAACAGTGACAGAATGGTAAAAAGCCCTTAGGGAAACATCTGAAAAAAACTGGTTAGGTGGCTCAGCAGTTAAGAGCACTGGCTGCTTTTCCAGGGGTCCTGAGTTCAATTCCCAGCAATCACATGGCAGCCCTCAACCATCTATGATGGGGTCTGATGCCCTCTTGTGGTATGCAGGCATGCTTGCAGACAGAGCACTCATATTCATAAAAAGATATAAATAAAATTTTAAAAAACAGATTAAATTAAGTTATAAGAAGTAGTGGGACAAACATAAATAAATACCAAGTTTTTATAATTAATAAGAAGTCTTCATGCCATTTTTTTCTGAGACCCGTTTGACAGGACAATTAAACAACTTGACTACAGCTAGTGATGTTGAAAAGCTGTTTAATTGGCCAAGAAATATCTTTACATTGTTTTATTTAAAATTATTTAGCATTTCTTTTAAATTTGTCATTTATTTTCTGAATGTTCTAATTTGCTATTCCATATTATTCCTAAGATAAGTAATTAACTTTTTAAATTTCTTTAGTTTGTAGAAATCTCTACAAATGTTGTCCGTTTAGTTGCAATTCTAGTTTGAAATCCAATAAGTTTTGAAGTTTAGACAATTTAAAATGATAGTAAATAAATATATGTTGAACATCATTACAAATATTATAATATGCTTGTGTGTCTTTATATCCTTAGATGCCAGAGGTCAATGTTTGTGAATATTTTCAGGTGTTTTTCTTTCTTTCTTTCTTTCTTTCTTTCTTTCTTTCTTTCTTTCTTTCTTTTTCTTTCTTTGCTTTTTTTATGTTTGGTTGGTTATTGCATATGTTTTGTTTTTACTATTTTGTAGTGAGGCTAGGTCTGTTATTGACCCACTCTAAGTGTTAAGCTGATTTTAGGCAGTGGGTCCCAAGGATTCACCTTTCTCTATTCCATAGTTTTGAAATTGTAAGGTTGGACAACCACACTTTGCTTCTCTTCTATATGAGTCCTCAGAGATCAAATTCTTATCTTTATTCTTTTTAGGCAATTGCATTACTTTCTAACCTATTGTCCCATCACTAACATATATTTAATGAGGAGAAATAAACCTAACACTTGAAGATCTTGGAATACTCTATCCCATTTTCTAAACTTTGAAATAATCCACTTAGTTTTTTCAGTATTGAAAAGGTTACTTTTAGATAGTAAGTATTTGAATAGGTATTTTACTATATATTTATTTTATTCTCACTCATTTTAACATTTTTATGTTTCAGACAGTAAGGGTTTATTTATTAAATAAAACTATCTTCTTTTCTTTTGCTTTGTCATATAAAAGTGCCACCTAACTTAGCTGTTTGCCTGAAATATCGCCATATTGGTTATTTTAATTGAATAATAAAGTTTGATTTAAAAATACTTAAAGAGGTACTATTTTGTTCTTATGCATTAAATTATGCTGTATTTATACTTTTAATAAAATTACAATTCTGCTGTAGAGAATGTTATGTTACACTTTAGTAGAGGAGTTTTAGCTAAGTTTCTGGAAGACTGACAATTCTAACACCACTCTCTGAACTAAATTTAGATCTGAGTTGATGGCATAAGTACCTCAGGGCACCAATGACACTTTTCCTCTAAAGTTTCCACATACTAGTTCAAAGATGTGGAGCCATCATTTTCCGAGGAGATTTTTTTTCTCTCCCAGCTTTCTCCAAGCAGCCTGTATATAAAACAGCAAAATTATGTTCTTAGAGTCTCATTTTTTACTATACAATTTTTGTTATGATACCATATAATGATTTTAAACTGTTTTAAGTTTATTTGAATTTTTTGTTTATTAACTTTTAAAGAGAGACCTTATGGAATAATGAGATTTCCATGATATTTTGGAAAACCATGTTATTACTTATTAGAATGTTAAAATTTGTAATATAGTTAACCATTTCAGTACAGAGATAAATTTTAATAACCTTTTTTTAAAGGTCTTGAGAACATGAATTTGAATCCATTTCCTTTCTTTTTGGCATTTTTTTCTAATTAAAAGAGATAAAGAACACAAAGCTATTTCAGGGAGAAGTTGGGATATTGAAAAGGTATTATCAAATTATATTGTATTGGAATAAATGCTTCTCAAAAAATACCTGTCAATACCAACTAGCACTCACCTCCATTTATGTCTTGATATAGGTCTGCAAAACCATTGACTGAAATTCTGTCTTTAGGTTTGACTATTATAGATACATATTATGAATGTAATATGCAGTTGTTAGTGACTAGAGTCTTTCACATGGTAAAAATTTGTCAATTAATTGATTGAGTTATTTTTCTAATTATTAATTATTGATGTTATGGAGCTTACCGATTTATATTCAAATTGGATATTATTTTATATGCTTAGCTTTGCTGTGGTATATATACTTGAGTCCACATTTTCATTTATTAGTTATTTATTAATCATACAATGTGATCAATTGTATTCATCCTTGTTTTCCAGTGTTTCCATATCTACCCTACCTTTTCTGTTCAACTTTGTGTCTTCTTTTTACTTAACATATGAAGTCCACTTGGATATGTGACCTTCAACTTGAGTTTGCTTGATCTACCAAGATATAACTTCTTAAACAAAATATGATTTCCCTTCTCCTAGTTGGCATCAGTTTTCAATGGATCTTTATCTAAGAACTGGACTTCTTGCCCACCTTTCTCCATATGATAGGACATATAGTGTAGCTTTAACGAGCACAGGTTGTATGCATGTTGCTAAAATCACTAGGAGTTCATAAGGGCAGCTTAACTGCTGTCGCTGGAACAGTTTTCTTATACTCATTCACCACTTGTGGATCTTACACATTTTTCTCATCCTTTTCCATGACTGGATGCTGAACCATGGGAAGACAGGGTATGAGCCGGACATCACATTTAGGTCTGAGCATTCTGCTGTATCATGGTTTTGTTTGTTTGTTTTTTCTTTGTTTTTTTACAAAAAAAAACTTGATGTATCATGGATGGGTCTCTGAATTAATAGTCATTTACTACAGATAGAAGCCTAATTTGAGTTCCATAGAACCACCAAGCTCAAAAATACCATTTATGCAGAAGACCTTGTCCAGCCTTAATTTGAGGGTTTTGCCTTGTTATACTGTATCTTCTTATGTTGTGTTTGGTTGCTTTATCTTGTAGGCAAATAGAGGACAGGAGTGTCTCCTGGGGAGAAGGAGTGTTAGAAGGCACCTAGGAGGAGTCAAAGAAGGCTTATATGTTAATATGTATTGTATGAGAGAAAAATCTATTTTTAATAATAAAAGCCTATTTGATGAAAGCCAAAAGATAATCTATGATTATAATAATAAATCACAAGGTGAAGGTTTACTATCATTCTAATGTAACAAAATAATAGTAATACATTCTCCCATAGGACTTATTATCTGTTTATCCATAGGTTCCTGCCCAATGATGATGCTTAGTATATATTTCCTTTTGTGAAATACGGTAGGATTAAAACAGAGGGGGACTGGTAACTTCCATAATCTTCATGCAACTATTGCACCACTGGGCATGCTTTGCTGAAACAGTCATTATTTTGGCTCTCAGAGTTCAAAACTTGGTAAGACTAAATATTACCTTTTTCTTCCAGTATCATTCATAGAATATTTTAGCATTAACTAAGCTAGATAGTAGTTTTGAAGCTCCCACATCAGTACCAACTTGATATCTTTATGTTTTGTATATTGAGACCATAATATCTTTATTAGTAGAGTCTTACTGTCAAATTCTAGAGGGTAAACAATAACAATGGCAATATCATCTAATATTTGTGGTTTATAGTAACTCAAGAGGCAACACTTAGAAATATTGTTGGAAATACTTTACATGTATTTTTAGAAAAAAAAATGCTCAGTGTTTCTCTTTCATGTAATGTCATTATGTGGACTTGGTATCAGGCAAATGCTAGTCTGACAGAATCAGTAATGAGATATTACCATGCCTATATTTTCTAAATGAAATTACAACTTCTTTTCATATTTTCTCTTTTTTCTCATGTGAATTTTGGTGATTTTAATCTTTCAAAAATTAGCCATTTCATCAATTCTACTACTAGATTATTCTTTTTTTTAAATATATTGATTATAATTGTAAGGTTTACATATACATTGGTGTTTACTGTATGTTTTGATAATAATATGTCTCCTCTTCTTTGGATTTAATTTTGAAATTTATCAATTTAATTAATCTTATAAAATGATTTGTTTGTATTAGAGACATTGATTCTCCCTTTTTCATCTTACTGATTTTGAATTTATTTGTCATTATTTGGTTTCTTCTGTTTTCTTTAAATTTAGCCTGATTCTTTCAGTCTTTAAAATGTGGTCTTATTTTTATATTTTGAGGAATTTTCTTACTTTTTTTCCCAGAAGGGCATATTTATATTTCAGCTTTTTGTTGTTAATGATGATGTTTGGATCTAGAAATCCATCTATGATTACTACAAATATAGCAGAGTCTTGTTAATACTGTGACTACGATAGCCTTTTACATTATTAATGTAATGAATATAATAGACTTTCACATTCTTTTAAGCATGACTTCCTTGGATTCCTAAGTCAAGTGACTCATTACTTGGAGTGTATTAAGAAGTTATTTTTAAATTATTTGAACCATGAAATTGCAGACATGTGAGGATTACTCCCATGGAAAATATAGCACTTATGAAAAGCATTCCTTAAAATTAAGATTTCAGGAATGTTTTTCAGTTTTTTTCTAAATGAATCATATCCCTAGGTTTTGTTTTGTGGCTTTTTTTTTCCCAGAGAAACTATGGTGATTACTTTTAGCCCACACATACCTATATGGTTTGTTTTTTGTAATCAGCATAATTTAAAAAAATACTCTGGCATGATTAAAACTATCTTTCCTATGATTATACCTTTAAAAATGTGTTATCATTATACAATAATAACTAACATTTACTAAAAGGTCAAAAATTTTAATGTTATGAGGAGTAGAAAAAAATCAAGATTTAATAATAAAAGTTAAACTTTGAAAACACACATTATAGAAAATACGTAAAATTAAAAGGTTATTTCATTTTTCCTTGATTTGAAGAAGCCTTTACCTCATGACTGCTGGTGACTCAGAGACTTTTAACCATTAATGTGGTGTAGCTATCCACAAAAGCTATTTCATCCACATCCATTAAATTATCCTGGTAAGTGCTCATCAGTATTGTTAGCAATATGTTCAGAGCATCAGATGTTAGGGAGTGACAGAAAAAATCTTAACTGCTGTATATATTTAAAGTATTTTTAAAGAAGAAAAGATTAAGAGATTTATATGAAAGTGAGACTCTATTAGACACTGAAAAAGAAAAAAATATAAAAGAAATTATAATGTATATAAGTGATAATTTCTAAGAAGAATAAGAATGGGATAGCAGACTCTTCAAGACAGGACAAATTAATGCAGAATATGTGGGAATTTTATTTGAGTTTAAAATATCCATTCTGAAGGGAAAAATTTCTTTCCTATAAAGCAAGTCTGAAGTATTTAGAGAACCACAAGATTACCTGCAAGGATGAAGACTTGAATAAGAAGAGGATAGTAGGAAGTCAGGTCATGGGTAAGAAGACAGGAATATAAGAGAATTCTGTAAATAATTCACTCTCTAATCTTAGTGAAATAAAGCCCATGGGATTTTATGACAGGATATGATAAAAGCAATGTGTAACACAGAAATATGCAAATGATGATGACAACTATGATCATAGTGATGATTGTTTTCTGAAATCATTCAACTTCACATCCTTTCTGTTTCTTAGTTTAACATGGACTATTTTGCTTTGAGTGTCTATTGAAAGAGGTTCTATGTGTTGCCTCTAATATTTCTACATTTTTGAGTTATAAATAGAAAGTAAAAGCAAAACTCTCATGTACACTATAACCTTTATTAATATGACCTTTCATATAAGAAACTTAATGACTACTACAAAAGCAATCATTAGCTCTACTAACTTTCTGTATATATGCACACACACACACACACACACATACACACACACATACACACACACACACACACACACACACATTTCAAAGTACAGACACAAATGTGGCACTTTTCCCTGAGCATTATTTTTTCCTTTGGTTGCACTTTTTTTTAAAAAAAAAAAAACTTTCTTGATATTTAAATGGCAATGAATTCTCAATTTCTGTTTTTAAACTTTTCTGTATGGTTCACATTTGTACTATATAGTAGGAAGAGGAAATGCACAAGAATGCCCGAGGAAATTGAGAGCATGAAGGAAGGGAGAATGAAGGACATAAGTAGATGATGAGGGAGAAGATAAAAGGGAGGAGAAGAAGAGGGAATGGAATGGCAGAGACGGGGGAAGGACAGAGAGGAAGAGCAAGGAAAGATATCTTGATTGAGGATGGCATTATGGGGCTAGATAGAAACCTGGCACAAGAAAAAACCATATGGATGATCCCAGCTAAGACCCTAAACAATAGAGGAGAGGTTACCGGAACTGGTCTGACCTGTAATCAAATTGACTAGTACCTTAATTGTCGTTAATAGAAACTTCATACAACAACCGATGGAAGCAGATGCAGAGATCTATAGCTAGCAATTGGCTGAGCTCCTAGAGTCCAGTCAAAGAGAACAAGGAGTGATCATATGAGCAAAGTGGTCAAGACCATGATGAGGATATCCAGAGACAAAGCTGACCAGAACTAGTGGGAACTGACTCTAGAATGACAACAGGGGAATTTGAATAAGACCAAACTAAATCATTTGGATGTGGGTGATAGTTGTTTGGCTGGGGCAGTGTGTAGGGAACCTGACAGGAACCAAGGATGTATGCTCAGTGCTTGAAATGGCTTTCTGGAGCCCGTTGTCTTGGAAGAATACCTTGCTCAACCTAGATATAGAGGGGTAGGCCTTGGTCCTGCCTCAAAATCTTGTGCCATACTTTGTTGAATCCCCATGGGAAACTTTACCCTCTCTGAGGTGGGAATGGAGGTGGAGCAGATAGAAGTTTGGGAGAGCCAGAAGAGAGGGGAGTGAGGGATCTGGGATTGTTGTATAAAATGATAAAAGTATTATTTAGAAAAGTCTTAAAAATCATTTAAAAATTAACTACCCATGAGAAAACCAAATGATTATAAATGTAGTGTCATTAATAGCAAATCATCAGAGTAGTGGGACTTGGGAATAATTTTTACTGATCTGATGGAATAAAACTCATACATATATTGATGTTTTTTTTCTTTATTTATCTCAAGTTCTGCTCTTCTCTACTCCTGTTTTATTTCAATATATATATATATCTTCCCAGGAAAGCAATGTAAAAAGTTACATCTAAGGGAATTGAGTAACCATGAAATGTTGTAGGAATGCTGCTCATTTGTTCCCAAGTGCTAGGACATGAAATAATCACTCAGAAACTGTTTTAATTAAGTCACTGCTTGGCCTACTAGCTCTAGCTTCTTATTGACTAGCTCTTACATATTAATTGAAACAATTTCTATTAATCTGCATATCACCACATGTCTGTGCCTTATCAGTAAGATTCAACACATCTGTCTCCAGCAGTGGCTTCATGGCTTCTCTTGACTCTGCCTTCTTTCTCCCAGAATTCAGTTGAATTTTCACTACACTACTGCCAGTTTAAAGCCCTGACATAAACTGTCCACAGCTCTAACAATAAGGTACTTAATCTTCTGAACTACTAATACACAGAATGTAGGGACATGCACTCTCTTGACTTAATTAACTGGGAAGTGAAGAAACAAAGATTGTGTATGGAAAAATTGACATGCAAATAAGTTCCTATTCAAATAAAAATATTTATAATTTCATAAAACAATACAATTAGACCATGTTTCTATTACCTAAAAGCTTAATGTTACTATTAATTAAGTCACAGGATCATATCACATTACGGACAATTTGTAACCTTACATTTTAACTCATAAAACTAGAAGTTAGCTTCTCAGTGTCTTGCTATCAATAATTGATTAATTCCAATGTGTTAATTTTCACACATATAAAATTCTTATCTAGTACAGTCTCATAAATATATTAAGAAGATAAGCTGCTTATCTTCTTAATGGGCCGAATACAAGTTATTTTCAGTATTTTCCAGTGTAATATGAAAGATTTTAAAACCTATTAAATGCTATGCAGAAGTCTTGCACTAATATATGTCCATCCTGAAATGGAAATTATCAAGAAATCATGGGCAGAGGAAGCAGTGCATTTCAGCTTAGAGAAATTAACATTAAAATCACTGTTTCTCTATGTACAAGTCTAAGCATTATTTTAAGTATACTCATTATTTTAATTCTGAGTATGTCAAAATAGAATGGAAAGCAGATATTTAAAAACAGTCAATAAAATATGGTGAGAGATTAAAACATATTTAATATAAAAATTGAAATATATCATTTGTTTTCTACAGGAATAAAAAGTCAATGAAATTCTTACATTTTCTCTTCTTTGTAGGTCTGTGTTGTTAAAGGATTTATTTATTCATCAGAAGCCTTCTGAAGTCATTTTACTTGTTTATAATTTACAACACTCATTTTAAGAGCTATGCATAAATCTAATTACTGAATCTAAGTATGCATGACTTTGTTATAAGTCATATTTTAGCATATTGTTGATAAAGATTTTTCTCCATATGAAATAGATTTTATGATTGCCCAGAAAGACTTGCTTAATTTTAACTGAGGGAAATACATTTGAGGTTATATAACATTAAAATAAGATGAAACTTTTATTAGTAATAACTACATTTTACAGTGTTCATGTTTTGAATTATTCATAAATTTGTAGAATTTAGAGGTTGTAAAGGGAATTAGAGATCATCTATTTAAAGTATTTAATTCCATCTATGTTATCTTGGGGAAAACAAAACTTCAAGACATGAACATTTGCATAAAAGTCAACAAAAGAGATATTTTGGAAGCAAAAAACAAATATTAAATAAAATAAGCATTGTTTACACTTCATTCTATATGCATGTAGTATAGTTGGCGTATACTATGTGTATAATATATATGCATAAATTATTATTTATTATACTATATGATCTGTGTATGTCTCTACCAATATGACACCAAGCAATAATGTGGGAACTAAGAAGCAATGTTGCTAATTTACTTAGGTACACTACCCAGCCCATTTCAATCATTTCTTGATAGTTGATACAGGGCTTACCTTAAGAATCCTTTCTGCCTTTCTAATATCCTTTCATTCACACCCATGTTGTTAATATTTGTTTTGTTTGTTTAATTGTGAGAAGCTTTTAATATTTTTGCTTCAGCCTGGCTTCCTACTCTTGATCTTACTATCTCAACAGGGTCTGTTTATTTATTATTTGATTTAATTTTCAGTCAGACTGTATATTATACTATTCGTACAAGGTCTCATGCAATATCCCCACTGGCAAAGATACCAACATTCTCAACAAAATACTTGCAAAATATATTCAAATTTGAACCTGAATCAAACTAAATCCAAAAGGGCATTCACCATTAACAAGTTTCCTTCATTCCAGGCATGCAGAGATGATTAAACACATGTAAGCTAGCAAAAGTAATTAATTATATAAATGGACTCCAGGATAGAAATTGTATGGTTCTTTGACAAACTCTAAAAGCACTTCATCATAAAAAACTAGTGACTGAAGAGCACACCATAATAAAATAAAGGTTATAAATGACAAGCTAAAATCGATATTTTACAAACTGGAGAATAGTTCCAACCATTCCAATAGATAGCAGGAAGAACAAAAAAATGGATGACCACTTTCCCCACTTTTCTTCAATACAGTGCTTAAATTCTACTGTAGCATCAGAAATAATATAAATACTACATTTAGATTCAATTCTACTTTTCTGATCTGCTGTAAAAGAATAATGTAACCTCACATGTGAGTAGTACTTTGAATTTTAGGGATTGCTACCTCAGGAGGCACTGTAAGCACCGAGAGTGAAAACCTTTCTCATTAAGAAGGGTTTAAAAAGAGAAAGTCCATGTCACACAGTTTGTTTATTTATTTATTTATTTATTTATTTATTGGATTTGGTCAAGACAGGGTTTCTCTGTAGCTTTTTGTTCCTGTCCTAGAACTAGCTCTTGTAGACCAGGCTGGCCTCCAACTCACAGAGATCCGCCTGCCTCTGCCTCCCGAGTGCTGGGATTAAAGGCGTGCGCCACCACCGCCCGGCCATGTCACACAGTTTATATACAATATACTCAAACACCTCACCAAATTACAGAAAGTGCTGTGTAGGACCTCTCCATCCTGACTGCCGTTCATTATGTTTAACAGTATTCTGTGCAGCCATCTCCGATCAGTCACATTTTGGTTTTATCTTTTCTGTTCCTTTTCAGTCAGATGGCACCCACTCCAGTGTCTGATTTAATTTCACATATGGAAGATAAATGACAGATGTCAAATAGTTAGTGCCAGTAAAGATCCTTATGACTATATTGTTTTTTAGTTTTTAAGACAGGGTTTCTCTGTAGCTTTGGAGCCTGTCCTGGAACTAGCTCTTGTAGAGCAGGCTGGCCTTGAAGTCAAAGAGAACCGCCTGCCCCCTGTCTCTGCCTCCCATGTGTTGGGATTAAAGACATGCCCAACCACTGCCCAGCTCTTTATGACTAATTGTAAGATCGTCAAATTTCTGAAAGTGAGAATTTTGGGTTAGGTGGAACTGTACTCTATTCTGTTTGTCCCATGGTGAAACTTTAGTATCTCAAAAAAAATGTTTTTTTTTTCTTTTTTAGTATTCTTATGTATAGTTAAAACAGAAGAAAAGATAGTTATAAAGTTTTACAGAAACGGAAGGGAAAATATTGAGAGAAGTATAGTTTGAAAATGAAGTATTTGTTTGTAGAACTCTATAACTTCAGGTCAATATATTAATTCCTGGAACACTGCTTGTACTACACAGTGTTAAAACATGTTTGATTGTCTTTGCTTAAAGAGAATAGGCATTATACAATCAGTAATACAAAACAGAGAACCTGGAAGAAACAGTCATTAACAATTCTAATTTGAACAACACCAGCTTAGTAAAGTACTTTGTTGTATTTATTCTTCTCTCATATAGTTCCTCCCAACTGTGGTGTCCCTTCCCTTCAATCCTCCCAGGCAAAAAACCACCTCCTCCCTTCCACAAATCCCTTCAGAAAAGATCAGAACTCACAGGGATATCAAAGTATAACAAGGTTTAATAAGACTAGGAACAAAACCTCATATGCAGGCTGGGTGAGGGATTCCAGTGGGAGGAAAAAGGTTTTCAGATCACACAAAAGAGACAGAGAAACTCCCACTACCACTGTTAAGAGTCTAAGTTCTGAGTCATCATTGCCACAGAAAATCTTGCAGTCAGGACAGGTGTAGGTTTTATGGGTAGGTTGGTGTCCTAGTTCCAACCTTGGGAGCCTTGCTTGGTTACAGAAGACAGCTGATTTAAGCTCTGTGTTCTCCATTAAAATGAATCCTCAATAGGCTCACCCTTAGAAATCCAGGAAGTTTCCTTTGTGCTAACTTTTCAAATTGACCCCTAAATGCCCCATTTCAGTTTTCTCTCCCTCTGCCTCTCATTCCTCAAACTGATGCCTTCTGTTCCCATCCCCACACACTGCAAGATGGCGCAGCACAAAGACACTTCTGTTTACAATTTCTTCTTCCCAGTAAGATCCTTGGCCTTTTGGCTAAGATCAAATGTAATAAAGTATATTCCTGTGCTTTATAGATAAAAGGTTTCTAATACACACACACACACACACACACACACACATATATACATATATATATATATATATATATATATATATATATATATATATCATGTGTGTTCAGAATAGTTTAAATAATTCACTCACTATTTAAACTTTTCAACTGTTATTTTGGTCAAAATAATGTATATATTATATGCATATATAAGAACCAGTATCAATTAGCAACTGTTTAGTATCACCTTCCAGATCCACATGATGTTATGAGATTTCTTCATTTGGCTGCTTGTTCATTCCTAGTCTGCCAAAACCTAAATAATCACACAGAAACTGTATTAATTAATCACTGCTTAGCCTATTAGTTCTAGCTCCTTATTGGCTAGCTCTTACATCTTAAATTAACCCATTTCTATTACTTTATATTTTACCATGAGGCTCGTGGTTTACCATCAAGTTTCAGCATGATTGTCTTCAGTGGTGGATATGCTTACTTTCTCTATCTGCTTTGAATTCCTTCCTTGCCCTATTCTGCATTGCAGTAGGCCCAATGCAGCTTTATTCATTAACCAATGGTATTCACAGCATACAAAGAGGAATCCCACATCACCTCCCCTTTACTGTATAAATAAAAAGGAATATTTTACCTTTAATATAGCAAGAATACATAAAGCAAAACACTTATCCTAGAATTACAGTTACAATATTTATGTCTACTTTATCCTTTATCATATCTAAGAAAAGCTACAACTATTCTTCAATCCATCAAAGACCCATAAAGGATGCAATATTATCTAACATAACAGGAAGTATACTGTAGGCAGCTTCCAAATCTCTAAAACAGACAGATATATTGTTGCCTGGACAGTCACCCTAAGTTCTTTTGTAACATTGGGGTATCCAATATTCAGCCTGCAGGTTCATAGTATCTGACAGACTTTTCCATGAAGCAGGAAATTTTAAAGGTAGTTCTACCTTTATTGGCAGTTTGTTAATCACTTTCTTTTGTTTCCTGTAGAATGTCTTGCAGACACTTTCATGAAGCAGGAACCCTGAAGAATTGTTTCACCTTGAGGCAAGTTCAGCAGTCATTTTTCTATGGGTCCTGCAGGTCCAGTTCATACAGCACACCATCAAGCAGTCTAAGAGGAGTAGTTTTTTGCCCAAATGACTAACCAACTCTATAAAGAGACTCATTAATCCCCATCATCCTCTTGAAGAAGATCGGTGCTGCCAGGAGCAGATATGTCTCATTTTCATGAAAAGTCCTAAGATCTTAAAACATTTTAAATGCCATATTCCATAGGTCTTTGAAAGTTTGAAGATCATTTATCTTACTGAAATATAGCTCTTTTTATCTAGGAAACCTAACTAACATGACTGGAAGTTTGACTATTATAGATAATTATCTATTAACCTGTATTTCTTAACTATGCATTGCATTTTTAAATAAGCTGCACAAACACAATACCTTAATCAAAAGCAGAAATAGAATATATAACAAAATTGACCTTAAGTTTGTATCAGTAAACCAAAATCCATACCAATGCAAATCTTTATAGCATATCACCTTTTAAATGTTAACAAACATTTATAAACAATATTTGGGAATTTGGGCATAGTTCTCTCCAAACTGCATCCAGCTTTTTGTTGGGTGAAGTAATTTTTGGGATTTGTAGAGATTTTTCAGGAGCTCTTGGTCCATCAATCCACAATTAATCAGAAAGAAATCTACAGATTCTCATCTTCTGTGGAAGAAAAACAGAACCACTTCTTTTTTTTTTTTTTTTTGATTAGCTTATCTGTCCATGCAATGAAATGTCTCTCTGTACTTTGTCCATTGACAGTCTAAAAAATTTAAAAAAAAAAACAGAATAGTATACATAATCCAGACTCTCTGTGTATATTCCATCTTTACATGGCTTATTTTTCTTTATTGTTTAAATTTATGTCTGTCTGTACTCTGTCTCTTTGAAGACTGTGTTTTTTTTAAATCCATTTACTTTCTTTTACAACTATTTCTTCTCTCTCCCAAGCCTACTTACATTTATCTAACATTGTAGCCGATTTAAAGTTATTTTACATCTGAATCTGTCTCTATTGTGTATCCGTAGTCCTTTTCTGGCCAAGACTGCTTCTTAAAATGCAAAGAGGCATGACTAGGGCTAAGGCTACTTTGCTTTTTGGCTCTGCCCAGTCTAACACAGTGAAGGTTCATTCAGTGCAGCTCTTCAAGCCATGCTCCCATTTCAGGCACACAGTGAGTCTATAAACAAATTGCAACACTCTTCTTACAAACCCCACTCAGATTCTCGGACCAGATATTTAAATGAATTATAAACATCTAGGGTTTTAAAAATCTCATTAATCATTTTTAAGTATGTATTCTAAACTGAAATTAAAACTAAATTATGTAAATGACTGAAATTAACAAACTAATTACACTGTAGAGTAATAACATAAAGTATGGAGTATTATAGAATGCAACACCCCATATATAAGAGCTTGGACAGTTGATATACTTTGATTATTTGCTTTGAGAAAATATAAAGTCCATAAAAGTAAACTGTCTAAGGTATAAATTATGTAAGCATGTTTAGTGGATATTTTTTGTTTGCATCTTTGATTTTTGTGAATGGTATATCAGAAAATATTTATCTGGTTTTATCTTTAACTGTATTTATATCATAATGTTTCTATGTCAGTTATATATTCAAAATCATTAGTTAAGTAATTATTCAGTCTACAAAAGGATTTTCTCTTTATTTTATACTTCATGAAATAATACTTCTGTACCATTTATTAAAATGGAAAATTGCATGAAAAAATACATATTTTTCTAGCAGCATCAACTCAGACTTGATCATCAGCATATTATAAACTACTTTTCTAATTGCCAGCAATTAAATGAAATGTGAGTAAATTAAATGTAATTAAATTAAAAGTGCCTATCATTCTTTTTAATATGAAACAAAAGAAAATGAATGTATTTACTGACTAAAATGTAAATAAAATAGAAAATTTTATGATGAATTCATCATGAAAATGAATACAGAACATTTTTGTTTACTATAGTGAAATTTTAATTTTATCTTACATCAATTGATTTTCTTTTATTTAAGAATTCTACTCCTTCTTCTAAATACCAGGTGGGGTAATAAATTCTGGTCTTTCCAACATCTGGTCTTTAAATTACAAAATTGAATGGCATATTGTGGCCACTTAATCAAAATTAATTGATGTAGCTAAAGATATTAGACTTGTCTATGGTACTTTCCTGATAAATGTAAATCTGAACATAAGTGGGACCAACAGGTTTAAACTGAAGTAATAGGGTCAGTGTTAACAATACTTTCATAAACTTTACATCTAACAAAAATAAATATATTTTGTTGTATCAGGAGTGGCGGGGCTGCATCCCCGGCACCCGGCCGCCCACATGGCTCTAGCTTATGCCCTGAAATAATTACACGGAAACTGTATTCTTTTAAACACCGCTTGGCCCATTTCTATCTAGCCTCTTCTAGGCTAGCTCTCGCACCTGGACTAGCCCATTTCTAATAATCTGCTGTAGCCCATGAGCTGGCTTACCAGGAATGATCTTAACCTATGTCTGCCTGGAGTGGGAGAATCATGGCGACTCTCTCATTCAGCTTCTTTCTCCCAGCATTCTGTTCTGTTTACTCCTTCCACCTATGTTTTTAACCTATGAGGGCCAAGCACTTTCTTTATTGCTTAACCAATGAAATCAACAGATTGATATATGACACTCCCACATCAATATTTATAAATAAATAATAAAATATTCTAAGAGTTAAGTGGGATTGCTGGCAACTATATTTGATGCTCTTATATATCTTTAAATATTTCTGAATGAACTGTGTATCTTTTAAATCACTTTTAAATTTGGTGGAATTTAGTATTTCCTGTTTCTGAACCTTAATAATTACCAAATTTAATTTGAATTGACCTTCTGAATACATGCAAAACTACCATGTGAATGAGGACACACAAACACAGTAATGTATATTAACTTTAGCAGGACACTGTACCAAATAGATGCTGATCAATTTTCTTGAGAATTAAATTTTTACCATAAATTTTCTCTTCTTTAATTTATATCTATTTCATAAATTTAAAAATAAATACACACAAAATGTATCCATTAATGCTTTTCTTCGGTTTTACCAGATTAAGAAAGAGCCACCATTGGCAACACTAGGAAATGGCTTTGAATAAGTCTGTGAGGGTGTTTCCAAGGAGTCTTAACTGGGGTGCAGAAGATCTACTAATCTGTGTATAGGAAGAAACATCCTAAGCGGTGCGGTTCTGGACTCAATGAAAATGCTGTGGGAAGAAGTCCACCAAGTATAGGTATTCTGTGCTCTCTGTTAGTGATCCTAAAGGCAAGCTCTCACTGCCATAGCTTCATACCCCTGTATCCTTCTCTACCGAGATATTGGTACCCTCAAGCCATAATCCAAACACATTCTTCTTCAGTTAAGTAGCATATTTTCAGTGTTAGGCAACAATGATTTAAAATGATCTGTGTCTAGATCTAAATCTGGTACCTTCTCTTGGATTTTTTTCCATTCTATTTATTTTGTCCTATTCCACTGTTTTAATAATTGTTTTGTTTTATTTTATTATTATACATTAGAACACTGTCTGGCTAATAAGAAAAAAGGAAATGAAAAGATAATAATAATAATAATAAAAGAAAGAAAACAAAACAAAACAAAAAAGAAAAGGAGTTGATTTGGGTGGGAGAAAAGTTATGGACAAACTTGGAGAAGTAGAGAGAGTGGGAACCATGATCAGGATATATAATGTGAGAACAATTTTTTTTCAATTAAATATATATAATGTAAAAGGAGTGCTTAGTACTAATAATTATAATGATGATTATAATGAATGAGTTAATTACGAATAGCCACCATTTACTCAAGGCACATAATGGAAAGTTTCAGATCTAATCCTTTGAAGAGGTAACTATTACCCCCAACCAATAAGTCACCAGCAAAGCAGTTCTTCACTTGCAGATCCAACCCTGTTATCATCCAAATCAAGACACAGTTTTCATCAGAAAATTCTCACAGTCTGATATGGTGAAGACACATTGCATAAAACAATGTTTAACAGAATAACTATTTTATTCTGTGTGTGTGTATGTGCAATTTTATGAAATCATAACCAAATGCAAAATTTAATCTTAAATGTTTTATTGGATACAACAGAAGTTCTCATATTTTCTCTCCTTTAGAAGAATCTACAAATATTTGTCTTGCGGTTATATTAGGACAGAGAAATGTTAATATATAGCATAAATTCAATAGCAATGTGAAACCATATGGATCATCTCTAGGTAATGTCTAAGAAAATACGTATTTGAAGGCAGCACTCTGTGATTTTTAAGTAGGATATCAGGACATCACACAGCATGTACTGAATAAATATCATCAGCATTTTCACACCGTTAGAGCCTTCTTAGTAAGAAAATTCTTTAATGAATATCTAATAAAAACACAATTCATTTAGCTGAAGTTTCCCAGTTTTTAGATTAAACCTAAACTTTAAAAATTAATAATAGTCTTGCAATTTTATCATTCTGGAGAAGAAGCAAGTTCCCTTTTATTTATTCAATTCTTATACCTGATATTCCACTACTAAAGCAGGCAGCAACAGAAGGACGATAAATCCCTTCATACTTTTTTTTAAAAGAGTGTCCAAAGAATTAGAAAAAAAATTAGAAGTTTTTCGAGCTATTGTTGGTACAGTCAGTACAGAGAGGAATATGTCAAACAATATTCAAGCTTGTTTCAGTGGGTGATTCTCTAGATTGGAGGAGCAATCTTATTCTTTGTCACATCCAGAGGAAGATTTTTCTTTGTATATTGTAAAATTGCAAAGAAAATATAGGTAAAAGAAACCAGACTCCAAAGTAAATGAAATATATGTATTTTATTATTAAATGGCATGAACTCTGACTCTAAAATGTAATCATACCAACACAGGAAGGGTTTATCTCTAACAAAATATCAATAACATATCAAACAATTACTATTATAAATCAATTTATGGACTGGAATTTGCTTGTTCTTCTTCTTCATAAATTAAAACTTTCAGAAAATCAATAAAGGATTAAATTCAACAAGTAAAATTGTATGAAGAAAATAAAGAGATAGGGATAATGTTTTATGTAGCCCATTGTTCTGGATAATTTAGAAGTAATTTCCCCTTATTTTCTACTTGTAACCATTTTTAAATTGCTAGCCACACAGTTCTTTTTTTATAAACACTACATATCACACAAATATTAAGTAAGTAGCATTTATGTGTAAGACAAAGAAGATATTTCAACACAGAGAAGTATAAAGAAAATTATAAATAGTGCAATTGAAAGAGAAATGAGTCTCAGACAACAGGATTTGATTAAATGCTGAACATATCACTTAAACTATGACTACAGGTGAATGCTAAGCCTATGCAAGTTACAAATTTTTAATTGTGGAAGATGCTTATCGTAGTTATATTGGAACATTATTATTGGAATTTAAAGTTCTATTTTTAATGTATCATAATGTAGTTGGTTTTCCAAACCCTCATTCATTCTATGATATTGTATCTGAGGCCACAAGTAACAGTCAAAAATGTGTTTAGTAGATTTGAGGTACACAATTTTTGAATTTATTTTGCTGGCCAATATTCAGTAAAATAGAAATTTCAAAGTTTATTTTCACTCCAAACTGTAATCAACATAAAACATTTTCTGTGAAAATTTTGATATTTGCACACTATTTCAGTATTATTGGAAGATAATGTTTGCATGGATCTAATTTTCAAACACAAATTTTAAAAAATTAAAAATAAGAATTCCTGAGCAAGTGATTATTAACTGATTGGGGATTTCCTGCATGTGTTTAGCAGCATTCAAGATATTATAAAATGAATGTAAATTATTAAATATGTTTCTGTGTTAATTACATTCAAAATAACATTGTACAACAGTTTTGTTTTAATTGAAACACTCCTCCCAGGAGAGAACAGAGATAATTATGAGTCTCAGAAACCAAAAAAAAAAAGCAACTCATGTCTTGGGAAGTTGAAACCTCCAGGTTTCATGAGTTCTCCTGGATAGCCCTGGGTGAGATAAAGCAACATAAGGACCCTGAGATAACCCTGGGTGACAGAAAACAATGCCAGGATCCCTCTAGACAACCATGGATAACAGAGAATAACAAATGGAGAAGTCAACTCTGAACAGCCAAGCTTCCAATGTAAATATCTGGCACTTTTTGATCAGCCTTGAAATTAGGTAGCGAGCTCCTGGGTTGTGGTTAAGATCTCACCCATGATAGGATAGGCATTTTAGTAATGTAGTTGCTTGTTCCTTTAAGTAACCCCTTACTCATACTTCTCTGATAGTGTCAATAAAACGTTCTGCTTCACCAAGCAGGGTTTTGGTGCAAGTCTTCTATTTTTCCCCTTCTATTTTTGATCCCCTGTTGTAGGGGTTAATTTTCTAATGCTGTGATGAAACACCATTACCAAGGCAACTTAAGAAGTGAAGAATTGATTTGAATTTTACATTACCAGAGGGATTAGACTGTGAACAGGATGATCTTGATTACAAAGACATCCTGGACAATAGAGAAGGCACTAGGCAAGCTGGGTCCTTTTAAGTAGATCCCACCTCAAATAACAAAAAAGAAATTAATAAAAAACTAATTCTTGATAATACATAGCAGTAGGTTTTCTTTTTTATAAATCCATATTGTTTTATTTTTTTTAATTTACTTATTTAACATTTCCACCTCCTCCCATCCTCCTTTTTCCCTCCCCCTCACGCAGTAGGTTTTCTTAAGTTTGTTTAGATTGTAAATTGTGAATAAGTATTATTAACTAAGCTTGTAGTAAGTCATAAATTATTTTGAAATAGGTTTCACATGTAAACATCTTGAAATAAATTTTGATTTTTTGTTGTCTGCCAGTTTCAAGTGTTTAAAGCAATTTCTAATTAAACCTTTCACCATTATTGTTTCCTGTTCTTCCCTCTTTCCTCCTGAAATCATCCTTTCCAAAGTGTTTCCTTCTACTTTTGTGTGTTTGTTGTTCTTTGAATCATTTATGATTGTTTGTACAACAATACTGGATGATGGACAAATTACATTGGCTGCACTACAGAAAAAAAATGCTATATTTTTTCCCAGCACTTTTTACATTCTTATGGTCCCTTAATGAGTAGTGAGGATTTCTAAATTTATCCCCAAATGTATGAAGTTGTATGAAAAAGGAACTGTTTTCTTAATGTCCTGTGAAGGTAATTGCAGATGCACTGAATTTATGGTATAGGTGACAGCATCTTCAGTGATTCAAGGCTATAGTGGCCATGTGATGTCATTTAAAAGTGACTGCAGCTGCAGTGAATTCATGGATATAGTAATCATGAAATTGATAGATTTATGTGTGTGTGTGTGTGTGTGTGCATGTGTGTTTGAAAGAGAGAGAGAGAGAGAGAGAGAGAGAGAGAGAGAGAGAGAGAGAGAGAGAGAGAGAGAGAGAGAGACTCCCTATTCTAGTACTCCTCTGATATTTCTGCCTCATGTTCCTTGAGTTTCCTGGGCAATGGAAGACAAGATACAGTTGTTTTGTTTAATGTGAACATTCCACAGTCACTTATTCTTTGCATTTTTGCCTGTTGTCTTCAACTGCTGACCATTTTATACAGAAACTTTGCTGAGCTTCTTCTTGCAATAAATAGAAATTTAAAAATATCCACAGCTGTAAATTTTGCAGAGAGAAAAAACCTTTGGAATATGTGGAAAATTCAGCAATAGTGCGTAATTTATTTAGTTCTGGTGGTCAGACAGAGACTGGCAATAGTCAATAATCTTTTGGTGACTTCTGTGGCTTACTTAAGTAACAGGTCATAGAGAGGTATCCCAGAGCTGCTACTGAAATATTCCTTTAATAACCTTGGGTCTTTATGAAAAGCACAATGAAATTCATGTTCCTCAAATTATTTATGGTCATTTTTGTCTGTGAAATAGACTTACATAATAATATACATCCACAGAAAATATTTCATACAGCCTTAGCTACAATTCACTCTTTATCTTCTTTCCCATATGACACCTCTTTCAGAGTCCCTTAAACATTACTATTTCTGTATTCCCCACCTCTAATTTGATATTGTGTTTGTTTTGCTATCCCTTCAATCACTATTCCAACCCTTCTTTTTTTCTTTCTTCTATAATGGACACATTTTAGTTTCCTAATCTTAACAGGCACTCAAATTTGAACACAATAGTAAGAAATTGAAACTAGAAACCTTATACCACAAAAAAGTGCGATGCTTTCTGTCTATCCGGGACTGGGATAACTTATTCAGTATACTATTTTCCAGCTCTATACATTAAGCTGTGTGTGTGTGTGAAATTTAATATTCCAATAATCATTTCACAAATATTCAGACTGTTCCCATAGCTTAAGTATTTGAAATAGAGCACCAATGAACAGATGGTTTTGCAATTATCTCTATAGTAGCAAACAAAGAGTTTTAGGCTCATGCCCAGAAGTGGCATAGGTGGTTCATAAGAAAGATTGATCTTAACTTTTTTAAAGTAACCTGTACAATGATTTTTATAGTGTCCCTACCCATCCAGCATTACATGCAAATACAAAATTGAGACAAAACACACACAAAAATACAGTGTTATGACATATAATTTTTTTTCTGGGAAAGCACAACTCACATAAATCTATTAACCTAGATAGAAAGCCATAAGAGACAAAAATAGAAATATCACCAAAGTACAAATATTTTACAGCAAGTTTTATTGTTGATATTAACAGTAATAAAGGTGAATGGTCATTTACAGGAGCAGAAATAGCACAAAGATAGCTGCATCACCAAATCCCACAGTAGCACAGGTACTAATGCTGGAAACCTCAAGCTCACTATCTAGTCAGAAGGCAGAACAACAGATTGGCATATCTAATCTTTGCTACTGGCTCAATTGATCTGAGCCCCTTCCAGGTAGCAGGGCTGTCTTTTGCCCTCTTCAGGCAGCTGGCCTGTCACTTTCCTCTTCCACTCTAATATGCCCATCTTTGCTTGTTCCAGGTAGCTGTGTTTCTATGAGTATCTTGTTTTGCATATTGGTTAGACTTAAACTCTCAGCAATTTTTACTGTTTATAAATGCCATTGGGGAGTGAGGTACCTAATTAATCTGTTTATATTTGTAAACTTTCTGAATGTTTTTATTTATTTACTCCACATCTTTTTTATTTATTAAAAATTTTATTAAAAATTTCCACCTCCTCCCCTCCTCCCATTTCCCTCTCTTTCTCCCCACCCCTCTCCCCCTCCCTCTCCAGTTCAAAGAGCAGTCAGAGTTCCCTGCCCTGTGGGAAGTCCAAGGTCCTCCCCACTCCATCCAGGTCTAGGAAGGTGAGCATCCAAAGAGACTAGGCTTCCACAAAGCCAGTACATGCTGTAGGATCAAAACCCAGTGCCATTGTTCTTGGCTTTTCAGTCAGCCCTCATTGACTGCCACGTTCAGAGAGTCCGGTTTGATCACATGCTCCATCAGTCTCAGTCCAGCTGGCCTTGGTGAGCTCCCAGTAGATCAGCATCAACATCTCGGTCCTGACTTCCCTGCTCATGTTCTCCTTCCTTCTGCTCCTCATTTGGACCTTGGGAGCTCAATCCAGTGCTCCAATGTGGGACTGTGTCTCTATCTCCATCCATCGCCACATCTTAATAAGAAGCCCTGCATGATGGAATGTTTTAGTCTTCAAGAAAACTGCTATACAACAATCCACAACTTCCTCTGGCTCTTACATTGTCTCTGCCCCATTCTCAATGATCCTTAAGCCTTGGAAAGGGTTGGAAAAAGTGAATATAGATGTCTTCCTATTGTTAAGAATTAGGCTTCTGTGTCATATGAACTGCCACTGTTCCTAGGTACTTGGCCAATAGTTATGAGATGAATCTGACAGAACAGTGATCTATGAACACAAGTGCTCCTTTGCAAAGTAGTTTGATTCATTGATTGAAGACTGACTTTGAACAGTGTTTGTGCTTTGTATACTTTTCCAGATGGTGGAGCCTTATAAATGGGATCGGTTTCAGGAACTAATTGGAGCTATTTTGAGGTTTTTTTTTTTTTTGTCTTATTATAATTCCCTGCAGGATGGAATGTGGAATGTTTCAATCTTAGACGAGACTGCTATCTAAAATATAGATCCATATTTCCAAACAAAAGTCTTGCAAGCTGAACTCAAGAACACATCAAAAGAAACATTCATCATGATCAAGTTGGCTTCATCATAATAAATAATCAGATAAATCAGTAACTGTAACTTCCCACATGAATTGAGTCTAGGACAACAATCCTTTGATTATCCCAGTATCAATAGAAATTTTAAAGGCATGCGACAAAATCCAGCTCCTCTTCATTATCAATGCCCGGAAAGGTTAAGGATGGAGGTAGTACAGTTAAATGTACTTGGCAAAGTCTATGTAGGATAAGCCTGTAAATAAAAAGGTGCTAAATGGAAAATAAAATAAAAATAAATAAATTAAAGCATTCCCATGAAGGTCAGGAGCAAGATGAGGTCATCCACGGTCTCTTTAAAACAGTGCTTGAAGTCTTAGCCAGTGCAATAAGACAAGAATAGAGAACAAAAATCATATAAATGGGTAAAAGACATCAAAGTATCCTTATTTGAAGATATCATGTTTGTATATATCAAAGATGCTTAAGTTTCCAACAAAAGAATCCCCAGATTAATAAAACATTTTAATTAATGAAAAACATTTCTAGCATTATTAAATTTATCTGATTCTCAGAAAAATATTTAAATCTTGCTTTTATCCTGCTTACATGTTTATGCTTCCTTACTTCAAAGGGCATTACAGAATAAACTACTGATTCATGTAGGAAATTAAATACTAAAACATGAATCCATATAAATGTGTAAAAAAATTCTAGTTTACATTATACAATGAGAAATTAAGTTAATAATACTTAAGGGATTATACTTTTGAGAGAGATCATAATAGATACATGGCAATAAGATTAACAATGCTGAATTATTGTTATGCTAATCAACACTTTGTAATATATCATATATAGATAGAATTAATGTGTTATATGCTTAAACAAAATTAATGCTTTTGAGATTATAGTTAATGTGAAATAAAAATTTAACTATGATTTCACAGATTTAAAATATAAATTTCTGAATCATACTGAGTAAATTTTTTCCTTAAATTTAATATATATCTTTTATCTTTTGCCAAATAAATGCTTGTAAAGATTAATATTATATGTTTTAATGTATAATTAGAAATCATTTATTTATTTTGAACTTTGTAATCTCTATAATTATGTACAACATGATTTTAACTAATAATGGATTTAACTCCTTGAAGTAAATATTATGTTTTAGGATACAATTAGAAATCATTTATTTATTTTCAACCTATTAAATGCTATGATAATGTACATTATTTTAATTAATAATAGCTTTAGTTCCTTGAAATAATTTTCAAAATTAGCTATATGTATAGTAAGGAAAACACCTTACATATTTTGATATTTTTCCATAAATTGTAAGGATTTGAAACCAAATAAAATTTATATTTACACACAACCGAGGAAAAGTAAAACTACTATACTATAAATCTTTAATCAAATATGAATTTAAAAATAACAACTGTATTACCTCTAAATTATTCATTAGACCAAGTATAATCCCTAAGGGTTTACCAGTATTGTTTTTCAAATTGTGTTATGTACTGTCAGAGGAGAAGTACTTGCTGACTCTTTGTATTTACCATGAGGGAAAACTGCTCATTTTAAGCTTTCTAGAAATGCAAACTAAATTATGCTAAAGGAAATATAAAGCTGTGTCACTTACCTATAAATTGTTTTAGCACCTAAGGGAGGGACTGATTTTGTATTTTTATGTGAGCATGCTATCAGAGTATCTGATGGATTTAGGCTTTATTAAGTACAATAAAACTTGATTTTTCTGCAGAAGCTAAGTTGTACTTAACTAAACAATTAATCACTAGACTTTAAATTCTTCAAAAAATACTACATTTATACAAAGGGTAAAAGTGCAATGCTTTATGGTCATTATAGGATACATTCTTGTCTAATGTAACTTCTAATCCTATAGCTACTTTGTAAATATAGGATTTTGGCATTCACATATACCTTACCAAAAATAGGTTTGTCTTATATTGTGAAGTGAACATTCTTCAAATATATTGTCAAATGTTCTGGGAAACATGAAGTATTATTTTCGAGCATCATTGAATTAATCACATGCGATTATGGTTGAAGCTTTTAATTTTAAGTTTATACAATTAAGTAAATGTATATTTGTATAGTTCTGAAAATTCTATGTCCATATGAATAAGGTGACTAAGCACTAAAACAGGGAAATAAGTTGTCCTGGAGCTGGAGTTGGACATGAGCTAACCTGGTGTTGGTATAGGGGATTGAAATAAGGTTCTCTGCAAGAAAAAGCAGTGTAATAGGTATCTCAAAGTTGTTTTGATTTCATTTCCCTGATCGCTAAGGAGCCAAAGAAAAACATACAGTTATCCTCCTGGATATTGGAAGTAGACAAGATTGCTGGGCAAAAATTGGGAAATGGGGGGTGGGTTGGGATGAGGGAAAGGGGAGATGGGGAGAGACAAGTGAGAAGGGGAAGATAGGGAGAGCTTGGGGGAATGAGATGGTTGGGATAATGAAAGGATGGATATGGGAGCAGGGAAGTATATATCTTAATTAAGGGAGTCATTTTAGGGTTGGCAAGAGCCTTGACTCTAGAGGGGTTCCCAAGAGTCCAGAGAGATGTACCCAATTAGGTCCTTGGGCAGCTGAGGAGAGAGAGCCTGAAATGGCCCGATCCTATAGCCATACCAATAAATATCTTGCATACCACCATAGAACCTCATCTGGCGATGGATGGAGATAGAGACAGAGACCCACACTGGAGCACTGGACTGAGCTCCTTAGGTCCAAATGAGGAACAGAAGAAGGGAGAACATGAGCAAGGAAGTCAAGACCGTGATGGGGGCACCCACCCACAGAGACAGTGGGGCTGATCTATTGGGAGTTCACCAAGGCCAGCTGGACTGGGACTGAAAATGCATGGGATAAAACAGGACTCTCTGAATATGGTGGACAATGAGGGCTGCTGAGAAGCCAAGGACAATGGCACTGAGTTTTGACCCTACTGCATATACTGGCTTTGTGGGAGCCTAGCCAGTTTGGATGCTCACCTTCCATGACCTGGATGTAGGGGGGAGGACCTTAGACTTCCCTTAGGGCAGGGAACCCTGACTGCTCTTTGGACTGGAGAGGGATGGGGAGGGGAGTGGGACTTGAGGAGTGGGGTAGGGGAGGGAAAAGGGAGGCAGGGAGGAGGCGGAAATTTTTAACAAAAAAATGTAATAAAAAAAAGAAAAAGCAGTGTAGTATATTTCATTTATATTTTATTTAATATTACTTTTAAAATTTATTTTATTTTATTTTATTTATTTTTTGGTTTCTTGAGATAGAGTTTCTATATGTTGCTTGAGAGCCTGCCTGGAACTAGCCCATGAAGACCAGGTTGGGCTCAAACTCACAGAGATCTGCCTGCTTCTTCCTCCTGAGTGATGAGATTAAAGGCATGCGCCACCCCCACTGGCTTATTAATTTTATTTTGTGTGCTATGTGTGTACCTGAATGTATGTGTGCATGTTATGTATATGTAGGTGTTTATGGAAGGTTAGAATAGTGTGCTATCTGATATTAGTGCTAGGAGCTCAAACTGTGGTCCATACAAGACCAACAAGAGTTTTCAACTGATGACTTTTAGCTTACCTTCTAGGTTCTTTTACTTTTAATCCCATTTAAGAATGAAAGAGAATGTACATCACAATTAAAATATTAATATGCCAAATCATATGGAGTTTTAAATTATTTGTTAATGGAAAAATATATATTCATAGACATAAAAATTTATTTATATATAAGTCTAAAAACCAGGAAGCATTTTACATAAATGAAAAAATAGTGTAAAGCTAAGGTTAAGAAAGTGGATTTATATAGTTATAGCACTTTAATAACAACTTAGAATTTATATCTAATCACTAAATCATTTACTTTTAAAGTGGGTGATTGTCCACAAGATTTGATGCTCACTTTTCTTGTTATGAAGATGCTATCAAGAATTACATACAAGTTATTCTAAAACCAGAAAGATAGCTATGATGTATAGTTACTTATGTGTGGATATTATCTGCTAAGTCAATAATAACTAAGCTACACTGTGTAGAAAAACAAATGGTATGTATAGTGGGAATATGGAAAGCATAACAAAAAAATAAAGTACATTTCAGTGGTAATGTGGAAACTGATAGAGTAGAAATATCTAAAAATGTATCAATATAATAGATGATCTAAATAAAATAATCAAATAATGGTGGGAGAGACTGATCTATAACTGGCTATCTCCTGTCACCAAATGATGCTCATATAAGGGGCTTTATATAATCCCAAACAACCAAAACTGTTGCCGAGAAAATAGGTTATTCTCCACAAACTGACAGTGTCATGTAATTGATGAAGCCAATACCTACAAAATCCACTAACAGAAAAGTCAAGTTGGTACCCACATAGAGCCTTGACTTCTTTGTTCCAACATCCTTGGTACAGGAATGTATCTGCATGCTGAAAGAAAAGAAATTTAAATACAAGCCAGCCAAAAGTCCTTTGATCTAAAGTAATGTCCTGCTTGCATGGAGAATGCTAGGATAACGGTGGCACAAATCTTTTGGAAATAACCAAACAATAGCTGATTTCGTTTAAGACCCATTCTAAAATATGGAGCCCATACCTAATATTGCATTTATTATCAAGAGCCTATGAATAAATAGACCAGAAATCTAAGGGTAAAACAAAAAGCTATTAGTCTTAAAAAGCACACAAAAATAATGATAAAGTGACTCTTAATGACATTGTGCTATAATCACAGAGCAGTGCCTTGTTCAGATCTTAGCAGAGAAGATTCTTCCTTCAGGAAATGATAACACACACAAAAACTCACAACCAGACTATATGCAGAGAGTGAGACACCTTGGAACACTCGGTGCAAGTGGGATCCTTCCATCAAATTCCTTCCCTCAGAATTCCAAGAACCCCAGCGAAAGAGAGGTGAAAGATTATAAAAGCCAGAGGGGATCAAGGCCATAAAAAGACCTTTAAATTAACATGGTTAAAGTATATGTGAATCCATAGACATAAAAAAGGGTGTGTACATGCCTACATGGGATTGAACCATGTCCTCTGCAATAAATTATGGCCTCCAGTTTACTGCTTTTATGGAATTCTTGAGTATGTGAATGAGTGGGTCTCTGATTCTTATGCCTTCTCTTGGATTCTTTTCCATCTATTCGTTTGTCTTGTCCAATTGTGATTCGACAGCATTTTTATCTTATATTTCCTTTGTTATATCTTATTATTGCCTTTTAGTGACCTTTCTTCATCTAATGAGAGACAAAAGGGAGTGCATCCAGATGGTCGAGGAGACATATTTGGGGGGCTAGGAGAAAAAGTGAAGGGAAACAGTAATAAGCGTATATTATATGATAAACAAATCTATTTTCAATAAAAGAAAATTAGTAATTAAATAAAAAGTACCTTCATGTATCTACAGTCTTATATCATCCTCATATGTCCATGCAGCTTGTCCAAACAATATAATGCAAGCAAAAATAGCATGTCATTTTAAGTTGAGTCTTTAAATAACTGTGTGTTTTTCATTAAAACCCATTGGCCAGTGACCCAGGCAGCAACAACGCTATCTGGATGGGAATGCCATCAAAAACTAGGCCTGCAAATATTTTTTTGAGGGAAATCACCTTCTAATACACAGTTAGTTGTTTTAAGTTGTTATTTTAATTTACTTGTATGTCATTTTAAGTTGTTATTTTAATTTACTTGTATGTCACTGAACAGTAGGAGACCCTTGAAAATGAATCATGGTCAAGTAATTCAAAACATCTTTTTGTATTTGAGTGGGAATGTTTAGAGAAGCAGTTTGGTGTTCATATATTTATATGTTTCTTTTTTTTTTTTTAGTTTTTCGAGACAGGGTTTCTGTGTAGCTTTGGAGCCTCTCCTGGCACTAGCTCTTGTAGACCAGGCTGGCCTAGAACTCACAGCCTGCCTCTGCCTCACGAGTGCTGGGATTAAAGGCATGCGCCACCACTGCCCGGCTGTTTCTATTCTTAAAAATATGTTGAACCAGTAATTATTTTATATAAATTCTTAACAATTAAGTTTCATTTATTCCCTCAGATTTTACTGTATTGTAGTTCAAATCTAAATGAGAAAGTTAGTGTGAATTTTATCTCTAGTAAGCACTGCGATTAAGTTAATGCATTTTGCTTTCTGTGGAAGATTTCTTTACATTTTTTGAATATATATCTCTGTAATTGGTTAATTGCAATAAAACCAATTGTAATTGGTTTAACAAAGAAGCTGACTGGCCAATAGATGGACAGGATAAGGAGGGAAAAAGCAAAATAATATTGGCAGAGTCAGAGGAGTAGTGAGAGATGCAGAGAGTAGCTGATGAACATTTCTTTCTGAAAATAAAGGTATCAAGCCAGAGATAAAACATAGATAAAAATATGAATTCATTTATAATGTAAGAGTTAGTTAATAATAAGCCTGAGCTATTGACCTAACCTTTAAAAGTAGTGTTAAGTCTCTGTATTTGGGAGTATCTTGTGGAAAATAAACATTTGCCTATAGTTTTTTTTAATTTTTATACATATCTATCTTTAAAATTGATTCTCATTTTTAATGATAAATATTTATAAAATATTTATGTACTAATTATGTCTCAGAAGTTTTCATCTTTATTTATGGCAATAATAGTTCACATGAAATATAATCACCATATTTAAATAAGTAATAAATTACAAGTTATACATTGAATATGTATTGCTTTTCAAAAATTATTTTATTTTATTTTTTAAAAAAGAAAAAAACTATCTTTTTTATTTTACATACCAATCCCAAATGCCCCCACCCCACTCACCATCCACACCTCAGATAGGGTAAGGCACATAGTTTTGTGGAAGGACCCAGGCCCTCCCTACTATATCTAGGCTGAGCAAGGTATCCATCCAAAGAGAATAGGTTCCCAAAAAACCAGTACAAGCAGTAGGGATAAATCCTGGTGCCACTGCCAGTAGTCCCACGGTCTAACTCAGCCATACAAATGTCACCTACCACCACTGAATAGTACTATACCATGTAAATGTGCCATTTCCTTTATTCATTCTGTGATTGAAGGGCATTTAGTTTGTTTTCAGGTTCTGGCTATTACAAATAATGCTGTTATGAACATAGTTGAACAAATTTCCTTGTAGTATGATTGAATATTTTTTGTGTATAGCCCTAAGAGTGGCATTGCTGGGTCCTAAAATAGGTTGATTCCCCATTTTCTGAGAAACCACCATTGTGATTTCCAGAGTGGTTTTACAAGACTGAATTCCCACCCGCAATGAAGGAGTGTTCCCTTACTCCACATCCTCTTCAGCATAAGCTATCATTGGTGTTTTTAATCTTATCCATTCTGACTGGTGTAAGATGGTATCTCAGAGTTGTTTTGATTTGGATTTCCAAAATGGCTAAGGATATTGACCATTCTTTTTTTTTTTTTTAAGGTTCAGGAGATCTGTTGATCAATGTTAAACAGCCCAGAGTTTCTTTCTTTTTTTATTATTGACTTTATTGAGCTATACATTTCCCTTTGCTGCCATACCTTTCTCTCCCATCTCCATGTTCCCAGTTTACTCAGGAGGTCTTGTTTTTTTTTTTTCTACTTCCCATGCAGATCAGGTCCATATATATCTCTCTTAAGGTCCTCATTGTTGCCCAGGTTCTCTGGGATTGTGAATTGTAGGCTGGTTTTATTTGCTTTATGTCTAAAAGCCACATATGACTGAGTAATATGATATTTGTCTTTGTAGGTCCGGGTTACCCTACTGAGTATGATGTTTTCTAGATCCATTCATTTGCCTGCAAATTTCAAGGTTTCATTATTTTTTTCTGCTGGGTAGAATTGCGTTGTTTTGATTTGTATTTCTGTGATGACTAAGGATGTTGAATATTTCCTTAAGTGTCTTTTAGTCATTTTAGATTCTTCTGTTGAGAGTTCTTTGTTTAAGTCTGCACTCCATTTTTTATTGGATTATTTTCTCTTTTGATGACCAATTTATTGAGTTATTTGTATATTTTAGAGATCAGTCCTTTTTGATGTGGAGTTGGTGAAGATCGTTTATCATTCTGTAGGCTGTCATTTTGTCATACTTACTGTTTCCTTTGCTTTATAGAAGTTTTTCATTTCCAGGGGTCCCATTTATTAATTGATTTCTCTCAATGTCTATTATACCAGGGTTATATTTAGGAAGTAGTCTCCTGTAGCAAGTGTACTTCCCACTTTCTCTTCTATAAGGTTCAGTGTAGCTGGCTTTATGTTGAGGTCTTTGATCCATTTGGACTTGAGTTTTGTGCATGGTAATAGATATAGATCTAATTTAATTCTTCTATATGTTGATATCCTTTTATGTCAGCACCATTTATTAAATATGCTTTCTTTTTTCCATTTTATATTTTTTGCTTCATTGTCAAAATCAGGTGTTTCTCGGTGTGTTGATTAATATCTGAGTCTTTGATTTGGTTCTATTGGTCTTCCTGTTGGTTTTTGTGCCAATACCAGACTGTTTTCCATATTTTAGCTTTGTAGTAGAGTTGGAAGTAAGGGATTGTGGTGCCTCAAGACGTTCCTTTATTGTGTAGGATTGTTTTGGTTATCCTTGAATATTTGCTTTTCCATATGATGTTGAGTACTGTTCTTTTGAGGTCTGTGGAGAATTTTGCTGGGATTTTGCTGGGCATTGCATTGAATCTACTGATTGCTTTTGGTAAGATTGCCATTTTTACATGTTAATTCTACCTACCCAGAGCACGGGAGATTTTTTTTTTATTTTCTGATGTCTTCTTCAATTTCTTTCTTCAAAGATGTAAAGATCTTGTCATACAGGTCTTCTATTTATTTGGTTGAAGTTACTCAGAGATATTTTATGCTATTTGTGGCTGTTGTGAAGGTGATGTTGCTCTGATTTCTTTTTAAACCCATTATCATCTGTATAAAGGAGGGTTACCAATTTTTTTTGAGTTAACCTTGTATCCTCCTACATTACTGAAAGTGTTTATGAGTTGTAGAAGTTCCTTGGCAGAATTTTTGGGATTGCTTACATAAACTATCATATCATCAGCAAATAGTGAGAGTTTGACTTCTTCTATTCTGATTTATGTCCCCTTGATTGCTTTTTGTTTTCTTATTGCTCCAACTAGGACCTCAAGAGTTATATTGAATAGATATGGAGGCAGTGTACAACCTTTTCTTGTTCCTGATTTTAGTGGGATTGCTGTGAGTTTCTCTCCATTCATTTTAATCTTGGTTGTTGACCAAGTAATCCATATAAGTAATCCCCGTTTTTATTTTGTTGATCGTACCTATTCAAGAACATGGGAGATCTTTCCATTTTCTGATATCATATTCAATTTTTCTTCAAAGACTTAAAGTTCTTGCCAAAATTTCTTTCACTTCTTTGGTTAGTGTTACCCCAAGATATCTTATGTTTTTGTGGTTAATGTGAAGGGTCATATTTCTCTGATTTCTTTCTCAGCTTCTTTATCTTTTGTATATAGAAGGGCTACTGAGTTTTTTGAGTCAATCTTGTGTCCTCCCATATTCCCGAAGTTTTATATCACCTATAGGAGTTTCTTAGAAGAGTTTTTGGGGTTACTTATGTATACTATCATATCATCTGTGAAAAACAAAAAATTGACTTCTTCCTTCCCAGTTTGAATCTATTGATCTTTTTTTGTTGTTGTCTTATTGCTCTAGCCAGAACTTCAAGAAATTTGTTGAATTAGATATGGAGAGAGTAGACAGTCATTTCTTGTTCATTATTTTAGTGAAATTGCTTTGAGTTTCCCTCCATTTAAATTGATGTTGTCTGTCAGCTTACTGAATATTGCTTTAATTATGTTTAGATATTTTCCTTGTATACATGATCTCTCCAAGACCTTTATCATGAAGGGGTATTAGATTTTGTCAAATTATTTTTTAGCACCTAATGAGATGATTACATGATTTTTTTTCTTTCAGTTTTATATGGTAAATTATATTGATAGATTTTTGTATATTAAATCATCCCTGCATCTCTGGGATTAAGCTGACTTTTTCATTGTGGATGATATTTTTTGATATGTTCTTGGATTCAGTATGCCAGTATTTTATTGATTTTTTTTCTGCATCTATGTTCATGAGTGAGACTGGTCTGTAATTCTCTTTCTTGGTTGAGTCTTTGTGTGTGTCACAAAGTATCAGTGTAACTGTAGCCTCATAAAAAGTTTGGCAATGGCTGCTTGGGCGCTGGGTCCTAACCCCAAGCGTAGGGTAAAGGGGAGCTCGGGGGCTTCTTTGTCCCCATAGCCCGCCTGCAGCAAGCAGGGTGGGCCCTTTGTCTGCGAGTGAACCAAGCAGCACGGAGTTTCGATCAGGGCACCTAGTGAGACATCATTGTGGTGAGTGAGTGCTGTGGCACCCGGGAACAGCCCGCCTACACTTCCTGATCAACCTACAGGGCTACACTGCCCGGTACCTCCTCTCTCTTCCTATCCCATCCAGCTTACATCCAGATCCCCCCACCCTCTGTTTCTCTCCCCCCTCCCTTCCCTGGTGGCAGAGCGCCTAGTGCTCAGCCTGCTTGGGCGCTGGGTCCTAACCCCAAGCGTAGGGTAAAGGGGAGCTCGGGGGCTTCTTTGTCCCCATAGCCCGCCTGCAGCAAGCAGGGTGGGCCCTTTGTCTGCGAGTGAACCAAGCAGCACGGAGTTTCGATCAGGGCACCTAGTGAGACATCATTGTGGTGAGTGAGTGCTGTGGCACCCGGGAACAGCCCGCCTACACTTCCTGATCAACCTACAGGGCTACACTGCCCGGTACCTCCTCTCTCTTCCTATCCCATCCAGCTTACATCCAGATCCCCCCACCCTCTGTTTCTCTCCCCCCTCCCTTCCCTGGTGGCAGAGCGCCTAGTGCTCAGCCTGCTTGGGCGCTGGGTCCTAACCCCAAGCGTAGGGTAAAGGGGAGCTCGGGGGCTTCTTTGTCCCCATAGCCCGCCTGCAGCAAGCAGGGTGGGCCCTTTGTCTGCGAGTGAACCAAGCAGCACGGAGTTTCGATCAGGGCACCTAGTGAGACATCATTGTGGTGAGTGAGTGCTGTGGCACCCGGGAACAGCCCGCCTACACTTCCTGATCAACCTACAGGGCTACACTGCCCGGTACCTCCTCTCTCTTCCTATCCCATCCAGCTTACATCCAGATCCCCCCACCCTCTGTTTCTCTCCCCCCTCCCTTCCCTGGTGGCAGAGCGCCTAGTGCTCAGCCTGCTTGGGCGCTGGGTCCTAACCCCAAGCGTAGGGTAAAGGGGAGCTCGGGGGCTTCTTTGTCCCCATAGCCCGCCTGCAGCAAGCAGGGTGGGCCCTTTGTCTGCAAGCGAACCAAGCAGCACGGAGTTTCGATCAGGGCACCTAGTGAGACATCATTGTGGTGAGTGAGTGCTGTGGCACCCGGGAACAGCCCGCCTACACTTCCTGATCAACCTACAGGGCTACACTGCCCGGTACCTCCTCTCTCTTCCTATCTCATCCAGCTTACATCCAGATCCCCCCACCCTCTGTTTCTCTCCCCCCTCCCTTCCCTGGGGGCAGAGCGCCTAGTGCTCAGCCTGCTTGGGCGCTGGGTCCTAACCCCAAGCGTAGGGTAAAGGGGAGCTCGGGGGCTTCTTTGTCCCCATAGCCCGCCTGCAGCAAGCAGGGTGGGCCCTTTGTCTGCAAGCGAACCAAGCAGCACGGAGTTTCGATCAGGGCACCTAGTGAGACATCATTGTGGTGAGTGAGTGGTGTGGCACCCGGGAACAGCCCGCCTACACTTCCTGATCAACCTACAGGGCTACACTGCCCGGTACCTCCTCTCTCTTCCTATCCCATCCAGCTTACATCCAGATCCCCCCACCCTCTGTTTCTCTCCCCCCTCCCTTCCCTGGTGGCAGAGCGCCTAGTGCTCAGCCTGCTTGGGCGCTGGGTCCTAACCCCAAGCGTAGGGTAAAGGGGAGCTCGGGGGCTTCTTTGTCCCCATAGCCCGCCTGCAGCAAGCAGGGTGGGCCCTTTGTCTGCGAGTGAACCAAGCAGCACGGAGTTTCGATCAGGGCACCAAGTGAGACATCATTGTGGTGAGTGAGTGCTGTGGCACCCGGGAACAGCCCGCCTACACTTCCTGATCAACCTACAGGGCTACACTGCCCGGTTCCTCCTCTCTCTTCCTATCCCATCCAGCTTACATCCAGATCCCCCTACCCTCTGTCTCCCTCCATCCCTCCCTTCTTGGGGCAGAGTGCCTCCCTGTTCAGCCTGCCTGGGCGCTGGGACTGAACCCGAAGGTGAGTGCAAAGGGGAAGGTGGTAGCTCCTTTGTCTCCATAACCTGCCTGCAGCAAGCAGGGTGGGCCTTTGTTTGCAAGCTAACCAAGCAGCAAGGAGATCGGAACTGGACTCCAGGAGAAACATCACGGGGGAGTGACATCACTTGGAAGGTACATCAGTTGGCAAGAAGACCTGATCCTGTAAAAGAAGATCCATAGGAGAATATTGGAAGGAAGAGATGGGGAGACGCCAATGCAAGAATTCACCCAACAATCTGAAAAACAACACGAAACCACCAGAAGCCAGCGACCTCACAACAGGAGGACATGAACACCTTAATCATGAAGAAGGAGAAAAAACTGACTTCATGACAGTGATTGACACCCTTAAACAGCATATAAAAAACGCCCTTATAGAAATGGATGAGAAGTATAACAGAAAGTTCGAGGAATTGAGTAAATCAGTGAATGATACCCTAGGAAAGCAAGGAAAAACAATCAAGCAGATAATGGAAACAGTTCATGATTTGAAAAATGAAATGGAGGCAAAGAAGAAAACACAAACAGAGGGCCGGCTGGACATGGAAAATCTAGGTAAACGAATAGAGACTACAGAAACAAGCATAACCAGCAGAATACAAGAGATAGAAGAAAGAATCTCAGAGTCTGAGGATAACATAGAGAAAATAAACGCACTGATCAAAGAAAACAGCAAGTCCAACAAACTCTCATCACAAAACATTCAGGAAATATGGGACACAATAAAAAGACCAAACCTAAGAATTATTGGAGTAGAAGAAGGAGAAGAAGTGCAGCTCAACGGTCCAGAAAATATACTTAACAAAATTATAGAAGAAAACTTTCCCAACCTGAAGAAGGATGTACCTATGAAGGTTCAAGAGGCATACAGAACCCCAAATAGGCTGGATCAAAAAAAAACATCCCCTCGCCATATAATAATCAAAACACAAAATATACAGAATAAAGAAAGAATATTAAGAGCCGCAAAGGAAAAAGGCCAACTTACTTATAAAGGTAAACCTATTAGACTTACACCTGACTTCTCTATGGAAACCATGAAAGCCAGAAGGTCCTGGATAGATGTACTGCAAAAACTAAGAGACCATGGATGCAAGCCCAGACTACTATATCCAGCCAAGCTTTCGTTCACCATAAATGGAGAAAACAAAATTTTCCAGGATAAAAACAAATTTAAGCAATACGTAGCCACAAATCCAGCCTTACAGAAAATAATAGAAGGAAAATCACTAACCAAGGAGTCCAACAGAGACCTCAATAACTCAGACATCTAGAGACCCTTCACCAGCGCAACTCAAAGAAGGGAAACACACAAACCCTACTACTTAAAAAGTGACCGGAGTTAACAACCACTGGTCATTAATATCACTTAATGTCAATGGACTCAACTCACCTATAAAAAGGCACAGGCTAAGAGATTGGATACGAAAACAGGATCCAACATTCTGCTGTCTACAAGAAACACACCTCAACCACAAAGACAGGCACCTACTCAGAGTAAAGGGCTGGGAAAAGGCTTATCAAGCAAATGGACCTAAGAAACAAGCAGGTGTGGCCATACTAATTTCTAACAAAGTTGACTTCAAACTTAAATCAATCAAAAGAGATGGAGAGGGACATTTTATACTCATAACAGGAAAAATTCATCAGGAAGAAATCTCAATCCTGAATATCTATGCCCCTAATATAAAAGCACCCACGTATGTAAAAGAAACATTGCTAAAATTCAAGGCAGCCATCAAACCGCACACACTAATAGTAGGAGACTTCAACACTCCTCTTTCACCAATGGACAGGTCAATCAGACAGAAACCTAACAGAGAAATTAGAGAATTAATGGAGGTAATGAAGCAAATGGACTTAACAGACATCTATAGAACATTCCACCCAAAGAGGAAAGAATATACCTTTTTCTCTGCAGCTCATGGTACCTTCTCGAAAATTGACCACATACTTGGTAACAAAACTAACTTACACAGCTACAAAAAAATATTACTAACCACCTGTGTCTTATCAGACCACCATGGATTAAAGTTAGAATTCAACAACAATGCTACCCCCAGAAAGCCTACAAACTCATGGAAACTGAACAGTCAACTACTGAACCATACCTGGATTAAGGAGGAAATAAAGAAAGAAATTAAAGTCTTCCTTGAATTCAATGAAAATAAAGAAACAACATACTCGAACTTATGGGACACTATGAAAGCAGTCCTGAGAGGAAAGTTCATAGCACTAAGTGCCCACTTAAAGAAAACAGAGAAAGCACATATTGGAGACTTAACAGCCCACCTGAAAGCTCTAGAAAAAAAAGAAGCAGACTCACCTAGGAGGAGTAGAAGACTGGAAATAATCAAACTGAGGGCTGAAATCAACAAAATAGAAACACAAAAAACAATCCAAAGAATCAATGAATCAAGAAGCTGGTTCCTGGAAAAAATCAACAAGATTGACAAACCCCTATCCAAACTAATCAAACGGCAGAGAGAAAATTTGCAAATTAATAAGATCAGAAATGAAAGGGGGGTCATAACCACAAACACAGAGGAAATTCAGAGAGTCATTAGATCTTACTACAAAAGCTTGTATGCCACTAAACTGGAAAATGTAAAAGAAATGGACACTTTCTTAGATAAATACGATTTACCAAAATTAAATCAGGACCAGGTGAACAAGCTAAACAGACCTGTCAGTCGCGAAGAACTAGAAGCTGTTATCAAAAACCTCCCTACCAAAAAAAGCCCAGGGCCAGATGGTTTCAATGCGGAATTCTACCAGAACATCCAAGAAGACCTAATACCTATACTCCTCAATGTATTCCACAATATAGAAACAGAAGGGTCATTACCAAATTCCTTTTATGAAGCTACAGTTACTCTGATACCAAAACCACACAAAGACTCAACCAGGAAAGAGAATTACAGGCCGATCTCACTCATGAATATCGACGCAAAAATCCTCAACAAAATACTGGCAAACCGAATCCAAGAACACATCCGAAAAATTATCCATTATGATCAAGTAGGCTTCATTCCTGAGATGCAGGGCTGGTTCAACATACGAAAATCTATCAATGTAATCCATCATATAAATAAACTGAAAGAAAAAAACCATATGATCATTTCATTAGATGCTGAAAAAGCATTTGACAAAATTCAACATCCATTTATGTTAAAAGTCTTGGAGAGATTAGGGATACAAGGGTCATACCTAAATATAATAAAAGCTATATACAGCAAGCCGACAGCTAACATCAAATTAAATGGAGAGAAACTCAAAGCCATCCCGCTTAACTCAGGAACACGACAAGGCTGCCCACTTTCGCCATACCTCTTCAATATAGTGCTGGAAGTTCTAGCAATAGCAATAAGACAGCATAATGGGATCAAGGGGATTCGAATTGGAAATGAAGAAGTTAAACTTTCGTTATTCGCAGATGATATGATAGTGTACATAAGCGACCCCCAAAATTCCACCAAAGAACTTTTACAGCTGATAAACAGCTTTAGTAATGTGGCAGGATACAAGATCAACTCCAAAAAATCAGTCGCCCTCCTATACTCAAAGGATATGGAAGCAGAGAGGGAAATCAGAGAAGCTTCTCCATTCACGATAGCCACAAACAGCATAAAATATCTTGGGGTAAATCTAACCAAGGAAGTGAAAGATCTATTTGACAAGAACTTTAAGGCATTGAAGAAAGAAATTGAAGAGGATACCAAAAAATGGATGGACATCCCTTGCTCTTGGATTGGGAGGATCAACATAGTAAAAATGGCAATTCTACCAAAGGCAATTTATAGATTCAATGCAATCCCCATCAAGATCCCATCAAAATTCTTCACAGATCTGGAGAGGACAATAATCAACTTTATATGGAAAAACAAAAAACCCAGGATAGCCAAAACAATCCTATACAATAAAGGATCTTCTGGAGGCATTACCATCCCTGACTTCAAACTCTATTACAGAGCTACAGTAATGAAAACAGGGTGGTACTGGCATAAAAACAGAGAAGTCGACCAATGGAATCGTATAGAAGACCCGGACTTTATCCCACAAACCTATGAACACCTCATTTTCGATAAAGGAGCTAAAAGTTTACATTGGAAGAAAGAAAGCATCTTCAACAAATGGTGCTGGCACAACTGGATGTCAACCTGTAGAAGAATGAAAATAGACCCATATCTATCACCGTGCACAAAACTCAAGTCCAAATGGATTAAAGACCTCAATATCAGCCCGAAAACACTGAATCTGATAGAAGAGAAAGTGGGCAATACCCTACAACAGATGGGCACAGGCGATCGCTTCTTAGGTATAACCCCAGAAGCACAGACATTAAGGGCAACATTGAATAAATGGGACCTACTAAAACTGAGAAGCTTCTGTAAAGCAAAGGACACTGTCACTAAGACACAAAGGCAACCTACTGACTGGGAGAAGATCTTCACCAACCCCACAACAGACAAAGGTCTGATCTCCAAAATATATAGAGAACTCAAGAAACTAGACTTTAAAAGGCTAATTAACCCAATTAAAAAATGGGGCGCTGAACTGAACAGAGAATTCTCAACAGAAGAAGTTCAAATGGCCAAAAGACACTTAAGGTCATGCTCAACCTCCTTAGCGATCAGGGAAATGCAAATCAAAACAACTTTGAGATATCATCTTACACCTGTAAGATTGGCTAAAGTCAAAAACACCAAGGATAGCCTTTGCTGGAGAGGCTGTGGAGGAAGGGGTACCCTCATCCATTGCTGGTGGGAATGCAATCTTGTGCAACCACTGTGGAAGTCAGTGTTTCGGTTTCTCCGGAAATTCGGGATCAACCTACCCCTGGACCCAGCAATACCACTCTTGGGAATTTACCCAAGAGATGCTCTATCACATGTCAAAAGCATTTGTTCAACTATGTTCATAGCAGTATTATTTGTAATAGCCAGAACCTGGAAACAACCTAGATGCCCTTCAATGGAAGAATGGATGAAGAAAGTATGGAATATATACACACTAGAGTACTACGCTGCGGTAAAAAACAATGACTTCTCGAATTTTGCATGCAAATGGATGGAAATAGAAAACACTATCCTGAGTGAGGTATCCCAGGCCCAAAAAGACGAACATGGGATGTACTCACTCATAATTGGTTTCTAGCCATAAATAGGGTTCACGGAGTCTACAATAGGCGAATCTAAAGAAGCTAAGTAAGAAGGTGAACCCAAGGAAAAACATATAGTTATCCTCTTGGATAAGGGAAGTAGACAAAATTGCCGGGGGGGAAAGTGGGATCTTGGGGGTGGGGTGGGATGGGGGTTAGGGGAGATGGGGAGAGAAAAGGTAGAAGGGTAGGAGGGTGGACTTGGGGAAACAGGAGGATCGGGATAAAGGAAGGTTGGATAGGGGAGCACGGAACCACAATTCTTAGTTAAGGGACCCACTTTAGGGTGGGCAGGAGACTTGACCCTAGAGGGGCTCCCAGGTGCCCAAGCTGAGGTCCCCAGTTAGTTCCCTGGGCAGCTGAGGATAGGGAACCTGAAATGACCCTACCCTAGAGCAATACTGACGAATATATTGCATATCATCCTAGAACTTGCATCTGGCAATGGATGGAGATAGAGACAGAGACCCACACTGGAGCACTAGACTGAGCTCCCAAGGTCCCAATGAGGAGCAGAAGGAGTGAGAACATGAGCAAAGATGTCGGGACCACGAGGAGTGCACCCACCCACTGAGACAGTGGAGACGATCTACTGGGAGCTCACCAAGGCCAGCTGGACTGTTACCAGAAAAAGCATGGGATAAAACTGGACTCTCGGAACATCCCGAACAATGAGGGCTGATGAGACGCCAAGGACAATGGCATGCGGTTTTGATCCTACGCAATGTGCTGGCTTGGTGGGAGCCTAGCCAGTCTGGATGTTCACCTTCCTAGATATGGATGGAGGGGGGAGGACCTAGGACGTACCACAGGGCAGGGAACCCTGACAGCTCTTTGGACTGGAAAGGGAGGGGGAGAGGAGTGGGGGGAAGGGGAGAGGGGTGGGAGGAGGGGGAGAAGAGTGGGAGGAGGGGGAGAAGAGTGGGAGGAGGGGGAGGGAAATGGGAGGCTGGTGGGAGGAGGTGGAAATTTGTTTTTTTTTCTTTTCTTTATCCTACTTTTATCAATAAAAAAAATCAAAAAAAAAAAAAAAAAAAAAAAAGTTTGGCAATGTTCCTTTAGTTTCTATTATCTGGGACACTTTGGGGAGTTTAGGAATTAGTTTGTCATTGAAGTTCTGGTAGAATTATGCACTAAAACCATCCTGCCATGGGCTTTTTTTTTTTTTTTTGGTTGGGAGGCTTTTGATGACAGTTTCTATTTCCTTGCAGGTTTTAGGTCTATTAAAATAATTTAAGTAATTGCTCACCTTCTCTTGATTTAATTCTGCTATGTGGTACTTATACAGAAAAATTGTCTATTTCTTTTATATTTTCCAATTCTGTGGAGTACAGGTTTTTGTAGTATGACCTAATGATTCTCTGGATTTCCTCCATGTTTTTTTTTTTTAAGTACAACTTTTCATTTCTGATGTTGTTAATTTGGATGTTCTCTCTCTGCCTTTTGATTAGGTTAGGTAAGGAGTTGTCTATCTTATTGATGTTCTCAAAGAACCAGCTCTTGGTCTCACTGATTCTTTGTATTGTTTTCTTTGTTTCTTTTGATTTCAGCCATTAATTTGGTTATTTTCTATCTTCTACTCCTCCTGTGTGAGTTTGCTTCTTTTGTTCTAGAGCTCTTAGTTGTGCTGTTAAGTCACTAGTGTGACCTTTCTCCGGTTTCTTTATGTAGGCACTCAGTGTTATGAACTTTTCTCTTAGCACTGCTTTCATGGTGTCCCATAGGTTTGGGTACATATGCCTTTATTCTTGTTGAATTCTTGGAAGTCTTTAATATCTTTTTTTTATTTCTTCCTTGACCCAGGGTTGATGTGGGAGTGTCATATATCAATCTGTTGATTTCATTGGTTAAGCAATAAAGAAACTGCATGGCCCTCATAGGTTAAAACATAGGTGGGTGGAGTAAACAGAACAGAATGCTGGGAGAAAGAAGCTGAGTCAAGGGGTCTCCATGATTCTCCAACTCCAGGCAGACATAGGTTAAGATCATTCCTGGTAAGCCAGCTCATGGGCTACACAGATTATGAGAAATGGGCTAGTCCAGGTGCTAGAGTTAGCTGAGAAAAGGCTAGATATAATGGGCCAAGCGGTGTTTAAAAGAATACAGTTTCCATGTAATTATTTCGGGCATAAGCTAGCCGTGCGGGCGGGCGGGTACTGGGGACGTAGCCCCGCAGCTCCTATTACAACACAGGGTAGTTCAGTAGAGAACTGTTTAATTTCCATCAGTTCGTAGGTTTTCTTTGAGACAAGATTTCTCTGTAGTTTTGGTGCATGTCCTGGAACTAGCTCTTGTAGACCAGGCTGGCCTCAAACTCAGAGATCCTCCTGCCTCAGCTTCCTGAGTTCTGGGATTAAAGGCATGTACCACCACCACTGGGCAAGTTCGTAGGTTTTCTATGATTAGTGTTGCTGTTAAATTCTAACTTAAATCATGGTGATTCAATAAGATACAGATACTTACTCCAATGTTTTTATGTGTGTTGGGGTCTGCTTTGTTACCAAGTAAGTGTTCAATTTTAGAGAAGTTTCCATGAGGTGCTGAGAAGGTATATTCTTTCATGTTTGGCTGGTATATTTTCTGTGTCTTTGAGCTTGAGTTCTTCATATTCTTTCCCTATTTTTCTTAGATTTGGGCCTTTCATGGTGGCCCAGATTTCCTGGATGTTTCTTGTCAAGAATTTGCTGGATTTAATGTTTACTTTGAGAAATGAATCTGTTTCCTCTATACTACCTTCAACACCTGAGATTCTCTCTTCCATCTCTTGAATTCTGTTGGTTATGCTTGCAGTTAAATGAGTGTTGTTTCTATTCATCTAACTTGATTTTCCATATCCAGAACACTCTCAGTTTTTGTTCTCTTTTTGCCTCTATTTCAGTTTTCAGGAATTGAACTGTTTGCTTGATCTGTTTCATGTTTTTTTCTTGGTTTTATTTGAGAGACTTATTAATTTCTTCCCCTTTTTGTCTTTTCCTTCAGTTCTTTAAGGATTTTTTCATTTACTCTTTAAAGGTTTCCATCATCCTCAAAAAGTTACATTTAAAATTGTTTTCTTCTTCTTCTGGGTGAGGATAATCAAGTCTTCCTCCTGTATGACCATTGGGTTCTGGTGTAACCATGTTGTTTTTTAAGTTGTTGGGTAAATTCTTTCACTGGCACCTATACATCTCTTCCTTCAGTTGGTGATGGCATCGTCTTTGCCTCTTGTTTCAATCCTTGCAGTGGCTGTCTATGTCTTTGGGAACTGTTCTGGGTCTGCTCTGTACTGTCACTCTCTGTGTCTCAGGGATACACTGAGGTCTCTCTTAACCCTTTATTTTAGCCTGCTGTCTTTGTCTGCTCTCTTGTTTTGCTCTCTTCATCCATTCTGTTCAGTCAAGGGTTATGCTTCAGAGTTCCTCTCTTGGTTCTCTCTATTAGTCTTATCTGTTTAGTTTCTGCTTGTGTTTCAGCATTCCCCAGATGTTGTCAGGGGGGTGGTTGGAAAATTTGGGAGCAAAGGGGGACTTGTAGCTTTTAGGGTCTAATGGACAGGATGGGGATGTTGGAGCAGCCTATCTGCAGGAAACTCATCTTTTGCTGGCTAGAGAAGCTGAGGCAGGTGGGGGTGGGGTTTTTCCCTGGCACAGAGGACAAAGAGAGTGGGGAGTCCCATTAGGTGTCTGATCACTCACTTTTTGGTTCTCTTTGCTTAGTAGCAGACTGTGTTTCAGAGTTCTGGTGTAGGAGGTCCTTTTGTATTTGTGTTGCTTTCAATGGTAAAACAAAGAAACTGCCTTGGACTTTTGATAGGGCAGTACTTAGATAGGTGGGAAGACAGAACTGAATGCTGGGAGGAAGGAGGCAGACAGGGAGAGCTGCCATGAAGTCGCCAGGTCAGAGATGCTGAATCTTTCTCAGTAAGCCAGGACCTCATGGTGATACACAGATTAATGGAAATGGGTTAGATCAGGATGTGAGAGTTGGCCAAGAAGAGGCTAGATATAATGGTCCAAGCAGTAATTAAATTAATATAGTTTCTTTGTGATTATTTCAGGGGTTAAGCTAGCCAGGAAGCAGGATGCAGCCTGCTCCTCCATACAACAGAGTTCCACTAAGGTTGTAGGGGGATAGAAGGGTTTGGGGACAGAGTGGGACTTGTAGATTGCAGGGCCCAAAGGATGGGATGTAGGTATTAGAGCAGGCTCCCTGCAGTAAAGTCACCTCTTGGCTGTCTAGAGAAGCCTAGGCAGGAGATGGAGAGATGGCTCAGAGGTTAAGAGCATTGCCTACTCTGCCAAAGGTCCTGAGTTCAATTCCCAGCAACCACATGGTGGCTCACAACCATCTGTAATGAGGTCTGGTCCCCTCTTTTGGCCTGCAGGCACACACACAGACAGAATATTGTATACATAATAAATAAAATAAATAAAAAAGAAAAAAAGCTGTCTTATTAAAAAAAAAGAAGCCTAGGCAGGTACGGGAGGGGTTAGGGGTTTGTCCTCATATGGAGGACCTAGAGAGTAGGGTGTCCCACTAGGTGTATGATCATTCATATTTTGTTCCTCTCTGTGTTTCAGAGTTTCAGGCTGTGTTTCAGAGTTCTAATGAGGTTGTAGGGGATAGGAGGGTTTGGATGTAGAGTGGGACTTATAGCATGCAGAGTCCCATGGATGGGATGAGGGTATTGGGAATATGTATAGATTTTATTTCATGAAATACACTTAGCACGAATTTTTATATTAAAATATTCAACTAAGTAATAATTGCATTTTGTTACCCTTAGTTGCTTTTAGATTGAAGGAAATCTATACAATATATTCTAATTGTACTTTTTTCCCTTTCCTCAACTGCTCCCAGATCTCTAAAACTGCAAACACACCCATTTCAATGTCCTTTTCTTCACTCTTTCTCTAGCAAATCAACAAAAATGAAACTCATCCAAATATAAACTTCACAAAAGCACAATAATGGAAACTAAATACAAAAGTAAAATAAAAGTATAGCTAACCCCCCCCACAAAAAAACATTATGAGACAAAAGTTCCACAAAAATGTCATTTAGTATGTTTTGTATTGCCCAATGACTACTGAGTATGGTGTCTGTTCTGAAATATGGTTAATATATCTCAAGAGATTCCATTGGAGAAATGTAGTTTTTCCTGTGAAAGCTGATAAAATGTGCAGTGAAGTTCTTGGTTAGGTGTGGAGTCTATATTCAGCTCTACAAATCAGTGCTGGAACACTGTTTGCTTTGAACCTGTGCCAGTCCCGTTCATACTGCCAGAGTATCTATGAGTTCATTTAGACTTCAGTCCTTTGCAGTCCAGAGGTTGTAGTTTCCTCGGAGTCATTCATCACCTCTTACTCATAATTTTTCTGCATCCTCTTCCAAATAAGTCTGCTAGCCCTGAAAGGGGGGGGGGGGTTTGTTGCCAAAATACTGTTTAGGATTGATTATTCCAAAATCTGTTTTTCTTTGTGTATGTTATAGCTTTGTTTCTTTGTGTTACTTCCCATCTATTTTAAAGAAGACACTTCTCGTTTATGTTTGAACAAGGAACTGATCTATGGGGATGGTAGAGTTCTACTAGGAGTAATTTTGTTGCTATGTTCCTTTCACAGAACAATAGTACTTGGTTATCTCATAGAAATATAATCTGTCTACTCTTAGGTTCTTGAACGACTTAGCAGCATCAGTTATTGGTTCCATCTCTTGGAGTGGTCCTTGAATCTCATCAGATAGTGACTGATCATTTCCACAATGTTTATGTCACTATTCTACCAGCATATTTTATAGGCTTATCACCTTTTGAGGCCACAGTCTTTGAAGCTGGGTTGATTATATTTCTCCTCTGTGAGCATAGAGGAGCTCCTGGACCATAAATACTAGTCAATGGGGGTAAAGTCTCAAGTTAGGCATGAGTATTACTTCTCCATATTCAGTGAGACATGTCTTAATTTTCTACTTTCATAAAGAGACACCATTGCAAAGGAAACTCTTATAAATAGAAATCATTTAATTGGGTTTGATTACAGCTTCAGAGATTTTATCCATTATCATCACTGTGCGTAGTATAACCGACTGCAGGCACGCAACTGGAATAGGGAGAGAGAGGAAAAAGACAAAGAGAAAGAAAAAGGAGAAAACAGAGAGAAGCTAGGCCTGGAATGGAATTTTGAATCTTGAAAGCCCAGTAACACACTTTCTTCAAAAAGGTCTTACTTACTCTAGTCTTTCTAATTCTTTCAAGGAGTTCCACTCTACGGTGATTAAATGTTCCAATGTATGAGCATATGGAGGCCATTTTATTCAAAGATATGCATATGTTGTCTTTAGCAAAAGATCCTGGCCCTTAGTTTGTAGAGAACAATATAAAATTTGTCAGTTTGAGTCACTGTCTCACCCATTATTTCATGACTTTAGATTTCTTCCATATGTACATACATAACAATATATATCAACATAATAAAGGCAGTTTATAGAAATCCCAGAGCCAACAACAACTTAATGGAATCCAAAGCAATACCATTTTGTAAACCTTCAAAAGAACTTGCTGTACATATTTGAAGTATTGTCTCTAATATATAACATGTATATACTCTAGGCAGTATTTTTTCAAAAAAGTATAACTTTAATAGTACCATAATTTCATTTATTTAATGAATTTCATTTAGCTCATATTTACTCATTTTTATTCCAATATATTTTGTTGTTGACATATAAGAGTTATATATGCAATGCTTGGAAGATATAAAATCCATTCTCATACTTTTCTTACATAGCTGGCGGGTTCATTCTATTCTTCTCTTTTTTTCCAGAAGTTTCTGTTTTCAATAAATTAGAATTTTCTTTCATGATGCTTATTTCCAAATGCAAGTCATTATGTTTTCTCATGTGTTTTTCTAATTCTTAATTTTGTACTTAGTTCTAACTGATTTGACTCATTATATGAAGGTTTAAATTGTGGTATTTTTAGCTTCATTTTTTTTTCACAAAGGTCATATAGTTATTGCAGCATCACTGTCAAAGAAATATCTCTTTTCTTCCACCTCATCCCTACAAAGTTCAAGTATTAGATGGAAGAGAGTCCTACTTATCTATGTTTCCATTAATTCACGAGTGCTATTCCATCTTTATCATGCAGCTTTGTAAGTATTGACATATAGGGAACCTGAAATGATCTTATCCTATAGCCATACTGATGAATATTTTGCATATCACCATAGAACCTTGATCAGGCGATGGATGGAGATAGAGACAGAGACCCACACTGGAGTACTGGACTGAGCTCCCAAAGTTCCAATGAGGAACAGAAGGAGAGAGAAGATGAGCAAGGAAGTCAGGACCAAGAGGGGTGCACCCACCCATGGAGACAGTGGGGCTGATCTATTGGGAGCTCACCAAGGCCAGCTGGACTGTGACTGAAAAGCAGGGTATAAAACCAGACTTTCTGAATATGGCGGACAATGAGGGCTGCTGAGAAGCCAAGGACAATGGCACTGGGTTTTTATCCTACTTCATGTTCTGGCTTCGTGGGAGCCTAGCCAGTTTGGATGTTCACCCTCCTAGACTAGGATGGAGGGGGGAGGACTGTTGACTTTCCACAGGGCAGGGAACCCTGACTGCTCTTCAGACTTGAGAGGGAGGGGGAGAGGAGTGGAGGGAGAGGGAGAGGAATGGGGAGGGAGGAGTGGGAGGCTGGGAGGAGGGGGAAATTTTCTTTTTCTCTATAAAAAAAAATGTTAGAGATACCAGAACTATGGGATACTGGCTCCGTAGAACTACTATCAAGGAGTAAAACCAACTCATGAAAATAAGTCTGTTGTTGGCACAGGCCATCACTCATAGATCACAAAAAACCAAGACACACATAGATCATATAGGGCTTGAGGATGCTGGGTGGCTATGTAAGTTGCCTGAATGCTTGATAACGCATGTGCAGCCATGGAACCAAGAAGTTCCAGGACCTGGGTGGTGGCTAAGCATTCTGCCAGAACATTGGCCACTTTGGTTGGTTTGGTTAGGATCCGTTGTATTGTTCATTCTTCAGCAAAACAATGGTATTTGCCTTTCTCCTAGATCATGTCTTTCTTAATCTCATGTACTTGACAACAAGAGCAATGTCAAGAATGTGTTCCATATCATAGAATGGGTCTTAAATTCAAGCAAATAATGGTTTCTTACTCCCACAGCATTTGTGCCACTATTACAACAATGTATCATGTAGGCAAGTCTGTGTTTTACTTCAAAGTATTAAGAGCTGGGTTGCTGTTAAATGTCTCCTCTGGAGCACTCATAATACCTAGCAGTATGGGGAACACTATCCAGGAGCAATGAAGAAACCAACTCAAATTCTCCATGTTCTGTCAGATCTATAATTGTTGGCCCTTAGAAATAGGACCTTATTATTTGTTTGTGTAAAACAAACATTAGCTTCTAAAATGGTCTCAATTACTTGGGGGATAACACCGGTAAACTTTGGTCAACAAAATCTATTAAATATAATTCCCATCTATTAAATATAACCTCCCACTGGAGGTTCCATTTGGTAGGAATAGACATCTCTGTGAGGCTTTCTCTTCTGTTCTATGATGATTTCACTGATGTTTCTTTCATTTATATCTTATACACTAAGAAGTTTACTGGAGGCAGTTTCTATAACAATTTGCAAATGGTCCATAGTTTCAGGTATCCCTCCTGGGATTTTCTCTCTATTCCCAACTTCTTTCTCCTCTTCATATGTTATTCCATTTCAGAATCATCTCCAATGTGATCCAAAGTTATTGAACTACTTTCCCTTTCTCAAAAAAGTTTCCCTGCCTCTTAGTCTCTGACTCCTCACCTTAAACCTGTAAACTTAAGGGCTGACAAGGGAGGGGGACTTGATAGGGGGAGGGAAATGGGAGGCAGTGGTGGGGAAGAGACAGAAATCTTTAATAAATAAATAAATTAAAAAAGGATAGTATTAGTTTCTATATGTCAATATTTTATTATGAAATTCATTTCCTTTTTCATGTAAACTCTAAAATGTCTTTATATTCAAAACTTATTTGTTTTTTTAAATAATGTGGCATCATGATTTCATGTAACCATTTGATGATTTGACATTATATGATGTTGCTACCTATATTCTGTAAGCCTGAAATATCTGTCTATTTTCTCCAATTATTTTTATATTTGTAAGTATTGTAAAATTTTCTACCAGTGGTTCTTACTCATATTTTGTTAACTTTGTAAGTAAAACTGTCATCTCTGACTTAGGTTGTTTTTTATTTCTTCTTTGTTTTAATATTCTAATTCTACTCTTAAACTTATTGTGTCACAAAGCTATAAAGCTTTTTATATTAAAAGTATTTCTTGCAATTCTGGCTTTTTAGTTTAGATTCTATTTTTTTAGTTTAGATTCTTAGTAAATTTGTGAGTAACTTTCTATTGAGAAAATTAGGTCATTTACAAAGGAAAAGTGTTTTTCTTTTTCAAATGTAAATGCATTTATTTTGCTTCCTCATCTTATTCTATTCCTTAGTACTTCCAAAATAATATTAAATAGGAGTGAGCAGAGAAGGTAAGCTTGTGTGGTACATGACCACAGGTAAAGAACTACGCTCATTTTTCCAATTTAATATTATATGAAAGAATTTTTATAGATTATTTCTGTCAATATGAAGTTTTCTTCTATTTTCTTCTATTATAAGCCTTATCATAAGTAGCAGATAATAATTTTGTTAAATGTTTTCGAACAAGACAGATTTGATCAGACAGCCTTTTTCGTTTCTTCTGTTTCATTTTCTGTTTTCTTTTCTTTTGCATAGCTTATAATGTGGTTGAGGTGGTTTTAATAAAAATACATCAACAGGTCATATATTTGAATGCTTAATCATGAAATACTGTAACTGTTTGAAAGAATTAAAAGGATTACTAGGGGTGGCCTTGGTGGAGGTCATTTGTAACTGGGTATTAGGTCTTCTTGGAAGTTCTGGTAGAATTCCACATTGAAACCATCTGGTCCTGGGCTTTTTTTGGTAGGGAGGTTTTTGATAACAGCTTCTGGCTTTGTGGGAGCCTAGCCTGTTTGGATGTTCACCTTCCTAGACCAGGATGGAGGGGGAGGACTTTGGACTTTCCACAAGGCAGGGAACCCTGACTGCTCTTCAGACTGGAGAGGGAGGGGGAGAGGAGTGGGAGGAGGGGGAAGGAAATGGGAGGCTGGGAGGAGGCAGAAATTTTTTTTTCATTAAAAAAAATAGATACCTTAGCCATTGGTCCTGGGCTTGTTGAAACTTAACAAGTATTTATGCAAATTTCCAATTTCTTCTAAATCATTACTTTTGTAAAATTAAAAAAAAACCCTGAATTCCTAGAAAATGGAATTTAAAATACAAAAATACAAGCCCAAATAAAACACATGGAGATAGATAGATAGATAGATAGATAGATAGATAGATAGATAGATAGATAGATAGATAGAGAGATAGAGAGATAGATAGAGAGATAGATAGAGAGATAGATAGAGAGATAGATAGAGAGATAAATAATAGATAGATAGATGATAGCTAGATGATAGATAGATAGATAGATAGATAGATAGATAGATAGATAGATAGATAGATAGATTGATTTCACAGCAGAAAATTTGTTAATGACATGTGTATCTGGACAATTAATGTAGGGATCTTCTATTTCTCTTGTAACTTTATACTTATGTAATTGCAAATGAATAAAAGTTATGGAAAAAAAGAATTCTAATAATCATTCCAAGTTTCTTTTTCATGCATTTCCTGCCAAAAATCATAGAACACTGTAGAGCATAATGCCTTTTTCCCATTGCAATTCACCAAATATGTATACAAATTCTTTCTGGGAAGAGAGTGAAATCTTAGCTATCTTATTGCTCACAGCAAAAGCAGCACTACTGATATACTGATATCATAGTTTACCTATAAACCCAGTTCATATGTGCGATTCTATGGAATTGCCATATACTCTATGGCAGATGAATTATTTAGAGAGTATAGTTTTATTCACATAGCAGACCCCTTCTGATCTCTTCCATGATATCTGACCCTCAGACAAGTTTTTGTTAGTCTAATCACTCATGGTACAGGACATGAAATTGCCACTAAACAGGGAGTCACAGCATCACATGCCATATTGAGTGAGTCATACAAATATTGCCCTCTTCCTCCTGCAATGTTCCATCTTCAGTTGAATGCTCACTGCTCTTTATAGGCACTCTCCAATTGTTCTTACCTAACTCATCTTTGATTCTGTCTATGCCTTTATGGAATGATATTTCCTAGTTAGACATGAACAGACATATATTCATGCAAATGAAAGACAAAAGCCATTTCTTGCTTGATGAAACAATGAATATTCTTAGAGTTCTTAAAAAAGTATGGGTGAAGGATTACTAAAAGGAGAAAACTTGAAAAATCAACTGTCTCAGTTAAAATACAACTGCAGAATGGATGAAAGTTAGCAAAACTTATGTCTGTAGAGTTTATCCCACAATTCAGTTCCCCAGAAGAATCTTATTCACAAAGTGTTTTCTGCTTGCATATCCTTTATGGAGATTCCATAAGTCTTTTACCTTTCTCTGTCCCTGAGTCTTGTGCACTTCATGAACTTCCTGAGATTTTTAAGCTCTCTTGGCTTTCTGAGTCTTACAATGTACAGTAGATAATTCCCAAGACATATAAAGGAAATCCCAAGTTTGTCTTTGTTTTCAACCTTAATAGACAACTGAATCGGTCAAATATTGTTTAGACTCTGCATTCTATAGTTAAGGAATTTCCTTAAGATTCATCAATATAATGTGAAAGTGATTTGTATTCATGTTATCCACTGTTGTGATAAAACACTATAAACATAGTTTACAGTTTCAGAGTATTATTCCAAAATTGATGGAGATTTAAGTCTGCATGTTACCAGAATAGAAAAATCATTAGAGCAGGAAACTAGAGATAATTTTTTTTCAATCACAAACATAAACTGTAAGTTTCAGAAACTTCCATGATAGTAAATTAGAAGTTGAGTAACATTATAAACATCAAAGCCTAATCACCATGATGTACTACTTTGTTCAAGGCTGCACAACTTTCCCAAAGAGTATTCCTAGCTAGGGATTAAGTGTTCAAATATCTGATCCAATGAGAGACCTTTCCCATTAAAACCACCACAGGAGCTGGGCGGTGATGGCATTTGCCTTTAATCCCAGCACTTGGGAGGCAGGGGCAGGAGGATCTCTGTGAGTTTGAGACCAGCCTGGTCTACAAGAACTAGTTCCAGGACAGGCTCCAAAACCACAGAGAAACCCTGTCTCGAAAAACCAAAAAAAAAAAAAAAACCTAGATGCCCTTCAATAGAAGAATGGATGAAGAAAGTATGGAATATATACATATTAGAGTACTACTCAGCAGTAAAAAGCAAGGACTTCTTGAATTTACATACAAATGGATGGAAATAGAAAACACTATCCTGAGTGAGGTAAGCCAGACCCAAAAAGAGGAACATGGGATGTACTCACTCATATTTGGTTTCTAGTCATAAATAAAGGACATTGAGCCTATAATTCACGATCCTAGAAAAGCTAAATAAGAAGGCGAATCCAAAGAAAAACATATAGGCATCCTCCTGAATATTAACCTTCATGAGGCGATGAAAGGAGACAGAGACAGAGACCCACATTGGAGCACAGGACTAAAATCTCAAGGTCAAAATCAGGAGCAGAAGGAAAGAGAACACGAGCAAGGAACTCAGGACCGCGAGGGGTGCACCCACACACTGAAACAATGGGGATGTTCTATTGGGAACTCACCAAGGCCAGCTGCCCCGGGTCTGAAAAAGCATGGGATACAACCGGACTCCCTGAACATAGTGGACAATGAGGACTACTGAGAACTCAAGAACAATCGCAGTGGGTTTTTGATCCTACTGCATGTACTGGCTTTGTGGGAGCCTAGGCAGTTTGGATGCTTACCTTACTAGACCTGGATGGAGGTGGGTGGTCCTTGGACTTCCCACAGGTCAGGGAACCCAGATTGCTCTTCGAGCTGATGAGGGAGGGGGACTTGAACGGGGGAGGGGGAGGGAAATGGGAGGCGGTGGCGGGGAGGAGGCAGAAATCCTTAATAAATAAATAAATTTTAAAAAAGGATACCATTTCACACTCCCCCTCCCCCCCCCCAAAAAAAAACCATCACAGGAACTTGTTTGAGTACTACCATGTAACCAAACACATCTTGGGCATTATTTAATTTATATTTCTCCTTGAAGAAAATAAGGCATAGGCTCTCGCCAGTTAGCTAATATTACTATCTCCTTGGTAAGCATTTCCTGGATTTTCTATGGATAGAAATTGAATCATTGACTATTTCTCCCATAGATGTTAATGCAAAACAGATATTTTGATGTCATCTTAATGATTTTATTTCTGCACAATCAACAATGATTAGAACTTTTTGTGCATGTCCTGACAAGAAAGGAATGAAATGATAAGAAAAATAAATGATATTTAGCTGTTTTATGTTCAATATTTTCCATTGTTCTATTTTTTTCAAAGCTATCAAATTGCTGGGGGCTTCACATCATCCACATGAAATATTTGGTACAATAATAATTTCAAGGTTTATTAGTGTATCTACAGCTCCTGGTTTCAAAGAACCATATTTATTAATGCTCCTCACAAAATATAACAATAAAATTTCAATATTATTTCTCACTTCTTCTAAGAGAAACAGCCATATCTTTATCTTTTTATGCATGTAAAGCATGCAATAATCAATAGTAACTATTATGCAGTACGCTTTTTATTCTATTTGGCTTCACTAAAAGTAGTTTTGTTATCATACAAAGAACCTATGGCTATGAGAATGGGGAGTGCAATTAAAAAACCACTATGTGCATGGGAGGTGAGACATGAGCATTAAGTAATATTACCTACCCTGATGATTCCGCTCTCTGTAATATATTCTACTCACATTGTACATAGCACTCATAGTAAATATACTCAGAGATGAAGCAGGATGTTATTGAGAAGTTCCTGTTCTACCCAGTTAAAATATTTGAGAGGAAGATGTCTCTTAGAATGACACACCCTAATGTTCTCATTGAGCATGCCAGCAATGGCAAGAATCCCTTTGTATAAAGTGCCTGTTTGCTGCTGCTCATCCGGCAGACTTCTGTTTTAAATTGCCAGAATACCAATGTCCTCCTATTTAAGATAGCTAGTTATTCATGTTTATTAATCACTTAGTGAGGAAGAACCTATCTTTACTATTACATTATCGAGTACATATTAGAGTTGTTTATTATATTAATCTAGATTCTAAAATTTCTGGTGTTCATTGCAAAAGTTCTATTACCACAGAACTTGAAACTGTGCTTTTATCTAAGTCTTGAGAAAAGAGAGGAATATGCTAGTGGTCTCCAATTTTCTATCTTGTCATCTTCCATATAATCACTTTCTCTAAAATCTCTTTCACTCAGTTCTCCAGTAGTAAGGCCTTTCTCTAATATATTTTCTATATTCATTTCATATGTTTTAATTTCTATGTGTGAGAGAAATGTGGTAATGCTTATCTTTCTTTGTCTGGCTAAGTTTATGTGACATAATAATTTACAGGTCCAAACCAGTTCCCACTTAATAACTCTTTGTCAAGTATATATGCTATATATTTAATCCAAAAATCTCTTGAAACAATGCTAGACAAGTTTCATATCTTATTACTATGAGTAACAATGAAATATAAATTCATATTCATTTATTTTTGTGTAGGAGATTACTCCATTTCTTTTCAGTTTAAATGTGAGAATAATACATGTAGATCTTGTGTTAAGTGTAGTTTAAGATTTTGAAGAAGCTCTACACTTACATATTGAGTTTACTAATTTACATTTGCACCAACAATGTTTGAGAGTAATATTTTCCTCACTCACTACTTGTGTTTATTATCTGTCTGGTTTTAATAAGATCTATTCTAACGGAAATGAGTATGAACTTCAATTACATTTTAAAATATCCCATCCCAGCCCCAAAACAGGCTGAGCTGGGAGATCTTATGACCCCGAAGAAGGGAAGGGGTGCCTGGGCTCAAGTTGGGATGGGATAGAAGAGAGAGGCAGTAGCAGGGGAAAGAAGCCCCTTCAGGATGACCAGAAAGTTTAGGGGGTTGAGGAATGTCTGTGCTCCCTTTCTGGGGCTTTTGCCGGCCGGTCAGGAACACACTCACCCCTCCAATGGATCTTCTGGTGCAGGATCAGGGCCCCTTGCCTGCCAGAATGGGGAGAGCTTGGGGGAATGGGACAGTTGGGATGGAGGAAGGATAGATATGGGAACAGAGAAGTAGATATCTTAATTAAGGGCGTCATTTTAGGGTTTGCAAGAGACTTGACTCTAGAGAGGTTCCCAGGTGTCCAAGGAGATGTCCCCAGCTTGTTCCTTGGGCAGCTAAGGAGAGGGTGCCTGAACTGGCCCTACACCATAGAACCTTCATCTGGCAATGGATGGAGATAGAGACATAGACCCACATTGGAGCACTGGACTGAGCTCCCAAAGCCCAGATGAAGATCAGAAGGAGGGACAACATGAGCAAGGAAGTCAGGACCGCAAGGGGTGTGCCCACCCACTGAGACAGTGGGGCTGATCTAATGGGAGCCCACCAAGGCCTGCTGGACTGGGACTGATGGAACATGTGATCAAACCAGACTCTCTGAATGTGGCTGACAAGGAGGGCTGACTGAGAAGCCAAAGACAATGGCACTGGCTTTTGATTCTACTGCATGTACTGGCTTTGTGGGAGCCTAGTCTGTTTGGATGCTCAACTTACTAGACCTGGATGGAGGGGGGAGGACCTTGGCCTTCCCACAGGGCAGGGAACCCTGACTGCTCTTTGAACTGGAGAAGGACAGGGAGTGAGGGGAGGTGGAGGGAAATAGGGGGAAGGTAGAAGGTGGAAATTTTTAATAAAAATAAAAATAAAATTTCATTTGTGAACTGAAAAAAAAAATCCCCCTGTGGGTAAGGACTTTTTACATTCTTTTTCATAAATTTTGTAGCTCTTTTGTTCTTCTTGTGAGAATGATCAATCCAGAATATTGGTTCATGTATTTATTATAACAACGGTTTTTGGTTTTTAAGTTTTTGAGTCCTACCTATTTTCTGCAAACTAATGATATTTTAGATGCCTCACATTGCATCTCATTTTTCTGGTCATTTATCCACTTTTTGGTTGTCTCATTTTTAGTGTTTAATCTTTTTTTTTAATTTGTAAATTTTTTATTTTGTACCCTCACATGTGAATGTTTTCTTTAGGATCTATACCTGTAGCCTATAAGATTTTCTCCTAAATTTTCAGATGTCAGTTCTTTTAATGTGGGCCCTTGTTTCCTTTAGTTGACTTTCTATTGGGTGAAGACATTCTTGTTTCAGTTATCGGCATGTGATTATGTACATACCTAAGTAGTATTTTAAAAGGGGATGTCTTCTCCACAATGCACTTTTTTCCTAAACTTTGTTGATAATCAGAAGATGGTACATGTATGACTCTTGGTAAGTATGCCTCAATAGCACTAGGCAAATCCAGTGTTTGTTTTTAACATAGGATTCTATTGGTTACCTGTGTTCTTTCATTTGCACATGAATTTTAAGAGCTTTTACTCTAGTAAATTTAAGAATATCAGTGAGATTTCTATCAGGGGGTATTGAATCTCTTTAGTGACTTTGATTTTATGATTATTTTAGTAATATTATTTTTCTAATCAGTGAATATGAGCAACCTTTATATCTGCATGTGATTTATTTTTTTGCAGAAGTCTTTTGTATTTTTTTGTGGAGAATTTTGCTAGTAGCTATGTTTTATTTCTAGGAATTTTAAGTCAGGTGTGAATGTGATTCTTTGCACAATTTAATTCTTAATGAGTACACTATTAGTTTATAGCAAAGTTCCTGATTTTCATATATTGTTTTTTCTGTTATGTTAATGTGCTGAAGTTGTATGACTAAGACATTCTGAATCTTTAACAATTTATTTAAGGAATGTATAAATATATAATCATGTAATCTATAAACAGACATAAATGAACTTCTAAACTTTCTTCAGAGGAATCCTTTATATCTCAATATTTCAAAATTATACTTGAAAAATATATATATATACTAAGTATAGTGCTGAGCATGTATAGAAGTTCCTGTCCCAGGTTTTAAAGCAAATTCAGTCTCTGTCCATTTCCTCTAATGATAACTATGCATTTGTTTTGTTCAAGCTTTATACTGTTGAAGTATTATCTTTACAAATTTTATTAAGAATTTTTTTCATGAAAGGATGTTTATCTAGTCCTAGAATTTTTAATTTGCTGTTTTATTGGTATTTCAGTCACATTGACTTCTCTCCTGCATTAGCATTTATCCCTTCTGATTAAATTTTGAAAGAAAAATTTTTGGAAATGTATACAATTTTAATAAATATTCCAATTCATGATTTCATAATTTTATTGAAGCATTTTACTAATGGCTCCACAGATTTCAGTAGTGTTTGTAAAATTATTTATTTTTTATTGTGATTAATTTTATTTCTTTGGATGTTTTGCTCTCTTATTGTGTTCTGGGAAAGGGTACACCAAATTACCTTTTAAAATATGAAAATGTTTGTTTCCTTCGTATTTATCATTGTTTTGGGGGTCACTATTCTCTATTTCACTAATTTTATGCAGAATACATTATAAATTCTAATTTAAATTTCATTTTTTTCTTATTGATTAAGAATGTGATTTGTTGACTTGTTATCATACTTTATGTAGATATTTCCATCTCATTATTGGGATGCCTGCAGTTATGTTCAATATGCACAATTGATTTTCTTTCTTCTCTGTCATGTTCTGTAGCACACATCAAAGCCAATTTTAAAGAAATCAAATTGCTAAGTGGGAAATTCACATAACACAGTCAAGTATCTTGGTTTTTTTGACAGGCAGAAGATTCCAGGGTTTATAAATAGAACAGTGAATGTGCAGATCCTTAGAAGGATAAAGCATATTCCTTCAGTAATCTGTTAATGCAATAATAAATTTACCTGGGTCTTCATTGTCTCCCCATCATAAATATAACAGCTTACAGTAGAGATCACTTTGTGTTTGTATGGTTCTCTCACAACACATGTGACAATCACAGAGTAACAGGTTTTGGAATTATCTTAATACATTGAGGGTCTGGATATTTCTAACACTCACAGTGAAAAGCTGGTTATTAGCTTTTAAAGGGCTAAAATGATTGACACCATTAGAGAGTTTGTAAGTCTACAATCCCAGTGGTCTCGGCTCAGTGGCCTTATTCTGTTGTTGCCAACAGCTCCTGTTGTGCTTTCTAACTGAAGTCACTTTTGAAATCATCTAAATAGTCAGATCATAATGTTCCAGTGGGAAAACTTAGTTCCTAAACCTTCGTGAAACATTTGATACCTGCTTTTGCTCACAGTTATATTCAAATCTTCATTTGTTTCTGCTGAATTTTTTAGCAGAGGCCAGTACTTATTCTTTTAAGGACAATATAATATTGTCCAAACTTAAACATAAAGGCCCCATATTTTCAGTTTATTGGATAGTCCAGTAAAGAAATAAAGAAAAATGAGGCATTGAAGTTTGCAGGTAAATAGATAAAACTAGAAAAATATGCTGAATGAAGCAACCTAAAAAGAAATTGCTGTATGTTCTCTCTCATGTGTCTTGCTTCAAAGCTATAGATTAACTAAGGCTTCCAGTAGAAGGTATTGAGAGGAGGACACATAAAGAAAGCAAAATAAAAGTAGGCAGTGTGAAAGTAGAGATGGGAAATAATAGAAATTGGCATGTTTAAACAAAGAGAGAGTACATAATTCAGGGAGATGAGGAACAGTGGAGATGGTTAATCACACAAAAGAAAAAGAAAAGGCCACATTTAAACCATTTCTCTTTTGACTCAAGTCAAAACATAACTTATTTAAATATTTAAAGTGAGTTGGAAAGGAGGTAACCTCCATGGCCGAACAAGACTTATCCCAGAAATTATAGGTCATTAACAAAACTTCCAGTGCCAAAGTGTGGTACATACTTACATCTTACTGGTCAGGAATGTGCTACCATTCACCAATACAATAATCACTGATATTCCTTTTGGGTTCTCACCAGTCCTAGATGATAAGACCCTGTTGTTGAAGACACCATATGAATTGGTGGATATAAAGAAAGCAAGCTGAATCTGAGCCATAAACTTCCTACCTACTTCAGACTGTCAGAGCCCTGGAAAGTGCTATTATGTAGACTGCTGACGAAGAGCAAGCATCAAGTCTCACCCAGCTGTGAACATGGCCAACTGTTATACACAGACCTAGAAGGTGTTATGTAGACTGCTGTGGAAGAAAAAGCATCAGTAGTCTCACCCAGCTGTGAACCTTATAAACTACTGCACGAGACTGACAGTCAAATGCTCTTTTGTACAATAGTTTTGTATGGAACTGTTATATGGGGATAACCAAACTACTCTTTGCTTGAATTTGACTACCACTATCACTCCACAAGAAAGGATTTCACACCTGATTCTGTAAACCATTTCAGTCCCCAAGAAAGAGAGGCCATAGGTTTTAGGTTAAGATTTAATTAGATTGCTTAGCTAAATTTAAATAGTATTATTTTTTTACAATAGTTGTATATGTATTTTTTCACAGGAGATTACCACTTTCAGTGTTAATCAGAGAAGTCTCTTTTTCTAGTGAGTTGAGGTGAGTGCAGAGATTTATGACTGCACAAGGTGTAAATTCTGGATACATTATTCAGCCTTTTAATGTGATCTTTTTTATCTCTTCTTCTTTCTTTGTTCTTTTAATTTCTCTCAGTAAATACAGACTTGTGGACATCCATTTTATTCCTCAAATTAAACTTCAGCAATGCTTAGCCTTCTTTCTCAGCTCCGGTAGTGCCACCTGCCAGTATCAGGAAGTTTTTCAGATTTACCTACGTATCGTTGTCCTTTCAACAGCCTTTTAAAAAGTTAAAATAAACTCTATAATAATATAGAAGTATAACTCCCCTTAATACTAAAATTATCAATTTCTTCAAAGATCTATGATTATTTTGATATAAAAATGTGCTTGGTCCTTGTAGATGCCAGACTACTACTAATTTTAAGGCTTGTCAGTTGCTCACAGAGGAAGTAATGAGGTTATTCTAAAGTTTCTACACAAAAATTTACTCTTTACTATTTGATCCAAGTTTGTACTAAAATAAATGGGTGTTTGTGCTGATACTTCTCCTTCTGTTTACAATACGGTGAATGTTTGACTTTTGAAACAACTTATGATTAATATTGATGTTTTACCTGGAAGAATTTAGAATAATCTATGATATAAATTTCTGGGAAAGGATGTAGGAATTAACTATATTGGTCTAAGCTCTATGAATACTTTTGAGGGGTTATCAGTATTATATTAATTGAAGTAGGAAGACAATGGGAAGCACCTTTCAGAGATGGGGACCTGGTCTCATTAAATGGAGAAAATATGCTGGGGTATAGCACCAATTTTTGAATTTTTAATATATATATCAGCTACCTAAAAGACTTGATATTTTGAGTTCCTCAAAAAATAGACTGCATTCTAGGACTGTTAGCCAAAATAAAACCTTCCTTCCTTGAGTTGCTTTGTCAGGGTTATTTGCCACAAGAAAAAGAAGTAACCAGCATATTTGAAATACTTAGTATTTTTTTCCAGTAATAAGAATCAGAATTTGATATTTGTAGTTTTATTTAACTAATTGTCCAATCTATTTTTTATATGTAAAATTGTTTCAACATTAATAATCTTCCTTTACGAAATATAGAATTAAGAGAAACTAACTTGCTGATAACATTATAGAGTTTGCTTTTGTGTTTCTTTTCTTTTTAATTTGTTTTGGGGTCTTTTCTTTCTTGTCTTAGTTATATACACTTACTATTTCTAGAAACTTATTTGTAGAGGCCTTATATTCCCTGGAATTTTAAGTCAGAATGCATGAATTCACTAGGCTAAACCTCCAAAACAAAAACATTTTCAATTTCTGAAGGAAATAGGAGTACTAAATCAAATGCCTAGAATTAGCTATCAAGAAATGAGCAGCTATATGGGTGATTATCTAATTCCCAATAGGTCAAGAGATGAAATATTACCCTCTTGTTTGATGAAATTGATAATATAAAAAGAAATTGTATTCTGTGTCAAAAGAAACAGACTTATTTTAAAATGACTGTGACCAAATTTTTTGAATGTAAAGTCTTCTCCATTAATGGCAAATGGACATAGGAAAAGGTTTCTACAATGTACTTAGCTAAAATTTTAATTTAATCTGCTATAGGATTTGTTTGCCTTATAAATCCATAGCTTCAGAGTTTGCAGTTAAGACTTTGAAACATATGTTCTATCAGTTAGCATTATCTGCACACATTTGTTCCTCATTTTACAGATACCAAGGTAAAGAAAGATCTGAAACAGAACAAAATGATCTAGACACCGTTATATTAACATAGATGATTTGTTTGATTGAATGTGTGAATGTAAGATTAATCTATTTAAGCAGTATTTTGTTAACATAGTTTAAAGCTATGACTTGACTAATTATATCAAGCTTGGTATGAAAGATTTCAGTTTCTTTGTACATTCATACATAAAGAACATCAAGGCTGATGTGTTAGGCTTTCCTGAGAATACATAAATTAATGTCTATTCTCCAGAGAGCCCAATGCTAGACAAAAGCAACATTTCCACTAATGTCCAACTAGGTGACCCAATCAGTATTGGGATTGTTCACTGAACAGATGGTGAGGGTTTTACATAAAAGTATAAAAAACACCCAAACAATTACATCATTACAAGTCTCACCACATCACGTTTGATAACCTCATGGAAGCTAAATCATAGAGTCCCACTTCCAGAAAGACCCCCTTACATAGTTAACATCTTGCAAGATCATATTTCTCTGGAGGAAAACTTGGGTGAGTATTGCTTCGAATCCCAGAAGATGGCTATGCATTCCTCACTTTTATTTCATTTCATTGTTTGCTTCTCTGTATTTGTGAAGAGGTGTGTGTGTGTGTTTGTGTGTGTGTGTGTGTGTGTGTGTGTGTGTATGGGTTGGGGAGGTATATGTGCATGTGAAAGAGTGAGTGAATTTGAGTATATATCTTCAAGTGTGTGTATCTGTGCACATGTGTGAGTATGTATGTGTTTGCATAGGTATGTGTGTACACCTTTGAGTTTGTGTGAGTGTATGCATAAGTATGTGCATGTATAAGTGTTTGAGTGTGTTTTGTGCATGTACAGTGTGTGTACACATGTGTTTGTGCATGCATGTTTGTATGTATGTGTGCAATAAGTCATATATATCAGAGAATAACATGAGTCATTGTTGTAACACAAATTCTATTTATTCATAATAATAAAAACCTGGCAGGAGTTATAGGAGTGAAAGCTGAGAGATAATAGAAGCACAGCAGCCAGCTATTGGATCTCTTTCCTCTAGCAATGCACAGACCAAAGGAGAAATTCTGTCCCCAGACTTCCTCCTATGACTGTGCTTCAGTCTGACTGCTCAGACTGCTGCCTCAGACTGGCTGCCTAGATAGACTGCTACCTCAAATAGACTGCCAAAACTGCTGTTTCATACTGACTGCACTGAGTTCCTGTCTCCTATTCTTCATCCCTCTGGAAATCACCTCTCCTCTTATCATCAGAGTCAGAAGATTCAATATTGGCTGGATCTCAGATCCATTACTCTTAGAGTGATCTTACCTGTAAGGGTCTACATTATTCTTTTTCTTTGATAATTAGCATTTTCAAAAGTCAGAGATTCAATTATTATTTGTCTAGTTTCTGAATTTGGTTTTATTGTATTTATTGCTGATGTCAGTCATTGTAAGAAATCAATGAAGGTTTCTTTTGGGCCCTGTATGATCTTAGTAAATGATTAAATCTTCATTCCTACTTCTTCAATTCTGGCCTAAGCATTCAAAGCTGCTTCATGGCATAAAATCATGGTGTGGTTCATTATATAGAGATTGCCTTTGTACATCTGCATAATTTCTCTCTCCTAGAAGTTGATCTTGGAAGATTTTCATACCTCTAGCCCTATTTCATTGTTCAATGGTCTTAGCCTCATTTTTCCACTGGGTCCTCCATTGAAATTGTGGTGCAAGTTCCAAGGCAGCTGTAATCAAGTTTCTCTAGTCTTAAAGGATAATTCTATTACAAGTTGACCATGAGTTTATCATGTAGCATGCATCTCCAAACTATGCCATTGGCTGAAAGACACACACAACTGGCTTTTTCATGAATTCATACCCCCAAACTTGGGTGCCAGATGTAGTATGAAATCTAATTAGTTTGCTAATAAAAACTTGGAGTCAGCAATAAGGGAGTGAAAGCTAGAGGATCACAGAAGCAGAGTAGCTAGCCATTAAAGTTCTTACATTTACCAGTGCTCAAATCAAATGGATGATCCTGTCCTCCGACTGCCAGGTGGCTGCCACTCAGACTGATCCTAAGACTGGCTTCTTCAGATTGATCCCATCCTCAGGCTTCACTAAGCTCCTGTCTCCTCCCACCTTATATTCTTCTCTTCATCCAGTCACAACTGCTCTTACTCAAACTCCCTAGTGCTAGGATTGAAGACATGTGACCCAAGTGCTGGAATCACCTTTCTGTGAGATTTGCTTCTTTTTTAAACTGGATCATTTTCATGTAGCCCATGGTTGCCTTCAAATAACAAATCCTTCTGCTTGTCTCCTGAGTCTTGGGATTAAAGGCATGGGCCACCACTGCTTCGTCTCTAGTGGCTTAATCTGCACTCTGATCTTCAGACAAACTTTATTTGTTAAAACGCAAGAAAAAAAATCACTACAGTTGACATTCTCATATAAACTTATGTTAAGAAAGAAACATTGTACTAATATCTGTTTGGAACAGAAATGAGAAAACATTTGATACAATAGTAACAAAGTACAACCAATTGTTTGCCATTAACAAATTAGTTTTACTTCATGTTTCAATTTTTTGTGTGTTTTATTTTTGAAAAATAATGTACTTTGCTAATGTCTTAGTCACTATTCTCTCACAATGGAGAGACACCATGGCCAGGGCAAATTTTATAGTACTATTTAATTATGAACCTGTTTACAGTCTCAGAGGCATAATCTGTTATTATTATGACTGGGAACATAATGGAATGTAGAAAATTTTTAGTGTTGCATCATGATCCATAGTCAAAGAGAGACTCTTAATCTTTGAAACCTCAAAGACCTCCTTAATGTATTTCACTATATAGAAACAAAAGAGTCATTGCCAAATTCCTTTTATGAAGCTACAGTCACTCTGATACCAAAACCACACAAAGACTCAACCAAGAAAGAGAATTACAGACCAATCTCACTCATGAACATCGATTATTAGAATTCTACATGGAGTGAAATTCTAGTGCAAGTGTCTACAAATTAGAGCTATGTTAGAAGCTTTTCTTCAGATCCCAAACCTTGAAACTCATGGGAGAAATCAGATAATTATGAATTACAGGTCTCTAAGATATGATGCTGATGATATTAAAATTCATTATAAGTGTATAAAATGAATCATATAACTATTTATCCCCTTTTAAGACAAAGGTTGCATAATCTGGAACAAGAGATGGATGGAACATTACATGAGTCAGTAGAGACATTTGGTTATAACCAGCTCAATTTCCTGAGAGTCAGGTTCTGGATGGCATAGAGGAGTAGCTGACATTACAAAGAGAATTGAAAATTGGAGTGGGTGGCAATGTGTGACATTTGGCACACTAGATTTCTCGTACCACTTTAAACAAGAGCATTAAAAGAAATAATTCAGTAGGACTCTTGTTGGGTTGGAGAAATATTTGATTTTGCTTAGCAACAATATAGCACATGATTTTTACAATGTTGTATATGTTTGATAAACCTGAATAATTTAAAGTTGCATATACTTTCTGTTTAAAGTTGTTAAATTGGTGAAAAGTAAATTTTTAAAAAAAGCAATAAATCAGATGATAGAGTCTCTCTAGATTGTTGAAAATGAAACTGGCAAAATTCATGTTAAGATAAACTATCTATGGGGAAAATGTTGATATAAAGCCAAGTGCTGCGGTTGTAAGACTCTCAAGAAAAAACAAGTACAAACGTAAGTTGACACAAGTTTGTGAAAAGAGTGGAAGAGAAGTATACAATAGATAGATAGATAGATAGATAGATAGATAGATAGATAGATAGATAGGTGATACATTTTTTAAGTATAGATAATCATACATCCAGAATAGGCCATAGACATCCCTCTTTGAAAATAATCATAGTTTTGAATAGATATGTTTATCTAAGCTTGTACCCTTTCAACAGCTAGGTATGAGTAATAGAGAGCTGATTACTATTTTGTAGGTTTGGTCCTTGTAAGATCAAGGAAGCCAATTCAAACAGGAGATTCAGTAAACAAGTTAATATCTTTGTAGCTCCTTAGCCCTGAGCCATGTGGAGGAGTAAAAGCCAGCCTATTGAAGCCCTTTGGGCATGAAGTCAGTGCTATAGGATGAGCAAGAAGGATATCTATGGAGAATATAAGTTACTTCCTATCTGATATCTATTATCTTGTCCTCTATTCATGTCACTATATTCAATACTGCAACGTTGACAAAAAAATGGATACTAATATTATGGTACATTATTTCTGCTATTGGAACTTGATAATCTGATGATGTTTAATTTAATTTTTTTTAAGATTCTGAATCCTAAGATCAACATGAACTTACTTGGAGTTTATGGCAGTGGGTGTTCAGAGATCTTAAATATCCCAAGTAAAAAAACTTCCATTACATAATAATAACCCTGAGTTTAAAGACCTAGAAGACAATGTGGAAAAATTTTAAAAATATCAGCAAAAAAATAACCTGAAAATAAATCACCCTTAAGAATGAAAAAAAAATGTATTTTCCCAAACTATAAGATGACTGGATTAAATCCTAGTATAGGACCTGTATGGTATATAATATGCCAAGTAAGATGTTTTTAATGGGGTAAAAGTGGTATGGCAGTAATGGATACTACCAACTGTTTACTAATTGGATTTGAGACACAATTTATCAGACTTTTGGAGATCCAGCTTCTTTTGATTTACTCAAGTTCATGTAAATGATCATTTGTTTATGGTCCTTAAATCACCCCAGTAAACTCATCAATTAATGAAATTATATTTGGAGAGAATCATGGTTTATGTCTACCTCATTATATTTTCTGGTATGAATAGATATTTGGTGCTGTTTCAGTAGGAATAATCACTCAATAAAGACTAATTGGAAAATGAAAGTTGATATTACATTTAAGCTATTTAATTCATGAATTGTGAGCTATATTTGGAGTTTATGATCATCTGCATCAATTTTCTTAGGAAGGACAGAAGAGTATTAAAATTTTTCCTATTGGGTTGAAAATTAAACAGAAAATAATCGTTATCTTGAAATTTGATCTGACAGTTACCTTGAATCTGATCAATTCCAGCTTGAAAGAAGGCAGTTTAATGGATGGCATTTCCCCAGCCATAATTTAGCTGGATAACCAGAAAAATATTTTATGAATTTCAGAGGTTTGCCTTATGATGTGAGATTTCCCTCTGTATGTTGTAATTACCACATAATTGGAAAATAAAGGAACTGCTTTGGGCCTATAGTAAAACTATGGGGGAATAGAGCTAGGTAGAGAAAACTACCCTGAATCCTGGGAGAAGGGGGGCAGAGTTAGAGAGAAGCCATGTAGCCCTGCTGGGGCCAAATAAAACTTTAGCTGATAAGCCACAGCCACATTGCAATGCACAGATTAATAGAAATGGGTTAAATTAATATAAAATTTGGTTTCTAGCCATAAATAAAGGACATTGAGCCTATAATTCGTAATCCTAGAGAAGCTAAATAAGAAGGTGAACCCAAAGAAAAACATATAGGCACCCTCCTGGATATTAACCTTCATCAGGCGATAAAAGGAGACAGAGACAGAGACCCACATTGGAGCACCGAACTGAAATCTCAAGGTCCAAATCAGGAGCAGAAGGAGAGAGAACACGAGCAAGGAACTCAGGATCACGAGGGGTGTACCCACACACTGAGACAATGGGGGTGTTCTATCGGGAACTCACCAAGGCCAGTGGGACTGGGTCTGAAAAAGCATGGGATAAAACCGGACTCACTGAACATAGTGGACAATGAGATCTACTGAGAACTCAAGAACAATGGCAATAGGTTTTTGACTTCCCACAGGGCAGGGAACCCTGATTGCTCTTTGGGCTGATGAGGAAGGGGGACTTGATCGGGGGAGGGGGAGGGAAATGGGAGACGGTGGCGGGGAGGAGGCAGAATTCTTTAATAAAAAAAAATAGCCAATAAGAAGCTAGAACTAATGAGCCGAGCCATGATTTAATTAATATAGTTTCTCTGTGATTATTTTGGGGATAAGTGACCAGGAAACAACAAGCAGCCCCCTGCAAAAATTGGTGCAAATGTGGCTAAGTAAAATCTTCTTAAAGCCTGAGAAAGCATAAAATATAATTTTAGACACAAAACAACATAGTTAAGCACATCTTCTTGGTAGCCAGCATTTTGCTGGTGGCATGCCACAGCTCCTTTAAGAGGTCTTACTGATTCAGGGGTAGAAAAAAAAAGTGAGTCATTTTTTAAATGCCAGCTTTCTGGGCCATACTGTCAGCATGACCTCTAAGATTTTCAGGAGACCAAGCATTTGAATGGGGTTTGTGAGCAACGTGCTACAGACTGCTTGCTGGCAACATGGATTGGCTCTGTGCTCTAGAGATGGGGCATTGTGCATGGCTCATGAAGGCAGTGAGCAGATAAACCATGTTGCACTATGTGGGGCAAGCAGGCAGTGCTATATTTCTCCTAGCAATGGTGCAGCTTTAATTTTTAAGAAGTTTAATATTTTAAGAATTGCTTCTGGACAGTAAAAAATTACAGATATACAATTGGACAGATTCAGACATAAAAGACCTCTTAAATGGGTCACAGTGTGTTTAAAAATGTACATAGGCTTGGGAGAGAGAAGAAAAAGAGTATGGAGTATTATTAAAAGAAGTAAATGGTTTATAAATACAAAACAAAGTCTTTAAAGTGACAGAGAACAGACAGATTTAAAAAAGTAAAAAAAAAATTCACATAAAGATGGAAAGTCTGGATTATGTATATTATTATGTTATTTTTCAATTTTTGACTACAGAGAGACATTTGATTCTGGGGATTACTAAGCAAAAAAACAAATTCATATACTTTAAGTATATTCTGTCTTCAAATTTTGGGTCTAAGAATATGTTGTTTTGGAAAAGAGGTTGTTAATTTGTTTCCACAGATGAGGAGAATCTAGGGATAGCTTCCATACTAATATGGTTTGATGGACCAAAACCCGTTGAAAGATTGCAATGGACGCCCCCCAAAAATTCTTTCAACCAATTGCTGACTGAGATGAAACTAGCTCATAGGATACACCTTGAAAGACTTGATTACCAGCACCTCCAATCAGCAGAGAATAGTCTAGACCACTGTGCCCAAATTCCCAACTATCATTTAAAAATATGTGTTTACATTTAAGGGGATATGCTATAGAGATTTGCATTGGTATGGATTTGCTTTATTGATACAACTTTAAGGTTAATTTGTTGTATTTGTGTTTCTGCTCTTGATTAAGGTATTGTGCTTGTGCAGCTCATTTAAAAATGCATTGTATAATTAAGAAATATAGATTAATAGATAATCATCTATAATAGTCAAACTTGTAGTCATATTAGTTAAATTTTTTATATGTACAGAGGTATATTTCAGATAGACAGGGATTCTTCAAACCTTTCAAAGACTACAGAATATGGCATTTAAAATGTTTTAATACCTTAGGATTTTTCATGACAATAAGACACAAATGCTCCTTATATCTCCAGTCTACTTTAAGAGGAAGATGGGCATCAAAGAGGGTCCTCATGCAGTTGATTAGCCCTTTGGGCAAGAAAATGCTCTTGCCTGGACAGCTTGATGAACTGGACATGCAGGACCCACAGAGAAAAGACTGATGAACTTGCTTAAAGGTGAGACGGTCCTCCTGGGTTCATGAATGAATCTGCTAGATGCTTTACAGGACATAGAAGAAAATTACTGGCAAACTGCCAATATATGTGAAACTGTTTTTGAAATTTCCTGCTTCATAGAAAAGTGTGCCAGATACTATGGGCCTATAGGCTGAAGATGGATGGCCCAATGGACTCAGAATAACTTTGGGTGACTGTCCCAGTAGAAAGATGTCTTTGTCAATTCTAGAGATTTGGAAGTTGCTTACAATGAATTTATTGTTAACTTAAGTAATATTATATCCCTCTGGAGTCTTCAGGGGATCTTCCTTGCTAAAACATTACTTTTCTTAAACCAGAATGAATCCACAGTCTTTCATTTTCTCTGGAAAGCAGAACCTCTTTTCCAAAGTATGATATTTCTTTTTACCTAAATTTTGAATTCAAGGCAGTTTCAAACTATATAGGTTGGGTTAATCGAGCAGCATGTATAATCAAATGTCTTTTGGTTGCTGTTGCTCCTTCCTCAACAGTCAAACAATTCAAAGACAATACAATGCCATACAGTTTCCAGAATCTCTGCATATTTCCATTTTTACATGGAAGCTAAACCGGGTCAGATGGGAGCTAGGAGAGCTAGTTTTCTCCCAAACGAAGGTGTCTAAATTTATGCTGGCTGTGACCTGACTCAGTTGCTCAGTACCTTAGGCTGTTAAATTCATGCCCCAAAGGTTGGCTGCCAAAATAAAGCAATATTGAGAAAAACTCAGAAACAGAAATTGAAGTTCAACCTGAAGACCAAAAAAGTAGAACAGTCAGCCACTGATTCTTATCTCAACTACAGTCCAGAAATGGGTGATCCTGTCTCCAGAAATGACAGAAAGAGACTTATTAAGAGCTGTTTCCTTCCATTTTAAAATCCTCTCTAGTTCTGAAATTAAAGGCATGCACTGCCTGGTTTCTATAGCAATTAGTGTGCCTACCTGGATTAAAGGTACATGTCACTGTGGATAATGGGATTTAAGGTGTGTGTTACCATTACCTTGTCTGAGGTTGACCAGTAGGGTTGTTATATTCTCAGATCTTCAGGCATGCTTTATTTATTAAAATACAGTTGAAATGCCACTACATAAAACAGATCACTTTTTGTCATTATATTAATGGTACTTTAGAGAACTAACTAATTCTTGAAAAAGGATTAATCTACCTTTCTTTACATGATTTTGGGTTTGAGCCTGTATCAGTCTTCTGCAGGGAACCATGAGCATATTTAACAGTGACCTTTCAAGTCTTCAAAAAGAGACTGAGGCCCCTCAATGGTGACTCGTCTAGGATTATGATTATACCATTAAGATGAAAAATACCACCTAAAGATCAGTTTGGGACTGCAAACTGCTCAAAACAATTTTGACTTAGTTAGCTGTGATGATCCACCCTCATATATTACTCTAGTCATGACTTTAGACAAACCCTGTATTTTCCCATTACACAGAGACTGGAAAAAAGATATTAAAACTACCTCTTTGTACTTTACAAATTAAACCAATTTTTTTTCTTTTCAGGATCCCCTAAACATGTTGTTGCCCCTGGACAGCAGGAATAAATTTAAGAATATGACACTCACATTCCCAGGAGGTGGCAAGGGTGGCTTTTGGTCATTCAATGGGTTATGAATATTTATCAAATGGAAATTAGTTTCAACATTTTTATTTTGAAAAGAAAACAGGGAGATATTATTATGATAGGATAAAAGAGTAGATTATTGAATCTATTCTGAAAAAAGAAAAAAGGGGTATAGATACGATAAGATTAAGAAAGAGGTAGATTACTGAATTTACTTTAAAATTGCTAGTGTTATAAGTGTTACATTGAATTGGTCTTTTGTATTTTGTATGCAAATTTTATATATTGATACAAATTTGAAATTAGTTTTGTTAAAACATACTGTACGTACATGTCTAATCTTGCTCAAGGTGTTGTACCTATACAGCTTATTTAATAATTTAATGCAAACTTCCAGTCCTTGAAAATTATTATTACTAAATATTTAGGCTAGTAAGGAAATACAGGTTAATAATTAATCATCTATTATAATCTAACTTGCTGTCACATTAAGTATGTTTTCAAGGTCAAACAAAGATATGTTTTATATAGACAAGTCATCTTCCAACCCTTCAGAGATCTACATGTAAGATGTTTTAAAAGCAAGGACTTCTTTTTATGACAATGAGACATGTCTGCTCCTGGCAACACCATTATACTTCAGAGATGATAATAGACATTGAACAAACTCCACATGGAGTTTACTTTCTTTGTCAAAATTAAGCCTCTGAGCAAGAAAATGCTCTTGCCTTGACTACTGACAGTATGCTGTTCTAATTGGATAAGAGTGACTATCAAGCATTGTCAAGACAAGGAGAGACAATGCTTCAGAATATCCTGCTTCTTAGAAAACTCTGCCAGATATGCTAGGCCTGTAGGCTAAAGATGGATGTGCTAATGTTAAAGAGGAACTTTGGGTGACGGTCCAGGCAGCCAATTATTTCTGTCATTTTTCCCTTTTTTTGAGTTTGTTTGCTTGCATTTCCTGCTTACTCAGTTAATATTATTTCTTTATTGGGATTCTAAAGGAATTGAAGAATAGATATAAAAGAGACCATCTGATTTTTTTAACACAGTTATGCATTTATTATTGTTGATTGCAGGACCAGGTATGACTACAAGACAGCTATAATACCTGTAACTCCTTGGGGCAATTTATGGGTGGGAAAAATACTGAAGAGTCCCACTTGCAACGTGGGTATCTCAGGAGAACTGCTCAACTAGAAGTATATTGTTAGTGTAACCTCAATGAAGCATCTCGTGAGCCTCATAAACCAGCCTCCCCTTATAAATGAATGTTATTAGGACTAATCCCACTATGGTCATAGGCAGGATTTTATAGAAACTCTGAAAAAGATGTCAATTATAATGTCTATTCAGCCTCTAGGATGAACAGTAACACAGAAGGCACATTATATATCTTAATGTTATAGCATCACAAATATCCATTTGATCAAGTATTTAGCAATTTTATTTTTTTATTATGTATTTATTTATTTATTTTTATTTATTTATTTATTAAAGATTTCTGTCTCTTCCCCCCCCACCGCCTCCCATTTCCCTCCCCCTTCTTCAATTAGCCCCCCCCCCCATCAGCCCGAAGAGCAATCAGGGTTCCCTGCCCTGTGGGAAGTCCAAGGAACCCCCACCTCCATCCAGGTCTAGTAAGTTGAGCATCCAAACTGCCTAATATTTAGCAATTTTAAATGACAGTTATTACCTGGGATAGTGAATAAAGAAAAGAAGTTCTGAGCAGGGTGTGATAGTGTGTTAAATTATGTTACTACTTGAAAGAGACTGTATCAAATAATTCATGCTTGTAACATGAGTGCCTGGCTTCTTGGGGTTTCTATCCCACCCAGTCCCCCAGCCATTTAGTTCCAGAGAAAATCACACAGAGGTCTCCATAAGATTATAAATGGATTGTCCCATTAGCTCAGTCTTCTTATTAGCTCCTGTAGCTTATATTAACCCATTATTCTTATCTATGTTAGCCACATGGCTCAGTACCTTTTTCAGGGGGGCAGGTCACATCCTGCTTCTTCAGTGATCTGGGCAGGATTAGGAGGAATGGGCTTCCTCCTTCCTAGAATTCTCCTGTTCTCATCGTCCCACCTCTACTTCCTGTCTGGTTGACTGGCCTATACTTCCGGTCTGGCCAATCAGAGTTTATTTAAAACATGATTGACAGAATACAGACAATTCTCCCGCACCACATGCTATTGGAAATTGTACTTATTAAAGGAAGTTATAGTGAAAAGAGGAAAATATCTATTTGAGATTTATTATTATCAAATATGAATGAACATCTTAATTTGATTTGTTTTATAAATATAAACTAAAAACAATGGCATTAGTGTGAATGCTTAAATGGGAATTTTTATAATTTGTATATTTTTTATTTTGTACACTCATTCACATCTGTTATTATTTTAACTTATAATATCTTATACCTCCTCAGCCTTAACATAAACAAAATTAATAACATATGGATGTTAAACATTGTTGCAATTGTATGAGACCCAGACCCAATTCAGTTAGTTTCATTGTTCTTATTCTGACTACTTTGGAACAAAGAATGCACTGAGAAACTAAAAATAAATATTTTTCTTTTTAGTAAATATTTTTTAAAATATATTTGCATAGTTTTCCCTAGAACATCATTTAAGAAACACCTTGTCTTTGAGTCATAAAAATTGCTGAGATTTTTTTTGACAAAAGGTAATAAAAATCTAATTGCAGTTGTTAATGCTTGCATGCACATCCATACATAAGAATGATCATTTTCATGTATTAAGTAAGAATTAATCTCATGAAGCACAAGCTCTATTAGCAACCAACACCCATACTCTCATGCATTTAGCTCTTTTAATAGCTGATATTTATGCTACCTCACCTCACCAAGTTCCCACACCTTATATGTCCCTGTCACATACTTTATGCTAATATCCTGTGTTCCTCCAATACTGTCTCTTTGTCTATTTATTTTATCAGTTTTTCTGTACTTGGGCCTCTTCTCTGTGTTTCCCAAACCAAAGGAGCTTATTCAGCTAGTGAAAAATTTAGTTTGCATACAATAGTACTAATGCTTATTTGGTGCTCCCCCCCAAAAGGTTTTTTAATCACAGAATTATGAAGAAAGGACTGGAGAGATGAGTCAGTTTTTAGGAGCATGGACTGGCCTTGCAGATGACCCAAGATTGGTTTCCAGCACCCAGATCCACATTCATCTATATTTTCCTTGCAAGTGACAATTATTTTGTGTATGCAGCTCTATGGTGAGAAGAAATTTTAAAAATACCGTTTATGGTACCACATTATACCAGCAGTTCTATTGCTATTACTTTTATTGATAGAATTTATGATGAAGAAAAATAATCATTATAGACCAATTAAACATGAATTTCTATAGAAAATATAATAAGATGCAGGTATTATGAAGGGAAAGGCAGAAATGGAGGAGGATTTTAACTGAATAGGAAAATATAGCAATATAGAGGGAGAGAGAGATGGAAACATAACACTAGAACTGTTTAAAAAGATATAGGGAATAATATTGTTTCAAAGCTTACTTCAAAATGATTATTTAATATTTATGTATGTGTGTTTGTATTTTAAATGTGTTAGGCTACACAGAGTGATAATGGTTCTTTCCTAAATCTATAGACAATCTAGCAAGAATCATAGTACCACATGGGAAACTTTCCTTCCAGTTTTTAGAGGTTTCCTAGAGATCCCCCACAAACCATATGACTAATGACAGTTCACTTGGTTCCCTCCCTAAATTTAATGTATATTATTAAAGCAGGACATACTGCAGATGTAAAATTGTTGGGGGCCGTGTGGGTCCAACACAGATAATTATCTTCCCTAACTGGACTGAAACAGAGTCGCTAGGAATAATCAGACACAACTTACATGGTCATCAAGGAAGGGCATCTCAGGTCTTTTCTCCTGATGATTTCCTGAAGATATCCTCTCGTTTATTATCCAAACACCTTATATATCACCACATAAATTGAGCGGGAAAACACATTAGGCTGTCTCCTAGGCAGCAAAGTGAATGGGCTTTAGTCATGTCCACATTCTACCTGTATGCTAGCTGTTATATAGGCCTGAATTAGCATCTCTATAAGGTATTCTCCATATTACAAAAGAAAACAGCACCAAACATCCTGGCCAGCTTCAGCCAACACCTCTCCTCAGGTGATCTACATTTCTAACAATAGAGAAGGAGGAGCGGCACATACGTGACCATCTCAGATCGGGCTTATGGCTTTTGTGCCATACAGAAATATGGGCCTAAATAAAATATGGAAGAATTTAGCTGGAATTGACTTGGGAGCTTCCTCTATAAAGATTAGCTCCCATCCAATGGTTCTATGTAAGCTGCCAAGGGAGAAAAGATGATCAGTATATTAACTAACTTTAGCCTGTATGTCCCACAACTTTCAAAATCTCAGTCAGATATTCCTGATGATATAGTAGTTGCTCTTTCATCTTATGGGTAATCAACAGTTGTCAACTGGACTTAAGGGTCATTCAAAAGCAAGAGATTCATGCCTCATACTGTAAAATCAGTCAAGAGCTGGTAATTGGAAAGGACATGGAACTTAGAGAAGAACCTAAAATTTTAAAGGTATATAACCAAATGTAGTTTCTATTCATTATACATATACATGTATATTAATACATGTCCTTATACCTATATATAAATATATACATTAATACAAATCCTTATACCCATAGTTAAACTTAGTTCTCATGCTTCATCAAAGAAACTTCTCTATGTAGTAGATGGAAACACAGATTCCATACATGGTGAAAATATACAAACAAGTGACTGTATGCTATTTATAACACAGCCCCTACATATAAATTTTAGGGATCATTGTAGAAGATGGAAATGGAATGGTGAAGAAGTCAGAAAACCAAAACAACTTCTGTGAGACAGTGTCTTCTAGACATGATGAAATCTAAATAATGTAGTTGCTTATCAGGATCTGCAAAATGAGAATATCATGGCCACAGCAACTTTATGGAGCATATCTCACAAGGTCCTACCGATAGACAAGGAGCTAAAGTCAGTAGGTTGCTAAGAGTGTGTTAATCTGTTTTCTTCAGTTATGAGACTCCTGATAGATTATTCGACCCCCAAGTGATCTCTTCTAAATGAGTACAAATAATACTCTATGTACTTAATGATGTGTGTTCTTCTGTGTGTGTATGTATGTGTTTAAAACAACAATAAAGCAAAGATCATGAATTTGGGAAATGGAGATGAAATAATTGTTGGAGGAGGAAAGGAAGGGGTCTAAATGATGGAAAAACAAAATTTATTTATAAAATTCTCAAATTATTTTAATTAAAATAATAATACGGATAACATGGGATGTCTGGAAAATATCTGAATGTCTATTATTTTTTAACTAGTGAATAATGTCCTAGATGTCTCAATATTTTAAAATATTTTACTTATAATTGAAATACATAATTTCCTCCCATTATCTCTTTCCTATTAATTCTACCATGTTGTTCCCATGAATAAATATATAAATGCAACCTGCTGAAGTTATTATGTATTGCTTGTATGTATATGTTTTTAAAAATGACATAACCTATTATGGGGCTAATTATTTGGGAAAGCTAATTCTTTCTCTCTCCTTAGTTGTTCATCATATTTTTTTATTTATGGGTGAAACCCTATGAAATTTCCCCAATTTAGATTAATCTAAATCCCCCCAATTTAGATATCAACTGGCACTAGAATTATTTAGGTCTTGTTTTGGCAAATATTTTGTTTAATTTATAGGTGTAGCTTCCTTCAGCTATTAATGTCTTTCTGTAACCCTCCTTCTTTGATATTACCCATATTAACTACATTTTCTTGCTTTGATAAAACAACCAAAGAAATATGTAGAGAAAAGAGTTTATTTAGTCATACAGTTGCATGGATATGTTTCCATCAAAACAGGGAAACATGACAGAAAGTGGCAAGCATGACATCAATGCACATACAGAACTACAAGCAGGAAGCAAAGTGAGAAAATTAAAATACTGTGGAATTTTTAAACACTCAAAGCCCACCTACATATCTTGCTTCCCCTTAAAGTGCCACCTCCTAAATCTCCCTAAGTAACAATACCAACTGAGAGTCAATTGTTCTAAATCCTGAGACAATGGGAGACATTGTCATTGAAACAATCACATTCCCTGAACCTTAAACATAGAAATTGTGTTGTAGATGTATCAGTCAGGACTGGGAATTTAAGGGCCCGACGCTCTGCATTTGGATCAACTGTGGCTTCCTGAAACGGTATCTCCCTGCTGTTAAAAAAAAAAAAATCTCTTTGATGAAGGGTCCAAGCTACACACCTGTGCAGATATAAAGTTATGTTATAGAACATAGTTGAGAATTATACTGGTAGGTTTGTCTCTAAAATCTAGGACATCACTGGCCATGGGCAGTTGGTTAGGTTTACAGTAACAGGCATGGTTTCTCTAGTGCTGAGCAAATCATTAGTCTAATTAGATAGATGTTAGTACCAAAAAGATCAGTGCTACTCTTGGATCATTTAAAATAACTTGCCATGATGGCGATTTTAGTTCATGGGCATCTCAACTGTATAGGGAGGTTAACACATTCTACCCTTTGCAGACATCATATACATATCTGGTATTATGAAAAGTAATACTCAGCATAGAACCTTTCGGGTCATATCTATTCTTAATCTTTTGATTCCTGTGTCTGAAATATGTGGTGTTAAGTATTAGGGACTTAATTTCCATTGTTGAGAAAACCAAAAGCAGGTGCAATAGCCTATATCTTTGGGAATCACTTGAATACTGATCAACAACTCAAAAGGTAATGCCTTTCTACAGGAATATATCTACCTTTATACCATCTGTATATCTATATCATCAACCTAAATCTGAATTTTCATATCCTTATCTTTCCATATGCTGTATGAATCTCCATATTCTTTATATATTCACTTGTCCTAGACCTTACAATTAATGTTTTTGATTAGAACTCAGAACATACATTCAATAAAGCCTGGCAATATAACGTAAAATCAATATGAGGAGGTAACAATTACACTCAAGTAGATTTACTGAATTGTCATTGTGTGTTTAAGTGTGAATGTGTGTTTAGGTGTGTGCACGTTTTTGGGCCATTCTAAGGTCTTGTGCATACCCAGTAAGCATTCTACCACACCCTCAGTCCAGATTCACTAAGATAAATTCATAAAATTGGGAAATAATTGAATAGAAGCTTTTCAAATACTTGGTGAAATATTTTGATAGTTTTATTCTAAGATTAGCATGTATACGCACAATATCCTGTATACTGTATATACTTAAATATTTCAAATATTTCCTCATTATGACAACAAAAGACCTGCAATTCATTGTGCTTCATTGCAGACTAAAAACAGATTTTGGTTAATGATTCTACGAATCTTCATCATGTCACTTTTCATGAAATCTTAATGATCTGATGTTCTTCTCCCACAAAGCATTAGAATCTTCTCACAATCTCCATGCACAAATATTTTCTCTATTTTTAATATATTTTTACAATAATTTGAATGGAAATGTAATGTTCTGATATCTTAACAATAAGGGAAGCTCAGTGTCTCCCCAGAACATTTCACAACCCAGATTCATCAATTACACAATGTATCAAATGCATGTCCATAGCAATATGAACAGGAGCGACAATCAGCTCTGGGGCAGATGAGGTAGTTCTTGATGGGACCAGTAATTCAGTTTGCCTCAAAGATACAAAGAATTCCCCTACCGTAGCTATCATGTTCTCATTCAAAGGGAATATGATTCCAATAAAAAGCACACCAAAATATTTTTTGATTTACATAAGCATTTTAAAAACTACCTGTGGAATCCAATGAAATAAAATAATTATGCGATTATGTAATGTTAGTCTATAGACTGTTGCCTATATAATAGACATTCACCACATAAAATTTCTAGAACACATTCAATTATAAGGGATGGCATCATGAATGAATGAAAGGAAGGTTCTCTGTTATAATCTTTCTGACTTAAGGCATAAATCTGCTTAGCATTTCATAGAGCATCCAGGTCTATTTACTGTGAGAAAGGAAATCTTTAACTTAGGAAAACAATAAAATACTTATTTATGTGGCATTCAGTCTCTAAAGGCCTAGAAGCATCAGATTACAGGATTCAGAGTGATGTCTGGGAATGGAAATGATAAATCTATTTTTATTTGAATTAATTTCAAAGTAAGTCCACTGTGCATGTGGAACTCATCATGTAACTATTTCCCTTGTTCCCCAGGTCTAAGATGAGAATTGCTATCCTCAGCAACTAGAATAGTTCCCATAATGCCATTCAAACTCATGAACAAATAATAGTCATTGTAGGAAAACCCAACTGAAAGTCATTAATTCTTTCTGCTTTGTTTGCCAAATAGTAAATAAAAGTAGAACTATATATCTATGAAAATGTAGAAAAGATGCCAACCGTGAAGTATTTGAAATAAAGTTGAAAAAAAAACAAGCTATACAAGTTAGCAATTGCCATTTATTTACATGATAAATTTAATTGATCCTAATATTCTAGAAGTGATACGCTTGTCTGTACATATTAGTAACTCTGAACATATAAATGAACTCATTAATATGTTGAAGGCATATTTTTGTGTCTGCTAAAAATAAAATTACATTAAAGTAGCTTTTATTTAGGAGAGTAGTATGCATTGATTTATGAATATTTCTTAGACTTCTTCAGATTTTGGATTTTTCATGTAAATAAAATAAATATTTGAGTCATGCTGATAGAAAAAGATAATCCTCAATGTAGCTCGTACTTAATGTCTTTTTATGTTTATCTGTAGGTCTCATCATACACTCCTATCTGCTACTTGGCAAAGCCTTCCTAAGGACCACTAGACAAGGCATTTATTGATGAGTATAGCAGAATATCATTAGGTTTCTTTTCTTTCCTTCCTTCCTTCCTTCCTTCCTTCCTTCCTTCCTTCCTTCCTTCCTTCCTTCCTTTTTTTCTTTCTTTCTTTCTTTCTTTCTTTCTTTCTTTCTTTCTTTCTTTCTTTCTTTCTTTCTTTCTTTCCTTCTTTCTTTCTTTTGTAAGACCCTAATCCTTTATTCTCAAAGGAATGAGAAGGAATTTCCTAGGAGAGTGTTTAAAAAAAAATCCCAAACTTGCTTCATGTGCCCAGAAAAGATAGTGGCTCCTCCCACTTGGGAAATTCCAAAGCCTTGTGAAGACTGATTAAGATGTTCTGACTCAGGGACAGGGTAACCTTGCTCTGAAGACAAAAACAAGCTGACAAAACAAGAGTGAAAAGAGCACAGACCTTGTACCCATGCACATATAAGACATCATCATGCCCCAATTTGTTTAGTTACTCATTATATAGAGGTGTGTCAATCCTGTTGTTGAAGCACAATCTAAAAGTTGGTGGTTATTTGATCATATAAATTATTCATATAGTAATCACATGCTTTTACTCTTCTATATTTTTGAAACAATTACTTGTTCATTTATGTTGCCTATTTTTGTATTTGAGAATTTTTGTTGACTAATTGTGTGCTCCATTTTATTTTTCATTTAATATATTTGATAGATTTCTAATAAAAGATTTTGTACTTTTCCTCAAAATGTATAATAATTTTGATAAGACTGCTCTATGTTCTTTATTAAAATACCTACCATTTCCACTAACATATTAAAGTAAAATTGCAACTGCAATGTTTGTGTTTTAGAGAGAGGCAGCTCTTCATAATTTTGATGAAATTAGAAATTTAAATTATCCAAATCAATATGAACTTGGTATTACAAGCCCTCTTAAAATCAAATGAATTGTCTCCTCATCTAGCATTTTCACATATGTATGAATTGCAATCATAGGATATTTGATAATCATTTATAGTTAAAAACAAAGAAATAAAGGAATACTAGTAAGTACCATGATTAAGTCCTTCTCCATCTCAGAGTTTTTCTGAGCATCTATTCTTGGATTTAGAATTTAAAACTTGCACTTATACTTGTGAAATAAATTGTATCTGTAAATTATGAAAATAGGCATCTCATTGATGCTTCTATCCCATGCCATGACAGACCACCTGAATCAATGCAGGCTTCTAATTAGCATGTGGCAAAATCCTGGTTAATGACCAATGTCTCTTCATCTGTGAGTTTAAAATTTCTCAGTGAGCCTCAGCTTTTGTGAGCCTGTCTCAGTGCATCTTAAATCTCAGAAGTGACTGATTACACAGTACCATGTGAAAAGCTGTATTGTCTCTATTAGTATACACAGAGAAAATGGAAATTACCTTCTTCTGGTAGCATTCTGTCTGATCATTCTATACTGCCAGTTAATTGTTCTTGGTTTGAAGGACTATTGCTTTTCCTATGTGCTTTCATCTATATGCTAATGCACATTAGCCTTCCTTTAGCTGCTTAGTGCTAGAAAATTCTGAAATTCTATCCTAGTTTCCAGAATGTAAAACTTCTTTGAGGAAGAGAGTAATTTTTCAGTACAAGTTAGAGTGCAGATGGACAAGTGGTTTAGATTGTTATAAATGTAGGCCCTTCTTTCATTTTATGATTGCTGCTGTTTCATTTCTTCTAATGCTCACTTCATTATAAATTAGATCAAGTTGTGTAGACTAGTAGCATCTTTGTAATTCTATCTGTTGCTGAAAACAAGACCTTCAAGGAAACAGTAAATAAAGAGATGTAAATGTTGTATATTGTTGTAAACTTGTTTTGGGGGGTAGCATATCTATGAAATAGTTTTGAGATCTCTGAAATCACCGAAAGTTTGAAGAAGGTCTTCTGGTGTGGGAGAATTGTCTGTATTCTCTCAATCATGTTTTAAATAAATGTTGATTGGCCAGTCAAGAAGTATAGGCAGGTCAACCAGACGGGAAGTAGAGGCGAGGCAAGGAGAATAGAATTCTGGAAAGCAGGAAGCTCCCTTTCAACACTCCTGCCAAGATCACTGAAGAAGAAGGATGTGATCTACCTTGCTGAAAAAGGTACTGAGCCATGTGGCTAACAGAAATAAGGATAATGGGCCAACACAAGTTATAAGAGCTAATATAAAGCCTGAGCTAATGAGCCAAGAATTCTAGGAAGGAGGAAGCCCATTCCTCCAGTCTGGCAAAGAACACCAAAGAAGCAAGATATGACCTGTTTCGCTAAGAAAGGTACCGAGCCATGTGGCTAACATAGATATGAACAATGAATTAATATAAGTTACAAGAGCTAACAAGAAGCCTGAGCTAATGGGCCAATCAGTTTATATCTAATGTAAACTCTCTGTGTGATTCTCTTTGGGGCTTACCGGCTGTGGGAACTGGACAGGACAGAAACGCCCACAAGCAAGCCCCTCATGTTACAGTCTTCAAACTCTTTACATAATAATACTAACATGTCTTTAGCTTTTGTGCTCTCACTCTGTCATGGGTAAACAATTGTGTTTCCTAGAGGCAATATGATGTATGAATTTACCACAGACTTTTTTGTTGTTGTTGTTGAGCTAAAAAGAGATTCCAGAAATCAATTCAAGAAAAATGTAAAAATAAAAATCATATTCGGTTTTGTAATTTAAAAACATCACCACATCTTATGGTTTGGATGCAAAATAATACCAGGTGCTCATTTGCTGAAGACTTAGTTTCCAATTAAGTCCTTATCATTAAGAAATAATCCAATCAATTGTTTATTCCATTAATGGACTAATATTTTGAAGACATTACTAGAAAGTAGGGATATATGAGTTACTAAAAGTATGTAATTAAAGTGTCTATTTTGAAAGGTAGCTATACTCACCAATATAATACCAATATCAGACCCAAAGGATGTATTTTGTTATTACCCTGCCCAACCCATGCTGGCTGACATTAAGTTTTTCTCTCTCATCCCCTCTGTCAAGAGATTAGAATTCTGTGGTCATACCCCAGCCAGAAAATATGTCAATGTTAATGACTCCTGTGACCATTAATGGCCAATAGAATGCCAGGAGTCTGGGCTGCTACCTGGGAGCATATGAGTATTTGTGGGCTATGTCTCCAGTGGGGCAATGCTGATCTTGGTGAATTACAATGTCAACTCAGGTCACGATGATATCAAGAGATAGGCTGTTGCCAAGAGCCACATATGGGTCTGTGATTCTACTGTAGCCTGAATCTTTGCTGATGCCTGTGGTCCATGTTGCCACAAAAGGTCACAAAAATGATCCGGATCAGAGCCTCGACCTGGGTCCTTCTTGGTGCCTGAGGGCTGTATTTCTTTCATGTTCATAGATACCTGGGTGACATGGACTGCCACTTGGGGACAGGGTGTCTTTTCAGGCCAGAGATGTTTCCAGGGCTATTTCTTGATATGTGAGTCTGTTGCAACAGGGACTGCACTGATGTCCAAAGATGCTTCTCGCATTGAATGCCATGCTAATGATCAGGATCTCGGCCCACACCTGGAGCCATGTTGGGTTCAATGGTCATGCTACCATTGCTTCCATGTTTATCTGAGTGACCTTTTTGCCAACTAGGATCATGGTGATATCTGGGTGTGTGCTGCTGAAAAGAACCATGTCCAGGTCCAACCACAGCTGGGGTTCTATTGATGTTCATGGCCTATAATACCTCTAAAGGCCACACAGACTTCAGGGCTCTTGTCCACCACATAAAGCCAGATTAGTCTCTGAGGGTTGAGGCTCTGCTGGGGCCATGTAGATCTGAGTAGCCAGTGCAATTACTAGGGTCATGGTATCACCTGAGCCTACACTGCTGTCAGGGTCCATGTCTGGGTCTGTGGTTCCTGTTATCACTGAAATCCGTGAGTATAGGGATCCACAAAATCGGTCCCTCTCTTCACTGGATGCAACACTGTCGTTAAACGGCACTACCGCTCATCAACCTCAGCACTCTGGCAAACAGGCCCTGCAATTTCCGAAGGCAGCACAGTAGAGCTGTCCCTGCTGGCAGAGACATAGGTGAGTCAGGCCTGAAGATCTGAGAGTGGGAAAGCTAGCCCCTCATTCCATCCTCCTTGTCTCTTACCATCTACTGCAGCTGGGTAAAGCAGATTCCAGGGACAGCAGAATTGGGGAACTGACCCTGGCCCTCACCAGCTGAAGCACACAGGTGAATGGGTTTAGCACCTCAGTCAAGAAGCACACTAGAGTTGACCCTGTTTAGCAGGAATGGTAGACAGTTGATCTGGGCCTGTGGGCAAGAGAGCAAGGAAGTTGCCCATGCCCCCTTCCTTTGTATTCCATGTGGTGACAAGAATAAGTGAGATATGTTCTGCCTGCCCCTTGCCACCTGCAACAAGTGGGTATCCAGCCTTCAGAGGGGACATGGGAATGGAGGAGATGGCCCTACCTCTCACCAACTTCAGCAATCTAGCACCAGAAAAAGCCTTGCACTTTCACTGGGCAAAAGAGAAGAGTTGGCCCTGGTGGTGAGAGTTCAGATCAGCTTGACCCGAGGGTGTAAGACCAGAACTGACCATGCTCTTTGCTGTATACTGCAATGGTTTAGCAAGCTAAAACAGTCCTGGGGAACTTGTACAGGTGGTGACAATGAGGGAAAGCTGGCAGACTGACCAATCCAGTTGCCACTCAGGCCCTGAACGAGGACTACAAAGTATTCTGCCTTCATCTATGAACTGCTGGAAAATGTGAAGGGGGTGGACCTGCAGATCCAAAGCTATTGGATCTCCATGACACATAATAATAGGATACCCAAGAGGAGGCACAGTGAGGTCCCAGTATCAAGGGAGTAGCAGAAGACAGAGGCCTCAAATCATACCAATGATTTATTTCAGTGAATACTTACAAGTCAAGATGTGTGGACTAAAGGGTATAATTTGTGAATCACTGGGATACACAACAGCTTCTACACTGGCATTCTTTTAATTTGATTTGTTTGATTTTTTTTCCTTTGGATTTAATTTTAATTTTTTTGATGGGATGTTGCAAGGTTGCAAGGGCACAGGAGAGAAGTGAGGTGACATGGAGATGAGTGTGATTAGGAGGTATTATGTGAAATCCATGAAGAATCAATGAAAAGTTAAAAGAGAGAAATTTGGATTCTTCATGATTTAAAAAAAAGTCACTTGATGCTTGTTGGAAAGAATTGAAACTGTAAAGCAAATAAATTCCTAACTTTACATTTTTCTGCTCACAGTTATAAAAAGTGACATATTACTTTACATCAATCAATGTTTTTTATATATTAACAACTCTTTTTCAGCATTACATTACAATAAAGACATTTACATTTATGAAATACTATGTCATATTTCTATATGAACATGAAAAGTATTAATTTTGCAAAATATCACTGCAACATTTTTATTTATCATTTTTATTGTGTGGACATTTAAAATAGCTCTGAGATATATTGGAATGTACATCGTGATTGATTATAGTCACCTTGATATCCAATAAATGATAGCACTTATTCCTTTATTTTTCTGACCTTTTGACACCAAACTCTCCATTTCTTCCTTTCCACTTCCAGCAGACTCTGCTGTTTATCACCCTGCTTTCTATTTCTGTAAAATCTTCAAATTGCGCTTATAACAAGGATGCAGTGATGTGTGTTTGTGTATGTGTGTGCATGTGACCTATTTCACTTATAAAATGATCTCAAGATTCCCCATATTGACACAAATGACAAAATTTTCTTTTTTGAACGACTAAAGATATTCCATTGTAATAAATGCTATATTTCCTTTATCCAACTATTAAATGTTGACCACTTTGATTGTTTACTATTTGCTATTGTGAATAAGATGACAATGAAAATTACACTGTATGTACACCTATGTCATTTTTATTTCATTTGCACATATTTTCTGACATGTAATTGCATTATATTAGTATGACATATGTTTAGTTTTGCTAGAGATTTTTATTTAATTTACAAGTGAATTATTTCAATAAACAGACATTCATAAAAAAGCTCCAAATTTTCTTTATTTTACATCTGAGTAAACAAGAGGACCAATGGGGAAGTGCTACCAAGGAACCTTGGAAGTCAAGAAACATATTCTTGTATCTGGAAAAAAAAACATAATGCAATATATGTTCTCAGGAATATAATTCAGAAAATCAATATTTATATCAATTTCACAAATATCCTTTCTGGATACAGTATCTCATATTGTGTGTTTCTGTTTTTATTTAAAAAGCCTGCTTTTCTGATGTTGGCTCATCCAAGAATGTTTATTAATCAATTATCTTATTTTTATTTATGTGTGCATGTATATGTGTTCCGATGTGTATGTGTGTGTGTGCAAATGTGAAAATCATTTGTTGATTGCCTTGGCGAGCTACTTAGTCTAGGGTTAGTAGCCCGCCTGGCAGTTCAGTTATTCCAGGGTCACGGAGAAGCACTACCTGGAAGATATGGGCTAGGAGACAGGAAGAAGGCCATGCAAAGTTTGTCAAAGCCTCCGTTTATTACAGATGGGGTACAGCTTTATATATGGTAAAGAGTTGGGGGATGGGCACAGGGTTCTGGGCTCTTGCCGCGTGGTTCACATTGGTCACATGGTCCGAGTTGGTCACGTAGGCAGGAGGTTATCTTCGGTCAAGTCACTGTAGGCCAAGAAGTCACGAGTCGACACACCTAGATCTTTAGCTAGTTTGGAATGCAGGGTGGGTTCCGCTAACAGATAGCTCTCATTAACAGCCAATTTGGGTGTGGGGTAGGCTCTGTCAATAGAGCCATTCTTAACACAATTAGGGGTGTGGGGTTCTCTACAGACTTCCCAGGGTGATGGTTCCTGTAATGATTTTAGGAGGAAATTGGCTCCTGACAGATCCCCCTTTCTTTTATAAAGACAGGCAGCTATTAAGTGAAGGGCATCAGGTCAGAGTCCAACCAAGGTGTCAGATCTAAAGGGGAAGGGACTGGGACAAGGAGAGACCTTCCTCTCGAATGGTGAAGCAATTTACCTCTCCTGGGAACAGAGGGGTGCCTTATGATTCTTAGGTCAAGTGGGGACCAGGTCTTTATCCCCCTTATCCGTCCTAGGATTCCCAGTATCCTGTCTTAGGTCGGGGGATTTCCTGCCACAAGTCACCCGTCCTTAGAGCTCCTCAAATGAAAGGTATCTAGCGAGATTTAAAATAAACAGATCACAGGTCACCCTGTCTTGGGCTATGTGGAGGGCATTCCTCGTGCCTGGCACCATGCCATTGTTGAGCCAGCCAGTACAGCCTCTGTATGGTGTGCTGTTCAGGCGAGGGTCCACACTAACTCCCGTCATTGGGCCCCTGTGTCTATCATTAATGTAAAGACTGTGAGTAGCTCCTCAAACAAAATATAATGATATAATTTTGGGCACCAATAACTCCATCTTCCAGACAAGAAAGGGCGTTTTCCAAACCCAGTATTCACCTTTTTATCTGGCCTTAGGTATCCTCCTTCCTAAATGCCTACTCCACAATAAGATTATGAGTGCTGCCTGCCAACAATTAGGGCAGTGTAAAAGGGATCAAAATCTAAAATTTTTAACATATGCATTAAACCCAAACATTTTACAGCGTGTGTCAAACTTTTCCCAACATCTATAAGCAGTTATAAGTATCATTAGGTCAATTGTAGTAAGAGCACAATGATATACATTGTTGTTATCAAATACCACCAGTTCCAGTCTCTGAGCAACAGTGACAGGAACCCTAATCTTCCCCCTTCTTAAGTGAAGAAGCATTAATATTTTAATTAAAATGAGTTCTGTGTCCCAAACATTAAAACTGTCTGATGTTTAGTCCGCATCTTAGTTTCAAAGCAAACCAGAATTCAAACTGCAGAAGGAGCTCAGCATTAGTGCTTCAGGACAGGTGAGATTCCTGGGTGAGGTGAGCAGGATTCAGCTATCTGAAGCACATCCTGGCACTTATCTCAGCCCGGTCTCTCTGGACTCTCTAGGGGCAGAATTGACACCCTGCAGAGTGGTGTAGCAGGTTCTGTTATCAGTCACTCCTCTCCTTGGGGGGGGGGCAGGAAAGGCTGGACCAAGGACCTCTCCCCAGTCGCCTCTGGAACTCCTCTGTGGGGCGTCCACAGCCACGACAGCATCAGATCCAGCTTTTATTTTCTTTCTGTGAAAAAAGCATAAACATATCCTCGACCCCAAATATATATAGGTCGGGTTTTTTCATAATGCATTGCAAGGGTTTTTCCACCTTGCCTTAGCAAAGGTTAGCTTGGTGTTATCACACCAGATCCGTTTGCGTTAGGATCTGCTTGCAACCTTTTATGAGTTGCTTTCAAGGAGCCTTATTACGCTCCACAATTTCTTTTTTATTAGCCATATATGCAGCTCTTCCATTGGAAAAGCCATTTGTAAAATTTAGCATAAAATCCTTTAAGGGATTTTTTTGCTATAACATTAGCAAAATACAGGTGTGTGAATTGTAGCAATGATCTGGGAAAAGATTATTGTTTTTTGGCCTTTGAATTGAGCAAAGACAATTGTCCAGGAATCAATCTTAAAATTATCAATGAATCTATTGTTTAGTATAAGAAACATTGATCATAGTCAATATTTTGTCAAGTCATTTTTCAGCTTTTATCCTGCCCTTTTGTATCAGACAGGCTACTGTTTTAAATTAAGAGTTTAATATCTTAACTAGCAAAACTGAGAAGGTTTAGCCATAAACAGCATTTTTTATAAAACTGTTGTAGAATAAGTTTTACATTTAATATACACACTTGTCATAGCTGAATTATAATTAATATACTGTATCTGTTGATTATTGTATACTTTACCTGTTGATTTATATTTTACCTGCTTGAGTATCTGTTAGGCAGTTTGTTTAAGCTTTTTATTGGAAATTGTTTTTTGTAAGAATTTTACCTAGCAGCTCAAGGTCTTTCATAAGAATATTATGACTAGGGCTTTAACCATTGTATATCTAATTAAAAGTTTGTAAGCTATCCTCCTCTTAAGTTTTAAGTCTGCCTTGCAGATAGGAAAATGGAAAAATGAAGCATTTTTTAACTAATAATGCTGGCCTCATTAGACACCAACATGTAGAAAAATGAAAATAGATCTACATCCATCTCCATGTACAAAATTTAAGTTTAAATGAGCCAAAGGCCTCAGCATATAAAAATTATGTTGAATCTCACAGAAAAAAAATTTTGAAGCACACTTTGCCACATCTCAAACATAGCCTCAGTGGCATAAACATTTGAAGAAACCATAAATCTCCTGAACTGAGAAACTTTTGTATAACAAGACTATAGAGTGGGAAAAGATCTTTACTTATCATAAATCCATTCCAAAAATATATGAAGAACTCAGGAAATTAGTTATTAAAAATTTAATCCAATAAAAATATTTGTTACAGACCTAAACTGAAAACTCTCAACAGACGAACTTAAAAATGACTGAGACATTTAAAAAATGTTCAAACATAACAACCTTTAGCCCTCAGAGAAATGCAAACCAAAACTCTGAGATTTTATCTTATCCTTGACCAAGATTAAAAATTATTATTAACAATTTATGCTTAAGAAAATGTGGGTAAAGAAAAAACTTTTATTGCTGGAAGTGTAAACTGGTGCTGGAAGTGCATACTGACAGTCACCTTTGGATCACACATAGTATTGAAAATCCTGGATGAACCTGACTCTCCCAGCAGGAAGAGAAGAATCAAAAATCCAGGGCTAGCCGCTTCAGCGACCCTGCCCTAGGAACCAGCTGAAGACAAAGCCAGACCTTGACCTCGAAAAACAGGTTTTCCAGCTGCAATTATCACAGTACTGTTTTAGGAACTAGCGGATTATTGGGAGTGGTCCGGAGAGGCAGGGAGCTGTCCTCCTGCAACCACCACAGGATTTTTGGAATTTATGACCATCCCGGACCACTGGGGTGTGGCCCCTTTCCTCAAAAAATTCTTTCTCCTGGTCATTGGGGGTCGAACTCCTCCCCCAACCAAGGCCACGTGTGCGACCTCAGCAAGGATGGTCTCCAGGCCACGCCATCCCTAGACCCGAGTGAGAGTCTCCCCAGCATTGAGGGATCCCCATTTTGTCTATTTTTTAAAATTAGGCAAATATCTACCTCAAAACTTAGCAATACCCCTTTTGGGCCTAAATACAAAGATGTTTGACCAAACCACAAGAACACGTGTTTAGCCATGCCCATAGCAGAACCATTTTATCATAGCCTAGAATCTGAAAATAACCCAGATGTACCTCTTTTACATCTAGGATAAATGAGACATCCTCCTTTTAAATATCCATGAATACCACAAAATATCTTGGAGTAACTCCAAGCAAGCAGGACAGAAGTTTTGGGTCCTGTCATCTCTGCCTGTGAAGGTGGAATTTTTTTTTATTTTTAACCATTATCACTTGTTAGACTCTGGCCCTTGATAAAGTTAATTAAGAGGCCTGAGTTAAGCAGACCACCTTGAAGCCACACCTGGCAGCAGGAAAGGACCTCAAGCTGAAACAATACAACTCCCACCCAAGAGTGGGCTGTACAAATGGAAAAACTTGTAGGATAAGAACTTTAAATCTTGAAAGATCCCCTACTTTCTTGCGAAAGCAGAAGAAACACAGCAAAAATGACAATTTCACTGAAAGCAGTTTACAGATTCAGTGTAAATGTCCATTAAAAATTATAGCAACATTTCTCACAGAACTCACAGATTTAATGTAAATGTTCATTAAAATTATAGGAAAACTTTTCATAAAACTCGAAAGAACAATATAGAACTCAAAAAAACAATCTCCAACCTTATACGAAAAAAATTAAAACTCACGATAGCCTAAACAATTCTAAAAATCCTCTGAATGTATCACAATCTTTGATTTTAAAACTTTTCTACAGAAACACAGTACTGAAATTAATCTACCTTAGATAAAAACTTATACACCTACAAACTAAAGATTTTTGACCAAGAAGCAAGATTTTTAAAATGGAAAAGAAGCATATTTACTGTCCTAAATGAAGCTGCAGCTTTTTGAGTCTAGATTCCTGTATAGCAAACCTGTCTGTCAGCTTTCGCTCCATATGGCAGGGGGTTAAAGACATAGGCTCTCTAGCCCTAGCAGCCAGCCTGCTTGGCAGGCGTAGCTGTGTGGATTGTACCCTAACTTCTCGCATCTCGAGGGACTCCCTTTTGAGTCCGCAAGCAAACACATAAAGCAAACACATGAAGCAAACACATAAATCTCTGTTTTTGACTCTTACTCCTCTCTCCCTGAGTGATTGATTAAATTCCTGTATCAATTTCTCTTCCCTTGAAAGTCCCATATCTTTTTGGACGACGGTGAGCCTGCGCCTACCTTGTCCTGCAGATCTGTCTGAGTTCTACAGCCGCAGAACCTTCTGTTTTCTTCTTGTTGTCCCGGGACTGCGCGTTGTCGTCCGATAGTTGACCGAGCTCCGAGTCACTGGTTCGGGCGCCACTGTCGATTGCTTTGGCGAGCTACTTAGTCTAGGGTTAGTAGCCCGCCTGGCAGTTCAGTTATTCCAGGGTCACGGAGAGGCACTACCTGGAAGATATGGGCTAGGAGACAGGAAGAAGGCCATGCAAAGTTTGTCAAAGCCTCCGTTTATTACAGATGGGGTACAGCTTTATATATGGTAAAGAGTTGGGGGATGGGCACAGGGTTCTGGGCTCTTGCCGCGTGGTTCACATTGGTCACATGGTCCGAGTTGGTCACGTAGGCAGGAGGTTATCTTCGGTCAAGTCACTGTAGGCCAAGAAGTCACGAGTCGACACACCTAGATCTTTAGCTAGTTTGGAATGCAGGGTGGGTTCCGCTAACAGATAGCTCTCATTAACAGCCAATTTGGGTGTGGGGTAGGCTCTGTCAATAGAGCCATTCTTAACACAATTAGGGGTGTGGGGTTCTCTACAGACTTCCCAGGGTGATGGTTCCTGTAATGATTTTAGGAGGAAATTGGCTCCTGACAATCATTTTTTGGTATCCTTCCACAATAATTCTATGCACTTTATCTTGAAATAAGATCTCTCATTAGCTTGGAAGTAACCAAAGAGCCTAGGTTGGTTTTCTAGTAAGAACCGAAGATTCTCATCACACCACACTGTCATATTTTAAAGCTTCACTTACATATGCAATAACAATGACTAACCTTTTGCTTTATCATCAAATATAATTAGAGGGAGATAATAACTACATGAATATGTGTGCATAAATACAAACATATCTATTTTAAATCACATATTGCTAAACTAATCCAAAATGTATCAATCAGTACATATTATTTTATACTCATTTGAGATGCAATTTAGTGTTTTACCATTTTCAGGTCTCTAAGATTGAGAATTCAGCTACCTGTTTTTATTCAGTGTTTTAATTAATGTTTTTAGCAAAAAAAGATTATAGTCCTGCTATTCTGTGAGTGTGCATCATTATTTTACACAATTGGATTCACTATCACAGCTGTTTTGAAGAATTTCTTTTAAGGTCTCTCCTAGGCCCCTGCACACAGTATTAATTCCTCTAACTGTAAATTCATGAACATGTAGTTGACCTGTCTGGGGTTGTGCCTATGATCTTGTGCACTGAACTCTGAGTGTTATGGTGAGGTCATAGCCCCGTGACATAACTTCTATCACTTTAAAATTTTTGAATCACAAACTTATACCCAGGAAAAAGAATAAAATAAGCAAACAAAATGCAATACCTCTTATTATGGTAAGTTATGGGAATTTTCTTCTTTTTTCATATTTTTATTTTGTTTTCTCTTTTATTGATTCTTTGTAGATTTTACATCATACATTCAGGACCCACTTACCTCCCTGGCAAGTCTCATCTGCCCTCTGCGCTTCTAACCTCTTCCTACGTCAAAATCAAATACAAAACAAATAAAAAATCATAAAAAGACAAACAAACAAAAATTAAAATGTTAAAAAGAAGAATCTTGTAAAAAGCTGTATTGTGGCCCAATGAATCACACCCTTTAGTCCCTTCATCTTTACTTGCAAGTGTTCATTGTCCCTAAGTGTCATTGGTCTGACTCTAAGCCTCAGGCTTCTGCTACACTACTGATAATGGGCTATCACTGGAGCTCTTCTTTGATATCCTGTTATTGCCCTGTCTCATGGAGATCCTGTTGTTTTGGATCTGTAGGTTCATCCCTTTTATATGCTCCAATAGTTCACAGATTCAGTGAATGTTGGGGTGGACCAGCTCATAGCCCTGGTTCTGGGCCTGGATGGTAACTGGGTGGATAAGCTTGCTAGCTTTTCCTCATTGTCACCGCCAGGGCTAGCTCTCCAGCACTGCCTTGGATAGTTTACCCAATGAAGCCTGCAGCAAGGAGCTGGGTCAGCCCACTTGCTTTTGGACTCTCAGATCCAGGGAACCACTCACTCAAATACCTTCAAGCCAGCTCTACTGATCAGCCAAGGCAAGGTACAGGGTCTTCTCTCCTGATTACTGTAGAGGGCAATACTAAGATGGGAAATCATCTATCCTGTTCTCACCCCACAAGGCTGGTTCACCTGCTCCCACAGGGAAAGCTAGTGTGTTGTCCAGGCCGGCTACAGGGTCCACTCCCTGTGTCCTGCGGCTGGTATGGGGCAGGGTTAGCTCTCCTACTCTTGTGACACAGTGAGGCCATTTCTCTCCCCTGCCACAGGTAGCAAAGGCAGAGGAGACAGGTCATCTTTCTCTCACCCATGCTACTGAATAGAAAATTAGTGAAAAGCCCAAGATTTTGTTAAAGGAAAATCCATTTTTTTTTTTTGGAATTGGAATTCAACTGAAACTTTAGCAAACCAGCTTTGTAAATATACTAATTTTATTTGGTAATTATTTTCTGACCATTATTTCTAAAAAAAAAAAATTATCTGGATACATGTGAAGAAATACTAAATTTCATAAAAAATAGTACAAATTCAATGGCAGAAGCCTTCAATTTTATAATGAGCAATATATTTAACTGCATTTCATAAAAGAAATACAAATTCAATGAGTAATTTAAAAAATGCAGTTCAAATACTTAAAGCTAAAAAGTACCTAAAGCTCTTAGATTATTGTGAAGCAGGAAGCAAAAAGATTGTAAGAGCCAAATTTTCAGGGAGTTTGCTGTGAGATTGTGTGTGTTAGAAATATTAGAAGCTACACCAATTAAGCCTCACCAAAATGACTTTTTAAACATGAGTTGAACAAGGACAACAACAGACACATTTAAGTGGACAAGTGAAAGCCCATGAGGCCTCAACCCTGAACATAGAACTACAGGCAAATAAGGAGTGGGAGAAATAGTCTTCCCGAGAGAAGAGTATACCAAATTGTTATCCAAAACTCATAATCAGCCCTGAAAAAATACAAGCAAATAACATTATGTAGACTGAGTAGGTCTGTGTATTTAGGAACATGCATGTATATACATGTTTATATGCAACAATAATTGTTGATAAGAAAGGCTGAGAATTTTAAAGTGAAAAAAGAAGCATATATATGATTTTAGAGGAAGTAACAGAAAGGGGTAAATGAGGTAATTAGCTATAAAATGAAGATATGACAGTTACAAGGTATAGTCAAGGGAAAGAATGTTATTGTAGATACGAGAGAAAAATACAGCCAGAGGCATGGGAAGGTTCAGATCTGAGAGAGGAAGTAGTAGATTGAACTTGGCCAGAATACAAGGAGGAGAGTGTCAGAACATCAGAGAGAGAGAGAAATGACCAAAAGAGAGGGACAAGAGAGAAGACCAAAAGGGAGAGATGCCAAAACAGAGGGACAAGGGAGAGAAAGATAAAGAAAAAGCACCCATTGATGGGGGAGAGTCTTCTGTTTTGTGTTAATTTCATTGGTTAAATAAAGAGACTGCCTTGGCCCTTTAATAGGATATAAAATTAGGTAGGCGGAGTAAACAAAACAAAATGCTGGGAAAAAGAAGCCAAGTCAGAGTCGCCCATGGTTCTCCCACCCGACACAGCCGCAGGTTAAGATCTCCCCTGGTAAGCCACCTTGTGGGCTACACAGAATAATAGAAATGGGTTAGATAAATATGTAAGAGCTAGCCAATAAGAGGCTATAACTAATGGGCCAGGCAGTTTTCAAAAGAATACAGTTTCCGTGTAATTATTTCAGGGCATAAGCTAGCCAGGCTGGTGGCTGGATACCAGGGACACAGCCCTGCTGCTCCCTCAACAACCCATGAGAACTTGATGCTGAAATGAGGGGGCTATATAAGAAGAAGAAATTGGGGAAGCCCATAAGCTGGAGGCATTTAGGATAGGAGCATGATGAGAAGAGCTAAGAAGAGCCACAAGTACAAGCCCCAACATGACAGAACTTTGAGTGACTGTTTAGGCAGTAATGTGTCTGTCAATTCTAGAGTTTTGGAAGTTCTTTACAATGTACTTCTCATTTACTTAGAAAATATTATATCCTTCTGAGGTCTGTAAAGAGTTATAGTGAGATAGTTATAGTTATAGTTTTCCTTAGTTATGATAAAGGATAAGATATATAAAACTTTAGACTCATAAAGATAGGATAGATAGTATTTTCCTTAATTTGTGAAATGTAAATGGACTAAATATTATAACTATAATTTTTGCTTGATAAGCATTTTGTATGCGTAATTTTACTATGTTAAAGTTAAAACCTTCATTTTTATTTAGACAGAAAAGGGGAGATGATGTGGGATTCATCTTTATATGCTGTGAATGCTTTATTACCATTGGTTAATAAAGAAGTTGTTTTAGCCAGTGGCTTCTTAATATAATGAGTATAGATATCACGTGAAACTGGTAGTCAGATATGGTTCCTCTCTGTAGCAGATTCTAAATACTGACAGTCATAAATGACAAATGATTTTAATGAGTATGGATAGTTTTATAAGTACTTTTTCTCCTATAAAATTTGAACAGTGGAAGTACCAGTTTGTAACAGGGACTTATTGATATTTATGTTTTCTCAAGAAAGGTGAGAATGACCTATTTTGAATATATAATCGTAAAATAGTACCAACATTAATAAATTCTGATTCCTTTCATTGGGCAAGGAATTTCCCATCCACCTTTTAAATGCTAACTCACTGTTTATCAATCTTTGCAACATACTCAATATGAAATAAAGTATGCTAAAAAGATTGAGAAGCAGTATTTTCCAGTCATGATTGTTGTTCTAAATGTCTGATTACATATGCATATATTATATAATATGTATGTCCCATATATGCATATATATGAAACTTCAAATATCTATGCTCTATAAAATGGAAAATAATATCTACCATGTATCACACCATATGGGAGACTATTAAAAAGTTAATGACTACAGTTTGTCAGTAAGTCACACAGCAAACAGGAGCTCTCATTGTCTAATTTGACAGCAAGATAGGATATATGTGTCTACCTAGCTTAAGATTGTTCTTGAAGTAATACATTATAATATCACAGTACTTCTGTCTTTCCATAAACAAACCATAAAGGACCAATACTTTGCAATATGTATTTTAGTTTATTGAGAGTAAATTAAAGCAATAACTGATATCTGCTAATGCATTTGGCTCTAAAACAACTTTTGGAAGCTCAGTCAAGAATTGATCTCATTTTTGTTTCATATGACACAACATGCTCATCTAGAGTGCAGGGCAGGAAAGCAGCTTGTGATAAGTGACTTCTGTCACAACACAACTTTACTTCACTAGCAATTTGGAGGGTGGATGACAGCCAGATGCCCAACAGCTGCTAGGTGCTATGCTGACATGAGATGACACAGGGGTGGCAGGCAGAATAAATAAAGTATGTTAAGGACAAATTGTAATAAAACATGGCTTAGGTGAACAAGTTAAGGAATCAACACAATATTAACTTACAACCAAGATATTTCTTAAGAATCATACAAATATAGTAGAATGTGTGACTACTCTTACTGTCATTAAGATAAGTAAAGCTGAAACATCATGTGTTCTTGGCTATTTATCTATCATTAAGCACATCATTTATTTATGCATTTCATTTGAATGAGTATAAAAATCTTTCATTTGTGAGAATATTTTTTTAACTTTTCAGGCAGATTCTCTTTTTATTGAACCTAATAAATAACAGTTAGCTATATTTGAGTGAGACAATATCATAGAAAATTTTGAAAACATGTTGAAACTTTAGTTGTTAAAGATTTGCATGATTCTTCTTGTCAATGATAAGACCTCATCCTCTACCTGAATATTTCAGATTATCTGTGAATGCGTTGTATCTTCTAGAAAATTGACAGCCATAGTCTACGTAGCTACTGCCTGTTATATGCCTGGTTTACACATTGTAGAGTTTGCTTCTAAATATTCCTGAGGAACTCTTTATTGCTAATTATTACTTTCCTGTCCCCGGGATTTGGATATGGAGAATGGAGTTCTGCCAATAAAGCAATGATAGTACATCCTACTTTTAAGCATGCTCGATATTTTCTACTGGTGAGAGTATTAAGGAAATTTATTGTTCGATTTTCTAATTTTTCATTATTATTAGTATAAATTTATAAAACAATAGCAAAATGTATCATATGAAGTCATTTCAGACTATTTGCTGAAGAGGTCTATCAGTAAAGGATATAGGTTAAGCAATATGAAAGATGCACTCATGGGCATATTCTTAGTAAACATCTTTTCCCCATCAGTAGAAAAGAAAACTAGGAGAATGTAATCTAGTTCAATGTTTCACTTAATGCAAACTACTTTAGAAAGTACAATTTTATATATGTCTTCTAATACTTTGTCATGTTTCCGTAACCAAACTTCTGTGCATGGTGAAGCACTACATCCCTTCAATAACGACTCCTATGGGTTCAAGTTTACAAATTTATTCATTGAAAACTCATAGAATGGTATCTGTGAATTCCCAAATACGATTATAAATCTGTATTGTAACAAATACCATGTTTCACTATAGGATAAAGAGAAGGAATGCTGCTGAATGTTGCTGATAGCATTCAAATCTTCCCAGTAACATTGTAAAGAAGTAGAGTCAGCTTTTTAAAAAGAAGTTCATTCTGCAACCCTTTACATTAAATATATATTTGAAATAAACCTGATGTATTCTTTTGAAATACTGTCACTTTCTTTCCTATGGCAATATTGCCTCACCGACAATCTCCAAAGTCTATGCTCTGCACAAAGGTAACAACTATGACCTAATATACTCAGACTTTGGGACTATGATGTACTCTTGACCTCAACTTGTTTCAAAGTGAAACAAACTTATATATAGTGATGTGTATACTTTCTAAATATTGAAGAACTGAAAGCATAAAGCAAAATTTAGTTTCAATGAACATTGTGCTATAAAACTTAAAGGAAATTTAATTTGTAAGAATAAGATTCTTGTCTTTGTACCTTTGTGTGCACATTTCATAAATCATTACTTTAGAAGTATTTTAATTTAAATTGATAACTTAGGTGTAAAATCCTGTATGTAGATATGAAAATAATTGCAGCACCATAAATCCTGTCAAAGCAAATCTTACAAAATCTGGAGATCTATCAGATTCCCCAGAAAATATTCAACAATCATGTATTTATGTGAAGACTTAAAAATATTGAGTTCACTAAAATCATACATTCTATAACTTTTTCAAAATCATAAAACAAGACTTTTATACTCAGGAGCCTATAAATTTGAAGTAGAATTAGTACTGGGTGAAATCCTCTTTCATGGGATTAATATACATTGTCACTTAGATTTTATAATGAGTGAATATACACCTATAGGTCACTGTAATCTGCATGAAAATGTTTTCAAAATTGTAGATATTTCTTACAAATATCCCAATACTGTTTAACAGATATGGTTATAAAATATAAAGATTTCATTATTTAAACATATATATAATATTTATTGTAACAACTTTATTACTGAGAACTCACAAATTTATATAATAAAACAGTGAAATAGACATAAAATCTATAAATCTCAATCTCCTTTTTTCAGTTTTTATAGCCATTGTGAATCCATGGAATTTCTCATTGGAGTTTACATTTTCACTATCAAACATGTTTTTAATGAATTCATCAAGTTGGAAAAAGTTCCTTAAAGCTCCTGTCCTTCCTGATTACCTGATATTTATCCTTTCTATATGGTCTATTGCATCTTTTTCTGAAATCTCCCATATCTACTCTTTTCTTTGCTCATGACCTTTCTACTTTAAGTCTCTGTGAGGATATGAAGGTGAGATTTGAGGTCTCAGCTGTCAGCATAGTCCTGCTCTTTTGTCGCCCTTTGCCAGGATAATTTACATGAAAAGTGTCATCCATGTTAACTATGGTGAAGTATTTTTCTCTGTATGTTTTCTTAAAGCAAGTCACATTTATCCAGAATACTATTATTACTGGTGTTGTTTGGAAAATACACAGATATACTCATTGTGGTTCCAAAAATGATTGTTTATAATTTGCTTATATCTTTACTGTTTTGTGACATTTGTGTATTTTGAGAAAATGTTTCCCTCAGCAAGAACTTTTACATATATATGTACATGTATATATATATATATATGCATATATATATATATATAATTTTGAGAATGCAACAGAAAGAATGAAATAGAATCAAGTAGAAAAATTTCAAATTCGATATACTGTTTCATCTCCCATTTGTCTCTTCTATATACTAGAAAACTTAGAAAGGTGAAAAATATGCACAATATTCCAAGGAGGACAAAAAGTAGTTTTGTAAATTAGGGCCAATTTCTACACAGAGCATAGGCTTATAAAAGTGGAACCTAAAGTTCGGAACCATCCTTGCTAGTACATATTTTAACTCTCACACTGATGGGACTGAGGAAAAGTGAACTACAGGGCTGGCATGAGTAGCAGTGTTGTTGATTTTCAATGGTTTTGTTTTTTGTTATAAAGTCACTTTGGACATCTCCTGTGTTGATCTAAATTTGGTTTGAATGAGTTGATGATCTGGCTGCAGGGTTAATTGCCTGTCTGTTCCTTTCAGAAAGTTATTGTTTTGGTCATCCAGCGCTGTGACTGTTGCCATTTTGAGTACTGAATTGCTGACACTTATTTCCTCCTAGGAAGTAATTGCATTCACATTTGATATTTTTTGACATGTGAACAAAAATGGAACAAAACAGCAATGTAATGAGCATCCAATCCCAAGTTAATTGTAGCATTGAACATAATTTGTATACATAAATTATTTTTCTGTGTACAATTTGATATGAGCTGAGCTGCAGTAAATCTAAATTAGGACTATTACAGAAAACATCACCCATTTTATCCATTTATTTACTGTAAATATGCCAATATTGGAGAGCAACAGAATCTCTCAAACTTTAGTTTCCTATTTAAAAATTTAAATTACCTTATTAAATAGATTTAAAACTATTTGGTAGTAAAGTACAAGACATATACAAAGGTTAAGCTAATCATTATGTTAATTTTCTAAACTGTGATGCCAAAACAAGCAGATGGTTATTAACATTTGAGCTCAAAATTCACATTTGATCTGACCAGTTCTTTTCAAATGCCTAGGCATATCTGAGAAAACACAGGCTTTGATTTGTGAATTCTATAATATCTACAATATTCTGTAATATCCACAACTTTTACCTGCCATACTATTTGCAGTTATATTCCTTACTGCAAACACATTAAGTGATTAGAGAAAAATTATATAAAAATATTTTAACTGGGATTGCTCTGTGGCATGAGTTCTCACAGGATTCCTAATTGTTTAACTTATATACATGAGATATTATGTATGAGTTGACCCTGCACTGTAGCATAATTCTAATTGGTCTTAATAATAAATACCTGGAGTGAGATATTGGGGGGTGAAACCTGAAAGATCAGAAAGGCAGAGCACTAGTTCTTTCCTCTATAAAATCCTCAGAATGAATGGGCAGAGTCACTAGTTCTTTCCTCTATAAAATCCTCAGAATGAATGGGGTATACGATCTCTACTAGTCCTCAGACTGAATATCTTGAGCTCTTGTTTCCACCTACCTTGTATTCCCTTCTCCTCCCAAACATATGCTTTCCTGTCTCCACCTTAGTAGTGCTGAAATTAAAGGTGGGAGCCAGGACTGCCTGGCTTTGTTTATCTTTTAGACTGGATCAATCTTGTGTAGCCAAGGGTTGCATTGAACTCACAGAGATCCATCAATTTCTGCCTAAAGAGTGCTGGGATTAAGGTGTGTACCACTACTACCTGACCTCTATGGCTATCTATTGGCTAACTCTGCACTCTGATCTTCAGACAAGCTTTATTTGTTAGTCACAAAGTATCACCAAACCACATACTGACAAATGTGATTCAGTGTGATATGAAGAAGATCATAATTCTTAAACAAGGCCATATTTGTCACATGGCAAATATTTCTGGTGTTTTTGTTTTTCTGAGGATAACATACCCATTTGTGGGCATAATTTAATATTAAGATTGCCAATGAAGTTGGGCAGTGGTGGCTCATGCCTTTAATCTCAGCAGCCAGGAGGCAGAATCAAGTGAATCTCTCTGAGTTTGAGGTCAGTTTGGTCTACAAAATCAAACCCCAGAAGAGCTAGGACTATTGCATCAAGAAACCCTGGCTCAAAAAAAAAAGAAAGAAAGAAAGAAAGAAAGAAAGAAAGAAAGAAAGAAAGAAAGAAAAAGGAAAATAAAAAGAAAAAAGTTTCCAACGAAGTTCATCTAAAAAGTGTACCTATGCTTTATGAGTGTTAAAATAGCAATCAATAAAGCTGTGAAATAAATTTGTACCAGTAAGATATGATAACCACATCATATTCTTCATATATGATAAATCATATAAATTAAATAAATATTTTATCTTTGAAAACAGTTTATCTAAACAAGCGTTATTGCAACATAATAATGCCTTTTATTAAAAAATGGTAAAATTATTAATTAGTATGACAAATTCAATATATCTCCAAATATGAAAAGCAAGTAAATTATTAAATGTTTTCTGAAAAACAAATAAAATAAAGCAAAAGAAAACAAATGGGCAGTATTTAGTTTTAAGACAATATATTTTGATGTTAACCTTTATTGTTAACATGACTGAAAACCTACCTCTGGGTGTGTTTGTAAAATCTCATTTCTAGAGAGCTTTCAATGAGTTAGTGATGTGGTCTTCCCATCTGTATTGTTGTGAATACTATTGGTGAATAAAGTAACTGCCTTGGCATGCTGATAGGGCAGAACTTAAGTAGGTGCAGAAAACTAAACTGAACACTGGGAGAAGGAAGGTGGAGTACAGAGAAGTCATGTAGTCTCGCTGGAGAAAGACGCCAGAATTTTTCCTGGTAATCCACAGCCTTGTGGCAATACACAGACAAATAGAAATGGTTTAAATTAAGATGTAATAGTTAGCCAATAAGAAGCTAGAGCTAATGGGCCAAGCAGTGTTTCAAATAATTTCTGTGTGTGAATATTTTGGGGCTGAGCAGTGGGGAACCAACAAGTGACTTCCTAACAAGGCAGGAAAAAAATCAAGCACTGAATGTTCCCATGAGACAGTTTGCCACCAGATTGGAGCCTAGAATGAATAACAGGAGACATCTACCTAATCACTTATATTCATTCCCCTCTGTTCATGACTGGAGGCACAAATAGAGCCACACTTGGGGCAATCAATCTTTGCTCTGGTAGGATTTGTCCTTAAATCCTAAACCCAAATAAACCTCACTCCTTTAAATCACTCCATGCAAGTCCTTGCTCTCAGTGAAGAGTCAAGGAACAATTCTCATTGATCAAATTGATGACACATAACAGAATACTTGTAAAACAATAAAGACAACAACTTTTGTTAACCTTACCATCTTCGGGGTTGCATTTTTATTTAAAAATAAATATATATTAATTTGTAAATTAAAACCAATAAAATATATTATCCGTTTTATTACTAAACTAGGTGTATGTAACATGACTTGTATTATACATCTGAGTTAAAATAAAATAAAAATTTAAAAATAAGTGATAAAGACATTGCATTCATAAATTGCTTATTTTTAAGAAATTTATATGCATAGGTAATATCTTAAAACTAACATATTTCTTTTAGATATATCACAAGATGTTGAACGTAGTAATGTGTTACCATTTTTATAAATGGATTTGTAGCTATTAGGATGCCATTTATATTTCTAAGAATAACTTGAATAGTAGAGCACAGGCGAAATAGTGAAATATATAGCATTTTCTACCCTGTCTATATTTTTCAGGATGTAGTGAGTCCCTTCCTACTTGTGTCCATCTTTGTTATAACAATTGAAACAAACAATCCAATAAGCTGTAGCAGTGTAAGATTCTTTAATGATGTATTGGTTTGAACAAAGAAGGATAAAAACTAGAGAGAATTAAATCATTCTCCAGGAAGTTGTAAAATCACAGTGCAATGAAAACAGAATAAGAGACCAAATGTATTAGATCAGTGAAATTTTAGGAGCAAATGGTTCCAAATTAACTTTTACTTGAAGATTTAAACTCTTAATTTATAATCCCACTACAATGTCATAGAAAATAATTCTCTACCGTAAACAATACAGGATATATAAGTGTCATTCTTATTTTTAATAACAAATGTGTCTCAGAAATTAGCACCTGCAAATATGCAATGAAAAAAATATTTACATCAATCTTCTTAGCATATTTCATTATTATAAAATTTATTGATATAAAACACTGGTTTTTATAAATGTGATTACAGACAAATCAATGGACTCCAAATTCTCCATCCAAGTACAGTGCAATTTCTTGCATGGAGAGATGTGGAAACTTATACTTTGACTAATTAATAGATTTCGTGTTTAAAAATGGAAAAGCTCATGATTTTAAAAAATAGAAAAAGATTCATAAATCATGTTATTCTCTAACATTTCAAAATAAATGATTTACAACACATTAACATTAAGAAATGTTTTTAACTTGATGTTTTAACACTCAAATGAAATAGTATATTTCACGAGGCAAAGAATTCATTTGGTGAATATAGTACAATAAATTGCTCTTTCATGTAATATACTGGCCTAAAAATAAACTATCAACATTACAGATTTAAAAAACATTTTTTATAAATTCTAGAAATGTATGTACTTAACTATGTTCATAAAATTGCCTCTAACAGTCATCGTCAGGACAGTAGTGAGATTTTCTGTTTGTTGGAATGAATTTTCTCTGTAGAAAATTCAAAACAAATCATTATCACCAAAATATTCATTACATATGTAAATAATTTCCATTGTCAGTAGACAATCTATTTAAACAATGTTAGGTACTTTATTAGTAATATACTAATTTCATTTAATCCTTGAAATTTTCATAGTGGAACACAGTGAGTTATGATGTGTATCACCCATTTTGCCTTCAACCTCCCTTAGGTCCATCACGTCTTTCTCTTCACCTCAAATCTTCTCTACTCATTTATGTATTATTTATTAATCCACTGAGTCCAGTTGTTGCTGCTTATAAGAACATGGGTATCCTATTATCTATTGGGGAATGGACAACCTACCAATGTCCTTAACTCCAAAGAAAATGGACTCTTCTTCACCCAGGAGCTATCACCCACCAAATATTCCTCAGCTAGTGGTGGGGATTTGGGGCTTCTACTGTCTGCATGCTGAAAGTTTTAACTGACTTTTCACTTTGAAATAACTGTGCAACAATCATGTCCTCTTCAGAGGCAAGCTTTTCCACTGCACTCTTTCTATTCCACCAACTCTTATTGTTTTTCATGACTCCTCTTCCCTATACCTTTTTGGGCAGTTGAAGTAGCTCTCATTTGAGCATTCAGTCTGTTATTATTACCACTTTGGATATTCCTGGGCCTCTAATTATCCGTATTTCCTACAGTTAGAAGCTCCTCTGATCGAGTTTGGGAGCAATACAATATTTAGAAATTAATTTGACAGTGTGATTTCTTATATGCTATGACTTCCCTAGCAACGATTATTGATTATGTTTATAGAACCATTCATGGATTTCCTCTGTGAAGCTGAGCATCAAGAGAGTGTTTGGTTACTCCCATAAACAGTTTTGCCAGTGGTGAGTGAGCACAACTTGTCTGGATGATCTGTACTCTACTAACAGAATCATGCCTGGGATATTATCATGAATATTTTTTCCCTGAGCAGCATACAGAGGACTCCCATAACTTACAGCAGGGACAAAGTGTCCTATCCATTTCATAATGGATTTACCTGTGTCCTGCAACCAAAGTATGTGGTGTCTTCTGAAGTAGTTTTACCAATGAGCCATGGGGGGAAACTAAGGGCATGTGAAGTAAACTATGCATGCTGAATATAGGTAGGGGTGTAAGTTTTTGCAACCTTAGTAAACGTATAGTACTAGGGATAAGGCGCATGTGATAGGAAATAATGCAATTTGTATGTACTGGAGGCTGCAGGTTAAGTAGTAATAGAACAAGGGACCAGAGAAAAGAAGAGATAGGGGAAGGTATAATCAAAAGTAAGGAAATCCAAAAAAGCTTTCGAAACCTCAGTAACTTGCAAGTCAATTACAAATATAATTTCAAAAGAGGAGTCTGAATAGAGGTATTCCTCTCTGGTAATTAGCAGTTACTAAGTGAAAACATCATTGAGAAGCACTGGTTCCTTCCTTATAAGTTATTGGTTAAAGAGGGTCTGGAAGAACACAGAACAGAACTTATTATTGCGATTGTTCTTGGCTGCCCAGACATACTTTAAGTAAACTTTATTTTACCTTTGGATTATTTTTTAAAAGATTACATTGATATGTTTTATAGAAAATTTAAAGGATGCCTGTCATTAAACACTAAATTTCATCATAAAAAACAAATTCACCAATTCATTCTTATCCTCAAAGTAAAACACTTCTCAGAAAAAATATTTTGTTCCCTGTCGTATTTCAAGGATTCCTTTTTAAATGTTATCGTTTAACTTTAATCAAAATCCATAAAAAATGATACCTAAAAATAATTACTATATGCAGCTCTTTAATGCGCACTTTCACTTGTTCCTTTTTATTTTACTTTTTAAGTTTTTATATATTTTTCATTTTTTGAGACAGGGTTTCTCTTTGTAGCACTGACTGTGCTGGAGCTCACTCTGTGGATCAGACTGGCCGAAACTCAGGGAAGTGCCTGCCTCTGACTTCTGAGTTTTAGGGTTCAAGGCATGTGCCACCAGTGTCCAGCTCATTTGTTCTTATAACCAGCAGTGTTCAGATGAACCATTTACAGAAGACTTTTTCTAGGCATGTGACAGCTCCATCTCCTGGAATGCAGGAAGTGGAATGTTGCCTCTAAAGCTTCCTTTGATATTTACAGATGGTTCCTCTAAATGCAATATGAAGGCTTCATTCCCAACACAGACTATATATTTATGTCATATAAAATACATTCTAAAAAAATCATCAGACCAATGGATGTGTTTATCTGATTTTAAAATCTATTCTGTGAGAGTTAGATAATGTATTCCATGCATCTTAATATTTATACGCAAACCTCCTTACAACTCTTTCTCTACCTACCCACCAACATATCTTTTTCTAAATTCACGACCTTGCTATTATTTTTTTGTTAGCTGGAAGAATAGAAGAATACTGTTAAACGCTGTTCTCTAGGTATGACAAATTTGTTATACATATGAATTAATAGCTAAAGAACAGCCCATGATCAAGCTATTTAAAAAATTCCAGGAAGTTGTGAAAAGAGACACCTAAACTCACCCTTAACTTGGGAACTATGGGCAGCTGATTGATTTGCATCCTATTTTAGAGTTATTTTTCAACATTCAGTTTAGAATCATTAGTACATGATACTTTTGTTTTCACTTTTTAAAAAATAATCTGGCTGTTTTTTGAATCCATAATGATGACACAAAAAGAAATGTTTACTTTAAAACAAGAAAAATAAATGGTAAGAAACTGAAGTGCAAAATTATTTGATTCAATTGTTTTCTGTAAAACTGATGTGAATCAATAAAAATAGGTCAGAAGGGCACTGTTTCAACCCAGAGACAATCTGTCCTAGATGTAGATAAAGCATGTCTGTGTTTGGGTAATTAATTCACTACAGATAAGTTTTACATGTCCTAAGAGTCTTTCCACAAGTGAATTTATAAACAGATTTGACAGGCTTATTTTTGCTCAGGGCAAGGGCATGAAAGCCATGAGAGAAGGGAAAGAGCCTCAGTCTACTTAAAATGATAAATGTGGAGAGAGTACTATTATAACACAATCACACATGGCCTGGCGTAAGCTCTAAAGAGGGCATCTGCTTAATGAAGGTGGTGAGGCGTACATTAAAAGCACTGCATTAGGGAATTGAATGTTGCTGATGGCATGCACACATTATACAGGCGCTCGGGAAATTCATTTCTTCTCAGTGAAAGCCAAAATTACCTTTGTGTGCTGCAAAATATTAGTGATTATCTCAAATTTAGCTTGTTTTCCAATTTGCTCAGGAGAGAGATAATGTAGTATTTTACATGATGTATAAATTATGATATTTTCCAATTTATTTGGAAATCCATAACTATGATAGAAATTATTAGGGCCTCATTAACTTCAGACTTAAAAATGCCATTGTATATCTATTTTCCAGTGCATGAAGTTCATGTTAAAATGTTATAAAAATATCTTAATAAGAAGAGCAACTAAGGCAGCAATTCAATTTGTAATTGTAAATTTTAAACATTTATAATTCTTGCTTGTCCTTAAAGAGAGAAAAAAGAGGAAATTTTAGTGTCTACCCTAAAGATAATGTGAAATCCTGCTCTAAATTTGGCTTCTGTGCGAAAACAAGCTGATACAGTCTCCATACTGTACTAAATTAGGCCCCATGTTGGAATAATATACTTACAATAAACATACAGCATATTTTATCCATTAAAATGTTCAGCAGAGCACATATAAATTCACAAAAATCAACTGTTTTCAAGGATAATTCAGGATAAACTTTTTTCATATACTGTAGGCAGGATAAGTGGTGAGTTTTGCACCCATATCCAATCAGAATGGCAAAAGTCATAAAACAAGCAGAGTTGCTTGACAAACTTCCAGCAAAGCTGAGTTACATAATAGCTGTCATGCAGCCTTTGGATTTCATCTCCACCTATTGTGTATATGGTGGAATTTTAATATTTGTAAAATTTATCAATACTAGATTGATGGAAAATTTCTTATGAGTTAATTATGCCTTCATCGAGGAGTACAGCTTCTAAGATTCCCCAGTAAAGTCCTGTGAACACTACCTCTACTGCTTTTAGGGAGATATTATTATTATCTACTTGAAGATTTTTTTTATTCCTTAGAGGTTGTGACATATATAAGGAAGGCAGAGGTCTCCTTATGAAGCTATGAGATGTTTTTAAACCGTCTGCCCCTGTACTTACTCAGGAACAAGATAATCAAAACAGAGTAAACGTAAAAGGTCAATAAGATTCAGTGGCTATAGGAGTTGACCACAAGCCAGACTACAAGTCTCTTACCATTATATGCTCAGGCAATGATGTTGCATATACAGCAACAAAGTCAGATTAGCTGAAGCTACCTCTGTCCTACATAGGGACTTACGTTGATGGGAAAAGAATGGTGTGGAAAATAATAAAAGAATGAAATTTCAGGACCTCCCTTTCTCAGAAACTTAGCTTGCGCAAAGCCACTGTGGTATTATATGATCAAAGAAGAAAATGATGCCATTATTAAACATATAAATAAATTCTATAAAGACATGAAATATAAACACTATATTATGTCAGAAGTTGAGTAATAACTACAGCATCTTTGGCCTTGGGGTTTTAGTGGGCCTATTGAAACTCTGACCATTAAGAGCTAATCATACACTGCTGGGGACATGGCAATCTGCCCAGGTAGGATTGGAGATTTTCTTTCTATCTAGCATCCTTGAAGTCACAAGAGCAAACAGCCTGAGAACAGGTTGTCATATGCATCTGGATTCTTAAAAAATTGAGTTATGTGGTTGATGAATAAAAATGGTTGTAAAAAATAGCTCTCATGGTTATCAATTATGACTAAACTTATGACCCCAGATGAGCAAGAGAAAAAAGTTAAAACAGGTGCCTGCCAACAAAAATGATATGATCTATGTTTTGGAACAGCATGCTTACTGAATTATACATAAATAAAGGAGCATTCTGACTGCTTGTTAGTCAGGATATGAGGTTCTCACCACCCCTTTGGCCTGGGTCACCTCTTCCTATACCTTCTCCTTCCCTCCACTCTAAAACCTGTGAACCTCCAACAGTAAGTTGAAGGTTTTGAGGCTGGGTTAAAGTTCCAACCCCACTGCTGGAAGCCTTATCTACTTATACAAAATGTCTAATCATAATTTTTAACTTAATGATCTCTTTAATATCTGAATTTTTAACTTAATGAACTCTTTAATATCTGAATCTATTTGGATATACTTTTCCTTGAAATTATTATTTTAAAAACTGCTGTTTTAGTATTTTCATTCGAATCTCTCTCTCTCTCTCTCTCTCTCTCTCTCTCTCTCTCTCTCTCTCTCTCTCTCTTTGTGTGTGTGTGTGTGTGTGTGTGTGTGTGTGTGTGTGTGTGTGTGCCTGCTTGGATTTATATGCACCATTGAACCTCACAGATGTCAAAAGAGGACATCAATGATATGGGTGCTAGGAACCAAACCTACTTTCGTTTATTTATATATTTTTACTATTTTATTCTATTACTTTAAAAAATACCAGTCCAAATTCCCACTTCCTCCCTTCTTCCCACTTCCTTCCTATTGACTCCACTCACACCCCACCCCACCCCCCTCCAATCTTAAGAGAGGGCAAGGCACCCTGCCCTGTAAAAAGTCCAAGGCTTTTACCACTACATCCAGGTTGAGCAAGGTATACATCCAAAGAGAATAGGATCCCAAAAGCCTATGCAGTAGAGACAAATCCCAGTGCAATTGTCATTGGCCCCTAAGCCTGGTCCAACTGTCAACCACATTCAGAGGGACTAGTTTGCTCCCATGCTCCTTCATTCCCAGTTCAATTGGAGTTGGTGAACTCCCATTAGCTCAGGCACATTGTCTCAGTAGGTGAACCCCTCATGGTATTGACTTCCTTGATCATACTCTCCCTCCTTCCACTCTTCAACAGGACCTTGGGAGCTCAGTCCAGTGCTTTGATGTGAGTCTCTCTCTGTTTTCATCTGTTGTTGGACAAAGTTTCTATGGTGATATTTAAGATAATTAATTATAGTCTAACTACAGGGTAAGGCCAATTCAGGTACCCTCTCTATTGGTTAGTGTCTTAGCTGGAGTCATCCTTGTGGATTCCTAGAAAATTTTCTAGATAGGGTTTCTTTCTAACCCCCAAATGGCTCCCTCAATCAAGATACCTCTTTCCTTTCTCTCATATCTGTCTTCCCTCCATCTTAACTATCCCATTCCCTTAAGCTCTCCTCCCATTCTCCTCGCCTCTTCCCTCTCTCCCCTTCCTTCTACCCTCTATCGCCAAACTCACAAACTTTGTCAGGCGATCTCGTCTCCCTTCAATTTAAGGTGGATTTATATATGTTTTTTTGGGGAGGGGTTTCACCTTATTATATGGCTTCTCTAGGATCATGAACTATAGGCTCAATGTCCTTTGTTTATGGCTAGTATCCACTAATGAATGAATACATACCATATTCATATTTTGGGTCTGGGTTATCTCAGTCAGTATAGTGTTTTCTAATTCCAACCATTTGCATACAAAATTCAAGATGTAATTGTTTTTTACCTCTGACTAGTACTCAAATATGTAAATGTGCTACACTCTCTTAGTCCATTCTTCCACTGAGGGGCATCTAGTTTGTTTCCAGGTTCTGGCTATTACTAATAATGCTGCTATGAACATAGTTGAATGAATGCGTTTGTAGTATGATTGAGCATCTTTTGAGTATATTCCCAGGAGTGGTATTGCAGGATCCTGAGGTAGGTTGACTCCCAATTTTCCGAGAAACGGCCAAACTGATTTCCAAAGTGGTTGTACAAATTTGCAAGGGATATGATGACTTTCGTTTTAAGCAATAGCATGAAGTTAAATAAAAATACATTTGGGTTGCAAGAATGTTGCTTATCCATCTTTTTATATAGTTTAGGTGAAAAAATCAAAACTAAACAGTAAAACAAACCATATGAACTTAAGATACATGCTCTAACATTCATTGTACATTTATTTACCAAGTGTTGTGTTTATGACCAGCAACCAATGTAAAAAAGCATTTGTTGAGAAGAGATTTATAAATATTTATCAATATATTGCTTTTAATATGTAAGAAAATCACTAACTAGGGAAAAGTATTTTAAAGTTCTCAGTAGTTTGGCTCTCTCTTTACAGCCCTTGACCCTCATGTTCCTATGACTTTTCACCGATATTTTTAAATTGCTTCTCAAATTTAAGTCTGTGTACTCACTCCTTCAATACAATATTCATATCATACCAGCTCCAAGAACTATCACACCACATCTTACAGTGTGTTTTGCTTCTATAAACAACTTCCCACTCACCTTTGCAACATAAGCTACTTAGAGATAGGTAACCTTTGAGAGTAATAAACGTCAATATTCTACTGCTTTAACATTCATTTTACCAGCACCTCATGCTCATTTACCTTCTCCCTTTTCTGTTGTGACAGTACTTCTACATCATCATAACATGTCAAAGTCTGTATTAATTAGATGATTTTGGGCTTTAGATCTTCCTCTTATGTTGTCAAGTCTATTGCATGGTTTATAACACAACCTGACACTATTTCTACCAGGCACCTAAGCCTTAAAGTCTGCTTACAAAGTGACAATATACTGTAAATTCTCTTGTATGTTTCAAAATAATTTCATTGTAAAAATGAGCAAAATGTTAGCAGAATAACACAGTATTATTTTTAGAAATTTAGTTGGATAATGTACAATATTTCTGAGGCCTTAGTAGTTACTATGGCATTTTCTTTGTTGTTTGTTTTTTCTTATTTAAGTGAATACAGTGCTACAGAAGGCAGGGGCATATTAGTTTTTTCTCTTAGTAATAGTAAATCTATTTTCATTGAGTTTAATTTTGAGATTATAGTTTATTTGCAATATTTCTCCCTCCAAATCCTATCATATATCCCTCATTAAGCTCCTCCAAATTTATGGTCTCTCTTCACTGTTGTTATTATGTGCATATACTATATATATACATATATATACATATATATGTGTGTGCATACATATATAGTATATATGATGTATGTGCATGTGATGCATAGGTATTGCAAGGTATACATGATGTATGTGCATGTGTATATGCATACACATATAAGTATATACATTATGTGATCTTATGCATCACACACATATTCATACATACATATATATATATTCCTAAACATAATCATTAAAATAGATACAATGTTCCATGTATGTATGTTTTCAAGGATGAAAGTATGCCCTTGGACAGACACTGGTGTGCTTTTCCTTGCACAAGTCCACTTTTCTTGTCCTAGGTTGCCCCAGTTTTCTATATTTCTTTGAGTATGGCTGAGGCCTTTTGAGATTGGTTAAATGTGAGCAAAATTATTGAATGTATTTTTAATTTGCTTTTTGAATTTCTTTGTAAATAGGAAAATACATCTCTAAACATTTAACTAGAGTATTTCCCTTGCTAACAACTAATATTTTCTTTTACCTCCTGGAAAGAGATGTGCCCCTGTTTTATCTATTTTTTTCTTGCTTACATTGAATAAAATGTTTTAAATTGTCTTCCATGTTTCAGTAATTCTCTTACATATAGTGTATTCCTTTTAATAATACTGATTTTGCCATTGACACACACATTTGAAATTTTTTTAAATGTTTATTTTGCTTTATCTTGTATCCTCAAGATTTTTCTTATATTCCTTTATTTTTATGAATGGACTCATAGCATACATCATTTCTTTTAACATTTATCATAATTATTTTCATTAACTTTTATTTGTTTTGCTCTTGTTTGCAATAGAACAATCACTAATATATATGGAAATAAAATAATCACTAATATTTATGGGAATAAATTGATTTCTCTTAAAATATCATAGTCTCTGCAGAGAAATCCTTTCTTTTCGAGAATATAATATACTATAACCCCCTTGCTTTTCTCCCTCCAAACTCTCCCATGTGTACTTATTAGCTCACTTTCAAGTTCATGATCGTTTTCATTAATTGCTGTTATATGCATATATATATATAAGCTAAACATATGTATTTCTAAATATAATCATTAAGTTTTATACTACATCTTTAATGTTTGTTTTTAGAACTGACCCCTGAGAACTAGATAACCATTTAGTCTACTCTTCCCTGAGAAAGACTATTTCTTTCACTCTCAGTGTTCCTTAGTTGCCTATAGTTCTTTTTTTATCTTTTTATCTGTTTTTTAACTCTATTTATTTATTTATTTATTTATTTATTTATTTATTTATTTATTTATTTATTCATTTATTAAAGATTTCTGCCTCCTTCCTGCCACCGCCTCCCATTTCCCTCTCCCTCCCCTAATCAAGTCCCCCTTCATCAGCCCAAAGAGCAATCAGGGTTCCCTGCCTGTGGGAAGTCCAAGGACCACCCACCTCCTTCCAGGTCTAGTAAGGTGAGCATCCAAACTGCCTAGGCTCCCACAAAGCCAATATATGCAGTAGGATCAAAAACCCACTGCGATTGTTCTTGAGTTCTCAGTAGTCCTCATTGTCCGCTATGTTCAGGGAGTCCGGTTTTATCCCATGCTTTTTCAGAACCAGGCCAGCTGGCCTTAGTGGGTTCCCGATATAACATCCCCATTGTCTCAGTGTGTGCGTGCACCCCTCGCGGTCCTGAGTTTCTTACTCGTGTTCTCTTTCCTTCTGCTCCTGATTTGGACCTTGGAATTTCAGTCCGGTGCTGCAATGTGGGTCTCTGTCTCTGTCTCCTTTCATCGCCTGATGAAGGTCAATATCCAGGAGGATGCCTATATGTTTTTATTTGGGTTCACCTTCTTATTTAGCTTCTCTAAGATCACGAATTATATTGCCTATAGTTCTTAGTGTAGGGTTTTGGCATCATGGTGTTTTCCCCCACTCTATTCACTTCATCATGTGTAATATTGAAATCTGCGTAGCACATGCTAAGGTAAACATGTTGGTGAGATTTTATGGGTGTAGATTCTGACATTAGAAAACTGTGTTCCCATAGTAAGCTACCTGATATCCTGCCTCATACAGTCTTTCTGGTTCCTCTTCCACAATGCTCCCAAAAGCCCAGGTGTAGGGATTGTACTGTAGATATTAGCTGTGACTGAGTTCAACAGTTTTACAATTTGATTTTTTTTTCTAGTTTGCTCTAGTGGTCTCTATCTATGGCAAAAATAAGGGTTTTGATGAGAAATGGGGGGATATACATATCTGTAGATAAAAAGACAAACATGTAGAATATAGTGAGGGATTATGATTATCTTGTTTTAGTAAAGTAGTGGTTTGTAGGTTTTTCTCCCTTATCTAAGACTTAATCAGCTCTGCTTAGTTTCATAGCTTTCAAGTACCAAACACAAATTTCCTCTTATTGAGTAGGCCTTGAGTTTAACTAGAGATTTCTTGGTTTCAACCAAGGTATACTATTGTACCCTTGGAATTATCATTCCATTCTAGTCAAGTGGTTCATAATTATGATGATTGGGCAATACTCTTGGTTGATTAACTACTTTGAAAGCCTGAATGATACTTCTGATTCCAAGAAATACATTCTTCATATAGGAGAAATCAAGGTCATTGCTAACTCATGGTCTCAGCATCATACCTGAAATTTATTTTGTATTTAGCAGCAGAATTTTTCTTTTTAAATTTCGAGACAGGGTTTCTCCATAGCTTTTGGTTCCTGTCCTGGAACTAACTCTTGTAGACCAGGCTGGCCTCGAACTCACAGAAATCCGCCTGCCTCTGCCTCCCGAGTGCTGGAATTAAAGGTGTGTGCCACCACCACCTGGCTAGCACCAGAATTTTAATTCAAGCTAATGACATATTGGTATTTGATTCAATAGTGAATTAAATTTCTTAAAAGGTAAACTAAGAGAAATTGCATTGATATAACAAAGAAGAAAAGTCCAATAGGACTTAGAGATGTGGTTTAGTGGTAAATAGTTTATCTAACTTGTGAAAGGTTCTGAATTAGATACCCAGCATCAAAATATAAGAAGCATAAAAACAATTTAATGAAATGAAGTAATCTTTTGAAGTTATTTTTATTTGCTAGACTCAATGGTTTAGAAAGGTCAATCTTATCTGAAGCAAATAAGGTTCTAAGTGATGCATGATGTACTTACTTGAAGCCATTTGAGGATAACAAGCAAGGCATTTGTAGACTAAGATCTGGTAGCTTATAGAGAAGACCACATTTTCAGTGTGTTTGATCTTTCTCTGTGTTATTAAAAACTTTGACTAATTCAGATTTCTTCATGGAAAATAAAAGATGACAGATTGGTTGTTCTAACAAGTCATATTTAGAATTCCTAGTGATCTGTCTGCTTTGACCTTTTTAATATTAAAGAAATCTAGATGGATTCTAATTGCTGCACTTAATACAAGCTACCAAGACAACTGGCGACAGATTCCAAGTGAAAGAAAATGATGAAAATTTAAAGCATTTTTTTTGTTTCTACACTGACTTATTTTACATCACAACTTGCAGAAGTACTGTAAATGGTGAGATATTTTGAAGTTCAATTTTTTCTCTTTACTGTTATATATTAAATATAAAAATTAAAAATAAGTTTAAGGTTAATTGAAATTCAAGTTTGGTGTTTATACACTTATCCATAGTTTAGAAACACAGTAATATAAACCTTACCCAATAGAGAAAGCTCCTGATATCTCTGTTATAAATCAATAACATATTGCTTTGGCTGATGGATTCAGTCCATAGAACATGGATACATTATTTTTAATGCCAAGTGTCTTGGGAGTAAAGAAATTTTGACTAAAACTAAAAATATTTCATTTATATATTTGGTGACACTGAAATAACCAGCATCTTCATGTGACTTACAAACTAATAGAACTGAAATTAGATATAATATAAACACAACCAAATAATGATTTCTGGTGTGGGACATTGATTTATATCCTGTAAATTATATTTTAAAAAATGCTGGTTGCCCAGTAGCCAGGCAAGAAGTTAGATGGGACAACAAAACAGGAATGGAGGCAGGACAATCAGACAGGAAGTAGAGATGGGTCAACGAGAAGAGAAGAATTCTGAGAAGGAAGTCCTAGTCTGCAGTCTTGTTCTAGCCACAGAAGAAGCAAGATGTGACTGCTCTGTCAAATAAGGTACCAAACCAAGTGGCCAAGACAGATAAGAATAATGAGGTAATGTAAGTTATAAGCGTTAATAAGAAGCTTGAGTTAATGGGCATATCAGTTTATAACTAATGTAGACCTCTATGTGATTTTCTTGGGTCTAAATGACTGGGGGACCTGGTAGGACAGAAAACTCAGTTTACAAATGGTGCCCATGTGGACAACTGCATCCACATAAAGCCTGAGCTTGGGAAGTAATTCCAGACAAAAAATGAATAGAGCTAAGCACAGCTTATTGATAGCAGCATTTTCTCAGGTGGGCTCTGTTTGCTAGAGGCAAATGTGTCTTATTTAAGAGAGGCTTTCTGACTCAGCTTTAGCTATAAAAACTTGCAGCTTTTTTAAGAGACCCTGCCATGAAACACTTAAATGGTGTTGATGAAAAGCTGACCACATGGTTTTTTGGTTTTCAGCCATAGCAGGAAAAAAAAAAGCTGTGCTGTTTTAAAATACTAGTTTTCTGGGCCACCCTGCCAGTGAAACTCTGACTCTTTCAGGCAGGAGGTCTGGCTACAGTGATGGAGGAGGGTCATCTGTCTATCTGTTGCTTTCATTGGTTAATTAATAAAGAAAGCTGATTGGCCTGATAGGGCAGAATTTAGATAGGTGTAGCAGACTGAACAGAATGCTGGGAAAAAAGGAAGTGAGCCAGTCGCCATGATTTTCCCACCCGACACAGAAGCAGGTTAACATCTTTCCTGGTAAGCCACCTCGTGGTGCTACACAGATTACTAAATATAAGTTAAAGCAATATGTGAGAATTAGGCAGTAAGAGGCTAGAGCTAATGGGCCAAGCAGTGTTTAAAAGAATACAGTTTCCATGTAATTATTTCAGGGAATAAGCTAGCCAGGCAGCCAGGAGCCAGGGTGGCAGGAATGCAGCCTGCCACCCCATCTACACTACAGAGCATTTGAATGTGGTTTGTAAGCAGATTGCTGAATCTTGCTTGATGGGAGGGACCTTGAAACTCTAAAGAGTTGTGGCAATAAACATGGCTATGTCCAGTACCGCTGCCATGAGACTGTAATCTCAGAAAGCTAAGAAAAGGGTTGGATCCAGCAGCCAAAGCCATGACTTTAACCTTAGCTATATTGCTTAGCAAATTAAAGACTCATGTGGTCAGAAAAAGAGAGATGTAGGTAAAGAAAGGGTTAAAGACAAAAACAACCTCTAAATGGTTTACAGTGTGTTAAAAATATATGCAAGCTTGGGAGAGGAAAGAAAAAGGTTAAAGTCCTTAAAATAAAAATGAAAGAGAGTAGTTGGGTGTGGTGGTACACACCTTTAATTCCAAAACTTGGGAGACAGAGGCAGGCAGACCTCTGTGAATTCAAGGTGTCATGACACATATTTAATTCCAACACTTGAAAGACAGAGGCAGACAGACCTCTCTGAGTTCAAAGTGTGGTGGCATAAACCTTTAATTCCAGCGCTTGGGAGGCAGAGACAGGCAGATCTCTGTGAGTTCAAGGACAACCTGGTCTACAGAGTGAGTTCCAGGACAAAGATACACAAAAATCCTGTCTCAAAAAGCCAAAAATTAAAAAAATTAAAGAAATAGAAATTAAAATAAAGTCACATAAAGATGAAAAATACACAGAGAGTCTGGATACTCTATGTTATTGTGCTCTCTTTCAATTGTTTGAATGCTGAGGAAGAAACAACAGCTGCTAAAAGATATTTGTTTATAAATGCTGCTTAACTAATTCAAGATAGGTATTTTAAAAATACCTTGACATCAAAATTGAAGTCAAAAGATATGTTACTTTGGAGAAAAGGTTTTACTTTTGTTTCAACAGAAAATGAGAGGATACAGATCTATTTTGAGTTAAGAAAAATCAGGTTTGCCAGGTGGTGGTAGTGCATGCCTTTAGTCCCAGCACTTGAGAGGCAAAGGCAGATGGATCTCTGTGAGCTCAAGAAAGGCCTGGTCTCGATGAAAGGAGACAGAGACAGAGACCCACATTGGAGCACCAGACTGAAACCTCAAGGTCCAAATCAGGAGCAGAAGGAGAGAGAACACGAGCAAGGAACTCAGGACCGCGAGGGGTGCACACACACTGAGACAATGGGGATGTTATATCGGGAACCCACTAAGGCCAGCTGGCCTGGTTCTGAAAAAGCCTGGGATAAAACCGGACTCCCTGAACATAGCGGACAATGAGGACTACTGAGAACTCAAGAACAATGGCAAGGGGTTTTTGATCCTACTGCACGTACTGGCTTTGTGGGAGCCTAGGCAGTTTGGATGCTCACCTTACTAGACCTGGAAGGAGGTGGGTGGTCCTTGGACTTCCCACAGGCAGGGAACCTTGATTGCTCTTTGAGCTGACGAGGGAGGGGGACTTGATTGGGGGAGGGGGAGTAAAATGGGAGGCGGTGGCGGGAAAGAGACAGAAATCTTAAATAAATAAATAAATAAATAAATAAATAAATAAATAAATAAATAAATAAATACAAAGGTCTGGTCTATAAGAGCTAGTTCCAGGACAGGCTCCAAAGCTACAGAGAAACCCTGTCTCAAAGAACCGAAGAAGAAGAAGAAAAAGAAGAAGAAGAAGAAGAAGGATAAGGAGAAGGAGAAGGAGAAGGAGAAGGAGAAGGAGAAGGAGAAGGAGAAGGAGAAGGAGAAGAAGAAGAAGAAGAAGAAGAAGAAGAAGAAGAAGAAGAAGAAGAAGAAGAAGAAGAAGAAGAAAGAGAGAGGGGAGGAGGAGGAGAAGAAGAAGAAGAAGAAGAAGAAGAAGAAGAAGAAGAAGAAGAAGAAGAAGAAGAAGAAGAAGAAGAAGAAGAAGAAGAAACAGGTTTGATCAAAAAAGACCACCTGTTATATCTTCGGTAGGATCAGATGGCCCAGATGTCTGAGTTCTACATTGAAAACAGATTCACGACTGCTGCCTGAGATGATCAGCCTCACAGGATACTCTAGTCAGGACTTGATCATAATTCTAAATTTTCTTTAGGTCCCCATAAGATTATCAGTGCCCCCAACTAACAGGAAGTAGCCTGGAAAACTGTGCCCACATTCCTCAAAAATGAACTATGGATATTTTCTTTTTTTTAGAATGTTGGTAACAAGTTGTTATGGCTAATGGTCAGGAGAAAAGCTAAACAAAGGATATTAGATTCAAAGTTCTTGGGGTTTTTTGTTTTGTTTTGTTTTGTTTTTAAAGAGGGGGAAGTGGTATGGGAAAATGGTCTGTATTCTGTCAATTATATTTTAAATAAATGTTTATTGGCCAGTAGCGAGGCAGGAAGTATAGGCAGGACAACCAGACAGGAAGTAAAGGCAGGTCAATGAGAACAGGAGAATTCTGGGAAGAAGGAAGTCCTAGTCCTAGTCTGCAGTCCAGCCTCAGAAGAAGCAAAATGTTACTGCCTAGCCAAATAAGGTACTGAGCCACATGGCTAACACAGATAAAAATAATGGGGTAATATAAGTTATAAGAGTTAATAAGAAGTTTGAGCTAATGGGTCAATCAGTTTATAACTAATGTAGACCTCTGTGTGATTTTCTTGGGACTAAATGGCTAGGGGACCTGGTGGGACAGAAAACTCAGTCAACAGATTTCTAATTTAATTATTTCTTATCTTAGTCCCTTTCTTGGTATTGTTTCAGCAGTGACATTAATAGTTTATGTTCTTGAATATATTAGGTGAGCCTGGACAAATTGCCATATCTCTGTATATTCTTAATTCAGTTATTTGGAAATAGTCATATATCTATGAGTACTCTCAATATAATCATGATAATAGGAAAACGTACCATCTAAAAAGTCACTGATATGCTTTTCTTAGTGAATGGTAAGAATATTTGCTAAATGATCTATATATTAATTTTGTAGAAGATAACTTATTTATCATTTATAACTTTATATTTCTCCAATTATATTAATAAAGTGTAGGGAATAAATAATTAAATAGAATTAATGTAGTTTAGGAGGAGACATTATATTATTATAATTATAACTCTAGGCTTCAGGGACATAACTGTCAACACTAATATCATAGTTATGTGATCAGTTTTCAAAATGAACAAATCAGTAAGAGGAATCAAGTAGTTAAAAAGATAGTATGATTTTCAGAGAATGTTACATGACTGCACAGACTGACAAATCCTACAGGGAGATGATGCTGGTTGTGGTTGTGAACTATGAGAAGGGCATAAAAACTGAGAACAGAAAGGCAGATTAAACACATAGCAACACAGGTGATGATATCTTGAAACTCAAAGGTATTTGTAGAAGGTGAAATAAAGTAAAAATGAATAAAGAACAGAGGTTGAGGTTAAAACAAATGAAATATTTTTTTAATAAAAATAATGTGGCCAAGTGCATTTTTAAAGAGTGAGGACACATTCAGTTTAGAGATAAGAAGACAGAGCCAAGTCATAGAGAGTGGTCAGGCCTTCCACAGTAATGAGTTAGGATATTTACAGTATAATAAGAATATATTTTAGCAGGTTGATAATAAGGTTTCAGTTATATCTAACTGGTATAATTATTTTTCTCATTACAGTGTCTATTAATAACTTTAGTAATACTAAAGAATAATTGAATGAAAATAAATGCATAGACTAAAATATGCAGAGGTAACAATTCATGTTCAACTCCATTTGCTATAAAACATTTACAGATTTGTTCATGAGGATACAGTGAAAATCATAATATATAATTATTAAAGGTGAAAATAAAACAAAGCAAAGGGTATCAGCATAGTATTAGCATGTAAATCAGCCTTGTTAGTAGTAATTATTTTTGTCGTTGATGGCATTAAATCAAGATGTTCCAAACATTTGCACAGGGATGTTGATGTAGTGGCATTTCAATTGGATTTTATTAAATAAAGACTGCCTGAAGATCTGAGACTAAAACAGTGCCACTGGTCAGTCTTACAGATCAGATTATGGTAATACATAATCTCAGTAGCCATAATGACACACACCTTTAATCTCAGTCTTTACAATGTCACACATCTTTAATCTCGGTAGCTGTAAGAACACACCCATTTAATCTCAGTAGCCACACTAGTGGCCATAGAAATTGGGTGGTGCATGCCTTTAATGACAGTAGTGCATGCCTTTAATCCCAGCCCTAAGGAGGATTATAAAATGGAAGGAAATAGCTCTCAGACACACAATCTCATCTGAAATACTAGGAGGCAGGATTGCCCTTTCAAACTGAGGTCGAGTTCAAAACCAGTGGCTGGCTGTTTTGTTTTTCAGATCTTCGGGTTAAACTTCAATTTCTAACCCTGAGGCTTTATTAATTGTACTTGATGTTGACAGTTTTTTGATACTATTAATGCTTACATTTTAATGGAACATAAATATCTTCAATACTTTTTTATTGATTCCCCTTCCCTTGTCTTCTCCAAGATCATCTCTGCCTTCTCAGTCACCCAATTTCATCTCTTCTTTCTCTCTCTTTTTTTAGAAAATAAAAAAGGAGAATTAAAATTAGCAATTAAGCAGAGAGAAAGCAAAGAAAAAATAGGACAAACACGTGAATACTCAGACACACACACATGCACACACACACATACACAAGGTCCATATAACAGAAAATTGAAAACCATGATAAACACAAGACAAGTTAGGTAAAAGAATGTCCAAAGAAATCATTATGAGACAAATCATCTTTGAACATATCAAAGTTTTGTACTGGCCATCTACAGCTCAGCTCAAAGCATACCGTTAAGTCTTGTTTTTATACCCAGGGAAGCATCACTGGAGAAAATTAAATTTTCCTTTGCTAGCAGCTATCAGTTGAAGGTATCTTAGGAGTTAAGGATCAGGGTTAATGGTCACTTTTCCTCTATGTGCTGTGACACCATCTGACTTGGAATAGAACATACCTTGTTTATCTCTGTGAGTTCATATGCTCATGTTCATATTTTAAATCTGCTTTTACTGGAAAATCTGGAATGCCATAAATTTGAGACTTACCATAAAACAAGTGAATCCTTATTGCATATTAGAAGACATGATTGAAATCCACAAATTTTCAATTTATTTAAAAGTTTCATACATATATGTAGCGAGTGTTAGTCATTTTCAGTCCTTAATTCTACTTCTCATCTCTTCTTCTTCTGACTTTGCTGTCAAACTCCTTCTTCCCCTCAAGCCTTTGTGCTACTGCTCTGTCTGGTTGATGTATATACCTCACTGAGTGAAACAAGTGTTGCTTGCATAAGTATAAGTCAGGGTTTATTTATTGTGGCATGGACAACTTGTCAGTGATTACACCACTAAAGGAAATGTGTACTTTCTCGACAACCATTATCTGTCAATAGTCCCACAGAGAGAGGTAAACCTCATGAGAGTCTTGTCAAGCCATTATGAAGTATTGATGAGCATAATTTTGTTAACTTTCTCATAAGTAACCATGTCAGCTATGAGTTTATTCCTTCATTGGTCCTTTCACATCCAGAAGAAATCATCTTCAGGCACAATTCTCCATCCTCTGCATCTTACATTCTTGCCACTCCATCTTCTATATTGTCCTCAGCTCTGTAAAGCATGATATAAATGTTCCATTTAGACCTGGACACTCAACATTCACTTATTCTCAGCACTTTACCAGTTATGTATATTTTCATGAACCACCACTCACTGTAAGAGGTAGCTTCTCTGTCAAAGGCTTCTTTTGAACAATTTTTGCTACTATTTGTAATGAAGAGGCGAGCAAGCCTGCTTTTTTCCCATCCAGCTCCCGCATGGTTAGCTTTACACCCGAAATAACAACACACAAATTGTATTCATTTAAACACTGCCTGGCCCATTAACTCTAGCTTCTTACTGGCTAACTCTCACATCTTGATTAACCCATTTCTATTATTGTGTATAACACCAAGAGGTGGTGGCTTAACGGGAAGATTCTAGTCTACGACCATCTTGGGCAGGAGCTTCATCACGTCTTCCTCACTGCCTTCTTCCTCCCAGCATTCTGTTCTGTCTTCTCTGCCTATCCATGTTCTGACCTATGAGGCTAAGCAGTTTTCTTTATCAATTAACCAATGAAAGCAACAGATAGATAGGAGACCCACCTACATCACTATTACAACTTGAAATGTTATCTTTTCATAATAGGCACTTGGCAATTTGCTTTTACATGTTTTAATTTATTATTTAACAATTTGGAATGGAGTTATTTTTTAATTATTTAAATTATATCCCCAGGGATATGGATACATTAATAAATAGTCCTTATTCTTTTTCTTAAATATCACCAAAATGTACATTTTATGAATAATTATAAAATTTGAGCTATAAATATTAAAAGTTTTCATGGATATATAAATGCAGTTGGTATTTCACTTTTTAAAATTTTTTGAAAAAAAATTTCTTACATAATATATACTGACTATGGTTTTCTTTCCCTTTGTACCTCACAGTTCTTCCCTACCTTTTCTGCCATCTGGATAAACTTTCTTTCTGTCTATAAAAAGCAAACAAGTTTCTATATGATATGAATAAAATAAAATATTATATTGTAAGATAAAGCAAGACTAACACATCAGACTTAGAGAAGACAATCTAACAAAAGGAAAAGAGCCCAAATAAGTAACAAGAATCAGAGACTCTTGCATTTGCTTACTTGGGAATCCTATAAAACACTAACTGGAAGCCATAATCTATATACAAAGAAATAATAGGGTAAAGTGGAAACATATAAATAAAGTACCAAAATTACTTTACGTTTCTAAAACAGCCAAATTATGTACTTAATCATGGCAGTTTCTTTTTTGAATTTTAATACATACACCACATAAAAATATGCCGTCGGCCATATATTCCTTTTTTATGTCTCAGGAAGTATAGAGTGACAGCTGTGGAGTGTTGTAGGAGGCTGCTAGTTCATTCCAGGCTTCTCCGACCAGAAACAATCACCTAGAAACTATATTAATTAAATAACTGCTTGGCCAATCACTTAAGCATATTGCTAGCTAGGTCTCACATCTAGAATTAAGTCATTTACATTCTTTAATATTTTAATACCGTGGCCTACCAGATAGGTTCTAGCTAATGACTCGCGTCTTGTTCCTCTGGTAGCTTCATGGCTTCTCTTTGACTCTGCCGTCTTTCTCCCAGCATTCTGTTTAGGTTTCCTGCTTAACTCTGTTTCGGCTAAGACAATAAAAGCAACACATATACAGATGGACTTCCCACACCAGTGGAGCTTCCATGGAAACTAACTATGCACTCCATATGCGGGAGACAATGGTGAAACTTGGACAATCTATGAGGCCTCTCTGAGTAGGACCAGGATCTATCCCTGGTGCATGAGCCCATTCAGTATGGTAGAATGTCATGCTCAGCATTAATGCAGGGGGAGGGGCTTAGTCCTACCCCAATTTAGTGTGCCAGACTTTGTTGACTTCTCATTGGAGTGCTTTTTTGTTGGAGTGAATGGGGTGGGTCTGTGATGGATAGGAGTGGGGGAGAACTGTGGATTGAATATTAAATGTAATTAAAAATAAATAAATTAAAAGAATTTTTTAAAAACTAAAAGAAACATTTCATTTAAAACATTTTTCCAAGGCCAGGCAGTGGTGGTGCACACCTTTAATCCCAGCACTCAGGAGGCAGAGGCAGAGGCAGGTGGAACTCTGTGAGTTCGAGGCCAGCCTGGTCTACAAGAGCTAGTTCCAAGACAGGCTCCAAAACTACAGAGAAACCCTGTCTTAAAAAAATTCAGTTGGGCAGAGGTAGCACACAGCTTTAATACCAGCACTCAGGAGGCAGAGGTAGGCAGATCTTTGTGAGTTGGAAACCAGCCTGGTATACACAGGCTCCAAAGCTACAGAGAAACCCTGTCTCGAACAAACAAAAACAAACAAACAAAAAAAACCTCATTATTTTCTTCTATGTACAAAATAGGAAAAAGTAATAACAAATGTATAAGACTATGCATTTATGGAGAAAAATTCAATTTCATGTGGTTAGGTTTGTGTTTCTTGACTTCAGTTCTTCTTTAGGTTGTTAGAGGCACTGACTTTGGAACCACAGGTTATGGAGAGCACATCTTCATAGAACATCACATTTGAAATTTCAACTCATAATTTTTAAGTGAAAATATCCCTAAAAGGGTATGAACTTATATAATAATAAACTAATTTGAAGATAATTTTCTAAAACAAAAATTTGTGGTTCTTCAGTTGTGTGCTTTATACCAAGCAGTATTTTATTGAAAAATAAACTCCAGATCTAATGACAATTCTACCAGAAACTTTCTACCATTTTTATTTTCCTTTTTATGTATATTGAAATATAACTCTTTCACACTTTCACTTTTCTCTATCAAACCAAGAAATAGAAGATCACTTGTGCTTGCTGCACCTGGCCAATATCTCTCCGTATGTTGTTACCTGGGCAGTGCCCCCCATGTTCACAACTTGGCTTCTAATCTATGTGAGTATGATTCTCACATTTCTAATTGCATTCATGGGGTCTTATCTCAGGTTCAGACATATGAAAAATGCCGATTATTATTGCTCACATTCATTCTAAAACCCTAACAAACACATTAGTTTTTGTTCATTCAAACAAGAAGTTCGTAAGCATTGTTGACTTGCTTACTCTTGATATCTTATTTCATATAAATAGAGGGTGATTAGTTATGTGATTTCTATCAATGGTAATAAAACTTTTGCTTCATTGTAAAAATATTTTCCAACTTTTACCCTTTTATTTGTCATTTTTGTTTGAAATGTGATAGTGGAAAACATGTATTGGGTATTAAGGTATTAAGTTCTTCTTTAAAATAGAAGAAAGAAGACAGAAACATTCTTTTGGGCTTTTATAAAACTATTCAGTGATATATGACATGGTTATAATTTTAACACATCATAAGTTAAAGGTTTCATTTAAACCTTTAAATGTCTTTTGAGTTTCTAAAGAAAAAAACATAGATAAAACTAGATATTTACATGTAGAAGAGCAAAGGCAAGCACTTATTGTTCACTTTGCAAAAAAAAAAATCAACTCCAAATGCTTTAGCAAACTTGAATGTAGGAACTTCTATTTAAAAAACATAGTAAAGATTTTCTAAATAGTACTCTGGTTGATCAGGAAATATCAATAATTGACCATTGGTACCTGGTAAATTTAGAAAATAATTAATTAAATGAAGAGTAAGACACTAAAATAGAGGAAAATTATTGACAAATTATGCATCTGATAGAGAACTAATATTCAGAACATATAAAAAACTCACAAAACTAAAAAAACTAAATATCATATGAACAAATAACCAAGTAAAATGGGGTATAGCACCAAAGAGAGAATCGTTAAATAATGCACTTATTTTTTTTAAAAAAAATGATCAATAAATATTGTATAAAAATATTCAGTATTAGAAAAGTAAATCAAAACTGTTTTGAGATTCAATCTGGCTTCAGTCAGAATAGCTAAACTAGCAACTAATGACTAATTAGTTAAAAAACTAATCATTTTGGCCATAAATTAGTGTATTTCTCAACTCTCATGAAAGAACCTTTTCCTACATTAGATGGTAAATAACAAGAATATCATATCTGATCAAGGTAAAGAGAACAAGTATAGAATGCACACTTATAAATGTTGCATCTATACCCCTTTATAGGGTCAATGCAAGACAGGGGGTCACTTCAGGATTGTAAGGGTCAGACAGGGTGGATGAATACAAGGAAACAGTGCTACACATAGAAACTCGCAAGACAGACACAAGATATGTCTTGTGTCACAAGGTCAGTCATGACAGAAATCTCATCATGGATTGGGGGGTTGCACATGAAATAAATGAGAAGCTATTGACAAGTGATAACTGATTGGAGAGGAACATTCAGTTTGCTTTTTGGGTATTATACTCTATAAGTTTGACTATGTTTCACTGGAATGTCACCCATTCAAGAGTATGCAACAGCACAAATTATACTTCACAGATTAAAAATGAAGAAGAACACACAAAGATAGGGAGTTTGTGGAAGGGACTGAATATGGGAAAAGATGAAGGAATATGAGAGATGATCAAGATATGTTGCATGAGATTCTCGAAGAACTAACAGTAACAAACCATTTGCCTAGATTCAAGGAAGAAAATAACAAGAAGAGGAATGAGATACTAATTCACTGTTAGTTGAAATAAAACGAGTGTAATCACTATAGAAATCAGACTGAAGTTCATTGACAAACTAAAACTTTAATACCATTTACCCCAGTTATACAGTTCTTGGTGACACCATTAAAGGATTCTACATTCTACAACTGAAATAATTTTACATTATTGCTCACTGATATTCATTTTTACAGTATCTTTTATGTTTAATTATCCTAGACATCCATCAACAGGTGAATGAATACCAAAACTGTAGTACAGGTACATTTATGTTTTAATAGCCTTTAAAGAAATATTATTTGAGTCCAAATGGTTATAACTATAAAATGTAATTAGTAAGATAATCCAGACTCAAAAGTACAAATGTATGTTCTCTTACATGGCCATTCTAGATCCAGATTTATAAATGTTTATATTTAATTTATATTTAACACCCAAAAAGAGTCTATAAATTTTTTGTAGTAGTAGAACGCAAATAGTATGAAATAGGGAAAAAGAATATATGGGTTGGATAGTTTGATGTAAAGATAAGGAAAGAGAAAGAAGGGTAAAAGTGTTAATCTACTAACACCTTAAATTACCTTTAAAAGTCCCATGGAAAACTATTACTCTGTAAACAAATTTCAAATAATAATTAAAAGAGAAAAAGGGTGTAGATTTAAAATTCCATATATGAATGAAAAGTATTATTCCCAGAAGCCATGATATTTTAAATGATTTACTTGTGACAATGGTGGCATATGAGCTTTTAGTTGTAGCTTCAGAGACTTGCAGAACAGTATAGGCTGATGTCATTGCTATTTACTTCCCACAGAAATTAGATGGAAACTTTGTATTGCACTACATAGTTTGGTTGCAGTGCAAAGAGTTATCATGATGGAACTCTTCTGGAAACTTTCTCTCCACTCATGAGCCTTCATAGTGCCATATGATGCTAGGAATGTTGCCGGGGACGTAAAGTTATCAACAGTTTTACCCAACTGTGGGCTCTGATAACTACAATGCTAATAAAAATATGACTGTTAGGAAGATAACCATATAGTTTCTGATCGGGTATTAGATGCATGGCACTAAAGGGAAATTATATCTTGCTCCACTAAAGTTCATAGTTGAACAGGGATTAGGGCAATTGACATTTTAAAGATATATATTTATATTTATATCTATAGGTTAGTGTTGCTATCAGTTTTGCTCAAAGAAACTTCTACATGGTAGTAGGTGATTAGAAACTGATCATTTGTCACAGTGCCAAGAATAACTGACTATTGACTGCACAGTTCCAAATGACATTTCTATTACCCCCAAAGACACACCTATAAGATTCAAGGAATATTTTAGAAGAGAGTATAGAAAAATACAACAAACAACATAGGAATAACTATGGGGAAACATACTCTTTTGGAAATAATGTAACAGTTGAACTTGTGAAATCACAGGAGTTTCCATTAACTATGCCAAGCCTTTCTTGTTAATAATCCCTTGTAGGTAAAGGACACATGAAGCTTCATCTCTACCTGAAGAACAATATGCAGTTAATGCCTCCTGGGAAGAGGACTCATATTATTCAGTGCTATATTATCTGGTTAGCTTTCCTTCCTCAAGTTAAATAAATCTAATTTAAAATGTGTGCAACAACAAAAAAATACAAATAAAAAAGTAGGAGAAAGACTTGAGAAAAAAAGGGGGAGTTGTAGAAATGGACGGGGTACAAAATAAGAAAATTGGAAGTAAATATGTACATATACAAAATTGTGAATTAATAAAAATAGAAAGTAAAATTTGTTTTATATCAAATGAATTTATATTAAATAAGTAATTATTCCTAAAACATCAAATATTTCTTCACTAGCTAGAGATGACAAAGCCATGAGTCAGAAATGTAAAAGCATAATATATTATCAAACAGGGGTTTTATATAAGAAGACTATTGAGGCATTTTAAATTTAGAGAGAAAAAAGAATTTGGTGGTTTAAAAATACACTAAGAATTTAATTTTTGTCTCCTCTGTCAACAAAAGTATGTGGTAATTCCAAACACAAGGTAGAGAATGAAGTGATGCAGGGTGTGAGTGATCCTTGGCAGGTCTGCTTTCACTTCCACAGGGGACATGTATTTTCCAAAGCATAAAAGCAAATAATCTTTCGTAAGAACGTGTTTGCGACTTTCAAAGACATGAAAAGGCAATTTCAATCAATAGTCCCCTAGAGCGCTAAAGAGTTTAATTCCCTCGTGTGATTGTTCTTTCTATCCCTAAAGATCCATTCTTTTATTTTATAATGGAATAGAATTCAGCATTTGGACTTACTTGGAATACAAACAGAGATGTGAAATCATCATTTTAAGCTATGACACATGTTTTAAAGAAACATATTCACCCATTAGTATAACACTAGATACTTAAGAATGTACTTCACACCACTGGAACATATTTTAAAAAGTTTATAGCACTATAAAAAGGAATATCCAAATATTATTTGTTAGTATTTTATTTTCTATGTTCTCTTATGTATCTTATTGAAAGTATGATTTACAATATTTTCTCCATTTTATCCCTGTAATTTTCTTTGTGTGCCTTAATCTCTTTCTGTATGTATTTATATATTCATTTATAGAAATATGTATATATGAAGGTATAAGCAAATTGACATATAATACAACCTACAGTCCATTTAGTGTTGCCTGTATGTGTATGTTGCTCTGGCTAAGCACTTGATATTAGAGAATCAGTTATGGAGATTTTGCTTGATGAGAACTATGCCTGAGCATCTTTGCACTCATTAATGGTCTATTATATTTAATTATTTGGGCGCAGAACCTTGAGAGATTTCTTACATAGACATTGGAACTTGTTCTGGTCTTGTTTAGGTAGCCAGAGATAGTCCATGAGTGTAAATTTCCGGTTATAATTAGAAGATTTAACTTTAGGAATTTTATTTTAGCTATGCCAAATGTGATTTCCTATCTTGAACATCTCCATTCCATCCTCTTGTTCTAATTTTCCCTTTCCCAACCCATCACACTTGAAAGTGTGATATCTTAATGCATATCTTCTTTTGTTGTTGATGTTTTTTTGTTTTTGCTTTGTTTTGTTTTCTAGAAGAATTTCTTTGTATATCCCTGGCTATTCTGGAACTTTCTCTGTAGATCAGGCTGACCTCAAACTCAGAGATCTTCCTGCCTCTACTTCCCAAGTGCTGGGATTAAAGACACGGGCTACCATGCATTACCTCTTGTATATTTATTTTACTCTTTATTTATATTATTATCTCTTTACTCTCTATTCTTTATTATTCAAAATTTCTTCATCTGTGAATTAGAGTACATGTGCATGCTTTGAAACTACATGCCTCTAGATGGATTCTAGCTAGATTCAGCCAAGAAAGAAACTTCAGTAGAAGGAAAATGGAAGGTGTCAGTCAGTGTTCCTACAGCTGTCATGGTAGGCCCTGTGGTGTATAGAAGAGAGTCATTGCATGACTTTTTAGCATCTGATCTCTGTGTTGACATCTCTGCAATTGCTGGCTCCATTCATTAGTGTTAGCGTCTGGATTGCCAGCAAACTTGGCCTTTTATTCTCTTATTATTCTATGAAATTGTAGTTCAGAGAGAGAAAAAGATTTTTGAGTTTTGTAAAAGGTGTAACATAGCAGCAAATAGAAAGAATACAAACTTTCCCAGATACTTTCCTCAGACTTTGCCCTCAAGAGCATCCCATAAATGTGTATTATCTAATTTCTGTAACAAATGGCTTGTCCCAAAATATTCACTGGGGCTATACACTATTGAAACTAAATGTTCACAATATTAACTTTTCATTAATTACAAAAGTTCTTGGGTGCATATCTCTGGCTAAATTTACATTTTGGGGGGTCCTTATCTTTCTTACAATTTGTATACAAAATCAAAACCCAAGAATATGATCACAAGTCAAAGTGTTAAGTGCTGATCTCTGTTAATCCTCAGTCATTATTTTCTGTAGATATGTGCAGTGGCCAATGCAAAATTTGGCTGAAACCAAATTACTGAATAACTCTGAGGAGAATGGGATCTCAGCATGAATGATATCTTATACAAAATCAAAGTCACGTTGTTATAAAACCTGAGCCGTCTTAAATATATTAAGCAGATTATCCCAGCAAAGCTTCCTTTTCTGGTCTATATTTAGATGATGCAAGGTACAAAAAAAGAGGATAATACAAAGTATATTTTCACAAAACTCACTTCTTCTGACACTTTGTGAACAGCAGGCCCACTAAGTGTGCTGTGCTCCTGCTAAGGAAACATATCTATTAAAAGAGATTTAGAAAATGTTTTTACTCCAAGGCTCCTGGATCTTCTGCTGGTGACCTTTGTCCTGATGCAGACTCAAAAGTGTTCCCATACTGTCGTCTCCTTGACTCATCACAATTATAACAAAACAAAATCAATCTTTACGACAGAGCTGCTCTTAGGAGAGCTGCTTTACTATTGTTCTGAGCTAACGAAAGTCTTTTTCTTTCTTTCCAGCACATTTCAGATGTGATAATAACGAAATAAATCTCTTGGAAACGAACAAATCTCTTTGGGAGATAGAGAAAAGCTCTTAAAAGAGTCATTTTGAGGTACCCAATTTCCTCTCTCCCACATTTGGGTGTTCAGCTATTTCTTGGAGTGAAAGACATTTAAAAGATCACACAACAAACACCTCGTCTCCTGTTTTGGGCATTGTGAAAAGCCAACCACTTAAAGGTGCTTCCACATAACTCATTATATATTTATCTATCTTTCCCATTTTATTCAAGTTATCGAATATGCTCTGATGGGTGCATGCTTAGCCTAACACATACACACATACACATACACACATACACACACACACACACACACGAGAGAGAGAGAGAGAGAGAGAGAGAGAGAGAGAGAGAGAGAGAACAATCTTTCAAAGAAGACATAAAATTGTTTTTTACATAAAACTCTCAGAGAGAAAATAGATATATTTCTCATTTTTGCTCATTTAATTTACTGTCATTTTTTAAAAAGTTGAATTTGTTTCTGGCTCCTCATCCCCTACATATTGTGACATTACCACTGCCCTGAAGAAAACTTAAGCTTACTCTAGTGAGAAACAAATTTACCCTCCTCTAAACCAAATTCAAATACTTTTTTCTTGCTAGCAAATGTCAGTGAGTTTACTGAATGTCCTCCTTACATCTAGTGCTTTCCTACAGACACTGGAGAAGATAGTTTATAGTAAACGCACAAGGAGGAATTGTCTAATAGCCCTACCTCAAAAATTTTTTAGCAAAATAACTTAGAAAATGGAGCCTTGAGAATACGAAACTTTGGCCACACAATCCTACAGCAGTCAAATATATAATATACACACGTGATATATCTATATCCATATCTATATCATCTATTTCTATATCATCTATCTATATCTATATGAATCTGTATATAAATATATAGAGAGATTTTTCTCTACATTCTACACTCCTTCTTGTGTTCAATAAAGTCTTCCAAGGTGATCATTCTCAAACTTGCCCCCTCAACCATGAAATCCGATTTCAGGGCTCCATTGCACAGGCCCATGTTGCCACTGAGACCTAGTAAGCTGTCAGCTTTCCTTTCCTCAGGCCTCAGAAGAAATACATAGTCCCTGCCCTCTTCTTCCAGAATGGTGTTAGCAAGTATCAGGAGCTACCTTACCCTCTACCATACATACTGACCACACAATTTGGTAAAGGAAGGTGAAGAAGGCAGTAATATTGTTTCACAAATGACACCTACTCTCATTGCTGGTTGTGGCAAAGAACAGAATCTCCGATTCTGCTGGTGTATATAGAACACACAACAGAGCTTATAAATTATGGTAGAACTTCATGTCTTCTTTTCCCATGATTACTTTATTGGCATCTAAATTGAAAGAAGTGGTTCGTATTTTGGGAAAAATCATTTATGAATTCTTTCCAGTGAAATGTATGAACAATAAAGAGAGAAATATTGGCAAGTTTAAGTGATAAAAATCAGTATAAATTCAGTTTATTGTTGTAATAGGGGCGGCGGCGGGGCTACATCCCCAAAACCCCAGCCGCCTGCCCGGCCAGCCCACGCCCCGAAATAATTACACACAAACTGTATTCATTTAAACACTGCTTTGGCCCATTTCTATCTAGCCTCTTCTAGGCTAATTCTCACATATTCATTTAGCCCATTTCTAATCATCTGTGTAGCGCCCCTAGGTGCGCTTACCGGGAAGATTCTAGCCTAAGTCCATCCTGGGTCGGAGCTTCATAGCGTGCGTCTTCCCTGGAGCAGGTAGCATGGCGTCTCTCCTGCGTCTGCTCCGGAGAGGAGAGCTGCGGAGTCTGACCTCACTTCCTCTTCCTCCTGGCATTCTGTTCTGTTTACTCCACCCACCTAAGGGTGGGCCTATCCAATGGGCCTAGCAGTTTCTTTATTGCTTAGCCAATGAAATCAACAGATTGATATATGACACTCCCACATCAGTTTATTTTAATAAACACTGACTTATTACTCAGATGCTTTCAAATAATAATGGCTTACTAGCTCTTCTGAGGCCATGTTATGGGGAGATTTTATAGGACAAATATAGAAGTAAAGAAAACCTAATATTGGACTTGATATATTTGTACAGTTGCCTGATTTGGCCCAAGTGATTTGGAATGAATATAAATCCATTAATCTTGTTGACTCCTTATAATTGCTTGAGATTAAATAATATTTTATTTAATATATGTAGAACAAGAAATATATAGAAAATCAATCAAGTCAGATGCTCAGAAATTTTTAAGTCTTGTCTCCACTTCAATTTACCTTAAAAATAACCTGTGGGCTAGATAAGATGGCTCATCATTTAAGGGGGATTGGTTCTAAGCCTCACCATGTGAATTCAGAGTAGGATCCACATGTGGGAAGGAGAGTTCTCTGTATATCAAATTGTCCTGTAACCTCCTTTGGCATGTATACAAGCACCTTGTGGCATGTGCACACATGAGCATACACACAGATAATATAATACATAACTAAATGAAACAAAAAGAGAAATTAAAAGAAAGACTAAACCTTTTCTTAAAATATGTAAATAACATTTGTAAAGTATATATGATTATAGAGTATAGAACTTCAGACAGCAAAGAAGTAGAAGCAACATGTGGCTATAAAAGATAACAGATCAGATTAAATCACATGACTTTCCTCACTAAACACTTTCAAAGTTAAGATTGTACTGAAGATGAAATGCCAGGCTTTAGGAGACCCAAGAGGACAGACACAATTTGGTGACAGCTGCTTCTATTGTCTTCACCCTCCCTGTTATGCTAAATCTCTGGTGTTACTCAACCTAGATTCAAAAATGCTGTCTATCTAGTTTATTCCCACCTATGCTTTTGCTTGTAATTAAAAAGTCATCTCTTTAGGGAAGGTATGGGACTCCAATTTCTACCTCTGTTAGAAGCCTTACTACATATTCTCTTACATCGACAAAATCATTCACAGAATCTGCTGTGTTTATGGAATGTGTATTCATCTCTCTCATCATGCTGTACTATGCAGGAGAATCTGGGCCATGTCTACCTTGTATTCTCCCTGTTTGAGTATACCATATGCCAGAAGAAGAATTAATAAAGTTTACCTGAACTGATAAAGTGAGGTTGATTTTTCCAAAATGTGTTTACCAGTAAGAACATAATAAAGGTAGTGTCAGACAATGTTATAAAAATTGCTAAAATGTAGTGGCATTTTATTTGTATTTTAATAAATAAAGCTTGCCTGAAGATGAGAAAGGAAAACAACCCCACTGGTCAGTTTTACAGACCAGGCAGTGGTAACACACACTTTTAATCCCTAGTTGCCACAGAAAACGGGCAGCGAATGCTTTAATCACAGTGGTACACACCTCTAATCTCAGCCCTAGAGAAGATTTTAAAATGGGATGCTCTCAGGCTCAGTCTCATTCTGTGATACTGGAGGCAGGATCACCATTTTGGACTGATGTCTATGTAAGAGCCAGTAAGTAGCCGCTTTGTTTTTCAGATCTACAGGTTAAACCACAATTTCTCTCTCTGAGATTTATTATTCATGCTTCGCTAAGATCTGGATGAAATATTATGAATATAATACCAACTAATAAAATTTACTGCAATATATTGTAAAATAGCTTTTTGAAAAGGCTTGACCTTTTCAAAATAAAAAAAGATTGTATATGTCAAAGAGAATTGAAAGAACAGCCACCAACAAAAGAAACTCAGGAGTTATACTAATGATTTTATAAGGTTCTTATTTGAATTGTGAAACAATTGAAAAATCCTACACTGAACTTTATTGAGCCATTGACAATTTTTGAAAAAAAAATAAGAACTATGTCTGATTTGATGCCAAACACTGACGCAAGTAAGAGGAAATGAAAAAGTAAAAACACACAAATACACAGAAGAATCTGGATTTGTGGACTGGGCTCTTTGATGGAAATGCTGTAGAGAAGCTCAGCCTGTTTATTACACAGAGTTGAATAAAGCAGGGTTTTACACAATGGCTAACAAGGACAAAGAGTTTATGGTATACAGATGGATGGAGGTGATAAGCTCATTTCTGTAGGGAAGCAATCTTCCATCCATAAATACATAGAGTGAGAAAGCTATGGCCAACATTTTTTTTTTAAAGATTATCAGCACCACAATAGGCCCCACTAAAAAGGCTTTGTTCTTTCTCTGGACCTCACTGGTGGTGTAGAGGGCATTGACATTTTCCCAAGGAACTAGGCTATTTTCTTTGATTGGTTGTACCCATGTCCACAGCACACATTCTCTCAAGACTTTAGCTACTCAGCTTCCTTTATCCATGCAACTAAAAAGTAGCTATTAATAGAGGTATTTATAAAAGATGAACTGATGTCAAACTTCTTTCCTTAATTAGAAGAAATAATAAAACAGTCTATGCATGTGTTTATAGAAAAAATGAATGTAAGGCAGTGAACAAAAAAGGGAAATATTAAGAGTGGAAAAATCCACCAAGCAAAAAAGGGAAATATTAAGAGTGGAAAAATCCACCTCTAATCCCATTACTCAAGAGGAAGAGGTAGTCAGATTTCTGTGATGCCAAGGCCAGCCTGGTCTATAAGAGCTACTCCTGGAAAAGCTAGGGCTGTTACACAGAGAAACCCTGTCTCAAAATACCAAAAAGGAAGATAGAGATAGATGGACAAATCTGGGAATATATGTGAAAAATATTTTTTATACTTTATAGCTTTGCAATTCCAAAATTTATAGTCTAAAAAAAGACTAGCTTAACAAAAACTTGTATACCATATACTAGCACATTATAGTTGAGTATTTATTTAAAGTTTCTGAAATTCCTTTGGAAGCTTTAGTTACACTGACAAAGAAAACAAGTAAATACTGTTAACTCAAAAATAATCAGAAGAAAATATTTGTATGAGAATCATTTTAATTGACTATTTATATAATTTATGGTCAATGAATCAAAAAATGTTGAAATCAATTACATTTTATGACGTATTTATAAGTTTATAAGTATGAATGTATTTATTGTCCAGGTCAATCTATTTTTCAAGAAAGTTTATTACAAAAAAACAAGAGTAAAATTATGAGGTTTCACAGAAAACAAATGCATGGAGAACAAGAAATCACCTTAGGACAAGTTTTGTAGAGAAAAACATTATTCTCATCATTTTTTTGAGAGTATACCCATTAACGAGTCACAAGAAATTTAAAAAATACCAGAGAAAACATTTACACATCTCTTTTCTCATTGTAAATTTTTCATGATTTGTAAGTTTTTTATTATTAACTTAATTTCTTCGACTAATAAACTGAAGTTTATTATTATATTATTATTATTATAGTGTTGATGTGGGTGTCCCCCTCCATATGCTGTGAATACCACTGGTTAATGAAGAAGCTGTCTTGGGCCTGTGATAGGGTAGAGGTAGTCATTGAAAACTAAACACATGGTGGCTCACAACCATCTCTGATGAGATCTGGCACCCTCTTCTGGTTTGCGGGCAATGGAGGCGGAATGTTGTATACATAAGAAATAAATAAATAACACTTTTTAAAAAAGTAAACTAAACTTGAATGCTGAAAGATAGAAGGCAGAGTGAGAAGATGCCATGAGGCACTGCCAGGAACAGATGAGCTGGAACCGTGTTGGTAAGCCACAGCCGCGTGGTGATACACAGATTAATAGAAATGTGTTAAATTAAGATGTAAGAGTTAGTCAAGAAGAAGTTGGAGCTAATGGGCCATGCAGTGATTTAATTAATAAAGTCCCTGTGTGATTATTTCGGGGCTCAATAGCTGGGAACACACAAGCAGGTTCCTACAACATAGTGGTATTTAATATAAGGCTTCCTTAATTATTGTGCTATCCTTAAAGTTGCTTTGCTGAAAATCAAGCTTGTCAATATACATACAATCATAGAATTATTTTTATCTCAAATATGCTACGGCAGAGAATGACAATTAAAATTTGAAAAATTCATATGAATTTTTCATAGAATGAGAAAGTCATTAACATTACCTAAGTTAAAATGTATATTAACATGTTAGTGCATGAATATAAAATTTATAATATTTAATTCCATCAAAACAAATCTTTAAGAATGAGGGAAAATGTTGCAATAAAGATTATTTTATTGACTCAAGGCTATATGGCCATAGGGAAAATGTTTTACCTGAGAACTGAGTGGGAAATTTTAAGGCTGAAAATAAACATTTACTAAAAAAACAGAAATGTGAATCAGTTAGCTTTTATTTAAAAAAATAAAACACAGGAGGGAGACTAACTCTTCCTTGGGGATGTGGGCACTGGCAGGTCCATACCCATGATCATATAGGCAGGACAAATTGCATTTAGGGTAATAGATAATAACAGGATCATAATATTGATTAAGAAGACACAAGTAACCTGAATACACCTAAAAATACATTTTTCTCTTTCCTAGAAATGGTCCAAAAGAGAGGAATGAAAACAACTTATACTCACAGAAATACATTTTTAACAAATAAGGAGAATATTCTCGTGGAAATGATAACCATTATTTCTGCAGTTTTCTTCACGGCTTTGGACAGTATGCATAATTTACTTCCTCTATTACTTATTTTTCATTTGAATTTTCAGTTTCTTTATGAAATGCCTCATCTAGTCAAATTTCTTAAATTTTCAAGTTGGATCATCATTCCAGACCATAGTAAACCTGGTTCTTGTGGTTTTTGTGAATTTGCATTGATTTTAATTACTGAGATTCTCTCAGGACCATATGTGTCTCAGCCAGTATTTTATTTGCTTCCAATGGTTAGTAGTAGTCCAATTTCTCTTTGCAGTTAGAATCAGTCATTTTAATAGATACAGCTCCAAGCTGGGCGATGGTGGTGCACACCTTTAATCCCAGCACTCGGGAGGCAGAGGCAGGTGGATCTCTGTGAGTTCGAGGCCAGCCTGGTCTAGAAAAGCTAGTTCCAGGACAGGAACCAAAAGGCTATGGAGAAACCCTGTCTCGAAAATAAAAAAAAAAAAATAGATACAGCTCCATTATTTATTGACTGAGAGATATAAGGCTACACAATAACATAGTGGCATGACTTTCTAAGCCAGTGAAGTTATTGTAGGGCCTGCTGGTGGAAGCATTTCTCTCTTTGGTTTCAAAAACCAGAATAACTTTCTTCATGCTTTTAAGAGGCAAGGATTTTGCCAGTTGTCACTTTTGACAATAGCTAGTGGTGCGACTTCCAATTCTACTCATGATTCCTGGACTTTTATAATAGGCAAATTAGGGCAAAGCACGAACTCAGTATCCCATGCCAAACACAAATACATCTCTAAAATAGAATCTTCAGAGTCATCATGCATTAAGGTGATTCATTGACAAGAAGAAAACAACCGTTCAATAAATGTTCCAAGAAAATGTCCTATATGTCACTGGAGTAAGATGTGAGCCCATCAATAAAATAAAGTGCTGGAATACTGTAAATTCAGACTGAAACTTGGGATTTTTCCTTATCTGCAATAGTGCTAAAGAGTTACTGATTGTCTGAAACAAAGGTGGCAACAATATGCAATGAGAAAAGAACATAAAAATTAACTGTATGACAAGGGACAAAGAAAGGTTTGTCATGTGCTTCCAGACAACTGAAAAATATTAGGAAGCAACAACCCAGCATTTCTAAAATTCCAGGATGCACAAATATTATGTGAAAATGAACCATAAGTTAAAGTCAAAACTATACCTTATTACAACATCAAATTAAGAAGTTGTGAGTATAAGGTTTTGATGAAAATTTTACTACATGTGACAATCCCTAAAATGCATGCCTACTCTTGCTCATTTTATCTAGGGAATATTTTCATTTTTACATTTAATGTAAGAATGAGATGACTTTTCCTGGCTTTTCAATAAGGTCATAAAAATTAAACTAACTGTAGTTGTTGAAAACAGAATAATCCCTTTTCCAGGAATTGGGGCTTATGAGTTTTCAGGTGTTTCAGAAAAGCATAATGATGTGAAGTTTTGCATACTCATTTGCATAACATATGAGTTCTAAGACTTTTGAGTTCCACTGATTCCACATGCTGAACTCTAAAAGTAGCATGCATATGTTTTGAGATATCAAATGTATAATCTCAGGATGGTATTTGAAATATAAAATGCATTTAATGAACTAAAATGACTCAAGAAGAGCATATTGCACTTACAACACTTATACCCAATGCTATGGGCTTCTAAAGAGAGGTGGGTGTGATGCTGTGAAGAAAAGCAATTCCATTCTCAGTAGGTTATCACAGTATATTTTCAGAGTTTCTAATTGAAGGCATGCTTCATTTGCCTTCGCTATAAAAAAAAAAGCCTGCACTAGCTCAAGATTATATCTGTAAATGCCCTCATAAAATATACTCCAGGAAGCACATGGCTTGCTTGCTTATGCACCCCTCACACACCCAGATACATTCACACACTCTTGCATAAATGCACATTTTCCCACCATTTACATTGAAGTGCTTTTCTGTGGATTGGTTCTAATGCTTTGTAACTTTCATGGAATCTCTAATATAAATATAAATACTAGTATAAAGCAATTTCTATAGAAGCATATTGACTAATTCCTACATTCTGTAATGATTTAATTTTGTTTATAAATAAAATGTCTTGCTTGCCTAAGCTATATGCTCAATATCTTGCTTTTTTCACTAGTGACTTAACAGTTTTTCAAATGTGATAATTGCTTGATTTTCTTTTCTTGAAAACACTGACATACATATACACGTACACAAGAAATAAGGTATCTTCTATATTCAATATTTTATCTCCTCTTGAAAAAATCTGTTATCTTATTCATGTCTTATAGAGGAATAAACATATATGTACACTAAGTGTCTTTTCAAGATAATAAATTCATGAATTAAATTAGGAACTTAACAGTAAACTTAAATGACAAAGCTCACGACCCCATCTGAAGCATTTTCTTCTCTCTAAACACTCTACAAGTGCTACTCCATTATGTACACCCAGTTTTCTGCATGGAATCATAGACAGAATTCCTTTGGTCTATCTGATTTAAAAGACAAGTATCAAAAGTTTTCCAGGATGGAGTCCATGACTCCAGGGGCACTTTGTGCTTTTCTCTTCCTGAGAAATCAAAGCACTTGCCTAGGCAGTGGAGCACTCAGGCAACCTGTGTATCTCTGCATTCTCTAGAAGTCAGAGAAGCATATATAAACCCGGCAGAAAAAATTCTTCTTAGACATTAATCTTGTATATCTTGTATAGCTTGCGAACATCATTGTATGCTGACAATCACAATTGTATTCTTTGGGATAACAGCATTGTATTTTGTTGCTGATAATAGTATAAAAAGTCTAATTGCTTGCAATAAACAGTCTTGCTGAGTTGCTTCCAACCAAGCTGACTTTAAATTCCACTGACCATATCAGGAGACCATAGATCAGTAAGTAAGTAATTATATTTTCCAAGAATACTGGCACAATACCAGCAACAAATACAATATCTCAGAGCTACCAAATTATATTGTGCTCACATTCTGACATCATGGAGGGTCTGCTCTTAACGGAGTCAATAATCATAAGGAAATAAGTGAGGCTCAGAAACTGTAAAACCATTTTTATTCTATTTAGCTCAATGGAGCGGACTTTTAGAATCCCCTGGGTGTGGTTATCCCAGTCCTCTCCTCTTGATTTGATAATCTGATGGTGGTTTTCTAATGTTGATCTCTGGAGAGATGGAAGAGGAGTATGCATTTTGTGACTCTTCTTATGAAGTGGTAGACAAAAATCTCTTAATGCCAGATAACACATGAATTATAGGCTCAAGAAGCAGCTCTATCCAAGTCTGTCTTCATGCCGCAGTGAGTTTCCTAGGGTTACTTACAGGACTATGAATGAGGTGTTGCCACTCCAGCAAAGGTGATGACCCCATGAAATCTCTATACCTGAAGTTCTTTCTGCACCTTGCAGACCTCACAGCTGGCCAGTGTATTCTCTCCTCCGAAATTGTTTACTGCTTGTTTTTCTTAGGGTTTATATTGCTGTGAACAAAATACCATGGCCAAAAACAACTTAAGTAGGCAAGTGTATTGCATTTTATAAATTTCAAGTCACAGTGTTTTACAGAAAGAAGTCATAGCATGAACTTGGGACAAGAAATAAGTAGAAGCTATGGAGGAGGATTGTTTCCAGAATATTTTGCCTGAATATATGTATGTGTACTATACATGCCTGGTGTCTGCGGAGGCCAAGAGAGTTCATCCAATCCCCTGGAATTCTAAGTACAGATTGTTGTGAGCCATCATTGTGAATGAGGGAAACCCATCCCATATTCTCTAGGAGAATAGCCAGTACTCTTAACTCTTCAGCCATCTCTCCCGACACAAACCAAAGCAGTACAATTATAATGAAAATTAATATTTCTTAAAATAGTAATTACATAGGTTTTGCATTATGAGAGATAAAATGGTTCAAATTCTTTAGTATAGACACCTTTTTTTTTGTTTGTTTGCTGTTTCTTTGCATTTTGTAAAAAGTAGACACAAGTTTATAGCATGTGGTGTCATATGCGATGTGTTCAGTGTGGACCTTGGCTTTTTAGCATCTCTGTATCTGACTTATGCAGACCTTTAGTTCATCTTCTGCCCAAAGAGCTCGTACTAGGTTTCATGCCTTCCTGTACCATCTACTTCTCTATAGTGAAGAAGAAATTTTGTATTTTGGTTATTTTATATCAGACCTTCAACAGAAATGAGTACAGTTTTGAATCTGTTCTAGCTATAGAATCCCAGTGATATGTAGCCTGAATGGATGTTTCCATTCTGGCTCTGTTGTCCCTCTAAAGATCAAATATCCCATTCACAGTAGAAACAAATATGGACTGATCATCAGAACAAGATGTTGTTTTTTTCCATTATTGCCACATTAGGACATCTTAGGAAGTGCTGACTATCTCCATAACTTTTGCTTTACTTCCTGTGACATGAAAGAATATCTTTAAATCAAGAATTGTTTTTTAGAACTGGTGGTTCTCAACTTTCCTAATGCCATGACCGTTTAATTCAGTTCCACATATTGTGGTGATCCCCAACTTCAAAATTAATTTCTGATACTTCATAACTGTAATTTTGCTGTTGCTATGAATTGTAATATGAATATTAGATATACAGGATATCTGATATGTGACACCAAAGGTGTCCCAGTACACAGGTGGAGAACTAATATACCATAAACCTTGATGCAACTAGCAGAACAACATCTTTGACATGGTATGTAAACTACTGTATTGAAAGAAAACCAGTGCACATGCCACATTGTACTGCAGGGGCAGTCAATAATATAAAATTAATAGAATAATCTCATGACTAATTTATTTGTGTGTTATATCCAGTTCTTTTGCTCCAAAATAATAAAGATTTCCTTGTCATGATAGTAATATTGACTCTTCTAATGTTTCAATAGGTCATTTCATTGCTGTCAGAGGATGAGAACAAATATGACTATGTTAAAGAAAATCAAAAATTATACATTTCAGTGGAGAGAATCGATTACCCCTAAATTATACCTTTTAATAATCATAGAGGTTACTAAATTTAATATTAAGTTTTTAAAGTTAAACATTAGTTAATTAAGCAAAATATTTCTTAGAGTAAAATATCCAACTTATGAATATTTGAACAACCTCTTTTCACATATATAAATGGAAGGAATCGTTGCCTAAATTATTAATCAAATTATGATATGGGATTCCCCTCAAGGGAGTGATTTCTGTCAACACATTTATAAAAAAATATTCCTGTTTAGACTACTTGTATTTTTTGGCTATTTAGCTTTTCTGGTAGGTAAAGGTGTTCATGATGATGGCCATCTTAGAAGGAGAAGAGTCCTCTAAGTACAACAAAGCTGCTAAAAAGATCTACAGCTAATTGTACCAAATTAATGCTCTTTTGACTGTAGCACAAATATATCTTATCATGGCTAAGTCAATGTTATTTTGTATTTTGAAACCAAATCCCACCAGCTTTGACAGAACTTAAATATCACAAATTTAAATATTGTACAAAGAAAAACATTTTACCTCTAGAATAAACAACTTAATTTTGGCATCCATTTATATAATAGACAGGACTGTGAACCACATGCAGGGTCATTACCTTTTTTCTTCTCCTCAATCAAATTTCAAGTCTCCACAGTTGAAGAAATTTTAGAAAATGTGTTCTCTTCTAAAAACCAATTTTCTATTAAAAACATGCCTATTGATCATTACATACAATACAAAGAACAATACAAAATGAGAGGAACAGCATTTCAGCTTTCTAATAATATTTTTCTATATTTGTAGTAAATTGACTATGAGCCTTGTACTGTGAAGCTAGCTACAGTATTTCTTGTCATAAGTATAATAAAGACAATAGTCTTACTTATTTGATATTTTGTGAAGACTAAATATGATAGAGAACAGTAACCTGCTAATGTCAAAATTAGCATTCATGTATCATGACATTTGATAAAGGAATAAGATATTTAAAATGTCCTTTTGATTTATTAATTTAAAAAAGATATATGTATTTTATTATATGTATATGAGTCTTTTCTCCTTCATGTATGCATATGTATCATGAACAGTCAGAGGCATTTGGAGCCAGAAGAGAGCATTATAATCCCTAGAACTTGAATTACAAATGATTGTTAGCTACCATGTGGGTGCTAAAACCCAAACCCAGGACCTATAAAGAAAGGCACTTTAACCTACCCAGGAAATGATGTCTAAGAATAGGAATACAATATATACAAATGAAGGACACAATTTGCCAAAAACATAAAAATTAGATTCCCTGGTGCCCATTTTGAAGTAAGGTACTATATGTGCATTTATTTTCTTTGCAAAATAGTTTCCCACATAGAGAATAATAAACAGTGGGGATGCTATGCCAACAATATTTCACTTATTTCAACCATTTATGAATTTAAAGAAACTGAGGACAGAAGGAAGTTGGACCCTGTTTAAAGAAATTGATTTCAGCATAAATGTCATATTGTCTCTTGCTTTAAATTAGAATATTAATATACATTAAAAGAAAGATAAAACAAAATTATAAACATTTTTTTTACCATAGTCATGTTTTAGGATATTTTAAACATTTGCAGCTGTTTCATTTTGATTTCTTTTTATTTTTTGAAATTTTTTTGAGCTATATATTTCCTTCATTTCTGTCCCTTCCCATCCCCTTCCATCCAATCCTCTCCCACAGTTCCCATGCTCCCAATTTACTCAGAACATCTTTTCTTTTTCTACTTTCCATGTACATTAGATTCTGGAATGTCTCTGTTAGGGTCCTCTTTGTTGTCCAAGTACTCTGGGATTGTGAATTGTAGGCTGCCTTCTTATGCTTTATGTCAAAAAGCCAATTATGAGTGAGTACATATGATATTTGTCTTTCTGGATCTGGGATACCTCACTCACTATGAAGCTTTCTAGATCCATCCATTTTCCTGCAAAATTCAAGACGTTATTTTTTTTCTGCTGTGTTGTATTCCATTGTGTAAATACACCACATTTTCCTTATCCATTCTTGGGTTGAGGGGAATTTAGGTTGTTTCCAGGTTCTGGCTATGACAAAAAAATTCTGTTATGAACATAGTTGAGCGCATGTGCTTGTGGTACAATAGAGTGATCTTTGAGTATATACCCAAAAGTGGTATTGCTGGGACTTGAGGTAGGCTGTTTCCTAATCTTCTGAGAAATCGCCATACTGATATCTAAAAGGGCTATCCCAGTTTGCACTCCTACCAGCAATGGAGGAGTGTTCCTTTACCCCACATCCTCTCCAGTATAAGTTGTCATCAGTATTTTTGATCTTTGCCATTCTTAAAGGTGTAAGATGGAATCTCAGAGTTGCTTTGATTTGCATTTCTCTGATGACTAAGGATGTTTAACATTTCTTTAATTATCTTTCAGCCATTTTAGGTTTCTCTGTTGAGAGTTCTCTGTTTAGGTGTGTTCCCCATTTTGTTTTGGATTATTTGTTTTATTGATGACCAATTTCTTGAGTTCTTTGTATATTTTGGAGATCAGTCCTCTGTCTGATGTGGGGCTGGTGAATATCTTTTCCCATACTGTAGGCTGTTGTTTAGTTTGTTGACTATTTCCTTGCACTACAGTAGCTTCTTAGTTTCAGAAGGTCCCATTTATTGTTTCTCTCAGTGTCTGCGCTACTGGTGTTATATTTAGGAAGTGTGTCTCCTGTACCAATGCATTCAAGTGAACTTCCCACTTTCTCTTCTATGAAGGTCAGTGTGGTTGTTTTTAGGTTGAGGTCTTTGATTCACTTTTACTTGATTTGTTCATAGTGGTAGATATGGATTTGTTTTCATTCTTCTATATGTTGATATCATGTTATGCTAGCACTAATTTAAACATGCTTTCTTTTTTACATTTTATATTTTTTTGCTTATCAAAAATCAGGTGTTTGTAGGTATGTGGATTTATATCTGGGTCCTCCTGTCTGTTTTTATGCCAATGCTAGGCTGTTTTCAGACCTGTAGTTCTGTAGTAGAGTTTTGAAGTCAGGGATTGTGATGCCTCCAGAATTTCTTTTATTGTATAGGGCTGTTTTGGCTAGCCTGGGTTTTTTGTTTGTTTGTTTGTTTGTTTTTCCATATGAAGTTGAGTATTGTTCTTTTAAGGTCTGTGAAGAATTTTGATGGGTATTTCATTGAATCTGTAGATTGCTTTTGGTAAGATTTTCATTTTTACTATGTTAATTCTATCTACCCAAGAGCATGGGATATCATCCCATTTTCTGGTGTCTTCTTCAACTTCTTTCTTCAAATCATTTCATTTTATTTTTTAATAAATACCTCCTCTTTTAAATCATTGTGAATATTGAGTAATGTGTGGTTGTTTTATGAATTTATATAACATTGGTGTTTCTGAAGGGGAGAAGAACATTACAACCTGCAGAGAGAACCTTATTTGTCTTTGGTTGGATTTCCAATTTTAGTTGAGACAGAGGTTCAGGAATTGAGTTGAGGGGAGAGCTACATCTTTAAGCTAAAATTCTCTGTTCACTTTCTCTAATCTCAATACATAGTAAAGCCTATTTATGTTGTTTTCCTCTGTAAAAATGTATGCAAAATTTGAAAAAGAAAATCTTAATCATACACAAGTTAACTTACATTTTCCCAAACATTGTTTAAAGGAAATTTATTTATTTGGGGGTTATATCTATAAAAAATCAATAGTAATTGTGTTGGGGAAGGTTTAATATCAATTTATCTTAATATTTCTGATTATATAATTTTAAAGTAAAACAAAATTTATTTTGCCATGTTTAATGAATCCAATCATACTTCCATATATTTTTGTTTATGAGCAGGGATATATCAATGTGCTTATATACATATATGTGTATATATATATATATATATATATATATATATATATATATATATACACATACATATTTTTATTAGTCATGAAGAGGAAATAAAAGTTATAAAAGTTACCTCTATATTAGTGTCCTCTGCAGTTCTACTTTGGGAAATTTATAAGAGAAAATAATGGAATCTAGAATAATCAAAAGAAGATTAAAAGATTGAAAGAATGATAATTTTAAGGAATAATTACTGAGTTTCTAGTAGAGTTGACTTCTGAATAATCTACCTTGAACTCATCTCCTGACTTAAATTATCACATCAATGCTAACATGCCTTGAATGTAAATTAACCTTTAATATTTCAAAGTAGATACTGTCATCTCATTGATTTTTATTTTTTAGTCTCTTGATTTCTCTTTCTTTCCCTTTTCTGAAACTTCCTCTACTAGTTGCTTTGGTGGAAATTTGTTATTTAATTCTAATAATGTTTAAGATGAAAGTATAGCATATTCACAATACTTGCACAATTTTACTTATCATTCTCTAGTTTCATAAAAACAAAGTCATTTTTATAGCCATCAAGACCCAGAGAATATGGAGATGAACTATTGACAAATAATGATCCCAAATTGAGAGATTCTCACTCTGAATAGAAAGTTTGTCTGCTTTTCTGGTTGAAGCAGATGGTCCTTGGGCCTTCACAGTTAACTGTCAGTTTCCAATATGGAGTTCCTGAAAAATAAACTTCAGAAAAAACCAACCAATCATCATTTCCAAATGATCCAATCAAATTGCATAAATGAAAAGTGACTGACAATTGAATTTGAACTATGATTGATGCAGATAATTAAGGTTGAAAAAACAAATACACAGTTAAAAAGTGAGGACAAAGTCTAAACCTAGGAATTGCTGACTGATTTACTTTTATTTTTTTCAAATTCATTTCAAAACTTCTAATTAAAAGCTGTTACATGTACACAAGTAAACACATCACGAGTCAAAAAGAAGAGTAAGTAGTATATAGAAGGTTTGCATGGAGGAAAGGGAAAGGGAAAATGATGTAATTGTGTTACAATCTCAAAAATGAAAAAAAAATAATTGAATGAGCAATGATACTATCATTCATTTACATATGCTCATATGGAAGCCATGTCAATTTACAAATGACATGGTAAATTTAACAAATATACTTACTATCCTCTAAACTGTGTTTTAATATTAGTGAAAACAAAATTTAAAAGAAAGAATTAAAAAGGCAGGCCTCACTATGGCCGTTACAGGAAAGTTCAAGAAATAGATGAAGCAGAACACAAGGTCCTTACCTAACATAGTTAACTAACTGTAGTAATCACTTCCTGAGGAAATAGAATGATGAGACACAGTTATGGGTGAGAAGACTTAGTAATAAAGCATTTATCACAAATCCACACATTCACATTGAAAGGAACATTTCTATCAGATCATAATTTATTTTTGCATTTAAAAAAGACCACTCTTAAGTGTTTATTTTTGGGGGTGCTTGCAAATTGTGATAGGTACATGAGTAAGAACTTGAACCACAACTACAAATTGTAGAACAGAATCAAGCCATGAAAACCCTTTTTCAGTGGTTCTCATTGCCAAAATCAAAATCTGAAAATCAAAGGAGCAACTTACAGGTGTCCCTATGTTTGATCCAGTCATTCCTCCCTCTCCAAACCCTATCAGGAAAACCACCAAAAGTTCAGTCCTGCAGCAGTAGAGACAGCAGATAAACCCAAATAACCCCCATCTTTTACTTTTTAATTTTGCTTAGTCTGGCTTACTGTAGAGAAATCTATTATCAGGGTATAGAAAAACTATCAGGATTATGCAAAGGAAGTGTGATATATTAATCTACTTTAAGATCTGTCAAATTTTGCATTCAAAGGTTAATGTTAACAGTATAACAGTCCAATTCACATTAAAGATTAAAAATAATAACTACATTTGAGGTAGAAATTAATATAATTTACTAAAAATATAAGGTCAACATTTATAAATTATATGATTTTATAGTATTCTAAAATAGAAAGTTTTTTAAGGTTATAAAAGTAGACATTAGTTTATTACTAGAGCAACAAAATGCAAAATAGTATATATACAAAACTGATTTTTCAAAATAAATAATTTATCATAATCTAGAAAAAACAATAAGTAAAATAATTTAAAAATCATTGAGAAATTTAAATAAGTTATGGAATATATCATTTAAATCTGTATGAGACTTCAGTTTGTAATTTCTGATTTTTACAGTCATTGGTTTATTTTTTTAAGCAAAGCAATTAAAATTCTCCAAATTTTTTTAAAGAGATTCATGGACACTCACGAATATATATGTACATATCATTCATAGAAATTATACTTTCTTTTTATGTCTATAATAACACTCATAATTATGTATCCTTGTTATCTTTTATTTTATGTGTGTTTTCTGTATCTGTGTATATATACAATGTGCTTTCCCTGTATTGGGAAAGACCAGTAGTCAGTTTACAATACCCTGGAGGGGAAGTTGTAGGTAGTGGTTAGCTGCTATAGGGTTGCCTCTTGTAAGTACTGGGATCTAAATTCAAGTTCTTTTTTTCTTTCCTTTTTTTCTTTTATTTCTTTTGAGAGGGTTTCTTTGTGTACTAGCAATCCTGGAACTTGTAAATCAGGCTGGCCTAAACTCACAGAGTTCTCCCTCCCTCTTCCTCCTAATTGTTGGGATTAAAGGCATGTGCCACCACCTCTTGGCTTCAAGCTCTTTTTATAAGCTACACGTGTTCCTAAACATTTAGACTATTCTCCAAAATTCATTTGTTATCATGATTTTACAAAAAGGAGAAAACGTGGTTTTGAATATGTAAAGACTGTTTAGCAGAAAACAATTTAAAATTGAGAGTCATATCTTCATATACAATCCTCCATATCTTTAAAAATTAAAGAAAAATTAGATGCTGAAAAGTGGCTCAGTCTTTAAGTCTTTGCAGACAACTCAGTTTCACCTCCCAATACCCTCACAGCAGGTTACAAGTGCCTGTAACTTCAACTGCAGGCATCAAATATGCTCTTCTGGCTTCCATGGACTCCTACTACATATACACACATGAAGGCTCCTGTACGTACACATAAAATCAAACAGTAATTAAATAAATAAATAATAAGCAAGCAACTAATAAGAAAATGGTTCCACAAGCAAAGGCACTTGTAATCAAGCATGAGTAAGTCTTTGATAACTACATGCTTTATGGTAGAAAAGAGAACTGATTGCATGCCTGCATTTTATCATCTGAAACCTTTCATGCATGCATATCCATAAATACAGCCACACTCCGATGTCTGGCTCAAATGAGTATCTATGTAAAAAATAAGCGAAAGCATAAAATTTCTGTAAAACATTAGCACTGTGCCACATTTGCAAAAATATATATTATTCAAAAATGAATTTCCATTATATTAATTTATCTGAAAAAAGATTTACATAGTTTATAAGAAAATGTGAAAAACTATTTTAATTGTCACAATGGAAGTCTTTTCAAAATACGATTAAAAATTGCAAACCATAACTCTGCATTACCAAAAGACATTATAGTAATATGTAAATATATGCCATCAACCAGACATGTTTTAATTCATAAGAAAGCTTTTAGCTTTGAGAATATAAAAAAGATTCTAGCAAAAGTCTCTATAAATGAGAGTCTAGTAGAAAAATTGGTGGAAATCTAACCAAGCATTTATAGATTATCAGATAGAAGTGACTAACACATATAAGTATATGCTACCTTTTATTACTTACTATAGGAAAATGTAAGTTATTGCATACAGTTATTATTAACCATAATTAAGCTGAAGATAAACCTTAGAGTCATGGAATGTAAGAAAGGAAAGAAGTTCATATACATCCCCATTGATCAGTTCACATAACCAGGTCAGGTTACACAGATACAAACACAGAACACTTTATCTAGGATTTATCAATTAGTTACTCTTTTGTTGTGTGACTGGAATACTTACAACTTTAGTAGTAGATAATTTGCAAACAGATTAAGATAAATGAATGTCCAATGGCTTAGCATGGAAAAATGTATATAATGAGGTAGAGTAAGATTGCATGCTTCATCTGTATTGAATGTTAAGGAAATAAATCAATCTCTATCAAAATCACATTGCGCAAAATGCCTGAATAAAACAATAATTGTCAATAAACAAACTTATCTTGACAACGGAACATTAAACACTGGTAAAGACTGTCAGTTAGCCCTATGTCTAGAATGCACTTGTTTTGAGGAAGGACCAAGGCCATGCCCACTGTATCTAGGCTGAGCAAAGTAACCCTCCAAAAGAATGGGTTCCAAAATGCCAGCACAAAGAGTATGGATAAATCCTGGTGTCACTGTCAGAAACAAGAGCTACCTTGATTGAGGGAGCCATTATGGGACTAGCAAGAAACCTGGCACTAGAGAAGTTTCCAAGAATCCACAAGGATGAGCCTAGATAAAACCCTAAGCAATAGTGGAGAGGGTGCCTGAACTATCCTTGCTTTGTGGTCATATTGATGACTATATTAAATGTCGTCATAGACCCTTTGTCCTTCAACTGATGGAAGCAGAGGCAGAAATTCACAGTGGAGCATTGGGTTGAGGTCCCCAAACTCATATCGACGAGTGGGAGGAATGAGAATACAAGCAAAGAGGTCATGGCCATGATGGTGATATACACTTTAACAACTTACTTGAGCTAATAGAAGCACATCAGCTCTTACCTGACAGCGAGGGAACCAGCATAGGACCAAACTAGGCCCTATGAATGTAGATGATAGTTGTATGACTGAGGTAACCTGTGGGGCCACTGGAAGTGAGACCAGGATTTATCCCTACTGCTTGTACTGGCTTTTTGGAAGCAATTTTCTTTGGAGGGATACCTTGCTGAACCTAGTTATACTGGGGAGGGTCTTGGCACTGCCTCAAAGCAATGTGCTAGACTTTGTTGACTCCCTATGGAAAGCCTTACCCTTTCTAAGGAGCAGAGATGGAAGGAGCAGGAAGAGGGGAGGGAGTGGGAACTAGGATTGATACGTAAAATGAGAAAAGATAGATTTAAAAAAAAGCAAATAAGTATATAAATTATTGACTTCATATTTTAAAAAAATAAAGACAATAGTTACAATACTGGGGAGGCAGAGAGGAAAGAAAGAGATTTCCAGAGAATATGCTGATGAGGTACTCTTTCTCCTGGGATCACAAATACAAAGTCTTCTTTTATTCTTCCTTAAGCCTTTTACCTCAATCATATGCTGTATTTTGGCATTTGTTATATTCATAAAATTCACAAAAATAGTCTTTAAAAATTATTCTCAGTCAAAGTTCCTATAATGAAACATTGAAATATGTCTGTTTTTTTGTTTTTGTTTTTGTCTTACTTAAAAAGTTAATTGATTAGCCATCGTGAAAAATAAGAGAATCTGTAAATTTTAGAACAAGCACAAATACTATGGTAAAAATATGCTAAAATTTATCCATTTAAGTATATAAATATGTATCAAAACATTTTCTGTTTGATGTTCTTTAACTCTACAATAAATTATAGGGGTAGAGCCTAGCAGACAGTGCATGGGAAAGTTCAACCTTTGTTTTGTTCAGTGTAAAGTGTGTAGTACGTACACAGTCATTAGACACTTTTTTAGCTTTATAAATATCTCTTCACTTAGTGCAGCTCAATTACAAACATCATTATAAAGTCATTGTTAATCATTAAACTATTATTTGATGTGTTCCTTTGATTAACTTCCTTCAAATTATATCCATTTTAGCATTAATCTTAATTGAATTTACTGTAAAATTCAACCAGAGTTTGAAAAATAATTCTTAATTTTTATTCTTTTAAGTTAGTTGATATGAAGGCCATGAAAATACAGCTGCTATGTAGCTCATATCAGACAAATTTTGCAGGCTGATTCAGGAAACATGGGTTCCCTTGTACAGATTACATTTACACGTGCAGTAATTTGTAAGTTATCATATTTAAGTCTGAAAAAACATTAATTTTATTAATCTTCTCTGAAACCTAAACCTGATATTTTTTACCCATAGTAAACATGTTTAGGATGACTAAAATTATGAATTTTAAATTGTATAGGTCCATGTGGAGTTTGTCTCAGCCACTCTTTGCTTATACAGACAAGAAACAAACATTTAATAGCAAATGTTAGTGTTTCAGTAAAGATTTATTTACAGGAGTAAGTTTTGAATATCTCTCAGTGGCTAGTCCAGATTGTACTTAGCAGATATTATCTTTCATAACATTATTGAGGATAAAGCAAAATTTTTTTAACTTAAATAACCATTCTTTTCCACTCTTGTGTCCTGTTTTCTTCTAAAATTATTGTTTATGACCTGTAAAAAAAGATTTTGGTCACTGTAACCAATGACTGATAGAAACCACATGAAAGACATATCTAAGCTCACTGTTTTTGATGTTGTGTGTGGTCCATGCTTTGCGGCATTTCTGTTCTTGTGCTATGGTGAGTTAGAGTGTCATGGTGGGCCATAGTTGGCTGGTGATATTGCAGCTGGACTCTGGTGAGGCAGAGAGTATTATGGAAGCAGAAATATGATGACAGAAAGAGGGATATATTACAATAAAGGCCATTTGTAGGGCATGTCTCCAAGGAGCTACTGCCTCAAGCTAGAATCTACTACCAATCATATAATGGAGCAATTAAGGGATCTATCCATTTGTTAGGACAAGTCCTTAATTTCTAATCACTTCTCAGAGGTTTGATTTACATATTGTTAGCTAATCCACTGCCACATTGTTTTAGGGGAGTAAGTAAACCACAGCATGCTGTAAGAGAAGCTTATGTTAATATTTGTAGGTGGAGGTTTGTTGGGAATGTAACACCTCTGTTCTGCCAGCCACTTCCCAAATAACTTTTTATAGACATGTTATTAATTATAAATGCTCAGCTGTTAGCTCAAGTATATTACTAACTGGCTCTTACAACTTAAATTAACCCATATCTATTAATCCATAACTGGCCTGAGGCTCATGGCTTTTACCTCTGCTGTATAACCTGCTTCTTTTGTCTGACTCTGCCCTTCTTCCTCTTAAAATTCTCTCTGTCCACAAAATCCTACCTAGCTATCAGCCAATCAATTAATGTTTGATTGAGAATAATATATACTTTCAGTGTACAAAGATTGCTCCATAGAATTTCCCACCTTTTGTCTATCTAAAAGGAAAGGTTTTAACTTTAGCATTGTAAATTATATACAACAAAACATTATCAAGTAGAATCACAGTTACAAAATCCAATACATTTGTATTTGACAAAATTATAGAAAATATTTTATATTTATCTTATCTTTGTGAATCTAAGTTTTATATCAATTTACCTTTATCACAACTAAGGTAAACATTATCTATGACTATTTAGTCTTCAACTTTATCAAAGACCTGAGAATTGTGAAATACTACCTAACAACAGGGAGTTCTGGCTGCCTGGACAGTCATCTAAAATTCTTCTCTAATAGTGGACCATCCAGTTTTTGCACACAGGCCTAGTGTATCTGAAAGACTTTTTTGAACAGAAGATAATTTTGAAGAACTGGCCTATCTTGTCTTGGCAAAATTTGATAGTTAAAATTTTCATCCTGCTAGTGCAGCTTGGACAGTACATTGTAAGCAATTGAAGCAAGGGAGGGGGGATTGGGTTTTAAATGTAAAAAATAAATCATAAACTAGTTTTAAAAAAGAAAATTGAAAAAAACACCACAAAATAAAAACCCCAAATATAATTCTGCGAAAAATAGACATCATATTCTTTTATTTTATCAGGGAGGTTTTTGGCGGAGGCTGCTTGTTCGTTTCCCAGTTGACCAGACCCAAAATAATCACACAGAGACTGTATTAGTTATTTTTGGTCTAGACGGCTGAGAATAAACAAATCTCCTACTACAGGAGCTGAAATAATAAATGATAAGAGGACTTTGTATAAACAGACATCAAATGCGTTATTTATACACAATGTTACCACTTCATTCTAATTGTGTTATTTTGATTTGTGTTAATAAAATGTTCTCCATTTCAAACTTAAGAATTTTTATTCTTAATGACTGTTGTATCAATGACAGGTGTCTCTATGAAAAGAGAGTTTTTAGTTGGTGAATTTATATAAGGAGTTGTTTAATTTTAGAACAAATTGAGTTCTAAAATTGAGAAGAAATATATTGCTTCGTGTGACAGGCTGAAGTTTAACTCTGATGATCCCACAAGTAATTCTGAAGTAATCCTGTCATAATATTGCATTAATTTAGAAGCATAATGTATGTTAAATGCTTGGATGCAAAGGACTGCTTAGGAAGCAAGGAGAAATGTTGCTAGTTAGTGAGGTGTGGATTCTTTTTTTTTCTTAAACTATATTTGATCTGATCAAAATATAAAATGTCTACTGTAAGCCAGTATATCAAGAATTTAAGTATGAGGATATTGACTTACATTATATGAAAATAGGTTTCATGACCTGCTTAACCTAGGAGAAATATACCAGTGTCACATTTAAGAAAGTAAAAGTAATTAATATCTTTAAGTCATTGCTTTAAAAATTATCAAACTTTTAAAAACATCATTAATTTAAATTTATAAGTACCTTTCAATAAAATCAGGAAAATGCATTGATTAGAGAATGGTATTTGAATGTTGTGATGTAATTCAACTTATTTATAAAGTCAGATTTGTATTTGTGCACAAATAATGAAGTTAATGGTTGAAATAATACAGTATGATAATGCTTCTTTATGACACCACAGAATTAAGCCTTTCAACAAATCCAAAAATTATGCTCATATTCCATAAACCATCATCAAAACACTTCTCTTTAAGTAACATTGCTGGATGATCTTTTATCATAGATTTCACCTGTATTTTTATCTTCTATATAATTGCAGTATTTCTTCTTTGGTTTCCAATAGCATTTATTTAAAGTTATTATCTGGATATTATTCAGTCATTTCAGGAATATCATAGTGTTGATTGTTAGATATTATTATCTATAAAATAGTATCTTTTTAGTCATGTTAGTATTGCTACATATTACCTCTTCTTTGATGGGAGACTCTTATGAATACAGTTTCTATAAACATTACTGCTAGTAATAGGACTAGAACATATTAGTGTATGTATCACATGCACATTCTCAATAGACTGACAGTTTCCCATAGTACTTACATTGACTCATAGTCTCACCTGAAAAATATGACCCTTCCAGAAGCCTCTTACCATTTCCAACACTTAGTTCTATCCTGCTTTTACGTTGTGTTATTCTGAGAATGTGTAATGATCTTACAGCATGGTTTCAAATGCTACACAGTCAGCAATACAATGAAAATGAAGTTATCTTCCCTGATGTTTACTGAATGATTCAGCATCTTTTCATATATTTCAGCCTACTCTGGTATAAAATGTCCATCTAAGTCTTTTCATCATTTTTCTATAATTTTGAGATTTTTAGTACCATGGAAGGATAATTTGTATAGTCTGAGTAAAATACTTCTCCTCTTTCTCAATATTGCTGAAATCACTTCTTATTTAGTGATATATTTTTTCCTTCTATTAATTTTTAATGTAGTAAAGTTTGTCATTGCTCATCCATCATTTCTATTATTTTTAATAGTATTCTTATTTGTTAAAAATGTTTTTTTTCATTTGAAGTATAACCTTTTCAAATAACATATTGTTAAGCTTCCTTTAATACATTTCTGACACAGGAAACAAAAGACAATAATAAATAGGTTCTTCAGATTGCCTTTCTTTTGAAAGTTAGAATCAATAAACAAAAATCTTAAGGTTTTATGGTTGTTTCTCATATATGTGATTGTAAAATGACCATATATTTATTAGAACAGCATATATATATATATATATATATATATATATATATATATATATATCACTACATAGAAAGATTTCCTAAAAGGTGTATTCTAAAATAAATACACCTTTTCCTTAAATTTTGAAATAATAAATTCTTAAATTTTCTTTGAAGAATTACAGCTAACAGATAGTCTTAATTTCAATGTATGCGTTGTTATTTCAATTGTTAACTTAATAGACAAGTACCTGAAATTTAGAATGCCCTATCTTATGCTAATCAATATTAAATTTGGAATATATATATTATCCAAAAGAAAATCATTGCAAATTAAAGGTCTTTCATATATTTGTGCATCAAGCTATCTTTTTTTTTTCAAGAATGGCCTGAAGTAATGATGTTGTAATCATCATTTTCAGCTTAAGCTGGCTTATTCAAACAAATATATAAAGACCTTACTTATTGGATCAAGAGACTTTTGAGGATTTATTTATTTGTCTGCATTTGTATGAATTGAAAATTTGCTACTTATCCCCAATAATAAAACACATTTATAATCTATGTAAACTGTCAAATGTATCAAGAATTTGAACTGACTCTCCAGAGAACATCAGAGTCCTCTCTTGTTACTCCAGCAAGAATATCTTTGGTGTGAATTAATAATCCCTCAACAAACTCTCCTGCAATGAAACTTATGGATTATTCTAAATATATATATATATATATATATATATATATATATATATATATTTAAGGTATATATATATATATATATATATATATATATATATATATATATATATTGACCTTAAACTTGTACCAATAAACTAAGGTATTTCCATTTTTACTATGCTAATTCTACCATCTTACGAGAGACATACTTAGATCTAATCTACATGGGAAGTAGAAAAAGATAAGATCTTGCAAGTAAATTGGAAGCATGGGGACCATAGAAGTAGGTTGAAGAGGAGGGGAGAGGCGTGATGGGAGCCCAGATAATTGTAGAGTTCAATAAAGTAAATAAATAAAATCAGAATTTGGAAAACAAACAAATAAAAAACTCCCACATCCAGTAGAAATGAAAAAGTCATATGTAAATTATTCATATCTATATCACAAAATAAACAGAAAAACCATACAATTAAAAGGCATCATACACCAGATGACCATAACAGATATCTACTAAATATTACTTGTAAACAGCAAATAACATACATCTTCTCAGCAGCCTGTGGGCATTTCTTTAAACTAGATCACATATTGGGACCTAAAAATGCTGAACAAATACAGCACTTATTTCCCATAAACGTTCTGATAACTAAATTCAAAAATAATCCATAGAAATTACATTATATCATTAAAATTAAGTGTTGTACTTTGTTTGACTGATGAATGGATCAATGAAGTAATCAAGAAAAAATGAGCCAGGCGGTGGTAGTGTATGCCTTTAATCCCAGCACTGAGGAGGCAGAGGCTGGCAGGTCTCTGTGAGTTTGAAGGCAGTCTGGTCTACAAGAGCTAGTTCCAGGACAGGGTCCAAAGCTACGGAGGTAGTATGTCTGGAAAAAACCTACCCCCAAAAGAAAATTCTAAGAACTATAAGAACATGAAATTGAAATCGAACAAAAATTCTAAGACACATTAAAATTATCCCTAAAAGGAAATTTTGTTTCTCTAAGAACTTATATTTTATAAAAATAAATGTCCTAATGGTAAACTAAAGAATTCGGGATTTTGATGGGCATTGCATTGGATCTCTAGATTTCTTTTGGTAATATTTCCATTTTTACTATGCTAATTCTACCTATCCTACGAGAGACATACTTAGATCTAATCTACATGGGAAGTAGAAAAAGATAAGATCTTCCGAGTAAATTGGAAGCATGGGGACCATAGAAGTAGGTTGAAGAGGAGGGGAGAGGCGTGATGGGAGCCCAGATAATTGTAGAGCTCAATAAAGTAAATAAATAAAATCAGAATTTGGAAAACAAACAAACAAAAAATTCCCACATCCAGTAGAAATGAAAAAGTCATAAAACTTAAAACCTAAGTAATGAACTAGAATTAAAGATACCAATACAAATGATTTTTAACCTAAGTGACAGTTCTTTGAAACATTGAATAAGATTTATGGATACTTAAGCCAATTGACTATAAGAAAGAAGGTATCCAAATTAACAGAATTGTCAATGAATAAGGAAATATTTAATAGACACAAAGGATGCAGAACATTATACAGGAATACTTTCAAAACCTATTCTTCAGTAAATTAGAAAAACTAAAATAAGACACTTGCCCTAGTGAGGAACTGATCATCCATGAGCTGCTTGGTAATGGGAAAACAGCTACAACTCCATCCCAGAACACTTTCCCAGGCTAAGCAGAGATTAACTACAAATAGTCAGTCATCTTTATGGTGAATGAGTAATTGGTAGAAAATGGGAGATAGCCAAAAATGTACTGGAGATAGAGAGAGGCAGATCTGAAAAGTCAAGGGCAGAGAGAAACCAACTATCATAGGTTTTCTGCCTGCCACGTGGGGCCAAGTTGATGTGTGGGCCTTGCTGCTGCCAGGGGCCATGTCTAAGTCCATGGCTCTGACAAAGCCATGCTGGTCTACACTGAAGTCCATGTCTCTTGTTACAACTGCGGGCCTTGCAGATGCTCAGAGGCTGGAATTCTACCAGTAAAGATGTCGGTGTCCAAGAGATGTTTCCCCACAGCGGCCATGCCAATCTAAAAGGTTTGTGCTGCCAACGAATCCATAGTGACATCTGGCATAGACCACTGTCAAGAGCCATATCTGGGACTATGGTCCTGCTGCAACCGGTCTTTGTATTGTCAGTGGTCCCTGGTCTGGGACTCCATTTATGGCCAGACTGGGATTCAAGGGCCATACAAATCTGAGTAATATGAACTGACAATTTGGATCATGGTGTTCTAGGGAGTAAGTAGCCCGGGCCATGCCTGGGTCTGTAGTCCAGCCTTAGTCTTGGTCTTTATTGATACCCATAGCTCCTGTTACTTACTACCAATGACAGTGAGGAGATCTACCTCTCACCAACTTCAGCACTCAGGAGGGAAGATCCAGCACCTTGCATGGACAAAATAGTAGAATTGGTGGTATGAGTGTGGCTGAAACTGTCTCAAGGGCATGAGAGCAGGAGAACTGCTCTGCACCTGCATATAGGCTTCAGTGGACTAGCTGAGGCACTGCTGGATTACACACCCTGGTATTGACGATGAAGGAAATCTGGCAGTTTGAACAATCCAACTACCACCCAGGCTCAGAACCAGAGTTTAAGTTGGCTCACCCCTACATCCACCTCATCAATGAACTACTGGAGCATGTGAAGAGGCCAGACTTACAGATCCAAAATGTAGGATCTCTATAATACCAGACAACAAGAGGATATCCAACAGGAGTCCCAGTGAGCATTTACCAGAAGCCAGAGGCCTCTAAGCAGACCAATAACTCAAAGAACATTTAAGAGTAAAGATGTATTAACTAAAGGATATTATATGTGACTCGCTGTGTCAAATTACAGCTTCCATGCAGAGACTTTTTTGTTGTTGTTTTTCTGTTTTTATTTTTACTTTTTATTTCGTATTTTTCTTTTAAATATTATTTCATTGTGGGGGGGAGTGTTACAAAAGCAGAAAGCAGATATGAAGGGATAGGGAGATGAATGGGACCAGGATGCATGATATGAAATGCAAAAATGAATAAAATTTTTTAAAGTAATTCACAGATTTCAAGACCCACTGAAATATCAAAATTTAAGCCAAGAAGCGATAAGAATTTTTAAAATTATAATATAATTTAATATTTTCTATTCTCTTCCCTCCCTTCAAATTGTCACTTAGACCCCCCTGCTGTCTTTCAAGCTCAAGGCCTCAACATGAAATTAGAAATTAAATATACCCATAATCAATAATGATATTTAAATAACAGTAAAATGCCTATCAACCCCCAAAACAAAAAGAAAAAGCTCAGGTCCAGATGGATTCACAGCAAAATTCTACCAATTTTCCAATGAAGAATGGAAACAAATGTTTTAAAAATAATTTTTAAAAGTATAAACAGAAAGAGACCTTCCAATTCATTTTTATAATGAAAAACAATACAAAACAAAAAAACGAAAACAAACAAACAAAACAACAAAAGAAACAAAACAAAAGGGCGACAACCGAAATATACCTACAGGTCAATTTCCTTGACCAATATAGGTGCAATAATCTTCAATGAAATACTTTCACACACAAAATGGCAGCACAAGTGAAAAAGGTAACATAGTGTTCTAATACTGAAAGTGCATGAATAATTAAGCATACGTAAGTAAATTAAAATAACAAAACTTGAATCAAAATCTCATGATGATGTTAATAGAAAAAAAAAAACTTTGACAAAAGATTTCTTATTGTTAAAAGTCCTAGAGAGAATAGCATTTCAGGAAAAATGCCTCTATGAAATAAAAGCCAAGCATGGCAAAAATCCACAGCCATTATCTTCCTCACTAGAAAACAACTCAGTAATGTCCTTCAACTATTGAATAGATAGTGAAAATGTAGTACACGTACACAAGGGAACTCTAGGTGTAAAGGAAACTGCAATAATGAAATCAGCAGATAAGTTGACAGAATGGGAAAATTCTAAACTAAATAAATAATCCAGACCCAAACACACAAATGTTGCATATAGTGATTGAAAGACCCCCGAGGTGGGCAGCCTTTCAGACTGGGGAGACCCTCCCAAGGAACAGCGAGACCACTCTTCAGATGCAAACAGCAAGAGGCTTTATTCAGTACACAGGTACCTGGGGCGACTTAGTCTCTCGAAGGACTAGCGCGCCTTCAGGCGGGGGTAGTGGGTTTTTATAGGGTAGGGGGGCAAGAAGCATGGCTACAGAAGCGAGACGCATAGTTACAGGGGTTTAATTGGTCAGTTCATATAAGGCCAGGTTCATCGAGGACAATTTGAGGTTTTACCTAGTAATCAGATAAACTGTCTACTCTGGCTCCATCTAGGGCATGAGCTGCTTCCCCTTGCTTAGTTCCTCATTGCTCGGGACCCGGTGGCTGACCGCAGACGTCCTGCCTAGCCCCTCCGCCCTTGTCTTCTAAGTTGAACTTCCCTGCCCTGGCTTTTGTGTATATTTTGCTCAAAAGTTCAAGCCTTGCAAGAATGGCGTTACTGCTGCTAGCTGCTGTTTATATTGATTGGGGGTCTTTCAGTGATTAGCTTCAAATGTATAATCTTTTTTTCCATAAAAGCCAGAAAATTAGAAAGTATTGGTGTGTGTGTGTGTGTGTGTTTGATTTTTATAAATAGGGTTTATCTGTGTAACAGCCCTCACTGTACTGGAACTCACTTTGTAGATCAGACAGACCAAAAACTCAAAAAGATTCAGCTACCTCTGTTCCTCAAATTCTGGGATTAAAGGAGTGCACCAACACTCCTGGGTTATGAGTAGGTAGTTAAATGAAGACATACTGATCAGGGTAACAATGGATAATGCTTCCCCCAAGACTGCCTAATAAATGCAGGTCACCTAATTAATTACAATACCTGACATGGGAATGATTTTTTTAAGTTGTTGGTCAATGAATACTAATAGACTCCCATTTTCCTTGGTTGCTGCCCAAAACTTGAAGATTAGGCCCTATGGATGATAGTACATATTTCAGACACAGGAGTTAGAGAAAGCCAAGTGGAAATTACCTGTAAGCTTCATCTCTAAAGACTAGCTCTTATAATATCAGAAAGTTATTATGATGCCTGTCAAGAAAGAAAATCAATGAATAATTCTACATACTTATAAATCTATGAACCGTCAATAATGATTCCAACAAAACATCCTCATTGGTGAAAAATAATTTTATCTTGGCAGTATTTAACAGCTGCCTAATTTGACTCAATAGGAGGGAAATCAGGCTTGGTACACTAACTGTTGCCAATTAATAGAGAATGGAGGGAAACAGGACCCTAGGAGAGATTCTAATTTTGATATTTTCCTAAATGATATAATTCCTAAATGTATTCTTTAATACTAATTATGATGCCTAATGATGAGTATAGCTCTTAAGCTTTATAGAAGCTCCTTTTTGTAAAATGTGATTAATAAATAAAGAGTTCCACAATGGCCAAATTCAAATAATAAAAGTCTCTGCATTGCCCAGCCACAACTAAAACACCAACAATAGTTCAATAAAATAAAAGAAGGGTGAAAAACTCTAAGAACCAAAGGACTAAGATCCTCTACTGTGAGACAGTATCTTCTAGAAATAATAGGGAAACTAGACTCAGGAAATATCATCAAAATGGTTGCCTCTGAGAGAGGCTAATTCTACTTCCAGAACATGCTATTTTTTTCTATAGTTCTTTGTCTATGGTTGTAACACCTCCTACATTAACATGTCCATTGATATTATCATTGTTTTTGTCTTGTTTATACAGTCACATTGCCATTTCTGGACAGATTGTTTCATAGAAACTTCCTGGTATTCCCACTCCTACAGTCTTTCTGCTTCCTTTCCACATTGTTTTTAAAATGGAAATGCAGGAGCTTTGATGTACATATATTCATTTGGGCTAGGATTCTCAGAATTTGTTGATCTCTACATTGTGGCCAGTGTGATTTTCTGTAGTTATCTCTATTCTCTGGAAAGAAAGATTTTTTGATGGGCATACAACATTAATATGCAGTTATAAGGATAAGATTTAGAGTAGTAAAGATTTATGCTAGTTTATGAAAGTGGCAGAGGTAGATTCTATTCTAAGGTCTATGATTTTAATAGTTTCATGTACCTAGCAAGGTTTGGAATCACCAGGCATGATTTTCCCACCTGTCTAGTAAGCCTTAAATCCAATAAGACAATGAACCTCGCTTATTTCACTTTTATGTATATCTAGCCATGCTAATCATTGCAATGGTTCATGGTTTTGGAGCTGGATTATATGTTCTTTTAATAGTGACCACCCAACCCTAACTATGCACAATATGTTCTGCAATTATGGAGATTACACAGGAGAAAAGGGGCTTCCAGGCAAGATCTGGTTTGAATCATCTGAATTATGTATCCTATTTGGGACACGTCTTTCACAATAAGAGCTTTCCCTTAACTTCTGGTAGGCATCTGAGAACTACATTGATAATATACATAGTTTTGGTAGTCACTTGAAATCCCCTCTCCAATAATTCTAAACAGAGTTTCTCCTACTTGGTTCTGGAACTTTTTGGTAACTTGTGGCTCTTGTGGAAAACATTGTTATCGGGTATCTTAACTTCTTTAAGTTGTGTGAGTGTGTGTGTAAACATACACATGTATTATGTATATTTTCTGTATATAAGTGTATATATATATATATGTGTGTGTGTGTGTATAAATATTAATAATATGGTTCCTTGAACCTCTGTGTAATAGCCTTCATGATGTTTGTGCTTCACAACTCCTTTTCCTTTTGTATTGACTTCCTTCCTTCCTTCCTAGATCAATTTCCTTTCTTGTTAACACATTTTACTATTCATATCACCTAGAAGCATAAATAAAAAATTGCTAAGAAATATCTCAAAATTGTTGCTCTGAAGTATGAGTGGAGGGCTGTGTTCCTGCCCAGCTCCCACATGGCTAGCTTTACCCGAAATAATTACATGGAAACTGTATTCTTTTAAACACTGCTTGGCCCATTAGCTCTAGCCTCTTACTGGCTAATACTCATATCTTGAATAACCCATTTCTAATAATCTGTGTAGCCCCACAAGGTGGTAGCTTACCAGGAAAGATCTTAACCTGCATCTGTCTCAGAGAGGAGAATCATGGTGACTGCCTTACTTCCCTTCTTCCCAGCATTCTGTTCTTTCTACACCACCTATCTAAGCTTCTGTCCTATCAAAGGCCAAGGAGTTTCTTTATTAGTTAACCAATGAAAGCAACAGATAGACAGATGACCCACCTACATCATTACTCTTTATTAGCAATAGATAAATGAAAATTAAAACAACTATAGAATCCCCTTTCATCTAGTTAGAATACCTGAGATCAACAAAAAAAAGTGACACCAAAATGCTGGCAATGTTGTAAGGAAAAGGGAACCCTAGTTTATTATTTGAGGAAATAAAAGTTGTTTTAACCCTGCTGGAGATAAGTATAGAAATTTATCAGAAACCTAAAACTAAATCAAACATATAAGCCAGCTCAACTACTCCTCACCCAAAAGATACAATATGCTAAATGACAGATAATTACTTAACAATGTTCACTGTCACCCTATTCATATTAGTAATATGAATAGAAAATGTTAATGCCCTAATTGTCCTTCATCAGATGAACTGACGATGAGAATGTGATATCTACACACTATGAAATACTGTTCAGCTCTAAAAAACATGGAATCATGAATTTTTCATGATAAATGGATGAATTTAGGAAGATTACATAAAGTGAGAAAAGCAAGATCCAGAGAAGCAAATGCCACATGTTCTCTCTTTTCTGTAATTCCTAGCTCTAAATCTGAATGGAATATACAGCATAGAATAACCACAAATAGCAGAAAAATATAAAATGACAAGAGTTGGGCAGACTTTAGGAACAGAATAGCATGACACAGGTTATGTGACATCTCTTTAAAATTTCTCTTGTTAACATGGAAAGCACATATTTAATCATGGTTGTAGTCAAACAGTATTAGTGTCATTCAAGAATAAGAGCAATATAATGTGTAAATATGTGTCTGTCTATCTATCAATTTATCTATCTACCTACCTACCTGTTTTTCATCTATCTATCTCTTAATGTACAATTAATAAAAGAGAAGTTGGGGTTCAACCTGAAGACCTCAAAAGCAAAAAAGTCGGCTACTGGCTCTTTCCTTGACATTAGTCTGAAAATGGTGATCCTGCCTCCAGAAAACTCAGAATGAGACTGTATCTGAGAGCCATCCTTCTCATTTTATAATCCTCTCTTGGACTGTGATTAAAAGTGTGTAGCACTACCACCTTGTTTCTAATACAAGCTAGTGTGTCGCATGGGGATAAGGATGTGTGTTATTGATGTCTGATGTATAAGGTAGCCAGTGTGTCTGTTTTACTTTTCTGATCCCCAGGCAGGTTTTATTTATTAAAATGCAAGTAAAATGCCACTATAATCTCTCTTCTACTTTAAATATTCATCTAACTTGTATCTGAAAACAAAAGTTTAAGCAGAAGCAAAATTATGTGTCCAGTAGATGATGAGGTTTGGAGACTAGTAGCTGAGGAAGAAATGATACAAATGGCTGGGATAAATTCAAATAATAAGAGGTGACCATGAATTCCCTAGTTTTGTGTTTCTAAAAGGTTAACTCTCATCATAAAATCACTTTCAGATATTAACAATTTCCATAGACCAATTTTTCTTGAGATTTTTTTTTCTTTATGACCCAGATATTCTTGTTTGAATTCTGTCTGAGATGTTCTGGCTATGATTCATATCAAATTTTTATTACTGGGACACTCATAAAGAGCCTATACACTTTAAAATTTAGGCAGCATTTGATAGCTTCATATATGTATATGGTATATTTGATCATATCCACCCCTAAATTTCTCTGAACATATTTCCTTCCAGTTTCATGTCTACTTCTTTTTATTATTATGTCTTAGTTGTTTCCTCATCATGCATGCATGTAGGGATGTCCAATGCAGTGTAGTGAAACTACAAAAAGACAACAACCCTAAAGAATAATGGCTATTTCAACCCTTGTACCAATAACCCTTCTATAACACCTTCACTAAAAGTAGGGACTCATCCTTTCCACTACTACTTTCTTCATCACTCACATAAACCAAAGAGCAATTGGAAGTGATTACTATTTCTACTATGAGTGAGTTCACTGTATGGACTATGGCTGTGGCAAGTAATCCCACCCATGTATATAAGAAAAGTTAAACAAATAACCTACTCAGGAATTATATTGATCCAATAACAGTATTGAAGTTATAGGTCAACTAAATGGCCAGAAAGCCCAAAAGAGGCAGTAACAAGCTGGGAACTGCCTCAGGAGAGATATTCCAAGCTGCTTTTTGTTACAATGATTGAACATTGACCAAATCAAATTTATGGAAGGAAATTATTTACTTGACTTATCTGTTACAGTCCACCATGGAGGGAAGTCAAGGCAGTAAGTCAAGACAGGTCTCTGCAAGTAGGCACTAAAGCAAGGAGGATGAAGGAACACTGATTACTGGTTTGCATCCAGTCTGACTTTCAGTTGCTTTTCTTATACAACCTCGGAATGCCTGACCAGAGATCTCACCACCCATCATGGTCTAAACCCTTTTTCCTCCATGATTTATTAATGAAGAAAGTTCTACTATTGATTTATCAATCAAGAATGTTCTCCAACAGGCCAATCTGATTGAAGGAATTTCTGAATAGAGGTTCTCTCTTCCTCAGTGTCTCTAGTTTGTGTTAACCTCTTCAAGTTAACCCACACGAAAGGATTGTGTTTGTTGGAGAAATATAATTGAAGATAAAATGAGTTTTTATCAAAGAAAATATCTTCATAAATATAGAAGAGAAAAGAAAAAACAATCAGAATGAATAACCATTAAATCAGAATTTAATCTGCATCACAGACAATCTGCCAATACATTTTAAAGACAGAAATGTTAGCTTTTCTAAAACTAAGCCATTATATCCATGCTCTGAACATAAACACTAGCCAGATCTCAAGCAGGACTTGACAATGCCATTTGTTACACAGAATTCATTCTAAATTCATTTGATAGTTTGGATGAACATCTGTGATAATTAACTTTATACAAAGGAAAGATGAACAGCATATTTTATTATAGGAAGTATCATCTCTGTTTCAGAAAGAAGCACTCCTGAGTTAGGCTCCCACCTCACACAGAAACTTAACAATTGGAGCTCTATCTTCTGTCATCATTATATTTCAAAAGCAGATAAGAAACATTTATCATAGTTTTCTTTTCATTTATGTAGTAAACACTAAGACTAAAAGCAATGTAGGAATGAAGAGGTTTGTTTTATCTTACACTTTATATTAAATTGTGAATGGAAGTCAGGGCAAGAACTTAAGGCAGGAACTGGAACAGAGAAAATGAAGGATTACTGCTATTGGCTTGTTTATCTGTCTTGCTCAGGTACTTTTATTATACAGCCCAAGATTATCTGCCTTGAGGAGGTATCTTCCACAGTTGGCTTGACCTTCTATGTCAAACAGCAATTAAGAAAATGACAGCACAGATAGATACACATACATAACTGATGCAGACATTGCTTGCTTGTTTCTTCTTCAACGGTAACTCTAGACTGCATCTAATTGGAGAAAACAAACTATTACAACATTTCTGGATCTTAAAACTTTTATGAATCATTTAACTTTTTCACAAATATATTTTATATAGAGATTTTAGTTAAAGGTGATAGGAGTGGTGATATATTGACAGCTACATGGTAGAGTGCGTAGTCACTGCCTTGAATTCTAATTTCGAATATGGTGGGGGCACCAAAATTTATGTGGTTTTTTTTTGAGAAATGGAAGGGTTTATTGACTCGGAAACAGTGTGTGCAATTAAGATCCCTTCTTAATGATTATATTATATATTTATATTTCCTGGACAAGATACAGTCAATTCAGTAAGAATGGTTATTGAATTGTCAAATGTCTAGGAAATGCAGCCTTCCTTTTGCTCACTATGGAGTGTGAGCTCTGTGGTGGTACCTCCTGATAGGCCTTCCTTCCAAATAAATCTTACTAGGAAGTTGTATAGAGACGGGGAGTTTTGTAATCTCTCTCACAGTGCAGGCTCAGAAAAAGAAACTACTTAGGATGAATGCAAAACTCCCCTAGAAGGACTCTCCTATTATCATGGCAAAATAGAAGCTTTAATTTATGGTCAGAATGGGAAAATAAACAAGCATGCTAACAATCAATAATTGTTGGATTTTTCAGGACTGTTACACTCCCTGTACATGGGTATCACAATAGAGAATAAAAGAAAAGGCTAACCTGAATTCAACAACCTCCTCACAGGGAGCCCTAAGAATGCCCTAGGCTCTAGATTCAGGAACACAGTGAATGATCAAGTCAGAGAATATCTACCTAGACCATCCATTAACATGTCTAGAATTAATGTGCACTCCCTATACCCATACCGTTCAGAATCTCACCAGAAAGTAGAATGTGAAGTTGAGGCAGAGTGTACAGTACTTGTTAAGGATGGAGACTTGCAGTAGATAAGGCTCTCACACACTGGCAGCCATTACAGGAATTTATGTCTGTGATGCTCTGGGAATACCAAAATAATGTCAAACCACAGACACAACCCACATGCTAGTCACATTAACTCATCCTGGTACTTAGATCAAGCAGAAAGAAAGACATGTCTATTGCTAGGCATAAACTATATTTACTGCAGTCTCTGCAGCCCTACACAAGAAGCTTTGCTCTCAATAAAACAGTACATATATTAAGAGACAAGCAAAGGACACATTCCAGAAAGACAAAGAAATAATCAGAAACAAACTCATCTGAAATAGGTATTAAAATAGTGAGACAGGTAATTTAGAGAAATTATTATTTATATATTTAAGTTTCAGATAGAAAAGAAGCATGAGAAAAATTTGATCCCTCAAAAAGAGATTTGGAATCTTTAATAAACACTAATCAAAGGGAAATAATAAAAATGCAAAACAAAAAAGTCAATAATAACAAGTAGGAAGTAAAATGCCTCCAATGAATTTACTAGCCTATGACATAGCTGAGCAAGAACCAGTGAGCATAAAGATACGTTTAATTTTATTAGATTGAAAAACAGCAAATTAACTGAATGAAAGACATGAACACTTTAAGCTTTTGGGATAATAGTGAGGCATGCAACATATGTTAGGCAAATCTGAGGATGAAAGAAAAAGAAAATAAGGCTGGAGAAGTATCTGATAAAATGCCGAATAACAGTGTGTTCAATCAAAACCCTTTATATGACAAATCACACATAATTAATCAGTTAACTGATCAACTATATAACTATGCTAAACACATAGCTAAAATTATCATATCCAAATTGCTAAAACGTAAAAATGCAAAATGTAGGATCACTATTCACTTTATTTTTTCTGTGTAGTTTTCAATAAATTGATAGGCATACATGTAGTCATCTTTCCTCATTATATTGTCAAAAAAAACCTCTTGAGAGTGATGTGGGAGTAATTTCTTATTAATAAAGAAACTGCCTAGGCCCATTTGATAGGCCAACCCTTAGGTAGGCAAGGAAACAGAAAAGAATGCTGGGAGAAAGAAGCTGAGTCAGGTCAATCGCCATGAGTCTCACTCCCGACACAGCCGCAAGTTAAGATCTTCCCTGGTAAGCCACCTCATGGGCTACACAGATTATTAGAAATGGGTTAGGTCAATATGTAAGAGCTAGCCAATAAGAGGCTGGAACTAATGGGCCAAGCAGTGTTTAAAAGAATACAATTTCCATGTAATTATTTTGGGTAAAGCTAGCCGTGCGGGCGGTTGGGTGCCGGGGAAGCAGCCTGGCTGCTCCTATTACTACATGTGAGTATTTAAATAGGAATCCCCTAAAACAAAAGAATGAAAAGTTGTTCAACAAATCAAGTACACCAGTATTCACATATTCATTTTTCATAGAAATATTTTCTACTAAAATCAGTGCAGAGAACTATGCTGGAAACAACAACAACACAAAGTACAGTAAATCACAGTGTGATTAAAGAAATACTGAGTATACCACTAATTCTAAACATACTGTCATGGTGTTTCCAGAAATGAAAGCTTATCTCAAGAAGCATGTAAAGGAATTGATAAAGAAGAACTCATAAAAGATGACTACTTAAAAAAAAACTTTTTCATTGCTTCATATACTTTAATATATATTTTAAATATTAAGCCTTTTTGTACCTACAATATCTATGCCATTTTTATATCATTTTATTTATTTGCATTACATACATAGATAGTGTGAAAGTAAATATCTTAAGTGACACTTTTATTCCATTCATTATTATTTAATAGGATCTTTAAATTATCTCTTTACTTTTCTGGGTAATATTCTTAGAAGTCAGTGTATCATGGGAAAAACACACAGACATTGCTTTTACTTTAAACTTCTATATAATTTCCATCATGACCACTATCATCTTCCTATGTTGCACTTCTAAATAAAATTAAGAAAGGAACATAAAGTTTATGTTTTGCTCCCAGGACAAGGAAGCAATAAACTACAAACTGAAAGTTAATAGAAAAATTTTCTGTTTGTTGAATTTTTAACACACAGAAATATATAAGCACTCACACACACACACATTCACACACACACACACTGCTCTGCTATTCTACGGCTGTTTGTTGATGGCCATTCTGACTATAAACCAATTACTTTTTCTCTATATCTGTTTCTTCATGTGTATAATGAAAAAATTTAATTAGATCATTCCTCTCCTTTCAATCACTTGGGTTTTAAATTCCAATTAAATGAGATGAAGAGCCACAAACGGATGAGAAATTTTTACCGTTTAAGCATAAAATTTATCTATAGTTTGCATCCTTTATTTTACAGAGGGAATAATCCCTCAACAAGTAAAAATATGAAATGAATATTTGTATTCAATTGGCATATAGCTATGGTATGAACCCCTGTCATTTATAATAATGGAATTTTGATCAAACTTTCTGTGTCTGTTAATGAGTGTGTAAGGATTCCCATGAGTAAGAATTTTAATAAAGCTTTCCAGAAAGAAACATAAATTATGTTTGAAAGAAGTTGTGATGAAGTTACAGCAACAAATCTAGCTACATACATCCCACATAATCAAAATAATCATGCTAGTCCCAACTAAGACTTAAAATCTCTCATGTTTTGTTACGGGAGAGTTAATATCGCCGTCTACTAATTGTATTCTTTACTTTTGCATCATTGTAGCCAAAATAGTCAAGAGAATAATATAAGGGTAAAAGGGTTTATCGTGAATTATTGATTCAGACATTCAGTTCATGGCTAATAGTAATTAAAGCAGCATGGTTTTGACATAGACAGACTCCTACATCCATGGATTAGAATAGAGAATCCACACATGAAAGTATGCAATTGTAAACATTTGGTTTTGGACGAAAGAGTACATAAATACACACTGGAGGAGAGAGAATCTAAAAAATCTGATCAATGCTGGAAAAGGTGAATGCTAAGAATATTTTTCTGTTCAATGGAGAGAAGAAAGATGGGGCATTTAACTAGCCAAAAAGAAGCAAACTTGCTGATAAACACTCTGAAATAAACCCCAGCCGGACTACCTTCAAATTATTTTTGTTGTTCTGTATTTGGTTTTTAGTTTTTGGTGTTTGAGAGAGGGCTTCTGGTGTTTTCCTGGTTATCCTAGAACTAGCTCTATAGAGAAGGCTGACCTTGAACTAAAGGTATTCAGTGACAGATTGTTTTAGAAATTATTTTCTTAATCATAAAGGGGTTGTTACCAAATGAATTTAAGGAAAATAGCAATGACATTAAAAATTCTTTAGTATTAGATAAATTCTTTGATAGTTTCCTTTTTTCAAAAGACATACCCTAAGAGAATGTAAACATAATCATAGATAATTACTATTTTTCATTTCTCTTTTAGTGCTGAATAACACAAAAACAATACACATTTAAGCTTTACAGGTAATCAGTAACTAAGTTATAATATACATTTTTCTTACATATATTTTAGAAAAAAATACATGCTTATTCTAAAATATGTGAAATAAAATTAGAATCTGATTTTAATAGATTTCTACCTAAAATTCTAAAAAAGGAAAAGGGATAATTTTTGAAAAATTGGTATCTTGGTATTAATGGTTGTATAATTGTGTCACAATGTGTATGTATATATATATATATACATATACATATACATATATATGTGTGTGTGTGTATACATGCATTAAAACGTGTTTGTACACTTATAAATTTGTGTACATTTGATTTGTATTTTAGTTTATAAACATATTTTAAATCAAAAAGTATGTTTTCTGGTGGTTGAATTATCTAAAATTACCTATAATATAAATATTTTCTCATAATCATAGAAATATAAATTAGTTTTAATAATGTACATTTATGCAACATTGTTTTGCATATTTAAATATTTTATTTTTCCATTAAAATAATATTTCTAACATTTACAAATTAACATTATAAATGAAAACATTAACTCATATATGTCTACATAGATCATATCAAAGATAGGTCTTTATATAGATTATGTTAAGATAATTTACATGCACAAATTTTTGTTGTTGTTGTTTTCTTATTTTTAGAGACAGGGTTTCTTTGTAGTTAAGAGCCTGTCCTGGAACTATCTCTTATAAACTAGGCTGGCCACGAACTCATAGAAATGTGCCTGACTCTGCCTCCCGAGTGCTAGGATTAAAGGCGTGCACCACTATTTCACAGCATAAATATTTTAATATATTGAATGTTTAGTGTTCAAACATAGTGTTGGTGTTTCTCATAAGTTTGTACATTTCAATGCTATTTTTAATAATAATAGTCATTTTTAGAAAGTAAAAGTTGTAATTATGAACTATTACTTATGATATCTTTAAGAAGAATAGTGCCACTTCCCCAGGAAGATTCCCACGGGATGCTCCCTAATTATCTTGTACTCTGAAGTTACTTTGGGGTTAGTCATGAACTCTAGCACTATCAACATTAGGATTTCAGCAAAGGACACAGAATATTCAGCAATGAATTTCTTAACACATAAAAGTTCCTTGTGTATTAAAAGACTTTGCTGAAAGGTATGAGGTGGAGCTTCAGTCTAAAAACAATTCCATAAAACCTCTAAATTAATAACAAATCTCCTATTTAAAAAAAAGTACAAAATGTCCCTCAATGCTCCTGTTGTACTATATGGTTAATTACATTTTCTTACTGAGTCATCAATTCTCAAATCCTACTCATCATAATTTTTCCCAAGGCAAGAATACCACAGAGAGACAATCTGTGTGGCACAGAAGTGGAAAGAATGGGAAGCTATTTGAAATAATTGTTATTGAATTTATTACTGTATAAAAGAATACAGGATGCCTGAGCCAGCAACCTCAGCTAGAACAGACCACAGGAAATGACCCCCACAGAATTGTCCCGAGCCAGTGACCTCTGCCGGAGCAGGCCCACTGTAGCAACCTCCACAGAAGCAAGCCAGCGACAACAGTCTCCACTGAAGCAGGCCCAAGACAGTGACCTCCACAGTGGCATGCCTGAGCAAAATACTTCTGCTGGAACAGGTCTGAAACAGCAACCTCCACAGGATCAGGGACAATGGAATGACCAATAAGAGAGCAGGCCTGATCCAGAGACCTCTGTGGCACTGGGCCCAAATGAGGGACCTCCACAGGAGCGGTTCCAAGCCAGAGAAATCTGAACAGGCCTGAGCCAGCAACCTCCAAGGGAGCAGACCGAAGTCAGCAACATCTGCCAGAGCAGTCCTGAGCCAGTGACTTCTGCTAGAGCATGCCCAACACAACAACCTCAGCAGGAATAGCCCTAAGCAAGGAACCTCTCTGGGAGCAGGCCCAAATGACCCCTGGAATTGCAGAGTAACCCCTGGGAGTACTGAACAACCTCCAGAAACACCAAGTGACCTCAAGGTGATTAGAGCTGTCGTCCTGAATAGAAGAATGGATAAAGAAAGTGTGGCACATACACACTTTAGAGTTCTACTCAGCAATAAAAAATAATGACATCTTGAATGTTGCATACAAATGGATGGAAATAGAAAACATTTTGCTGAGTGAGATAACCCAGACCCAAAAAGAGGTATATGTTATGTACTCACTCATAAGTGGATTCTAGCCATAAACAAAGGACATTGAGCCTATAGTTTGTGATCCTAGAGAAGCTAAATAAGAAGGTGAACCCAAAGAAAAATATATAGTTGTCCTCCTGGATAATCGAAGTAGACAAGATAGCCAGACAAAAATTGGGAGCAGGGGAGTAGGGGTGGATTAGGGGGAAGGGGAGATGGGGAGAGAGAAGGGATAAGAGGAGGATTGGGGAAAGCTTGGGGGAATGGGATAATTGAGATGGAGGAAGTGGGGGTATGGGAGCTGGGAAGAAGATATCTTAACTGAGGGAGCCATTTTAGAGTTTCCAAGAGTCTTGACTCTAGAGGGGTTCCCAGGTATCCAAGGAGATATCCCCAGCTAGGTCTATGGGCAGCAGAGGAGAGGGTGCCTGAACTGGCCTTCTCCTATAGACACACTGATGAATATCTTGCATATCATCATAGAACCTTCATCTGGCGAGGGATAGAGATAGAGATAGAGATAGAGATAGAGATAGAGATAGAGATAGAGATAGAGATAGAGATAGAGAACCACACTGGAACACTGGACTGAGCTCCCAAAGCCCAGATGAAGAGCAGAAGGAGGGAGAACATGAGCAAGGAAGTCAGGACCCACGGAGACAGTGGGACTGATCTAATGGGAGCTCACCAAGGCCAGCTGGACTGGGTCTGAACGAGCATGTGATCAAACTGGACTCTCTGAAAGTGGCTGACTCTAAGGGTTGACTGAGAAGCCAATGATAATGGCACTGGGTTTTGAATCTACTGCATGTACTGGCTTTTGGGGAGCCTAGTCTGTTTGGATGCTCACCTTCCTAGACCTGGATGGAGTGGGGGGGCTTGTACTTCCCACAAGGCATGGCACCCTGACTTCTCTTAGGACTGAAGAGCTAGGGGGAGGAGGATTGGAAGAGGAGGAGGGAAATGGGAGGAGGTGGAAATTTTAAATAAATGAATAAATAAATACATAAAAAAGAAGTCTAAAAACTCCTTGAAATTGAATAAAATTTGGGGAAGAATACAATTTTACAGTAGGGAAAGTTACGATAAATAAATTTTACATAAAATTAGGAATTCTTAATTTTCGTGACTTTGGATCAAATTGTCTATTAAACTCTTTTACCTCTTGATTCATCACTGTGAGAAACATCTTGATATATATATATATGTGTGTGTGTGTGTGTGTGTGTGTGTGCAGTAACTTAGAATATTTTCATAGTAATGTTAAACATTTAATCCAAATTATAACATTTTATAAATGATAAAATATGGAAAACTTGTTACCGTGATAGTTTTTGTATAAAACATATGCTCATCGCAAGTGCTTGTCTGATTATTATTACATGGAATTGGTTCTCTTGTCTCCCAGTTTTCTGCTGAGCTATCTCTCACACATATTTCTATATTCTATTTCTTGCTGTTATATTTATTTAGGAAATATATGTACATATGAACATTCCCATAATAAGAATGTCATATCTTTGTTGTTGTTGTTGTTGTTGCTTGGTTGGTTGGTCTTTGTTTTTTGGAGACAGACTTTCTCTGTACATTTCTAGCTGTCTTAAAACTCTCTTTGTAGACCAGGCTATCCTTGAATCAGAGATCTGCCTGCCTCTGCTTTCCATATGTGGGGATTCAAGGCATGTGCCACCACCACTGGCTAAAGTCATTTCTATTTCTTGATTTATAAGTACTTTATTGTGAATGGGTGTTTATATTGTTAATCTCTATATCTAGATATTTGCTAATGAGATTTGTAATTTTTCCTGTTTGGAAAGTGAATAACATTGACTCCTTTCTGTGTTAGGAAATACTTAGGAATTTTAAGAATCATCCAAAATCCCAAAGTCCCACCATTCTATTAGCATTTTTCTGATTAGCTTTGAATATCCACTTCATTCCTAGAACTTGAGGAGGCGGTATTGTAATTTTCCTCTCATAAGTTTCAGTTACTATTTCCTGATATGTATTCATCTCTCTTTTTGATTTATCTAGACAGTTTAAACAGTATGTGTTTTATTTCATATGGTTCATCTCTTTTATTTTCAGTACTTTTATGTTAATCTTTAATATTTTATTCTGATTTATCTTGTGGTAACTAATATTCTTTGTATTTGATTTTAGCTCTTTCCTATTATATTTTACAACTCAGCTTATCTGTTACAGAATTTTGATTTGATTTAACTTTATTGTTTTACTTTCTCTCTTTGATTTCCATCTAATTTCTGGTTCCATCTTTTTACTAGCAGTTGTTGAAACCAATACTTCTCGTAATTAATTGTGGTTATTTCTTTATTTCCAATGGTATTTAATTGAGTCTTCTTAAGTTATAGCTGATAATATGCAACTTACTATTTGCATTATTTCTGATAAATTTCAGAAATGAAGCAAAGCAATAAAGTTTCACTATTATTTAAAATGTTTTCTAACTACTCTTAGCAGAACTCTGAGGAAGAAGCAAACTGATTATTTGATCAGGAAGTCAGTGACGGACTGATATGTCTTACCTTGTCAGGTAAGGGATTTGCTTTGATTTTCTCAGAGTGTCAGATTTAAAACATATTTATGAGCCCCAACTATTTGCAGTATTTGTCAAAAAAAAACATTTTCACACACTGAGATTCGGGAATTATTCTGCTAGCTCCATGCTTCCCTAAGCAAGCCACCCTCTTACTGTACCAGAAGCTTCTCCGCTTACGACAGTTGTCTATCTACTACCAAGTAGTGAATGTCCCACTTTGGAGGAGACATCCTTAATCCAACTCATTTTCATCATTTTTTCCCTTTTCGTAGTACTAACTCATTTGCTATTTCTTCTAAAGTTATTTTACAGATTTCATTTTGTTCAGTTTTAAAAGTTTGAAGAGAATTTCCAAATTTTATAAATCTAAGAATTTTGATTTATGTTAGCTTACCAATATTGGCACTAGAAACATTTCTGAAATATATATATATTTCATTTGGATAAGCTTCTGTTTAACCTGATTAAGTTATTTTAAATAATCCATATAAAATTTATATTTATTTTAATAATGAATTTAATATAAAGATTAGCATATTATTTCTTCTTCAAAATGATCTCTTTACATATATGTAATCCTTTCTCCTTCTAGCTACAGATTTGACTCCTGTCTCTAAGATATTGTGTTGGTTAGTGTTATAGAATCATTTGAGAAAATCAGATTGAAAAATTAAGAAAATTAAGAAAAAGCCTCCAGAAGATCAGGCTGTAAACAGTAAAGCCTCTAAGGCATTTTCTTAATGACCCATAGGGAAGGGACTAGACCATGGTGGAGAGGACATCCCATGGCTCCTTGTCTTGGATTTTATAAAAGCAAAACCTAAGCAAGTCACGATGAGCAAGTCAGAAGCAGCAATCCTCTACATCTGCCTATGCCTCCTCCAGGATCCTGTTTGCCTTTAATTTTTACCTTAGTTTCACTCTATAGACTGTGACTCAGGAATTGTAAGCCAAATAAACCCTTTCATCTCCAAGTTCCCTTTGGTCAGGTTATGTTATCACAGAAATAATAGCCCTAACTAATAAAGCTATTGTTCATTTTGAAATATATGTCATATGCAGAATTTTGTTTCTCTTGCATATATTCAATGCTGTTTTATTTTCAGAATGTATTTTCCTCTCTACAGTCACATATTTCTGATAATTTTCCATAACTCTAAAATCCACATTTGTTTTTTAATTGTCAAATTAGAACACTATTCTTTTTTATTTGTTTATTTATTTATTTATTAAAGATTTCTGCCTCCTCCCCGCCACCGCCTCCCATTTCCCTCCCCCTCCCCCAATCAAGTCCCCCTCCATCGTCAGCCCAAAGAGCAATCAGGGTTCCCTGCCCTGTGGGAAGAGAAGCTAAATAAGAAGGTGAGCCCAAAGAAAAACATACAGGCATCCTCCTGAATATTAACCTTCATCAGGCGATGAAAGGAGACAGAGACAGAGACCCACATTGGAACACCGGATAGAAGAGTATTCTTAATACTGTAAATTGTTTAGAATACACAGATATCTTGATTGCACCCCTTTTTTTCTGTGTCATGATCAGCCCTACATTTTTCCACTTGTCATATTAACTTAGTTTTCATTTATAACTTTTTATGTTTTTCCACTTTTTCCTCACAACTGAAATAGCTTCTTCATTTTTCCTATGTTATCTTTATCACAGTAGATGACTAGTTCATAGAAGAGGGGGAGAAAGGATTGTAGGAAGGAACCAAAGGGAGGAGTGGAGGGAGGGGAAACTGCAGCCAGGATGCAAAATAAATAAATAAATTAATTAATTAATTAATTAATTAATAAGTAAGTAAGTAAGGGGAGTTAGAGAGCAACAGGGAGAGACAGGAGGAAGAAAGAATTAAAGTGATATTAAGAAGGAATGAGAGAAGCCAGGCGATGGTGGCACACGCCTTTAATCCCAGCACTCGGGAGGCAGAGGCAGGCGGATCTCTGTGAGTTCGAGACCAGCCTGGTCTACAGAGCTAGTTCCAGGACAGGCTCCAAAGCCACAGAGAAACCCTGTCTCGAAAAAAAAAAAACCAAAAAAAAAAAAAGAAAAAAAAAGAAGGAGTGAGAGTAAAAGGGTGTAAAAGGGTAAAGAGAAGAAAGGAAAGGAAAGGATAGGAGAGATCAAAGATTTAAACTTGCGAAATCTGATGGACTTTATTTATTACTTTATATGTTGCATATTTGATACTATTTTCACACACAGGTATGTTATATGGATGCCAAACTCACATGGCAAGGCCATAGGACTCTTATGGCATTTCCCTTTGACTAAACAGTGATATTTAGGCACCAGACTTGTTGACACAGATTATGGAAATGGTTTCTCTTATGTTTGTTTGAGTCACTCTCTGTTCCTAAAGTCTGGGTCCTGGGCCCTTGGCAAGGATAGAGAACAGTCTCCTTTGTACTGTTCTCTGAGTTTTGATGTGAAGAACTTTTGCAAGTGGGTAATTTCCTTGTTTGCTTTTTAAAATACCACTGATTTTTATAGTGATTTTATGTAGCAATGCATATAGTTTGATCAAAAATTTTATCGCTTAGAAACAATTCATTTAAAAAAACATGTGGACATCTCCTATAAAAATGCTATTTTCACTATAAACACAAGAAGATAGGGATTTTCAATCAGATATGTTTCTAAAATAACATGTCAATTTTCTTATACTCCCATTTTTTCTTTTCTTTCTAAACTGCATTCTATAAAAGCAGCCATACAGACTAAACTAAAATGTTCTGTGTTATATTTGTAAAGGTCTGAGTCAGAAATTAAGTATGTCTGTTCAGTTTTTACCTCTTTCACTTGTTACTCATCTTAACCATATTATAAACCCTTGAGTGGTTAACTAACACCAAAAGTATGTTTTCTTTTATAGTGTCTTTCCTATCTCTCTGTATCTAAAAGCAAAGATTATCTATTTGATTTTCCAGGAAAGGAGAATATGTTTGCAGTGTAAATACAAACTTTCATTAAACAGCTCTTTTTTTTTTAACATCATTTTGCAGACGAACTAATATGGTTGAGGAATAGCACGATGCCTACCCAGTGTATATAAATGTGCGTGAGTGAGTCCATAGGGCTTTGTGAAAAGTTGAATCTGTCCTTCAGCTCAGAGAAGCAATAACTGTCAACACAGAGTTACTACTGTGAGATAGTCATAAGATAATATTGTATTACACATTTAGAGACTACTAAAAGACCAGCATAAAAGATGTGACATTTATCTCATAATTACCTGAACAGAATATTAATGAAACACAGCAAGCTTGCTTTTAAATTGCTTACTATGAGTATGCCTCCAGAATTTAGTAGTTAGTGAATGTGATTTAGAATTAGCCTTCACTCTTCTCACTTTATCATTTTTACACACTGTGCTTTCTTTTTTGTATTCTTTTCTACTTTTTAGATTTTTAAAGCAATGTAATTGCATATAATTCCTTTAATTGGTTCATTATGCTTTAGATACATTTTACTGCTTTATCCCGCTGCTGTCTTCAAATTTACCATGTTAAACAAAACTGTAAATCTGAAACTTCCTAAGGAAACTTTTTCTATTTTTCTCAAATGTAATTAAATAGTTTTGTTTTCAGCAGGGGTTCATGTTAAGTGTTCTTCTACAAATGATAAAGCAAGCATGTTCCCTGCTTCTTATTTCTTCATAGGCTCTGCTAAATTACCCTTAGCATCTCTTTGTTTAAGCACATTCCCATGGATCTAATCGAGTCTATTTTCAAGGAACATTTGACAAGAAGTATTCTTTAATGCTGTGCTTGCTTGTGTTCCTAGTGGTATTGATTATGAACTCCCACTGACCTACAAACTGTATTTCTTCAGGCAAAGTATTTCTTTCAAGTACTTGCACTTAAAATGAAATAATTCAGGTATACAAAGACAGCAAATAGAGAAATACAAATGCTCTACTTAGTGATTCATGAACAAAAATTTGCATAAACTTTAGAGAAATATTTTGAGAGATAAAAAAACATATTTGAGATATTTAGTGATTAAGGCATGACATCTGGGGCTAAACTTCTAATTAAAATTTATTAAAATGATTTGAGTATTATTTTAAAATAACGTATTTTACTGCTTTACAATTAATATCTCCAAATTAGTTACTACATGTATAATAAAAATTAAGAAGTAGTTTTTATTTTCAGGAACCCTAAAGTACCACTAAATCAGAATGGCTACAAAGTTTTGTAGTGTATTAAAATAAGATTGTAAGTAATTTAATGGAAATATTTCTCATTGTAAATACTAAATAATGGGCATCAAATGGGATCAATCTCAAAATTGGGAACTGATTTAAGATTTGTTTGTTCAATAAATATTTTTTTTTCTGAGTGAAGATTAGAAATCCATATAGGTTTCACTTCTTTGTACATCCCTTAATTAATGAAGAAGAGTTATATTAAAGAGATGTTGTAGAGCATGGTTTAAGTAAAAACATATATCATTAAAAATCTATAATATTTAAAATATAGAGTAAAATGGTATTAGTTGAAACTTTGCAATTTAAATAAACTTTCATTTTTGTGACTATCCCAGAATCTTACACTATATGAAAAATCACTATTTAATCTTTTTAGTAGAGGTTTCATAGTGTTGGTCTTTTCCATAATGTTAAAGCATTGCATTCTAATCTTTTTCTTCACACTAAGTTTGGAAAAAGGAACAGAATATGTGAATACTAGACTGTGAACTAAAGGAGCACAACTCCATTGAGCATTCTGCATTGGCTATTTGACTGATTAGATCTTCTATGACTGTAGAGAGGGTAGAATTCTATAGATTCAGAGTACAGCAATCTTGAACTCAAGGCCCCTTGAGTAGCTCTAATAAAAATGTGTATGCATGACCAGACATCCTGAACAATTAAGAAAACCCTTTGTAAAGTATAAATAGACCCTAAGCTTCTACCAACTAAAAATACAAAATCTAAGAATGTTGTCAGTTATAGCATGCCTATAAGAGTTTCCCAATTTTCTGAATACCCAAGTGTCTTTATAAAATTGCACTCACACTGACAATGAATAAGTATTTCCCTTGCTCCACATTCTTGCCAGCATGAGCTGTTACTTTTGTTTTTGATCTTAGCCATTCTGACAGGTGTAAGATGGGATTTCAGAGTCATTTTGGTTTATAAAAAAAAAAAATTGGAAATCAATCTCCCTCATGACCCATTTATATCAATCCTAATGGTATACCTAAAGGATACTCCATCCTGCCACAAGAACTATGTTCATAGAATTTTATTTGTAATAGACAGAAACAGGAAAAAACATAGATATCCCTTAACCCCCCCCCAAAAAAAGTTGAAGAAAATGTGGTACATTTACACAATTGAATATTACTCGACTGCTAAAAAAAATAACAACATGAAATTTGCAGACAAATGGATTGAACTAGCAAAATTATCCTGAGAAAATAGAGACTCAAAAACAATCATGGTATACACTAACTTAAAAGTGAATCTTAGGTATAAAGTAAAAGACAATCATGTTGCAATCCACAGACCTAAGTAACAAGGAAGGTCCAAGTGGGGAAACACATGGATATCCCTGGTTAGGGAAAATAGAGTATATTTTGCAGGTGGGTGGGGATGGCTAGAGAGAGTTCTTGCTGTGATGAAGGGAATTGGGGGATTTTCTGAGACAAGTTAGAAACCTAGTGCATTGGAAACTCTAGCAGTGGGAAATATGGGGGGATACAGTCTGAAAAGACCATCTTCTGCAACCAGATAAGGCTTGCAGTAGAGGGATTATGACACTAAACAAAATTTTTAACCTACAGTTTATCTTGCTGGGTACGCTTGGGTAAAGTTGGTGTAGGACTTGTGGGAGTGGCCAATCAATGCCTGTTTCTACTTGAGACCCATATCATTGGTGGGGACCCACAACCGACACAGTCTGGAGGGCCAGGTATCATAATCTTGATAGACCAGAGACTAAAGATGAAACCAAATAGGATTGAAAAAAAAAAAGTCAATTGAATGGAGCCAAGGTTAGGGATAACATATGTAACATCTTTGGAACCAGATGAAGCTTGGTACTAAAGGCTTCCTTGAAGGGGGGATTGAGAAGGTGTGCATCAATGACATAGACTCTGGGACTCAGATGAAAGAGTCATTTATTTAGCAATGAGGAGAAACTTTTATACCCTCCCAGTACCCAGACATTATCTGCTGATATGGCATGGTCACACTTCATTGGCTAGTCATGATCAGGACCTCTGACAGTGCAAGCAGAATGCAGATTGGTTCATCTCAGTCTGGGAGGCCTTAAGTTCCTACATGTAATGATGCCTAATGATAACCTTCTATACTTGTTTACCAATGCATAGAATAATTATCATCAGATAGTTTTCATTCAGCAACTGATGGGAGCAGATGCCGAGACTCACTCTCAAAACATTAGACAGAGATTAGGAATTATGTAGAAAAGGGCAAGGAAGGATTGGAGGAGCCAGAGAAGTTAAGAACATCACAAGAAAACCTATAAAAACAACTAACCTGAGGTCACAGGGACTTACCGAGACTGAACCAACAACCACAGAACCTTCATGAGACTGTTGCAGGTCCTCTGCATATTTATTATGGTTGTGTAGTTTGGAGTTCATATTGAACTACTAAAAGTGGGAATAGAGGCTGTCTCTGACTCTCCTCCCTGATTTTGGGTCTCTTTTCCTTCTACTGAGTTGTTTCAATTAGTGTTAATATGAGGGTATGTGTCTAGTCTTGTTGTAACTTTATATGCCATGTTTGGTTGGAATCCATGGAGGCCTGACCTTTCTGAAGGGAAGTGGCAGAGACATGAGTCTAGGGGAGAGAGCAGGTTGTAGGGAAAGACTGGGAGGGGATGAGGAAGAGGAAACTATGTTCAGGATGCAATACATGAGAGAAAAAGAAAAAAGAAAAAAATTAAGAAACATATGAATGGTTAAAAAATAAGAGTTTGGTAACACTTATTTTAGACATCCACAAATACATTTTAATATGTTAATCTATGACTTACTTTTAGCTGTTTTTCTCTAAAAATACTCATGTAATTATTATATTGGAATATTGGTATTTGGGACAACCCAAATTTGTATTTCAGAGAAATGGTTGCTCATATTTGGTTCTAAAGCAAATTATTCTTAATTTTGTGTTGATGCTGTGTTTCACATCATTAACATTGAAGGAAAGCAACAGAAATAGATTTACACAAAACATTAGCAATGTGAACTTCTGTTGTTCATGCTTCTTCAAGACAAAAAGTGATATAATACATACAAGAACCAGACAAACTATTTAAGAATAAGTGCTTGAAAATATTTTAAGAAAATATTTTGGAGGGTTTTTTTTAGAAATATAGTATTCTGAGAGACTAAAACTTCACAAAGATTTAAATGTGTTTAGATATTTTGTTTAAATTTTGAAAGATAATTATCACACATGGTGTCACAATATGTACCCCGATAAGTCAAATTTAGTTACTCCTATTGGAGAAATCAATCAAAGATCCAAATTAACTTTATAAAGCAGAAAAAATGAATTTATTCATTATTTCCTCTTGAGATGATGGACAAAGAATTCCAGTGAACACCACCCCAAAACAAATCCATCTTTGGCAATCTTAATTTGTAGTAAGGAGATGCGCTGGGCTGCATTCCCGCCCAGCTCCGCATGGCTAGCTTTACCTGAAATAATTACATGGAAACTGTATTCTTTTGAACACTGCCTGGCCCATTAGTTCCATCCTCTTATTGACTAATTCTCACATCTAGATTAACCCATTTTTAATAATCTGTGTAGCCCCACAAGGTGTGGCTTACCAGGTAAGATCTTAACCTGTGTCTGTGTCGGGTGGGAGAATCATGGCAACAGCCGGACTCAGCTTCTTTCTCCCAGAATTGAGATTAAAAATTTGGTAGAGGTAAAGGGTCACTATTCTTCCAACCCTTGAACAACCATTGTCAGGCCTTCAGTCTGATTGATAAAATATTTTGACATGTTCTTAGAATTGTGGAAATTTTTCCAGGAGAGAAGTTTTATCTCTAACTGGTACCTGCTCCTTCAATCAGAGTGAGACTTTTGGGAAATGTTCATTTCTGTTGTCTGTTGTTTTACTGTGTATAATAGATTAAGAAACACAAGTATCCCTTTAGAATATCTGTTTTCCTGTCAAGGTAGTAACAGATTGATATGTTCACTAATGATTATTTGCTATTAAAACATGTCTAAAAATAGCATTTGATTAAAAACCAAGATCTAGTAAAGTTTAAGATAGCACATAAAATAAGATTATAGAATGACAGAGGAAAGTCTAATTTTACTTACAATGATGAATGTACAGTATTTGTTTCCCATGAATATTCTAGCTAGAATTTAGAAGGCTTCTTCAAAGATTATCTGGAACCTTGAAGATGGAATGAGGAGAAAGATAAAGAGAATAATGACTTCTTTGATACCTTCTGTGTATAAGTGAAATGTGGTTTAAATTTTAATTGATAACAACAATAAATAATTTTTAATAATTGTCTAATCTGAGCCACATAAACTTAGCACTAACTATATTGGTTGCACAATGCAGAATCTTGGTCACTGACATGGAAAGTACTGGCTTCTCTAATATTTAATGTCTGATGTGGTATATTGCATCCACAATTTTGTTTCATGTTTTTGGCTCTTTGCTCCTGAACTATAGTGTATGTGACAGACAACCTAGTAGGAACCTACAATGTTTTAATGTTGTTTACTTGAACATGTTCTCATCATTCTTCATTTTGAGACTGTCTTGTTGATACTTGTCAATGCAAAAATAACTCATCTCAAAGGTAATAAGAGATAGTTTATTCTGGAGCAAATCAAGAGTGACCATGGCCATGGAAACAGATTTACCCAAAATTATGACTTCCAATGTATTACAATTTTGATAAAGTTTTTAAAATTTATTTGTAGTTAATGTACATGAGTGTCTTGCCTGCATGAATGTAAAGTCCAATATATGCCTTCTGTGCTTACAGAATCTAGAAGAGGCTGTAGATCACCTGAAATTGCATTTGTGGATAGTCGTAAGTCAACATTTGGATGCTGGAGATGTAACCCAGGTCACCTGTAAGAGCAGCAAGTGTTCTTAACCAATGAGATGCTCTCTAGTCCCAGTCTGAGGGAAATTTATCGTGACAGAGCAAAGGTCAATAATTAAGCTTTATTTTTAAAGGTATTTTTGGGTTTCTCATAGCCTATGATTTAGAATAGGCTCAGCAGATGATTTTAGGAATCAGATGTAAGACTACAAACAAGATTCATTTATCTGAGGGATGGATAGGTATGAGAAGGCAGGGAGGAGGGGGAATCAGGTTGGTATGTAAATTGAAAAGTAATTTTAAATAAAAATATAAAACAAAAAAGGAAATAAGATTCTTATGTGATTTTCTACACCATAGATTAAAGTACATCTGCTTTATTTTCTTTAATTTTATGAACAATGGTGAATGGCTACTTTAATGCAAGTAAAATACTTTATAAAATGCTATACGAAATAGTTTCACATAGGAAGGATCTAGAAGCCACAGTGTCATAGTATACATTTGTGGATTAGTAAAAAGTAGTGTTACCTTCCTTACACTCTTCTGTTTTCATTTTAGTGGCACTCAAGTCTCACTGAGGAAGGAAAGACTAAAGGACTTTCCCCTCCCATAGCTTCAGGGAGAATCAATTTCAATAAGAGATGGAAAAATGTAGCATTTGATTTGATTTAAAGCTGAGCCTGAGGGAAGTAAATTCAAGCCTCGTTTAGAGCCTCAAGTGGTTAAGGATTTATAGCAGGAACAAGAAGGTCATGAATACACACCATGCACAGAGAAAGTGAGCATATTCTTTAAAATTTATTAGATGGTGTCATCCTTAGATCGGTCAAAGTTCTACAAAGGCACAGCAGGGCATTAGATAGTACATCACATAAGAGAAGGCTTACATTTGAAAAGGGTTGTTTTATTAATCTAAACTAAAAATTATCCAAAACCTCCAGAATTGAATGGGGTTACTAAAATTAGGCTGAACATAGAGATATGATTTTGAAGAAGCCCCATGTAACTATTGAGAATATTTATAACTATGAAATTAGGCCTTGGTTTACATCCCCTCCTATACATATATATCACCTATTCTATTATCATTTGCTAAATTAGAGACTTGTGATGGTTTGAATGAGAATGCTCCCATAGACTCATATATTTGAATGCTTGATTCCCAGTTAGTGAGCTGATTAGGACAGATTAGGAAATGTGGGTTTATTGGAGAAAGTGTGTTCCTGGGGTGGGCTTTGAGGTTTAAAAAGTCCACACTAAACCCATCAAATCCCTCTTTCTTTTTCTTGCTTATATAAAGATTTAAACTCTCAGGTACTGCTCCAATTCTATTCCAGCCTGGTAGCAGCCATGTTTCTGGCTTTAATAGTGATGGACTAGCCATTTATAACTGTAAAAAGCCACCCCTCCCCCATTGAAATGCCTTCATTGTAAGCTGAGTAAATCATGCTGTCTCTTCACAGCAATAGAGAAGTAACTAAGAAAAATGAGTATAGTATTAATAGAGCAACTATCTGGATTCCTTGTGTAGTTTACATTTGTGCCAGGACAGAGTTAGGATCTGCTAAACTGATATTAGTCTTATTAAGTGTGGATAGGATGTTTTAAAGAAAGAATCTTGACTTATCAGTCTTTTACTTGTGAGATTTATAGAGTCTTGAATGAGAAAATAAAAGGAAGAGTTACTTCTGTTCAGCTGATGATAATGAATGAGCAATAACAAACAAGAAAATAATAAGTGTGAAACTGTTGGCAACACCTGGGATTATTCCAGAGTGACCTGACACAAGGTAGGTACCTATTCAAGAACAAGACCAGAGATCGTTAATGATGACCATGTCATGCTATGCTCTGAAAATTTTTGGAAGGAGAGGCAACTTGACTAGGATGTTAGCACTTTTATTTGACCCACAAACTAGAATTCATTGGATATATTATATCCAATATCAGGAAGGCATGAAAAATTTAAAACTCTGTTGAAACAATATTTCTTCACAACATTTATAAAAACAACACATTATTTTGAAGATGTATATCAGAAACCAGTAACTTGAGGATCCTTATATAACCAAGGCTTCAAGTGTATCCAAACTGCAATAGGAGAGCTTTGTATACTTTGAGAGGCCAGTGGAGGGGGAGATGTTTATCAGAAGTTATTAAACTCAACTTCTGGTGGAGTTTTGTCTTGATATATGAAACAGTTTCAAGAAAACTATAGAGTGCCCAAATCAGCAGCAGAAAAAGTACATCCATCAATTCAAACTACCTTTCCCCACAAGAATGTTTATGGATAATCTCTACGTAAATTCCTGCCTAGGTTTTAGTTACAAATGTACTTTCAGTTCCCAGAGCAATTCAGAAGAGAACTATAGGCAACACAGCAATAAATTTGAGAAAGTAAAAAAAAAAAAAGTGGAAAGTTATTATTCACACCCAGATTTTCAGAAATAATACCTGGGAAAATGAGAGATTTAAATAAAAATGCTTTAGGTTAGAGAAAAATGCATATACAGTGAAAAATGAAGACATATAAAGACAGCACAGTGAATTTTTCTTTGAAATAATGGGCTAATTAAATTTGTGGGTTTATTTCATTACATTTAAATTTTTGGGTGAAAAATGGCATTTGTTTCTGAAGTCCAGTTAGAAAAGTAGAACTATATTGGAAGAAAATAGGTAAAAATTTGATTATTTGTCCATGATTCCATATGCTGAAGAACAGTATACATAAGAAGATATGGGGAAAAAAGTCTACTCACTCCAGATAGAAATTCAGTGACAAATTAAAAGAGAATGATACTGAGTTTTATTTGTGTTACTTACAGGACTATGGACAAGGATTACTGTCAAAAGCTGAAAGGACTCACTTAGCTGTATTATGCAAAGTCCACTCCTAATAGGGCAACACCTCATAAAACCTGGACACCTAGAGCGTACTGTACAGGTTGTAGGTGGTTCCTTAGATTGGATTGTGACTTCTACACGCAGTTCAACTGTTCTGAGACTTTTTCTGTCAGCTAATCTCTGCCTTTTCTAGACACCTTGGCTGTTTTTCCAGTCATCATACCATATGCCCTCTTTCAGCCATCCCATCTGGTTTGAGAGTTCTAGGCAGTTTGGGTGGTCTGAGAATGTCTGTTTTCAGTTCCTACTGCTTCCATATACTTGGGAAGTTTGTAGACTGGTGTACATGAACTGCTTTGGGGGAATTCCTGAAGTCTTTGAGTTGTTTGCTTTTTTAACTTAAGGAGGTCCTCTGAAGGATGAAGTGTTTCAATTCCCTTTAGAGCATTCTGTGCTTTAGCTAGTGTTCTTCCAAGATGGAATGTTCTATCTCAGAGAAAATTGCTACATAATGTAGGTGGAGACTGCACTCTAGTTTCCTGGCTGCTCAGGCCCAAATAATCACACAGAACTGTATTAGTTACAATACTGTCTAGACAATAACGTAGGAGTATTATTAGCTAGCTCTTGCATCATAAATTAACCCATTTCAATTTATCTGTGTATCTCCACAAGGCTGTGTCTTACTGGTAAGGTTCTGGCTGTCATCTTTGTCCATTGGCAGCTACATGGCATCTCTTTGACTCAGCCTACTCTCTTTATATATTTCTGTTTAAATTTCCTGACTAACTTTTTTTCTGCTAAGCGATTGACTTAAACATCTTTATTCATCAACCAATAAAATCAACACATATACAGAAGGACATCCTGCAACAACATAACAGCATGGAGCTGCTCCTGTGACTACATCTACATAGTGAAGATGTGTAGTTTATAGAAAGACTGTACTGAGATGCTAATGATGATGCCAGGCAACAATATGATTCCTACAAGGATTAGGAAGACAATCTCTAAAGGAGGTGTTGACTGTGGAAAACTGGTGGAAGAACATTCACCAAGGTTTATGAACATTGTGAGATCATAGCATAGATAGTGTGAAGAAAGACATACATTCAGTTACATGGCGAAATAGTGTGGACTATTGCATGAAATGTCATTCTATTGAATAAGTGGCTTTCAAGGTCAAATTTCTTTACCAGCAAATGCAGGGGAATTGGTGTCAATAAGGGTATGAATGGCCAGGTATTTTAGGCATAAGTTGGAAGGGAAGTGCCAAGAAAAATGAAAGGTGCCAGGCCAATGTAAGACTCACCAAAAGAGGAACATTACCAGAAAGAAAGCAGTTCCTAATCACATGGTGCAAAGAAACCCCATTAAAACCTTTTGTCCAATGACTGACATTTCTTTAGCACTATCCATACTATTCATACAAATACAACAAAAAAAATGACTATGTTTTCTTGAATCTCAAGCCAAATCCACAGTCATGTGGCACAGAATTAGCTGTGAAAATTACTATGGCATAAATTTATTTATACATATAATGCTATATGATCATTAAGAGTCAATGCTCAATTATAAAATGGTTTTTGCTTTAGTTCTATTAAGCTTCATAGTTTGAATTTTGAAGATGTTACTTGAAAATTCTGACTTGCATTGAAAAATGAAGCTATCCTAAGTGACTATAGCTTTTACAATAATGTTTCTTTAAATGTGAAAAAGTAAATTAGAATAAAAGAAATATTAAGCTATTACACATTTATTTACATAGCACTCACTAGAGTCATTTGTGCCTGCTGCCACTAGTAAATTAAATTAGTCCAAGTTGTAGAGTGAAAGCATGTTTCCTTTCTTGATATTCATTCTTCTTTATCTTCAATTTTCTAAGAACAAGGAAATTTTGAAATAAAAATTTTGTGTTTATATATTATACATTACTGAAGGTATGATTTATCAAAGTGAGTCTATAATTCTGGGCCTTTTTAATTTCTATTTATTTTTATAATAACTCTGTTTCCATCCAAAGATGGAAACACAAAACATACACACATACTTACACACACAAATATGCACATACAAAACTTCCTTTGTTCTACATAGTATTACATAATTCTGGGAATATATATGTTGTTACCATGACTGGTCCCTTTGAGGCATGAAGCTTGCAATGATCATGACAACGAGAATTTTTCTTCATCACAGACCTGTCCCTAACTGACTGGATGATGATTGAAATACACTGGATTAAACAATGAGATTTTCCCTTCCTTTGTTTTATTTATTTTTACATATTTATTTCTTCAAGGCCTCAAAAATTCTTTTAAAGCTTGTGTAGATCTTATCAAATTTTATGTGAGACTATATCGCTTTTCATATCATTTTGCTTAAAATATTTGGAGTCAGTGATAACTAGTTCAGAGAGGACATGATTACAACATGCACTGTTGCACTTATTTTAAGAGGCACGTTCTAAATGACTGAAGCTGAGTTTGTTTGTGGCACTATAATTAAATATATCTATACACCTTGCCCAGCATAGGGGGTAATTTGTTCTAATAGGCTATTCATAAAATATAATAGCATTTGAAAATGTCAAATGTGGTTTGGAAGCAGCTTAGCAGAGTTGAGTTCAACATTTGCAAATTTTCTCTGAAGGAGTTCTCAGTCATTAAGCAAGCTTCCAGGGCTAACTGCTATTATCACTGAAAACACCATAAAGTACACAGTGGGTGCATTTCCCAGTGCTCCAGGCAAGGCAGTGCTGTGATTTGAGAAGATGCACTTACACAAAAGGGCAACCTCCTTGCACTCTTATGTTCAAAGCTCTCCTGGGGAAGTGGTTATGAAGCTGGCCTAACTTTTAGGGATTGACCTTTTGCTGGTCTGACTGCAATTTTATCTGTATGACGGGACATAGCCAAGGCAAGCAAATAGACTTTGTCTGGTTTGGGGGCATGGGGCTTTTGAGAGCTGCCTTCAGGCAAGCCTGATTCAAACAAGTTGTCCAACACCCTAGTTTCACTATGCTCTCAGGAAATCTTCCTTCAGCTGCCATGGAGCTTTCATCTTCATTTTCCTCACAAGCCATATCTATCCCTGGGCTTAGTAAATAAAGTATTTACAGCATGCTCATGAGAATCTAATAGTTACTAATGTAATGGCCTTTCCTCTCCCTTTAAGAGAAAAGCACTTTTAGCCTGCGCTTTCTCTGGCCTGAAGGTGGCCTTGGGTCCCCTCCCTACCCTGCCTCTCTCTCTCTCTCTCACACTCTCTGCCTTCCCTTTCCTCTCATAACCCACTGAATAATCTATACCCAAACCCTTTCTCTGCATAGTGTACCTTTCCATCTCTGGCTCTCACCTGCTGTGCTCCTGAAGGAACCAATTGTCCCAAGGTCTCTCATCTGCTGCCTCCTGGGACCCACAGAGGCCTCGGGTGGTGGGACCTGGCTGCCCCTTTTGGCCAGCCACTGCAGCCCCTTGGGGAACTGCAGCGTTTTACTTAAACCAAAACAAATATTATGTACATTTTTTAGTCGGAATCACAGGTTCAATGTGATCCAATTTTTTTGTCATTGTTTTAAGTTCTTTGTTATTTGTTATTCTTATTCTTCTAGGTAATCATTTTCCTGCGTCACTGATTCATCTGTGTCTAGTAAGTTGGCCAATTTATACTCAACCAAAACTCCAAGCAGGAAGCTCACAGGATTTATCTTTGGATTATTTTCTCCCTTAGTCAGCCAGGTCAGCCACTAGGCCCTGGATAAAATATGTGTCATGAAAGCACCTGAATTTTAAAATCTGACTTGGACAGTTTTTGAAATCTGGATTCTTTACATGTTATCCTGTAAACTTAATTTGTTAAAGCACAAACAAAATATTGCCACAGTATCCAAAAGACATATGTCGACCTTATCATGAAAGTCTCTTGGTTCTGAAATACTTGTTAATTATTTTCTTATTATAATTACAGTACTTACGGTCCGGTGAGAGGGAAAATTATTGCTTCTAGGCCAGCATGATTGCTTAAGGTGAACTTGAAAGTAAATAAATAACCATGTTTATAATTAAGCAAGCAAATAAATAATAAAAATGGTTAATACATAAAAAGAGACCTTAGTTAGTTCCTTTCAAGTCATTAGGTAACACAAACATTATAAACAACCCATCAACTAAATTGCCAGAAATTAATATTTTTATTCTTTCTTTGTTTTCTTTCTATTCTTAGTTCACTTACAATTTTTGTGGCATGCCACTTCTGGAGTATTGCTAACAGGGGAAACCTATATCCATCTTCAGCATCACTATCTACTTCAGGTTCCTTTCTTTCTTCAGACTGTCACTATCTTGGGCCCTGAGTTCTACTATTTCCTGTCATTACCAATCCACCACATGTTTCACAAATGAGAGCGTTTTAAGACAGTAAGATTTAAGATTAAAAACTCCATAATATGAAAATATAGAGATATCAGATATCTTTAGAAGGAAAATCAAGTGTAATAAGATGTTGGAGTATTCCAAATGTCAGCATTGGCAGAGATAGAATGAAACTGCAGAGCCCTAGAGGGGTCAGCAATATTATTGTAGCTTAGTGAATAGTTCCAGAAACTAAGACTGTGATGGTATTTTTATCTTTCTTATCTTTCTCATCCCTTTCCTTGTATTTCTTCCTCTTTTTCTTCCATTATTTGCTTTTATTTCAGAATGTTCATTGATATTCATAAATTTTTAATCATTTTATACAAACATCATTTAACAGACAAGCAAAAGTTGATGGAGAAAGAAGCCCTTGGTGCCTTGTCCCTATAGAAATAACTGTAGGAATAATAACAGAAATATCTCTACAGAATAACTGCTCCAGGCAACTGAGAAGAGTCTGGGGCAGAATAGTTGGTCTTTCCCATGGTCCATATGATTCCAGACGGCCAACACTGCCAGCATACATACAAGTAACATTATAAAGATTAAGCAAATGCATTTAGAGATATATATGAGAATATTAAAGACTGACACACATAAACTGGAATTGTTTTTGTTAATATCCTTTAGAGGCAAAAATTTACAGCCTATATGAGTGAGTGAACATAGGTACAAGGGATGGAGAGATGGCTCAGTAGTTAAGAGCACTTGTTGCTTTTATGGAATAGTTGGGTTCAATTCCCAGCACCCACATAGTGGCTCACTACTACCTACCTATAATTCCAGTTCCTGGGCATCAATGCCTTTTCTGACTTTTGCCAGCACCAAAGATGTAACTAAAGAGCAGATATACATATAGGTAAAACATTTCTGCACATAAAATTAAAATCATAAAATAAAGCTAGATCTCAGTCATTTGTAATAAGCAATGCTAGACAGAAAGTTCCATGATAGATGTGGATTTTACAAAACAAATGGAAGAAAGTGTGTTTTCTGCTGGCAAATTTCTTCTGTACCATTGGGGCATCCAGTATTCAGCCCACAGGCCCATAGTATCAAGCAGACATTTCCATGAAGCAGGAAATTTCAAAGGCAGTTCCACCTATATTGCCAGCTTGTCCATCACATTTTTCTGTGTCCTGCAGAATGTTTGGAAGATTCTTTCATGTAGCAGGAATCCCGATGGATTGTCTCACCTTTAGGCAAGTTCAGCAGTCATTACTCTGTGGATTCTGCATGTCCAGTTTATTAAAAAGTCAGACATGAGCAGTTTCTTGCCCAAATAGCTAACAAACTCCATAAGGAGGCTCTTCTATGCCAATCTTTTCCTGAAGTAGACTGATTTTTGTGAGAAGCAGATGTGTCTCATTGTCAAGAAAAGTCCTAAGGTCTTAAAAAATTTTTAAATGCCATATTCTATATTCATTGAAAGGGTTAAAGAAGACCTATTCATCTGAAATATTTCTCTGTACATCTAGAAAATCTAACTAACATGACTATAAGCTTGACTATTATAGATGACTGTCTATTAAACTGTATTTCTTAATTATGCATTACATTTTTAAATGAGCTACAAAATCACAATACCTTAATCAAGAGCGGAAATGTATATACATATAACAAAATTGACCTTAATTTGTATCACTTAACCAAGATTCATTCCGATGCTAATATCTATAGAATATCTCCCTTTAAATGGAAATGAACATTTATAAACAATATTTGTGAATATGAGTATAATTCTTTCCAAACTTCTTCATGCTGTATATTGGGCAAAGAAATTTTTTGAGGGATGTTCAAGGCAATCTTTCCGAGGCTCTTGGCCCATCAAACTACATTAGTCCAGAAGATTTCCACAGGCTCTCATCCTCTGTGAAAACAAAGGAGAATCTCTTTTCCAAAGCAACATATTCTTAGACCAAATTCTGAAGTCAAGGTAACTTTATAATATGCATGCTGGTTTAACTTAGCATCCCATACAATGAAATGTCTCCCCCTGTACTTAGCTCCTTCACAGTCCAAAAATTCAAAGAAAATACAGTAGTATAGACAATCCAGACTCTCTGTGAATTTCACATTGTAACATGTCTTATTATTCTTTCTCTATTACTTTTTAATATTTATTTTATTATCTTTACCTCTTTAATCTACGACTGTCTGTACTCTGTCTTTTTAAAGACGCTACCTTTTTTTTGAAACCATTTACTTCTTTTTATAACTGTCTGTATTCTTTTCTTCTCTCTCCCAAGCTATTGTATATTTATCCAACACTGTAACTCATTTAGAGTTCTTTTCCATCTGGATTTGTCTTTATTGCATATCTGTAATTCTTTACTCTCCAGGAGCACTTTTTTAAAGTGGTAAGTACCTCTTAAAACTTAAGCTGCATCATTACTAGGTCATATACAGAACTACCTGCTTGCCCCCACCCATTCCAGCATGGTGGAACTGCTTGTGCCTCTAAGCAATACATAATGTCCCACTTCCAGGCATATAGACAGTCCATGTTGACACCAAGCAAGCTACAGCAATTTGCTCACAAACCCCATCCAAATACTCAGTCTATTGAAAGAGCAAGAAATCACGCTGGCAGCATGGCCCAGAAAGCCTACATTTCAAAATGGGAAAGCCATTTTCCTGCTACTGCTGAGTCAGGAAAACCTCTCTCAAAGGAGCTGAAGCATGCTGCCAGCAAACAATAAGCAGTTTTATTAAACTCTGTATTTTTGTTTGTAGAATTCCTTTTCAAGTCCTCTCAGGATTTAAGTGGTGTGCCAATTTGTAGTAGCAGTCCCCTTGTTGGCTCCTGGCCGCCCTGCTAGCTTAGACCTGAAATAATCACATGGAAACTGCATTAATTAAATCACTGTTTGACACATTAGTTCTAGCTTCTTACTGGCTGAATTTAACCCATTTCTAGTAATCTGTGTATTGCCATGTGGATGCAGCTTATTGGGTAAAGCTCCATTTGGCTCCAGTGGGGCTACATGGCTTCTCACTGACTCTACCCTTCTTTTTCCCAGCATAGAGCCTAGCTTTCTCCACCTAGTTCTGTTCTTCCCTGCCATAGGTTAAAAAAGGTTTTTTTTTATTAACCAATAAAAGTAACATATAGACAGAAAAACCTCCCACACCAGACTGAGAGAGGTATGGGATATGAACATTCCAGGGAATGTTCAAAGCCTTAGATAAATTTTGAGAGATCTGAGAAGTGAACTCTGGGCTAGATAAGACTGCAGAGAGGTTGGGACTCCAAACTGGGATATAATTTCTCAGAGAAGAAGATCAGAAACTTTCCGGGCCCCCTTGTTCGTGGTTATGTGAAATGCTTCAATCCAACCAGACATAGTGTCGACCAAAACCAGGAGATATTTAACTCATCTGACTGTGGGAATATGAGTAAAATTAAGCTTCCAGTAAGTTCCTGGAAGGGAGCCCCTAACCTGGTGGGTGGGAAAGGGGAAGCTAAGATATTTGATTTTGGGATCTGACTTTTGACAGATTTTTTAAAAGGCAGTGATAGGTTTTAAGAACTCTAAGTCCTCAGGGGTGGGTAGGACTGGAAAGTGAGTGTGACATCTTCCACTAGTGCCACCTCGAGGGAAAGAACTAGGAAAGGACTTAAGGTTTGTAAGCCTTTGTAAGTTAAGAGATGGGACATATTGTGGGAGAAGACAGTGGTGGGTGACCCAAAGGTTAGTTTCTTTGACTCAAGAATAAGAAGCTCAGTAGCTGCTAAAGCATGTATTCAGGGTGCCTAGCTTTGAGTAGTGAGGTCCAGCTTCTTTGGCAGGTATGCTACAGGTGCAAAGAAAGATCCCAGCTGATATTTTAGGACTCCGAGGGTATATCCCTCCTTCTCTGTTACTTAGAGGGAGATGAGACAAGTTAATTCTGGAAGATGAAGAGGTGGGGCCTGGATATGGGCTTTCTGGTGTCTCTGGAAAGATTTAATAACAGGATGGAGAAGGGGATCATGCAAAGTCCTTAGAACTGCCTCATACAACAGGTGGGCTAGGAGAGAAAAAGAAGGGATCCGGGAATGCAGGAAGCCCGCTATTCCTAGGAACAATAAAACCTCTTCTTCTGTAGAAGGAACTACAAGGGACTGAATTAGCTTTTTTTTTCTGTCTAGGGTAATAGCTTCTTGGGTTGGGGTAAAAATTAATCCCAAAAAATGATATGAGAGGTAAACAGTTGGACTTCAAAAGGTGAGACTCTACAGCCCTTTTTGGACAGGAAATTTAAAAGAGTGGAGGTTATTAGTTTTGCTGATCTCCAAGAATGGACTAAAAATTAAAATATTATCTACATATTTTATGAGTTTAGACTTAGGGAGAGACAGTGACAGGAGATTAGAAGCTAAAGCCTGACCAAATAAGTATGGGTTGTCCGGGAATCCCTTGGGAAGGACGGTACAAGTGAGCTGTGTGGAGATGTGAGTGTCAGGGTCAGACCAGGTGAAGGCAAAGATATTTTTGAGATTGAGAGCTGAGAGGAATAGAGAAAAAGGCATCCTTAAGATCTAGAACTGGGAAGTGGGATGTTCCTGGTGGGGTAGTGGAAAGAAGTGTGTAAGGATTAGGCACTATAGGATGAAGAGGGACCACTGCAGATCTAATGAGCCAGAGGTCTTGAAGCAGGCAATAGGTTCCATTAGGTTTTTTAACAGCAAGTATAGGGGTATTAAAGGGAAAAGGGATGGAACAAGCTTTTTTCTTAGAAGGTCAGAGATAATAGACTTAAGTCCCCTAACACTCTGGAGAGAAAGGGGGTACAGAGCTTGGGTGATGTACATAGTAGAGTTTTATAATTGGATAATGATGGGGGGAATGGTGTTTAGCAACAGAGGGGTTTGGGGTGTCCCAGACTTGGGGGTCTACCTGAGAGGCTGGTAGAGGGAAAGACATATTGGACCTGGGAGGTTAGGAGACTATAAGAAGGAGGGGGAAGCTATTGGCAAGTCTGGGATAAGGTGAATAGAAAAAGCAAAGGAAATGCAAGCTCCTACTACTGTTAAAAAATATCTTCTCATAGGAAGTACCTGACAGTTTGTCATGGCTAAAAATAAATGAATAAGATAAATGCCTCTAATAACACAGTTAAGTGGTACGGTCTGCTAAGGTAGATAAGACTGTCCCCCTACCCTGACAATAGGGAAACTAGAAGGAGAAGTAGGCCCCCAGAATTCCCTCAGTACTGAGTACATGGCTCTGGTATCCAAGAGAAAGGAGATGGACCATCCTGATTCTGTGATGTTTACCTGTGACTCCCTGTTACAGAATGATGGTTGTAGTCAGGTCAAAGAAGCCCGGGCAAGCTCCCTCTTCAATGACCAGACCTAGAAGGTCAACTTGGGAATTTTCTGGGTCTGATATCTCCATGCCATGATGTGCATGAGGACAGTCGACTGCCCAATGTTTTTCCCTGTGGAATATTTGGACACTGTCTTGTGAGGCTAAGATGAGGATTAGGGCAGGCTTGGGCCCAGTGACCAGTTATACCTTATTTGAAACATGAACCTGGCAGTTCTCAACCCTCAGGGGGCAAGGGAGCAAGCACAGACAGCAAATATTAGGTGGTTGAAGGGCCATGGCTAACATGTGACAGTGGTGGTTGCAGGCTTTGTCATTCCTTGCATGGAAAACCTTAAAAGCCAACTCTTAAAACTTCTGCCTGTAGGGTCAAGGGGCCTTTCTCCAAATGTCTAAGTTTAACCTCAATGTCAGGTTAGCAATGAGAAAAAAAAAAAGAGTCATGAGTAACTGTCTGCCTTCCATGGTTTCTGGTTGTAAGTTAGTATGTTGCAACAGGGCCTTACTGAGACATTCCAAAAATGCAGAATAATTTCCCTTCATATCTTGAATGACCTCTAAGAACTTATAGTTTGCTTGCTTGAGGGCAGCCTTACAGAGACCTGCCAGAAGGCAAGACAAAAAACTGGTCCTAGCTATACTTCCACCTGGGGTGTTATAATCCCTGTGTGGTTCCTGCTGAGGGACCACCTCTACCCCTGGGGGTGTGTTTCATGTGTTTTGTGAACCTCATCTGCATGTAATTTGGCATTCTCCCAAACTCACCTATGCTCTTCAGGAATTAGGTTATTAGATAGGATCATATAGATATCATGAAAGCTAGATTATAAGACTAGGACTTAGAGCTTAGATAGTAGAAGGCTTGATATATAGTAAAACCCTTTCCATTTGCCGGTGCACTGACAGTAGTTAGAAAGCTCCCATAGAATATTGGGATAGAAGATACAATTAGGTGGCCACATTAAATTGTTATCTAAATTGAAAGGAGTCCATTTTTTGAACAAAAAAAGAAAAGTGTGGGATTATGTAAGTAGGATACTAAGGCCTGGAGTTTTATGGCCTCTAAAAGGCATCCCAGAGGGGAGGCTGGATTGATGGTCTTGAATGGCTTGCTCCCCATAGATGAACCTCTGAAAATCCATGAAAATGGCAACACCAGAAGGCTCATATGGGGGATGTCTCACCTCTATAGGTGGGGTGTGAAATGGCGGCAAACACTGCAGGGTTTGTAGATGAGCATCTTCTATCTACAGGCAGGGTGTTAAAACCTGACTGGCTCCAGTCTGGGCAACTGGGAAGCCAGAGAGGTTAGAGACCAAGTGGTCTCTCACAGCGGGACCACTGACAAGTGGTGCAAAAGAAAAGAAAAGAAAAGAAAAGAAAAGAAAAGAAAAGAAAAGAAAAGAAAAGAAAAGAAAAGAAAATCTGAGGTAGGTAGGTGGGCAATCCTGGGTTGTCCAATTATGTTTTTAGTTAAGGGAAACAGTCCAGAGATAAATGTCAGCAAAGGCTCAATCGTAGCTGTGCAGGCCATGGTTGGGGAATATCTGCCCATTTCTAGAAACAATAGAAGATTGCCAGGAGCTCAATGGTCAATTCTTTGTGTTTGGAGAAATGGTTAAGTTGACCAGAATGGGAAAACTCACCAATTAAAGCCAGTGGTGTGTGCAGAGGTTGCACTCAGGCAGGTGGAACACGTGGTTGTTGTGAAAAAAATATCCTGTTCTGAATTCTGACTCTGGGAGAGGGGTGAGAGAACATCTTAGGCTCACAGCACCAAAGAAATTACCTTGTGCCCGTGAGAAGGAAATGCAAAACATGCAACAAACCTGCTTAAGAGTTTATTGGGGAAGTACAGGTCTGGTAAGGTTGGTGTGCAGAGATAGAGCTGAAGATGGCACATCCAGCTTATAAGGTCTGCCTAGTGCATATGCATAGGGAAATTATGTGGTTATGTCATAGGCAGATGACGGAACTCACACATGTGTGCAAGGGCTCATACAGCTGCGTCATATGTAGGTGATGCAACCATGCCACGTGTGGGTCATGACTGAGGGCTTGTATGCACATGCATGGCCCTGGAACCTGAAAGTATCAGCCATATTGTGGCAGAATCATAACAGCTTGTATCTCCAAACTTTTCTTTTCATATTAACTAACATTTTCTTGTCTGATGTATTTTGAATAACAGTGCTATTAAATTGAATGTCAAAATTTAGCAAAGATACATTCATTTCTGTATTTAGTTTTATTTCACAAATAGAACATTGATGTTAATTAATTACTTACATGTTAGTTCTTTCTCCATTACCTCCCCCACCATGCTATAGTTCAGTAATGATATGCTATGCACATGCACTCATGTAAGTCCAAGAACACATACAGCACTACCTTGTTTTACATTTATTTTAATTTCTAGAATTGGTACAATTTTGAAATAATACCTTGCATTAATTCATTTTAAAATATAATCTGTTTGTGACCTTCAGTGTACTTACAGTCTTTCATTTCAGCTTCTGATTGCTGCATCGCTGTCCCTGTCAAATGAACACACTACCTCTTCTCTGGAGACAGAGTCTCCATTAATTCTCAGGTATATACAGAGAAGTTAATTGCAAGATAAGAAGTTATGTTAATTTTAATTTCCCATTTCAATTCTTTATAGGAGTACTTATGTTAATTTACATTTCAACCATCTGTGCATCAAAGTTACTATTTCTTCACAGTTTCCCAGCGTCTGATAGTTTCAGAAGTAATTTTTTGTCTAATGTTGAATTGAGTGAAATGTTCTCTTTTGTGAATTAAGTTTACATTTCCTTTGTTATGGGAAGCCTAAGTATTATTTTAATGTATTTATCACTTATTCACATCCTGCCTCTGCAAGCTGTTTATTTGAATCATCAAGTGTTAGGTTTTACTGCATCAACTTGACTCATCTCTGATTCCATAGGAGGAGAGTTCAGTGGACAGATCCTTGGGAAAGTCCAGGAACACTGAATACACTCTGGCTTTCAACAAGGTCCATCTGTCTCAGGCCCTTCTGAAAGCCTTGATCTGGAGTTTTGGTATTTTATACTTACTGTCTTCTTTTAAGGGAAATACAAAATGATAGTTATTTTGTTTCTTATAAGTTTTAACAGTATTAAGCTTTTGAACACTATTCTGCAGCTCAGTTCTCTACCTTAGCTGCCCTTTTCTCTGTATCTCTCTCCCAATACCTTCCAGGGAAAACAAACTAGAGTATCTCTAATTTCTTTTTTTTAATCTATCATTTTTTTACTCATTTTATATTATTTTTAAATAAGGTGATTAATTAAAAGTTGTCACATATGACAAATATTTTCTAGTCTGTAACTAGGACAAAATTTATGATTAAATATTTTCATAGAGTTATGTGTTGTGCATATGTATCATTTGCCCATGTTTATTTATTTATATTATATATGTGGTGTTTTTAATACGCCTCTTTTTATTTTTTGAAACAGGATCTTAATATGTTGCCCTGCCTGGCCTGGAACTCATTATGAAGCCAAATGTAGCCTCAGACTCACAGCAATCCTGTCTTTGCTTCCTGTGCACTGAGTTTACAGCACTATGCTTCAATTTTTTTTACTTTATAACCCCTAAGGGAAGATTTTTAAGTATTATAAAAAAAAAGCTTCATTGAGATCCAAGAGATATTATGTTTTATCTTTTATCATATGTTTCACTATTTTTATTTCATCTGCCTCTGCAATTTATCTGTGTTTGTTGTGATGTGTACACTTTTATTATTTCTTTTATACTGTCTATACCTTCAAAGCATATAGTCTAGTACCCAGTTTTCTCATGCTATGTTTAAGCATTAAAAATTTTACCTTGCTAAGTTCATTGAATAGGCTGTGAAAAATAACGTAACCTTTAGTATATCACTAAAAAAGCTATTCTGAGGATAAAATATGAATAATTTCATAGTTATAATTTAAAGATAAGTCACTTACCCACTAAAACATTTTTAGATATTCAATATACTTTTATACAACTCTGGAGCCTATGCTACCTGTCCTGAACAAATACCAACAGTTTCTGTGCTAGTGGGAAAAAACACCTAGTTTGTTAATTCCAAGGAGTCACCACAGGGAAGAGGGAGAGACATATCTATCTCTTTAGTCATTCTTTAGCAGTCAGGTCAGATGGGAAAAAGGGAGGAGATGTGGAAGTGATGTATGCTGTAAATATGTTTTAAAGCCATTAGTTAATAAAGAAGCTGCTTTTGACCAATGGCTTTAACAGAGTAAAGGTAGGCTGGAAAAGCTATATTGAGAGAGTAGGCAAAATCAGAGAGAAGCCATGTAGCTGCATCCAGAGACAGATGCCTCTGTTGGAGCCTGCTGAAAATTTGCCAGTAGGACATGACCTCATGGTGATGCACAGATTAAAGGAGATGGATTAGTCTGAGATATAAGAGCTAGCTAGAAAGATGCTTAAGATATTGGCCAAACAGTATAGCAAATAATACAGTTTCTGTGTGGTTATTTTGAGTCAGAGTCGTTGGGAAATGAACAAGCAGTCTACCTCAACAGCTGAAGCCTGACAGCTTCTTGTCCCTGCCTCCCTACTGTTTCACATGCTCCATCCCTTTGGGAAAATTTAGTTTGCAGCCTGTGTTGCAATTTGTGCTGATCACATTTCACAATATTCCTGTTACTGAATCTTAGCCAGTCTTTATGGTATATTAGATTTATTTACTTTAAGTTGGATGGTCTTCTCTTCCTGTTATGGTGTATGTCATTTCATATCAAAATGTTGAGCACTCATAAAAGTACTGGACATGTAGAGGAACTGCAATCATGTCTGTCAAAATTTTTAAATCACATGAGCCAGAGAGTAAAGATGGAGGGAAATGACTTTCAGTACAATAACAAAATCAATTAGCACACATGGTCCTCAAGTATGATTTCATATTCCCCTTTGTGCTTCTTGTCATTGCAACCTTTAATGCTTCCTTCATAATATCACTCACAAATATAGCCATTCCTCCTTAGGCTTCATCCCACTGTATAGAATTTTACCTCTGTCTGGTCATTTGAGGATCTTAAAGACTCACCCAAGTGTCCTAGACATAGAAATCCTACTAATAATTTTTAAGAGTTTTCATTTCTAATGTTGTCTAACACATAAGATTCAATCATGGATTCTTGCATTTTTACTTTTCTATCATTCCTTGAGTTCTCATTTTTTAATGACATTGACAATGTCCAACCTTATAAGCTGTCTATTAACTATGTTATCTGAATGTATGAATAAAAAGCCACAAAATACAAAACATGGAGTGGGAGGAAGTTGCAAATATGTATTAGCATGTAAGGCTGAAGTGAAATATGAGACTGAGCTGATAGATGCTTTGCATTTTTATCCAACGTATCTCTGGAAACAGAATTTATACTATAACTATTAAACATTGCTATCTATCTGTCTGTCTGTCTGTCTATCTATCTATCTATCTATCTATCTATCTATCTATCTATCTATACACACACACATATACACATTAACAAAACATATCAATCCTAATTTTATGATTTCATGGGATGATTTTCAAATGTATTGAAATTTCCAGTTTTTTTCTGAGTGACCTTTGCTTGAATCTGTATTATATAAAGTCTGTTAATATCTTAATAATATATTAGTACATTAGAACTATACATTTGAGCCTTTTCAATACTTTATCCTTATGAAAATTTACTGGAAATCACAAAAATAAACCATAAACTAGTTATAAGTAACTAATATGGTAAATTATATTATTAACCTGTCTTTGATATTTCTTACATGTATTTTTATGTGATTTGGACTGAATTTTGTGCCTCTAAAATTACTGTGTTGGGGCTTAGCAGTCAATATGAGTACATTTGGATAGCTTACATGTTGAGAGACATTTTGGCATGGCAGTCTGAACTCACTAATTCAGTAATATGATCAAGTCATAAAGTAAAAAGTGGACTGTTTTAGTTTTGGTTTACCTGTTTTCTATTGGTACTAGAACAAACTAACAAACTGGGTCATTAACATTTCAAAATCTTGGGAAAATAATCAATTTCTTTGTCTTTTCTAATTTCTATTGCCTGCAGGATTTCTCTAACACATGGAACTTTCTCTATCTTCACAATCTCCCCAAATAATATTTTTCTGATTCATTCTTCTATGCTTCTGGCATGGTATCTTTTATTTTCTGTGCTTAAACATCTCATCCTATTCCCCTCATTTAAGGACATCTGTTAATATACACAGGACCAACCACATATTCTATCAATCTCAATATTCTTTAATTAATATCATATATTTTAACTTCCACACAGCTTAGTATTCAGAGTCAGGAATTTTTTGAAGTAATATTTTACCAACTGAAAAAAAGCCAATATTTATAGGAACCATGGCTTTGGGCTAGGAAAAAACAAAATAACACACTGATTACTTCAATGCAGGGGCAGGGCAGGGCAGGGTTGGTTGATCTAGTCTGAAATAAACAAAATAAAAGGAATGAAAAAATAAAGTTAGCCATGAAAGTTGGAAGTCCTGTTTTGCAGGAAATATTACTTCTCTACATATTTGGTTGAAGTTGCTCTTGAAATTTGCATGTTATTTATCAGAAGTATAATGTATCTGTCATGTTTAGTGTGAGGTGGTAAGATATTTTCTCATGAAACTATTAAAAAACACTATTTTTTTGGTCCTTATATGAAAAAAAAATCTGTGAGCCTAATACAAATAAAAATTTCTGAAGGCTTTCAGTGAACACTATAATTATACACTAATATGTCATTATTTCCAATAGTTTTGTCTTGGCAAAATAAGATTAAATTAATTTATCACAATAAAGACAAATTTCGCAATATACTGTGATATTAATGTATGGTAGTGTAGACACTTAATATTTGGTAAATGTTATTGCCTATTTATAGAGGAAAATAGAGAATTTCCATATACTTTTCATATATATATATATATATATATATATGTATATCTTGTATATCTATCTATCTATCATCTATCTATCATCTATCTATCTGTATGTGTGTATTAGGGGGAAGGAGAGTATTTAATGTTTAAAGTTTTTCTTGTATTATTTATATTATACTATAATTGCAATATTTCTTCCTCGCATTTCATCCCTCTAAATCTTTCAATACATTTTTGTCCACAAATTCACTAATTCATGGAGTTGTTTTAAACTATTTTTTATTGAACATAGATATAGTTATATTCTAACCAGTTCTTTGCAGGAAGCTTTACTTTTATTTATATTGTAATGTTGTGTCTTACCTAGGAGTAGTCACCCCAAGAGACCATTCATACACCACAGTTGATGAAAAAGCAAGAGAAATTTTAATTGGCTGGAGGGTCAGTGTCCTCAGCCTCATGAGGTGAAGGACCCCGTGTAGCTATTATAGGCTATTTTTTAAAAAACCCACAAAATCAAAGGAGGAGTGCAGAATCAAAGGGAAGGTGCAGGAGTTGTTTGTCAACTATTGTGACAGGCTCATTTAATGGTCAACTAACTGTGATTAGTCCTTGCTATGGTGATTGCTGGGTTGGTTGAGCAAGGAAAAAACATCTGCAGATCATCTGCATGTCATTTTGCCCCAATGTCAGGAGCTGGGTCTATTGAAGAAAAACCACACAGGGATGGAAAGTACCTGGGAAAGTACCCAAAGCTTCAGTGCATGTGTGGGTGATTATCAGATTCCTGGTTCCCAGGGGAGGAGGGGCAGTAATGCTGAGATGCCCCAGAGACTTTCAGTAACATACATAGAAGTTCAGGGTGGACAATTTGGAACTGAACAACTAATTACTCTAGTATTCTCTGGAGAAAAGCACTGCTGTTTCTGGCTTTCCTCAGTTGCCTCTGTTTTTTTCTTTTCTTATTTAGAGCTGAAGCTTCACAGTCTTTCTCCTCTCAATTTAGCATATCTATGAATGTCCTCCTTGTTCAGCTCATGTTTGGGCAGTCATGTTGTTGAGAGTTTATAGGTGTAGCTTCTGATGTTACTAGGAATCACAACCGCACTTCAAGCTCCCTGATCATCTCACTTTTAAGAACTCTTCTGTCCACTATTCCACAATATTACCTGAAATTGAAGTGTGGGAGTGTTTTATGAATGTATTGCCAGCTCTGCCTTTCCATTGGTGGAGATTTTCTTTAGTGTTCTGTCTATTTCTTATAAAGTGATGAATATTATATTTATTTCTGTGTAAATAAAGAATAACTATTTACAGGCTATTATTAGGAATTTTGCTGGCTTAGTTAATTAGAGGGTGTAAATTCTCCTGTAATAACTATAACATCGCTAACTCTGTGTATTTAGCTAAGTTTCCATTACCAGGCATAATTTATTTCTTGATGGTCTTAAGCCCAATTTGAGAGTTCTTGGTTGCCCACAAGGTATGTACGCTACTACTCTACCTTTAGGATTATCATGCTATGCAGGTTGTTTGTGCTATTTATAGGTATTATGAGAAGGAAATTTGGTGTCCTCTCTCCTCTGAAAGATTGCATCATGCCAGCTAGTTCAATGAAAGTCAGTCCTCAGGTAGAGGGCATTCAGGTTAGTTCTAGTTTAGGGTCCTCTATGCCCTGATTTTGAAGTGCATGCTGTCATCTACATGAGGAAGTCACCTTTCATCCATGTATGGTAACCTAGGACAACAGTCACAGGCCTTATGCTTTGGTAGTTCCTTCTATAATCTAGGATAATAATTCAAAAAATGTCTTCTCAAGTCTGATAGTGGGATTTTGTTAGGTGGTATTTGATTCTTGCAAAGAGTACCATCAGCCCATATGAAAAAAGTTTATTAAAACTATATTTGTATATTTATCCAAGGAATTATGTGTTATTGATTTATTTTGATAGTTATTAGCATAATTTCTTATGTTTTTTTCAGACATCTTTATTTTTTTATTGATTTTTATTGAGCTCTACATTTTTCTCTGCTTCCCTCCATGCCTCTCCTCTCCCCTTCAACACTCCCTCAAGGTCCCCATTCTCCTAATATATTCAGGAGATCCTCTCTTTTTCTACTTCTCATGTAGATTAGATTTATGTATGTCTCTCTTAGTGTCCTCATTGTTTTCTAAGATCTCTGGGATTGTGATTTTTAGGCTGGTTTTCTTATGAGTGATTACATGTGATAATTGTCTTTCTGTGTATGTTTACCTTACTCAAAATGATGTTTTCTAGATCCATTCATTTTCCTGCAAATTCAGTATGTTATTTTTTTTTCTTCTGTGTAGTACTCCATTGTGTAAATGTTCTACATTTTCTTTATCCATTCTTTGGTCAAGGGGCATTTAGGTGGTTTCCAGGTTCTGGCTATGACAAACATTGCTGCTATGAACATAGTTGAGCACATGTTCATGTGGCATGATTGAGCATCCTTTGGCTATATACCCAAAAGTGATATGCCTGGGTCTTGAGGAAGGTTGTTCCATAATTTCCTGAGAAACCACCACACTGACTTCTAAAGCGGCTATACCAGTTTGCATTCTAACCAGCAATGCAGAAGTGTTCCCTTTACTCCAAAACCTCTCCAGCAAAAAGAAAGCATATTTAACAAATGGTGTGGGCATAAATGGATATCAACATGTAGAAGAATGAAAATAGATCCGTTTATCACTATGCCTAAAACTCAAGTCCAAATGAATCAAAGACCTCAACAAAAAGCCAGCCACACTGAACCTTATAGAAGAGAAAGTGGGAAATATACTTGAATGAATTGGCACAAGATACAACTTCCCCAGCAGCACGGACCCTGAGAGAAACAATTAATAAATGGGACCTCCTGAAACTGAAAAGCTTCTGTAAAGCAAAGGACACTGTCAACAAGAAAAAACAACAGCCTACAAAACGGGAAAAGATCTCCACTAACCCCCACATCAGACAGAGGTCTGATCTCCAAAATTTACAAAAAAAAAAAACAAAAAACAAAAACAAAAAAATGGTCATCAAAAGAACAAGTAATCCAATAAAAAATGGAGTACAACCTAAACAGAGAATCTAAAATGGCTGAAGGACACTTAAGGAGATGTTCAACATCCTTAGTCATAAAATGCAAATCAAAACATCTCTTGAGATTCCAACTTACATCTGTAAGAATGGCAATGATCAAAAACACTAATGACATCTTTATTATTTTAACACTCCCTTCTTCTGTATTAACCTCCTTTGCCTAAAGAGGCCCTCTTTTTTTTTAATATCTATTTCCACTATCAATTTGCTTGCATCCTGTTTGCAAAGGGTTTATGTTTTAAAAGCTTTTGGATATCAATGTATAAAATGTATCTTGAATAACAAAAATCTAGAGAAAGAAATTGGGGTTCTACCCAAAAAGCAGAAAAGCAAAGAGCCAAGCAAATAGAGAAGTCTTTCCTCTACCAAGGCTGGGCAACCACAAACTAAGCACCCAGTCTCTCTCTCCTCTCATTTTATATTTTTTCTAGTGCTGGAATTAAGGGCATATGACTCCATAGTACTTGGAATAAGTGTGTAGACCACTACCACCTGGACTTATGTTTGCATTGTTCATGTGTAGACCTGGGTGGCCTTGAATTTACAGAGATCCACCTACCTCTGTCTCCCAAATCCTGGGAATAAAGGTGTGTCTACTCCCTGAACTCTCGTGGTTCTACTTTTGTCAATGGTATGCAGAAAAGATTTATTTATCAAAATGCAAATAATATACCGCTACAGTAAAAGGAACAAGTCTGTACATTAGACGGGTTCCTTTTACTTTTTTAAAATATATATATTTAGGTAACATATATTTAGATGACAAAATACAAAGACATTTAAAACTGAATCCTGACTGTGCTAAGCATGCATGATATGAGAGATGTTATTTTACCTTGCTTTATTTTCTCTATTTCTCCTCTTTTCATGGTTTATTGAAACTGACTCCTTTAAGAATTCTGACACTATTGTAAAAAATACTATTTTTACAGTTACTTGTTTTAATTTTGTGGAACTGTCTTATCCTATACTCCAGGCTGGTCTTGAACTTGAGGCAATTCTGCTTTAGTTTTTGGAATATCTATTCTGTAGGTACAAATCACCGCTCCTGGAGAACATTCCTTTTCTGTAGCACCTATCTTCAAAATATCTGCCAATCGGTTCCAAGAGCAAGAACACAGAAACAACATTTACATTACAGACAGTCTGACTAATTCTGTACTAGGAAATAGAGTACCTGATATATTTTAAGAAAATGAACTCTCTTCAGTCAGGCATTTAAAAAAGCCAAGAAAGAAGACGGCACTCAACATGACACTGCACTTTAAATCAGAAAGACACATATGAAGAATGAGGACAGTGAGGAGGTCTTTTTCCTATGAACTCTGCTTAGCCAAAAGTTGAGAAAATAGTGTGGTAGAAATGAGAAACCCCTCAGATGATGAGAAGGGAGGATTTCTTACAATGGAGAAAACATTTACATGCAGTTCAATTCTCTGGGAGTTATTTTGTTAAATTTCTTTCTGATGCATAGTAACATTAATATCCTATAGAGAAAAATGCTTGTGGCATCCTTTGAATACTTAACTCTTAGTATCAGTAGGAGCATGTCTTTATATCCTGTATTCTGTTTTTTACCTTGGGCATGTCAAATGCAAACCATCTGGTATGCCAGATGCTTGCTTTTCTCTTTACACATTCAGAAAGTATAGGTGGAAAGCATCCAGAATCCCAGACACCATTATCTATTTTGTTTACCATCATCATTATCATCTTCCCAGCATTTAATAATGATGTTGTTTTCTGTTGTTGGTAGTGCATAAAAAATGTAGATGCTGATCAAATGTTCTCTATCTACAGTTTGACAGTGGAATTTTCCTTGGTCAGAAGTCTAGAATATGGCTTCTTTTTGGATTTGTTTGCTGTTCAAAAGAAACAAATACATGGTTCTACATTCCATTTAAAGCTGATTTTAAATTTAGTTTAGTATTTGCTAACCTGTCTTTACATTAGATTTGCTTTCCTTAATTCCAATAAATTTTGACTCAATTCTATACACTTTCAATATTGCCAGACTTTGTATAAGAAAGACATTTTTTCATTATTAATTACATTGTTTACAGAGATTTTAATTAAAAGCAATTATGCGAGTGTAAAACTCTCTCATCTCTTTCTCTTTCTCTGTCTGTCTGTATCCCTTTCTGTATATTTGTATTTCTTTTCATGTGTATGGTTGTCAATACATATAAAAGGACAAGTGATATTGCATTTCAAAGTAAGATTGTATATTAAAAACATTGGGAACGGAATATTTACCATATCAGTAAAGTCTGATGCTTAGAATTAAAAAATAACTGGTCAGTTCATTTATTGCAAAATAGCTTGTCAAAATAGACTTCCCCCTTTTCTTTTTTCTTTTATGAATATTTATTTTTCATTTTTAATTCTGTGTCTGCACACACATGTTTGTGCATTTATGTTTATTTTCATTGTGAGTGTAATTGTTCACATAGACAAGACCCTCTTTACTTGGATTTGGGAGCCAAATGCTGTTTTCTGAAAGAGCAGTTTGCAGTCTTATACACTGAGATTTTTCTCAGTTCCATTTTACAATAGCGAGTTCCATTTTACACAATAACTAGGAGAATACCAAGAATGAGATGCTATTTTCTTATGGTAGGAAATCCACATCCATCACAAAGGTATATAAAGTTACACCAAATGGTAACCAGGAGATATGTTTTCAGATGAGATAGAATTTCAGGCAATAAGATGAGACTAATAATAATGTCTTTTTCATAGAATTTTAAACACTAAATTGATTAGTGAATGTAGAGATGCTACTCCTCACACACTTAATTCATGTTTGTTTGTCAAACTGGAGTTGATCATTTTACATATATTGAGTCAGTGGCAAAGGAGTTTGGCATAGAAACTGAAAAGTTGAAGAAACAATCTCATTTTAAACTGGAATTCAACAAAATCTTGTCTGCAAGATCATGCCTATGGACCATTCTAAAGAATAATACAAGATATGTTTTTTTATACTAAAAATTATCAAATAAAAAATTAACTGGAAGATAAATAGTTTAAAGATGAAGACTAAGAAGAAAACATGTTAATCAGGATGGGAAGTTACCTCTGGCTTCTCTGGTCAATTCTAGCTTCAGATGAGCAGCATGGAGCTGTTGAGGGCATAGTATTATTTGTCATCTCGTCTACTTTGTGCCCTCACAAAGATTGCTGTCAATCTCTGCTAAGTCCTTAGGAAAAATTAAATAGATAGCAAGAGTATATCAATTCAAGCACAGTTTAGGGAAAGGAAATAAAAATCATTCATGAAATATTGCAATTTTTAATAGCTATACTTATGATTTCTAACAATTAAGTAAATAACTGACAATATGTATATTTAGAACATGTTAGTAGCAGTACATTTCCCACCTTGAGTCAAGCTGTCATTAAAACAACAAAGATAATATTATAAAAATTAAAGGAACAAAATCTCTTTATGCAACCCAATGGTGAAAAGTTCTTTATTAAAATATGATCAAATGGATGTATTGAGAAAAAAATGACTATCTCATGATGGAAATATGTTTCATAAAAATATATATTATACTCCTAAGCAAAGCTTAGCATAACAAAACTAAGACTATAAAAACCTCATAATACTGCATAGCCACTGAATGACTCAGTTGTATTATAAACATGAATAATTAAACCAAAAAACACCTTAAAGATACAAGATTCTTAAAACTAATATAGGCAACATTGAAAGCTTACAAAAGATATAAACATTTTCTCTCTATTGTTAAGAGATAGCTAAGAATGGACAAACTTACTACTTTTATTCTAACTGCAGCTGAAATTCTAATCCTCAGTGCAACAAAAAATATAAATGAATAATTTATACTATATATTTATTTATAATATATAATATTTATGACTTATATTTAAATAACACTGTGTATATGTCAACATATAAACATATCCATACATAATATATATTTGAATATGTAAAAGTCATTCATAATAAAAAACAGAAATTGCTTATTTACTTCAGGATTTTTGAGATAGTGCGAATCAAATTCGGGATACTATCAATGCTAAACAATTGCTAAGCCATATTATTGGTTATGAAGTTGCTATTTTTGCTGTTCTAAATTTCATTTTTTTTTCTTTTTAAATTTTCAATTTCATTATTTAAAAAAGCATCAAATAAAAAAATCACACACTTTAAATATCTGGCCTGGCAGAAGGCATCTGTGGACTCCCATGATACCACTCAGCCCAGTTGTGTAAAAGATACCCACAGGCCAGGCTGGGTCCTCATAATTCATGCTGGCTGAAGATATACACAGGCCCACCTGTAGGTACCATTATGATGAGTAAATATATGGTAGAGAAAAAGGAGAGATAATGAAGCAGGATGGTTCATGTGCTGTGGAAAGAGACAGAACTGAAGAAGCAAAGGCAGTTGAGAATGGGAAGATGGTGGCCTGTTTGCCACCTGGGTCCTGGATGACATCTAGATCTGGGCTGCAACCCAAGGCCATGTCTGGTTTGTTGATCCTTCTGCACCCAAGTCCTCTGTTGACATTAATGACCCATGGGGTTTTGTGTTGATGTACATGGCTCCTGATACCATTGAAGGACACACGAATTCCAGGAATCTGGGCTCCCACCCAGGATAGTGTCTGAAGGCCGTGTTGCCAATGGGGCCATGTTTATCTGAGTGGCTTACACTGCCACCTGTGGCCACAGTTCTATCCTTGCCTGCTGTCAAAGTTTATGTTGGGATGTGTGGTCCTATCACAACCAGGGTCTATGCTGATGTTTATGGCAAAAGTTGCTGTCAAATACCAAATACAAGACTGGACTCTATGCAGCAACCTGTTACCATATTGGCACTGAAGGGCCATGCCACCACCAGGGCCTTACTGATTTAAATGGCAAGCACTGCCACCCAGGGCCATGTTGACTTCCAGATCTGAACTGCTCCATAAGGCCATGTCTAGGACTGTAAATCTGCAGCAGTAAGGATTCAAGCTGATTTCCATGGCTTCTATTACCACTGAGGAGATATGAATGGACATCTGGGGTCTGGTCTTCTACTTGAGACAATGTGGGTGTACCAAGGTAATACTGATCTGCATTGCCTGTGCTGCTACCAGGGCATGATGTTTGTGTCTAAGCTGCTGTCAAGATCCATGTCTTGGTTTTTGGTTCTGCTGCACCTGGGGTGTCTTTTTGATATCCAGGGACTGTATTACCTTAGGAGACCATAGGAAACATATAGGTTGTAATTAGAAGGACATGCTGAGCTGATGCCACCCTTCTCTAGCCCCTTTAGATAGCTGGTCTCACCCCTTGCTGTACCAGCAGGAGAGCTTGTCCCAACACTTATGGGAGAGTTGGCCAAATGGCATTGGTATAGGCAATCTGGATCCACCCTTCTCCTAATTGTAGCAGTGACATCAGCCTGAAATGACCAGTTCAGCTACCACCAAGCCCACATCCTAGGACTTGGGTTGGACCATCTTAACATCTAACCACCTATGAGCTGCTGAAGCACATGAAGGGACTGGTCCTGTGGAACAATAGACAAAGGATATCCATGGCTCTAGTCAACAGCAAGATATCCAAGAGGAATTTTCAGAGAGGGTCGAGTGATGTGGGTGTGCCAGAAGACAGAGGTTTCTAAGCTAACCAACAACTCATTGCATATACATTCATAGTTGAGGCAGCTTGAATAAAAGGGTACACTGCCTGACAAAATGAAGCTCCCAATGTCACTAGTACAGACAAAATAAAAGGTATTTGAGAGATGGGAAAGGTGGAAACATGAGGTGATTTTAATTTTTTTTTAAATTAAGTTTAGGGAGGGGTTGTTTTAGAGAAATGTTTCCAGTTGAGGAGAGGATATGAAGGGACTGGGAGGTGAGCTGGGTTGGGGTGTATAATGTCAGTTCTCAAAGATTCAATAAAGAATTATGTTATAAAATGTACACATCAAAATTAACAACTCCCAGAGACTGTACTATGTAGTAAACTTCACATGTAGAGTAGTGATTTCACAGGGGAGATGTGGAGCCTCATATTAGATTCTATACTTTTATATTTGAATGTATATCCTCTTTTATAACTCATGTCTACATTCAGCCTTTCCTCATCCCCTAATCTTTTGTGTTTCTCATTCTCTTTTCTATATGCTAATTTACTGTATTTACATAATATATACACACAAATATATTATATTATTGTGAATAAAAGAGATAGCATGGGTTTTATCTTGCTTAGATTGTGTAATTTCATTTAATATTATACATTGGGAATTCACTCTCATCTTTTTTACAGTTGAGTAGCATTCACATTTATTTACAAATGTATGATAGTGATTAGCCAAAAAGAAAAAGTCTATCCACATTAACTTCAAAAAATTAAGAAGAAAGAAATACACAATGAAAACTTCAAGTGAGTGTAAAAGAAAACCATAGAAGATACTATATGATGGAAAAATCTTCCATTCTTGTAAATTGGAAGAATATTATTATAAAATGTCTATATTATCAAACTTAATTTAAATATTATATCAATTATTGTTATCTAGAGTAAAAGAACTCATAGAATGAGCCTCTCTCTCTAATTTATTGGAGTGACTTACAGGCTGCAGTCTAACTAATATATCAATAGCTGACTGTGAACAAAAAGTCCAAGAGTCCACTTAGAATCTTATTCCACAAGAATGGATGTCTCAGCCAGTCTTCCTATATGCTGGAATTTCAGAGAAGTATATATATCAATGCCAGTGAAGGAATAATGAGATTGAAAGTCAAGGATATTTAGGCAAAGAGAGGAAAAGCTTTTTTCTCTGTCTTTATGTAGGTTTCCAGTAGAAGAATGTGCCAGATTAAAGTGTCTTCCCATCTCAAGACTTGAATAAAAGAATTGTGTTTTCCTGCATCAGAGACCCAGACAAGAACTGGGTTCATTCAAGCTAAAATAATCTTATACAGGTGTGCCTTCATTTTTGGATTGTAGTCCTTCCAGATATAGTCATGTTTCAAGCAATAATTATCACATCGATTTAATAAAATACCCTTTAAAATATCAATATTATGTTTAACTGGTCTAAAATACTCTGCCCTATATGGAGCCACAAAAGATCATGAGTAGCCAAAGCAAAAGGAGTCAGAAAACTGTTGGAGATACTTTAGTACCCAACCTTGAATTATACTAAATGACTAGAGACTCAAAGACACCTTGGAATTTGTTCAAAAATAGGCAGGAAAACCAATAAATATAATAAAGGACCCAGACATAAAATGACAAAATGTGCTTATATAATTTTTGACCAATCTAGCAAAACCAATAATTTTAACAAGTAATGTTTGAAAATCTTAATTTTTATTTAAAGCCATGTAAAAGTTGGGAGCATAGGGGTGGGGGTAGGGTGGGGAGAAGGGTAGAGGGGAAGAGAGAAGGGAGAAAGGGAGGATTGGGGAGAAGACCTCCCTTCTACATCCAGGCCTAGGGAGCTGTGCATCCATACAGACTAGGATCCCAAAAAGCCAGAACATGCCATAAAAACAAGTCCCAGTGCCTTTATCAATGGCTTCTCAGTCAGCCCCAATTGTCAGCCACAATCAGAGAGTTCTTGTCATACAGGTCTTTCACTTGTTTGGTTAGAGTTACCCCAGAATGTTTTATTTTATTTGCGGCTATTGTAAGGAGCGTTGTTTCTCTGATTTTTTTGCTCAGCATATTTATCATTTGTATATTGGAGAACTACTAATTTTTTAAATTAATCTTGTTTGCCAAGATTACTGAAGATATTTATCAGCTATAGGACCTCCCTGGTAGAATTTTTGTGATCACTTGAGTACACTATCATGTCATCTGCAAATAGTAAATGTTTGACTTATTCATTTCAAATGTATTACTTATTGATCTCCTTTTGTTGTCTCATTGCTCTAAATAGGACTTCCATTACTATACTGAATAGTTATGGAGTGACTGAACAGCCTTGTCGTGTTCTTGATTTTAGTGGAATTTCAGTTTATGTCCATTTAATTTGATATTGGTGGTCAGGTTTTTTTGGATATTGCTTTTATTATGTTTATATAGCTTTCTTGGATTGTTGATCTTTATAAAACTTTTTTCATGAAGGGGTGTTGGATTTTGTCAAAGCCTTTCTCAGCATCTAATAAGATGACCATATGTTATTTTATTTATATGGGGGATTACAATGACAGATTTACATATTTTGCACTTACCTTGTACCTCTAGAATGAAACCTACTTAAAACAGTTTGACAGTATTTTATTGAATTTTTTGTATTAATGTTCATGAAAGAGTTTGGTTTATAATTCTCTTTTTTGTTGCTGCATTTTTCTGTAGTGTAGGTATCAGGGTAACTGTGACCTCATTAAAAAAGTTTGGCAATATTTCTTCTGTTTCTATTGTGTGTACCAATTTGATATTAGCTCCTCTTTGAAATTCTTGGTAGAACTCTGTGCTGAAACCATCTGGACCTTGTCTTTTTTTAGTTGAGAGGCTTTTAATGATTACTTCTACTTCCTCAGGGGTTATAGGTCTTTTTAAACTGTTTATTAGGTGTTAGTTTAATTTTTGTATGTGGCACCTATCAAGTAAATTGTCCATTTCTTTTAGATTTTTTTTTTAATTTTGTGGGGTAGAAGTTTTTGAAGTACGACGTGATGGTTCTCTGTAGTTTCTCATTGTCTGTTATGTCTCCTTTTTTTTTTTAATTTGGATATTCTTTCTCGGTCTTTTCATTAGTTTGGATAAGGATTTGTCAATCTTTTTGATTTTCTCAAAGAACCATTGCTTTGTTCTATTGATCCTTTGTGCAATTATTTTTTTGTTTCTATTTTGTTGATTTCAGCCCTGAATTTGATTTCCTGCCATCTACTCCTCCTAGGCGATTTTGCTTCTTTTTATTCTAGAGCTTTCAGGTGTGCTGCTAAGTTGCTAGTGAGATTTCTTCAAATTCTTTATGTGGGCACTTAGAGCTATGAAATTTCCTCTTAGCACAGTTTTCATATGTCTCATAAATTTGGGTATGTTGTATATACATTTTCATTGAATCTAGGTAGTCTGTTATTTCTTTTTTTTTATTTCTTCCTTGCCCCAGTGATAATTCAGATAGAAACTATTCAGTTTCCATGAGTTTGTAGGTTTTATATAGTTTGTGTTGTTGAATTCAAACTTTAATCCATGGTAATCTGAGAAGAGACAGGGGGTTATTCCATTTTTTTTTGTATCTGTTGATATTTGCTTTGTGACTGGGTGTGTGGTCAATTTTAGAGAAGGTTCCATGAAGTACTGAGAAAAAGGTGTGTTTTTTGGGTTTGGATGAAGTGCTCTACAGATGTCTGTTAAGCTCATTTGAGTCATAATATCTGTTTATTTCCCTCATTTCTCTGTTAAATTTCTGTCTGGCAGACCTCTCCATTCGTGAGGGTGGGGTATTAAAGTCTGTCATCATTAGTGTGAGGGTTTGGTGTGTTCTTTAAGCATTAGTAATATTTCTTTTACAAATGTAGGTGCCCCTGTATTGGGGGCATAAATGTTAACAGCAGAGACTTTATCTTGGTGGATTTTTTTCTGTGATGAATTTAGAATGTCTTTTAAAATTTCTTTTGATAATTTTAGTTTGAAGTTTATTTTGGTAGATATTAGGATTGCTATACCAGCCTGTTTCTTAGATCCATTTGAATGGAAAATCTTTTCTTAACCCTTTACTCTGAGGCAATATCTGTCTCTGAAGTTGAGGTGTGTTTCTAACATGCAGCAGAAGGATGTATCGTGTTTGCATATCCTTTCTGTTACCCTGTGTCTTTTTTAAAGTTGAACTGAGTCCATTGATATTAAGAGATTATTATTGAGCAGTGATTGTTAATTCTTATATTTTTTTTCTGGTTTTGTTGTCAGTGGTGGTATTATGTGCTTTACCCTTCCTTGGTTTTGCTGTTATGAGATCATCTATTACCTGTTTTTTTCTGGGTGCTACAAGCTTTCTTGAGTTGGATTTTTTCCTCTAGTGCTTTCTGTAGGGTGGGATTTTTGGATAGGTATCATTTAAATCTGATTTTCTTATGGAATATCTTCTTTTCTCCATCTCTGGCATAGTATTTCTGGGTATAGTAGTCTTGACTGGCATCTATATTTTCTTAGTGTTTGCATAACATCTGTCAAGGAACTTCTGACTTTTATAGTCTCCATGGAGAAGTGTAATTCGGATAGGTCTGCCTTTATATTTACTTGGCCCTTTTCTTTTGCAGCTCTTAGATTCTTATTTTTCTGTGTGTTTAGTATTTTGATTATTATATGGTAAAAGGATTTTTTGGGGGTCAGACTATGTGGTGTTCTGTAAGCTTCTTGTATCTTCACAGGCATGCCTTTCTTTAAGTTGGGAAAATTTTTCTTCCTTGAATTTTCTTGAATATGCTTTCTGTGTCTTGAGCTGGAATTCTTTCTTTCCCTATTATTTTTAGGTTTGGTCTTTTTATGGCGTCCCATATTTCCTCTATTCTTTGTGTTAATAATTTGTAAGATTTAACATTATCTTTGTCGGATGAATCCTGTTTCTCTATTGAATCTTCAGTGCCTGATATTCTGAATTAAATCTGGTGCATTCTATTGGTTATATGTGTTTCTGTACTTACTGTTCATTTACCCAGATTTTCCATTTCCTTAATTCCCTCAGTTTGTGTTTTTTATTGCCTTTATTTCAATTTTCAGATGAGAGACTGTTTCCTTTATTTGTTTTGTTAACTGTTGTTTCTGTCCCACCAGGTCCCACAGTCATTAAGTCCCAAAGAAATACACAGAGGTCTACATTAATCATAAACTGATTGGGCTATTATATCAAACTTCTTATTAACTATTTCTTCCATCTTATTTTCTCGTCTGTCTAACCATGTGACTTGGTACCCTTTGGGCAAAGCAGTCAAATCTTGCTTGCTCTCTATCTTCCTCTGTGTCGACTGCGGACTCAAACTCTCATGTTCCCATGATTCTCTTGTTCTTGTCCCACCTCTACTTTCTGCCTGGTCACTCCACCTATACTTCTTGTCTATCTACTGGCCACTCAGCATTTATTTAAAATACAAATGACAGGGTACAGACCATTGTCTCACAGCATTGTTTAGGTTTTTTTAATTTTTTTCTTGTCTTTCTTTAAGGAATTCTTTTATTTCTTCTAATTTTTGTTTGTTATTTCTTTGATATCTTTAAGGGAAATTCTCATTTCCTCTTTTAGGACCTCTATCATCTTCATATGGCTATTTTTAGATTGTTTTCTTCTGTTCCATTTGCATTGGAATTTCAGGTCTTGCTGTTGTAAACCACTAGGTTTTGGCCATACCATTTTGCTCTTGCTATTGTTGAATGCATTCTTACACTTCTGTCTACCCACCTGGGTTTGGGATAACTGGAGGTAAATGTGTTCATTCTTGTTAAGTTTTTATTGGGTGGGTTTTTTGTTCCTTTACTGTCTGTTTCCTCTATTGTCTTTTGACCTGACTGAACAGGGGTTCAGGTGATTGTCTGCTTTACAGGTTGGATAGGATTGTCTCAGATGAAGTTTGTGATGGTTTGGATGTCTGGATCCAGCATATCATCCAATTCTTCTGTGTAGTGCAGGCTTTACTTAAGCATTTGGAGTTTGTTCTTCCAACTGGTATGGGCTGTGTCTATGAATTTTGGAGTCTGTTTTTCCAACTGGTATAGATTTTAGCTGTCTCTGTTCTTCCAACTGGTGTGGGTAGTGCTAGTGCCTATAAGGTCTGTTGATATTACTAAAGAGGCCTCTTCAGTTGCTGAGGAATCCCATCAGGACGGGTGAGTGTGTGCTATCCAGAGGCAGACTGTCCCGGAAGAGAGCACAAACCCCCTCCCCCAGCTCCTTCTGCAGGGCTGTCTTTCTTTTGCACGACCCAGCCCCCCAGCACCCCTCCCCAACCCTGCCCTGCTGTATGCTAGGACCAGTGCTCAAGTACAGTTTTAAGCTCCTAAACTAAGGCGACCCACCCAAAGCGGTGAGTGCCTGCCTACCGGGCAGGCCTCAGGGTCCCCTGTAAGGGAGCCAGGGCACCTTCAGCTCTGGTGCCAGGCTTCCTGCGAGCTCCTGGTTACCACCCCCCCCCCCCCTTGCTCCATTCATCCTGTTGGCCCTGGATCATTGGGCTACTGGTGGCCCTGTTTAGTTGCTGAGTAATCCCATCGGGTAGTGGAACGGTTCCTACTTCTACACTGAAGAGATATACCCAGAGAGTCAATCACAGCAAAGACTGGACCAAGAGACCAGGCCTCTCCTGGCTCCATTTGAAGGAAGAGATGGGAAGGCGCCAATACAAGAATTCCTCCAACAACCTAAAAGGCAACATGACACCACCAGAAACCAGGGATCCCGAAATAAGAAGAATTGTACACCCTACTCCTGAAGAAATAGAAGAAATCAACTCAAAAGTTAACTATATGAAAATAATAGAGGACCTTAAACAGGAGGTGGAAAACTGCCATAAACAATTAGAGATTACAAACAAAAAGGTAGAGGAAATGAATAAATCGCTCAAAAACACGCAAGAAAACCAAGAGAAACAAGAAAAAGCAATCAAACAGGTTAGGGAAGCGGTTCAAGACATGAAGAATGAAATGGAAGCAATGAAGAAAGCACAAACCGAGGGAAGAATGGAGATGGAAAATCTGGGTAAACGAACAGGAATGACAGAGACAGGTACTAACAACAGATTACAAGAGATAGAAGAGAGAATATCAGACACTGAAGATACCATAGAGAAAATAAACACACTGATCAAAGAAAACAGCAAAACCAACAAATTCTCATCACAAAACATTCAGGAAATTTGGGACACAATAAAAAGACCAAACCTAAGAATAATTGGAGTAGAAGAAGGAGAAGAAGTGCAGCTCAACGGTACAGAAAATATACTTAATAAAATTATAGAAGAAAACTTTCCCAACCTGAAGAAAGAGGTACCTATGAAGGTTCAAGAAGCATACAGAACACCAAATAGGCTGGATCAAAAGAAAACATCCCCTCGCCATATAATAATCAAAACACAAAATATACAGAATAAAGAAAGAATATTAAGAGCCGCAAAGGAAAAAGGCCAAGTTACTTATAAAGGTAAACCTATCAGACTTACACCTGACTTCTCTATGGAAACCATGAAAGCCAGAAGGTCCTGGATAGATGTACCGCAAAAACTAAGAGATCATGGATGCAAGCCCAGACTACTATATCCAGCCAAGCTTTCGTTCACTATAAATGGAGAAAGAGGCCTCTTTTAGATGAAGCTGCTTTTTTTTTCAAATTGTTTCATTTGGTGCTTGTGCTCTTCTTCCTAATGGTACAAGTGATTATTGTGGTTCCAGGAGCTGAATCCTCATACCAAAGGTGGCCAGATCCTGTCTCTGCGAATCCTCAGACAGAATGGACCAACATCCTGTTTCTACCTACCTTATATTCCTATCTCTACCTTTCTAGTGCTGTGATTAAATGTGTGAACCTCCACATCCCAGTTGTTTCTCCTTTAATCTTCTTCAATCTCTTGTAGCCCTGGATTGCCTTGAACTCCTGATCTTTCTGCTTTATCCTCCCATGTGCTGGGACTAAAGCTGTGTGCCAACAGTGCCTGCTCTCTATGGTTAAATAGTGACTAGTTCTTCCCTCTGATCTCCAGAAAAGCTCTATTTGTCAGAAATAAACAAATTATCACCACAGTTTAAATTTTGTCTTCAGCAATGGTGCTTTGTTGTTAGCTTGTGGAGAGCACCCTATAGTTTTAGTAAATCCTTTGTTTGTTTGGGAATTCTCATGATATCCCTTTTGGCAATAACTCAATTAGATGCAACCCCTTCTCAGTGTTGGAAGCTTTGTTTGGTATAAAGGTCTGACCAGTAGGGACTCTGTTTCCATAATTATTTGGCAACTTCATTTACATAATCTTCATATATGTACACACACACACACACACATATATACACACACATAAATATGTATATAGAAGTTCCTACTGTTTTAGGTTTTCACACTATCCTCCTTACTCCTTTCTTAACCCCTTTTCCTTTCCCCCTCCCCACTTAATTCTCCTCCTCCAGTCACCTATCCATCCATAGTTATCTTTTCTATTTCTTTTTCCTAATAAGATCTATCTGTACTCTTTTGTTTTTTGACTACATATTTGCTTCTTAAACAGGCAATTTTAACTTCTAGTCTGTATATTTCTAAACAGATATACCATAGAACTTAATAGTATAAGTTTTTGATAGCTTACACATATAACTACCTACATATGAAAGAACATGAAAAAGAAAATCATGAAATATGAAGTAAAGTAAAATAAAACATGAAAAAGTCACATAATTAACATGCAAAAATGTGAAAAAAAAGTGTGGCAGGAAATTGAGTAAAACATCAAAAGAGCATGAATGAAGTATCTAGATATGGCTATTAAAAAATGAAAGTTGTGCAAACTTTCACATTCTGTGGTAAAATATTTCTCAAAGCTTCAAAACAAACAAAACAAAGAGTGTTCTTCAGACAAGGAATTTAGACCTACTATACTCACTCAATGACTGATAATCCGTGCAAAATAGGAAAAAAAAAATTGACCAGATTCCAGGAAGTGTCATAGATGCAACTAGAACACAGGAAAATTTGTTTCTAGGACTTTTTAGGACAAGAGTCGTTAACTGAAAATATGACATATATTAGGGAATTCAGTTATCTTCTATTCTTAGACAAACATTAAAAAATGGGGACATTGTATTGACAAGATGTATACACTGCTCTCTAGATAAAGGACTATATAAGAAGAATTTCCCAAATCGGGATTTTTTTTTTTTAAGAATCCTTTATAAATCACATGTCTGTCTGCCTAGGCACTTCAGGTTTGGAATGTCTTTTGCTGTGATTCAGGAAACAGAACAGAGAGAAGGATTCAGATTTTTCAGGTGTTAACAGTGAGAATCTGTTGATTTCAACGTGATCAAACTGAATCTCACATTTACATCTTATTGAAGGGCTTCTGTCCCACATGTTGGGCATTATTTTCTGAAGAGTGAGACAAGATGAAATTTACAAATGATCTTGGAACCAGAAAACAACAAAATAGCATCTGCAAACATCGATGATATACGGAACCTTGGAGTAGTAAAAGTTGAAACCCTAAGAGATAATTTTCAACAATGCAGATGGAATTTCAAGAATGGAAACAGGTTTCACAATTCACATTAGGAAGAGTGCTAAAGATGAAAGGAGCATCTAATTGGGGTATGGGTCATATGCATCTTTTTGTCCTGTGTACAGCAAAAGAAAATATTAGACATGGACTGATTGCACTTTGCCTTACAACAAAAGGGATATAATATACAGAATGGAGCTGTGGCGATATTAGCAGCTTATCACCTAGTGTTTGATGGAGATGGGAAACTTACATAAGCAGGAGTAGTACTGTGAATATAGAGCTTTTTGGGTGTTTAATATGGAAAAATTCCAGTGAGAGGCAGGGAGGGAGGTAATGAGAAAAAAACAGAAAGAAGATTGGGAACAGATGGGAGAAGTACTAGCGATAGGGAAGGAGAAGAGAAGAGAGATTGACATAAAAGAAATCCCTGGAGAAAACTCAGGAAACAGTAAGTGTAACAGAGAAGAACATGGTCTATAGAAACAACACCTGTATATATATATATATATATATATATATATATATATATATATATATATATAACTTTCATATTTTAACTAGTTTTTTTGTTATTTGTGTTTTACTCCAAAATATTTTATATTTCACATGAAATAAGAAATGTTCAAGGAGAGGATTTGTAGAATTCGGTGAGGTGGTAGGAGTGTAGCAGCCAATAAGGAGAACAGAAAATGAATTAAACTGTGAACCTAGAAGGACTTGATTGTGAGATTTATAGTTGTTTGATACCAAGTCCCTCATGTTATAGTGAGAAACAACAGACATAAAGTTAATGTGTGATAGAACATTGTTGGACACTGAGCACTAAAATCTAAGGTAGAATAAGTATTGTCTCCCTTTCTTCGTGCAGTTGATTCTTCATTAAGCTTTACTATTTACAGTTTTATTACCAGAGAAATAGTCACTAAGTGAGAGGCATAACATCCAGAAAATGACAAAGAAAAACAAACATTTCCCAAACTGAGGAAGATATCCTTATAGAGTCTTCTTTGAGATTTTCCAGTGTTGCTATGGTATGACTGATACAAGCATCTGTAAATGTGAGTGAATGTGTTTGATGTATTCACGGGATACCTTTGGATGTTTGCTGGTATCTATGATGTCAAGGCAACAAAGAAAGAAATGCCTTTATTCAGTCTATAAATGTCAATTTCCTTGTGCTAAATTGTTATTCCATTTCATTGGTTTCATTGGTGAGAAGAGTTACTAGACTATCATGATGAAATTCAAATGTATCATATGATTTTATCAACCGTTACCATTGTGTGTAACATCAAAGTTCCACAATATATCAATGTTCTCTTTCTTTCTATCCATGAAAACTATTCCCTATCTTCCACACCTGCTTTTAAATGGAAGCTTTCCTTCTGTTGTATTGAGGTTTTTGTTTGACTTTCTATGCCTAGTATGAATAAAATCATGAAGTTCTTGTTTTTATATAACTGAGTTATAGTGTCAGATTTTCTTCATTGTAGAAATGAATGGGTATCTTATGTTTTCTGCATCTGTCAGTGAACATGATTGTTTTTTGGCTGTTTCCTTATTCTGGCTATTGTAAATATGGTAAAATTACATGAAAATACAATCATGTTTCCAGATCCTATGATTTCAATTCTTTGGGGCATATTCACAAATAGCTAGCCATATGAGAGCTTTTTTGTAAATTATGGATGAACCTCATTGCTGTTCTGTACAATGCTACAACATGCTATGTTTTCACCAATATACAAAACTTCTGCAATTCATCATACAGAAACTGATACTTTGTCAAACTTATCAGAGTTAATGGTGTGATGTAGTAGCTGATTATAACTTTGATCTTTATTTTCCTGAGGTTTGTTAGATGTATTGACTATCTGTATCTTTTTTCCAAAAAAAAAAAATGTTGCTTAATGAATGTTTTAGCTTCTGGGTTCCATATTCTCTCCATTATTTTATTTTGTTTAAGATCAATAGTTTTTATCAGTTTAATTTTGTAATAATATTTCTAATGAAAGATTATAACATCTAAGCTCAGTTTTTTTCTAAATATGATATTTGCTGTTTTGGAACTCTTTTTAATATATTCTATATTTCTGTGAAAATCACTTTAGGGTTTTGCATTGAAACTGTGTGTGTAGCTCTGTGTATCTGGGCTTCTACATTATGTGTGTCAGGCTTCTTCTACTCCTGAAAAGAACACATTGCTTTTTTTTTTTTCCTGTTATCTCCATCTGCTGAGCTAAGCGCTGGCAAATGGCAATCGTTCTAATCATAGGAGTTTCCATTTTCCAGATAGCAAAACGCTTCAATCTCCCCCTCAACTCATAACTGGCCACACAATAAAGACTTCACAATGCCATACACACAGCAGCAGGCATCACAAGCAATGGCTTGAGACCATAGGCCATAGCATTTACTCTTGTCTGTCCTTTGGAGGAAATCAAATGTTAGAGCACATCTAGCTCTGGTGTATCCTCTGCCAAAGGCTCATGCGGCCAGGGAAGAGGTTGGCAAAGAGATCTCAGTTCTTTCCATGTAGGTGTTCTGGGCTCTTTTGTGGTGCCAACATAGAGGTTCACTGAATGTATGTAAATTATGCACTCCTACCTCATTTGTCCCGTCCATGCTACCACTCTTCACTTTTTAGTTTATAAATCAGTGGTTCTTTGAACAACTTGCCCCATTCACAAATTAATCAGTAATTAGATTTTACTCAGGAAGTCAGGACCACGAGGGGTGCACCCACCCACTGACAGTGGGGCTGATCTACTGGGAGCTCACCAAGGCCATTTGGACTGTGACTGAAAAAGCATGGGATAAAACCGGACTCTCTGAACATGGCGAACAATGAGGGCTGATGAGAAGCCAAGGACAATGGCACTGTGGGAGCCTAGTCAGTTTGGATGTTCACCTTCCTAGACCTGGACGGAAGGGGGAGGACCTAGGACTTTCCACAGGGCAGGGAACCCTGACTGCTCTTTGGACTGGAGAGGGAGGGGTAGAGGAGTGGGGGGAGGGGGAGAAGGGTGGGAGGAGGGGGAGAAGAGTGGGAGGAGAGGGAGGGAAATGGGAGGCCGGGAGGAGGCGGAAACTTTTTTTTCTCAATAAAAAATAAAATAAAATAATGACTAAATAATTGTGTAATTATTTAGACACAGAGGATATCGTTGAAAGGAGCAATGTTATATTATGTTTCCTAGCACTTTGCTATATTTTGACATTCTGGTTTCTCTATACTCCCTTGTGGACTCCATTGTCTTTCTTCATGTCTTTTCTATCCATATTTACTAATAGAAAGTGTTGGAATGTAAGCATCTGCCTAGGTTAAAATAGAAATAATCTCTTATATGGTACATTTATCTCTCCTTGTCCATTACATTTACAGGATGCAATGGGAATTTGCAAAATTAGAAACAAATTTCCTTTTATTTTAAATTACATGGGATTCTCTCAAACAATAAAAGCAAACCTTTCAAAATAAAATTTCCCAGAAAACAAAGCATTAAAGTACCCACTGTCTCCAATGCAAGTATTAGAGAGGTTATGAAACCAACTTTCTAACTGAAGTCCTATGTAAAGTCTGAAATTTTAAACTTCGTGTTCCCAGGAGATAGAATTACATAAAATTCTCAGACCATATTATTGGTAGGTAGTATTTTGAACTGGAAGTTAAGAATGAGAATCAGTTTTTCCTGGCAATCAACTGGAGGTACTTCTGCAAAAATAGTGCATAAGATGACATAGGAAGATGTATCCAATATACAAGGGTATCTCCAGATGTTGTATAGTGTCTTTAGGAAAAGAAACGAAGATCTTTAATTTGGGTTTTCCAAAGAAATTTCATAGACTATTTGTATGTTTGCCTATTTAAGGAACTTCGGGGTTCAAATAAAATTTCTGGGGTAAGTATAATGTTTCAAACCTCGTGTTAGGTGAAGTAAATAATGACTACAAACATAGCATCCAGAAGACTAAGGCAAGAAAATTGTCTGAGCCTAGGATTTCCATGTTAAGCGAGATAGCATAGAGAGCATGTATAAGAAATATCTAAATAAAATGAAGTAAAATTGTTATGAAATATTCCTCAGAGTTTTAATAACTAATCATTAACTAGTCAAATTAGTTAATAATAATAAAATCTTTAGTTAATGTTCCATCCAAACTTTTCAGATTCTGCTGTGGGATAAATGTCTGTGCCCTGTCAATTATATTTTAATAAAATGCTGATTGGCCAGTAGCCAGGCAAGAGGCAGGATGACAGGGCATGAAATAGAGGCAGCACAATGAGAACAGGAGAATTCTGGGAAGAGTACTCAGTCTGCAGTCCTCACCCAGACACAGAGGAAGCAGAAACAGAGCAAGCAATGTGACTGCTTTGCAGAAAAAGGTACCAAGCCACGTGGCTAATACAGACAAGAATTATGGGCTAATATAAGTTATAAAAGTTAATAAGAAGCCTGACCTACTAGGCCAACCAGTTTATAATTAATGTACACCCCAGTGTGATGTCTTTGAGACTTAACAACTGTGGGAATTGGACAGGACAGAAACCTCAGTCAATAGGTTTCTACCTGAAAACATTGCTTATCCCCTAGAGCATATTTTAAACCTAGTAATTTAAGGGAAAAAATTCCAAAAGATTCGTCCAAAACATATCAGTTGCTTTGTTCACCAGCTCTGACATGTCTTTCTCCTCCATTATGTTCTATGAACCAAAAAAAAAAAAAGAGTTTGCTATGTCATTATCTCTAAAAACAAAATGATTACTAATTTAATTCCTCTTTTTTTAATATAGAGTGTGTGTATAGGGAAATCCACAAAATAACAGACTCAGTTTTCCTCTTGTAATCTTGGAATTTTACCTGAAAATTTGCATGAATCATGGGCAATCAGATTGTTGGAGGTGGGGAGATAGAAGAGGAGAGACCTGATATAGACCACTGGAAAAGTGGAGGTGGTATTTCAGGGTCAGGTAAAAACCTGATTCAGGGAAGTATTCCAGGAGCCTACATGGAAGACCCCAGCCTAGCCTCCTAGCAATAGCAGATATATAGCCTGATTTGGCCATCTCCTCTGACAAGATTGTTCCCTAGTTCAAATGTCATCAGAGCGGTATCCTCCTGCAACTGATCGAAACAGATGCGCAGATCCAGGCGCAGCACTGGGCTGAGTTTGGAAAATCCTGAAGAGGAGAATGGGGATTGTTGGAAATTAGGGGGTAAAAGATACCAATAAAGCTCATAGAATCAACTGGTCTGAACTTATAGGGGAATCACAGAGACTAAATTAGCAACAACCAGTGAACCTATATAGAACTTACCTGAGAATTCTACATGTGTGTTAGAAATGTGTAGTTTGATCTTCTTGTGGGACTCCTAATATTGGGAACAGGGACTATCTCTGACTCTTTTCAGGCCTGTGGAATACTACTCTCTGTATTGGGTCACCTTGCTTAGCCTAAATATATGGGGAGGAGATGCTCAGTCTTGTTGCAACTTGATATGCCATGTTTTGTACATACATTATGGGGTTTAGAACTGGGAGAAGACTCTACTTGAACTTATGATAAAATAGTAGAAAGTATCACATTCTGGAATGAAGTAAGTAGAAAAAAATGAAATTTTATTGTGTGTAGCCTTTCATTTTAGGATTTTCTATCAACATTGAATTCTCGATACTATGGAGTTGGACCTGTATTGGTAAGTAGTATTTCTTGGTAAGAAAGTTCCTGTTTTATTAACATTTTCCAGATGAAAGACAATATAAGGGTTTAAGTGTATCTCAGCTGGTAAAGACACCTGGCACCCAGATTCATTATATGAGTAAGAATGTAAGAATCTACATGGTGGAAGGACAGAATGAAATCCTAAAAGTTGTCCTCTTACATTAACATGTACAATGACATATGCCTATTTAAACATATACAGGGACAGAAGTGGAAACATACACATCCACCAACATGCTCTCACACACACATCCATGTGCACACACACACATGTATGAATTTAAGAATAAAAATTTAAAGACTTATTTATGTTATTCAATATAACTTAGTCTGAAAAGCTGTATGCTATATAAATGTGTTTTTGTTAGAAAGAAAATATTTCATCTCAGTTGTAGAATGTTTGCCAAGCATAGCCTGTATAAGACCCTTCACTAAATCCCCAGATTAAGGAGCAATGAAAAAAAAAGAAGGGAGGAAAGAAAGGCAGTGAGCAAACAAATGTAAATGATTCACCTTATCCTACGTTTTCAAAATTTTGCTTGAACAAATTAGTAAGTGATGTTGTTAATGTAGTTTAAATGCAGAAGTCTTGCAAATGATAGTTCAAATAATGTTCTTATGTTCCTACTATTTCATGTGTTGTGGTTTAACTGTATATTATTGCAAATGAATGCATATAGACTTGCAGTTATCACAGAGATTGATGTTATCACCATAAGGTGTTGCGGGAGCTCCTTCTACTCCTTCAGCCAATTGACCTTTCTCCATCATAAGGAATACAATGCTACTTTTAAATGCCTATAATTTTATGTTAATTATTGAGATTATTATACAATTACAAGATTTCTCCTTCTTTCCTACTTCAAAACCATTCCACATAAACTTTTTCACGCTCCATCATTTCCAACAAGTCAACTCTGAAGACATATATACAGTAATATTACACAGACTAAGAGAGCTATATTAATGAATATATAGGTATAAACATATGTTGGGGGGAGGCTGCTTGTTTGTTTCCCAGCAACCCAGGCTCCTGAAATAATCATGTAGAAATCTGTATTAATTGCAATACCTTTTGGCCAATATCTTAAGCATATTTCTAACTAACTCAAATATCTTAAATTGTCCCATTTCTATTTATCTATGTATTTCCATGTGGCTGTGGCTTACCCACAAAGTTCTGGTGTGTCTGCCTCCTGCAGGTGGCTACATGCCTTCTCACTGACTCTGCTTACTCTCTTTATATATCTTTTTTAGCCTGCCTATATTCTGTCAAGCCATTGGCTGAAAGTGGCTTCTTTATTTATTAACCAATAAAAGCAACACAAATACAGAAGGACTTCCCACACCAAACTATATGTATATAATTAGTGATAAAAGAATCCATGAGTTTGAAGGAAACCATGACAAGGTATGTGGAAAAAGAAGGTGGAAATATATTTGTATCATAATTTTAAAAATTGCATAAGATAGTAATTAGGGAAATAGGCCCTCTCTTTCCCAGAGGACCTTATTTAAGTGCTGTTGATCAGCATTACAGATTTCTGCAGACCCTGTAGGTGTGAACAAGGCAGCCTATATACTTATAGGAGCATGTCATGCACTTCTGACTCTCACAGTACCAAAAATGAGGCCCCAGAGACAGTGAAGAAACTTCCAACACCCACTCAGAGCTTGGTTTCAAAATTTTCCACTTCCTATGAGATTAAAAATGTTAATATAACAAATGATTTGGATATTTCAGAATAAAGGAAGTGTAAGAATTGGAGATCATTGTAAGGTCTGTAAAAGTTATGTTGCAGAGCATAACAAACCACTCCTGAGAGAAATCAGGGGAATTGACAGATGACAATGATGTAATTCCAACTGCTTCGGTGATTTCCCAAAGTTTATTCCATCATGGAGATTTTACAGTGAAGTTCCCTGCTGCCAAATCGTCACAATTTTTCATCAAACCCAAAGATAAGAAAAACAAAGACTTCATGGTTGTTGCTTTATCAATTAGGAAAAATGTCTGCATTTACATAATTTGAAAGTAATTAAAACTTTATTTATTTGGTTTTTAGATATGATATTGTCTATTCCTTTGTCTTGCTGCTCTATTTTCTGAAGGCCTTTCAATTTTTGTCTTAAGGAAAGCACTTGATTAAAGGTTATATAATTCTAATTAATTTTGTTCAGTTTGAAGTGCATCCAAAATAAGTGAAACTTTGGCTTATGTTGTGCTGATCATCAGAGATCAGTCATATCTGTGGCTTAATGTCAGCTCTCTTTCTTTCTTTTCTGGGTTTTTTTTTTCATCTTCATCCCCATTCTTTCCTCTCCAATTCCAACGTGAGTTCTTGAAACCTTTTCTCCCCCAATGTCATCTATGCTGTCTTTCTTCATCTGTTTCCTTTGATCTTTCTCTCTTTATGTCTCTCATATCTCACTGATTCCATAACTGCTGTCTATAAATTTCTGGGTGTGGAACAATTTTCTGGATCTAACCCAACAGGGTTCAAATCTAAAGGACTGTTGCTCCCCAGAAGCCATCAACTTTCACTCCATAGACATCCTTCAACAGTGAATGCTTAAGACTTGCTTTCCTCTCCATGATAGAGCACTGATTAGCCTGATCTTCTGCAGGTCTTGTGCAGTCAATCACAGTAGTTGTGAGGTGATGAGTGTAGCGGTCCTGTGATGTAAAGAGGACATTGTTTGACTTTGGTAGCCTCATGACTGCCAGCACTTGAAATGTTTCATATTTGCTTTGCTAAAATTCGGATTCATGAAAAATGAGGCAATTCTCATATTTGCTGTGTTTAAATTTGAAAACTAAATATAAATGTCTAAAATGTTTACCTTTCTGCTTAATCTCTATTGATCTGTTAGTATTGCTTTTAAACTTTCTTGATTCAATTACAAAAAAAAATGAGACTTTAGATAATGAGAATATTCCAGGCTTTAGTTGATTTTATTTACCTGTACACTGCTATGTGCTGGCTCCTTCATACAAAAATGATGAATGCTGAAAAAACCTGGCAATACTCATCACTCAGAGTGATGCTTACACATTGTACCCAATTGTCACACTGTCACCTAAAAGTATATTCAGTTCTTATGTCAAGAATAACATGAATAAGTGAACTGATTCCTACTCCTCACAGGAAAGTAAAGCAGCATATGCTAGTGATTATATCACACTCTGCAGAATAACAAACATGACAGCAAAGGCAAATAGGTGACTTTTACAAAATAATTCAAAATCAGTAGTGTGTGGTTATCCTGGCAGCCAACCTTAGTGCCCCTTGCTCCCTCTCACCCATCCTTTACTAACTTGTTACTGTTGCCAAAGAAAATTCGATTTCCTCAGTACCCCCCACCCCTGATGCTTCAGCAGACATCTTCTTTACAAATACAAAGAGTTAAAAAGGAAATCCTAAAGGGCCAGGAAACAAACATTAATTTTCCTTTAAGAACAAGTGTGGAAACATAGTCCAGCAACACATGTTTTGACCTGTAACTCTTATGAAGCTTCAGGTTGGGAAATGAGGCATACACACACAGTTATAACCTGCACTTATGACTTCATAGAATTAAAATAATCATAGTGAATTGCTACTTCTGTACCAAATACAAAGTAAAAATAAACCTTTAAAAGGATATCAATTAATCCAACAACCAAGAAAGAAAATATCAATAAGTTCCAAGTATCAGATGAATTATAACACTTTCTGAACTGAGTTCATAGAACGGAAGTCAATCTGACAGGGTTTAAATGCGATAATTTTATTTAATTGAACCCCTGTTGCAACTGTTATAGCTCCAGAGGGAAAGGCATCCTGACTTGTGGAGAAGTCAGGCTATACCTACAGCTGTGAATGGAGGTATACAGGACACTGTAGCTATGAGGAGAAAGATATCCTAACGTGTCAAAGAGTCAGGCTATAGCTGGAGCTAGAGTGCCATGGGGAATGGTCTTCCCACAGGATGTAGCTATCCTGCTTCTCTCCAAGAAGGAGACTTTATAGATGAGTTCTGTTCCACCTCTCTTAAGGGAGCTTCCTGACAGAGGTATCTATTTCTTCTTTCTTTCTGTCCCTCTAAGGGAATGTTCAGGCAGAGGTATCAATTTTTTCTCAACTTTCGCACAAGAAGTTACTTCTCCTTCATTCTGCTCCAAGGAAAACCCTTGTTTCTACCTCTGGTAACAAGTTGTTACTTCTGCTAAACTCCCAAGGGAATTTTCCACAAGAAATACCAGTTTCTTTTGCTCAGTTCCCCTAGGGAATATCCCTGCAGAGATTCTACTCCATGGTCGCAAAAGAAGATCTCCACCCAAAACTCTTTTAAGAAAGATTTGGGAAGGAGGAATATACAAGAGTGGCTGTCTCTGCTAGAGTGGCAAAGAACAGCTGATAACTGAACAGGCAAGGGGCTTATATAGGGCTTCTTAGGAGTGGAGTTTTTCCAGGGAAAATATTTGCAGGTAAGAAGTTAGTCAAATTTTGATCCCCTTGAACTTGGACAAGCTCAGATTGGATAGTTTTCCTGGTCAGGATTTGACTATTTTGTGTGTTTAATCAAGGCCAGAGCTCGCTTTTGTTTCAGCGTCAAACTACATTTGTTTCTCTGATTCTTTTTTAGCCTTTTAAAGGCTCTAGTTTCAGGGCCAAAGTGTGGTTTTGTGGCTCTGTTCTTAGGGCCAGGATGTGTTTCTTTGACTTGATATTTTAGCCTAGACCTTTGAAAAGGGAGAAAGCAGTCATTAAATTAGTCTAACATATAAATGACACTCATATAGCTCGACAGTGTACAAATGACATGATCCCATGCAAACCTAATTTGTCCTAGCAAATTTGACTGGGGTAAGACACCATGGGACACGGGTTTTTGAACAGAACAGAGAAAATAAAGAATATTAAAATATATGAGGAAAGTTGGAAAGTTCAGCTAACTTTATGACAATATATCTGAGTATGAATGTTCATTGGGAATAATTGGTATTTGGAGTAGGGAATGACAAGGAAGAGATATTTATCCTGGGACATTTCCAGTACATTTTCTTACATGAGGCTTAACACACATACAGCCACCATTATGTGTTCTCCTTCATCTTCACTCTGCCCTAAGTTTAGTTGTTGAGCAGATCAGCATTTGCATTTTGTTTCGAGAGTTTTACATTAAAAATATGCTTCTGATTCCTTGCTTGAGAGGTAGGCTATGCTCAGCTTGACCCTTCATACTTGCCCTTCTGATCTGCTTGCCCATACTGAGTTACTATGCTGAGCAGTTGAACAGAAAAGTGAATGCACTTCTAATTACCTTTTTATTTATTCTTCTAAGAGATAGCTGGTCTGCTGGCTCCCTGCAGGTCTTTTTTATAATGATTAAGCATTTCAAGGAGCAGTTGGTTTATGTTAAAAGTTCAATATGGCATTAGTATTTTTTTTTCATCTTTGGAGATAAAATAACCCTGTCTTGTTTGGGTTCTGTATTACAGAGTATCTCATTGAAGAGCCAGAAAATTAATGAGTTTGAAGTCAGCTAAGCTGTATCTTCAAACAGGGAAAGCAATGAAGTAGACATGCGGTGCTTATTTTCTGCCTCCAAGGCATTAGAATTGCATCTCATATTGATCTACATAAAATAATAACATTTTACGATGTCCTCGGGATAGCAAAGATCACCACCACTAAGGCAAGGAGGAACATGATTTCTCCAGAATTCCAACATAGAAAAGTGCTTAAATCTAACATCTCAGGTTTATGCCCTACTGAAAATGATAAACTAAAATTGTTTCTATAGAATGGTTCCTGTGACATCATACTATAAAACAGACTGCCTAGCATATATATATATATAACAAAAAGAATAAAATTATTAATAACTGAACTTAACAAGAACGACTTTCCCTAATACTGTACTTTTCATCAATAAAACATATGAAAATATTTTATGTCTTTGGAGAAAAAGCAATTAACAGATTTATAATGAGAAAGTTCTCTTAAATATAGCAATACCTCTAGCTATTTTTTTGATTTTTGAAATTGTTTAATGTTTTTAAATTAATGTATTTAAGATAAAGTATCACAAATATGTGATTTTTTTTCATTCTCTTAAGTATGTGCTTCTGAACATATCTAAGATTCGTTGCTAGATATAGCTTTGTTGAAGAATGAGGACCATTTTTGCAGTTTTAATTACTTTTAAAGTATTCATCTATTCTGATTTTTTTTGAAAAATGATCAATAAAATTTGGTACCATGATTCTTGTGTAAAAATCTTTTTGTACACTGTGAAGATTTGTCTCTCTGATTGATTTAATAAATATTTGACTACCAAATAGCTTGGGAGGATTTTAATGCAAAAAGGCGAATCTAAAGAAGCTAAGTAAGAAGGTGAACCCAAGGAAAAACATATAGTTATCCTCTTGGATAAGGGAAGTAGACAAAATTGCCGGGGGGAAAAGTGGGATCTTGGGGGTGGGGTGGGATGGGGGTTAGGGGAGATGGGGAGAGAAAAGGTAGAAGGGAAGGAGGGTGGACTTGGGGAAACAAGAGGATCGGGATAAAGGAAGGTTGGATAGGGGAGCACGGAACCACAATTCTTAGTTAAGGGACCCACTTTAGGGTGGGCAGGAGACTTGACCCTAGAGGGGCTCCCAGGTGCCCAAGCTGAGGTCCCCAGTTAGTTCCCTGGGCAGCTGAGGATAGGGAACCTGAAATGACCCTACCCTAGAGCAATACTGACGAATATATTGCATATCATCCTAGAACTTGCATCTGGCGATGGATGGAGATAGAGACAGAGACCCACACTGGAGCACTGGACTGAGCTCCCAAGGTCCCAATGAGGAGCAGAAGGAGTGAGAACATGAGCAAAGATGTCGGGACCACGAGGAGTGCACCCACCCACTGAGACAGTGGAGATGATCTACTGGGAACTCACCAAGGCCAGCTGGACTGTTACCAGAAAAAGCATGGGATAAAACTGGACTCTCGGAACATGGCGAACAATGAGGGCTGATGAGACGCCATGGACAATGGCACGCGGTTTTGATCCTACGCAATGTGCTGGCTTGGTGGGAGCCTAGCCAGTCTGGATGTTCACCTTCCTAGATATGGATGGAGGGGGGAGGACCTAGGACGTACCACAGGGCAGGGAACCCTGACAGCTCTTTGGACTGGAAAGGGAGGGGGAGAGGAGTGGGGGGAAGGGGAGAGGGGTGGGAGGAGGGGGAGAAGAGTGGGAGGAGGGGGAGAAGAGTGGGAGGAGGGGGAGGGAAATGGGAGGCTGGTGGGAGGAGGTGGAAATTTGTTTTTTTTCTTTTCTTTATCCTCCTTTTATCAATAAAAAAATTTAAAAAAAAAAGGATGTTGGAAAGAAGGTGAAGGCACAAGGAGATGCAATAAAGGATTTACAGAGAAGATGTAATAAACACATGAGCCAGAAAGAAAATTAATTGAAATGGGTTAATTTAAGTTAGAAATGCCTGTCGGAAACAAGCCTAAACTATCATCTGAGCTTTTGTAATTTATAATAAGTCTCCATGTCATTTTTTTGAGCTCTAAGAAAAATCAATCGACATATAATGATAATTTATGATTGAAAAATATGTTATTCTCTGCTTTGGAAATATTTTATTGGTTTTCAAGTTTTTGAACAATATTTCTGATTCTAAAAATGGCATGGCAGTAAAACAATTTGCCATGCTATCAATTCACTTCTCTCCACATTCCTGTAGTACCTGCTTCCTGTGAAGTCCCTGAAACTGCTGATCTTTTCCCTAACTCATTGTTTTGTCTTTATGAAGACATTGCTTATCTAAAAATACACAATAAGCCCCAGTTTTAAGGTTGGCTTTATTTACTTAGCAACATTCATTCCATACCCCTTTACTTTTCTTTAGGGGCTTTGGTGGTAAAAAAAAAAAAAAAAAAAAAAAAAAAAAAAAAAAAAAAAAAAAAAAAAAAAAAAAAAAACACCAGCAAACATAACTATAATGCCAAAGTGGATAAGACTACTCATCTGAGAGCAAATCATGTGGGACGATAACATGTGAGTATTAATTCAGGTTACCATAATTTCCATGTGCCAACATTGTGATGAGTTCTTAAAGTTTGTTTAGTAACTAAACAACAAAAAAATCACAAAGAATGTATTTCAACAATATTAATGGAAACATCAGGTAGATAAGATGAGGAGCAATCTCATCTTAGATATCACTTCACCACAATCTATGATTACTGGTTGGTGAAAACTATTTTTTCAGATGTACATTGAGAAGAAGTTACCTGACAGTTGTAAAAATGTTAGGTCATGATCAGAGGAAGGTAATGAAGGGCTGGATAAAGATTTGCCTGAAAACTAGTCTCTGGACTTCTACTGTATGAAATTTCATCAATTGCTTAAGTTAATCAGCCCTGTAGAATGTTCAGTGAAGGGTGAGATTGTTTTTAGGAATTTTAACTTGTGGCTTCATAACTAATTTTTTAAAATTATTATAATAACTAAATAGTGTTCCATTGATTTTATCTGCACAACCTAATTTGTTCACCATCCAGACATTTTGGTTTCTTCTAGGTTTTATAGTTCTGAATAAAACTTTCATATTTGAACATGGGCTTCTGTGTGTATAAAAATTTGAAATTATGTTAGCGAAAACCAAGAAGTTCATTTGTTTTGTTGAATTGCAAACTCTAGTTTCTTTAAAAGAAACTCTTACTGCTATTTAAAACAGCTCTCAACAACAAGAAATGAGAATTTCTTGGTATTCTCACCATGCCTATTGTCCTGTATCTTAGCTATTGTGAAAGTAGTAGTATAATAGTGTAATTGCTACTTTTAATTTCTGCTCTGAAAGTACAAGATTTTTAATTAAAGGTACCACCTTTACATGAGTATCTTTTTTCTGTATGTCCTTCCAAATTAGAATTCTGTTCATCAATTGCCTATTTTTAAAATGGCGAAATAGTTTGGGTTTAAGAATTTTTTTTGTGTCATTGATTCAAAAAGGTTTTGCATAAAAATATTAGAAATATTTTTGAAAAAAACATTTATATCTGTATCCTGTCAGTCTATTATAATCATTATACTTGGTATTAAACAAAATACTAATAGTAATGAATAAATACTACATTTCTTTTCCCTTTTTGTATAGTACATTTGGTATTATAACAAAAAGTCACAGTACCTAGCTCTCCTAGATTTCCTTCTCATAATTATAGCTCTGTTTTACACACAAATAACCTCCTCCATGCTAACTTTTTGGAAATACATAAGACTGGAAACCACGTATTTCTCTTTACTTTTTTTTTTTTCTCTTAAACCATCTTTTCAGAAGGCCAGGCCTTTACTACTTAATTTCTTTAAATCTGTTTCAACAATTAATTATTCCTGAATTCCAAATGATTGTAAGAGTGATAGTTTGAGAGGCTCAAGAACAAAGCATTTTCTGTCACTATAGGCATGGATTCAAACAGCTGAGGTTGTCTGCCCAAAATTTTCACAAGATCAAATCAGTCAACATTCCGTAACTAATTGGTGGAGGCTCAAGAATTCCTACCCATATCTTAGGATCTACTTACAGCTTATGAATTTGAGAAACAGACTGCCAAGTTTCTTTAAGCATGTGGTCCCTGGTACTTTAATCTGATCCAGCAGGTGATGTCATACCCATGTGTGTATAAACAATACAAATTTGAATTTGAAGTTACAAAAATATAAGACATAAAAATAATGGATGGATATGGGAGAGTGTTGAGTGAATATGATGAAATCCTTTACATACTTTTATTAAATTAACATAGAATTAATAAGTTAATATATTTTAAAGATATTTTATGTGTATGTATATAAACACATGGGTGTGGACACCTGCATATGGCAAAAAAGAAAACTATGTCTTCTAGAGCTACTTATATATGGTATGAGGTGAGCAACTGTGATAACAGAGCTCATAATCTCTGCAAGAGTCATAAACTCTCTTAACTGGGTGTCACTGTTCAGTCCTTTAAGAACTTCACAGTAAGTCTTGAAATTATATATTTTGTACATAAAACTGCCTCTTTATTTTCTGTGTTCAAACAGGATGAAGTGTCTAAAATATTGATGGCAATTCCTTTAGTTGTAACAGCATTGTGTTATGGGAAGTGGTTTTCTTTGAGTGTTTTCATCAAGTTTCTTCATAACATCATCATCATCATCATTATTATTATTATTATTGTTATTATTATTACAAATTTTCTCCTCCTCCCCTCCTCCCATTTCCCTCCCCCTCCTCCCATCCCCCTCTCCTTCCCTCTCCAGTCCAAAGATCAGTCAGGGTTCCCTGCCTAGTGGGAAGTCCTTCCCCCTCCATCCAGGTCTAGGAAGGTGAGGATCCAAACAGACTAGGTTCCCACAAAGCCAGTACATCGAGTAGAATCAAAACCCAGTGCCATTGTCCTTGACTTCTCAGTCAGCACCCATTGTCAGCTACGTTCAGAGAGTCCGGTTTGATTACATGCTCCATTAGTCCCAGTCCAGGTGGCCTTGGTGAGTTCCCATTAGATTGGCCCCACTGTCACGGTGGGTGGGCGCATATCTTGCGGCCCTGCCTTCCTTGCTCATGTTCTCTCTCCTTCTGCTCCTCATTTGGACCTTGGGAGCTCAGTCCAGTGCTCCAGTGTATGTCTCTGTCTCTATCTCCATCCATCGCCAGATGAAGGTTCTATGGTGATATGCAAGGTATTCATCAGTGTGGCTATTGTATAAGGCCAGTTCAGGCGCCCTCTTCTCAGCTGCTCAAGGACCAAGCTGGGAACATCTCCTTGGACACCTGGGAACCCCTCTAGAGTCCAGTCTCTTGCCAACCCTCAAATGGCTCCCTTAATTAAGATACATACTTCCCTGCTCCCATATCCACTCCTCCTCCATCCCAACTGTCCCATTGCCCCAAGCTCTCCCCATCCTTCCCTTCTCATTTCTCTCTACCCATCTCCCCTTACCCCAGTCCCACCCCCACCCCCAAGCTCTCAATTTTTGCCTGGAAATCTTGTATACTTACAATATCCAGGAGGATAACTGTATGTTTTTTTATGGGGGGGGGGTCACCTTCCTATTTAGCTCCTCTAGGATCATGAATTATAGGCTCAATGACTTCTGAGAATTGAACCTGTCCTCGAATGTGGTACAAATACCCAATGTTGGTCAAGCAAATGAAATTGATTCTCCTTCTTCAAGAAGCAATAATTGGTTAATAGATTATTGGCTAGGAGTGGTGTTTTGTTTCGTCTTCTCTTCTCTACTAAAATTTTACCAATTCAAATTCCCACTCCCTTCCTTCCTCCCATTCCCTTCACACACCCTTTCACTCCACGCCTAAGTGGGTAAGCACTTTGCTTTGTGGAAAGTCCAAGGCTCTTCTTACTACATCTAGGTTGAGCAAGGTATACATACAAAGAAAATAGGATCCCAAAAAGCCAGTACATGCAGTAGAAACAAATCCCAGTGCCACTGCCAGTGGCCCCTCAGTCTGCCCCAGCCATACAACTGTCAGCCACATTCAGAGAGACTAATTTGGTCCTCTGCTTGTTTCTTCCCAGTCCAGCTGTAGTTTGTGAGCTTCCATTAGCTCAGGTAAACTGTTTCAGTGGATGAACCCTTCATGGTCTTGACCTCGTTGCTCATATTTTCATTCCTTCTCCTCTTCAACTGGACCTTGGGAGCTCAATTCAGTGCTCTGATGAGGTTCTCTGCCTCTGTTTCCATCTGATATTGCACAAATGTTCTATAATGGTATTTAAGATTATCTTCAAAATGAAAGAGGCAAGTTACCAGACTGTTTTATTCTTAGATGAACCTTCTTAGTTGTGTTTTCTGATCTTGTGAGGTCTTGAAATTGCCTTATTTTACTTCCTCAAGTAAAGTTTATGTGTGATTTTGTTTTGTGACTATTTTCCTTGTTGTTTTTTTTTTTTTTTTGTATCAGCCTAGCTTCATTTTACATAGCTTAAGTTTGTGACTTAATAAGGCCTTCTAGAAAAAGGGGACTTTACTTGAGAGTAGTCCCACAACCATTTCAGAAAAAAAAAAATTAGTGACTTGTATTTAGATTAGCCCTTTGACAATGGTTGATAGCAATGTTCATTTTAATGTATTTTTCAAATTTTCTGAGTGATCATTTTCAGTTTATGCTATTTTCCCAATATTAACATCAATACAAAAATTTTATTATATTATATATTAGCAGTCACACATTTTGACCATTGTATGTTGACATTTGAATTCACCCTGCTAACTCTTTTCCCAATATATCTTTTGAAGAAGTCCAAAGAATAGCAAAATAGTCTGATCCATTATGGTACATATACTGAGAAGGTTGCAAAAATTTGACAATTGTAGTATTATTTAGCTCATCCAGTTAACCAATCTTTTAAAATAATTTTAATTTGAACTTAGAACAAATTAGGAAGTTTACTTACATAGTGTTAACGGTATTTCCTCTCACTTTATCCACATGAGTTTGGGGGGCACTGTTCATGAGTTCCTCAAGGTGCTTGAAATCCTAGTAGCTCTCTGTTGGAGGTTGCCATTCATAATTTGCAGATGGTGTGCAGAGGTAGATGTAAACTCCTTTGGGAAATATAGTAATATAGAAAAGCTTATCCTTCATTTTAGAATGACATCAAGTTACTATGTTCTTAGAATTCTGAAAATTATTTAAAATATGGGCGGAGTTTTTGGTTTTTGTTTGTTTGTTTTAACTAAAAGATCCTTCTAATGAACAAACCACACTAAAATCAAGGAAACAAAAGTTGTGCTACTACAACAAATATGCCACTTGTCTTTTAAGTAATATAGTAATAAATTAATAGGGAGACTGTGCAAACTTTGTTAATAGAGTTTGTGGGTTTTGTTTTGAATATTTAACATATATTATATGAATGACATCAGTTTCCACCAGCAACAACCCACAAACAAGTTTTCTTGTTCGGGTTCATTCCCTAATGATTTCTAGTGAGCAAAACCTACTGAGAAGCTGGCAAGGCTTATTCAAATTGTTCAAATATCGTAGTTCATACATTGAACATCATTGCAACATGACTGCAAACATCAGCTCAGGAGTACATGGTTATAGTTTTTATGTTTTTTTCCCCAGGATACTGTAGTTTATGGGCTAATAGATACCAATACTTTTATCACAACTTGTTCTGTAAATATCTTCCTGTACCCAAACTTGAGTTGAGTAAGAAATCGTACTGTTTTATTTTTTCCCTAGATATAAACATTTTTTCTTTTCTTTGATTATTCTTTGGTCTCCATAATTTTATTAAATATTTGAATAAAATATTTCAATTTTAAAAATTATGGCTGGGATCTATATTTCCTTAGCACTCATGGCATCCCTACAGAAGTATATTTTTATTCTGTAAACAGCTAAATCTGACAGCATGAATAATATTTCTACATAAATATATCTGTATTTTACAAACAGGTGAAACCTACAGCAAGACTAATAATAAGAAAGTTCTCCTGTATCAACTTGGACCTGAAAGAACTGACAGTGAATCCTTGTTGCTGAGAGTAGTTCTAAAACAACAAAGATTGTGAATATGCAGTTATGTTTGCTGGAAAGATGACTCAGAGGGCAATGGTTTTGCTGACCAGCATGATGTTCTGAAATTGGACACCAGTACCCATGCACACACTTTAGAAGAAAAAAAATTATCTTGGATTATACTCCCAGTATAAGAGCTATAGAATTATTTTTTTTAAATTTTTGATTCATATTGGTAGGTTAGCAAACCTTAGCTTCACACATACTAGATACTATGATTGAGGAATACTGCATGTCCTTTTTTAAAGTAATTTATTAAAACCACTTTTACAGTATACAGTAAAAAGTTCATAAATTTGCTCTTGATATGAGCAATCAATTACATTTAATACTTTTTCAAAGGATATTGCATAATCACTGATGTCATATAGTTCTAAAACATTTTTTAAGTGACCTCTTAAATTTCTTTTAAATTAGAGATATCATGCTATTGTTTTTTTTTGAACTCTCTAAATTGTATACTTCTTATTATGAAAAAGGATTGTAAGAGCCAGAAGTGCTGATTCCATGAAATCAGTGTCTTCTAGAGACCAAGACTGAAGCATACATGAACTCATAGTGACCGTGACTTCTTGAATAGGGCCTTTACGGTTCAAGCAAGAAAGAGTCATAACCCTGAGTAAAAAGGTGTACTAGGGTTTGTATCAGTAATCAGGAGACTATTTGTAATTATATCTGCTTGTATGGGAGAAATCTGTATTCTCCATTGATATTTCACTAGGTACATTAACCACAATTAAGGGTAGATCCAGTAGATTGCTAATGCAAAATGAACACAATGGTGTTTTTATAGACATTTTGTCTTATATAGCTCTGGGAATTTTTTTTTGTCTTATTGGTCCTTCACTTGCTTATCTTGGTTTACATTTTTGTGTAGGTGTGTGTGTGTGTGTGTGTGTGTGTGTTTCTAGCTTTTGCTTTTTTGAGATAAGATTGCTCTGTAGCTTTGGAATCTGTCCTGGAACTACCTCTGGCCTCAAACTCACAGAGCTCTACCTGCCTCTGCCTCCAGAGTGCTGGGATTAAAGGTGTGCACCACACCACTGCCCAGCTCTAGCTTTCACGTTGTATATATAGAAAGAAAGAAGGGTAGGAACATGGGTAGATAGGGAGATAAAGAAGATTTGGGGAGGGGAAAATTATGATCAGAATATGTATGACATTTTTTTCAACTAAAAAATATAGAAACATAAAGCAATAAAATTAAGGAATTTTCAAAAAGCAAATAACTGAATTTTTCTTCGAATGCTTCATAGAAATGGTGGTAATCATTGTATATATCTACCTCATATATATTTTATTTTTTTTTATTTCAGACAAGTAATTTAATTCTAGAATGTGATGTTTTGTACTTTGTCATCACTTTAACACTTCCATGCACAGTATTAGTTAGACTGTAGTTAAAGCAATATAAAATGAGAATCATGGCTTACACTTTCTATGTTTCTCTTGTCCACTGAATGTGAATCAAGGTGACTCTTCAGCAAGTGTTTGGCCCCTCTCCTGTACAGGACTACTCAGGTATCCAAGTTCCTCCTATTGTGACCCTCAACCATTTGTTGGGGTACCTATGCCCCTCTACATGCACACCACAAGAAATAAGATATAATGGTACCATTCAGATGTACGTCTTTCTCTTTACCTTTGTCTACAAGTTTGGACTATGCCTGTGTTTACTTGCAAGAAAGACTGAAATGATCTGTTTGGTGTGGGTCTTAGCACGTGCTTCTACAAATTAAATACATTTCAAAACCAAAAAACAAAAATAGTTATTACTGAAATTTAGTAGTTCCTACTATTTTCATTAGTGCCTTATTGTGAATCTGGAATATTCTCCACAACCTTGGCATTGAGGTCATATTCCTAAACTTGGTACTGTTCCAAATGGGGGATCCTTTGAAATGTGAAACTTTTGTATCCTCTTTTTGCTTGGAGTCATAGCTTGAGTTGTTATTGAAGATTTCTGGGAGTTTTCCTTATATCAGGTTTCTATCTGACCCTGAAATGACCTACTTTCCAGTTTACTCTTTCAGTAATCCCCACATGAATCCTCATGTTCCCGTCCAGAAGCAATGCCAGTCCATCTATGAAATTACTTCTATTTCCACTTCCCAGGGAGATGGATCCTTCTTGAGCTCTCTTTGTTATCTCAACTTCTAGATCTGTGGACTATAGCATGGTAATCCTTTCCTTTAGTACTTTATATTAGCTAGTATCCACTTATAAGTGATTATCTTCCCATGTTTGTCTTTATGGGTCTGGGTTATCTTACTCAGAATATTTTTTTTCTAGATCCATCACTTGCCTTCACATTTCATGGTATCATTGTTTTTAATAGCTGACTAATACTCTATTTTGTAATTGTACCACATTTTATTTATCCATTCTTTAGTTCAGGGACATCTAGGTTATTTCCAGGATGTGGCTATTCCAAAGAAGGATGTTATAAATATAATTGAGCTAGTGTCCTTGTTTTGTGACCAGGCATGACTACCAGTCGAGATTTTAGGATAACAACCTAGCCTCATAACCTTTGACCTACAGTCAGCCAGACTTATGGAATGTGCTGGGGTAAAGGTGACACAGGGATTTTGGGAGTTGTTCACCAATGACTAGTCCAGATTGTTATTCATACCTACACCTGACACTGCTTAGAGTACCAGTACCCTGAGGCCCAGAGACCTAGGAAAATGTCAAGCATTGCTGCAGGACAAAAATTGTCAATGGAATGATATTTAATGATACTCTTCTCTACTCTCAGACTGATGCCTATTCCAAGAGTCATCAGAGCTTTTTCATACAGCAACTAGCGGAAACAGATGCAGTGACCGACAATCAAACATTAGGCTGAGATTGGGAATCCTGCTGAAGAGAAGGAGGAGAGCTTTTAGGACATAGTAAGAAAACCCACAAACTCAAATAACCTGGCCTGATAAGAGCTCATAGAAACTGAATTGACAACCAGGACCATACATGGTGCTAAGCTAGACCCTTTGCATATATGCAAAGTTGTGTAGATGGGGCCAGTTGTGGGACTCCTAACAGTGGAAGCAGGGACTGTCTCTGACTCTCTTGTTGGTTTTAGGGACCCTATTCCTTATACTTGTTTGCCTTACTTAGCCTTAATATAAAGAGAAGTACTTAGTCTTACTGCAACTTGAAAAAGTTTCTTGTTATCTATGGGATATGTATCCTTCCCTTTTCTGAATAGAACAGGAGGATGAGTGGACCTAGGGTGGAAGAGGAGAGATGGGGGGGGTAAGAGGGGAAACTCTGATCAAGTTGTAAAATAAATAAATAAATTTTAAAAAAGGAAGTGGACCTTGGTAGGTTATCATTCACTTCTTGAAGGAACACTCCAAAGGGTTATTGTATTTTTGATGGCCTTTCTTACTTAATTATTCTCTTTCTCTGGTTATGAAGTAAGCACTTTCAATTTCTTCCCTCACAGTCCTAGAGATTCAATATGAGGATTTCTATCTGCTAATCATGTGTTTTGTTAGTGAGTCCCATACTCAAACCAGGTAAGCAGGTTTAATTCAGTACCACTTAAAACATGACTACATGCTTTTTTCCGTGAATCCAAAGCAGTGGGGTCTGAAAATTCTGCAGTGTGTGTGAATCAAATCAACGTTTGCCTCTGTAAGCTACTTCAGTCCATGTTGTGGCAGTGGAAGGGATCTAGCACAGCCATGTGACTCCAATATCAGGACAGTTTTCCTTCTCTTTCCAGAACCCCACAATAGATTTTATTTACCTTGAACAATACAAGCTTAAAAAATTCTCAGTCATGAATTAATCCTTTTTCTGAGAGTGACTATCATTTTCATCACCTGAAGTACTGAAACTTTGATAATTCACAATGTTTCTAAGATGTAGCAGATTATAGTTAAGTAAGCAAAATAAGCTTGTGATTTGAAGTGTGCAGTATACATAGTAGCTCAATCTCTATATAACATTGTTTTAAATTGTTTTCAATGTACAAAGAGTGCCTTGTCTTGATTTAGCTAAGATGCCACTCTTTCATTCACTCTTATCTCATTGTACAGAATATTCTAGTATGAAAACTCTGGGGTCATAATTTTAGTTTATAGGATATACCTCCAGTTCTACAATGGATCCTCAAATGTCCTTAAATAAAAAGGAGTATTTTAATTGCAGTATTTGAAAATACATTTTGGACAGATAAACAATCCAAAAGCAAATTAAAAGAGCAGGTTACTTGATAATAGTCTAACTTAAAATCAAGATATAAGTAGGGTGCTACATATGGTCCAGATTATATAGTTTCCAATTTTACACTTTGGCTTGATTTTATTTGTTTTTGTATTTTTATTAAAAAAACATTTGAGAAAATATTTATTTTCAATAAGCAGAGAAAAAGAGATGAATGAAAATAGGAAATAAAAATTTATAAATAAAAAGGCTATAAGAAAAATAAAAGCCATTGCTTAATTGGCAACAAATACATGCTAAATGTCAAAATTATAGATGGTTTTCAGTTGAAAATAAGCCTGTTGAGAAAAATAAATGTGAAAGGACATTTATAATCATACCTGGACAAAATCATTAAGCAAAACATGGACAAAAAATCTTTTTAAATATGAAAAATTTCACATAATAAAATACCAAGAAATACACATTATCACATGAAAGAATAAAACATAGCAATTAACATAAAATTTCCATAATAATTAAAATAGAGAAGTAAAAGCTACACACTAGACACATTGATTTTAGCAATAAATATACCAGAGCTTAATTGTCATACTTAACAGGAAAATGTTGATTTTTCTTCTTAAAAGAGTCATGCTATCTGGCAAAATTTAGTTATAAACACAAACCTAAGTGATTTAGAGGAAGAAATGCAGGGATTCTTTAAAGATATTAGACTCAATTTAGGAGAGAGCTTGAAGTATTTGAAACATTACATATTGCAGTGATGAAACCCATAGTTCATTTCAGTTTATAATAGTGGATACCACAAAAGGAGAGAGGAAAATACTCAAAGTTAGTGGTTTAAGTGGAGATAGAGGTTGGGGTAGGTAGAGGTTAGTGGTGTATCAGTCCATCTAAGGCTACAAGAATTCACTGCACCAATAGTTACCTACAGAAGACAATATCAGTTTAGTCAACATTTCATTAAGAATGGTGTAAGATTCCTTAAGACACTATGAATTGGACTATAATGCTATTAGTGACATAGATTTTGTACTAGAGTTTCAGCTAACAAAGAGAACATAAAGTTGGGAGGGAGATACAGTGAGGGACTCTAGTCAGTTTGGAGATAGGTAATGTTTATCATTGTATTGTGTAGGTATATAGGCAATGCTTGTCCTAAGTAGAGTACTAGATTGATAGTCTCTAAAAAGTTAGTCGGATGTAGGCGCAACTCCCATTTTCTATGTATTTTATACCATGATTTCTCACCTCTCCCCCAAGGGGAGCCCTTAGGATCCAGCAACCTAGTGCACCTGAACAGTTTCTAGTTGTTTCTCTCTTCTCACTCATGGCACTGGTGAGTGCTCCCAAGATAGTGTATTTCAGTGAGAAAATTCCTCAGCTTTTTTAGCAGGAAAGTGTTAGGACCACCCCCCCTCTCCTTTTCTTTTTTTCTTTCTTTCGTTTTCTCTTTCATTTGTTCTTTCTTTCTTGTTCTTTCTTCCTTCCTTCCCTTCTGTCTGTCTGTCTTTCTGCCTGTTTATCTTTCTTTTTTTTTCTTTTTTTTTTTTTTGTCTGCCTGTCTGGTTTGGAAGGCACATTTTTTTTTCTGTTTTGGTTCATCCAGCACCTTGACATAAGGGGTGACACCCCAGGAGACAGAATCAAGGCTTGGCTCCCAAATGCCATCCCTCATCCAGAGACACAGTGTGGCAATCAGCTGGAGCTTAAAATATGACAGAAGTCCCCCATCAAGCATAAAACATGAAGACCCAACACAATTTTCCAACCTTGTTGACTGCCACCTTTTCTCTGACTGTTGATCATCTGCTATTCCCTCTACAAAAGGCATAAACTCCTACCACCATGATGCCATCAATGTCTGGTCACTCCATGACATCCAATGATAAGGAGACAGTTCAATCCCTGCAAAACAAGCCAAGGACAGCATGGCCAGAGTTAAGACTTAAAACCTGATCTATGATAACAATATTATAGGCAGGGTAGTATCTCACTAACTAAATATTTATATCTCTTTCTTTCTCAGAAAAGTTGTAGTCAGAATTCAATAAATAACCAAAGCTGGCTTTGAAGTTGGAGAGTTGCTCATTCCTTGTTCAAATCCAAGCATGCTGTTTAAAGAAAAATTCAGTTTCTGTTTTAGATCAGAAGAGCCAACTATTGTGGGAAGAAGAAAATCAGTTATTCAGGGACTATTGTTGTCAAAACTCTATTATCTCCCCAAACTTCTATTTTTTCCCATACTTAATTTCATCCCTTTTGTACCTTTTCTAGGATATTTATCTATAAAAATTTAAACTTTTTGTCTTGATGTTTGTTTTCCACAATGAACAATAGATTTTCCTAACAAAAATCTCTAAAATCTTCAGAAAAAAGATGGGGCCCCACAACCACAATTTATTTGGTTCTTAATGATAACATTGAGCTGATAACATCACTCAAAGATTGGCTTGAAATTAAAACTGCTCAAGACAATTCCAAATAGGCTGGCTGAGATGGTCAAACTTTTTACAGTTATCTAGCCAAAACTTCAGATTAGAACTTCAGACAAGTCTTATCCATTACTCAGAGACTGGCTAAAATGCTATGAGACTAAATCATTATTTTAGTTTTTTTTTAAAAACAGGATCCAATAGAGATATTGTCGCTTCCCTCCCTGAGACAATTGGAAATAATATTAAGAAAACAATTCTCCCCTTTCAACAGATTTTATTTTCTCAGGGCTATAGGAAATTGTCATCTCTTAAGTATTGTTTATAAGTTTTAATATGGTTGGGGGTGGAACAATGACTTGGGAATCTCTTTTCAAAAAGAATATTGGGGGATGGACATGATGGACTAATAAGGTAGATTACTATATCTACCTGTGAATTAATTTAACATTATTAGTTATAGACAATTTATGTTGGTATAGTTTTTGGAAATTGATACAAAGGTAAAAATATTTTTATATTCTTGTCTAAGATAATTTGTATATTGATATAAATTCAAAATTATACTGCTACATTGTACAATTTCCTATTTCTGCTTATACTGTTTTTGAATAGAATATATTTATGTGTGCTTCTATATCTGCTTAAGATGTTTTATCTATTGATACATTTTAAGGATATTCTTGTCATATTGTACTGTACATTTCTACCTCTGATCAAGTTATCTTTATATATTGTCCCAATTTTGATGTTATTGTCCTCATGATGCTCGTCTATTAAAAAAAAATTATTTTTATATTATGAAGATGTAGTCTTTAAACTATGTAGGTTATTAAAAATTAAAGATTAATAGTCACCCATGTTTGTCATATGCTGGGCACTTAAGACTGACAGTGACCCTTCCTATCTATGTATTTCAACAACTCAATAAATTTGGAGGTCCTGGAAGATTTCCTATACCACTGGACTTCCCTGCAACCCACAGGGACAAGCTATTATGGAAAGGGCCAACAGAGCTCTTAAGGAGCTGTTGGCCAGAACTATTTTAGCAGAGCCTAGCAGAGATTCTCATCTGGCCTTAACAGAGTTCATTTTCCATATGAACTTTCTCAGTTTTGATGACAAGGAGCTCAGCCCAGCCTGCAAGCACTGGGCTTCTCTGTCAAGGAACACATCTCTGGCCCTGGTGTGATGGAGAGATCCTATCTCCCTCCATTAGCAGCCACCAGCTCTGCTGCTAACCCATGAGTTTGTGTTGTTTTCTCAGATGGCCAGGATGCAAATATGCGTCCAGGTATGAGATGTATGCCCAGCCTTGGATCATCCTTCTTCTACCATGGAGGTAATAGCCCAGGATGGTTAATGTATATATTCTTCTTTCTTGATCTCAGTGTCCCCCCATACAAGTTGATTTCCTATTAGAGGAAGAAATAGGCACATTAAATACCTTGATAAGACTCTCGTGACCCTTGCTTTTTTTCATTTTGTGTGATGCCTTTTAAAATTAGGAATGCTACTTGAACAATCTGAGAGCTGACTTAGTATATTAAGGGTCCATGATAAACTATGTTTTTATATTATTCATTACAGCTAACACATGAAATTATTTCAGTTAGATCAGATTAGGTCAGAGGTTATGACCTTTTACTGTTCATTTTTAAAAAAATATTTGGGATAATATAATAAGGCTATTTGACCCCTCTGGAAGGTCACATATGTCTTAATTGGCAGGGTGGTATTGTAACTCTTTATTCTTTTTAAATGTCTCCTTCAGCATATTGGACAACAGTGATTAGGTATCCTTCTCACGGTCCTCTATAAGAGATTGTGCATGCCTGGTCATATGAAATTAAAAAAAGGCTAGTTCCCTGTCCCCCCCCACCCTAAAAGCTGTCCAGTAATGAATTCTTTTTGAGGACTAGTAGTCAATGACAGGTATGAGCTTGTTCGGCAGGACAATGTAAGACAGGCACAGTCTAGCTGCTGAGACCTTTTGAGGCAGGTCAACAAGGCCTGAGCAAAGCGCTCTGACTCTTGTTGAGCATTCATGTAATAAAAAAAAAAGGTGGATATGTAGGAAGTTAAGGCCTATCAGACTGAGAGATGAGACACCTGGAATCTTCCTGGTGCTGTAAGAGTTCCAGATCAATGAGAGGCCACCATGTGGTGCTGTCTGTGGTCCTAGTAATAGGTGTTGCCAGGGTGCTGGCTCATGCCTAACCAATGGGGAATGACTGTACCATATCAAGAGATTGGAACACCAGGTTGCTGGGAGGGTATATAAGGTTATCCTTGTCACTACATAGATGAGTCTTCTGTTTCCCTTTCACCTGAATCTCAGTGTCTATATAGTTGCCATCACACTTTCACACCCCCACCCCCAAGGAACTCATTAGGACCCAACAAGTCAGGAATAATAAAGTGAGAGCCACACAAATATTTCAAAATAAGTTTAAATATCAGTAGACAAAATTTGTTCCTTTTGAGGACCCTTACTTACAAATATACAGACCTGTTGTTGATTCTCTACATCTGTGTTACTCTTGATGACAAGCTTATGTGGAAGATAAAAAAAAAGTCAGTTTTGTTGGTTAGGGAGGTATACTCCTTTTATCCCAAGTACACAGTAGGCAGAAACAGTTAGATCTCTGTAAACTCGAGGTCAGCATAGTCTACAGATTAAGGTACTGCGCACTCAGGTTTTCATAGTAAAGCTCTGTTTTGAAAATATTGTCTTTGGGGTAGAGTTTAAATGACATGAAGTTTTGTATACATTGCTACTTCCTGCTTTGCTACTCAGAGGACAAATGCTTCAATTCCACTGCACTAGAAGAGAAACATGTGACATTTCACTCAGGAAACCTTCTAGTTAAATATTTTCTATATATCACAAACCTCAATCCACCAAAGATTCCTGCTGCCAGTGACTTAGCATCCCTGGAGAGGGTCATCGATAATTAAAAGTTCATGCTTAGTAAATCTGCACTTGCCATCATCACCTTGCCTCCACTCTTCATGAGATTCTGAACCAAAGAGCCATACAGCTGAGCCCAGTCAGTACCCAATGTAAAGAGAAAATAGTCACTATTGTTGGTTTTAAGCTGCTGAGATTTTAGGTAATGTGTTACTAAAATAAATTTCACTAATCCAAAAGTTAAAAAGTAGTATATATCATAAAAATGAGCAATATGCAAGAAACACATTAATGTTTCTTAATTTTTTGTGTTTGTGAGCAATAAGTATATCTGCATATCATAGAGAACACACAGAAGTCTAGGAAGGTGAACATCCAAACTGGCTAGGCTCCCACAAAGCCAGAACATGAAGTAAGATCAAAACCCCATGCCATTGTCCTTGGCTTCTCATCAGCCCTCATTGTTCGCCATGTTCAGAGTCCGGTTTTATCCCATGCTCTTCATTTTTAAACATAGTGACTTTGAAGAGATTTATTTTAGTGGTTGATATTATAACATTATTACATTATTTCCCCCTTTTCTTTCCTTCTTAAACCATCCCACCATAATAGTACATCTATAAAACATTTTCATTACTCTCTGAAGATGGTCAGTATCTGATGGGATAAATAAGATAGATGCTCTGAAAGTATGATCAATTTCTGAAACAAAATTCTGATATACACAATTAAAAAAAAACATTTTGGAAAATGTATTTGATCTCATTCACATTACATGAACATACTTGCATGAAGGGTTACATTGATATCCTCTCTAAGAAGAACATGAGATGGTTAGTTTTCACAACAGTAATTGTCATCCATGATGATGAAGACTGGTGATATTCTCAAAGAATAAGAATTTTCATGGAAGTTGGTACATTCCATACTTTCTCTTATTTTTAACTGAATCACAAAAAATGAACGCTGATTGATAAGAATAAAAGCAGCTCCAGCTTTGCCTACTTCCTTGTGATGTCCACAGCCCCTCAAAGCCTTTTAAATGTGCATTAAAGACTTATTCACATTATCAAACAGATTAGATTATGGTAAATTGTTTCAATAATATTCCCTCCATCAATACTTGTCTATTTTATTAAGGATCAAAAAGAAAACAACATAAAATAACCTTTTTGTCTGACACGGGATTTTAGGCCACATGTGAAGGTGGAGGGTAGACTGTTAAGTAGCATTGCATCTACACTATCAATTATGTATTATGTCCCTTGTTTCCTGATTAGTTACTACATGTATATTTCCTGTATATAATTTTCTTTTGAGATAAAGTGGGCACACCTAGTTATCGTAGTTTCTCTACTATGTTAGTACTAAAAAGAAAAAAAAACGTCTTAGACTAAGGGTAGTGTCATAGTCAAAAGTCTCCTTCCACAGGTCCATTTTAACATAGACGTGTACTCATTGTTTATTAAATGGCCATTGTCATACTGTTTAAACTAAACTTTGTTTCTTTCAAGAGAATAAATTTAATTTTTCTATATAAAATAGTCCCATATATAAGTCTTTAATGAATGAACATGTTAATTTGAGTTTGTACATTATAAAATAAATGAGTATCTCTTTTATTTGTAGTTTCCGTTTCTGCTAATTTAATATACTTTTCTGAAATTGATCAATATAATTCTACATGTCTTTGAACATTCAATTGTATGTGTGTACATGTACATATTTCAGACTTGCCTTTAAAATTTCAATTAATCAGAAAATTGCAGTATAAGACCTGAAGATTGAACAGAATTTGGTTAGAATGTAGGTTAAATGGATAGCAATTCACAAACTTGCAAATGAGGACAATATAGTGTCTGAATTAATAGGGAAAATGAACAGTCATTTCTAATTATCACTCTTCAAGTAGAATCAGTTTTTTGCAGATTCATTTTAGTAACTCCCCATGTTTCAAAAAACCCTTTGATCATTGTTCGCCATGTTCAGAGAGTCCAGTTTTATCCCATGAACATGGCGAACAATGAGAGCTGATGAGACGCCAAGGACAATGGCAAGGGGTTTTGATTCTACGTAATGTGCTGGCTTTGTGGGAGCCTAGCCAGTTTGCATGTTCACCTTCCTAGATATGGACGGAGGGGGGGGGGACCTAGGACTTACCACAGGGCAGGGAACCCTGACTGCTCTTTGGACTGGAGAGGGAGGGGGAAAGGAGTGGGGGGAGGGGGAGAAGGGTGGGAGGAGGGGGAGAAGGGTGGGAGGAGGGGGAGGGAAATGGGAGGCTGGGAGGAGGTGGAAACTTGTTTTTTTTTCTCATTTTCTCAATAAAAATAAGATTTAAAAAAAAACCCTTTGATCAAATAAACTGTGCTTCACCTACTGATGTCATCCTCTGCTTTCACAAAATCTAACCATCATAATAGCTATTATTATATTTTTCTTACTTCTCTAATAAGAGAATTCATCTGTATCTCTTATTGCACTGTAGTGAATTTTGCTAGTACATCTTACTTCTTATAATTATCCTATTGTCCATGTAAAGTATTAGAATAAAAATGTCATATTTTATCTCCTATCCAAAATATCCTGTCTTTTAATTTTAGTTTTCAATTTTTACATTTATATTAGAATTTTATATTGAGTTAGCATCTTCAAATTTATATACAGTAAGAATCACCATTTAAAAGTTATTTATTAACATGCTGGACATTTCTAAAACAGACCTTTCAGCATATGGATATTACATATAATTACATGCATATTCATTACAATATTGTCTCTAAGGCAAATATCATCTTGGAAGATCTGCTTTGGCATTAATATTTATAAACCTGCAAACATTTTATGAAATTTATCTGAATATTTATTACATTAAATTTATAAAAAGCAAATGTGATGATGATGATTCTTAAACAAATTTAATATTACAGAAATATACATGCCCATATGCATATTATTTAGGTTTCTTTTCTATGTTGGGAAACAAAACGTGTGTGTGTGTGTGTGTGTGTGTGTGTGTGTGTGTGTGTGTTGAGAGAGAGAGAGAGACAGAGAGAGAGAGAGAGAGAGAGAGAGAGAGAGAGAGAGAGAGAGAGAGACTCACTGTTACTTAAGCATCCCTATAACTTTAGCTCTCCCAACTGTAACAAATATATTAGAGTAGGATTTCACTTTTTCCAGACAGTTCATACCAACTGTTACATTATATTTTTCTGGGAATAATGAAAGAAATTTCAAATCATCTGATATGAATGTCAGTGACAAACCAATGTATAGTTCTCTGAAATCCAACTTGGTAAAACAAATGAGGATTATTTTTATTATTATTATTTTTTCTTCCACAGCACAGGTGAGAGGTTACTTATAGGAGCATTGATATTCCCAAAACAGCTTTATAATCACAACTGTCACCTTGTGATTGGCAGAAAAGTCACAGAAACTCCTTCATTGGCTTCAACTTTTCACCAGCCTTTTACTTCTGTATATATTTCTATCACCACCACAGATCATTCAGCTATTAACCTGGGATCTTAATACGGGTCTCTTGAGGATTAAGCACTCCCTACAAACACCATATACTGGTTAATATTGTACCATTCTGATCCGGTTACCCTGCCTACACTATGAAAAAATCCAGATGGCAACTTATTATGAACAAATCCAAAATCTCTAGACAACATCAACTTATCCTAGGTATCTCAGTTCCTGGCATCTCTTTTCTCACATCCTAGTTGCCTTCCTTATTTTCTTCTTAGAGTTATTGAATTATTTAATATAATTTATTTATATTATGGTGTCAAGCATGTGAGTGGAAGTCTGCAGTGTCTGCTCTAGGGACTCACAGCCCAGTGGATGAGGAGGACATAACCTAGGTTACATGGCAAGGGTCAACCTGGGCTGTGTGGTAACAACTTGTCTCAAAAAAAATCAAATAAATAAACAAACAAACATATTTCTTGTCTTATGAATTGTCCTTAAAGTACCTATTAGAATAAAATCTTACATTGAATTAAAACCAAATGCTACTATTGGTCTAAACAAACACAGTGATAAATTTATTCCTAATGATATTCTGCTGAACTCATAGGTGAGTGCCTTGTTCAGCCATCAGAGAAGTTTTCTCATGTAGCAGCTTGGAAAAATATAGAGACAGACAGTCATATAATACACAGAGAGTGAGAAGCCTTGGAACATTTAGTCCTAAATGTGATGTCTCCATCAATTTCTTTTCCTCAGACCTCAGGATACCTTAGGGAAAAGAAATCGGAAAAAGTATAAGATCCAAAGGTGACAGAGGAGACTAAGAAAACAAGGCCCTCTAAATCAACATAAGCAAATCTTGTATGAACTCAGAGACTGAGGCAGTATAAAAAATACTGAATCGTTCTGTAGCAGGTCCTCTGCACATATATTTTGTCTTTTAGTTTATTTAGTGCTTTTTATTTGATTTCTGAGTGTGCACTTGTGTAGATTTCTCATTCTGGGGTCATCTTTGAGCTTCTTTCCTTCTGTTAGTTTCTCTTCTCCAACTTTCATGTGATAGTTTTGTTTTATCTTTTTATATTTTGTTTTGATGTATTTTAAAAATGAATTAATGAATGAAACCTTGTCATTGTGTTAAAGATTAAAAACTGAAGTTGTTATTTATATCTGCTATATTAATAACATGATGATTCCTTTTATAATTAATTAATTAACTAATTAATTATTTTTTCATGTGCATGTGGAGGGTACATATGTCATGGTTTCCATAAAGATTATTCTTTCATGTTATGTCATGAAATCAGTAAGCTAATGAGATAAATTAGAAATATTTTATAACCTAAGTGCAAAAAATATATTTAAATTATATACCAAAGCATTTCCATAAAGGAAGTATTGGCATAAGAGATATCTCAGTGAATAACATATGTGCCTTATAATCAAAAGTGTATATGAGTTAAATTCCTAAGACCCACATTTAGAAAGCCAAGCATGAGGATAGTCTATATTCCCAATGACACACAGGCACAAAGATTGACAATTAATTAATTGGATCTCATGAAACTGAAAAGTTTCTCTAAGGCAAAGAGTACCATTAATAGAATGAAGAGTAGAAATGCAAATGGAAATTGAGCATCAGAAGGACTGATTTACAAAATATATAAAAAAAATTCAAGAAACTAGATATCAACAAATTAATCCAATTTTAAAAATGGGGTACTGCTCTAAACAGATAAATCTAAACAAAAGATTCTCAAATGACCATGAAACACTTAAGATGTTCAACATCTTTACTCATTATGGAAATGCAAATCAACATGATTCTGAGGTTCTATCCCACACTTGTTAGAATGGTTAAATTAAAATAAAAAAAATACAAGTGACAGTTATTGTTGGAGAGCATGTGGAGCAGGAAGAACATTCCTCTATTACTGGCGGGAGTGAAAACTTCTACAGTCAGTTGAAGTCAGTGTAGTGTTTTCTCTGAAAACTGACAATCAATCTATCTCAACTCCTAGCTATACCACTCTTGGATAGATACCAAAAGGATGCTCAATCATATAACAAAGACTGTTGCTCAGCTATGCTCACAGCAGCATTATTTATAATAGTAGAACTTGGAAACAACCTAGACACTCCTCAACTGAGAAATAAATAAAGAAAATTTTGTACATTTGCACAAAGCAGTATAGCTCAGTAGTTTAAAAGGACAACAGGAAATTTGAAGACAAATGGATGGAACTAGAAAATATCATTCTGAGTTAGGCAATCCAGATGGAAAAAATATGGTATATACTCACTCATATGTGGAATTATCTGGAAAATAAAAGATAACTATGGTGCAATCCACAGACCCAGAGAGACTAGGTAGCAAGGAGGGTAAATGGTGGAATTCTTGGATCTACCTGGGAAGAAGAAATAGTAGAGGTTTCCTTACCTGGACTGATCATGGATGTAGATGGGTATATGAGATATCAGGTTGTACTGACAGAGGTAGAGAGTACTGAAAGAACTACTCAAGCTAGCAGATAATTTAGTATAGTTGCCAATTACAAAATTAATTTAAGAAGGTGTCTTAGTTACAAGTCTGTTCCTGTGAAGAGATACTATGACAAAGGCAAAAACTATTATAAGAGAAAGTCTTTAATTGAGTACTTCCATCTTGGTGGGGACATGACAACATTCAGGTATGTGCAAATTTCAAGGGAAAACTGCATCCTGATCCATAGGTAGAGAGGGGGGGGGCAAGAGAGAGAGACCTAACTTGGCATGGGCTATTAAAGCCTATCAAAATGACATATTTCCTCATGAAATGCTGTACCTCGTAATCCTAATGATTGTTTTAAATAGTGTCACTCCCTGGTGAATATGCATTCAAATATATGAGACTATAAAGGCTATTTTTATTCAAGCCATTGCATAGTCTCAGTGGATCTGTTCTGTGATAATAATATTTTTTTTGAAACAAAAATCAGGAAAGCAACACAATTTATTAAAGCAATAAGATTATTTTAAAAGATTAATAATAAGTACAATCCCTGCACATATCAGACCAGTCAATATGGAAAGGATCAATCATTGCACATACCAGTTCAGTCAACTTTGAAAGGATCAATAGTTGAACATTGATCCATGCCAAGTTCAGTTTTTCTCTCTCTTTCTCTCTCTGCCTGTGGATCAGTTCAGACAATAGGGAAGGATCGATCACTCCACATATCAAGCCAGCCAACATGGAAAGGATCAGGCCCAATGATGATCCAACTCTTCTTGCATAGCTTTCAGCCGTTTATGGTATAGATAAAGGAGAATCAGTTTTCTTTTTTTTTTGGTTTTTCGAGACAGGGTTTCTCTGTAGCTTTGGAGCCTGTCCTGTAACTCCCTTGGTAGACCAGGCTGGCCTCGAACTCACAGAGATCCGCCTGTCTCTGCCTCCCAAGTGCTGGGATTACAGGAGTGCGCCACCACCTCCCGGCTATTTTTTTTTTTTTGGTTGAGGATCAGTTTTCTTAAGGGTGTCCTTTCTTGTAGGTCAATAGACACAGGGATGTCCCTACACCCATGATTGCATGAGAAGAGAAATTGGATTCTTTATGTTATAAAACAAATAGGTTATGAATTTATCAGGAGTAGAGATTGACATAGGAGAAGTTAAGCAAATGAGAAGCAGTGGATATGTTCAATATGTTTTTGAATTTATATAATTCTCCAAATATTAATAAAAATATTGTATTAAAACATGCAGGAATGTGAGGACTCACAGATGTGACCCTGTTCTACCTTGGCTGGAGGTCAGAGAGTTTGAACTTTTTTGATCTCTCAAAGTTGCTGACCAGTGTGGCTACAAATGAGAGATTCTGGCCTAGGGCATGGTTAGTTAGTATTTTGGATATCAAGGAAGATCTGCTCCACCTGAACCAAAGGTTGGAGAATTCAAGTCTATTACTTATATCATGTAAATGAAGTGTGTCAACCTTCCCCTCCCTTTTCAGAGAGAAGTATACAAATGATACAGATTCAGCATTCACTCCAGATTTTGTATTTTGTTTCTGTCTCTTATTTCTCTGTCTTTTTGCTTAATAATTCTAATTCTCATGTTCCTACGCTGGAACACATGAGTTTTGTCAAAGCTGGTCTTCAAATTAAGTATCAATATTGGTGAATATGTAGAAGCTTTTCAAAAATATTACAAAATACTGACAGAAAGTAATGTAACAGAACACAAAATTGTACATTAACAGATTGGATGAATTTTCATTGTCAAAATGTCCACATAACCAAGATTAGTTTCCAGGTTGGTTTCATCATGGAAATATATCAGTATTATTCATAAAAGCAATTACAATAACAATCCCACTAATAAGAAGATATCTACAGTTGACACCAACCTTTATAGAAAATATTAGTTTTCTCCATTGGAATATCATTGGGTATGTTATCCACACTTGCAGGTTCAATGTTCCATAATAGCTGGCCAACACTAAACTTATTCAATGGGTATTTTGTGGCCTTTGTGTATCATATAGCTTTTTGGGCATTTTTTGTTTTCTGTTCTTTTGCTTGAATTTTATGTTATCCGATGTTGTGTTTTTATGTTTCTATGTTTGAGTCTGTTTGTGTGTACGTTTTGTTGTTTTTGTTTTTGTTCTGGATGGTTTGTTTTGTTTGCCTCTTTGTTGTTTCTTTTTTCTTTCTTTCTTTCTTTTTTTTTTTTTGCACGTACTGGCCTCTTTGTTTTTTGAGGAAAGAGAAAAGAAAATGGGAGGGTACCTTGGTGAGGAGGATCTGGGAGCAGATGGAGATGGGGAAACCGTGATCACAGTACACTGAATGAAAAAATTCAATTCATAAAGTTAATATAAAAATAATTTATAAAAACAATCTAAAATTTTAAGGAACTATAGAAAGCCCTAAATAATCACAATTATCTTTACCAAAAATATTAAAATATTAAGTATTATAATAATGCAATTAAAGTACTATATTTGTGTTGTCATAGAGCCAACAAAGTCCCTGGATATGGCTCTCCATGACAAAAGTCAAGTATTCAGTAAGAGGATTATAACATGGGTGTGATTGTGATCCTAGCACTCAGAGAGGATGATAGAAAGATGGTCCATAGCCACACTCTGGCATTCAGGCAGGAAGATGATTTGTGTTCAGAATTCCCCAACTACAATGAATATGTAGAAGGATAATTTATCATATAAACAAATAATTAAATTAAAAATAATAAAATATTGGCATAAGATTTTACACAGAGACCTGTGGAACAAAACAGAATACCTAGAAATAAACTTCTATACCCACACCAAACTGATTTTAAAGAGACATGTTTTATTATTGTTAATTATCTATGTTTGGGAGTGTGCTGTGCATGTGATTGTAGATATCTATAGAGGTCAAAGATATCAGATTCCTGGAGATGATATTAGAGACACTTGTGTGTCACCAGGTCCTAATTTTTTTTGATAAATATGTTAAGAACACACCATGTAGAGCATTTTCCTATTATAATTGGTGAGGAAATCAGAGATAACTATACCCAAGAGAAAAATGGGAACTCTGTCTCTCACCGGTGAGAAAATTCAACATAAACTGGAATAAGGGCTTAAATATACTGTGTAAAACTTGGAAATATGGGGAAAATATGTTATCTGTATCTCGTTCTCACTGCCCCATGTTCTGCATTTCTATTTGTCTTTGTCTATGTCTCCCTCTGTCTAGTCTCCCTCACTGGTCTAACCTCAGTTCCACAGCCATGTAGCCATAGAGCCTTGCTCAGAAACCTGTGAAATCCTAAACCCAAATAAATGTTTTTTCTTTTTAAATTATTTCATTTCAGATATTTTGTTTTACAGCATTCTAAGTTAACTATCATAGGAAATTAGTACCAGCAATCTCAGATTTTATTCTATTACCAATGATGTGTTTCAGGCACAGGTGGTTAGTGGAAAAAGGAAATGTTAGAATTAAATCAGTTTGCTGAGTTCTCACAGTAGCTTGATGGAGAATTTTTTTTTATTATAAAGGTATTGTTAAATAAATTATCGTTATTTACAGTTTTGAGAGAAAATATCTTTTTGTTTGTTTATTTTTTTTTTTAGTTTTTGAAAAAAATTTCCTCCTCTTCCCCGTTTCCCATTTCCCTCCCCCTTCCTCCCACACATCCCCCCCTTCCCCCACTCCCCTCTCCCTCTCCCTCTCCCCACTCCTCCCCCTTCCCCCACTCCATTCCCCCTCCTTCTCCAGACTAAAGAGCAGTCCAGATTCCCTGCCCTGTGGGAAGTCCAAGGTCCTCCCACTTCTATCCAGGTCCAGGAAGGTGAGCATCCAAACAGGCTAGGCTCCCACAAAGCCAGTTCATGCATTAGGATCGAAACCTAGTGCCATTGTCCTTGGCTTCTCATCAGCCTTCATTGTCCGCCATGTTCAGAGAGTCCAGTGTCATCCCAAGCTTATTCAGTCCCAGTCCAGCTGGTCTTGGTGAGCTCCCAATAGATCAGTTCCTCTGTCACAGTGGGTGGGTGCACCCCTCGTGGTCCTGACTTCCTTGTTCATGTTCTCTCTCTTGCTCCTCATTTGGACTAAGCTCAGTCCGGTGCTCCAATTTGGGTCTCTGTCTCTATCTCCATCCATCGCCAGATGAAAGTTCTAAGGTGATATGCAAGATATTCATCACTATGGCTATAGGATAGGGTCATTTCAGGTTCCTTATTCTCAGCTGCCCAAGGAACTAACTGGGGACATCGCCTTGGGCTCCTGGGAGCCCCTCTAGAGTCAAGTCTCTTGCCAATCCTAAGATGGTTCCCTTAATTAGGATATATATTCCTCTGCTCCCGTGTCCACCCTTCCTTTATTCCAACCATCCCATTCCCCCAAGCTCCCCCCATCCTCCCCTTCTCATGTTTCTCACCCCATTTCCCCTTAACCCCATGCTACCTCACCCCCAAGTTCCCAGTTTTTGCCCGGCAATCTTGTCTACTTCTTATATCCAGGCAGATGACTATCTGTTTTTCTTTGGGTTCACCTTCTTATTTAGCTTCTCTAGGATCACAAATTATATGCTCAGTGTCCTTTCTTTATTGCTAGAAACCAATTATGAGTGAGTACACCCCAAGTTCATCTTTTTGGGTCTGGGATAGTGTTTTCTATTTCCATCCATTTGCATGCATAATTCATGATGTCATTGTATTTTACTGCTGAGTAGTACTCTACTATGTATATAATCCACACTTTCTTCGTCCGTTCTTCCATTGAAGGGCATCTAGGTTGTTTCCAGGTTCTGGCTATTACAAATAATGCTGCTATGAACATAGTTGAACAAATGCTTTTGTTATATGATAGGGCATCTCTTGGGTATATTCCCAAAAGTGGTATTACTGGATCTTAGGGTAGGTTGATACCAAATTTCCTGAGAAATCGCCACACTGATTTCCCAAGTGGTTGCACAAAAACAGCAAGCCACTGACTGGGAGAAGATCTTCACCAACCCTGCAACAGACAAAGGTCTGATCTCCAAAATATATAAAGAACTCAAGAAACTAGACTTTAAAATGGTAATTAACTATGTTGATCCTCCCAATCCAAGAGCAAGGGAGGTCCTTCCATTTTCTGGTGTCTTCTTCAATTTCTTTCTTCAAAGACTTATAGTTCTTGTCGAATAGGTCTTTCACTTCCTTGGTCAGGGTTACCCCAAGATATTTTATGCTATTTGTGGCTATCGTGAAAGGTGATGCTTCTCTGATTTCCCTCTCTGCTTCCTTATCCTTAGTGTAAAGGAAGGCAACTGATTTTTTGGAGTTGATCTTGTATCCTGCCACATTACTAAAGGTGTTTATCAGCTGTAGGAGTTCTTTGGTAGAATTTTTGGGGTCACTTATGTATACTATCATATCATCTGCAAATAACGAAAGCTTAACTTCTTCCTTTCCAATACAAATCCCCTTGATCTCCTTATGTTGTCTTATTGCTATTGCTAGAACTTCAAGCACTATATTGAAGAGGTATGGAGAGAGTGGACATCCTTGTCGTGTTCCTGATTTTAGTGGGATGGCTTTGAGTTTTTCTCCGTTCAATTTAATGTTCGCTGTTGGCTTGCTGTAAATAGCTTTTATTATATTTAGGTAGGATCCTTGTATCCCTATTCTCTCCAAGACCTTTATCATAAAGGGGTGTTGAATTTTGTCGAATGCTTTTTCAGCATCTAATGAAATGATCATATGATTTTTTTCTTTCAGTTTATTTATATGCTGGATTACATTGATAGATTTTCATATGTTGAACCAGCCCTGCATCTCTGGGATGAAGCCTACTTGATCATAATGGATAATTTTTCTAATGTGTTCTTGGATTCGGTTTGCCAGTATTTTGTTGAGGATTTTTGCGTCGATGTTCATGAGTGAGATTGGCCTGTAATTCTCTTTCCTGGTTGAGTCTTTGTGTGGTTTTGGTATCAAAGTAACTGTAGCTTCATAGAAGGAGTTTGGTAATGACCCTTCTGTTAAAAGAGACTTCTCAATAGAAGAAATTCAAATGGCTCAAATACACTTACGGTCATGCTCAACCTCCTTAGCCATCAGGGAAATGCAAATTAAAACAACTTTGAGATACCATCTTACACCTGTCAGAATGGCTAAAATCAAAAACACCAATGATAGTCTTTGCTGGAGAGGTTGTGGAGTAAGGGGTACACTCATCCATTGCTGGTGGGAGAGAAAATATCTTTTTTTTTATTTTTTATTTATTTATTTATTTTATTTTATTTTATTTATTTATTTATTTATTAAGGATTTCTGCCTCCTCCCCGCAACCGCCTCCCATTTCCCTCCCCCTCCCCCAATCAAGTCACCCTCCCTCATCTGCTCGAAGAGCAATCAGGGTTCCCTGACCTGTGGGAAGCCCAAGGACCGCCCACCTCTATCCAGGTCTCCTAAGGTGAGCATCCAAACTGCCTAGGCTCCCCCAAAGCCAGTACGCGCAGTAGGATCAAAAACCCACTGCGATTGTTCCTGAGTTCTCAGTATTCCTCATTGTCCTCTATGTTCAGCTAGTACGGATTTATCCCATGCTTTTTCAGACCCAGGCCAGCTGGCCTTGGTGAGTTCCCGATAGAACATCCCCATTGTCTCAGTGTGTGGGTGCACCCCTCGTGGTCCTGAGGTCCTTGCTCGTGCTCCGTCTCCTTCTGCTCCTGATTTGGACCTTGAGATTTCTGTCCTGTGCTCCTCTGTCTCTGTCTCCTTTCATCACCTGATGAAGGTTAATATTCATGAGGATGCCTATGTGTTTGTCTTTGGGTTCACCTTCTTACTTAGCTTCTCTAGGAACATGCATTATAAGCTCATTGTCCTTTATTTATGGCTAGAAACCAAATATCAGTGAGTACATCCCATGTTCCTCTTTTTGGGTCTGGCTTACCTCACTCAGGATAGTGTTTTCTATTTCCATCCATTTGTATGCAAAATTCAAGAAGTCCTTGTTTTTTACTGCTGAGTAATATTCTAATCTGGAAAGCAGTGTTTCGGTTTCTTAGGAAATTCGGAATCAACCTACCCCTGGATCCAGCAATACCACTCTTGGGAATATACCCAAGAGAGGCCCTATCATACAACAAAAGTATATGCTCAACTATGTTCATGGCAGCATTGTTTGTAATAGCCAGAACCTGGAAACAACCTAGATGCCCTTCAACGGAAGAATGGATGAAGAAAGTATGGAATATATACATATGAGAAAATATCTTATTAAGAAGAAATAAGAGGCTGGGCAGTGATGGTACACATAGATAACACCAGGATTCAGGAGACAGAGGCAGGTGGTTCTCTTTGATTTCAAGACCAGCGTACAGAGTGAGTTACAAAACAGTCAGAGCTACACAGAGAAACATTGTCCCAATAAACGAACAAGAAATGTGTGACATATTTTTACATAGCTCATAAAACTGATGCCATGTGTTAATGCAGTTAAGGTAACTTTTTATAAGCTAATGGTTTTTATGATTTTTAAGTGCAATGGTTCTGATTAAAGTTTTTCAAGTCATATGATTATATTGTAAAATGTTATTAGTGAATTCATTACTATGCTGGACCCATCATCGACACTTGTTCTATATTTAATTATACATTTAAATATCTGTGAAATTTAAAGTCATAATTTGGCATAATTCATTGGTGCTTCCCATTTTATTCTTGCTCTATGTAGGATTCATTTTACAAGTTATAAGAGAAATATGTAATTATTTTTTACCATATACAGAACATTAAAGGAATTAGAAATGCTGTAAAAGTTTTAAAATAATTTAAGTAAGATTGCACAAGGGAAACTCCAGTATGTTTAAATCTTACGATTTATAATTTGATAACTACCATGACTGTTTCTTCATATAAGTAGCTGAAATACATTCAGATTAACTTTGATCAACGAGTCATGCTTTTAAACATTTGCTGATCATCTATAGTACAGTCATTCTCTAGAGAAAGCTGAACAGCAAAGATCCACTGTCACCCCCGCTCATCTCGTTTCCAAATTTCATACCTTTTCTTCAAATGTTTTTTTTTTTCCCGAACTTTCTCAATGACAAGAGCTGGGATGTAGCTCATACCCCAAAGGATAAACACATTTGCAATCCCACATCAATCTATGTTTAGCTAAACAACATGGAATTATAAATAGTTCTGAGTTGCTCTGATCATTCTATATAAATGTGAGAACAGAATTGAAACATGTTAGCTGTGGTCTCTTTTTCTTTTACTACCACAGACATTGGGAAAGATGTATAGTTAAGAGCTTCTGATTTATAAATATAAGTAATGATTTTCAAAATGTTACATGATGTACTTTTGAAAAGACAATCAAGAATTTTATAGATTGTGAATTTGTACAAAATGGAGTAAAATAAAAGACACAGATTTTTAATAACCCTTCCTACACCAACATTGTGAAACTTAAAGAAACACGTAATAGCTGAATTTTGTCTAATTCACAATGTTTGCAATGTGGGAAAATTAGAAATTGATTTTTGTGTGTGTGTTTTAAGATAATTGCAGAACACATACTATGGTAGACTTTGAAAATATAATTTCCCACAAAGCAAAATCAAACAGTCCCACAAACATCAGAGATAAGAAATTATTTTGTTATTAAAAAGGGAATAAGCTACTGGCCTACATACAATAGATTGAAAAGATAAGAAGAAATGTCACAGTTTTACCTCCTAAGCAAATATAATTCACTATCTGTGGTTGTTCTCCAGATAACTGCAACTAATCAGCCTTCAAGGAAATACTTAAAGAGCTGTGAATCACAAACAATAATCCTGGGTTAATTTGGGCTTTGTTTGAGCATCCATGCCAAGTTGCATATCCATATCAAGTGAATAAAAAATTATTAATTTTATAGCAAAAGTAAATTTTACAACTTAAACCTATAACCTACCCAAGGTAGATGTCTACCTTCTCACAAATACATAATAAGGTAGTCTAGAAAAAGGCATAGTTAGCTTTCAAATAGTTTTATAAGGTTCTCAAAGGAACAACAAAAACAATATACTATGTTTTCTGAAAACAAATCATAAGTAATGGTGTGTGTTGCCACCATTTGTATGGATATTTATTGCTTTTATTTTTAATTCTATTTGTATTTATAGAAATTCCATTCAGTTTTAGACTATCCCTAAACTACCTTTAAAGTTTAATTTCACATTTTTGCATGTATATACATGTTTATGAGTACAAACACAAGCAACCACACAGAACTATGAATACACATTGCACTAATATATTAGGGAACAGGAGGTTCAAGACATAGTTTCTTTGTGCTCCTCTGATTGTTTCAGATCTTACTTTTTAGAACAGGCTGAATTTGAACTCACATAGATTCCCACATACTGGGACTATAGACACACCACACCAAAATGAAGAAAAACTAATCTGAGATTTATATTTTTGCTCAAATTTTGTCTGATTCAAATATGTGAGACTGTTGAACATCTTTTCTATCACAGTTTCACCAATCACACATTTACAACATTCAGCCAACAGCAACAACTGCAGTAAAACAAATCAATCAAAAGGCAGAATTGTGGAGTCCAATCCCAACAGATATATCTAGGAAATAATTCCAAATGTATTGCTTGGGGAATGTTGTAGAAGAGGAGTTACAAAGATTGTTAAAGGCCAGAAGATTAGGGCTGCAAGACTGAGTGTCCTCATAATATCAGAAGTTGTACCATAAAGTGTGACAAGTATGAATGCCCAAATTTGATCTGAACAAGAATGACACAATGGACATGCCAAATTGTGTGTGGAAAAGCCTATGGGGTCCTAATCTTGCGTAAAGACTGTGAGCAAGTGAGGAAAGCTGGAAGGAGAGATATTCTTCCACAGGGAAAAACAAACCAGGTATCTGTCCAATAACAAACTGTCAGGCCAGAAAATGTACATACACGTCACATTATACAGACAAAACTGGTTGTATTTAAGAATATGTATGTATATACATATATGCATACAACAACAATATTAGTGGGGAAAGTTACATGGGAGTTTTTAGAGGAAGTAAAAGTAAAGAAAAAGAGTTATAGTTTTATTCTTACCTCAAAAATTAAACTAATATATTGATCCCAACTTCCCTGTGACTTTTGAAATGAAGAAGAGATATTCCAGAGGGCATCTTATAAGATGCTTTAAACCTTTTCTCCTAGATCAGCTTGAAGCTTGACCCCAATTCTTCGCATCAGTCTAGAAGAGTAGTTAAAACAGTGACTTCAAATCAACATTTATTTTAATGTATATCATTCCAAACCCTTCAAGAGTGCTGTGGTTGAGTTCAAAGCACAGATCCATTGCATCCAATGATACTCTTAGTTTTTCCTTGGCACCAATTTCCCATTCCATTGCTTCAGAATAACACAACGTGGCATAATGGCTTACTGCTGTACCATGTCACTGTTTTACAGCTAAGAAATTTCACTTTACCCTTGCAATTGGTTCTGTTAAGATACAACTGTTACCTCTGCTTTTATTGATCCCGGTAACTCCAATTAAACATGTTTGCTTCATGGAAGATCTCACTTAAGGAAAACCTTTCAAGTATTAAATTGTCTTCTCTGCCACTAATGAGAAGGATGTGATGTCTTAATTCATTTTGATTTTCACACATGCATTTACTTTCCCCTTTTCTCCCTTTTTTCTTTGGTTTTTATTTCAAATTTTTTGATTTCTATTTTAAATGATATTTTAGACATGATTTAAAAATATTAAAATACTATTAACAACTAAACATTTAAATTCCTTTTAAATGTCAGTAACACTTATGTCTTATGCAAAGGATAAAGTATTTTACAGCTAAACATCTTTATATATAAGAACCAATATAAGGAAAAAAATAGTAGCTCTGTACCTTTCTCCATTATAGGACCTCCTACCTTTCCATAAGTGAGTGCTAAAATTAAAATTTTTCTTAAATTTATATTTTAAATTTGGTATTATATAAATGATTATCATAATAAGCATTATGAATAAACCATCAAAATGAGCTGAAATATCTTTTTAATTAAGTAAGTATGTACATATTTCTAAAAACTCTCTCTAATACATCATTTTTTGTCATTCAATAGAATTCTAGTAAATTAATAATGTATTCATAACTAGTTCTTGCAATAGGGGCTTGGGGTTGTTCCACTATTTGCTTTAAGCATGATGGTATTGTTGGCATTGCCTTATACTTTAGCATGGAATTTTGCAGAGGTCCTGGAAGAAGACTATTTAAATTAGAGTTGAATCTTATTCAGGTATAGAATGTAGGACATATTAGTATTAATTAAAATGTAGGACATATTAGTATTAATTAAAATTTATTAATACTAATACGAGTCTTAAAATTAAAACATCAGTGTCTCCAAAAATTGCATATAGTATTTTCTAATTCAATTTGTAAACTTATATAAGTGAACACAAACTTAAGAACCTATGGTCCATATGTGAAGCTTTCATCCTTTATTATTTGTGCTCTTGTGACAAATAAAATAGTTAGCATTTAAATATCCTTTTAATCACAAATGTCAGATACTTTTTTTGAGCAAAAATATTTAATTTTTAGTTTTGTATAGAAATCAGAGCTAGCTAATCCTAGAGTGTAGATTTAATAGTTATATTTTAATTTTTTTGCTCAGAAAATTTAAGGGAGAATTTGGGAAACAGAAAAGTCCAAGAAATATCAACCTTTGCAGAAATACATAATACTACTTTTAAAGGTGGCTTTAGTTTTTCTCTATGGAATAAAGGAAGATTAAAAATAAGAATTCTTTGATTCATGCACACATGTTCAAGTTAAATATTAGACCCATCACAAATTTTATATATATAATATGTAATATATATTATATTACAGTTTGTACCCCCTTTCTTTCAACACACATCTCAAATTGGAACTGAAAACTTTTTCCCATTTTCAAAATAACGAGAGCGTCAACCAGAACTGCTGGATAGTAAATCAACATATAAGAATATTGTAATTTCAAGAAATTGAAGTAGATACCAGAAAATGGAAAGATCTCTTATGCTTTTGGATAGGTAGGATCAACATAATAAAAATGGAATTTCTACCAAAATCAATATATAGATTCAATGCAATCCTCATCAAATTCTCAACACAGTTCTTCACAGATCTTTAAAGAACAATCATCAACTTCATAGGGAAAAACAGAAAACCCAGGATACAATAGAGCCATTGCATAATGGCTTACTACTGTACCATTTCACTGTTTTACAGCTAAGGAATTTCACTTTACCCTTGAAATCTTGTTTCTGTCAAGACACAACTGTTCCCTCTCCTTTTATTGATCCTGGTTACTCCAATTAAACATGTTTGTTTAATGGAAGATCTCTCTTAAGGAAAGCCTTTCAAGTAGTAAAGATAGCCAAAACAATCCTGTACAATAAAAGAACTTCTGGAGGCATCACTATCCCTGACATCAAGCTCTATTATAAAGCTACAGTAATGAAAACAGCTTGGTATTTACGTGAAAACAGACAGGTGACTAAAGGAATTGAATCGAAGACCCGGATATTAGTACACACACCTAATAACGCCTGACAAAGAAGCTAAAATTATACAATGGAAAAAAAGAAAACATTTTTCAACCAATGGTGCTGAACTAACTGGATGTCAACATGTAGAAAAATAAAAATTGATCCATATCTATCCCCATGGGCAAAACTTGAGTCCAAATGGATAAAAGACCTCAATAAAATTCTGACCACACTGGATCTGATAGAAGAGAAAGTGGGAAGTAGCCTTCAATTCATTTGACACAGGAGACCATTTTTTAAATAAAACACCAGTAGCACAGACACTGAGAGCAACAATAAATAAATGTAACTTTCTGAAACTGAGAAGTTTCTGTAAAGCAAGGGACACAGTCAATAAAACCAAAAGGCTGCCCACTGAATGGGAAAGATCTTCACCAATCCGATCTTAGGCATTTTATATATATATATATATATATATATATATATATATATATATATATATCAAACATCAAAATTCCAAATGATCCAATTAAAGTGGGGTACAGGACTAAACAGAGAATTATCAACAGAAGAATCACAAATGGCCAAAAGACACTTAAGGAAAATTTCAACATCCTTAGCCATCAGAGAAACAGAATTCAAAGCAACTCTGAGATACCATCTTACACCTTTCAGAATTCCTAAGACCAAAAACACCAATTATAGCTCATAGTGGAGAGGATGTGTTGTAAGGGAAACAGTTCTCCATTGCTGGAAGGAATGCAAATTTGTACAACAACTCTGGAAATCAGTTTGGCACTTTCTCAGAAAATTGGAAATCAACCTACCTCAGGACCCAACAATATTACTCTTGGGAATATTAACAAAAGATGCTCAATCATACTACAAGGGCATTTGTTGAAGTATGTTCATAGCAGCAATATTTGTAATAATAAGAAGCTGGAAACAACTTAGATGCCCGTCAACCAATGAATAGATGAAGAAAATGTGGTACACATTTCTGTAAAATTTTCATATATATGATTTACTGTTATAGTGTAAATATATGATCTTTTAATCAGAACAGTGGATTTACTTAATAATAAAGTAATAAAGTTTTGAATCATTTTTCCAAAAATAGTAAATCAGAAAACATTTATGAATAACAAATTAAGTTTCTTAATATTAGTTTAATGAATGGACAGTGTAAAGAAGGCTATGAAATCAGAGAAAAAACTCACACTTATGGTTGAAGGGATGGCTCAGCAGTTAATAGCATGTTCTGCTTTTACACAGGAATTCATTTTAATTCCCATCACTCACATATGGTGTCTTACAGGAACTTATAACTCCCGATTGAGTTGTATTCAAAACCTGTGACCTCTGCAGACACCTCTTTTCATGTATTCAAACCTATAAACAGAAGTACACAGGCAAATAATTAAAAATAATATAAGTGAAAATTTAAATTTCACTCTTCAGTTGATAGATTTTTATCAACATAAATATTGAGTACTAGTTAAAACACTTTTGCTGGTAAAGTGTCATAAGAAGTTTAAAACATTTTTTACATATACAAAATATCTGATCTGTTAAAAGTTAGTGAGAAATTAAATTTATCCTCAGAGATTCATCCAAGTAGTTAGCAAATGTCTCCAGAGCAACAACAAAATAAGCACTGAGATTACTGATTTTCTGTTCTATTTGGTAGTTTGGGAAAATACATAAAGATGTAGGCCTAGAAGTCAATGTTATCTTGTCATCCACTAAATTCCGCAAACGGTTTTCATGAAATGAGAACTGCAAAGAAAAAGTGCAGTCCATGTGTGGTGGTTTGAAGGAAATTTGCACTCGTAGGCTCAGGAGATTGAATATTTGTTCACCAATTGCTAGAATTGTTAAGTAAGGATGAAAATCTGTGACCACATTGGAGGAGATGTGTTATGGGCAGAGGAATTTCGATTTCAAAATAATATAATTCCTCTGTCCCTCCCTAAAGTTTCTAGTTTAAGGTGTGTGCTATTTTTGCCATCACATTTTTTTTTGCTCTGTTATCATGTGTTCTAACCCTTTGAAATCTTAGGTACAGTTAAATGCTTTTATTAATAAGGTTCCTTGGTCATGTGTTTTTCCACGTCAAAAGTAAAGCAAATAAGACAGAAGTTTGTAATAGAGACTGGGATATTTCTGTTGAAACCTTGCCCATGTGCTTTGTTTGCTTGCTTTTTTTTTCCATTTTGTATTTTGATAAATGTGCAAGACTTGAGACTTTGGCCAGAAGAGTGATTGAATTCTCTAACCATGGCTTAGTCTTAGTAAGAGCCTGGAAGACATGAATGTTAAGAGCTATGAGGATTGTGAAGACCCAGCTCAAGAGGTTTAAAAGGGAAAAACATTAAAGACTGGGCTAAAGACCATTCTAGTGAAATCTTGGTAAAAAATGTTGCTGCTCCATTTTAGGGTTGTAAGAGACTTGGCTCTAGGGGGGTTCCCAGGTGTCCACAGGGATGTCCACAGCTAGGTCCTTGGGCATCAGAGAAGGTGCCTGAACTGGCCTTCTTCCATAGCCACACTGATTAATATCTTGCATATCACCATAGAACCTTCATCCAGCAATGCATGAAGATAGAGACAGAGACCCACACTAGAGCACTGGACTGGTCTCTCAAGGACCAGATGAAGAGCAGAAGGAGGGAGAACATGAGCCAGGAAGTCAGGACTGCAAGGGGTGCGTCCACCCGCAGAGACAGTGGGACTGATCTAATGGGAGCTCACCAAGGCCAGCTGAACTGGTGAACGAGCACGTGATCAGACTGGACTCTGAATGTGGCTGACAAGGAGGGCTGACTGAGAAGCCAATGATAATGACACTGGGTTTTGATTCTACTGCATGTACTGGTTTTTGGGAACCTAGTCTGTTTGGATGCACACCTTCCTAGACCTGGATGGAGCGGGGAGGGCCTTGGACTTCCCACAGGGCAGGGTATCCTGACTTCTGAGTGCACTAGAGAGAAAGGGAGAGGGGAAGGGGAAGAACGGGAGGGAAATGGGAGGAGAGGAGGTGGAAATTTTTAATAAATAGCTAAATAAATAAAGCAGATTTTAAAAAAAAGAATGTGGTTGCCTTCTCTCCTTATCCTATGTATTTGTCTGAGACAAAACTGAAAAGTAGAGAACTAATTTTTTGGCAGAGGAAATTTCAAGACACCTTCGAATTGACTCTGTTATGTGGTTATTAGTAATTTAACTTATCCACCCATTCTTAATCATTCATTATTCTATACTGAAAAAGTACAAGTGGTGCATAAAGAAATTCAAAATGCAGTTTGAAGTAAAAAAGAGCACCAGGAAATTTAAAGCAATATCCAAAGCTGATGCGGAAAGAGATGTGGCAATCAAGGCAAGACCTAACATACATTTGAGTAATATTACTTAGAAATTGATATTTTTTTTGAAGTTGGTCTTTAATTTGCATTAAGTGAGAGGCAAAAATGTGACACTGAATCAAAATTCTACTTCAACTACCTCATTTAAATATTTCATACCAACTTGGTGCAATGAAACTATAAAGCTAAAACAATATAAAATATATTTTTAAACATTAACAGAAATTGCTAATTTATGAACTACGCAGATTTATCAATAATTTTAATAAGCAAATATTTGTAAAACAAAAGTGGTTTGGTAACAATAGGACTGATGAGCTGGAATGTACTGTGTCCAGTTTTTTATGCAAGATCTCTGTTATGCAAAACCAAACCACGTATGTATACAAGAACTCTCTGGAAATATCTCCACTGTTAACAACTGTAATTCTATACTATACATGATGTTTGTTACAAGGACCTAATAACATAGTTTCTTCTCTTCATGATCACAATTAAATATAAAGCCAACAGGAATAATCATCCCTGCTAACAAAATCATTTTATCTGAAAGAGTTTGCTTTGGTATGCTTAAAAAGAAATTCATTCAGTTGTATTTGATTCTTCCTCTGTCATATGCACATTTATTGAAAAGAATGAGCTGAAAGTCTTTTAGTATAAATGCAACTATATAAAATACACACATATTAATATTTGTTAATTTGTTTTTTAAAATGATGTTAGTATATTTAGATTATGCATACTGAATATTGAAGATAATATAAATATATTAATAGCAAATAAGCATAGTTCATAATACATAAGATAAGGAGTCAATCTCTGTCTCAGGAATGGAAAAAGTGCAGTATTTTTACATAATGAAGTACTATTATTTCTTTAGATAAGAATGAAAGTTGAACAGTAGAAGCTCCTGGATGAAACTGAAAGCATGTAAAGGAAAAAACTAGATACATTTATTTCATTAATGTAAGTTAAAAATGTAGTTTTAATTTTTTAAATTTTTTTTTAATAAAAATTTCTCCCTCCTCCCCGCCTCCCTTTTCCTTTCCCCTCCCCCTCCTCCTCCCCCTCCTCCCCCTTCTTCTCCAATCCTAAGAGCAGTCAGGGTTCCCTGCCCTGTGGAAAGTCCAAGGTCCTCCCACCCCAATCCAGGTCTAGGAGGTGAGCATCCAAACAGGCTAAGCTCCCACAAAGCCAGTACATGCAGTAGGATCAAAACCCAGTGCCAATGTCCTTGGCTTCTCAGCAGCCCTCATTGTCCGCCATGTTCAGAGAGTCCAGTTTTATCCCATGATTTTTCAGTCCCAGTTCAGCTGGCCTTGGTGAGCTCCCATTAGATCAGCCCCACCGTCTCAGAGGGTGGGTGCACCCCTTGTGGTCCTGACTTCCTTGCCATGTTCTCCCTCCTGCTCCTCATTTGGATCTTGGGAGCTCAGTCCAGTGCTCCAGTGTGGGTCTCTGTCTCTATCTCCATCCATGGCCAGATGAAGGTTCTATGGTGATATGCAAGATATTCATTACTATGGCTATAGGATCGGGCCATTTCAGGCTCTCTCTCCTCACCTGCCCAAGGACCTCGGGGCCATCTCTCTGGACCCCTGGGACCCACTCTAGAGTCAAGACTCTTGGGGAGCAGGGAAGTATATATCTTAATTAGTTTTAATTTTTTAAAAGTATTTACTATAGGACGAAAACATGTTTGACCCGATAAAGACTGAATAATGGAAGAGTCAATTTGATCATTCTGTCATGTATACTTGTATAGAAATAGCACATTGAAGCTCAATAATAAAGACGAGTCATGTTTTTTTGTCAGGAATAAAATAAAATAAATAAAAATGATATTCTTAATAAAGAAAAATTTGCAAGCCAAGCAATGTAGTTCATATCTGAATTCTCGCCTTAGGCAGTAGAGGCAGCAGGATTGTGACAGGGCAAACCTTTTTTGTTCACAATGAGTGTAAGGTGAGACTCAGTTTCCTTGTGACACTCTCTGAATCATAAAAAGGGATTATCGATATAATTTAAGTACTGATATTTTATATTTTCATATTTCTGAGGGTATAAATAAGTTTAAATGATCCTTTACTCGATAATTTCCATAAAAATCTCAGTATCTTAAATGTGAACAAAGTTTTATTTCCATGGCCTACAAAATAATATTAAATAAAATTTTCTGTCAAATTAGTATATGACATATGGCAATATTTAATAAGCGATAACAATTTTTGTTTTTTCTCTTTTAGAAAAATTAAGGTTTCAAGGTAAGACCAGTTTGGTCTGCTGGTAACCTTATGAATGTGTTGTAACTTTGAGAAAAATATCCCAGTCTCTTCTACATGTATACTGATGCTGCATGTGTCTCAGGAAGACAATCACAAGGGCCTGGAGACACTGCTATTCCTGATTCCTGAAGATGATGCTGTTCTATTGGCTATCATCATGATGCTGAGTTTATAATAAAAGCAGAAGTCATAACATAAAGGAAAAACCCGTTTCATTTTTTCCAATGTAAAATCGTGCCTATTAATAAAAATATGTGAATTAATATGATAAATGCTGTCCTTCGATTAGCTAGTGATAAGTTTTAAAAATGTTTAATGTGAAAATGCTGTTCTCAATTAAAAATCAATAAATTGCACTATTCCTCTGTGTCTCAGTAGTAGCTTTCCAATGAACCTGTAACTGGTACTAAAAAAATAAGAATTGAACATATCATTTCACTACCATCATTTTCAAATTCCTTATATTCTTTTCTCACTATTTGTGTTGATAATAATTGGTCTAAATATTTATTATTTAACAGTCTCTTAATACTTATATTTTATTTTTATGACTAAGTCCTATGAAAAATCATAAATATTTACAAATTATTTTATCCATTCACAGTTTTTCTTAGGAATACTCAAATATTTAGTGCTGTTCTTCCATCTCTGTTGTTAGAAGAGAGTGTGACCTTACTTTAAGGAAATCTCAAATATAAAGAAGATGTATGTGCAGAATAGGCTTAGACAATGATACTAAGACTGAGGCGCTGTTCCGAATGCCCAACTTTTGTGCCGTTGTGACATTTGATTGCTGCCTGAGATGGTGTTGCTGCTGTTGTTTTGTATTTATACGATAGACTAGAATTTGTGTTTTAAATGTGATTTATTTGTTTAACTCTTAATGCAGTTTCCATTTGATGTAATAGTACTCTGACCCAATTGAGTTTAATAAAATTTAAGTTAGTATCAATTATCAAACATATTGATAAATGAAACAAAGTCTTCCCTAGGTGCAAATTTTATGTTGCTAATCAGCTAGGGAAGAACTAGATTGAATAGTATTCAACTAATTCTTAAAGCATATATAACTAAAAATACTTTCTTACTTATGCATATACGCTCCTCCAGGAAACAATAAAATTGTTGTTATTTACTAAAAATTGAAATTTCTATTTCATGCTACATCTATGTATCACATTCTTGAGTTTGTCTTGTATTTTTGTGATAAAATACTTCAACTGTCTAAATAGTAGTTTACCTTCCATGTAGAGGAGCAGCCATAATCTTGATTTAGGGAATGTCTGTTGTTTCTTTTGATTCATAATATATTATCAAGTTATCTGTTATGTTTGTTTTTCCCATTTTTAAAGACAAAAGACATTATTAGAAATTAATTCTTTTATTTATTTTAAAATTTCTTCATGTCTAGAACAGAGCAATAAACTATCTTTCTCAGTATCTCTTTAAGGGGAAAATTTATTTTGACCATTGAATTCACACAATTGTCATGGATGGATTCAATTATTCAATACATTATGGTTGCCTTAAGCTCCTTAAAATTTAGTGGTATATTGAAAGATAAGGAAAATATGTAGGAAATGATAAAAATCGCAGAAATAAAGAAGAACTGTTTCAAAAAAAAGAAAATAAAAAAATCATCAGAGAAAAGATTGGAAAATAATGAAAGGGATAAATAATGGGGACTATATTTATTTGAACATACATTTGTGTGATATCTTCTGAATGGACTGAAAAACTTATTTCATCTCTCTGAACATAAAGCATATCAAATATGACAGATGTACCTTTAAAGATCATTGCTAAAACAGTAAAATTAAAATAAAATGAGAACAAAAGAATAAGAACATAAAGAAGGTGTTAATTGAGAGATGCACTCTGGGAGTCATTGGTAAAATAGGACATATGATATTCAAATTATAAATTTTCAGTGCAAGTTTTATAGATTTTTAATGAGCTTTAATATTTTAAAGAATAAAAACACACAACCAGCACATTTTTCTTTCATATTGAAAGGTGGTATAAAGTACATTTTACAGTTTATGGTATATTAGAAGTGGTAACCAGATGATCAGAATGGTACTTAAATATGTGGGATGAATAATATTGGAGGCCGATTATGATAGAAGAAATAAATAAGGGTTATGAAGAAATACAAAGTGATATTTTGTGTTAGTGGAAGAGTTAGCAGATAATACTATTTCTACAGTATCTACTTCAAAATGATGAAGACCAGACAGTATAAGGAGTCAAAAGAAAGAGAGATATTTTGAAGTTATGTGAACACTTTTATCAGGAGTTTTTTTTTTATTTTAAAAATGTACAGAATCTCAAGTTTTCAGGCATACTTGTTTATTATAGCAGTACATGACATATGCTGGAAAGAGCAAATTGAACAAAACCACAAAACTAAACTGGGAGGACATAAGCACCCTGTAATTCCCTTGAGAAATACACATGCAGTGGTTTCTCAGAAATGTGGTTTTTTTTACTTGAGGCATAATGAGATTTTTCGGCTGAAGAAAAAGAACTCAGGCAAAAAATATTATGTGAGCATGGATTTAGAACACTTATGAAAAAAAGAATTTTTCAGAATACAGGTTAGTTAACAAGTTAGAAGGACTGTGTGCATGTATAATCTTTTAGAAAACACTGCTTAAAGAATTTATAAATGAATGGGATATTCATTTGTGTGAAATCTATGCAAGTCAGGTCTTCTACATTATTACAGCATAGTCAAAAGTTAAAATCATTTTTCTTCAGAGTTAAGGCCTGGATAGTAGATGGGTTAGTTGGTTTGCCAGTTTTCCCTCATAAATACCCACAGGGTGAGCTCCCAACATTGCCCTGGCTAGCTCACACAATGCAGTATATGCAATATATTCAGTAAAGGAAAGGGAGGGGACAGTTTTCCTGCTCTCAACCCCTACGCACCAGCTCATGTGTAGCAAACACCAGGGCCAGATTTAATATTTTTCCAAGATGAGGTGCAGGGCCTACTCTCTTGCGTGCTTTAGTTACTGAGGTGCAGGGCTAGCCAGCTCTCCCACTCTCAGGCCCCCAAGGCCAGCTCTCTTTCATGCTGTAGGTGACAAGGAGCAGAAGGAAAGGACAGTTTTTCCTCATCCATGCCACCAAATATCAGATGAAGGGGAGTAGGGCTAGGTCTCTGCCTCTCATACCCTTAGGACAAACTTACCTGAGCTCCCACCAACCGATTCAACTCCAGTATGCGGCCCAGATCAGGGGCAAGACCCACACTACAAAGTGTTGCAGCCAGTGAGGGTCAGGTTCAGCTCTCAACTCTTTTGTGCCCCTGAGACCAACTTTCCTGCCTGTCACAGGTGGCAAGGAGGGAGGGGGAGAAGTTAATGGAGCATCCCTATCTCACTCATGCTAGCACATGCCAGACAATTAATGAGGCTAGCGCTCATACTCTCACTCCCTCTGGACCAACTCACCCTCACCTCTGCCAGCATGGTCTGATCTTCTGTGTCCACGCCTAGATGACACCATGGCCCTATGCTGAAAAAGAGACTACTCAGATATATATGGCTGCAGTAGCATCACGGCCCTTAGAAACTTACAAAGTCCTAGGTGGTATCCTAGATGCTGATTGTCCAGGTGGTTCTTAGTGGCAACATGGGCCATGGAAAATCAACACAGACTCTGACTACAGTTGGACCACATACCCTGACATGGTCCTTGTCAACATCCTGGACCATAATGTCAACATGTCCCTGGTTGGCTATGCAGGTAACAGATTGTCATGAATGTAGTGACTTCATGATGCTCAAACACCAACATGGCCTCAGATGGTAGTCTAGTCTCTAGTAATCTTCATGGTGTTTGATGACAACAAGTCTCTAGTACATTGACATAGTGACCCCTGCTGTAGCTGGGCCACGAACCCAGCCATGGACCAGTCCATATCATCGCCCAGTCTATAACTCAGTCTCGATAAAGCCATGGTCCTGGTGGGCAGTGCATGTCACTCATGTCTGTATTTCTCTGGCAGTAGCATGACCCTCAGACAACAAACTTGTAGCAGTTGGTGGCCCAGATTCTCAACATCTCTGAGTTCTTTGGTGGCAATATGAATAACTTCAAGTTCTTGGTCATTCATGTAGTTTGGATATGCAGTCCATCTTGTAGAGCGGGCCTAAGTCATCTTAGTTGGTTACTCCCACAAAATTTTTTTGGGGGGAACAAACTACTCTTAGGACAGTCTATATATCCAGCAGTCGATGGCCCAAAGTAAACAAACTCTAAGATATTTTTGGAGGTTCATTGATTTATAATATCATATAATGATTTAAAAAAATTATCTTGTTTTTACTTTATTATTTTATTCATGAACCTGTTCTCTCTTTTTGCATACAGGTGCTTTGCATATGATTATGGTTTTCAAGCTAATACTTTTATGTGATTTCTAAGTGTCCAAATGTGTGGGTTTCTTTTTATTCAGAATTCTCTTGCATTCAATTTCTTATGTTTGTTGTTTTGCATTTCTAATGTGTTCATTGATTTTGACCTATTATATTATTTTTTTTTAATTTTTATCCCTTAGAAGTCTGTTTTCTAATGATAGACTTTAGGATTGGAAGAACCAGATTAAAGGGGATGTAGTAGGAACTTGGAGAATTAGAGAGATAAGAAGCTGTAATCAGGATATATTTTGAAACAATACTATTTTCAATAAATGTAAAAAGTTTAAAGTGTTTTAAGTCAAAACATAATTACATATTGTGCCCCTTTTCATGCCTCCAGCTACTCTCTTTTTCCTTTCCCCTGTACCCCATCTATCAAATAATAGTTTCATTTTATGTTAAGGTTTTAATGTATTTATATGTGCATACTTGTATATATGAGTATCTAATGAGGCTAATTCTCTTCCGAGTAGTCACCAATTGCCTGTAATTCTTTGTCTAGAGGTGGGAATGTGCAGAATTTTCCCCTTGCATGTTCTTATGTCCATTGATCTTTCCATCATTTTATTCATATATATGCAGTGCATTCTAATAGACTGTTTTATGGAGACATCCCAGTATTCTAGTGTTTACTATCTTTCCAAACCCACTTTTAGGATATTTCCTGAACTGTTAGCTACAGGTATTGTCAATATAGCACTTGTTTGCCTTTCAGAGATTGAGAGCAGGGACCTATTGTTGAGAACATCACAACTCAGGACATAAGACTTGGTGATTATTGCTGGATCTAAGAGAGACATACATGGATCTAATCTACATAGGAATTAGCAAAAGAAAAGATCTTCTGAGTAAACTGAGAGCATGCTGACCTTGTAAGAGGGTTGAAAGGGAGGGGAAAGGCAGGGAATGGAGCAGAGAAAATGTAGAGCTCAATAAAAATGAATAAAAAACAAAACAAAAAAATGAAAAGGAAAGTCTTGAATAATTTGCAATTGATTACATATGTAAAAGAACAATACAAATGGATCTTTAGTATAAATTTAATTTAATAAAACTATGCCATAAAAGGAGAAAAAGTAAATAGCTCTTTTTCATAGAGGGAAATAACAAGTTTTAACCTATGTATTTAATTACTGTATGAATTATAATATGTGTTCAATCATTAGTGCAGATCCAGCTTGAGAGTATTTCTAATTATTTTACCAAGAACCTTCTATTCATTTTACATACCAACCACAGTTCCTTCTCCCTCACATCCTTTTATCCCCCTCCAACCTTTTTCCAGAATCCAACCGCCATTCACTCCTATGAGGGTAAGGCCTCTCATGGGGAGTCAACAAATCCTGGCACAGTTAGTTGAGGCAGGATCAAGCCCTTCCCCCTGAATCAAAACTGAGAAAAACACCCCACGATAGGGAATGGACTCTAAAAAGCCAGTTCAAACACCAGGGAGAAATTCTAGTCCAACTGCCAGGTATGCCTCAAACAGTGGAAGCTACAAAACTGTTGTCCACATGCAGAGGACTAAGTTCTGTCCCATGCAGGCTCCCCAGCTGTCTGTCTAGAGTTCAGAAGGTCTCAAGATTCAGGTCACCCTCTCTGTCAGTTACCAATTCTGAACTTAATACCCTCCCTCCTTGCTCATATAATCTTTCCTCCCTTTCTTCAACTGAACTTCTGGAGCTTGGTCTGGTGCTTGGGTATGGATCTCTACATCTGCTTCCATCAGTTACTGGATAAGGGCTCTGTAATAACACTTAGGGTAGTCACCAATCTAAGGCCATCTCAGGCACACTTTCTGCTATTGCTAGGAGTTTGAGCTGAGGTCATCCTGGGAATTTCCATAGCACCAAGTTTTCCCTTAACCCCATATCCATCAAGATAATATGAAAATTATTTTATTCATTTTTCTGAGAATGTTTTTGATGAATGATGTTAAGCTCATGTGCATTTCATTATTGTGACAACTTTGTTCTTTGTGTTCATATATACTCATTGTATATAGAAGTATTCTTCATAAAATTATTTTCTTACAAGGAAATATAGATCTCATACCCTCTCCTTTCTATTTCTGCCACTTGACTCCTCCTGTTAATTCCCTTTACAGCCCCTATATTGATTTTCTCCATATATAGATATATGGTTTTTGTCATCTGTATAAAATTTAGGGTTGGTAAATGAAAGAACTCTTAATATTATTTGTCTCACAGAGTCTTGTTTGTCTCACTTAGTTCATTTCTTCTTGGCTAAAATTCCTGTATTAAAAAATTTGGTTAAAATTCTGACTCTGCAAATTAAATTTCAATTGTATAAATTAAGAGAAGATTCAAAAGTGCTTCTTAATGGTGGTTTCAAACAAAAAAATTTATTGTCCTATCTAGATAAAAAAACTAAGAAAAATTAAAAAAAATCACACATAAAAGATTTCAAAATCAACTGTCCTTTATGACACATGATGAACAGATTTAACTTATAAAAATGTTTTTGCTAATCAGTTAGAAAAGTAATGTGTACACAAAATTTTACTATTCCTTTGAAAATGGAAACTGACTCCATCTGAATTATATTTGTCTTAGAGTAATATTTTTAATATTTTGTCAAAATGACATTTATATTACAAATGAATTATTTTGTGGTAGCTGTATTCATTTTCCACAAATCAAATTTTTGAAAGCTACCTAGCCAATATGGCATATTTACCTGTATTCCAGTATTTTGACAGGATTACATATTTTGCCAGTTCAGTTTTCTCCTCTGTGTTTAGAGGACTCAGTGATCAGTGATTCTTCTGTTTGCTTTAACTGACATTCTTCATTCTCTCTCCTAGGATTTTTATGAAGAATGTAGTCACCACCATTTTCTTTTAATTTAGACTGTGATTTGCTCTGCATCATTGCCGTCACATTCCTGTTATCTCTGCATGGTTTTCTCTAAGAATTCTATTTCTTTGATCTTTGAATCGTTTAAACTGATTTTGCCAACATGTCCTCTTTTAATCTTACCCTGGTTTCCCTTTTTGTTGTAGCTGTTGATATTCCAGTCTGGTTTTTTCCTCTATCAAAAGGAAACGATTCACTGTCCTACTTTATTTTATGATGAAAGATATTAAATTAATATTATTTTCAAAAAATTTCAAACTTTAAAACTTTTAATGATATATGCTAGTCAATTAGTGTAATGCTGGATGCATTTAATTATGAGGTGTCCCCACATACTGATTGAAGTTTCTCACATGAGAGACGAGCTGTTTCATGCACAGACTGCCTTTGCAGGGGGAAAATGCAGCCTTTTCCAAAGCACACACCTGGCAGAGGGAGTGTTCACTGTTGATAATAGTGTGAAAAGCAATCCTAGTCATTCCGGTTAAAAACGTTGTCTTTTTCTCATTTGTGTTCTTAAGCATACACCTCAAATCCTGTTTACAGCTCTGATAGTAGCATTTATTACAGTTCAAAATTTTATTGAATAAACTCATAAATTAGAGTAATTTAATGGAATAATAACTCCGACATAAAACACTCTCAACAGCAAAAAAATCTAGGCCACACACCCAACAGTCATTCCTGCAGTCAACAAGACTGCCCATTGCCTTCCTTTGTTGGACATGAGGTGATTTCAATCAATTTATCAAAAATGAGACATAAATATAATTTTATGTATTTCATATTCATAATTCTGATAAATGACTTTGTTAGATATTAGCAAGTAGTAGTAATATAATAAGCTTATTTTGCCATATTCTGTCTGTATTACTTTCCTATTTAAAAATATAATTTATTATGTTGATAAAATCTTCCTGTGAGAAATGTTGTTTCTATGACCTGTCTCTTAAAGATGATTATCTACAGGGCTTGCTGCTGTGTGAGGAAATAAAAGGAGAGACTTGCAGATGTAGAATGACAACTCTTTTGTACAGACCAAAGAGGCAAGAAATGTGCCAGGAATATTGACCTGTAGGAAAGTGAATTTTTATTTGTGTTAATGCATATTTACTTAATAATATGCATTAATAAATATTCAAATATACAACTCATAATAGTTTGTTCAAGATTACTAAAGAATTTTGTTATCATTATACTTACTATTTGTAGTGAGTCTGTTAAGGGATAAAATTGTAGTAGTATGGAAGAGAGTATTGCTGAGAGCACTGTAGATTGTGATATTTAAACTCAAGAGGTTTCAGAGGAGAAGAATAATAGTAAGCATCCCTGAGATCATGCTTGTGTTATTTTAGTGAGGAATATCGCTGCTTCTGTCATGTCCAAAATAACAAAACAAACAAAACAAAACAAAAACACCTTCCTGAGACTAGATTGAAGAGTTTTACATTTTGCCTTTAGATTTCCATACTGTTGACTAAATTTTGTTGTATGTATATTCTGCATCAGTCCTTTATTATGATGAATGGTGCATTGATATTCTTTCATAAAATCTACATATTTATTCTTCCTATGAGTCCTGAATGGTTTTTGATAAATATTGTCCAATATGGGATATGTATAAGTTTTATTATTAATAAAGAAGATGCATTATAATTACAAAATACTTTTCAGGGATTTGTTGACCAATTACTTAACCTTGTAATGACAATAAAGAGGAGAAAAATATTTGTGTTTAATTAAAGTGTCATAGTAACATTGGTCAAAACTGGTTTTGAGATTTATTTCTTTCCTTCATTCTGACTTTTGTAGACAATGGTAATTCTAACTGTAAAAATCATTATGCCTTATGTACATAGAACTCACATTTTGGTAGGTTTCTCACTAATTCTTTTATGCAAAGAAACTGAGGTTTGGCTGAAATAAATTATTTCTGTGTTCTTAACAGATGATTGAAACTCAAGAATGAAGCCCAAGAAATGTGCTCTATAGAAGGAACAGAAGGTCTAGAGCTTTTATCAGGGTGGGTAATTCTGAGCTGTAGACAGGAAAGGACAATTTGAGAAACAGAAACAATGAAGAACTAGGAACTGTGTGGATGGCAATTGTTTACTTTAGTGATGAATCCTAAACTTTCCTGAGGCTTTAAATTCTCATTAGGCTCTGCAACATGGCCCGCTACACAATCTGAATTAGTTTGCTTCCTATGTGTGGAAAATAAAGAGGAATAATATTGGGGGCAGAAATAGAGGGGTAGAGATGGGAAAATGTGAGACTGGAGATGGCAAAAACAGTATTATTGGAAAGGTGCATGAAAACCTATAATATTGTAGCACAAGGAAAAAGTACAATAACATATATTGATTATAATACAAATATAATTTATAAGATATACATAATATAATAACATTCAATAATATGTACATAAATTCTCTCTAATAGTACTACATATACACTCTACTATTTGCATTTTTACACTCTGTACATATCCTTTATATCTGTATAGAACGAGTATTATAACAAAGAACAGGAGTTATACTGGGGACTAAAAATGTAGTAAGGAATAGGGGAAAGGAGAGGTTAGGATACTTAATTAAAAGATGATTGTAGAAGACATAATAATCTACTATTGTGTAAACTAATTGAAAATACAATTTTAAAAACATTTGAAAGTGATAGCCCACATTGTTGACAATAAGTGCTCCATAAGACACAGTTAATTAAATAAAAATCTCTCTGCTAGGCATTCCTATCAGTTATTTATAAGGGGTTTCTCAGAGGTCACGATAACCATGAGGAAACAGTGTCCACTGAACACAACAAGGCAGGTACAAAAATGCCCTGAACAGTGGTTAGTACAACATTCCCAAATTGAAGTCAAACCAAATCCCAGCATAGAGGATGGGGTGAATATGCAGTTCAGCACCAAGCAGAGTGCTTTTTGGTAATTAATAGCTACTGGGTGAAGGAGGTCAGATTTCTCTAAGACTGTAACGCTCATAGCTTGTTCATGTTCCAGTTAAAGACTACATCATAAAGGATGCTTAAGTAGTACAAATGTGACTTGGTGGGTTACACATATAAAAAATAGAGAACACCGGGGCTGGAGAGATTGCTCAGAGGTTAAGACTATTGCCTGCTCTACTAAAGGTCCGGAGTTCAATTCCCAGCAACCATATGGTGGCTCACAGCCATCTGTAATGGAGTCTGGTGCTCTCTTCTGGCCTGAGGGCATACACACAGACAGAATATTGTATACATAATAAATAAATGAATATTTAAAAAAAATAGAGAACACCAAGTTGATTTAATAGGAAAAGGACTCCGGATATAAGAGAAGGTGTGACCGAGTGGTGAGTATTTTTAAAACATATGTGAAATTCCCCCAAAAAATTATAAAAAATTAAAAGTTGTTCACATTGAAAAGACCAATTTTATTCCTTATTTTAACAAAACTAATAACAAAGTGAAATTTCAAAATAAATATTTACATTTTAACTTTTCATTCATATCATTATCTGCTACAAACAATTTAAAAACCTTTTAAGGATTATTTTTAGTCATATCTGTCAGAGGTCAAGGATTTCTGCCCATTTCAAAATAAGGACCCAACCAATCATAAGCAGTGAGTATGAGCTAAAACTCTTTAAAAAGTTCATTTATATTCATATGTCTGTGTATGTGACTTTGTGACCACTATGTGTAAATGATGAAGGGAAGCAGGAGACTGAAGAATAGCTGCAGTTGAAAAAAAAGTTGGAATGAGTCACATTGATGACTCATTTTGGTACTGAAATCTGAGCTTCCGTTCTCTAGAATAGCCTCAAGCTTTTAACTGCTCAGCCATCTCTTCAACTCTGTGTAAGATATTTTAATTAATTTTTACTTTCATATCTTAAAATAATACAACTCAAGAGAAGACACAGTATTAATTGGAAATTTGAACATTATAAATGATATGATAATTTAAAGCAGCATTTATGATTTGAGGATTTGACAAGATTAAATTCTTTGACTTCTTTATCGGAATTACCCCATAAACAAGCAAAAATACCCAATTGGTTTTCTTGATCACATTTATTTTTTTTTAAATATACATGAATGGAATCAATATATATATATATAGCTTATTATTTGTTAACAATTAAAATAAACTCAATATGAAAATCCTCAAATTTTAAAGTTTGAGAAAGGTCAGTATACTCATATACCCTGACTTTCATCATCCCTAGTGTGGTAGTTTAAATGAAAATCATCTGATAGGCTCATTGAGACTTGAACTACTCGGAGTAGTTGTGGTGTTGTTGGAAAAAATGTGTCACTGGGGTGGACTTTGAAGTTTCAGAGTTCAAATCAAGCCTAGTATGTCTTCCTAATGCCACTGGGTCTAGGTGTAGAACTGTCAGCTTCCTCTCCGGCACCATGTTTGTCTATAAGGCATTATAGTTCGCACTATGAGGAAAATGGATGAAACTCTGAACTGTGGACCAGCCTCAATTACATGTTTTCCTTTATAAGAGTTGTTGTGATCAGATTGTCTCTTCACAGCAATCCTAACTAAGGCACCCACCAATTAGTGAGATCAATTTTCTATAGTCTTAGCTGAATATGACTTGCCAGTACACTTTCTAGAAAAAATTAAGGTGATTTTCCTATCTTGTCTATTTCACACTGCTTTTATTCATTCAACAAGTAGCAATTCTAAAGAATCTCTCTGAACATGGCGAACAATGAGGGCTGATGAGAAACCAAGGACAATGGCACGGGGTTTTGATCCTACGCAATGTGCTGGTTTTGTGGGAGCCTAGCCAGTTTGGATGTTCGCCTTCTTAGACATGGACGGAGGGGGGAGGACCTAGGACTTTCCACAGGGCAGGGAACCCTGACTGCTCTTTGGACTGGAGAGGGAGGGGGAGAGGAGTGCGAGGAGGGGGAGAAGGGTGGGAGGAGGGGGAGAAGGGTGGGAGGAGGGGGAGGGAAATGGGAGGCTGGGAGGAGGTGGAAACAAAAAAAAGTAAAAAAAATTTAAATAAAAAATATAAATAAATAAATAAACAAAGTAAAAAAAAAGAATATTGGTCTAGCAAAACACACACCAAATATTTAACATATTCTAGGAAGTGATTGATTTTTATTTATGTTTTATCTAATTCATTTAGGAATTTAATTAATATCAATAGTCCAGTAAAATTATTTTGAATTCAGCTCTAGCATTTTTTATGGAAGTAGGAAATCCTCATAAAACTTTCTCCTAAAGACATTTTATACATGGCTTGTTATTATTTCATCTTATTACCTATTTATTTGGTGTTTGAAAAACTTTCTTTTCTATAGAATTATGGACACAAATATTGACAAAATTAAATTTAAAGAAGCTTTATTAGCTTTACTTTTAATTTTTGGAAGACTTTTACAGCATGTTCAGTTTCTAGTTGTAGAATGTGTATTGTTTGGCTTTAGTTCACTGAACTGTGAAGTGTGGGTGGGCATCTGATCCTACTAAGAGATACTTTTCTCATCATCCCTGAGGAGCAATCTGTTCATGTTCAAAATAGCTTCGCTTTTTTGTGCCCTGTGGTTCTAGGTATGAGACATATGGACTCTATTTCTATGTGTATCTTAGCCTGCAACTCAAATAAAAATAGTTTTCTTCCTCCTGTTTATCATCACAACAAAGAAAAATATCATTGTGAATCTTGTCATTAAAAATCTACCTTCTCTTTAAATAGTGTTTTTAATGACATATAGCCTTACATATTACAATAAAAAGAATATTTCTAAGTTTAACATTTGGATATTTTACAACCTTACAATAGTTTATAAATTGAAATTTTAAAAATGCGTGACAGTTTATTAATTTTACATGATTAGAACACTTCAAAAGTTCTATAGCATTTACTTTGAAAAGTTAATAATTTAAAAAATTAAGATACTCAAAAATGTTTATGTCTAGCCTCATATTTTACTGGGAATGAAATAAAAAACAGAAAAGCATCAAGCAAATTTGAGCATAAGATATTTCTTAAATAAAACAAAAATTTGATAGGCTATGGAAATATTATTTGAAATCTCTCAGAAGCTGTATATTATTTACAAAATAAATCTTTTTTTTTCATTTCCCAAGTATTGAATGATGATGTCTTAAGATTATCTGAGTGGAAAGGTCATATAATTTTGTCAAATCTCTAGGAGAAATTTTTTTTCATCTTAAAAGTTCAGGTTATGAAAAAGTGTGTTCAGATGTTTTAATTTAACAGAAAACTCTTGACTAATTTCTCTTGCAAAGCACTGTGTGTATCTCAGTGCTTTAGTGTCAGATGTTTCTCCAGAGAACAGGTTTATAATGTGACATTTAAGTATCTCCCAGCATCATACAGACCTAGATTTAGGTCTGTGGCCCTTTTGAGGAACTAAGATTAAGGTATATCCTTCATTGGCCCACTGAAGGATAAAAGAGGCTCTAGGCAGATTATTGTACTTTTCCCGTAGACGTATAAGATGGTCAAATTCCTGCTTCTCCTGTAATTTCAAACACTTGATGTGCTGCACCCATAACTTGGTGGGGGATGCTTGGTATGAGGAATGACTATATTGGAAAACAATTAGCTTATGTGTCTTTGGGTTATTTGATACTACAGCGTCCAAACTAACCAATTCTGACAGACAAACTTTCAGAGTTTGTCTTTGTCATTCAAAATCATATTAATTATTCTGGATTCCAGGTCACCTCTCTCACTGAGGAAGCCTCTCTCTCTCTCTCTCTCTCTCTCTCTCTCTCTCTCTCTCTCTCTCTCTCTCTCTCTCTCTCTCTCTCTGTCTCTCTCTCTCTCTCTGTCTCTGTCTCTGTCTCTCTCTCTCTCTGTCTCTCTCTCTCTCTCTGTCTCTCTCTCTCTCTCTCTCTCTCTCTCTCTCTCTCTGGCTCTCTCTCTCTTTCTCTGGCTCACGTACTCCTGCACCCCCCTCTGGGACCATTGTGTGGGTATATGGTTGTGTATGTGTGTGTTTCTGTTTCCAAGAAAACTCTGTCAATAGCTCTTTTCTTTATATCTTCTGCTTTAAAATTGTGGAGATAAAGAGCACATTTCTGAAACCCCAGATTACATTATCAAGACTGCACCAGATTTTAATGGTCATTTAAAAATTCCCAGGTGTTTTCAGTTCTGTTTCACTCCCCTTTATATTTTCAATAATGTGTATTTTATCACTACTACTATCATTCATCTAAAATACAGATATCGCCTCTAGATTCTCTAAAGAATTTACTCAGCACGTACATTTTTCTTTTCTCTATCTTATCTGTGCCTTCTCTTTTTTATAACCAATCTCAATGTAGCTTAACTTATAGAATTTAAATTTTAATGTGGAACCTTGTGAGAGATTTGTTTTATCTGATATTTTATTTACTGTATTCATGATGCATATCACATGGTAATGTTCAGTTAGTAATTTATATCATTACATTCTAGAAATTTTATTATATAAAGTCGATTCAAGAAAATAATAAATCTTCAGGAAATTAATGATTAGTCTGAATAACAAGTAAAGTATTAAAGTCTACAGGTCAAATTACAGCAAATGTTGTGTGTGACTATTGAAACCATGATATACTCCTACCTTCAGGAAGGACCTGAAAATCATCTCTTCAACTTAATTACAAGCAAAAAAGCAGAACAGACAGAAAATTTAAAATGTTTGTTTCTATTTCTATAGAAAAATAATCCATATCCTTGTTTCTTTCAGAGCTATAAAATCATTTACATCAAAGAAATGCAAACTAAATATTCATCTATAAGCACCAAATATTTTTTATTGCCAATACACAAGCTTTAATTAACTTAATGATACACAATAATAGAAATTTATATGGAAAGCAATGAATGAAGGAATTGAAATTTTTATTTTTCCTTCAGTATAGTATTTGTCTTTTTAAAAAATTAATTAGTATGGGAATTACAAACACAAATTTAAGATGAACACATTCCACAATCAGAAAGGAAACATGTAGCTTACCCTGAGTACAATCCAAATTTTCATGCAAAATGTCCCCTTCCCCATTTACACAACTAACTGAATATTGAATATCAACCTTGATTGGATATTTGAAATTCTAAAACCTGAAAGAAACACATTTTTTAAATTTATTTTTTTTATTGAAAATTTTCACCTTCTTCCCTCCTCCCACTTTTCTGCCCTCCCCTCAGCCTCCCTCCCCCTTCCTCTCCAGTCCAAGGAGCAGTCAGAGTTCCCTACCCTATAGGAAGTCCAAGGTCCTCCCTGTTTCCCCCAGGTCCAGGAAGGTGAGCATCCAAACAGACTAGGCTCCCACAAAGCCGGTCCATGCAGTAGAATCAAAACCCAGTGCCACATGCAGTTATTATGACATGAATGATAAGTACAAGAATTCCATAGCACCAAAACAAGTACTGTTAAAAAAATTACACCATTTACTCTTAAATAAAGAATTTAATTATTATTGGATACTTAAAACAAAAGGCTTGGATTTTATTTTTCAACATATTTTTCTTTGGTTTAGTAAAAATTAACACAATTACTTAGCTTCAGATTGTTCCTTATAGGTAACATATTTCCACAGTTCAACAATTTCCATTTGAAATAAAGAATGAGAAGTCATTCCTGCTCTACTTATAGATCTCTTCTTTATACTGCACTGGCTTCCAAATCAACAGGCATTTCATTATATGTGACAGTTTCTGATATCTATATTTAATGTGGCCTGATAAATAATCAAAAATTATAGCAATTGGAGCATTATTTTATTGAAATGTTGATTTTTCCAAGGTCCTTATTTAAAATTATGCTTTCTGTTCTTCTTATGTCTTATCATCCTGATCATGTTTATTGACAGATATAATGCTACAGGCAATGAGGTACTTTAAATTTGACTCCAACTAATGACATGATACTTCCCTAAAACACTAGTGTTATTGAGATTTCATTTTCAATAAATTTATTTTAAATGTGTGAAATATGTTGTTGACCTCATGTGAATAATTGATATAGAATATATTAGTAATAAGTGATGTCCAGAATAAATTCTAGATATTGGACACTGGACACTGAGTATTTATGTACCTGAATATGAGCACAAAATAGAAAAGGGGAAAGAGAAGTGGTTCATGACCTCATGAAGAAAAAAATAATCAGATAAGCCTGTTATTTATTAACTACAATGAGTATTTCATATAAAAATTATAATTTATATATCATAACAAGTTTAAATTACATTAATAATATTTACATCAGATAAGCAACTTTTAACAACATAATATTACATAAAAATATAAAGAAGCAAAAAAATTAAAGAGTTTGCTTTATTTTTAATTATGTGTGGGTTTTTATTTGGAAATATGAACATCATCAAGGGTGCTCACAGAGTTCAATTGAATTGGATTTTCTTGGGGTTGGCATGAAAGTGAATTTTTAACTACCCAGTGGGGGTTGTTCATAATTAACTCCAGAGCATTATACACTCTTCCACATGGAGACATTTTTCTATCCTTCCCAAAGAAACAATATCAGATTAACATATTTTAAAACAGTAGTAGATATACACATTATCATGTATACTTTAAAGTTGATTATTTCAACAGATACATAAACTAAACTGTTCTTCCTAAAACACAGAAATATTTTTGTCAATCTAAAACAAATTAGAATATTAAAAATAATATCGGTAATGATACTGATTTCAACCATGAAATACATTGCAAAACCAAATATTGGGTTCAAATATAACCCAATGACATATTTTACAGCAAATGCTGATGAGAACATTGGGCAAAAAAGAGAGAACAATTCCATATTGCCCTTCAAGTATTAAATGACATATACATTATGAACAAAAATAAGTTTAAGATAAAGCTTAGAGGCAGCTTCTAGGCTATTTAGTGATTAAAATCTTGGGAATTTGGCATAGAAATGAAAACATATTATTTCTAAAAACATATAAGAAAACACCTCAAATGTGTTTACTCGTAATATACCTAATAGAAACCAACCCACAAAGCCCTGACAAGGTAAAGATTTAGTGTCTGGCATCCACAGTATGAAATGATACACAGCAACACCAAGTGTAGGCTACTAATCCACATGTGATGAGAAAGTTGCAAGGATATCATGTTTAATAACAAAACTAGCAGTTATAACATTCTCTGACATTTAAAGAACTTAGGAAAATAAATAAAAATAAATTAAAAAACGAAAAAAAAAAGAAATCTTATCGATCAAACTAAAATTCAGAATTTTTTCCTAGACCATCACAGAGTTGAAGAAAACAACTTCTTCCCTCTTACCCAAAGGAGCTTACACATGTATAGGCTGGAATCAAGTTCTGATATGTTGGAAAGAATATTCGCATCCATACACAGGTGAAAAGCCTGTAGTGCAGTAAATTTTTAAATAGCTCTTCCCAAGTTTGAAATAAGGTTAAAAAATGGCAGTCTTCAGGATTTAGATTATAAGGGTTGTGTTCTTTGACATTTACTGGGGAAACTTGTGTACATGTCTCATGACCTTAATAGGGTACCCACATGAGTTAAGAAAAAGTGATTCTATAAAAGACCAGCTTGGCAAAGCAATAAGTTTAATTTTGTAACTTTCAGGAGGATAAGTGAAGAATTATTTACAGGAACACGAATGACACAAAGACATCAATGACTACTGTGGATACCCTATTTGGATGAGGAGATGTGCATTTAAGCTCTCCTTCATTTGTAGTATGGCAGAAATTCTTGCATAGGGATGTCATTGTCTTTGGTGGAAATGCCAATACTATCTTTTTGTTGGTTAAATATAGGTATCAAACTGTCCTCTAAATATTTGCACTTATGCCCATTGAATACTTTTGCTATATGCCTCAGTAGGACTTGAAGGGAGCTTCACTTTGGCAGTGTGTGTGTGTGTGTGTGTGTGTGTGTGTGTGTGTGTGTGTGTAGGGCATATAGGAGGGTGGAGGACCGAAAAGACACATAATCCATGAAGTTCCTCAAAATAAGTGTTTGTTACTGTTGGATAGTGGCCTAATAGTCAATATAGATGGGGAAGTTAAAAAGATATCTATATTATCCTGTCCAAGTCTCAGGAACATTATTAAAGAAGTGCTGGAACTAATGATAATAGCCAAGGAAAAGTTGAGTGTCATATAACATTTTCTTATGGACCTAGATAACCCATCCAGGATAGAAATTTATTAAGATCAAGTAAGTAAGTTGTACTAGTCTGAGGAACTTGTCTTGATATTTACGCGATCCTCAAGGACCATCCCCAGGGTTAGCTATATTGGGAGAGGTGATTCTCCAACCCACTGAGTTGACCTCACTTCCCTCAGACAGCAGAGTGAAGTGACTTCCACTAGTTATTTCTCAGGTTGGAGAGTTAAAGAGATTTTAGCTGCCCAATGGGGATGCTAATGTACATATTTATTAGCATATATATAATACATATACACTTACATAATATATACATGAACTAAAATTTTGCAGTATCTTTCATAAAATACAGAAATGTTTTTGTCATTACAAGGGAATTCAAATATCAAAAATAATACTTGTTTCATGTATTAAATACATTGCAAAACCTAATATTGGGTGCAAGTATAACCTAATGTAATATTCTACAATAAATACTGATGAGAAGAAAGACAGAGGGAAATTTGGAAGGTTCTGTGCCCTTTTGCCATAAGGAATATTAATGACATGACATAATTTATAAAAAGTAATCTAAAACTGCCCACCAGAGTTCTTATTACAAGCATAGCATGTTTTTTTATGTCTTGCTAAAACAAATACAAACTAAAAACATATAGAATGAGCAGAGAAGAATGAGCTGTGTGTTGCTTGAAGGAAGGCATGTGGAATCCTTATAGGAAGCGGGAATTGTGTATTTTGTCTGTGGTGTAAAATCCTGTAGATTTAAATTAAAAATTAACTAAGCCATGTAAAATTACTGATCCCTGAACAATCCCAGTGATGGTGTAATGAAAGCTTTCTGCTAGTTATATGGTATTAGAGTCCTCACAATGTTACCACTGGGGAAGTCCTGGTGAAATGAACATGGTAGTGAGGTGGATTTTTATCATCCTTTTGTGAATTTATATTTATTTTGTTAATGAATGTTAAAACTCTTAGGAAATGTATTGGGTTTTTTCTACTTGGTTTTTGTGTGTTTTTATTTTTTGTTAGTTTTCAGCACAGAAACTCTCAGGAGAATTTAGATGTTGGAATGTCATTCACATTCTCTCGTTGTTGCTGCTGTTATTATTGTAATTCAACCTGAACATCAGATTTTAAAGTTGTATCCAACTTATCTTACATATTGAGTTTATTTTTCATTTATTTCAAAAAGTTAGGCATACAAATGCAGCATGCTCTTATTTGTATATCAACAATATGCTTAACGTGTTAACTGTAAGAAATAAGCAGAAAATAGCATTGAAGAGAAGTAAGTGATATGGTCTCATAAAAGATGTTCTTCAATGATACATCAAGTTGTTAGACTAACTCTAATGGTACATGATTCTTTGTAAATTCAGTATTACTTTGATGCAAAAGCTAAAATATAAATGCTCTGAATGTTCAACACCATACAATTTCCAAATACTCAGTAAATGCTGCCTTTTGATGTTTCAGGGACTATCCTTATATATAACCATTGTTATTATTTGGTGGTTTATTTACTGGAATTGTGAGTGTCTCAAGAATGGTTCTGTAGGAAACACATATAATATTATTATGATCTAATCCATAGCACACATCAAGGCTTACAGAGCTTATCTCCTAAAAGTAGTATACACCTACACTGAAGACTTATACTCCCAGATATTCGTGATGTTTATATTTTTACAAAATTTATTCTTTATTGGTTACAAATATAGGAAAGAATGGTGCCATTTACTTTTATGCAGGACTGAACACTGATAACATCAAAATCAGCGTATAATATCAAGTTACCCTTAGCTGATTTTATACTTTTTTATATTTTAGTACTATTAAGTGCCCTTGGCAAGGAAAATCAGATCCCAGATTATCAAAAGGATTTGCCTCAGAGAGTAGTACAAATTTTCAGTCAATAATATAAATTGCTATCACATATCTGTAATTTTACTTAGAATGATTTAATCTTTGATGCTAGGTGTTATCAAGCTATGTATTACATACATGCATTTGCAAGCCAGGCTGTGCAGCATCACACAGTTAAGTAGTGCCATAGGTATCCTACAATTTTCAACTCAAAAAGCAGTGTAATTGAGCTGTTTTGTCAATGTCATACATTTTCTAATTTTATTACATAATGTCTGTGGGAAAAAGGGACTATAAGCATTTATTATCTGCCTTGTTTTTTTTTTTAAGATATAACAGGACAGAATGGAAATATGTCCTGTTACAAAGACAGAGTAATCTTGAGCAAATGGATCTTGATTTTACAAAATGGACTCAAATTTTGTACATGTTCTTAAACAATAATATGCGTCCTTATATAGGACCATTTTTTCAAATAGAAAAGAAATACAATAGTATCCTGCTTTTATTCTGAAATAAATGAATGCAATGTGCAAATTAAGAACTAATCTAAAAGCTAATAATTAAATAATCTTAAGTAAAAAATCCTTGCACAGGAAGCCAAAGTCATGCTCATTTTATTTGGCTTTTTGAAAACTAAATAACTAATATAAAACCATTAAAAAAAGAAGCAATTTTGTTTACATCATTGAGGATAAATAGTTTTATAGACTATTAATTATTAAAACTATTCCATTTATTATTATTTTCAGTGTTTATTCTAGAGTTATTTTTCAAGTGTCTTCATCTAAATTCTTTGTTACTGAAAATATTTAATTCTAAAAATAAATAATTTTACCTTTCAATTCCAATTTCCAATTATCTACTGTTGACGTATAAGACAAGTCATTGATTTATATGTTCATATTTAAATGAGTAACTTTTGTTTAAATGTCTTCAGTCCTTTTGTCCACCATATCAAGCTATTCATTCCTCTGTGGCTATTGGCTTGGTTCTGCATTCTATGATATTAATTTATTTATCTAATTTTAAACAGTACCATGTTGTAATATTTTATGTTTCTAATACATCAAAGCTGTACTGTAGGTTATTTGCTTATTTTCAGTACTGTAACTATGAGTCTGAGATCTTGTCTTCATCTCTAAGCCAGAAATCAGATTAATATTAGTATGTCTTCTTATGTGAAACTTGCTTGAAACTACATGAAATTGATTGATAAATTTGGAAAGAACTATCAGCTTAAGAAAAATTAATATTTCTCAATGAGAATGGAGCATTGATAACATTGTGTAAACTATTGTTATTAATTGTAGTTATATTTCACATTTTCTGTTTTATTATTGTTAAGTATCCTTGATAAAGAAACATTTCTTTAAAGACAAAACCATCAAAAATTGCTAGCACATATAGTTTTTCAAATGTTGAATCAATTCATAAATTACATAGAAACCTGTCACAAAATGTTGCTTTATGAGTATGATTTCAACTTTGTAGCTAAGAACATGAAGTGTTCATTTATTCTGTCTTCAATTCTTCATGATCTCAGAATTTAAGCATCTTTTCCTTGATCTCCCACAAAAACATTTACAAATACAAATTTCACTTTCATGCTAAATTAAGAGGCAATTTGAATTCAAAATATTATTCTGTTCTCATTTTAACATCTAAACATTTTTCAGTTATAGACTTACTTATTTGTTTATGTTTCTTTTTACACTTATTTTCTTGAGTTATATCTCAACCTTGTGAGAAGTCAGTTATTAGGTCAAGATCTTTTATGTTGATTCTTTGGATTATTTAGAGAGCTAATTGTTATACCTTAGTGGAATTCTATTTTTTCAATCCTAATATGTGTATGTTTTATTTTATTTTCATATGTTATATGAGCTGAGTGTTTAGCAATATAAAGAATGAGTAGTATAAAATAACATCCTTTGTCATCACTTTAGAGAGACAACATCTGGGTATTAACTATAAGATGTTTGTTACAAGTGTTTCATTTCTTTTCACGCTTACATTTTTCTCTCCACCTTTTGTTTTTATATTAAAATTAAGTATATTTCTCTCTATTCTTATTGTTGTAGTTTGGGTTTCTTTGGGGGGGGGGCACTGTGAAGGGATATCTTGACCACAATAGCGTTTAATTGAGGTGGCTTGCTTACTGTTTCAGAGGTTCAGTTAATTATCATTATGTCAGGGAACTTATTGGCACTCATGTGTTGGGGCTGGCACAGTTACATCCTGTAAGAAACAGGAAAGCAACTGACTGTCAGACTGAGAAAAAGACCTCAAAGTCTGCCAGTACAGCGATACACATACAATAGCAGGTATGGCCCAAATTAAAAGCATGTCCTGAATCTCAAGGTCTGCATTAAAGGTGGGTGTCATCCATCCTCCTCCAATAAGACTACACTTTATCTAACAAGGGCTTTCCTCCCTATGATCTTATGAGATCCAAATATAGGCTACTTCACTTATTTTGGTAAGAGTAACAGGGCAAACTATTGACCAATTTTGGCAATGTAATCATACATATAAATATAATCTTATGATTTTCATTTTGTATGGGTAATGTTGAGTGAACTGATTTATTTTCAAATTTTAAAAATATTTTGCATATTTAACATAGATCCTATTTAATCATTCTGTTAAGATGATTTTGTATATTATATAAAATTATACAATTTGCGGCAGTTGGTGAAAATTTGCTAAAGTATATATGTATCGTATACATCAAAAAATTCTCTCTAGACCCTAATTATCCTATATTTATAAGTTTTGGTTATTTTTATGTTCATTTATTGTCAATAAATAATATTTTTCAATATTTTTGATATTTCTTTAATCCATATGTTATTTAGAAGTATCTTTGTTTAACATATCACAGAAATTTACTATTTTTCTGATAAAATCTTATTATCAATTTCTTAATAATAATTATTGGTATTTAGATTATATAGTATATATTTCATATTATAATTATTTTATAAGCCTACATGTGGCTTAGACTGAGTTTTCTTGATGAAATTTCTAATTGACCTTAGAAGAATGTGCATATACCTGTTGGAAGACGATCCAATCAGACACCAGTTAGATGCAGACTGCTTCTGGAACTCATTTTTATCATTATGTATATTTATATCTCTATGTTTATAAGGTCTTACCTCTGAGGGATAGTGGACATCTTTGGTTCAGTCACTGTGCACCTCTAGTCTTGTCATATGCTATCTCACCAAATTTGTTACTGGTTTGACATTTAAATACTGGGAATTGTCTGCTTGGCTCCAGACCATTCCCAATAATTAAATGTCAAACCAGTAACAAATTTGTTTTATTCTCAGTCATGTTGGATTACTCCCCATTCTGCATATTTTGCTTAGCTGGATATCTTCTTTGTCTATGTATCACAAAGCTACACCATCTTTGTTTCAGTTATTGTTGCAATAATTTGATGATTCATACACATACTTTTAATCTGCTAGCTTCTGTTCTGAAACATACACGGTAGTTGGGAAAAGACATAATTCTCTATTAGAATTTCATATTAACTAAACTGTGTTAAGACAAATACTCCATTGTAAAACAATAAGTTAGTTATACTGCAGAATGCTGAGTTTTCAAAAATATTTTTTATTTTTATTTTATTTATTTATTTATTAAAGATTTCTGCCTCCTCCCTGCCACCACCTCCCATTCCCCTCCCCCTCTCCCAATCAAGTCCCCCTCCCTCATCAGCCAGAAGAACAATCAGGGTTCCCTGCCCTGTGGGAAGTCCAAGGACCACCCACCTCCATCCAGGTCTAGTAAGGTGAGCATCCAATCTGCCTAGGCTCCCACAAAGCCAGTACGTGCAGTAGGATAAAAAACCCATTGCCATTGTTCTTCAATTCTCAGTAGTCCTCATTGTCCGCTATGTTCAGACTGATATTGAGGTCTTTAATCCATTTGGATTTGAGTTTTGTGCATGGTGATAGATATGGATCTATTTCCATTATTTTACAGGGTGACATCCAGTTATGCCAGAACCATTTGTTGAAGATGCTCTCTTTCTTCCATTGTATACTTTTAGCTTCTTTGTAAAAAATCAGGTGTTCATAGGTTTGTGGGTAAAAATATGGGTCTTCTATTCAATTCCATTGGTCAACATCTATGTTTTTGTGCCAATACCAAGCTGTTTTAATTACTGTAGCTCTGTAATAGAGTTTGAAGTCAGGTATGATAATGCCTCCGGAATCACCTTTATTGTATAGGATTGTTTTGGCTATCCTGGGTTTTTTGTTTTTCCATAAAAAGTTGATTATTGTTCTCTCAAAGTCTGTGAGGAATTTTGTTGGGATTTTGATGGGGATTGCATTGAATCTATAGATTGCTTTTGGGATAATTGTCATTTTTACTATTTCATCCTAACAATCCACAAACATGGCAGATCCTTCCATTTTCTGGTATCTCCCTCAATTCCTTTTTTCTAATACTTAAAGTTCTTGTCAAATAGATCTTTCACTTCCTTGGTTAGAGTTACCCCAAGATACTTTATGCTGTTTGTGGCTATTGTGAAAGGTGATGTTTCTCTGATTTCACTCTGCTTCTTTATTCTTTGTTTATAGGAGGGCTACTGATTTTTTGGAGTTGATCTCGTATCCTGCCACATTACTAAAGGTGTTTATCAGCTGTAGGAATTTTTTGGTAGAGTTTTTGGGTTCGCTTATATACACTATCATATCATCTGCAATTAACAAAAGTTTGACTTCTTCCTTTCCAATTAGAATCCTCTTGATCTACTTATATTGTCTTATTACTATTGCTAGAACTTCAAGCACTATATTGAAGAGGTATGGAGAGAGTGGGCAGCCTTCTCTTGTTCCTGATTTTAGTGAAATGGCTTTAAGTTTCTCTCCATTTAATTTGATATTAGCTGTCGGCTTGCTTTATATTGCTTTTAATATATTTAGTTATGAATATTTTATCCCTAATCTCTCCAAGACCTTAATCATAAAGGGGTGTTGAATTTTGTCAAATGCTTTTCAGGATCTAATGAAATGATCAGTTTATATATATGATGGATTACATTGATAAATTTTTGTATGTTTAACCAGGCCTGCATCTCGGGGATGAAGACTACTTGATCATAATGACCTTATTGGAGGATTTAACTGCATTCTACTTCCTAGTGCTCTTTTCCTGGTCTAAATTTACCTTTTTAAATTTATCATCCAAATTTTGCTAATTTTCATTATAAATCTTTACTAGAGTTGATTAATATCCAAATGACAGTGTCCATACTAGCTGTTTTGAGATTCTTCCCCCAATGGAATTAATCCAAAACTTTTTGCTTTAGCCTCAGGCAGACTCTTTAGATAGGGGCGGAAGACTTCATTTTGCCATGTTCTTTATTGAAGTATTGCAAGAACATTTGCTAGGCAATGTTTTAAAATTCTTTTCTGAAGTCTCTTGAGCAAGCTCCTAAAATTTCAAATCATTTTCAACACCATTGTCTTCCATGCTTCTGCTAGTATGTCCCATTAAGCAGTGTCTAAATCATTCCAGTGTTTTCCTAACCCAAAGTATCAAAATTTATATTTCTTCAAACAAAAGCATGATCAGGTCTATTATAGCAATACCCCAGTAAAAAGTACTAACTACTTCCTTAGTTAAAACTCTTTTTTTTTTCTGTGAAGAGACATCAGGACCATGGCAATTCTTACAAACAAAACAATACAAAACAAAAAACAAAACAAAAAAATAACATGTAATTGAGGTGATGGCTTACAATTTCAGAATTTCAGTCCATTACCATCTCAGAGGTAGCATCCATGGCAGTGTGCAGGCAGACAATCACTAACTATATTTGACCAGAAGGCAACAGGATATCAAGTGATTATCACACTGATAGAAATTTAAGAAAAGAGATCTCAAAGCCCACCCCCATAATGATGTAATTCCTCAAACAATACCACACCTACTCCAACAATTAGAAGGGCATACCACCTAATAGTGTCAAACCACCACACCTACCAAAGGAAATCTTCTTATTCTATCCAATATCAATCAAACTTCCAGACCTTTTATAGACTTGAAAGAACAATTTTCAATTTCATATGAAAAGAAAAAAAACCCATCAAATTCAAAATCAACAACAAAATAAGAAAGCAAAATCCCACAAGATAGCTTAAACAATCCTGGATCATAAAATGACTGCTGAAAAAGGTATTCTAACCCTCCATGATATGCTGTAGATTCATAGTAATAATAACCACATGACACTGGCATAAAATGAGTTATGTTGATCAATGGAAATGAATTGCAGACCCAAATATAGATAAAAACATATATGGACACCTAATTTTTGATAAGGAAGCTAGAAAAATACACTGAACAAAAGGTGACATATTCATCAAATGGCTTTGGTATAACTGAGAAGCATGTCGAAGAAGAACAATAGATCCATATTTATCATCATCCCCAAAACTCATATCTAAGCATATCAAAGACCTCAACATACAACTAGCTTCACTGAACCTGATGGAAGAGAAAGTGGAGAATAGCTTTGAATGCACTGGCCCAGAAGGAAACTTTCTTGCAGAACACAAATAGTGTAGTCAGTAAGTTCAGCAATTAATAACTTGAACCTCATAAAACTGAAAATCTTCTATAAGCAAAGGACATTGTCAAAATAAAAGAGGCAACCCATAGTACTTAAAAATATTTTTACCCCTTTCACATCTGATAGAGGACTAGTGTCCAAAATATGTAAAGAACTCAAGAAACAAGATGTCAAAAAATCAAACAATCCAATTAAAATGGTATCTGTATCTAAGCAAAGAATTTTAAATAGAAGAATCTCAAATGTTTGAGAAATGCTTTAAAAATACTCAACATCCTTAGCCATCAGGGAAATGCAAAAAAAAAAAAAAAAACCAAACCAAAACAAAACAAAACTTCACTGCCATGTTCTTCTTTTGTTTGCATTCTAAGTAAATAGATAAAAAGGATATCCTTGCTTAGTGTTTGCATAAGCAGAAAGATTTCTAGAGACAAATGGAACCACAGTGCAACCATGAATAATCACTTCATTATATTTCCAAAGTTTTCTCCCTTTGTTTTAATTTTATCATTTATTAAATGTATTATATACTAATCAGTGTATATATATATATTCAGTGTATATGTTTTAGGAACAACCTATTTGTTTTCTCCTTAGTTTCTTGAACCACTTTGCCTACATTTCATCTTTTATTTTTGAGTGGTTCTTTAGGCCTTTTTTCCTTCTTTTTTTTCCCCTCTCCATTGACACTCATATTCATACAATGGTGCAAGTTTGGAGATACCTTAAGCTCTTTAGGATGCTACTTCTTTCCCCTTCTTCTCTACCTCCTCTTCTCCTCCCTTCTCTTCCTCATCTATCACTTCTTCCTCTTCTTCCTCTCTTTCTTCTTTATTTCATCTTCTTTTTATTAGGTAGTTATTTTTTTTGATTGGCTAATCAAAAACAACCTATGTATTTCCCAGGAGGCGGATATGGGAGGATCACTTGAAATCAATAATTTAAAATTGACTTGCAAAAAATAGCTATGTTTAATCTAAAAATAAATATACTTTACTTTACTAAATAATGTAAACAAAATACTTTTAGTATTGAATTTCTTGCTTAAATTATATAAAATGTTGTTCTACATTGAATTTTCAATCCATTTATCTTTTTCAGATAAATGGTTTTTATGATCTGTGTGATAATTTTCTTATTTGTCTAGGATCTTTTTCTTGGTATTATGTATTTGACTGGGTTATTTTTTTCTTTTAAAGATGGTTACTTTGAATACTTGGACATTTTGTAGGTATTTAATAACCGAGATCAGTTTCTGTATAGCATTTAGTTTTTATTTAAGTGTCACATTTTCTGGCTACTTAATGTTCAGTCTTACTTTGTGTACTAGCCTTCACATCTGAATGAATTATAACTTAGATTTTCTACATGATGTTGTCAGCAAGAAACACATGCATCTGTGTTGCAGTTAAAAATTCTTAGGTTTTGAACTCTTTTGTGTGGATTTTCTCAAACCTTTCCTTTGGCTTCCATACTCTGGAGGAACTTTTCAACTTTGCTCCTTTCTCACAACTGCAGAATCTTGCTCTCACTGGAGGTGAAAGCTAGGTCGTTTTTGCTCTGAATATATTTAACCAAATTCCAGACTATAAGATTTATTTTTATAGTTTTCTTCCCAGATAATGATTACTTGCCTCCCATCCATTTGATAAATGTCCCCAACACTTCTCATTTCCCTAGAAGATTAACAGAGAAATTATCATTATGTATACAATGATAGTTTCAGAGGCCCAGTGTTCCAAATGTGCAGTTCCTCTTGTCTCAGATTTCAAGCTTCTGAAATACAATAGGTTTTTTTCTTTTGCTTCGTTTTGTTTTTTCCATATGAAATTAAGTATCATTCCTTCAAGGTCTATAAAGAACTGTTGGGATTTTAAGGAGAATAACAATGAACCTGTAGATTGCTTTTAATAAGATGGTCATTGGTATTATGTTAGTACCTTGATGTTTTGCAGACTGTTGTGTCCTCTTTCCTCTGAGTTGTCTTGCTCAGGCTTGATGTGAATTTTTTTTGTCTGATTTTATTATATCTTGTTGTGATTTTTTTAAGAGAGGCTGCTTTTATCTGGGGTGAGACAAGAATGAGTTGATCTGGGAGACAGGGAGATTTTGGAGGAGTGGAGGGAGGGGGACGCCATGTTTGGGATATATTATAAGACAGAAGAATAAATTTAAAAATATAAGATAAGCAATGGTCCAGTTAAAAAAAAACAACAAAATTAGGAGCAACAAGTCGCATTAAAAATATATTGTTATTAATCCAACTTTGAATGCTGTAGACATCACACTCTAGTTCAATTTCCCAGAAGGCTCCAGATGTACATGTTTTCAATGCCATGGATATGATCTTGCTCATTTCACCATGTAATCTTCTGGGTATAAAGTGAAAATATTGACTAAAAAAAGGTTGGAGAAGGACATGGAGCTGTGTAGCCTCAGGATAAGCCACAAATTGCATTATGGAAAGACATAAAAATCTGCTAAAAAACCTTTTATAGAAAAAATTATTATTTTTAAAATATATGGGGAATTTGCAGTGATCTTCGACTAGTTTATTTTAATAATGTTTCTTTTCTTGATTTATGATTGCCAAGCTTCTTTGCCCAAAACTTTTTATTTACAAATATTTCTTACTGAGTACTCATTGACAAGCAATTTAAGGAAAAAAAGACTTACTCATCCTTCATATTTTATAAATTAATTTTTATGCTTAAAATTGTTTCATTTTGTATTGGTGATACATGTACATAACATAAAGTAAGCTCCCATTTGTTTATTTTCTATAACTATAAATTATATTTTTTTTCTTTCTTTCTAGGACACAAGCAATTATGATTGCCTTATCAACAATTATAATATGAGGAAACAGACTTGTCCCCAGGCAATGCTTCTACTCTGCATTCTTTATCTATCTTTACCTCTTGGGTATAAGCAATTTGAAGTCAGAGGACATGATAAAGTGACTCTGAAGAGAATAATTAGGAAGTGATGAAGTCTTGAGGAATTTTCCTTTCTGAAGTTTGAAATGTACAAAATTAATAGAAGATAGGCAAGGAGTTTGACATCTTGGCTATTATTTCATGAAGTGACAGAATTATAATTACACTCATATTCACTGTTGTTCTCTAGAAAGAGCAATAATATTACAATATAATGCAATATCAAAGACCTAAACTTCATATTTGCAGTTTGTGGTTTTTTTTTTATCTCCTAGGACACCACACTACTGTAGAAAGATGGATTGCACAGTTTTCCTGTATGAATAAATTAGCATCAAAAGATTCCTCACTTTCAGTTATAATTCAAATTTTGAAGGTTGAAATTATGAGCTCTTTTACTTTATTTCATATTCAAATTATAAAATAGAATTAATCTAAAAGACAGAATAATTTGCAAATCAAGTTTATAATCATGAATTCTGTATTTCCTTGTTCAGAAATATGATTTCTCATATATTCTTATCCTGTCCTAACCACCTACTTTCAAATATTTTAAAACCATAATTCTAATTAAAAACTAATAGCATCAATGCAAGGCTGCTTAAAAGAAATTTAATATGTGAGTCATACAGAACAGTATTTCATAACTGAGTTTTCAAAATGTTTTTTCATTTTTCATATAAATTATCTTTCAAAAACATACAACTGTCACTGGTAGAATTGAACTAAAGCTATTTTATCTTTATTTCAAAAAAATCAAATTTCTTAACTAGACAAATTAGAATAGGTACTGCAGATGACTCAAATATGTTAATAAATTCTTCTGAATTCATATACTGTTCATCACTCTATTTTCAAAATGCATGCATTATTGTTAAATGATAGTAAAACCAATAAAATATAAGATATTAAATAAGTATTTACCCATTTTTAATGAGACATTCTTAAAAAAATTGTATATGTCAGCACGGAGCCCAAGAAATTTTGTAGGATATATAAAATATTAAACTGTACATATAGGAATAGAAAAAAATATACACAAACTATGTATATTTTATGTGTGGCACGGAAGCATGGCTACCCGGACTTGTCATAATTAGCTGTGGCAAAAAATGGAGAAGAGGCACAGAGAAACACAGAAAAGCTGATATCAGGTGGTCTAGGTGCCCTGCTAAAGAAACTGAAGCCCCAAATTAATATTTATAATGATTATGTACAGTTAAACATGGAGGCAACATCAGTGCATACAACTATACAAGAGGATAACACTATTACAATACATATAAGTATCGAAGTGGGTTACTATATACAGTGAAACAAGAACCCATGCTTAAATTCTCTGTACATAAGCAGGCTCTATAGAAAAATAACCTTCAGGCCATAAATAGCCAGTGAGAAAGTTGTGTAGAATATTTTCTGCAGGCATTATCAACATGCACACAAATACCAGAATAAAGCTTTGGCCTCCCTCTGATCCTTATCCCAGGGGAAGTCTTGACCATCTTCCCATAGGTCCAAGCTTATGGTCTTTTATATATCTATGTCCATGTCAATAACACATTTTCACTTAACACTTCAGAAATTAGGTTTTTTTACATCTTTGAAAAGATTTTCCATCGCTGTCACAATCTAGCAATATTCTTCTCTCAATAAATTTTACAGAGTATCTCACAAATGTTGACTGTTCTTATTGTAATATTGCTGTTCCTAAGTCTAATATTTTTTTTCTCTGTAAGATGTTTTGATAGTGTAGTTTCTGGTTTGGTCTTGATTTATCATCTTTTAAAAATATATTTTGGCTTTTTGGCGCGTGGCATTGCCCAGCCCAGCCTGTCTGGGCGCTGTGTCCCAGTCCTCGGGGCGCCCGGGCGGGCTGCAGTTTCTTTGTTTCTGTGGCCTGCCTGCACCAAGCAGGGTAGCAGCTTTGTTTGCGAGCTGCCCAACCAGCACAGAGGCCTGATCTCTCGGCCCCAGGAGAACCAGCCTTGGGGTGAGTTTCTGGCCTGCGTCGCCAGCCTGGGAAGGGGAGTTCGGGGGTTCCTCGGCCCCCTGTCCTTCTTGGGCTCTCTGCAGGGCCTCTACTCCCTGGGTACTGCCTCTTTCTTCCTGGCCCACCCAGCTTCCTTCCAGAGCCCCCCCCCACTTCGGCCCCACCGCCCTCTTTCGGCACTTGGCATTGCCCAGGCCAGCCTGTCTGGGCGCTGGGTCCCAGTCCTCAGTGCGCCCAGGCGGGCTGCAGTTCCTTTGTTTCTGTGGCCTGCCTGCACCAAGCAGGGTAGGCACTGTGTTTGCGAGCTGCCCAACCAGCAGGGAGGCCTGATCTCTCGGCCCCAGGAGAACCAGCATTGGGGTGAGTTTCTGGCCCACGGCACCAGCCGGGACGGGGAGCTCGGGGGTTCCTTGGACCCTGTCCTTCTTGGGCTCTCTGCAGGGCCTCTACTCCCTGGGTGCTGCCTCTTTCCTCCTGGCCCACCCAGCTTGCGTCCAGAGCCCTCCCCACTTCGGCCCCACCGCCCTCTTTCGGCGCAGTGGCATTGCCCAGCCCAGCCTGTCTGGGCGCCCGGGCGGGCTGCAGTTCCTTTGTTTCTGTGGCCTGCCTGCACCAAGCAGGGTAGCAGCTTTGTTTGCAAGCTGCCCAACCAACATGGAGCCCTGATCTCGCGGCCCCAGGAGAACCAGCATTGGGGTGAGTTTCTGGCCCGGGGCGACAACCTGGGACAGGGAGCTAGGGGGTTCCTCGGCCCCCTGTCCTTCTTGGGCTCTCTGCAGGGCCTCTACTCCCTGGGTGCTGCCTCTTTCTTCCTGGCCCACCCAGCTTCCGTTCAGAGGCCTCCCCACTTCGGCCCCACTGCCCTCTTTCGGTGCGTGGCATCGCCCAGCCCAGCCTGTCTGGGCGCTGGGTCCGAGTCCTCCGGGAGCCCGGGCGGGCTGCAGTTCCTTTGTTTCTGTGGCCTGCCTGCTCCAAGCAGGGTAGGCGCTTTGTTTGCGAGCTGCCCAACCAGCATGGAGGCCTGATCTCTTCACGCCAGAAGAGCCAGTGTTGGGCACGGAGACCTGATCCCTTGGTGCCAGGAGAGCCAACACTGGGGAGGCTGCGTTGGGTAGGCAAGGAGACCTGATCCGGTAAAAGAAGATCCATAAGGGAGCATTTGGAAGAAGAGATGGGCAGACGCCAAGGCAAGAATTCGCCCAACAAACTGAAAAGCAACATGAAGCCACCAGAAACCAGCGACCTCACAACGGAAGGACATGAACACCTTAATCAAGAAGGAGAAAAGATTGACTTCATGAAAGTGATTGACACCCTTAAACAGCATGTAAAAAACGTCCTTATAGAAATGGATGAGAAATATAACAGAAAGTTTGAAGAATTGAATAAATCAGTGAATGATACCCTAGAAAACCAAGGAAAAACAATCAAACAGATAATGGAAACAGTTCAAGACTTGAAAACTGAAATGGAGGCAAAGAAGAAAACACAAACAGAGGGCCAGCTGGACATGGAAAATCTAGGTAAACGAATAGAGACTACAGAAACAAGCATAACCAGCAGAATACAAGAGATAGAAGAAAGACTCTCAGATTCAGAAGATACCATAGAGAAAATAAACACTATGATCAAAGAAAACAGCAAGTCCAACAAACTCTCATCATAAAACATTCAGGAAATATGGGACACAATAAAAAGACCAAACCTAAGAATAATAGGAGTAGAAGAAGGAGAAGAAGTGCAGCTCAATGGTCCAGAAAAAATATTTAATAAAATTATAGAAGAAAACTTTCCCAACCTAAAGAAAGATATACCTATAAAGGTGCAAGAAGCATACAGAACACCGAATAGGTTGGATATCAAAAAAAAAAAAAAAACCATTCCCTCGCCATATAATTATCAAAACACAAAGCATACAGAATAAGGAAAAAAAAATATTAAGAGCAGCAAAGGAAAAAGGCCAAATTACTTACAAAGGTAAACCTATCAGACTTACACCTGACTTTTCCATGGAAACCATGAAAGCCAGAAGGTCCTGGATAGATGTACTGCAGAAACAGAGAGACCATGGATGCAAGCCCAGATTACTATACCCAGCCAAACTTTCGTTCACTATAAATGGAGAAAATAAAATTTTCCAAGATAAAAACAAATTCAAACAATATGCAGCAACAAATCCAGCCTTACAGAAAGTAATAGAAGGAAAATCACTACCCAAGGAGTCCAACAATGACCACAATAACTCAGATATCTAGAGACCCTTCATCAACACAAACCAAAGAAGGGAAACACACAAACTCTACGACTAAAAAAAAATGACCGGAGTTAACAACCACTGGTCATTAATATCACTTAATGTCAATGGACTCAACTCACCTATAAAAAGGCACAGGCTAAGGGATTGGATAAGAAAACAGGATCCAACATTCTGCTGTTTACAAGAAACACACCTCAACCACAAAGACAGGCACCTATTCAGAGTAAAGGGTTGGGAAAAGGCCTATCAAGAAAATGGACCTAAGAAACAAGCAGGTGTGGCCATACTAATCTCTAACAAAGTTGACTTCAAACTTAAATCAATCAGAAGAGATGGAGAGGGGCATTTTATATTCATAACAGGAACAGTTCATCAGGATGAAGTCTCAATCCTGAACATCTATGCCCCTAATATAAAAGCACCCACATACATAAAAAAAACATTGCTAAAATTCAAGGCAGCCATCAAACCGCACACACTAATAGTAGGAGACGTCAACACTCCTCTCTCACCAATGGACAGGTCAATCAGACAGAAACCTAATAGAGAAATAAGAGAATTAATGGAGGTAATGAAGCAAATGGACTTAACAGACATCTATAGAACATTCCACTCAAATAGGAAAGAATATACCTTCTTCTCTGCAGCTCATGGAACCTTCTCGAAAATCGACCACATAGTCGGTAACAAAGCAAACATCCACAGTTACAAAAAAATATTACTAACCACCTGTGTCTTATCAGATCACCATGGATTAAAGTTAGAATTCAACAACAATGCTACCCCCGGAAAGCCTACAAAGTCATGGAAACTGAACAGCCAACTACTGAACCATACCTGGATTAAGGAAGAAATAAAGAAAGGAATTAAAGTCTTCCTGGAATTCAATGAAAATAAAGAAACAACATACTCAAACTTATGGGACACTATGAATGCAGTCCTAAGAGGAAAGTTCATCGCACTAAGTGCCCACTTAAAGAAAACAGAGAAAGCTCACATTGGAGACTTAACAGCCCACCTGAAAGCTCTAGAAAAAAAAGAAGCAGACTCACCTAGGAGAAGTAGGAGACTGGAAATAATCAAACTGAGGGCTGAAATCAAATAAATGAAACAAAAAGCTGGTTCCTGGAAAAAATCAACAAGATTGACAAACCCCTATCCAAACTAATCAAACGGCAGAGAGAGAATTTGCAAATTAATAAGATCAGAAATGAAAAGGGGGACATAACCACAGACACAGAGGAAATTCAGAGAATCATTAGATCTTACTAAAAAAGCCTACATGCCACAAAACTGGAAAATGTAAAGAAAATGGATACTTTCTTAGATAAATATCATTTACCAAAGTTAAACCAGGACCAGGTGAACAATCTAAATAGACCTGTTAGTAGCGAAGAATTAGAAGAGGTTATCAAAAACCTCCCTACCAAAAAAAGCCCAGGACCAGATGATTTCAATGCGGAATTCTACCAGAACTTCCAAGAAGATCTAATACCTATACTCCTTAATGTATTTCACAATAAAGAAACAGAAGAGGCACTGCCAAATTCCTTTTATGAAGCTACAGTTACTCTGATACCAAAACCACACAAAGACTCAACCAAGAAAGAGAATTATAGACCAATCTCACTCATGAACATCGATGCAAAAATCCTCAACAAAATACTGGCAAACCGAATCCAAGAACACATTAGAAAAATTATCCATTATGATCAAGTAGGCTTCATCCCAGGGATGCAGGGCTGGTTCAACATACGAAAATCTATCAATGTAATCCATCATATAAATAAACTGAAAGAAAAAGACCATATGATCATCTCATTAGATGCTGAAAAAGCATTTGACAAAATTCAACATCCCTTTATGATAAAAGTATTGGAGAGATTAGGGATACAAGGGTCATAACTAAATATAATAAAAGCTATATACAGCAAGCCTACAGCTAACATCAAATTAAATGGAGAGAAACTCAAAGCCATCCCGCTTAACTCAGGAACACGACAAGGCTGTCCACTCTCGCCATACCTCTTCAATATAGTGCTTGAAGTTCTAGCAATAGCAATAAGAGAACATAATGGGATCAAGGGGATTCGAATTGGAAAGGAAGAAGTGAAACTTTCGTTATTTACAGATGATATGATAGTGTACATAAGCGACCCCCAAAACTCCACCAAAGAACTTTTACAGCTGATAAACAGCTTTAGTAATGTGGCAGGATACAAGATCAACTCCAAAAAATCAGTCGCCCTCTTATACACAAAGGATATGGAAGCAGAGAGGGAAATCAGAGAAGCTTCTCCATTCACGATAGCCACAAACAGCATAAAATATCTTGGGGTAAATCTAACCAAGGAAGTGAAAGATCTATTTGACAAGAACTTTAAGGGATTGAAGAAAGAAATTGAAGAGGACACCAAAAAAATAGATGGACCTCCCTTGCTCTTGGATTGGGAGGATCAACATAGTAAAAATGGCAATTCTACCTAAGGCAATTTATAGATTCAATGCAATCCCCATCAAGGTCCCATCAAAATTCTTCACAGATCTTGAGAGGACAATAATCAACTTTATATGGAAAAACAAAAAACCCAGGATAGCCAAAACAATCCTATACAATAAAGGATTGTCTGGAGGCATTACCATCCCTGACTTCAAACTCTATTACAGAGCTACAGTGATGAAAACAGTGTGGTACTGGCATAAAAACAGAGAAGTCGACCAATGGAATCATATAGAAGACCTGAATTTTAACCCACAAACCTATGAACACCTCATTTTTGATAAAGGAGGCAAAAGTATACAATGGAAGAAAGAAAACATCTTCAACAAATGGTGCTGGCATAACTGGACGTCAACCTGTAGAAGAATGAAAATAGACCCATATCTATCACCATGCACAAAACTCAAATCCAAATGGATTAAAGACCTCACTATCAGTCAGAACACATTGAACCTGATAGAAGAGAAAGTGGGAAGTACCCTACATCAGATGGGCACAGGAGATCGCTTCCTATGTGTAACCCCAACAGCTCAGACATTAAGGGCAACATTGAATAAATGGGACCTACTAAAACTGAGAAGCTTCTGTAAAGCAAAGGACACTGTCACCAAGACAAAAAGGCAACCTACTGACTGGGAGAAGATCTTCACCAACCCCACAACAGACAAAGGTCTGATCTCCAAAATATATAGAGAACTCAGGAAACTAGACTTTAAAATGCTAATTAACCCAATTAAAAAATGGGGCACTGATCTGAACAGAGAATTCTCAGCAGAGGAAGTTCAAATGGCCAAAAAACACTTAAGTTCATGCTCAACCTCCTTAGCGATCAGGGAAATGCAAATTAAAACAACTTTGAGATATCATCTTACACCTGCCAGAATGGCTAAAATAAAAAACTCCAATGATAGCCTTTGCTGGAGAGGCTGTGGAGGACGGGGTACCCTCATCCATTGCTGGTGGGAATGCAATCTTGTGCAACCACTTTGAAAATCAGTGTTTCGGTTTCTCAGGAAATTTGGGATCAACCTACCCCTGGACCCAGCAATACCACTCCTGGGAACATACCCAAGAGATGCCCTATCATATGACAAGAGCATTTGTTCAACTATGTTCATAGCAGTATTATTTGTAATAGCCAGAACCTGGAAACAACCTAGATGCCCTTCAATGGAAGAATGGATGAAAAAGTGTGGAATATCTACACATTAGAGTACTATGCTGCGGTAAAAAACAATGACTTCTCGAATTTTGCATGCAAATGGATGGAAATAGTAAACACTATCCTGAGTGAGGTAACCCAGACCCAAAAAGATGAAAATGGGATGTACTCACTCATAATTGGTTTCTAGCCATAAATAAGGAACACGGAGCCTACAATTGGTGATCCTAAAGAAGCTAAGTAAGAAGGTGAACCAAAGGAAAAACATATAGTTATCCTCTTGGCTAAGGGAAGTAGACAAAGTTGTCGGGGAGAAAATTCAGATCTTGGGGGTGGGGTGGGATGGGGGTAAGGGGAGATGGGGAGAGAAAAGGGAGAAGGGGAGGAAGGGGGGAACTTGGAGAAAAAGGAGGTCCCCAGTTAATTCCTTGGGCATCTGGGGATAGGGAACCTGAAATGACCCTATCCTATAGCAATACTGACGAATATCATGCATATCATCATAGAACCTTCATCTGGTGATGGATGGAGATAGAGACAGAGACCCACACTGGAGCACTGGACTGAGCTCCCAAGGTCCCAATGAGGAGCAGAAGGAGGGAGAACAAGAGCAAAGATGTTGGGACCACGAGGGGTGTACTCACCCACTGAGACAGTGGAGCTGATGTACTGGGAGCGCACCAAGACCAGCTGGACTGTGACTGAAAAAGCATGGGATAAAACTGGACTCTCTGAACATTGCGAACAATGAGAGCTGATGAGACGCCAAGGACAATGGCACAGGGTTTTGATCCTACGTAATGTGCTGGCTTTGTGGCAGCCTAGCCAGTTTGGATGTTCACCTTCCTACATATGGACGGAGGGGGGAGGACCTAGGACTTACCACAGGGCTGGGAACCCTGACAGCTCTTTGGACTGGAGAGGGAGGGGGAAAGGTGTGGGGGAAGGGGGAGAAGGGTGGGAGGAGGGGGAGAAGGGTGGGAGGAGGGGGAGAAGGGTGGGAGGAGGGGGAGGGAAATGGGAGGCTGGGAGGAGTTGGAAACTTGTTTTTTTCTCATTTTCTCAATAAAAAAAGATAAAAAAAAATAAAAATATATTTCGTATTGGGTGATTTGTTCAGATTTATAGTAAAGGCACTTTCCGTTTACGTATATTTTCTTCTTGTACATGAGTGGTCGATAAATAGCTTACACTCCACTTGGATTTCTGAAAATTACCTTTTAGAACAAAACAAGACTTAGTAGTTAAGTATATGTGTGATCCTTAGATTTAAATAATTCAATTTCTCTGGCCAATAAATATAAAGCCACATATTCCATTTTGAATTCTACAATCAGAAAAAGTAGCTTTATGTGTTTGTGAAGTCATATGTATATATATGATAGAGGGAGCAACTTGTTGGTTCCTGGCTGCCCCCAAAATAAGCACACAGAAACAGTATTAATTACATCACTCCTTGAACCATTAGCTCTAGCTTTTTATTGGCTAACTCTTACATCTTAAGTTAACCCGTTTCTCTCAATCTGTGTATGGCCACATGGCAGTAGTTTACCGCCTAAAGTTTTGGCATGTCTGACTCTTGTGGCTCCATTGCTACTCTCTGACTCTGCCCTTCGTCCTCCCAGTATACAGCCTAGCTTTCCTGCCTACTTCTCCTCTTCCCTACTATAGGCTCAAAGCAGTTTCTTTATTCATTAACCAATAAAAACAACACATAGACAGAAGGACCTCCTACAATATTTCCTCTTTTCTGTTTAAATAAAAAGGAAGGTTTTAACTTTAACATAATAAAATTACATATAACAAAATATACATCAAGCAAGATTTACAGTTATTCTATTTATATCTATGTTATCTTTTATCATAACTAAGGAAAACTTTAACTATAAATTCTTCAACTCCATCAAAGACTCCAGAATAATATATTACTTAAGTAAACAGGAAGCACATTGTAAGCAACTTCCATATCTCTAGAATTGACAGAGACATCTTGAGGCCTGGACAGTCACCAAAAGTTCTTCTGTACCATTGGGGCATCCATCTTCAGGACCTACAGGACCATAGTATCTAGCAGACTTTTCCATGAAGCAGGAAATTTCAAAGACAGTTCTGTCTATATTGGCAGGTTACCAGTCACATTCTTTTCTATCCTGCAGAATGTCTCACAAACCCTTTCATGAAGCAGGAACCCCAAAGGATTGTCTCACCTTTAGGCAAGTTCAGCAGTAATTTCTCTGCAGATCCTGCATGTCCAGTTCATCTAACAAACTCCATAAGTAGCCTCTTCGATGCCAATCTTTCCCTTAAAATAGATTGGTGGTGCCAGGAGCAGATGTGACTCACTGTCATGTAAAGTCCTAAATTTTTAAACATTTAAATTCCATAATCTGTAGGTGTCTGAAAGATTTGAAGAATACCTAATTAACTGAAATATATCCCTATATATCTAGAAAGCCTAACTAACATGACTACAGCCTTGACTATTATAGATGACTATCTGTTAACCTATATTTCTTAATTATACATTACATTTTTATAATACAAAAACACAATATCTTAATCAATGGCAGAAATACACATATACATTATAACAAAATTTATTTTAAATTTATATCAATAAACCAAGATTGATATCAACACAAATTACTCATGTCTGTATTATATCCCCCCTTAAATATAAACCAACATTTTCAGACAATATTTAGGAATATAGGTGTAGTTTTATCCAAACTGCTTCCTGCTGTGTGGGGATGCTATTAATCAGGTCCTTCATTGTGTATCCTGTGTGCTAGGTTTGTTTCAGTCAGCAGTTGGGTGAAATAAATTTTGGGGGGGGTATTTTTGGGGTGTTCAATGTAACCTTTTAGGGGATTTTGGTCCTCCAAACCACACAAGTCTGGAAACTATCCACAGGTTCTCTTAATCTGTGGCAACAAGAGAAGAATCTTTTTTCTAAAGCAACATATTTTTAGACTCAAACTTCGAAGTCAAGATACCTTAATAAAATACATGCTGATGTAGCTTAGCAGTCCATATAATGAAATGTCTCTCTGTACTTAGCTTATTCCCAGTCAAAAATTCAAATATATATATATATATATATATATATATATTCTAGACTCTGTAAATTTTTCATTTTTACCTGGATTATTTTTCTTTAGTCCTTTCAACCTATAACTATCTGTATTCTGTTTCTTTAAAGACTTTACCATTTTTTATAAAATCATTAACTTTATTTTATGACTTTCTATACTCTTTTTCTTCTTTCAAGCTTTCAAACCTATGTACATTTATTGAACACTATGACTCATTTAGATTTGTCTTATTGCATAACTATAATTCTTTACTGTCTTAAAGAGATTTTTATGTTTATGTTTATTTTATTTTTTTTGTTGTTGTTGCAAAAAAAAATTCCCATTTCCCTCTCCCTCCTCGCACACATCACCCCCTCCCCCCACTCCCCTCCCCCTCTCCCCCTCCTCACCACTCCATTCCCCCTCCCTCTCGAGAATGAAGAGCAGTCCAGATTCCCTACACTGTGGGAAATCCAAGGTCCTCCCACTTCTATCCAGGACCAGGAAGGTGAGCATCCAAACAGGCTAGGCTCCCACAAAGCCAGTTCATGTACTAGGATCGAAAGTTAGTGCCATCGTCCTTGGCTTCTCATCAGCCTTCATTGTCCGCCACGTTCAGAAAATCCGGTTTTATCCCATGCTTATTCAGTCCCAGTCCCTCTGGCCTTGGTGAGCTCCCAATAGATCAGTTCCACTGTCACAGTGGGTGGGTGCACTCTTCGCAGTCCTGACTTCCTTGCTCATGTTCTCCCTCCTTCTGCTCCTCATTTGGATCTTAAGAGCTCAGTCCAGTGCTCAAATTTGGGTCTCTGTCTTTATTTCGATCCATCTCCAGATGAAGGTTCTAAGGTGATATGCAAGATATTCATCAGTATGGCTATAGGATAGGGTCATTTCAGGTTCCCTCTCCCAGTTGCTCAAGGTACTAGCTGGGGTCATCTCCCTGGACACCTGCGAGCCCCTCTAGAGTCCAGTCTCTTGCCAACCCTAATAGGGCTCCCTTAATTAGGATATATATTTCTCTGCTCCCGTGTCCACCCTTCCTTTATCACAACCATCCCATTCCCCCAAGTTCCCCCCACTCTCCCCTTCTCACGTTTCTCACCCCACTTCCCCTTAGCCCCATGCCACCTCATCCCCAAGTTCCCAGGATTTGCCCTGCAATCTTGTCTACTTCCCATATCCAGGCGGATGACTATATGTTTTTCTTTGGGTTCACCTTCTTATTTAGGTTCTTTAGGATCACAAATTATATGCTCAATGTCCTTTATTTATGGCTAGAAACCAATTATGAGTGAGTACCTCACAGCAGAAATTCAAATGGCCAAAAGACACTTAAGGCCATGCTCATCCTCCTTGGTGATCAGGGAAATGCAAATTAAAACAACTTTGAGATACCATCTTACACCTGTCAGAATGGCTAAAATCAAAAACACCAATGATAGCCTTTGCAGGAGAGGTTGCGGATTAAGGGGCACACCCATCCATTGCTGGCGGGAATGCAAACTTGTGCAACCACTTTGGAAATCAGTGTGGTGATTTCTCAGGAAATTCGGGATCAACCTACCCCAAGATCCAGTAATACCACTCTTGGGAATATACCCAAGAGATGCCCTATCATATGACAAAAGCATTTGTTCAACTATGTTCATAGCAGCATTATTTGTAATAGCCAGAACCTGGAAACAACCTAGATGCCCTTCAATGGAAGAATGGATGAAGAAAGAGTGGAATATATACATATGAGAGTACTACTCAGCGGTAAAAAACAATGACTTTGCGAATTTTGCATGTAAATGGATGGAAATAGAAAACACTATCCTGAGTGAGGTATCCCAGTCCCAAAAAGTTAAAGAGCTTTTAAAATGCTAAACACTTCTTAAAACTTAAGCTGCAGCATTAATAGGGTATATACAGTACTGCCTGCTACCTGGCCCAGTCTAAAACTTAAGCTGTGCCATTATTATGGCACTTCATTCTCAATCTGCACAGTCTAACATGGTTGATCTGCTTGCACCTCTGAGCCACACACACCATCCCAGTTCCAGGCAAAAAACTGGGTCATGATGACATCAAGCAAGTAGCAGCACACTGCTCACAATTCCCATCCAAATACTTGGTCTTTTGAAAGAGCTAGCGGTCTCAATGGCGATGTGATCCAAAAAACATGCATTTAAAAACAGCACAGCTATTTTCCTTTTGATATGGCTGAATCAGGAAATCCTCTCTTAAAGGAGCTTCAGTATGCCGCCAGAAAACAGCAAGGAGTTGTGTTATACTTTGTATTTTTGAATCTAGAATTCCTTTTTATGCCTTCTCATGTTTTACATGCATTTAGTTCACCACATTAGAGCCAATCTGTTGGAGGCAGTTGCTTGTTGGTTTCTGGCTGTTCAGGTCTGAAATAACCACATAGAAACTGTATTGATTAAGTCACTGTTTGGCCCATTAGCTCTAGCTTCTTATTGGCTAAATCTTACATCTTAATATAACCCATTTCTCTTAATCTGTGTATGTCCACATAGCAGTGACTTACTGGCTAAAGTTTTGGCATGCCTGACTCTGGTGGCTCCATCATTACTCTTTGACTTTGCCCTTCTTCCTCCCGGCATACAGCCTAGCTTTCCTGACTTAGTTCAGCTCTTCCCTGCCATAGGCTCAAAGCAGTTTATTTATTTATTAACCAATAAAAGCAACACATAGGCAGAAGGAGCTCCCATACCACACACACACACACACACACACACACACACAAACATATGTGTGTGTATTTAATTTTCAATTCTTTTCACAATCTGAGTGAGAAAAAATCTCGTTTCCATAATTATTAAGGTTTCTGACTTTCTTTTTCACCTTCATTTCTTGAACAACAGTACTTCATTCCCCCATTGATCCATTTCTGTTATTCTTGACTAAGTCAGCATTGCAGTCTGCAACTTAAAAACCATCTTGTCCTCTATTGTTCAACTATTCAACTATTTATTCACTATCTCATCTCTAAGAAAGAGGGGTTCTTAGTCTCTTTATCCACACATATGATGTCTACTTTTCTTGAATGACTTAATTACCTAATATCCTTCAACCTACTTTATTTCTCAATCCAAATATGTATTTTTCTATTTATCATCATATGTTGGGTTCTGTCAACTCAATTATTGCTTTAGATTTATATATTCTTATACTTAATTTTGCTCCAAAATTTAAATAAGATACTTTATATTGATTACATGGTGATTTCAATTTATAATACTATTTTTCTCCAAATTCTGAAGTGTAGCACAAATATTTGTTGCCCATTTTTATTTCTGTCTCTATCATGTCTCTTATATGAGCTTTTGTTATATATCTAATTTTCATTTGGTGGTTCTGTATCAGCAAATGGAAGACCAAGTAATACAGTTGTTTAACTCAACAATTTACATTTCCCTTTGTTGTAAAGATAATAAATATTCACCTAAAAATCATAAATCTTCTTGTTTCAAAAAACAATGAAGTTCTTGTAAGTTCATAAAAGAACCTCAGGTCTCACTATCCTTTCCAAGCTAGAGTTATGCCTCTGCAAATGGACTTTTTTGACATTAGTACATCTCAACATTAGTACTGTAGTGCTCCAGTAGAATATATTGTCTTTGCATCATCTAGGTAAACCTGATAAACCCACATCTAATTGAAATTATGCTGGAAGAATGCAGTTGAGAATGCAGAGAAAATGAATTTGATTCAATGAGATTCTGGACCAGGATATGGAGCAGGTGAATGAGCTAAAGGAGAATATAAATAAGGCCCTGAGTGCTGAGAACATGGATGATGCCGTACAATGCTACTCTGAATCAATTAAAGTAGATTCCCAGAAGCATGTGCTTTATAACAATTGTTCCGCAGCCTATGCCAAGAAAGGATACTACCAGAAGACCTACAAGGATGGCTGCAAGATTGTTGACCTGAATGGATTCTGACAGGAGCAATCAGTATTCAAGAAAAGCAGCAGCCTTTGAGTTCCTAAATCTATTTGAAGAAGCCAAAGAAACCTATAAAGAGTGTTTAAAACATGAAGCAAATAACCTCCAATTCAAGGAGGTTTTGCAGAATATGGAGGCTAAGTTGTCAGAGAGAAAATGCATGAATTGTTCTAACTTCCCTAATCTATACCAAAAGTTGGAGAATGATGCCAGGACAAGGACTCTGTTTCATGACCCAACCTACCTGGAACCCATAAAACAGATAAGGAACAAACTTTCAGATGTGGGCATAAAAATACAAGATTCATAGACCATTCATTACTACTTTCAGTGTAATCCTTGGGGTTGATCTGGACAGTATGGATCAATAGAAAGAGGCAGCAACACCCCAAACCCCACCACTTCCCAATAAAAAGGCTAAACCTGACCCAATAGAAGAAGATATTCCAGAGAATATGAAAAAGGCACTGAAAGAAAAATAGATGGGAAATAATTCCTACCAAAAAAAAAAAAAAGATTTAACATGGCTGCTGTGGGACATTGACCTTGTACCCTGTAAAGATTTATCAGTTGTATTTTAATAAAATGTTGATTGGTCAGTAGTCAGGCAGGAAGTATAGGTGGAACAACCAAGTAGGAAGTGTGGGTGGGGCAATGAGAATAGGAGAATTCTTGGAAGAGGAAAGACTCAACCCGTAGTCTTAGCCAAGATTTAGAGGAAACAAGATGAGAATGCCTTGCTGATAAAAGGTACCAAGCCATCTGGCTAATATAAACAAGAATTATGGGCTAATATAAGATGTAAGAATCAGTTAATAAGAAGCCTGAGCTAATAGGCCAACCAGTTTATAAATAATGTAGTTTTTTGTGTGTTTCTTTGGAGCTGAACAGCAGTAGAGCTTGTGGAACAGAAACCTTCTTTCAACAAATGGTGTACAATGTGGGACTAAATCCAATTAAAACCTGAAAGAGTTTGAAATGTAATTCTAGACACAAATGAACAGAATTAAGCATGGCTTTTTGGTAGCAGCATTTTCTCAGGTCTGCTATGTTTGCCAGAGGCAAGTGCACCTCATTTAGGAGCAGCTACCAAACTCAGCCTTAGCTAAAACAACTTTTCAGCCCCTTTAAGAGGCCATGCTACAAAACACTTAAGTAGTATTTATAAATAGCTGAAAGCATGGATATTTGTGGTGGCTGGAACCTTGAAAGATCATAGAGTTGTGGCAATAAACATGGCTCTGACCAGTACCTCTGCCATGATGCTAGACTCTCAGAAATCTAAGGAATGGGCTGGATCCAGCTGTCAAAGACACAGTTTTAATAATAACCTTATCACTTATCAAATTAAATACTCATGTAGTCAGAAAAAGATAGAGATATAGTTAAGAGTGATTCAGATTTTTTTAAAAAAGCTATACATGGCTCACAGTATTTTGAAAAATGTATGTAGGCTTGGAAGAGAAAAGAAAAGGGATAAACTCCTTAAAATAAAAAAGACAAAAAGATTAGTTAGATGTGCTGGCACACACCTTAAATCCCAACTCCTAGAAAGCAGAGGCAGACAGATCTCTGTGAGTTCAAGGTGTGCTAGCACACACCTTAATCTCAACACTTGGGAGGCAGAGGCAGGTGGATCTCTGTGTGTTTAAGGACAACCTGGTCTACAGAGCGAGTCCCTGGACAACCAAAGATATACAGAGAAACCTTGTCTCAAAAAACAAAAACTTAAAAATAAAAATAAAAGAAATAGAGTTTAAAATAAAGCCATGTAAAGATGGAAAATACACATATAGTCTGGATACTGTACGTTATCATGTTGTCTTTGAATGACTTGATGGCTGAGGAAGGAATCACTGCTGTTAAATGATATTTGATTATAAATGCTGCTGGATTAATACAAGATAAATATTTTGAAAATACTTTGACTTCAGAATTTAAGTCAAAAGAGATGCTACTTTAGAGAAGATGGTTATTTTTGTTTCCACAGGAAATGAGAGGCTGCGGATTCATTCTGGGTTAAGAAAAATCAAGTTTGATAAAGAAAAATACCCTGAGAAACCTCTGATAGGAGTAGATGGCCCAGGTGTGTGAGTTCTACATCCAGAACACCTTGAAGACTGAGATGATCAAGTCTCACAGAATATTCCAGTCAGGACTTGACCATAATTCTAAATCTTCTTTTGGGCCTCATAAGTTTATTGGCACCCACAATCAGCAGGAAGTAGCCTGGAAAACTATGCCTACATTCCCAAAATTGGATTATGGATGTTTGTCTTTGTTTAGTGTGTTGGTTACAAGTTGTTATGGATACTGTCAGGAAGAAAGCTAAGCAAATGAGATTAGAATCAGAGTCCTTGATTTGAAAAAGGGGGGAGGGTGCTGTGGGACACTGACATTGTACCCTGTAAAGATTCATCAGTTGTATTTTTTAATAAAATGCTGACTTGCCAGCAGCCAAGCAGGAAGTGTAGGTGGGGCAACAAGAATAGGGGAATTGTGGGAAGAGGAAATACTCAGTCTGTAGTGTGACCCAGATGCAGGGAAAGTAAGATGAGAATGCCTCGCTGATAAAAAGTGCCAAGTCATGTGGCTAAAATAGACAAGAATTATGGGCTAACATAATAGGTAAGAAGAATTAGTTGATAAGAAGCCTGAACTAATAGGCCAACCAGTTTATAATTAATGTAGACTTCTATGTTTTTCTTTATGGCTGACTGACTGAGGAACTGTCAGGAGAGAAACCTTTTGTCAACACATGGCCTTAAAGCATTTGACAGGGCCTAGGAAATGGACCCCACCAATATGGCTTACATAACTAATCAGAAGCTGTTTACTTTGAGAAAAAACTACAACAAAAGCCGGAAGCTCAAGAAGGTGATTGAAGTGGGCAGAGAGAAACGAGAGGGTTAGCAACAGACTGCCAAAACTTATGCTCGAATTGGCAATTTCTATCAAAGAAGAATAGTACAAAATGCTACCCATTTCTATAATAAATCTCTACCAGAGCACTAAATCCTAGACATGCTCAAGAAGTGCCAGCAGTCAGAGAAAAACCTGAAGGAACAAAAGTGACTGTCCTACTTCAATCCTGACTTAACTTTGGAGAAGCAAGGACAATGAATGCTTCCAGAATGGTGATGCTCCCAGTCGATGAAGCACTATACAGAAGCCATTAAATGGACCCTAAGAGATGCCAAACTGTATAGTAACTGAGCTACCTGCTACATCAAACTCCTGAAGTTTCTTCTGGCACTCAAGGACTGTGAAGATTGTATCCATATGGAGCCAATCTTCATCAGGGTTATGCCCAGAAAGCAGTCTCTTGGGAAACCATGAAGGGCTATACATATGGCATGGATGTGTACCAGAAGGAGCTAGACCTGGACTCCAGTTGTAAGGAGGTAGCAGATAGTTAACAATACTGTATGATGTCATAGTACAACAGACATGACAGCCCTGAGGATGTGAAGCTGGGGGTCATGGCTGATCCTGAGGTGGAGAAGATTATGATTGACCTAGCTATGAGATTCATCCTGGAACAGATGCAAAAGGACCCCCTGGCTCTGAGCAAACATTTAAAGAATGCTGAAATGACACAGAGGATCCAGAATCTGGTGATAACTTAGTTTTTTCCTGTTCTCTTTGCCCAAGTGGAAAGCTGAACTGGGAAGGTGGTGAGGACCACTGTTCAGAGTTGGGAAAAGAAAGGCTTATCTTTATAATTATATATACCTTCAAGGAAGACATTCATCCATTGCCACCTCAGGCCCTCTCACACAAACTTGGTCTCTTCACTGCTGACCTAGACTGCCTTTGCCTGCCCTCCCTAAAACCCCTATCACTGTCTCAGCTGCTCACTTATAGTTAATTATTTTTCATTTGGGGCAGTGGATGCATAAGGTAAGGGGAGATATTCTTCCCAACCTAGGATCTCAGCTATTTTCACTTGTTGTTACCCCATGTCCTTCAATAACACAAGCCAGTTAGGCATGGGTATATGTTTATTTTTTAAAAAAAAATATCTTATTCTGATTCTGTAGTCTAGCTCAACAACCCCATAAGATTTCAATTGATATCAGTTCTCCTCATGGCCAATAAAACGTCCATGATATTTCCCAAAGCTATTCTTTGAATACCCTATTTATTCTTGATAGTTTCTTAATATTCTTGCCATGTTTACTTATTTTATGCTATCCAAACAAGACAAAGGTGTTCTGTCACAGAGCTATTTCAAGGTGAATACAGGTTTTTTTTTTTCTTTTTTTTTTCTTGCCAAAGCTGCTTTCTTCACTGGACTGAAGCTCTGATTAAAAATGGTATCTGTAACATGTCTCCAAAATATCCACTATTCTGTTACCTACTTTTTCTTCAAGCTCAATGTGGCTAAAAGATTAGAAGTCATCATATTTCTTAAGTGGCTGTGTGTATAGTTTTAAAAATCCCATTATATTACAAGATCTGTAATAGTTAGGACTCCGGTTAATCTTTTTGAACTTCAAACAATGGTAGTCACAGTAATGGCATAAATTATTCTACAATAAATATATAATACTATGCTTTGATGAAAAGGGTGAATCTTTGAGGAGAGTTTCCTACCAGTAGGCTGCCCCAATACATACCTCTATCTGCTCGATCCTGCAACCTACAAGTCCTACTCCACCTGCAAACTCACCTATCCTCTTGCAACCTCAGTAGAACTCTGAAACATAGCTTGCTACAATACAGAAAGGACCAAGAGGTTAGGGACCAGCCACCCAGTGCCCCACCTGTCTTGGCTGTTCTAGCCAGCCAGTAGGAGTATTTTCTGCAGGTAGGCTGCCGCAATACCACAGTCCCATCCATTTGACCCTGAAAGCTACAAGTCCCATCCTGACCCCAAACTGGACTACACTCCTGCAACTTCAGTGGAACTCTGAAACACATCTTGCTACTACACAGAGAGGACTAAGAGAGGAACACTGAAACACAAGCTGTGACTTCACAGACTGGACCAAAAAGCAAACCAGGAGAACAGACCAAGAGAGAAGGCAAAGAGAGACATCAGTGACTCCTTGAGACACAGATATTTATAGTACACAGCAGACCAAGAACAGTTCCCAAAGACACAAACAACCACTGCAAGGATTGGGTCAAGATGCAATGACACTGTCAGTATCAACTGAAAGAAGAGATGAGCAAGTACCAATGCACGAATTCATCCAACAACATAAAACACGGTAACACTAGAACCCAGTGGTCATACATCATCCTAATCAAGAAGAAGAAGAAGAAAACAATTTTAAACCTAACTTTATGAAAATGATGGAGACCTTTAAAGAAGTAATGATAAACTTCTCCCTTAATGAAATGTAGAAAAAGACAAAGAAAAAATGGAAGAAAATAACAAGTCTCTCAAAGAAGTCCAAGAAAATCAATAATTTAACAACAACATTACTTGCAGAAAGCCTACAAACTTCATGGAAATTGAACAGTGAACTATTGAATAGCCACTGGCTCTAGAAAGAAAGAAAGAAAGAAAGAAAGAAAGAAAGAAAGAAAGAAAGAAAGAAAGAAAGAAAGAAAGAAAGAAATTAATTAAAGACTGACAAGAATTGAACAAAAATGAAGGCAGTGCTAACATTAAAGTTCATAGCACTGTCTACATAAAGGAAGTGGAGAAACCTAACACTAGTGACTTAACAACACACCTGAGTGCTCTAGAACCAGAAGAAAGCAGACTCACCCAGGTGGAGTAGAAGATAGGAAATAATCAAATTGAGGTCCAAAATCTAAACAATAGAAACAAAAAAACATGATAAAGAATCAATGAAACAAAAAGCTGGTTCTCTGAGAAAATTAACAAGCTAGACAAACCCTTGTCCAAACTAATCAATGGGCAGAGAAGAGAGAACGTCAAAATTAACAAAAATTAGAAATGAAAAAGGAGACATAACAATGGACATTGAGGAAATCTAGAGAATCATTAGGTCATACTACAGAAACCTATACTCCACAAAATTGGAAAATGTAAAAGAAATGAACAATTTTCTAGATAGATACAATATACCAAAATTAAATCTAGACAAGGTAATCAATGGAAACGGACCTCTAAACTACAAGGAAATAGAAGCTGTCATCAAACTAAAACCAGGAAGAAGAAAACACTTCCCACTCTCTCCATATCTATTCAACATAGTACTTGAAATTCTGGTTGTAGCAACAAAACAACAAAATATAACATATTAAGGATATCAGGCAGATTTAAATTGAAAATGAATAAGTCAAACTTTCATTATTTGCAAATAATATGATAGTAAATATAAGTAACTCTTACAATTCTACCAGGGAACTCCTACAGCTGATAAATAGCTTCAGTAATGTGGCACAATACAAGAGCAATTCAAAGAAATCAGTAGATCTCCTATATACAAACAATAAAGGGACTGAAAAAGAAATCAGAGAAACACCACTTTTCACAATAGCCACTTAAATATCTTGGGGTAACACTCACTAAAGACATGAAAGACCTATTTAACAAAAACTTAAGTCTTTGAAAAAAAATTTGAAAAAAAAATACCAGAAAATGAAAAGATCTCCCATATTCTTTGATGGGCAGTATCAACAAAATAAAAATGGAAATCCTACAAAAAACAATCTATACACTCAATACAATCCCAATCAAAATCCCAACACAGCTCTTCAGAGACCTTGAAAGAAAAATAATAAGCTTCATATAGATAAACAAAAAACACAGGATAACAAAACAATCCTTTACAATAAAGGAACTTTTGGAGGTATCACTATCCTTGACATCAAGCTATATTAAAGAGCTACAGCAATGAAAACAAGTTGTTGTTGGCATAAAAACAGAGAGGTTAACCAATGGAGTTGAATCAAAGAACTGGATATTCATCCACACACCAATGAATACCAGAAGAATGAAAATAGATCCATACCTAGCATCATGCACACAACTCAAGTCCAAATGGATTAAAGACCTCAGTATATGTCTGATCATACTGAACCTGATAGAAAAGAAAGTGGTAAGTCGTCTTCAATGTCTGGGCACAGGAGACTGCTTCCTAAATATAACCTCATTAGTATAGACACCGAGAGAAATAATAAATAAATGGGACTTCCTGAAACTCAGAAGTTTCTGTAAAGCATAGGGCACAGTCAATAAGACAAGAAGATGCCTACTGAATGGGAAAAATTCTTCACCAACTCCACATCAGACAAAGTACTGATCTTTTTTTTTTTATTAAAAAATTTCCACCTCCTCACCTCCTTCCATTTCCCTCCCACTCCCCCAATTCCCCGCCCCCTCCCTCTCCAGTCCTACCAGCAGTCAGGGTTCCCTGCCCTGTGGGAAGTCCAAGGTCTTCCCCCCTCCAACCACGTCTAGAAAGGTGAGCATCCAAACAGACTAGGCTCCCACCAAGACAGTCCATGCAGCAGAATCAAAACCCAGTGCCATTGTCCTTGGCTTCTCAGTCAGTCTGCATTGTCAGTCACATTCAGAGAGTCTAGTTTGATCACATGCTCCATCAGTCCCAGTCCAGCTGGCCTTGGTGAGCTCCCATTAGATCAGTCCCACTGTCTCAGTGGGTGGGCGCACCCCTAATGGTCCTGACTTTCTTGCTCATGTTCTCCCTCCCTCTGTTCTTCATTTGGACCTTGGGATCTCATTCCAGTGTTCCAGTGTGGGTCTCTGTCTCTATCTCTATCCTTCGCCAGATGAAGTTTCTATGGTGATATGCAAGATATTCATCAGTGTGGCTATAGGATAAGGCCAGTTCAGGAACCCTCTGCTCTGCTGCCCAAGGAACAAGCTGGGGACATTTCCTTGGGAACCTCTAGAGTCAAGTGTCTTGTCAACCTTAAAATGGCTTCCTTAATTAAGATATCTACTTCCCTGCTCCCATATCCACCCTTCCTCCATCCCAACCATCCCATTTCCTCAAGCTCTCTCCATCCTCCCATTCTTCCTTCTCTCTCCCCATCTCCCCTTACCCACACCCCCGCCCCCAAGCTCTCAATTTTTGCCTGGTAATCTTGTCTACTTCCAATATCCAGGAGGATAACTATATGATTTTCTTTGGGTTCACCTTCTTATCTAGCTTCTCTAGGATCACGAATTATAGGCTCAATGTCCTTCGTTTATGGCTAGAATTCACTTATGAATGAGTATACACCATATTCATCTTTTTGGGTCTGGGTTATCTCACTCAGTAAAGTGTTTTCTATTTCTATCCATTTTCATGCAAAATTCAAGATGTCATTGTTTTTTACTGCTGAGTAACACTCTAAAGTGTATGTGTGCCACACCTTCTTTATCCATTCTTCTATTGAGGAGCATTTAGGTTGTTTCCAGGTTCTGGCTATTACAAATAGTGCAATGAAGAGAAAGTGGGAAGTAGTTTACAACACATGGGCATGGGAGACCACTTCCTACGTAGAAACCCTGTAGCACAGACAGTAAGAGCAACAATGAATAAATGGAACCTCCTGAAACTAAGATGCTTCTGTAAAGCAAAGGTTACTGTCATTAAGATAAAAAGGCCACCTACTGATTGGAAGAAGATCTTCACCAACCCCGCAATGGACAAAGGTCTGATCTCCAAAATATATAAAGAACTCAAGAAACTGGACATTAAAACTCTAATTAACCCCATTAAAAAACTGGGTACTGAACTGAACAGAGAATCCTCAACAGAAGAAGTTCAAATGGCCAAAAGACACTTAAGGTCATGTTCAAACTCCTTAGTGATTAGAAAAATGCAAATCAAAACAACTTTGAGATACCATCTTACACCTGTCAAAATAGCTAAAATCAAAAACACCAATAATAGCCTATGCTGGAGAGGATGTGGAGTAAGGGGAACAATCCTGTGTTGGTGGGAATGCAAACTTGTGCAACCACTTTGGAAATCAGTGTGGCGGTTTCTCAGGAAACTGGGAGTCAATCTACTTCAGGACCCAGCAATTCCACTCTTGGGAATATACCCAAGAGATGCCCAATCATATTACAAAAGCATTTGTTCAACTATGTTCAAAGTACTGATCTTTAAACTATATAAAGAATCAGGAAATTAGACATTAAAATTCCAAATAACTGAATTTAAAAATGGGGTACAGAACTAAACAGAGAATTCTTAACAGAAAAATCTCAAATGAATGAAAGACACTTAAGGAAATGTTTAACATCCTTAGCCATCATGGAAATGCAAATCAAAACTACTCTGAGATACCCTTTTATACCAATTAGAATGGCTAATATCAAAAATACCAGTGATAACTTGCTGGGGAGGATGTAGGGTAAGGGGAACTTTCATCTATTGCTAGTGGGAATGAAAACTTGTACAACCACTTTGGAAATCAGTATGGCAGTTTCTCAGAAAATTGGGAATCGACCTACCTAATTATGCAGCAATACCACTTTTGAGCATATATCCAAAAGATACTAAATTATACTACAAAGACATTTGCTCAGCAATATTAATAGCAACATTATTTTTAATAATCAGATCCTAAAAACAACTTAGATGCCCCCTCAATCAAAGAATGGATAAAGAAAATATGGCACATTTACACAATGGAGTACTATTCAGTAGTAAAAAAAAAACAGTGACATCTTGAAATTTGCATGAAAATTGGTGGAACTGGAAAACAAAATCCTGCATGAGATAATGTAGACCCAAAAAGATAAATATGGTACATACTCATTCATAAGCAGATACTTGTTTTAGGAAGGCCACTTGTTAGTTTGCGGCTACCCAGACTCCAAAACTAACCACTGTATTGTTTGCAATAGTGTTTGGCCAATAGCTTAAGTATATTTCTGGCTAATTTTTACATCTTAATTTAGCTCATTTCCATTAATCTGTATAGCGTAGATGGCTGTGGCTTACCAGGTAAAGTTACAGTGTCTGTCTCTGGTGGGGCTACATCGCTTCTTTCTGGACTCCATCCTCTTTCTCCCAGCATTCAGTTTAGTTCACTTAGCCTAGCTCTGTTCTTTCCTGCCCTTTTATAGACTAAAGCAGTGTCTTTATTAGCCAATGGTATTCACGGCATACAGACGGGAATTTCACATCAGATACTAGCTATAAACAAAGGATAATGAGCCTATAGTTCATGATCGGAGAGAAGCTAAGTAACAAGGTGAGCCCTAAGAAAAACATATTTAGATCCACCTGGAAAGTCAAAATATACAAGATCCCCTGACAAAATTGGGACCATAAGGGTGGGAGGAGAAGGAAAGGTGGAAGAAAAGAAGAGTGGAAAAGGGGACAGGGGAAGAGAACTTGAGAGAATGGGACGGATAGTTGAGATGGAGGAAGGACAGAGATGAGAGCAAGGAAAGAAATATCTTGAGTAAGGGAACCATTATAGGATTATCAAGAAACCTGTCTCTAGTGAAATTCCCAGGAATCTACAGAATGACCCCAGCTAAGACCCTAAGTGTTAGAGGAGTGGGTGCTAAAACTGGTCTTGCCCTGAAGTCAACAGATGAATATATTAAATATCACCATAAAATCACCATCCAGCAACTAATGGAAAAAGAGGCGGAGACCTGCATTGAAGCACAGGACTGAGCTCCCAAAGTCTTGCTGAAGAGTGAGAGGGGTGAGAATATGAGCAAAGAGGTCAAGACCATGATGGATACACCCCTTGAAACAGTCTACCTGAGCTAATGGGAGCTCACCAACTTCTACCAGACTGGGAAAGAACAGGCATAGGTCCAAACTAGGCCCTTTGAATGTGCTTGGCAGTTAGTTTCATGCCTGGGGCAGACTGAGGGGCCAATGATAGTGGCACTGGGATTTATCCATACTGCTTGTACTAGATTTTTGGGAACCTATTCTCTTTGGATGTATACCATATTCAGCCTAGATATAGTAGGGAGGGCCTTAGACCTTTTCCAAAGCAATGTCCCTTACTCCCTCTGTGGAGTGGATGGGGATGTGGTGGGGGGATTAGTGGAAGGAATGGAAGAAGGGAAGGAGTGGGAATTTGGATTGGTATTTATAATGAAAAATGATAGTTGGTTTTTCTTTTTAAATAAATAAAACCAAAAAGGTTGAATTTCCAATCATACTAACTTATAAAAATGAAAGTGAAAGAAGATAATAATAATAATGCTACATTAGAAATTGAAGGATGCAGTTAGTAGTATATTGAGGATATAGACTTTGAATATTAGAAAACTAATAAAGTTATTTAAGACATATGTATATGTCTTAAACAAATATTTATATGATATTTATTATAGCATTTCAGGAGATTTGCTTAGTTTAGGATTATTTAGCTCAGTCTCATTTATATTCTTTTAATTTGAAGGAATAGTACCACTGCTTTAATTCAGTCTCAAAAGATTGCCATGACTACTTTCATTGATGCAGCTCATTAACCCATGGAATGAAATTCTGAACACATTTATTCTAAATTCTAAAGCTATGCTGTCTTGAAGGCATAGCCTATAACAATTCATCTCATGAAATTTTGAATTCATCCATTTATTATCTAGTCCAATTGAAAAATAACAAGGGACTGAATGCTGAGGGAGCAGGTCCAAGCCAGGGACATTTGCACAAAGAGTCCTGAGCCAGCTCAAGGGCAGGTTGAGCCATCAACCTTTGCCAGAACAGGCCCAAGGCAACAGCCTTCACAGGATCACGTACAAAGAGCAACCACTGAGGGAGCAGGCCTGAGCCAGAGACCTCTGCAGGGTTAGGTACTAGTCAGAAATCTCCAAGGGAATAGACTTAAGCCAGAGACTTCTGTGGGACTGTGCCCAAGCCATGGAGTTCTGAAGGAACAGACCCAAGTCAAGGACATCTATGGGAACAGGACTGAGACAGCAATCTCCACTAGGACAGGCCAGAGACAGCGACCTCCAGAGGAGCAGGTAAAAAGGACTGACTGCCAAAAGAGCACGCCTCAGTCAGAGAACTCTTCAGGACCAAGCATGAGTCAGGGACCTCTAAGGGAGCAGGCCTGAGCCTCGGACCTCAGCAGGAGTAACCGCAAGCAAGCAACATCTGTAGCAACAGGCACAAATGACTTCTGGGATATCAGAGCAACACCAGGAAGCACCAAGTGACTTCAAGGAATGCCTAGTGACTTCCAAGTGATTGGAACCATGGCCCTGACTGCACCATAAGGAGCAACCATATGAGCCTTAGATCCACTGGCACCTGGAAGAATGATCACCAGAGGCACAGATCCAACAACCCCAATCAGATGAAAAGATGGATAGTCAAGGTAAGAACACATTCAACAACAAAAGAACAACACAACACAAACCAAAACTGGTGGCTCTACAACAGTGAGATTAAACATTGAAATATAGATGAAGCAGAAGAAAATGACATAGAAAATAATTTTAGAAAATATTTGAGGCCCTTAAAGAGAAAATGAAAAATTCTTTGGAAGAAATGGAAGAAATCAAAAAATCCTCTTCAAAAAAACAAGCAAAATAAATCAATGAAATAAATGTTGGAGACTTGAAAAACAACCTAGAAACAATAAAGAAAATATAAACTGAGGGAAATCTGGAAATGGGAAATATGAGAAAACAATCAGGAACCAAAAATATAAGTATAAATAGCAGAATACAAGAGATGGAAGAGAGCATCTAAAGTGCTGGAGATACAATACAGGAAATAGACTCATCAAGAAAAACATAATGTCTAAAAAGAGCTTAACAAAAAATATCAAGGAAATATGGGACACTATGAAAAGACCAAACTTAGAGTTCGAGACCAGCCTGGTCTACAGAGCTAGTTCCAGGACAGGCTCCAAAGCCACAGAGAAACCCTGTCTCGAAAAACCAAAAAAAAAAAAAAAAGAAAGAAAAAAAAAAGAATAATAGGGCTAGAAGAAGGAGATGTCAAAATCAGAAGCACAAAAAAATATTTTTAACAAAATCACAGAATAAAATTTTCTAACCTAAGGAAAGATATGCATATGAAGATACAAGAATCTTGCATAACACCCAACAGATTATGTCCCCTTGCCATATAATAATTGAAACACTAAGTATGTAAAATAAAGAAAGAATATTGAGAGCTGCAAAAGAAAACACATAAAGGCAGACATATCAGAATTACACCTCACTTCTCAAAGGAAACAATGAAAGCCAGAAGGTCCTGGTCAAATGTTATGCAGACACTGAGAGACCATGCTTGCCAGTCTAGAATACTATACTCAGCAATAGCATAGACAGACAAAACAGATATTTCATGACAGAATAATATTTAATCAATACCTAGCCACAAGCCCAGCCCTACACAGAGTACTAGAAGGAAAACTCCAACCAAAGAAAGTTAGTTAGCTACATCCACCAAAACACAGACAATAGATGATCTCATAGCAGCAAAACCCAAAGACAGGATAAACACATATTAAAACATCACCAACAATGAAAACTAAAATAACAGGAACTATCAATTACTGGTCATTAATATCCCTTAATATAAATCAACTCACCTGTAAAAAGACACAGGGTAACAGACTGTATATGAAAACAAAATCCCTTCTGCTAAATAAAAGAAACACATCTCGACCTCAAAGACAGACATCCCACAGATCAAAGTTTTAGGAAAAAAATTCCAATCAAATGGGCCAAATAAACAAGCTTGTAGCTATGCTTATATTTAATAAAATAGACTTCAAACTTAATTTGGTTAATTAAAATTAATCAAAAGAGACAAAGAATTTCATTTCATATTAGTCACAGAAAAAATCATAAGGAGGAAATCTCAACAATGAATGCCTGTTCCTCAGTACAGGGTTACCCTCATATGTAAAAGAAACACTACTAAAATTAACTCACACACCACACACTAATAGAGAGAGACTTCCACACCTTAATCTCACTGCTGGACAGAGAAATAAGGGAAATAACACACACACACACACACACACACACAGATACATTAAGGTAGAGGTCAGGCCCAAATATGAACTAAAATTCAGAAATTCATTGTTAAAAAAAATAACAATGCAATCTTTTAGCTTAAGAAGAAAATGAGACAGAATGAAATCAGCAGATCATAGGCTTCTCACACTCCTCTCATAAACACTTACCCTCGGAAGCTGTTTCTTACTTAGCTATTTGAGAGTTTTCAGTTTCAAACAATATATTTTGATCATATCTGAAGAAACAGAAACAGGAGGCTTGTGACATCTTTAATCTTTAAGAAACTCCTCCAAAGCATGAAGCACAGAAGATCTTACCTTAAGTGTGAAAACAAACTAGGGAGCAATCACAACCCACTTGGTGAAGACTGCTATGAAAGAAAGTGATAGTAGACATCATTATTCTTGAGAGCGGATGAATAGTCGCCCAAACATGAGGACAAACCTGCCTAAATATAGATCACAAATTGCAGAAAACTAGATAGGATTCGGGTTTCAGTAACATGACAAATTTTCCAATGGTAAACTATATTACAAATTCTCCTAATAACTGAGAGAATTGATAGTAGAGGATATGACTGCAATATAAGAAATAATTTAGTGCTTTTTAATCTAAAAGATTTCGGTAAAGAACACACTGCAAAACACAATTAATTCTTTTAATATTTAACTCTTTTCAAGCAATATTAGATTATATGAGAACACATGTCTTAATACATTTGGTTTTAAATAGTTTAATTAAATTGATTGGTATGTTTAAATATGCACATAATTTTTTATTTTTCAAAAATTTAGTTAGATATTTCTAACGGTCTTAGTGAATGTGTGTTTTGCGTGAGTCTGTGTGTGTGTGTATATGTGTATTAAAGAGATTGAAGAACAAAAAAAACAGAGATATTTACCTTCACATTATTTCTAAAATTTGGACATTTGCTGTTAAAGATGCTTTATCTACATAAAAGGTAAGAAATACATATTGGAGGAACTTGAGAGCATTGAGAAAATTTTTTCCCACTGGGGTATATCATAATTCTAAAATTTATCTTTGTTTCTGAATATACACATTATATATATATATATATATGTATATATATATATACATATATATATATATATAATAAAGTGTATTTGATAACAGCCTATAAGTTAGAAATAAAGGAATACCTCACTTAGCTAAAAAAACTTCTCACCATTAAATATACTAGCATAGTATATTGTAAATGTGAAGAGAATCATTTACAGAGAAAGCAATCTTCATGAAAAGAAATAAAAGAAGGAAACAGTAGAGATTGTGAGATGTAGAAGATGATGCAGAACATATTTTTGATGTTATTTTGTTTATATTCCGAAACAATAATATATTTTAGATTTATAGTATAAGAAGGAGAATAGTAATTTTTTTTTAGTCTTCTCAAATTCCTGGCACATTACTCTTTAAGATTCTAGGATAATAAAACAATATTTCCAGGCATTAATGGGAATTCAAAATTCTGATTATTTTAAACATAATTCAAGCAGCCTTCATATTAATACTTGAGTTTCTAAAATTCTGGCTAGATGGGCATGAAGGACAGAACTATCAAGATGCGTAGCTGGACACAGATGCTATGAATGGGGAGGCTGGAAGAAATAAGTACCAGAAAAGGAGGAGGGAGTGATAAATACCATTAAGTATATTGAAAAATGCACAGCATTCCACGTTTATTTCAAACTTTATTATATATACATATTACCTTTTGGTATTTAAAAATGTTATGATATACCTCTATTTGCACTTGTTTGTAAATATCCATTTGAACAGATCTGCAAGAGAGAGAACATTTTTTATTGCAACTAGGTGATCTCACTTAATATGTACATTCTTATTCTACCCATCTACTTTAATTGAATGGTAGGATTCAATTTTTCTTAATAGCTGATTAATATGGTATTTTCTATGGACAAATTTTATTTATTTTTGAATCTAGTGTTGGACAACTGCATTCATGTCATTTCATTTCTATAGTGAGTAGAACATTCTAAAAAAAATAAAGGTGTAAATACCTCCATACTGAGGTATGGCATTCACTATTTATATGTGAGGAGGGAGAGACTTGGGTCATAAGGTATAATACCTTTAATTTTTTGAGCAGCCCCTTTGCTGATTTCTATAATGATCATGTTCATCTGCATGCCACATCAGTGAATAAGGTTTTCTCCATTTCCCCAGATTTACCAACAGTCAGATTTTTTTAAAGATAGGCATTTTATTCTCGAAAGGTTTATTTTTGAAATATATGAAGACAATTTTTATATTGATTTTGTATCCTACTTCTCTACTAGTATAGTTTATTCGATCTAGGGTTTTTAGCAGATTCTACAGTATCTTTTATTTACGGAGTTATGTCATCTGTAAATAATAATATGAGTTTAACACATTTCTGCATTACTGTTGGTCTTCTATGTACATTTTTTGTATATCATTAAGTTTATTAATGTGTTGCATTAAATTTATTGATTTGCACATCATTGATAATATTTATTAATACATACTCAACTGTTTTGCCTTTTGGGTAAGAAGCATGCTTGCTCATAATGTGTGGTCATCTTAATAAACTTATAAAAATTCAGTTTCCAAGTATTTTATTGAAAATACTGCATGTATGTTTATACAAGTAATTGAACTTTAATTGGCTTTCTCTGTGTGTCTTAACCCAGTTTTCGTATTATAATAATACTGGCTTCATTGAATGAACATGGTAGTGTCCTTCCACTTCCTATTTTAGAACAAGATAAGATTTGGTATAAAAATCTTTGTTAAAAGTCAAATCTAAGGAACCAGAGAGCTGTTTCAACAGGAAAGAGAACTTGTTGCTACTGCAGAGCACACTGCTTTGGTTTTCAGAAACTACAAGATGGTTCACAATCATTTGTACTTTCAGTTCCAGGGCATCTGACTGTCATGAATATCTGGTATGCACATGGTGTACAGTTGTTACCTCCTGTAGTTCTGAACCAAACTCTACTAACCTAAACTAAGTCCTGTAGTTTTCGTGGATTCTAGAAGCAAAACATATCATCCTGGCCATTCAGATTGTGGGTGGAACCTAGTTTATTTTGGTTGTATAGATGAAGTCTCTATTACTACCTTGACTATCTGATGAAGATGGATCACCCAACTGGCATAGGAAGTCCTTCTGTATTTGTGCTGATTTCATTGGTTGAATAAAGAAGCTGCCTTGGATTTTTGATAGGGTAGCCCTTAGGTGGGTGGAGTACAGAGAACAGAATTCTGGGAGGAAGAAGTCAGTGTAGCAGACACCATGGCTCTCCTCTCTGAGACAGACACTGGTTAGACTCATGCCGGTAATCCACAGTGAAGTGTCAATACAGATTATTAGAAATGGGTTAGATCAATATGTGAGAGTTAGCCAATAAGGGGCTGGAGATAATTGGCCCAGCAGTAATTTAATTAATACAATTTCTGTGTGGTTATTTGGTGGGGTTAGGTAGCTGGGCGGCCTGGAGCCAGGTGGCAGGATGAAAAGCAGGCTCACTCCTCTCCTACTACAGATGAAGGAGTAAGTCACAAACACTCCCACACCAGTTTGGAATTATGATTAATAGAATGGTTATTTATTTAAAGGAAAAAACTTACAAAACACCATCCCAGACAACAGCCCTCTGTGTGATCAGGAAAGGAGTCTAGTAGTCAGAAGTGGAGCAGGAAGCAAGAGAGTGAGAGGAGGGCCGTCACTGCTTTTTGTTTTTTTTAAGGAGAGAGAGACCACGGCCCAGTGGGCTGATATCTCAGCGGCTATTGGCTGAAGGAGCAGAAGGAGCTCCCGCAGCACCCAACTTCTTCAGTGTAATATATTTTAAAAAAAAAAGTATTCATTTTATGTATCAACTGCAGTGTTGCCTCCTTCCCTTACTCTAACCCTCCCAGTTACCTCACAAACCAACCCCCATAAACTCCTCTTAAAAGGTAAGGCCTCCCATGAGGAGTCAACAAAACCTTGTTCATTAAGAAAAAGCAGGACTACTTCTGCCTCCCACCCCCACCCCTGTATCAAAGCATCCCAACATAGGGAATGGCATCCAAAAAGCCAGTTCATAAACCAGGTGTAGATTCTGATCCCATTGCCAGGGAACCCTCAGCCAGAACAAGCTATACAACTATCACTCACATTCAGAGGGCTTGTTCAGTACCATGCAGTCTCCCCAGTTGTCTGTCTAGAGTATACAAGTTCACACGTACTCAGCTCAGGTGTCTCTGTGGATATCCCAGGCAAGATCTTGACCCCAAATTGCTCATGTAATTCCTCCTCTCTCTCATTAACTGGATTCCCAGAACTTGGCCTGATGTTTCGCTGTGGATCTCTGCATTTTCTTCATTTAGTTATGGGATGAAGGGTTTTGATGCCACTTAGGGTATTCAACAAAATGATCATAGAAGTCCAGTTCTGCACCCTCTTCACTATTACTAGGAATCTTAAATGTAGTAGTCTTTGTGGATTCCTCAGAATTTCCCTAGCATTAGGCTTCTCCCTATTCCCATTATGGTTCCATCTATCAGAATCTCTCTCTTAGATCTCCCACACCATCCCTCCCCAAACTCAACCATTCTGTTCTTTCATGTTCTCACCCCCCTTCTCTCCCATCTACTGCCCCCATGCCCCAGGTTACCTAAGAAATTACGTTTATTTCCCCTTCCAAGGGTGATCAGTGTGTCCCTCTTAGGATATTCCTTATTACCTAGTTTCTTTGGAACTGCAGATTTTAGTTTGATTATTTTTTGCTTTACATCTAGTATCTACTTATGAGTGAGTGCATACCATGCTTGTCTTTCTGGGTCTGGGTTATCTCACTCAGTACAATTTTTTTTCTAGCTACATCCAGTTGTCTGCAAATTTTATAATATCATTGTTTTATATATGTATTTTTTATTTTTACAGCTAATACTCCATTGTGTAAATGTAACTCATTTTCTTTATACGTTTTTTATTGAAGGACATCTATTCTGTTTCCAGATTATGGCTTTTATGAATAATTCTGCTATAAACACAGCTGAATAGGTGTCCTTGAGATAAAAAAAAAATCACACTTTGGAAATATGATCAAGAGTGGTAATCCTGGATTCTGAGGTAGATTGATTCCCAATTTTTTGAGAAGTCACCATACTGATTTCCAAAGTGACAGTAAAAGTTTGCACTTCTACAAGCAGTGGAAGAGTTTTCCACTTACTTCACATCTTATCCAACATAAACTGTCCTCAGTGTTTTTGATCTTAACCATTCTGGCAGATATAAGATGGTATGCAGAGTTATTTTGATTTGCATTTCCCTGATGACCAAGAACGTTGAGCAATTCCTTAAATGTTTTTCCACCATTTGAGATTCTTCTCTTGAGGATTCTGTTTTTAGAATTCTCTTTCTATATCTTAATTGGATCATTAGGTATTTTGCTGTATAGTTTCTTGAGTTCTTTATATACTTTGGAGATTAACCCTCTGCTAGGTGAAGATTGGAGAAGATCGTTGTCATTTTTTCTTATTTACCATGTCTTTGCCTTACAGTAACTTTTCAGTTTTGGGGGCTCCCATTTATTGATTGATGTTCTCACAGTCTATGCTACTGGTGTTATTCTTAGGAAGTGGTTTTCTGTGCCATTGCGATCAAATCTATTTCCCTCTTTCTTTTGTATCACCTTCAGCATAACTGGGTTTTTGTTGAGGTATTTGAACCATGTGGAATTGAGTTTTATGCATGGTGAAAAATATGGACGTATTTTCGATCTTCTGCATATCGGCATCTAGTTATGCCAGTACCATTTGTTGAAGATACTTTCCCTTTTTTGAACAAATTTGGCTTCTTATCACATCACCATGGCTTAAATTTAGAATTCAACAAGAAAAATTATAGAAATCCTACAAACTCATTGGAACTGAACTGTCACTGGGTCAAGGAAAAAATAAAGAAATTAAAAGCTTCCTAAAACTCAATGAAAATGAACATATCCAGACTTACGGGACAAAATGAAAGAAGTAATAGGAATGTTCATTATACTAATTTCCTACATAGAGAATCTCACACTAGCATATTAACAGGATACTTAAAAGCTCTAGGACAAAAACAAACTCCTCAGGAGGAGTTGACACCAGGAAATAATTAAATTGAGGGCTGAAATCAATAACATAAAAACAAAGAGAATAATAAAAAGAATCAATGAAACAAGGAGTTGATTCCTGGAGAAAATCAGCAAAATAGTGTGACACATTTTCAAAGCTTCTCATGTATGATTATAATGCAGTAACTTTCTGAAACACAGATATTTCTTTTCTAATGTTTAGCAAATTGTTACTTTTTAGTAGGATTTGTATTCATCATATTATCACTTTCATGAAAGAGACAATTGAAAGTATGCTATAAAATTTCAAAAATAAGGAGAAAAATAACATCTTTCCAATTGATGAAGACATTACTCTTACATATTTTATGAGAATTTAAATTTGGTTTCTGTCTTTTTTATGATAAGGGAAGATGGACTGCTGAGACAATTTTATTAAGAATTATACATCACCCAATTGCACAACTATAATCATGCTGGCTGATATTTTAAAATTATCCTAGACATATATGACAAAACCTCCAAATCTTCTAAACTCTTCGGAGATAGGTATGGCAGCATAAAGATAAACAACAACCTATAATCAAACTTAATAACAGACATGTACCATTTTGATTTTTAAAGTCAAAGTGCTTTTATATTTGTATTTTCTTCTGTCCTCCCCATAAAAATTAACAATAATTTTACTATATATTCCTGAGAATATTTCACATTTCATATTTAATCTCTTTTGCCATATTCAATACAGATACAAGGGGAAATAAACCTAAGTATTTTTTTTTTTTTGGATTTTTTGAGACAGGGTTTCTCTGTAGCTTTTGGTTCCTGTCCTGGAACTAGCTCTCGTAGACCAGGCTGGCCTCGAACTCACAGAGATCCGCCTGCCTCTGCCTCCCGAGTGCTGGGATTAAAGGCCTGTGCCACCACCGCCCGGCTAAACCTAAGTATTTTATAACGGCGCAATTAGCTTGCAAAAGCCTGTAATTTTTGTACTATAAATGTGCTTAGTCTGCCCATTTTACATTTCTATATATTACAGTGAATAAAAAGCCATTCAAATATTTCCTGTACATATTAAACAAGCGTTAAAAAACAACAACCAAACTACTTTTGAATGAAAAACATATCCATGTGGTTATTTAATCTCCTTGTAGTGGTTGCTATTGTGTAGTTACTAGTTTAATACCCACTGTTGGAAGTGATTTTACAACCTAGAAGAAAGACTTGTGTTTTTGTGAAAAGCTCCTATGGGGTTATTTGTGGCCTAGCAACATTTAGTTGGGATTATATTCTGAAAAGAAATGTCTTATGATCTAAAACAGACTTTTGTTAAAAGTTTTTATATTAAACTGGGTCTTATAGGAGTTTTTATATTGGATGTAAAGTCTGATACTTTTATCCCTATGCCAGCAGAGTGCTTAATAGTTGCAGTATTTCCTTTTGTGTTTTAGACTTGGCCTTTCTGCTGACAAAAAGCCATCCATTCAAACACTAAGTATCTATCAAGATATTAAGTGCATCTCAAAACCTCAGCCTGCCTACTTTCTGTAACTGCTACCCTTGTGTTCAACTATTTGATTCACAACCATCTCAAATTTGATTTCCTTACTAACAGACAGCAGGGAATTGAGACTGAACACAAAAGTTTCTGCATAGTTTCAATATTCTTCATTTGGGCTAACATTCAAGAGAATGAATATTAGCCAATTCTAAAAATGTTATTTAAGGGTTCTATATATCACAGCAGTAGCAGGGCCAAGGAAAACTCTCAGTTTTGTCCAAATGTTTATGAGCTCTCAAGGATATAGAATAGGCAATGTCAAACATCTCTTTGCCTTATTAAGCAGAGGTAATTCCAAAAATTTTTGCAAGACTGTGGAACAGGAAGAGAAATGTTGGTGAACATTTCTCATCTATACTTTATAGATTGCCAATTACTTAAGTTTGCATACATGCGGGTATGAACAGATACTTAAGTTCAGTATAAATTACATTGTTTGAAAATGAATTATTTTTAATAGTATAAATTCATAAAATAAGTTTTATTTTGTTATACGTATTTTTATTTCCTATTCTTGTAAAGGAAGTGTGTAAAAGTGTACTTAAGCTTTTGACAAGTCTTGTAAAATCTTTGATTAAACTTATTATCTGTTTAATTTTTGTAGGAAAGGGATAGATTGAAAAGGCACACCCATATATCATGAGGGTGAGTTAGTTTTGGGTTCCTATGTATTTGAACATGACTTTGAACTCTTAATCATTCTCATTCAGCCTCCCAATTATTGGAATTGCAGATATGTGCCAGTATATGCAATCATATTTTTGACTTCAAAAGAACATAGTTCCTTTATTTCCCCTCATTCTAAGAATGCAGCACTGATTAGACCAACATATTATGCAATAGTTTTAAGTTTTGCTTCTTTTATATAATTACATTAGTCATAAAAACAACTTTTTTAAACTAGGGAATAATTCTTATATCTAGGTTATCAAGATAACCATAATTTTTATTAATAAAAATAATTGCAACAAAATCTCACAAGTACATGTTTAATTAAAAATTAGTATGTATGTTTGTATGTTCGTGTATTTGTTTCTATCTTAATTTCAGGGAAATATTCTATGACAATACAAAATATAAAATACCTTAAAGGTTTTAAATACATATTGACTATTTGAAGAAAGAGGTTGTTTAAGGGTCTGGTAGATTCTAACATTATTCTTGTTTAAATTTCTTTCTTCATCTTTATAATCTAAGGATCATTTAGAAAGTTACTTTTTTATTTTTAAGTCTGCTCTTTTTAAAGAGATTTTAATTTATTTATTATGCATACAGTGTTTCTGCTATATATATGCCTGCATGCCAGAATAGGGTACTAGATCTCATTAAAGATAATTGTGAGCCACCATTTGGGTGCCAAGTAATAAACTCAGGATATCTGGAAGAGCTAGTAATGCTCTTAACTTCTGAGCTGTCTCTCTAGCCTTGGAGTGTTACATTCTTGTAGCAGGATCCAGGTATATTGTCTAGCATGCTCATGGCATCAGTGAAAATGTAGATACCATCTACAACTTTGAAACAGAGAAACATGAAGCAAGATAGAATGTACATTAATACCCAGAGCAGCGAGAACATGAGCTATAGAGAACATATAAACTTAATTCTGTACTAATACTTTTCATATCTGCTCTCTCCTCTTTCTCTCTCAATCCTTCCCTACTTTCTCACTCTTCCTTTGTACCTTTTTGAAACAGATTGTCTTCTCCTCAGAAGAATCGAGTCTGACCATATAACTTCACCAACTGCCATAGTGTCTCTCAATGAAAATCAGTAGGTAAGTTCTAACTCGCACTCCACATCTGATACTCTACATTCTTGAGCATGACCTCACTGATACAGATGGTTACTTGATAATTTTGCTTTACTTTACATCTGAGTTTCTCAGTAATTACCTCCTTAGGTTTAAACGCATCTTTATACATTGTACATACCCCTTAGTGAACTACCGGAATATACAGTGTTTTAGTATAGAAATATAGCAAAATATAAAATCTATTAAGTTTGACTTTGCTTGCTTGTAATAAGTACTTTACAACTAGGTGACTTTGACAATTTGAAAATGAAATTCAGTTTGGATGTTCACCTTCCTAGATATGGACGGAGGGGGGAGGACCTAGGTCTTACCACAGGGCAGAAAACCCTGACTGTTCTTTGGACTGGAGAGGGAGGGGGAAAGGAGTAGGGGAAGGGGGAGAAGGGTGGGAGTAGGGGGAGAAAGGTGGGAGGAGGGGGAGGGAAATGGGAGGCTGGGAGGAGGTGGAAACTTGTTTTTTTTCTCCTTTTCTCAATAAAAAAAAAGAAATTCTGTACTCATGCTTCATTAAATTTCTCCTCTTTTGGTAAAGAACTTTACATATCTGTTGTGACTGATGGTTCTATGCTCATTTTCTTGCTTTCCATTTGAATGTAATATAGGTGTCCATGATGGCAGCTACATTTTCTGTACCTTTTATGAAATTGAATTATTTTTCTAGTATTACTCAACATGATTAGAGTATATTATAAACACTTATACTCAAGTTGTATAGTGATTTAAAATAATATTATGTTTTGGTAAGTTTATTAACTCAGTTAACTTTAATACTCTTGTCACTAATCCCTCAGGTGTGTATGTGTGTGCGTGTATGTGTGTGTGTGTGTGTGTGTGAGAGAGAGAGAGAGAGAGAGAGAGAGAGAGAGAGAGAGAGAGAGAGAGAGAGAGAGAGAGAGAGAAAGTGACTGTGTATGTATGTATCTTTCAATAATTTCTTTTTTCGGTATATGGATGTGGTTGTAGTGGATGTAGATGTAGATGGAAAATGAACATGGTTGTGGAGTTATCCTTGCTGATATTGCTGTCATCCCCCAAATCCAGTAATTAGGAACTGATAACATATGCCTCACAATCTCTGGCAACTATTACATAGACGAGGAAGAAGAGTCTTTCTCTTTCCTTTTTCACATAGCATTTCTAACTTTCTTTTGCATGTGGCATTAAGGGAATGATAACCTTATGGTGGCCAAGTGGTATTATAGTATCTAAAAAAAAATCTGTCAGCAGAATTCAATAATTAAAATAATTATATAGATTCATATAAAAGGGGTCTATGATCAACTTTAAAAGTCTATCACTATGTATAACCTCATATTATCTAATCTTGTGTGTACAATTTTATTTTAAATTGAGTTTAAGCTATCAACAAAATCTTTTTTTTCAATTTTCCACCTCCTCCCAGCCTCCCATTTCCCTCCCCCTCCTCCCACCCTTCGCCCTCTCCTCCCACCCTTCTCCCCCTCCCCCCCACTCCTTTCCCCTCCCTCTCCAGTCCAAAGAGCAGTCAGGGTTTTCTGCCCTGTGGTAAGTCCTAGGTCCTCCCCCCTCCGTCCATATCTAGGAAGGTAAACATCCAAACTGGCTAGGCTCCCACAAAGCCATCACATTACGTAGGATCAAAACCCCTTGCCATTGTCCTTTGGGTCTCATCAGCCCTCATTGTTCGCCATGTTCAGAGAGTCCAGTTTTATCCCATGATTTTTCAGTCACAGTCCAGCTGGCCTTGGTGAGCTCCCAGTAGATCAGCTCCACTGTCTCAGTGGGTGGGTGCACCCCTCGTGGTCCCGACTTCTTTGCTCTTGTTCTCCTTCCTTCTGCTCCTCATTGGGACCTTGGGAGCTCAGTCCAGTGCTCCAGTGTGGGTCTCTGTCTCTATCTCCATCCATCACCAGATGAAGGTTCTATGGTGATATGCAAGATATTCGTCAGTATTGCTATAGGATAGGGTCATTTCAGGTTTCCTATCCTCAGCTGCCCAAAGAACTAACTGCGGACCTCGGCTTGGGCTCCTGGGAGCCACTCTAGGTTCAAGTCTCTTGCCAACCCTAAGGTGGCTCCCTTAACTAAGAATTGTGGTTCCGTGCTCCCCTGTCCAACCTTCCTTTATCCCAATCCTCCTGTTTCCCCAAGGCCCCACCTCCTTCCCTTCTAACTTTTCTCTCCCCATCTCCCCTTACCCCCATCCCACCCCACCCCCAAGATTCCAATTTTCTCCCCGGCAATTTTGTCTACTTCCCTTAGCCAAGAGGATAACTATATGTTTTTCCTTGGGTTCCCTTCTTACTTAGTTTCTTTAGATTCACCTATTGTAGACTCCGTGACCCTTATTTATGTCTAGAAACCAATTATGAGTGAGTACATCCCATGTTCATCTTTTTGGGTCTGGGATACCTCACTCAGGAGAGAGTTTTCTATTTCCATCCATTTGCATGCAAAATTTGAGAAGTCATTGTTTTTTACCGCAGCGTAGTACTCTAGTGTGTATATATTCCATACTTTCTTCATCCATTCTTACATTGAAGGGCATCTAGGTTGTTTCCAGGTTCTGGCTATAACAAATAATACTGCTATGAACATAGTTGAACAAATGCTTTTGTCATATGATAGGGCATCTCTTGGGTATATTCCCAAGAGTGGTATTGCTGGGTCCAGGGGTAGGTTGATCCCGAATTTCCTGAGAAACAGAAACACTGACTTCCATAGTGGTTGCACAAGATTGCATTCCCACCAGCAATGGATGAGGGTACCCCTTCCTCCATAGCCTCTCCAGCAAAGGCTATCCTTGGTATTTTTGACTTTAGCCATTCTGACAGGTGTAAGATGATATCTCAAAGTTGTTTTGATTTGCATTTCCCTGATTGCTAAGGAAGTTGAGCACGACCTTAAGTGTCTTTTGGCCTTTTGAACTTCTGTTGAGAATTCTCTGTTCGGTTCAGTGCCCCATTTTTTAATTGGGTTAATTAGCATTTTAAAGTCTAGTTTCTTGAGTTCTCTATATATTTTGGAGATCAGACCTTTGTCTGTTGCGGGGTTGGTGAAGATCTTCTCCCAGTCAGTAGGTTGCCTTTGTGTCTTAGTGACAGTGTCCTTTGCTTTACAGAAGCTTCTCAGTTTAAGTAGGTCCCATTTATTCAATGTTGCCCTTAATGTCTGTGCTTCTGGAGTTATACATAGGAAGCGATCTCCTGTGCCCATCTGTTGTAGGGTATTTCCCACTTTTCTTCTATCATTTTCATTGTGTTCGGGCTGATATTGAGGTCTTTAATCCATTTGGACTTGAGTTTTGTGCACGGTGATAGATATGGGTCTATTTTCATTCTTCTCCAGGTTGACATACAGTTGTGCCAGCACCATGTGATGAAGATGCTTTCTTTCTTCCATTGTATACTTTTAGCTCCTTTATCAAAAATGAGGTATTCATAGGTTTGTGGGTTAAAATCCGGGTCTTCTATACGATTCCATTGGTCGACTTCTCTGTTTTTATGCCAGTACCACACTGTGTTCATTACTGTAGCTCTGTAATAGAGTTTGAAGTCAGGGATGATAATGCCTCCAGAAGATCCTTTATTGTTTAGGATTGTTTTGGATATTCTGGGTTTTTTGTTTTTCCATATAAAGTTGATTATTGTCCTCTCAAGATCTGTGAAGAATTTTGATGGGATCTTGATGGGGATTGCATTGAATCTATAAATTGCCTTAGGTAGAATTTCCATTTTTACTATGTTGATCCTCCCAATCCAAGAGCAAGAGAGGTCCATCTATTTTTTGGTATCCTCTTCAATTTCTTTCTTCAATCCCTTAAAGTTCTTGTCAAATAGATCTTTCACTTCCTTGGTTAGATTTACCCCAAGATATTTTATGCTCTTAGTGGCTATCGTGAATGGTGAATCTTCTCTGATTTCCCTCTCTGCCTCCATATCCTTTGTGTATAAGAGGGCGACTGATTTTTTGGAGTTGATCTTGCATCCTGCCACATTACTAAAGCTGTGTATCAGCTGTACAAGTTCTTTGGTGGAGTTTGGGGGTCGCTTAAGTACACTATCATATCAACTGCGAATAACGAAAGTTTAACTTCTTCCTTTCCAATTCGAATCCCCTTGATCCCATTATGTTGTCTTATTGCTATTGTTAGAACTTCAAGCACTATATTAAAGAGGTATGGTGAGAGTGGACAGCCTTGTCGTGTTCCTGAGTTAAGCGGGATGGCTTTGAGTTTCTCTCCGTTTAATTTGATGTTAGCTGTCGGCTTGCTGTATATGGCTTTTATTATATTTAGGTATGACCCTTGTATCCCTAATCTCTCCAATACTTTTATCATAAAGGGATGTTGAATTTTGTTGAATGCTTTTTCAGCATCTAATGAGATGATCATATGGTTTTTTTCTTTCAGTTTATTTATATGCTGGATTACATTGATAGATTTTCATATGTTGAACCAGCCCAGCATCTCAGGAATGAAGCCTACTTGATCATAATGGATAATTTTTCTAATGTGTTCTTGGATTCGGTTTGCCAGTATTTTGTTGAGGATTTTTGCGTCGATGTTCATGAGTGAGATTGGCCTGTAATTCTTTCCTGGTTGAGTCTTTGTGTGGTTTTGGTATCAGAGTAACTGTAGCTTCATAAAAGGAATTAGGTAATGACCCTTCTGTTTCTATATTGTGAAATAAATTAAGGAGTATAGGTATTAGGTCTTCTTGGAAGTTCTGGTAGAATTCCGCATTGAAACCGTCTGGTCCTGGGCTTTTTTTGGTAGGGAGGTTTTTGATAACAGCTTCTAATTCTTCGCGACTGACAGGTCTGTTTAGATTGTTCACCTGGTCCTGGTCTAACTTTGGTATATTGTATTTATCTAAAAAAGTGTCCATTTCTTTTACATTTTCCAATTTTGTGTTATACAGGCTTTTGTAATAAGATCTAATGATTCTCTGATTTTCCTCTGTGTCTGTGGTTATGTCCCCCTTTTCATGTCTGATCTTATTAATTTGCGTATTCTCTCTCTGCCGTTTGATTAGTTTGGATAGGGGTTCATCAATCTTTTTGATTTTCTCCAGGAACCAGCTTTTTGTTTCATTGATTCTTTGTATTGTTTTCTGTGTTTCTATTTTGTTGATTTCCGCCCTCAGTTTGATTATTTCCAGTCTTCTACTCCTCCTAGGTGAGTCTGCTTCTTTTTTTTCTAGAGCTTTCAGGTGGGCTGTTAAGTCTCCAATATGTGCTTTCTCTGTTTTCTTTAAGTGGGCACTTAGTGCTATGAACTTTCCTCTCAGCACAGCTTTCATAGTGTCACATAAGTTCGAGTGTGTTGTTTCTTTATTTTCATTGAATTCCAGGAAGACTTTAATTTCTTTCTTTATTTCTTCCTTAATCCAGGTATAGTTCAGTAGTTGACTGTTCAGTTTCCATGAGTTTGTAGGCTTTCTGGGGGTAGCATTGTTGTTGAATTCTAACTTTAATCCATGGTGATCTGATAAGACACAGGTGGTTAGTAATATTTTTTTTGTAACTGTGTAAGTTGGTTTTGTTACCGAGTATGCGGTCAATTTTCGAGAAGGTTCCATGAGCTGCAGAGAAGAAGTTATATTCTCTCCTATTTGTGTGGAATAATATATAGATGTCTGTTAAGTCCATTTGCTTCATTACCTCCATTAATTCTCTAATTTCTCTGTTAGGTTTCTGTTTGATTGACCTGTTCATTGGTGAGAGAGGAGTGTTGAAGTCTCCTACTATTAGTGTGTGTGGTTTGATGGCTGCCTTGAGTTTTAGTAATGTTTCTTTTACGTACTTGGGCGCTTTTATATTAGGGGCATAGATATTCAGGATTGAGACTTCATCCTGATGAATTGTTCCTGTTATGAGTATAAAATGTCCCTCTCCATCTCTTCTGATTGATTTAAGTTTGAAGGCAACTTTGTTAGAAATTAGTATGGCGAAACCTGCTTGTTTCTTAGGTCCATTTGCTTGATAAGCCTTTTCCCAGCCCTTTACTCTGAGTAGGTGCCTGTCTTTGTGGTTAAGGTGTGTTTCTTGTAAACAGCAGAATGTTGGATCCTGTTTTCGTATCCAATCTCTTAGCCTGTGCCTTTTTATAGGTGAGTTGAGCCCATTGACATTAAGTGATATTAATGACCAGTGGTTGTTAACTCCAGTCACTCTTTTAGTAGTAGGGTTTGTGTGTTTCCCTTCTTTGAGTTGCGCTGGTGAAAGGTTTCTAGATGACTGAGTTATTGTGGGCATTGTTGGACTCCTTGGTTAGTGATTTTCCTTCTATTATTTTCTGTAGGCTGGATTTGTGGCTACGTATTGTTTAAATTTGTTTTTATCCTGGAAAATTTTGTGTTCTCCATTTATAGTGAATGAAAGCTTGGCTGGATATAGTAGTCTGGGCTTGCATCCATGATCTCTTAGTTTTTGAAGTACATCTATCCAGGACCTTCTGGCTTTTATGGTTTCCATAGAGAAGGCAGGTGTAAGTCTGATAGGTTTACCTTTATAAATAACTTGGCCTTTTTCCTTTGCAGCTCTTAATATTCTTTCTTTATTCTGTATATTTTGTGTTTTGATTATTATATGGCGAGGGGATGTTTTTTTTTTTTTGATCCAGCCTATTTTGTGTTCTGTATGCTTCTTGAACCTTCATAGGTACATCTTTCTTCAGGTTGGGAAAGTTTTCTTCTATAATTTTAATAAGTATATTTTCTGTACCGTTGAGCTGCACTTCTTCTTCTTCTACTCCAATTATTCTTAGGTTTGGTCTTTTTATTGTGTCCCAGATTTCCTGAATGTTTTGTGATGAGAATTTGTTGGTTTTGCTGTTTTCTTTGTTCAGTGTGTTTATTTTCTCTATGGTATCTTCAGTGTCTGACATTCTCTCTTCTATCTCTTGTAATCTGTTGTTAGTACTTGTCTCTGTAGTTCCTGTTCGTTTACCCAGATTTTCCATCTCCATTCTTCCTTCGGATTGTGCTTTCTTCATTGCTTCCATTTCATTCTTCAAGTCTTGAACCACTTCCCTAACCTGTTTGATTGCTTTTTCTTGTTTCTCTTGGTTTTCTTGCGTGTCTTTGAGCGATTTATTCATTTCCTCTACCTTTTTGTTTGTAATCTCTAATTGTTTATGGCAGTTTTTCACCTCCTGTTTAAGGTCCTCTATTATTTTCATGTAGTTCACTTTTGAGTCGATTTCTTCTATTTCTTCAGGAGTAGGGTGTACAATTCTTCTTATTTCTGGATCCCTGGGTTCTGGTGGTGTCATGTTGCCTTTCAGGTTGTTGGAGGAATTCTTGCATTGGCGCCTTCCCATCTCTTCCTTCAAATGGAGCCAGGAGAGGCCTGGTGTCTTGGTCCAGTCTTTACTGTGATTGACTCTCTGGGTATATCTCTTCAGTGTAGAAGCAGGAACCGTTCCCGTCCAGATGGGATTCCTCAGCAACAAAACAGGGCCGCCAGTAGCCCAATGATCCAGGGCCAACAGGATGAATGGAGCAAGGTGGGGGGCGCGGTATCAAGGAGTGCACAGGAAGCCTGGCGCCAGAGCTGAAGGTGCCCTGGCTCCCTTACAGGGGACCCTGAGGCCTGCCCGGTAGGCAGGCACTCACCGCTCTGGGTGGGTAGCCTTAGTGTAGGAGCTTAAAACAGTTCTTGAGCACTGGTCCTAGCATACAGCAGGGCAGGGTTGGAGAGGGGTGCTCTATCAACAAAATCTTTAATCTATCTGCATTCTTTTTTACTTTATATAGACTTTCAAAATTTCAAAATTGATTTTAAAATTTATTTCCAAAAATTTTTATCCCCTTTACAATGTAATTAAGCTTACTGTCTCAGGAAATCAATTGTAATAATCAGAAACAGTTTGAACATTAAAATAATCATAATACTTTAAAGATTTATTTTTAATTTCACCTTTTATTTTTGAGATTATAGTATAGTTACTTCATGTTCCCTTTCTCCTTATTCCTATCAAACCTTCCCTTATATTCCTTTCTCTCTTTCAAATTTAAGGACACTTTTTAAAATAATTGTTGCTTTATGTACATATGTACATACATATATTTGTAAATAAAATGTCTTTCTTGATTTGTTTGTTATTTTATGCTATTTTCTTTTTATTTCCTATAATTTTACAATCTTTTTGTTCTTAAAATTGATCTTGAATATATAGATTGGAATAAAATAATCCCTTTGTTCCCTATATTTTGTTTTGCTTTGAAAACTCTCATAAACTTTGGTTATGCTTTGTGTAATCGCTCACATATGAGATATTCCCCATTTTCTCAAACATTTAAACATTTATTGCTATGTTGCTCTTTCTGTTTGGGGAAGTTTAAGTGATACAGTCTTGATGGAAGAAGTAGAACACAGGAGATAAACACTGAGATTAAAAATGCTTGATTACTTCCAATTTATTCATTTTATTTTGTTATTTTGGTTCAAGATGCCAGATCTCAGCTTCATCTTCCAGCTCCCATTTCTTCCACTGTTACCATGCCTGCCAACCATCATGGGTTCCCATACTTCCAAAATTTTGAGCCAGAGTAAACTCTTCCATAAATTCCTTTTTAGTTGTGATTGTTTTTCTCTTCACAGTCATAAGAGGAGTAAATAAAACACTCTTACTAAATGAAAATTTCACTATTGCTGCAAAGGACACCCAGATTTACTGGCAAAAACACAATGGTTGTTTTATTCTTTCCCATGTTTTTATGCTCCATAACATCGGGCAGGGTGACTTCCATCCCTGTCGCTGTCAATAGATCCACATGGTATATTTTTATGGGCCAGAGCTGTGGGGTGAAACAGTCAAGGTAATTGGCCTTGCATAGTTTGTGCTCTTAGAGGAACAGCTGGAAACTGGGCTCCACTGAGACTGTCCATCAGGAAAACTACAGGAAGTATCTGGAGAGGAACAGTCAGATTTCATTAATGGCTTTTCTGGGATTTAGGAGAATGCATTCTCAGAAGAATGGCAGTATACAGGAGATATATTGTGGTCCTTCATTGCTTCATAAATTATATAGTATTATTTCTGTTGGATTCACTTAATCAAATCCTTAACATAGCCCAGATTCTATTAAAATAATTACAGTTATCTGCCTCTCAGTAGAGGAGTGGCAGACAGTGCATGGCCAGCCTTATAATACCATTTTCGTTTATAATATTTGCTTTCCAAGATGCCTGCCCTTTCGTGAAAGTCATAAATTTAAAATTACACAACTGTTCACAATAAAACTCTTTCAGTCAATTGTTTTATTAGGTTATTTCGTGTGTAATTATCACAGCTTAGTTTACTCTGGTATCTATAAAAACAAATGTTGCTTTATCTCTTTTGAACATTAAGCCATAAAGTCAGGACATTTCTAAGGGTCAATAGTCCTAATTATAGTTTGAAATTATGTTTTATTTGTACTGCTTAGGAAGTTGTGTTCAGCTCATCTTTAATTCAATACTTGGCCTTTTGATATTGGCATGTAGACTGGACAATGCAAAACTATTTCTTTTGTTGTTTTTCTTATGATTTTACCACATAGACCCTGAAATGGTTGGGAGTCTCTGAAAGGCACCAGGAGAACGAATGGCCTTGTTTATTCAAGTTTCCTGTGTCCTGTCAATGCCACAGTTGATTTTGCTGTTAGCTTGCTGAAGGGGTTTTCCAAATTGGTAGGTTTGTGTATTTTATTTTCAACCATTCTTCTCAGGCTCCAGCTCCCTATGGGAGAAAAATAGGGCTTTTAGTTTAGAGGGCAACTACTGAATGTATTTGGTATCTACAATATGCTTAGAGAGATCTTTTTAGAATATAATATAATTCTTTGATGATATTTTGGGGAATTTCAAATCATGCACTCAATACCACTACTCACCTCCCATCTCCTCCACATACTTCCATCACCCCTGCAGCATCCATTCAAAGAACCTCCCAAACCCATTCAAAACAAAACAAAACAAACAAAAATAAAAAAACACCTCTCTCTTTCCTTTTCCAAACACATGTTCATTCATCTAGTGGTACTGGGTGCTATAGTTTGTCATGCAGTATACCCTTTTGTCCAGTCAGCCAGTCCCACAGAATGTGCATTGCAATGAGTCACAGAATTAATTCTAGGCCTGTGGCATATCATTATCACAGAACTTTCACCAAAACTCCTCTCAGACAACTTGCTGTTGCCCCAAGTCATTCGGATACTATGGCTATCATTTTGCAAGACCAGTCTCTCTTGCACTCTAGCAGATCATGGATCAGGTAGATGTTAGGATGGACTGCCCCCGTGAGGCGAGGGGCAGAGCTAGCTCTCCTAGGTCAGCTCTTCCACACCCATTGTGAGAGGTGGTATTATTCCACTGCCAGCTCTTCTATGGCAGTGGGACCAACTTTCCTGCTTTAGTAGCTCACAAGGGCAGGACCACCTAACGCAAGGCCCGTGAGGGCACGCTAGGCTTGGCATAACCTTCTGATATAAACATGCATGGCTCCTATGACCCCACTGACAACAATGGTCATGAAAATCATTACATAGTCCAGCTGCAGCAGGACCATAAACCCAGACATGGTCCTTGCCAACAGCTCAGGCCTGGGATGTCACCATGGTCCTGGTGACAGCCTGTCAAAATCAGTATGACTCTGGAGGCAGGAAGGTACTCAAAGACCAATCTTGTGTCAGGTTGTGGTCCAACATCAGGATTTGCACAGCCCTCATTGGTAACAGGAACTATGGACATCAAATAAGACCCTAAATGCTACTAGTCCATGGACTCAGATATGGCCCTGTGCACCAGATGGGACATAGATAACACAACAGCCCTGTGTGGCATTACAAACCACCAGATTTACATGGCCTAGGTGGTAGCATGGCACTCATACTAGACCCCAGTCCTTCATTTAGCCTTTGGCATTGTAATGAACCATGGGGATCTCCATGTATCTCAGCTGTGGAAGCACCACAGGCACACACATGGTCCCTGGTAGTAGTCCAGGTCTGGATGTCACCATAGCCCCAGGACATAGTGCAGACCACTCAGATTGGCATGTTTCCAACAGCAGTGTGGGCCTCAGACATCAACATGGTCCCAAGTAGTGTCTGAGACCTCTGGCATTGATATGCCTTTGATGGTATTAGGAGCCACAGACATCAATAAAGATTCTGGCTGCAGTAGAGTCATGGACCCAGAAATGGACCTCAGTAGCAGCTCTGTCCTGGATGATACTATAGGCCACTGGGATTGGTTTGGGACCTGTGGTGGCATGGTTTTCAGGTACCAGCAGGCCACAAGTTGTGTCCTAGAGTCCGGATATCTGTGTGGCTTTTGGAGACACCATGGGTTACAGAAATCAACACAGACCACAGTTGTGATAGGACCAAAAGCTTAGACATGGGCATCATAAGTCATCCAGGAAAGAGCATCAGCTATCATGCCAATGCCAAGGGTCTGGGGTAGAGCCTGGGGTAATGTTGGAATCTAATTGTCATATTGCAGCTAGAGCCATCGATCTAAGTGAACTTTGCTGCCACCTGGGGCCATGATAACACCAGGAAAAATCTTTTTTTTTTTTTTTTTTTTGGTTTTTGGAGACAGGGTTTCTCTGTGGTTTTGGAGCCTGTCCTGGAACTAGCTCTGTAGACCAGGCTGGTCTCGAACTCACAGAGATCCGCCTGCCTCTGCCTCCTGAGTGCTGGGATTAAAGGCGTGCGCCACCACCACCCGGTTTACACCAGGAAAAATCTTAACTCTGACTTTAGAAAATGATTACTTTAAACTCCTGGAGAAACAAGTATCATTTGAGGCCTCAATGACATGATCCCTTTCAAAATTCATGGCTAGAAGACTTACTAGTGCTTATTCTGAATTTCTGATTTGCAGTTGTATATGCAGTAATTATTAATCTGTTTGTCACAACCCCTTTAATGGCGGAACTATCCTTTCTCAGAGGTCTCATTTCAGATATCCTGCATATCATATATTTGTATTTTTTCGTAAAAGCAGTAAAATTACAATTATGAAGTAGCAACAGAAATAATTTGATGGTTGAGTGTCACCACAACATAAAGAGATGTCATAAAATGTCAAAGCATTAGGAAGGTAGAAAAACACTGGTACAGGAGTCCTCCCATTGGCCTCCAAATTTATCCTTTTCACACATTTTTTTTTTTGAAATAGACATGGGTCGTCTGAGGTTGCTAGAATTTAGCATAGTGCCTTCTGACTTTAGACTTCTAGTATTCAACATTTTTCTAGATTATGGAGATTAAACATGTGTACAATGTTTGTACCTAGACTTACCATATCTATGTTGATTTATCTTTTGAATTGCCATTTCAGTTCTTCAATACATGTTTAATAAATTTATCAGATTATATTCTTCCTGGTGAAATAGCCAAAATGTTTTTCATGACCCATAAGTGAACTGTCACTGACACATTCTGTTCACCATCTTTCATTCTTGAGTGCCATATTGTGTTCAGGGGATACAAGATGAAAATCTGAGACATTTATTGTAGCTAAGTTTTCTCAATCCATTTAGTAATGTAAAGCAAACTAATTCACAAATGAAAGTCCTTTCACATTTGAATTTGAGAAATTCCTTAATTCTAAAATTAAACTCAGTAATAGAAAAATGATCTAAAGAAGAGTACAAAAAAAGGATCTATACCAAGACCTAAGGGATAACATCTAATAAAAATGAATGTGATTTCTGCTAGTTATTTTTCTTGTCATATATACTCTAAATATATCACCTATGCGTTACTAAGGATCAACTATATACCCCAGAAATAAAGCTTCTCACGATTTAATCTCCATATTTGAACTGAACTACCCATTGGCAACTGCAGACTAAACTTGTAGTTTTCTATTTTCTTTGTTTATATAGATGAGAATCTTGGTAAAGATAGAACATGTATAGAATACTATAATATTATTGCTGCCATTTCAAAAAAAATATAACTTCCCAATAACAGTTTGAGGCAAAATTTTCAGAAGTGAATGTAATTTCTGGTGTTATCTTCTTTTGCTTTTAATTACATTATAAAACAGTATGACCAAGATAATTTACAGAAGATAGTTTGCTTGGATATATGGTTACAGGTGGTGGGAGTCATGATGGTAGAGTGAAGAAATTTCAGTCAGAAAAAGCTCAGTTTTCACATATTGAACAGCAAGGAGGAAGTAGAGTGACAAAAATGAGAAATGGCATATTTTTCTGATCTCATATCTGGCCTCCAGTGACACACTTACCCCAATAAGCGTAAGTCTTCTAAACTTCCACACACATTGTCACCCACCAAGAGACACACATATTCAGGTGCCAGGGTCTTTGGGATACATTCCTAGTCAAATCCCACAGTTTGTGTTGGAATTATCAGAGTAAATCAGAGTCTGATGTGAACTGTGAATGATAATTGCATTACTGTTCCTTTCCTTAATTATACACAAGGTTTCCAAAGCCTTATGCAAGTAATCTATGAAAGTAGCATGGATTCTTATTTCATCAAGTTTTCCTCACATATTACTACAGTCCTGTACTCTTATTCCTATTCCATTTTAGGTTTTTTTTGTGTAGGCAGTTTATTTTATTATATTAACAAATATGGTTATTTCTATACCAACCCCTCTCAAAAATCTGAAGTCATTATTTATTCATCCAGTGAAAATCAATCTTTCTGTGATATTATAAAGATTTCATGATCATATATCTTGAAAAATTTCCAGTTTTCTCTCAGTTGTTCAACTGTAAAATAGATATCTAAAATGGCCACATTAAGTACAAAAAGGGTGTACTTCAGTTCACAGTTTTGTAGCTTCTATTTCGCAGTCATTCAGCAATGTTGATTTTAAGTCAGTAACAAGGTAGCAACCAATATAACACAAAGAACAAAGGCCCACAACACATACCACCATTTGAAGGGAAGAACAATAGAACTAGGAAGGAAGTAGCTTTCAAAAGCAAGACAATGACTTGAAATCCTCCTACTAAGCCTCACAATTTAAAAGAAGCACACATTTCTCACTCTCTTTTATTTAGATTGGATGTCCGGAGACATTCTACATCCAGACCCATTTATATTTTGTCTTTGATATTCAAGCATGCATTAATTTTTTTCTTCTAGAGTTATTCAATGGTATGCCCCACAGAAGCAATTGCTCATTCATAATTGCTGTTATTCTTGTGTCCTGTGTTTGAACATTTAAATTTTTGTGTATAACTTTTATTGATTTGGCTTATTGCAAAGAGAGGAGGACATCATATAATTACATATAAAATATAAGGAATATACAAAAACTAAGTAAGCACAGTTATTTGCAAGAAATTTTTGAGATAATATATTAAGAATAACATTAAATTTAGAGATAACTATGAAGTCTAGAGTATGAACAAAGGAAAAAGGGAAAGAAAGGCTATCTGTGAATTTTATTGTATTCACAAAGGGAGAAGAACAACGTAAATGTGACTACTTCAGGGCTTTCTTCATTGCTGGGACACAGTTTCACTTGTAGCTCAGACTGGCCTTAAACTACTAGAAATCCTTAGACCTCAGCCTTCTATGTACTGTGGGCAAAAATTTGAGAATCAAATAGTGTTGCTATTTTCTAAAAGTCATCCATTCTTAATGACAGCCTTATAATCTCATATGTGAATATAACTTACTACATATCGCTAAGGTCGTAGTTTGAGCACCATTTATAACATGTTTAAAATATTGCCTTTAACATGCAATCACTAAAATTTTCTTGTAGGTGTACCAGTATTACATGCAAACACTTTGCTGATGTAGTCATGAGAATAGAGTAAGTCAAAATCAGGTACAGCTTACTCTTCATCTTTTGGTTCTTTCCCCACCAAATGCTCTTCCCCAAAAGTGCCCATTCTGGTAGTAAAGTCTGTGTGCTCAAGGTAAATGAAAGAATAAAAACTACATTCATATTTATCAGATGTTATACTCCTTAAAATAAATGCATTTAATACTGTGTTTTAAAATTTTAAATTCACATATTATTCATTTTGCTGCTCAGCGGTATAAAGAAAGAGAAATTAATACCATCCCCTCTCTGGCTTCCTCAGCAGCCTTCTTACTAATTCAGTCATCTTCTTATGAGATAAATGTGTGCAGCCACTTGTTCTTTACACTAATTGAAAAGATGCTGATTTTGTGCAATGATGGACTACAGAGCCGACTGGAAATGCTCTCTGATCATAAGGACATTTGATCATTTTAAGTGGAGCTCAGGGACTAGATAGAAAAGATACTAATCCATCGGCTTCTGGAGGTCTGCACCTCACACAGAGCGCCATTTATTATTCTGCTCATTACCTCTGAGAAAGAACTTTAAGTGTTTTTTATCAGAGCTCTAATAAGGAAAAAAAATCACTCAAATAATGCTACTTGAAATCTATATGTGATTTTGGATAGTGTGATTAGAATGAACAGAAAATACAGTGACTGAAATGATTAGCAGGCCCGAATATTATCTTATTTTTATTTAAATTAATTACTAAAATTACTTTTTGAGAATTGAATTTATTCCAGCAACATGTGAGTGCATAGGATGTGATGTCAGATTTTTCTCTCTTTCTGCTGAAAGGATTCCCTGAAGATCAGTGATTCCTTGCACAGATACAAATCATTTTTCCCTGGTCATGCAGGAACAAAATTCTCTAGTATTAAGGACACTGGCTTCATTTGGGTGTTCCTAAATTGGATAATATTTGAACAGTTTTTTTTTCTTTTCAAAAACACATAAGCATGGAATGATAGCAATGGCTTCAGTCAAAAAGTCTGAAATATTGGTCTTTTAATTAAAATTGAAGAACCACTAATGAGAAATAACCGCTAGAATTCTAGATTTAAAATTAAAAAAAAAGCAGCTTAATGAGTTACATACCTGAGGAAAATGAATATAGATGCAAACATTAAGAAATAGAGTACAATAAGATTTTAATGAGAATTTAAACTTAGGTTTTTTTTTCATCAAGCTTTATTATAATATCATAAACCCATATTTTTAATCTATATTCTGCCACATGACTCAGTGACCTCTTCTTAGTATGGTACACCTAATTTGCTGTGAATCTGCTGTCAAAATCCATGCACCTAAAGTCCTTATAACTCTCTTGCAGAAATCCTGTCCAATTATTGGTCATTCAACGTTTTATTACAATGATCACAGCAGCAAATCATTATAGTGTACAATTACTTGGCAAAATTTACACCTTTCTATCTAAATAAAAGGAAAAGTTTTAAGTCTAACACAATATACATTAAGATCAATTATCAAATAGGAATTGTATTTACAATGTTCAGTTCAATTGTACTTCACATATTTGAAGAAAATCCTCTATTATTTATCCTATTTTGATAAATTTATAGTTTATACGTAAATAATTTTATATCATACCTTGTTTTACCATCCTAAAAATATCTTTTATATAGAAAAACATCTTCTTAAGCAACTTAAAATTTTATGCTTCTCAATCTATTAACTTTACTTCTTTTATGTTAGTTTTTCTAAGTAATTAATTTGATAACAAGGAAAAGTGTAAAGTATAACTAACTTGTTCTCAGCTCCATAATAGACCCGAGAAGGATATATTACCTGAGCCCACTGCAAATACAAATAAAACAACTTTCAAAACTATAGTAATGCCAAAGAAATCTGGCTGCCTGGATAGTCATTGAAGAACATACTGTCACCTGTCAAGGCAAGGGCAGTTTCTTGCCCAAATGCCTAGCTTTGCCACAAGAAAAGCAAATTCCATATTGGGGCTCTTTAATGCCCATCGTCTTTTTTAAAATATTGTTGCTGTAGGGTCAAAACCCAGTACTGGCTTTGTGGGAGCCTAGCCTGTTTGGATGCTTACCTTCCTAAACCTGGATGGAGGAGGGAGGACCTTGGACTTCCCACAGGGCAGGGAACCCTGACTGCTCTTTGGACTGGAGAGGGAGGGGGAGGGGAGTGGAAGGGGAGTGGGTGGAGGGGGAAGGGAAAAGGGAGACTGGGAGGAGGCAGAAATTTTTAATAAAAAAAATTAGAAAAAAAGATAAAAAAATATTGTTGCTGTCAGGATTAAATGTGTCTCACTCTAATTGAAAGCTTTATAGTATTCAAACATCTTAATGGCAATATTCTATTTTTATTTTTTAAACTTATATTTAAAATGTATCTGTTTGACCTTGAAAACAAGACTGTAGTTTTGATTATTACAGATGACTAACTACTAAACTGCTTTCTTTATAATCTTTATACAACATATTTGCAATTGAACTTCTAGGGTGAAATACCTTCAAGAAGAATAGAAAAATGTATGCAGTATCACAAAAATAACCTAAAATTTGTACCAACTCACAAATCCATACAATGTAAAATATGTAAGACTAGTAGTTGTCTTTTGGTTTAAATATATATTCCATGATCTACTGTGTTTTCTATTATTTATATAATATATTCCTAATTGTCCCTTCAGAAAGAGATTCCTGAATCTAATCTTTTTTGCTCAGATTTCTCCATGAGCAAGACCGAAAAAAATGTGACCAATCCCTCTGAGTAATAATAAACACCCCTAATCTATTGAATAACAAAAACCACCTCTTGTTAAAGTGCATATTAGTTTTTCTTACACTGCTTCCTGTTATCTGGGTGTGATGGTATCTCTAGGGGAATCTAAAATAACTGAGATAATAGGCAAGTCCTGGGAGACCTAGCAGTATCATTTTTATCTAGCATCTGTGTAATGGGAAAGTAAAAGTTGTATTTTACTGAAGTCCTGGCTGGAAAAGGATGTGAGACTAGCCCATCTCATAGCAGTTTTGAAATTGATCTGGATGCAGAATTTTGAGGAATCTGCAACAGAGGCGTTTTGAGGTTGGATCACCTGGGTTACTTGTTTTCATTGGTGTCTGTTCCTTTTTCTTTTAGGAAATACAAACATTTAAAGGTAACATATATGTCTGTATTGTTACAAGTTTGATATGTGCCGTATGCACAAATCAACTAAAGATGAATATTTTGTTTTATGTTTGAGCGGATAAAAGGCATCAATCAATTTTTTTAGTCCATCTAACTGGATAGCCAAACCTCTATCCATGCCTTAAGAAAGGATGGTATGTAATAATAAGGCATGAGAACTCTGTAGCTAAGAGACTTAGCATGTCTAATGCAGTCTTACTGCTGTTTCCATGTTGAGTTAGCAGCAAATATATAACCTGTCTTAGTTTTTTCTTTCTTTACATCTGTAGTCAAGATTTTGAGGAGGTCTCCCCAAGTTGAATCAATCTTAATTAATTTTAAAGGAATCCATAGTGTTTTGCTTTTGTTGTAATCAAAAGCAAAATCTGTCTCACAGTGCAACATATTTTCTGATTTCCATTCTGAAGTTGACATTCTTAAAATGTATAGGTTGGTTTTTATTTAGTAGTTTCCATAATTCAATGTCTCTCAGCAAGTATTGTTTCTTGTTCATTAGCATTTCAACATTTTATACTCAACAAACAATCGTATAAGATACAGGCATCCTGTGTATTTCATATTTATTTGCCTTTTTCCTTTTATATTACTTTACTCTCTCTTTAAAGACTTTATTATTTTTAAAATATTTATTTATTGTATGACTATATCCAATTTTTTTTAGAATCTAAAAACATTTTTAAATATACTATATCCATTTAGAGGTTTTCTCCATCTGGACCTAAATTTTTGCATGTCTGTTGCTATCTTATGAGCCAAACCTTAAACTGCTAAGCAACACGTGGTTAGGCCCTTTACCACAAGGCTTGGCTTAGAATATGGCCTGGTGACTGACTTTTCCCTCTTTAAATTGGTGAAAGCAGAATTCCAAATATGCAGGACCCTGCCTGGAGGCAGTATATCTGACCCAGTAATGGGAGGTTTCTGGGTTCATGCTACAGTTGCTGTTTCTACCTAGCTTCCTGTCACTGCGCAGTGTGTTGTGTGCTATACATACACCCCATTTAAGTGCTGGGAACTTTTTTTTCATAAGGCCCTATATGGACTTATATTCCATGCATTAGGCACCAAATGTAGTAAGCTTTCTTGATGAATTACCTTTGGACCACCAGCCCACAAAAAGTAACCTGGATACTTGATATTAGTTATGAATGCTTTGCTTTAGCTTACGACTCTTTCCAACTAGCTCTTAAAACTTAATTAATCCATTTTTTTTAAATCTATGCTCTGCTACTTAGTTCAGTCACCTCTTCTTAATATGCCACATCCAACTTTCTCTGAGTCTTCTGGTGAAATCGGTGTGCCTTGATTCCCCCTACACTTCTTTTATCCTTCCTATTTTCTTATGACCAGTAACTGAGTATTAAACTTTTTATTATACCAATCATAGCAACACATTTTCACACAGTATAAAATTATTCCACAAAATAATAGAGAAAATAGGAAGTAGAAGTCAATAGAAATGCACTAAGGAAAAATGTAAAAGGCAAGTAGCCAGAACCCAAGTCCTTTGGGTAATCTGCTTCTTCTGGATCTGCCAAAATGGCAGCATCTCACATTACTGAAGAAAAAACAAATGAGTTTATACTCTCTTATGTGTCATTTAAAACAGATTCTCCATGGTGAATGCATATTTTTTTCAGGGTCCCAGGGGAAAATAGTCTGTAATATGGGTAATGAAGAGATTTTGAAGAGCAAACCAGCTGAGGCTGAGGCTACCTGTCCAGGATCAGAACAATATCACCTCAGGATACATGTGAATAAGCCACAATTCTCTTAGGACTTTACTTCACTGAATCGTTTAACTGGATATTTCACATGGAACCATGAATAACTAAAATAAAATAAAACAAAATAAAAGGGACAGACAATGCCAAGGACACTATCTTTTGGTTTTGTTTTCTTTTTATTGAAAAAACCTTTTTCTTAAAATTGGAAATTATAATATAAAAGCAGAATACCAATGAGACACAAAAAGTTCCCAGAGAAAGAAATGTAAGACAAAAAGATTATAAACAAATTATTGAATTCAGTTAATGTTTCTATCAACTGTTAGGCATGGGGCTTACATTTACGTGTGGTTAAGTATACTTAGGAAGGCTACATTGGCAAAAGGAAATGTATTATTTGCAAGGAGATGTCAAGTGTAAATATTTATTTTTGTTAGAAGTGGGAGCTCATGTCTACTTCATCCCCTCAGAGTTCAAACCTAGTTTAGCTTGAACCTCTGTGAATTGGATTCTGCACATACTGTCAAAGTTTCTGTGCATTAATGAGTGTGTTGGTCTTATTGTATCTGAAAAACACTGATTCTTTGAAGTTATCCATCCTCTATGGCTCTTACAATCATCCCATCTCCTCTTCTGTATAGCCACCTTAACAATGAAGGGAATAATTAAATGAGGGCATCCAATTTAGGTTTGATTATTCTACAATACCTGATTCTCTGCACATCATTCAGTTGTAAGTTTCTTTATTGGTTACTGTATAGCTTAGTCTTTTCTATGAACTAACTCTAATATCTTAATTACTTTTGAGACAGAGTTTCTCTGAGTTGCTTTGGAGCCTGTCCTGGAACTAGCTCTTGTAGATCAGGTTGACCTCAAACTCATAGAGATCTGCCTGCCTCTGCCTCCCAATTGCTGGTATTAAAGGCATGTGCCACCACTGTCCAGCCCTTACATCTTAAATTAATCCATTTTTATTATTTTATATATTAATATGAGGCTCATGGTTTGTTACCTCTTGCTTCTGGGATAGCTACATGGCTTTTACCTCATTTGGAATCTACATGACATCTCCCTGACTCTGCCTACACTCTCTGTATAGATCATTTCTAGCCCGACTTTATTCTGCTAAGGTGGTGGACCAAATAGCTTTATTCATTAACCACTAAAAGCAACACATATACAGATGGATATCTTACACCAAATTGTTGCAAGATAAAACTCCTCCTATGTTGGCTAAGTAAGGACTACTCTATGAGTACAGCACAATGTTGTTAGGAGTCATTTTTTGCTACATTTTTAGCAGAATAATAGCATTTAGTTTTATAATAGGACCATGGCCTATCTGCTCTCAGGTTCCTGGCCACCTGGCAGTGACATGTATGGTTTTAATTTTTATGGAGTAGGTCTTCCATCCAATCAGAGAGCGCTTGCTTACTCCCACAATATTTATGTCCCTTCTGTAACAACTTAGATTGCAGGTGTGTCACCGTTGCAGATTGTAGAGCTGGTAGCTGGGTTAACAGCCACCTTTCTCTTCTGTTAGTATATGAAATATTTTCCAGTACCATGAGAAAGCATTTGTAGAGGGTAAAAGTTTAGCTTGGAACCAACTCAATGTCTCCATTTTCAATAATTTGTATAACTGTTGTCTTCAGTAAATTGGCCTTGCAATTAGTTTAGGGTTTTCCACAGGACTCCCTTGTCCAATGACTCTTCTAAAGAAAACCTCTTCCTGACACTAAAGTTTTTACTTTTGGCAAAAGATATCAATTTGAAGTATTGTAACCTGTGTTTGAGGAGTGTTCGTGGCAACTATTGGGGGTGTCTTGGTCTATCAAATCATATTAGTATGGGAGAAATCCACAGGTCCTCATCTTCTATAGAAACAAAAGTAGAACTTCTTTTTCAAAGCTACAATTCCTTAGATCCAAATATATATATATATATATATATATATATATATATATATGTGTGTGTGTGTGTGTGTGTGTGTGTGTGTGTGTGTGTGTGTTGGTTTAGTTTAGCAGCCCATACAATGAAATGTCTCTCTGTACTTATCTCCTTCATAGTAAAAAAAAAATGATAATATGCATCATCCAGACTCTTTGTGTATATTCTATCTTTATGTGACTTATTTTTCTTACTCTATTACTTTTCTGCAAGTTTATTATTTATTTTATTTTCTTTACTCCTTTAATCTATGACTGTCTACAGTCTTTTATATAATATTTACTGACTTTACTCTTTTTCTTCTCCCTCCAAAGCCTACATATACTTTTAAAACACACAAACACACACTGTCTCCTTTGTCTGAATCTATTCTATTGTGTATCTGAAATACTTTTCTGTTCAGGAAAACTTTTTAAAATGTTAAGCTGTGGCCTGGATATGACTAAGGCTGCTTTGCCTTTTGGCTCCACTCAGACCCACATGTTGGAGGTCTGTTCACTGCCTCTGAGAACAATTATCTATGCCCCAGATTTACAGTCATGTCGCAGCAGGTCTCTATTACCATTATGCAAGTTGTAGTACTTTGTTTACAAACCACATTTTAATTTTCCATAACCAGACCTCCTGAAAGAGTCAGAGTTCGTACTGACAGCAAAACCCAGGAAGCCACCTTTTCAAAATTGCATGATATTTTTTTTCTGCTACATCTGAATCAGGAAAACCTCTCTTAAGGGAGGTATGGCATTAAGCTGTGCTTAAATCTGATTTTTCTTGTCTTTAGAATTCCTTTTTAAGCTTTCTCAGGTTTTATGTGTATATAGTTGACTACGTTGGCTCACCAATCTGTTGTCAGAGGCCACTGAGACTTTAAAGTCTTGTAGACAGCAGAAAGTTAACTGAGATACAGGGTAATCCTGACCATAGAAAACCTCAAAAGCTACTCACTAGAGGAAGTGACACACTTCTAACAAGGCCAAACCCCCTTCAATAAAGCCACACCTTCATATAGCATGAACCCTTATGAGTTTATGGGGGCCAATTACTTTCAAACTATTATATCCTTCAATATCATATTCTCACATTCCTGTAGGTGATTCAAATAACGTAATCAAAAAATGACTAAATTATAGCACAAATAAACCATATTTGATAGGCATCAGCAGAGTGTTCCACCAAAGAGATATAGAATATACATCTTCCTGAGTGACAAATTCAATTGCCTTTTAATAATAGCATCGTTGGAATTGAGGGATATAAGAAAAAGTCAAACAAAATTTCATAAACAGTAAAGGAATAGATCTAAGACATCACCTCAGGGGCAGCTGCTTTGTGAAATCTAAAGCTCTCTCTCTCTCTTTCTCTCTCTCTCTCTCTCTCTCTCTCTCTCTCTCTCTCTCTCTCTCTCTCTCTCTCTCTCTGTCTCTTGCTCTCTCTCTCCCTCCTCTTTCTTCTCCCCCCCTTTTTCTGTCTTTCTGTGTGTATATGTAAAGCAGAAAGAAAGAAAGAGAGAGAGAGATAGCATCCATTTGGAAGATATCTGTAGTCCTTTGGCACCCACATATAGAGAGGGAAACAAACAAACATGTTTATAAGTACCATCCTTTCTTTAGAAATAAGTTACTCTGGATATGCTATAAGGTTAAGGTTAGTTCTACCAGTCACTCCCTTCATGGTCCTACTTTACCTTTTTCAGGAGTATGCATGTACCATTTATTATGTGACACAACAAGCAGAAGAGATTTAAAGGAGATTATCATAAGAATATAATTAACATAAATGCTTTCTTCTCATTTTTTTCCTTTATCTTACTGGCATAAGTTTTTTATGTGGTAGAAAATATTACTGTAAAATTTATAAATTAAAAGTTCCAGTTTTAATTTCCTCTTGTCTCCAATATTTATAGATAATACATTGTCTAGGTCTTAGTGAAATCTCAGACATGTGGGCAGATTTAGAGGAATGACAAGTTCAAAACAGGCACAGTACAATTGGCAACAAGTATATTATTCATTGATTCTGTGACCTGCTCACATTCCATCCTCAGTATTTAGATCTTAAACCCTGCCAGGAAATCAGAGGTTCATTTTCAGATGAGAGAAATACATGCTTTGAATCTTCAGATTCTCGTGTTCTCTTGGGTAAGGGCCTCAAGGCTGTCTTTTTCTGCTATTTGATGAATTCCTATTTATTTCTCCTTATTTAGAATGTTGAATAAAACATGAAAATGGGAAAAATGGCTTTCAATTTTAATTTTTAATTAAGTGTATATGGGTGTTGTCTGAATATACATCTGCACAGCATGTGCACATATTACCAGTTGAGACAGGTTGAAGGCATCAGATTTCCTGGAATCTGAGTTGCAGACATTTGTCAGTCAATGTGCATGTGCTGGAATCAAATTTGTGTCCTCAGGCAGAACAGCTATTGCTCTTAAACTCTGAATCTATCTCTCTCCAGATCCTGTGTTTATTTTTATTTTGTTGAAAATAGATTAATTTCTCATGCGAAATAACATGATTATCATTTTCCTTTCTCAACACCAGCTAGTTCCCCCAACTTTCCCACCCTAGAAGATCTATTCACTTACAGTCTTTTATTATAAAGTAATAAGCTTTCAAAAAAGATAGCAACTGAACATGACTAAATGAACCAAAAAGATAATGCTAAATTTACATATTGAAGTTGGATGTGGCCAGCCAAATTTAAGAAATGAGTACCAAGGGCAGGGAATAGAGTCAGAGACTAACTTGGTCTCATAATTGATGATCCCATAAATCTACTAGTCTGATAGTTATAATATATAAGCCGAGGATTGATGTAGACACATATAGACCCTATCCTTTTTGTTTCAGTTTCATTGAGGTCATATACATCTTTCTTAATAGATTCAGTGTTTCTGGATCTTGTTATTTTTTCCACTCCATGCCCTCTTACTCTTATAATCTTTCTACCTTACCTTCCTTGGGATTTCCTGAACTCTGAGGTGGGAGGAATTTAATGGAGACTTCCAATTTAGATTGTCAGTCTGCACACAGACCTTTGTTGTGTCTCTGGCTATTCATATGGCTGCTTGAGGAAGTATCTCTGTTGGTGACTCAATAAGAAATTGAATTATGATTTTAGTAGAATATCATTAGAAATTTACTTATTGATTTTGTTTTTTGGTTTTTTTTTTTTGTTTTTTAGATTTTTTTATTTTTTTAGTTGTGTTGAAAAGAAAAAAAAATTCCGCCTCCTCCCCCGTTCCCATTTCCCTCCCCCTCCTCCCACACATTGTCCCCTCCGCCCACTCCCCCTCCCCACTCCCCCTCCCCCACTCCATTCCCCCTCCCTCTCAAGAATGAAGAGCAGTCCCTACTCCCTGCCCTGTGGGAAGTCCAAGGTTCTCCCACTTCTATCCAGGTTTTTATTTGGTTTTTCAAGACATTTACTTTGTGTATCAGCCCTAGTTGTCCTGGAACTAGCTCTTGTAGACCAGTTGAGGCTGGCCCCGAACTCACAAAGATCTGCCTGTTGATGTCTTTCAAGTGCTGGAATTAAAGGCATGTTCCACCACGAGACAAAAATTTTATATTGATTTTTTTTAAAACCAGTCATGTATACTTCTACCATAGATCTCTGATTCTTTCTTATCCATGCAGTGGTATATGAGTACCTTCTCTTGGAGCAGACTTAATTCAAATCAGACAATGTTTTGCTGCTCTCACAAGTTGGATTTTTTTTTCTAGCACCATTTTCCTAACATATTTTGTAGGCAGATTGTAGGTCAAAGCCTTTATGTTTCTGTTTGTGTTCATGTATCTCTTTCAGTAAACTGCAAAGGATCCACCCACACCAAAGCACCTAGAATATAGGATGGCACTATGGAGGCACATGCTTGACTTCTCCATGTTCAAGGAGTTGTGTAGGTGTTGTTTTCTGCAATGGTATTCCTTTGTCAGTTTTCAGAGAGCAGCACTTTGTTTTAGCATTATTCTGATTTGTTTCCATGGCATGCTCTTGGCCAACTTCTAAATTCAATGCAACTCAATACTGCAACTGGAAGCCTTGCTTTTCTGCAAGAGATGGCCAACTAAAACTCCATATCCCCCACTACTGGGAGTCCTGATTAGGAATACCTTCGTATATTCCAAGTAGTCTCCAGTTCACTAGATTTCTACAACCTCCACATTTCTGCCAACTCTTTCCATCCTCTCTCACTCAATTCCATATTCTGCCAATGTAATTGATCTTGCTCCTGTCCAAAACCACCCCCAGTCTACCAGAAATATCTATTCTACTTCTCCTTCATAGGGAGATCCATACAACTTCCTGCAGAGCCCTCTTCTTTACATAATATCTCTGGGTCTACAAGCTGTATCTTTATTATGAATCACTTATAAGTAAATAAATATCATATTCATCTTTCTGAGTCTGGGTTATTTCCCTCCGGATGGCTTTTTTTCTGGTTAAAACAATTTGCCTGTGAATTTCACAATGTTCTTTTTAATAGCTCAGTAATGCTCTACTTTGTAAATGTACTACATTTTATTTATCCATTCTTGTTTGGAGGGACATAAGTGTTTGCCTATTATAAAATAAGTCTACAATAAATATAGTTCAAGTAATGTTCTTATGATAAGATGGAATGTCCATTCACTATATGTTCAAGAGTTCGATCACTGATTCTTGTGGTAGATCAATCTCCAACTTTCCAAGAAAACACCATTTTGATTTCCATAAATGCTGGACAAGTTTTTAATTTCATTAGCACTGGAGGAGTGTTCTCCTTGCTCCACATCATAAGCAATGTGAGCTTTCACTTGTGATACTGATCTTAGATATTCTGCAGTTTTAAAGTGGGATCTCAAAGTAGCTTTTACTTGTATTTTTCTGATGGCAAAAATGCTGAGTATTTCTTTAAGTGTTTCATAGCAATTTGAGATTCATCTACTGAGAATTTTCTGTTTAAATATCTACCCTATTATTATTCATTTTACATACCAACCACAATTCCCCCTTCCTCTCTAACACCTGTTTCCCCACACCTCCCCTAAATCTCACACATATCTGCTCTTCAGAAAGGACAAATCCTCCCATGGGGAGTCAATAAGGTCTGGCACATTTATTTGAGGCACTAAAGTCAACAAGTTCCCTGCATAATAAAAACCCAGCTCATGCACCAGGGATCCTGACCTTAGTGCCAATGGATTATTGGAAGTATTTTTTGTAATATCTGTAACTAATTTCATGAGTTTATTTTTATAAATTTTGATATTAGACTTCCACTCTATATGCAGCTGGTAAAATCCTTATGTCATTCATTAGGCTAGTACTTTGTCCAGTGATGCTGTCCTTTACCTTACAAAAGCTTTTCAGGTTCATGAAGTCTCCTGCCTTAATTGTTGACTGTAGTATTGCCCTATTGATGTTATATTCAGAAAGACTTTTCCTGTGCCAATGAGTTCAAGAATAGTTTCCTTTTTCTCTTCTGTCTGATTCTGTGTATCTGGAATTATCTTTAGTCCTTAGGTCCACTTTGACTTGAGTTTTGTGCAGAGTAATAAATGTGGATATATTACCTTTTTTTTATGGGGATATCCACTTTGACATGCACCATTTCTTGAATGTGCTCTCTTTTCCTCAGGTGAATATATGTGTTTGGAGTTATGTATAGGTGGAGTCCATTGATAAACATGTTTATTTTTATGTCAATACCATGAAGTTATTATTAATATATCTCTGTAGTGTAATTTAAAATCACAGATTGTGCTGCCCCTAGCTGTTCTTTTGTTATTTTGGATGATTTGAGCTATCCTGGCCTGTTACTTTGTTTGCATATAAAGTTGAGAATTGTCCTTTCAAGATTTACAAAGAGCTCTATTGGAATTTTGATGGGGATTGCATTGAATTTGTATATTGCATTTGGTAGGAAGGGTGTTTTTACTATGTTAATTCTATTAATCCATGAACAGGGAAGATATTTCTATCTTCTGATATCTTCTCAAATTTCTTTCTTCAAATATTTGAAATTTCTATCACATAATACTTTCATTTGCTTGTTTAGAATTATCCTAAAATATTTTATATTATTTATGGCTATAGTGAAAGATTTTGCTTCTGGGATTTCTTTTTTCAATCAGTTTGTTATTTGTATAAGGGAGTGATACTGATTTTTCGAAGATAACTTTTATTTAAACATTTTACTGGACCATTTATCAGCTTTAGGAGTGCCCTGGTAGAATTTGGGGGTCATTTATGTATATTATTATATCATCTCCTAAACAATGATATGACAATTTTTTCCTTTCTAATTTGCATCCCTATGGAATTCTTCCATTGTCTCATTGCTTTAACTAAATAATCAATAACAATATAGAATAGATACAAAAAAGTGGACAATATCTTCTGGTTTCAAATTATTGTTGAATTTCTTTGATTTTTTCCTTATTTAATTTGATGTTTGATATAGGCTTGATGCACATCATCTTTATTATATTTTGTTATGCCCCTTTTTAACTTAATCTCTCAAAAACTTTTAAAATGAAAAGGTGTTGGGTTTTGTCAAAGGCTTTTCAACTTATAATAAGATGACATTTTTGTTTTTATCTTTCTGTTTTTTTCATATGGTGGGTTAAATTAACTGATTTTCTTACACAAAACTATCCATACATCTCTGAGATAATCATTGGATATAATGTGTTTTTGGTATGTTCATAACTTTGTTTTCAAAGTTTTATTGAATATTTTTAATTTATTTTCATTGAGGTAATATATAGTCCTCTTTATTTGTTGAATTTTTATGTAGGTCTGGCATAAGGGAAATTGTGGCTTTATAAAATAAATTAAGAAATATTTCTTTTGTTTCTATATTGTGGAATATTTTGATGAGTATTAGCATTAACTCTTCTTTAAAATTCTGCTTTATTTCTGCATTATACATCTGGCTCCACTCTTTTGTTGTTGTTGTTGCTGTTGTTTTTGTTAGGAATATTTTAATAACTGTTTCTATTTCACCAGGAAATTAAAGTCTTAATCAATTATTCGTCTGATCGTGATTTAACACTGCCAAGAGATCCCTATTGAGAAAATTAAATATTTCTTTTAGATTTTCAATTTGGCATAGTATAGGTTTTTAAGTATATCATTATGATTTCCTGCATATACTCTGTGTCTGATGCTATGTTTTTCTCAATTTGTTAATTTTATTTTCTTTGTATGATTCTATTATTTCTGTTTTACTAATTTCAGATTTCAGATATATTAATCTTGTTATTTACTGATATTGTGATGATTATTTATTTTTGTTCTGGAGAGTTCAGGTAGGCTGTTAAATTGTTACTATGAGATCTTTATGATAACTTTTTTAAGCATGCACTCAATGCTAGCATCCTGTCTTTTTGAATTATGCTCATTGTGTCCTGTAAGTATGGGTATACCTTCCTTTTCATTGAATTATAGAAAGGCTTTAATTCTTTAATTTCTTTCCATATTTCACACTGATTGAACAAGTGAGTTGTTCAGGTTCTTTCAGTTTGTAAGCTTTCTGTTGTTGTGGTTATTAATATCCAGCTTTAATCCATGGTGGTTTAATAGGATACAGAAGTCATTTCCATTTTAGTATATCTACTATGAACAGTTTTTGAGACAGTTCCATGAGATGCTGTGAAGAAGGTACATACTTTTGTTCACATAAAATGTTATATCAGTATCAATAAATATTATGTTAGTAACCAATAGGTACATTTGATTTATAATATCACTTAGGGATGGCAATTCTCTGTGTAATCTTTATCTAGACAACATATCTACAGGTGATTATGGGATATTAAATATTGAAGTCCTATACCATGATTACTTAGGGGTCAGTATGTGATTAATGCTATAATAGTGTACCTTTTACGATCATGGGTAACCTTTTGTTTGGGAAAAAGATGCTAAGAATTGAAAGGTCTAATTTGTTAATTTTTCATTTGATGAGGATATAGTGTCATTGCCTGTCTCTTCAGAATAATTTTGGTTTGAATCATAATTTGTTATGTATTAAAATTGTTACATCAGTTTGTTTCTTACGTGCATTTGCTTGGTTTGCCTTTCTCTAGCCATTTACTCTAAGGTAATAACTTTCTTTAATGTTGAAGTATGTGTTTTGGAATGCAGCAAAAAGGATTGATCCTGATACCAGTGTTTTAGTTTCTGTCTTTTTATTGGGAAATTGAGATCATGGATATTAAGAGATATAAATGAAAAATGATTATCAATTTCTCTTTTTCTTTTTTATTGATTTTTATTGAGCTCTACATTTTTTCTCTGCTCCCCTCCTTCCTCTCCCCACCTTCAACCATCTCCCAAGGTCCCCATGCTCCCAATTTACTATGGAGATCTTATCTTTTTCTACTTCCCATGTAGATTTGATCTATGTAAGTCTCTCTTAGTGTATTCATTGTTGTCTAAGTTCTCTGGGATTGTGGTTTATAGGTTGGTTTTCTTTGCTTTATATTTAAAACTACCTATGAGTGAGTACATGTGATAATGGTCTTTCTGTGTCTGGCTTATCTCACTCAAAATAATGTTTTCTAGCTCCATCCATTTTTCTGCAAAATTCAAGATGTCATTATTTTTTTTTTCTGCTGTGTATTACTCCATTTTCCTTATCCATTCTTCAGTTGAGGGGCATTTAGGTTGTTTCCAGGTTCTGGCTATGAGAAACAAAGCTGTTATGAATATAATTGAGCACCTGTCATTGTGGCATGATTGAGCATCCTTTGGATATATACCCAGAAGTGGTATTACTGGGTCTTGAGGAAGGTATCAATTTCTATTGTGATGAAGATTTTGTTGATGTTGTGTGTGTGTGACAGAAAGAGAAAATGAGTGTGTTGTGTAAGAGAGAGAGAGAGAGAGAGAGAGAGAGAGAGAGAGAGAGAGAGAGAGAGAGAGAGAGAGAGAGAGAGGGCGGGAGAGAAATTACCATTACCCTCCTTTAATTTTGGTGATAAAAGATTATTTATTCCTCATGTTTTCATGGATGTGATTAACCTTAACCTTCTTATGCTTCAGCTTTCTCTCTAACAACTTCTACATTGCTAGTTTTGTAGTAAATATTGCTTAAATTTAGATTCATCATGGAAGATATTATTTTATCCATCTATGATGATTGAATGTTTTGCTCACTATAGTAGTCTGGGCTGGCTTTTGTGGTCTCTCAGAGTCTGAAGTATATCTGATAGGAGCTTCTGTGTTTTAGAGTCCCCACTGAAAAGTCAGTTGTAAATCTAACAGGTCTGTATTTATGTGTCCCTTGTTCTTTTTCTCTTCTTTCAATATTCCTTGTTGTTCTGTACATTTAGTGTTGTGGTTATCATGTGGTGAGGGAATTTTCTTTTCTGGTGCAATCAATTTGGCATTTTGTGTGCTTCTCCTACCATTATAGACATCTCATTTTTAGTTAAGGAAGTTTTTCTTTGACAATTATTTAAAAAATATTTTTGTAGGTCTTTGAACTTAGATTCTTCTTGCTTTATTCCTACTTTTCTTAGATTTGGTCTTTTCATAGTGTCTCAGATTTCCTGATTTTTTTATGTCACATTTTTTTTAACTGCCTATTTTCTTTGACCATCCATTTTTTTTCAGTACTACCTTTAACTCCTGAAGTAATCTCTTCTATCCCTTGATTCTCTTGTTGAAAATTACCTTCATAGTCATGTTAATAATCCTAAATTTTTTATTTCCAAAACTTCCTATGTTTGTGTTTTCTTAATTGATTTTTTTTTTATTTTCAGGTCTTAAAGAGTTAACTTTTATTCATTTCATGTAACTGGGTTTTCTTGAACTTCTTTAAGAGAATTATTCATTTCTTCATTTTTTTGTTTGTGTTTTTCTGGATTTCTGTAACATGAATTCTAATTGTTCTTAATAATAACCCAGAGTCAGATATTAGGGGTTCAAAGCTGAGAAATCAGAGAAGCAGTGCAGTCTGGAACTAAAGAAACCTTTTACCTCTACTGAAATTCATACAAAAAGGGAGACCTTGACCTCAAACTGTGTACACAAATCACATCCAATGACAGCATTTTCAGACTTCATCTCCAGACTGCATCACCAGAATTCATCCTCAAACTGTATTAAGTGTAAGAGTGTTCTTATTGAGTAAGGGACACTCCAGATCCTTCTTGTAACTCACAGGAGATTTTTATTTAGTCTAGCACAAGGCATCCAATGTCTGAGCAGAAGAATCATTTTAAAATCATGTAGCATTTCCTGGATTGCTCTACCTACTGGTTCGCTTTAGTGGATGACAAACAAAGAAGACATTCACAGTAGTGTATCATAGTTGTCTGTGAGGTATTTATTATATTAGAAATGTAAATGATCTTTCTAGACTTGGTAAGAAATTTTCTTTTTTAATTAATGAGAGGATTGCAACCTCCAGTAAGAGTGAAATGTTCAGGGAAGTTGTCCTCATCTCCTGGCCTGCTAATGATGCCTTGATCTCAGATTTAAAACCATACAAAATAAGCTTCTGTTGGCATTCAGAGATGGCTCAGAGGTTACTATGTTTGCCATAAATGTAAACAACCTAATTCCTTTCTCCAAATCAGTGTAGTGAAAGGAGTGGGGGTCAACTTCTGCAAGTTGTCACATTGTTCTCTGACCACTATTTCTCCATTATGCCACATGTGAATATGAAAATACACACAGACTCACATGTAAAAGTAATTTTAAAATATAGACTCTCATTAGACAGATGCCTGAACAGTTAACAGGGCCTGCTACTTTTTCCAGAATACCTGGTTTGTTCTAGACCCATGGTTGTTTTCTCACATCCAGTTATAACTCTAGTTCCAAAACAACTAGACTCCTCTAACCCCTCAACTGAAATTAAATGTGAACATATATTATACATAGACATATACACAACACATTAATGAAATAAAATGAATCTTAAAATAAAAATATCTTTTGTTGTTTAAGGCATGTATTGTTGGTACTTTGATATGACATCCCCTTTGAATTAAATTACATACCAAAATTTTTTATATTTTGTATTCAAATTGATTTATTAGTTTTTTGTTGCAAGGAGGGCCACATGTTTACCGGCCATCAGCAGCTCAGACCCGAAATAATCACACAGAAATTTTATTAATTAAATCACTGCTTGTCCCGTTAGCTCTAGCTTCTCATTTGCTAACTCTCATCTTAATTTAACCCATCTCCATTAATTTGTGTATCACCACATGGCTGTGGTTTATGGTTCTGCAAGCCCCTGTGGGCTACATGACTTCTCCATGATTCTACCTTCTTTTTGCCAACATTCAGTTTAGTTTCCCCAACCTTGCTAAGTTCTGCACTGCTAAATTCTGCACTTTCTTTATTCATTAATTGTAATTACAACATACAGAAGGGAATCCCTCATCAGCTCTCATTTGGAGGAACTAGTTCTCATTCTGATTACCAGGGAGTAGTACACCTTTATGTATATTTAAGATTAAACTCACACCTGATTCTCCCTAATGTATCTTCATGAGTCTACTATATAGCACAGTATTTATAATTACAGAATATTAAGTAGTCCACATAGAACTAAAGTGTGCAAACCTGAGATCAGGAATAGTGAAATTATAATCTCTACACTTTCATATAGTTAGCTGAAACTTCTATTAAGATTTTGGGTTAATTGGATTGTTTGATTTATTTTTAATTATAGAATTGATGGAAACCTTACCCATAATTTTAATTATTTTGAAATTATTTATTTGCCAGAAAACAGATGGTTGGGAAAATCCTATGTGGAAGTCTAGGAGAATGCTGTTGGAATTGTTAGTTTTGTGTCTTCAACACTTCCCTCTGAATCTGCAAGTTTCAAGTATCAAGTTCATTGAAAAAAATGGCACCATCTCCTTTGGCAACTATTATTAGCCATAAGTTCCTCACATGCACCTCCTTTATTCATGATAGAAAGTTGAAATGCTCAATTTTGTGCAGATGTCCTTGACTGCTGTATATCCATGTTTATACTGAAATGGTCTAGCAGATATTAGCATATCCTAGATGAAAGCATTTTCTGAAACCCAATTCAACACTCTGTGTCTCATATTCTTTATTATTCTCTTCTGTGATGCTTTCTGGACTTTGGGCATAGGGTAGGACAGTGATATAGTGTGTGTTGTACTCAGCATTTTTACCACATATGCATCTGTCAAAATTATAGTGATATTTTTCACAGAAATAAAAAACACTACTAATTTTTTTTATGGAATCATTAAATGTCAGAATAGTCAATATAGTCTTCAGGGACGAACAATTTTAATTATCCATTTTCAAAAAAAAAACCAAAAAGTTGATCATTTATTAATAATAACAATGGGTACTAAGTTATAGTCAGATAAGCTCAGAATTCTGGAAGATCATTATGCAGTGAGGCAGCTATAGATTGCTATGTGTATCAAAATCTTTTAAAATATTTATCGCCTTAAAGAATTGATCAGTGCTCTCCTATCCAACCTTCTTTTATCCCAATCATCCTTTTTTCCCCAAATTCCCCCTATCCTCCCCTTCACCCTTTTCTCTCCCCATCTCCCCTTACCCCCATCCCACCCCACCCCCAATATCCCAATTTTCTCCCTGGCAATTTTGTCTACTTCCCATAGCCAAGAGGATAACTATATGTTTTTCCTTGGGTTCATCTTCTTACTGTTCTCCAATTGTAGATTCCGTGACCCTTATTTATGGCTAGAAACAAATTATGAGTGAGTACATCCCATGTTCATCTTTTTGGGTCTGGGTTACCATACTCAGTATAGTGTTTTCTATTTCCATCCATTGGGATGAAGGAAGGTTGGATAGGGGAGCACGGAAGCACAATTCTTAGTTAAGGGAGCCACCTTAGGGTTGTCAAGAGACTTGAACTTAGAGTGGCTCCCAGGAGCCCAAGGTGATGTCCCCAGTTAGTTCCTTGGGCATCTGAGGATAGGGAACCTGAAATGACCCTATCCTATAGCAATACTGACGAATATCTTGCATATCACCATAGAACCTTCATCTGGTGATGGATGGAGATAGAGACAGAAACCCACACTTGAGCACTGGACTGAGCTCCCAAGGTCCCAATGAGGAGCAGAAGGAGGGAGAACATGAGCAAGGAAGTCAGGACCACGAGGGGTGCACCCACCCACTGAGACAGTGGGGCTGATCTATTGGCCAGCTGGACTGTGACTGAAAAAGCATGGGATAAAACCGGACTTCTGAACATGGCGAACAATGAGGGCTGATGAGAAGCCAAGGACAATGGCATGGGGTTTTGATCCTACTTAATGTTCTGGCTTTGTGGTAGCCTAGCCAGTTTGGATGTTCACCTTCCTAGATATGGACGGAGAGGGGAGGACCTTGGACTTTCCAGAGGGCAGGGAATCCTTACTGCTGTTCAGACTGGAGAGGGAGGGGTAGAGGAGTGGGGGGAGGGAGAGAAGGGTGGGAGGAGGGGGAGGGAAATGGGAGGCTGGGGGGAGGCTGAAACTTTTTTTTCCTTTTTTTGAATAAAATAAAAAAAAAAAGAATTGATCAGTGTTTGAGATTATAAGTACATTAAGACTAAACTCATTTAAATATTATAGAAAGTGTACATTGTCAAAACATCCTAAGAATATGTGTGTATATATAATACATATTATATATATATGTATATATATATAATATTTCCGTGTAACAGAAAACTTTAATTCCAAGAATGTAAATTAGTCTCATAAAAGTACTGAAGCTAACACTACTTACTACAAACTAAGGACAAATAGGGAGTTGGAGGAAGTGACAAGCTGGTCAACAGCACTCAGTCTCAAGGAGAAATAAGGGTTAATTTTGCTCTCTGTCTCCCAGGAATGTGATTGTTCTAAAAAATTTTCTCTGGTGGCTCCAAAAACAGCTACCTAAAAATTCTTAATGCTTCATCACTTTTAAATGGGAAATGTTTAAGTTGACTGACTTGCTAATTTAATTTTATCATTGTATTATTTGTATATGTATAAAAACATCACCTTGCAAGTAAAAACATGTATTTATTATAATATTCAAAATAAAAATAAATACAAACCCTGTGCATCAATGTTGTGTTAAACAATGAAAACTACACTTGCTTTTAGAGTAGTTTAGACCAAACCCAAATTTTAATTCTCCACCTGAATTCATGCTTTGTATCTCCCATCTGTCTGTAGTTTGTGGTCACTTCCCTGTTTGTAATTTATCTGTTTTATGTGTCTGATCTGTCTTCTCCCATTATCTCTCTTGGTTGTCTGTCTTTTTCTAGCAAAGGGCTTTATTCCATTATAATAAGTGGAAGAGAAACACTGTATGGAAACGAAATGAGGGATATTTTTGGTTTTACTAAGATATTTAGTGATATTTTTCAAAGGAAAATAGTACTTTACTGACCAAATCAGATCCCAAGAGTAACACAGAAAACTTCACATAGGTGTTATTAATCTACATACACACATTGTTTTCAACATTTTTCAAATAACTATTGTTTAAGTTTGATTTTAGCAAATGATTGCATAGTCACTGTATCCCTCAATACACACACAAACAAAATTCTTGGTTAGGAGAATGAATGTACATGTAACTTTAAATCTATATATTGACATGGTGTGTAAAAGCTGATCACATGGTAAATTTAAGACATAGGAATGTTGGTTAAATTATTTTCTTAAAGGCAGTTTAAATTTGAACAGGCTGAATACACGCTAGATAGGAAATTAAACAAATTATTTTCAATGATCTCAAGATACATTATTTACTAGGCTAAAATATTCAGTGCCTGAAAGGCAATAGGTATTTTCAGAAGACTATTTAGCCAAAATGGTGTTGTGCATTTCAGTGTACAACTTGTATTCATTTGTATATAATTTCAGTGAAACAACTGAATGAATCACTTGTGCATTTACAGTTTTCAATTAATTTGTCAATATTAAGTAAAATAATAGCCAAAACAGAATACTCAAATCACTGGGTTAAACAGACCAGTTAATTAGAGTATGGATTGATTGTGCTGATATGAGCTTCACAGTTTTGACTTCCTGTTTGAAAATTAGTTGTAAACTCTTAAAAGAACACAGCTCATCTTGGTTTTCATATGTATTGGCTTGCTCCAAATACTTTTGCTCCAGAATCTTTATTGGTGTCATAAAGCTACTGTCCTCTAACAATACAATTCTTTTCTAATGAAGAGAAAATCCTCCAAGACAAAATGGAAGCATTTTCCACAGGTGACCCTTACATTACAGACTGTACCAGAGTTCTGTTTTTCTCAAATACTGTGATTAAATGATTTATATTTCTATAAAAAAAGGTTTGATAACTTCATGTGACAGATCATAAAAGTTTTAAGATAGTTACATGTTTTTTTTCCTTAATGAGGAATTTGGAATCAAATAAGCTCCTCTACCTCATATAGTAGTTGGAATACTTGTAATGAGTTATGAATTAGCTGCTAACTGGAGGAAAACTTGATCCTAAGAGACTTAACATGTTTCCCCACATTATTATTTTTTAATGAAAGATTTGCTACCATTTAATACTTTGCAATTTTTGTTATATTAAGCTAATAATTTGTTTTTGGCTTATCTGTTTTAAAGCCATTAAACCCCAGTTATAAAGCATGGAGATATTGTTTAATAAACACTGAAAATTGGTAAAACTGATATGTGCTCAATATGGAATTGCCCATGTAGACAATGAGTTCAATGGATTAGACTTTTGCTTGGTGAACCTATTGAAGATTTGAGCCAGTATATTTAAGACCAACAAAGAGCCTTAAAGAACATTAAGCAGGATTATAGTCAATTTTAAAGATATTTTTAAATGGCATAAGTGTGTTTAAAGGTTAAAACTTTTATTGTAACAACCTTTTGTTATTTTACAGTTTTATAGAATGCATTTAAATATTTTCTCCTCTTGAAAATTCTTCAAGAGCTACAGCCTTCTTCTCAATCCACCGAGTTTTACATAATTTCTGTGTGTGTTTGTGTGTGTTTGTGTGTGTGTGTGTGTGTGTGTGTGTGTGTGTGTTGTGCTACCAAGTGCAGTTAGTTTTGCCCAAATACTCTTTGGAATGTGGTCATTCACTGGATCAAATTTGACTTACTGAGTGCCATATACTTACAGAAAACTTATTCTCCTTTTCTCAGAAACTATCGATTTCTACTAGCACCTCAGATTGGAATGGTATTTCATTCTCAACTCCCCTACCAATGATGGAATTTTGTCTATTTTAAATTTGTGCAGGTGTTTCCTGTGGTTATTTAATTGCTATGAATCCATATATGCAACCTCTGCTAATTCTGAAAAGCACTATTTTCTTGTAATCTTCTACTGCTATGGCTCTTCTTTCCTGTTCTGGATCCATAATGAGCCTTGAGCCTTGGAAAAGGGTGGTGTGCTATACACATCCATTTAGCACTAAGGATTTTGAAGTTACTCATTCTTTACATCTTAGCCACTTTGAGTTTTTGTGTTAAATGCCATCCATTTCTACATGAATCTTCTCTGATTATTTTAGAGAGCAATATTCTCGGTTACATGGAAAAAGAAAATCACTAGGACTTAGTCTAATACTATGTCCATTTCATAGAATAATAGTAGCAGATGCTTCCTGAGATAAAATATTTTAACATTATAATTATTTTATACAGGTTTGCTATATTTAAAATAAAATATTTTAGGTAATGTTCAAGATTCCCTTGATATTTTCAATTTCAATATAAACCAAGGAAAATATTAAGTTATATGTGGGTTGGAACTGGGATACTGGCTATTATAACCATGGACCATGATGACTCAGCTTGAAATAGTACTCTTGTGAAGTCTTCTGGAGAAGTTGGTTGATCCTTTCCCAGTGTTTCACCAAAATGTGAGGTCACTTAATCCAGACATTTTATTTGAATGACAAAATACTTATATGAATAGAAAGTAATAGCTTAATGGCAAATTATCCCTTCTTTTGCTAACTATGTGACCCAATAGTCAAAAGTTCCTATCAATCTTTTACACATTCAGTTTACACTGCATTCAAATGAAAGCTATATCCATTCTTGTATAGCAAATTGTGATTCCAAAACTAACCAGCATACATTCATGCACAGAATTTTTCATTTGCATTTTTCATCTTCTAAGGCTAAGGATCATTTGTCAAACCTTGCTGCAGTGTCCCATCTATTTTCCTCCACTTATTTTCAACAGAAAGGCTTTATTTGGCTTTTTCTTTTCTCTGTAATTTCATTTTGTTGCAACATTCTTATAACAAATATGTCTATTACCATGAATTTTTTTCTTGAATATAGTTTCCAAATTATCTATGATTTTAACAGAGCACAGTTCATTATTTATCACAGTTTAATTTGTGATGCTTTTAAATGTCTATGTTATGACTATAGTTTTAATCATTATCCTTATTTTTTATTCATGGAAATACCATATAATCACATAATAACTAGGAATTTATGATTTTTTTAAATGTTATACAAAAGATTTTTTCAGATGTGCAAAGGTGTATCATTATAACATTAGATGCTTTATTACCAATTTTGCTACCATATGTGTTTCTGTTTTGTGGAAATCTTACATCATATAATGCAAATCTATTAGGAAGAATCATGGAGTTTGTGGGCCACTACATATGAAATTATACATTATCTTATATTGCATGATGATTTTTAAAGGCCTGCTTTCCCTTGGCATTAGTGACATTAGTTACTCAGTTTACCAACCCAACTCTGAGTTAATCAAATTCCCTTCACACGCATTACAACCCAAAAGAAAAGGGCTATTTTAATAATCAATATCCTGAGCAGTCTAAGACTACTATATATTTGAAGATAATATTAAATGAATTTAGAGACAATGTGTGTGATAATAAAGTAACTGATTCAGGTTTTTAAACATGCTTAGAAGCATTACTAATACCTAAGTGATATTGATTTAAGACACTTTTAAAAGATTAAAGGTATATGTGTACTCCTCCAAGTACTAATATATACAAATTAATGGAAGCCAGAAATCATATTTTACTATAACAGGATCAATTTTGACCTTCATTCTTTGTGCATACCAAAGTCTGATGTCACATGGATTCCTGACATTTTGAAAAGGAATTTTAAATTTTTTAATGTAGACAGATTCAAAATAACAGGGTGTGTCTTGCAGTTCACACTAGAATTTTATAGTTATATAGTCAGGTTTAGGGTTGTTTTTTTTTTTTTTTTTTTTTTTTTTTGTAGAGGGGAATTGAAGTTGTTTCCAGGTTCTGGCTATGACAAATAATACTGCTAGTGGCATAGTTGAGTATATGTCCTTGTGGTATGATTAAGCATCTTTAGGGTGTATGCCCAATAGTGGTATTGCTAGGTCTTGAGGTCGGTTGTTTTCTAATCATCTTAGAAATAACCATACTGATATCCAAAGACCTGTACCAATTTGTACTCCTACCAGCAATAGAGGAGTATTCCCTTTGCCCCACATCCTCTCCAGCATATGTTGTAAATAGAATTTTTGATCTTAGCCATTCTTACAGGTATAAGATATACTCTCAGAGTTGTTTCAACTTTCTATTCTCTGATGGATGTTGAGCATTTCCTTAAGTGTCTTTAAGTCATTTTAGATTCCTCTATTGAGAGTTCTCTGTTTAGGTCTACACCCCATTTTTCATTGGATTATTTGTTGCTTTGATGACCATTTCCTTGAGTTCTTTGTATATTTTGGAGATAAGCCAACCATCTGATGTGGAGTTGTTGAAGATCTTTTCCCATTCTGTAGGTTGCCATTCTGTCGTGTTGACCTTGTCCTTTGCCTTACAGAACCTTCTCAGTTTCAGTATATCCCATTTACTAACTGTTTCTCTCAGTGTCACTGATACTAGGATTATATTTAGGAAGTATTCTCCTGTTTCAATACATTCAAGTGTACTTCCCACTTTCTCTTCTATGAGGTTCAATATTTTTGGTTTTATGATGAGGTCTTTGATCCATTTGGATTTGAGTTTGTGCATGGTGATAGATATGGATCTATTTCCATTCTTCTACATGTTGATATCCAGTTATGACAGCACTATTTGTTAAATATGCTTTCTTTTTCCATTTTATATTTTTTGCTTCTTGTCAAAAATCAGGTGATAATTAGTGTGTGGATTGATATTCAGGTTTTTGATTTGGTTCCCTTTGTTCTCCCATCTGTTTTTATGTCAATACCAGTCTATTTTCAGTACTGTAACTCTGCGGTAGAGTTTGAAGTCAGGGACTGTGATTCCTCCAGAAGTTCCTAGGATTGTTTGGCTATTCTGTCTTTTTTGCTTTTCCATATTAATTTGATTATTATTCTTTCAATGTCTTTGAAGAATTTTCAAGGAATTTTAATAGATATTGCATTGAATCTCTAAATTGCTTTTGATAAGATTGCTATTTTTACCATAATAATTCTACCAACCGCAGAGCATGAGAGATTTTTTTTTTTTTTATTTTTAGGTATCTTCTTCAATTTCTTTCTTTGAAGATTTGCAGTTCTTGTCATATAGGCAATATATAAGAAGCCAATGGCCAACATCAAACTAAATGGGGAGAAAATCAAAGTGATCCCAATGAAATCAGGCAAGATAAAGTTGTCCACTCTCTTCATATTTATTCAATATAGGACTTGAAGTTCTAGCTACAACAATAAGACAACAAAAGAAGATCAAGTATAAACAAATCAGTGAAGAAGTCAAACTTTCAGTATTTGTTCATGTATGATACCTTACATAAGTGTCCCCAAATTTTCTACCATGTAGCTTCTACAGTTCATAAACAACTTCAGTAATGTAGCAACATACATGATTAATTAAAAAAGATCCCTCCTTTACAAAGATAATAAACAGACTGAGTAAGAAATCAGAGAAACATCACCTTCACAATAGCCTCAAATAACATAAAATATTTTGGAGTAACACTACTTGCTCTTTTTAATCATTGAGATTTATAGATAGATTATCATAACAACTTTAGATTGAATTGGTTGTTATTAGTATCTACAAAATTATTTTAGAATGCTTTCTTATTTTGAGACAGCATCTAACTCTAAAACTGATATCTAGTTGGAATTTTTGAAGATCTCCCTCCTGCCACCAAAATCTGAATGTCTGACACATGATATTTAGTCTACAATGTCTTATTGATTTGGCAAAGAAATTAAACATCAAGGAAACATTCTCCCGCATCTAATTTATTTTTGTTGCTCATTCTTACATTTTCAAAAAGATTTATTTAACCTTCTTATTCTTTTGTAATTTCCCTGCTATAAAACAAGTAAATTTGAGTTTGCACACTGGATTCCAAGTGGAATTTTGTCTAAGGAAGCTACCTAAATGTTACCTTATAGCTTTAAACAACAGTCAGTTTTAAATGTAACTCCTCCCTGTATATGTTTGGGTATATATGCTTGGTGGGGGGGGGCTGGATATATCTGCAATGAGCAGTTTAAACCTCATCTTATTTGTATTCTCTAAATGTTCTATTTTCAACACTCATATCTGCCTTGTTTCATTTCCTGGCATATTTTACCTGTGTTTGTATTTAACTCCTCTAACTCTTACTTTCAATTACTCAATGTTTGTTTTCTTTGCTAATCTTCAAATATTATGAATATTGAGGTATAATCTCAAGGAACCCTTCCCTCTTCAAGCATTTCTTTACCTTCTCTGACCAAGTCATATATTCTCCTGTATTCCTTCCATAGAGGCTTTTATTTCACTTTTGAAAATAGTTACATAATTACCTGTATTTTGTCTCCCCAGAATTTACACTTGTGACCATTATGACAGCCATGTTTTTTTCATAACATCTCATCAATATAGTAAACTAAGCACAAGACGTAGTTCCTTCCATTGAAACTAAGCAATCATTTTTAGACTCCACAGTTGGGACAATGAAATTTTTGACAATATTTAGCAAACATGGTAGAGAAGTATTCAATCTATTTAAATATTTCCATACAAAGACTTTTGTACTGGCAGTAATCTTTAACAGCTATGTCATCAGAAACTCAGAAGAATTTTTATGTTATTGATGAACTTGGCCTCCACAACTCTATCAGATATATGAGAAGGATATATATTATTATCTGAATAAACAAGAAATACACAGAAAGCAACTTCCAAAAATAAAGAAATGACAAAGACATCTGGCTGCCTAGATAGTCACCCAAGGCTTCTTGTCAATATTAGGGCATCTGTCTTTGGCCTACAGACATGGAATATTTGACAGACTTTTCTATAAAACAGGGATTTTGAAGGACTGTTCTACTTTGTCTTGGAAAAGTTCATCAGGCTTCTTCTTTTATATCCTGCTTATCCAATTATTACAGGATATTGTCAGGCCCTAAGGAAAAGCTATAGTGTGGCTATAGTATAGGGCCATTTCAGGCTCCCTCTCCTCAGCTGCTCAAGGAACAAGCTGTGGACATCTCCTTGACCACCTGGGAACCCCACTCGAGTCCAGTCTCTTGTCAACCCTCAAATGGCTCCCTTAATTAAGATATATACTTCCCTGCTCCCATAACCACTCCTCCTCCATCCCAACTGTCTCGTCTTCCAAGCTCTCCCCATCTCCCATTACCCCCGTCCCACTCCAACCCCCAAACTCTCAATTTTTGCCTGGAAATCTTGTATGATTCATATACCCAGGAGGATAACTACATGTTTTTTAGGGGGGTTCACCTTCCTATTTAGCTTCTCTAGGATCATGAATTATAGGCTCAATGTCCTTTAATTATGACTAGAATCCACTAATGAGTGAGTACATACCATAGTCATCTTTTTGGGTCTGGGTTACCTCACTCAGGATAGTGTTCTCTATTTCCATCAATTTACATGCAAAATCCAAGATGTCATTTTATTTTTTACCGCTGAGTAGTACTGTAATGCATATATATCCCACACTTTCTTTATTCATTCTTCCATTGAGGGGAATCTAGGTTGTTTCCAGGTTCTGGCTGTTACAAATAAGGCTGCTATGAAGACCTTGAGAGAACAATAATCAACTTTATATTGAAAAAAACCCCAGGATAGCCAAAACACTATTATACAATAAAGGAACTTCTGGAGGCATTACCATTCCTCACTTCAAACTCTATTACAGAGCTACAGTAATGGAAACAGCTTGGTACTGGCATAAAAACAGAGAAGTTGATCAATGGAATCAAATAGAAGACCCGGTTATTAACCCACAAACCTATGAACACCTGATTTTTGACAAAGGAGCTAAAAGTATAAAATGGAAGAAAGAAAGCATCTTCAACAAATGGTGCTGGCAGAACTGGATGTTAACCTGTAAATGAATGAATTTAGATCCATATCTATCACCATGCACAAACTCAAGTCTGAATGGATTAAAGATCTCAATATCAATCTGAACACACTACTGAATTTCATAGAAGGGAAAGTGGGAAATAGTCTACAACATATGGGCACAGGAGACCACTTCCTATGTATAACCCCTGTAGCACAGACAATAAGGGCAACATTGAATAAATGGGACCTCTTAAAACTGAGAAGCTTCTGTAAATCAAAGGACACTGTCATTAAGACAAAAAGGCAACCTACTGACTGGGAGATTATCTTCACTAACTCTGCAACAGACAAAGGTCTGATCTCCAAAATATATAAAAAACTCAAGAAATTAGACTTTAAAATGCTAATTAACCCAATTTAAAAAAATGGGGTACTGAACTGAACAGAGAATTCTCAACAGAAGAAGTTCAAATGGCCAAAACACACTTAAGGTCATGCTCAACCCCCATAGCGATCAGGGAAATGCAAATCAAAACAATGTTGGGACACCATCTTACACCTGTCAGAATGGCTAAAATCAAAAACACCAATGACAGCCTTTGCTGGAGAGGATGTGGAGTAAGGGGAACACTCATCCATTGCTGGTAGGAATGCAAATTTGTGCAACCGCTTTGGAAATCAGTGTGGTGATTTCTCAGGAAATTCGGGATCAACCTACCCTAGGATCCAGTAATACCACTATTGGGAATATACCCAAGAGATGCCCTATCATACTACAAAAGCATTTGTTTTAGGCTATTTTGGAATTCTTTTGTATGCCAACAAATTGACACCCAATGTGGGGTAAATGTATCTACATTAAGCCTGAGAGAGTTTGAGAATGAATTCTAGACACGAAAGAATAGAGTTTAGAATGGTTTCTTGGTAGCGGCATTTTCTCAGTTGGTGTCTGCTTGCTAAAGGCAAGGAGAGACACAATTCCTTTAAGAGAAAACTTCCTGACTCTGCATTAGCAGGAAAAACTGTGCATCTCCTTTCAAGGCGGCTTCCTGATTCATGCCTGTCCTGTTATTCAGCATTTAAGTGGTGCTTATGCATACTATGATACAAATTATTTAATTGCAACATAGCCCAGGAGATGGAGGGGAGCAAGGTTATCAGAGGCAGTGAACATACCTCTGCTGTGTTGGATGGTGCAGAACCAATAGACAGGACTGCAGAGTTGGTCTTACTCTCCTGCTTGTCATTATAAAGAAAGGCACTCCTAGTAAGAAAATGATTACAGATATGCAATAAGGACATATTCAGACAAAAATGAACCTCTAAATGAGAGACAGTGTGTTTAAAAAGATGTAGGGAGTCTTTGGAGAAAAAGGGAAAGAGTATAGACAAGTATAAAAAGAAGCAAATAGCTTTTAAAAATAAAAAAAAGTCCTTAAAGAGACAGACATAGATTAAAAGACTAAAGATAATACATATTAAAAAGTAATAGAGAAAAAAAAGCCATGTAAAAATGAAAAAGACACAAAGAATTTGGATTACATATAAAATTGTTTTTTTTTTCCTTTGAATTTTTTCACTAAAAATGAGTTAAATACAGAGAGATATTTGATTATGGAGACTGCTAAGCTAAACCAACACATATATTTTAAAGGTATCTTGGCTTCATAATTTGAGTCTAAGGATATGTTACTTTGGAAAAAAAGGTTCTGCTTTAATTTCCATAGATGATGACAACCTGTGGACTCCTTCAAGGTTAATGTGGTTTGATGGAACAAGACCCAATAAAAGTTCTCCATGAACCCCAAAAATACTTTGCCCAACAAGTAGCAGTAAACAGTTTGAAGAAATCAACACCCAAATTTCCAAAATGATTATTTAAAAATGTTTCTTTAATTTTAAAGGGAGTATGTAACAGAGATGAACACTTTGCGTTGGTTGGATCTTGATCTACTGATACAAATTTCAGGCAATTTTGTAACACTACATATATGTATTTCTGCATTAAGGTATTTTGTTTGTGCAGCTCATTTAAAAATATATTGTATAATTAAGAAATAAAGATTAATAGATAGTTATTTATGATAGTCAAACTTGTAGTTATGATAGGTTTTCTAGACATTCAGAGATATATTTCAGTTAGATAATCTTTAACACTTCAATGACCTACAGAATATAACACTTAAAATTCTTTAAGAACTTAGACTTTTCTTGACAGTGACAGATGTCTACGTCTAGCAGCACAAATTACTTTGGAGAGGTTGACGAGCATTAAAAAAAAACGTGTTATGGAATTCGTCTTCAATATGAGAAAGTCTGGCTAATTGAACAAGAAACTGCTCTTGCCTAAACTTCTTGATGGCATACTGTGTAAACTGGACATACATGGCCCACAGAAATATGACTGTGATCTCTAGATCAGCCAAGCTTACAGAGTGAACATGAAATCCTGTCTCAATAAAAGTAAGAGAGAGAAAGAGAGAAGGGAGAAAGAAAGGAAGAAAGGAAAGAAGGAAGAAAGAAAGGAAGGAAGGAAGGAAGGAAGGAAGAAAATAAGAAAGTAAGGATTGATCATTTGTATGATGTAAAATTTTTCTATACATGGCTATATTGTGTGCTAGTCAATGGCATATTTCCATTACCAACCTATGACTTATAGACAGCTTTTCAAATTAAATGAGTAAAAATTGAAATTAAGTGAATTAAGTGAACATGTCTAATTATAGTTTTAGTGATTTTTCTACAAATGCCTACTTAGCATTTTCTGCTGATGTTCCTTAAATTAACTGTTAAACTCAGTGTCCATCACTATTGCTCTTGTGAGAAAATTGGTTGAATGACTTTCTCATCGCAAATTCCATTACAAAGACATTTACTCAGGTAAATTTAATCAAATAAAACAAACTCATTGTGGGGTATTTCTTTTAAAGGAAACAGAATAAAAACCCAGAGAAGAAGTTATTTCTAAGGTAGCCTGCTTTAATATTCAACTGTCTTGTAGCCGATAATTTATAACTCTTTGTAGGTTTAGGTCATCATCCAAGTAATATGGGCATAATTAATATTTATAAACGGCACTATGTTTCATATTTTATAATACATAGATTGTTTGCTTGAACATCAAGCTGGACTGTATAAATAAAGATCAGTTACTCTAAACAGCAGATAAAATGAAACTTAAAAAATTGTGCTTTTGGGGGCTGGAGAGATGGCTCAGCGGTTAAGAGCACTGCCTGCTCTTCCAAAGGTCCTGAGTTCAATTCCCAGCAACCACATGGTGGCTCACAACCATCTGTAATGAGGTCTTGTGCCCTCTTCTGGCATTCAGGCATACACGCAGAAAGAATATTGTATACATAGTAAATAAATAAATATTTAAAAAAAATGTGCTTTGAAATAAAATCCCACTATTTATCCTAAAAAGGTTCAAACTCATTATTCCACTCCCTACATATTCTGCCTATTTTACAAACATGCTAAGATGACTTAATAAGTTAATTAAAAGGTTACTCTTTCCTGGTTTAATTTTATAAATAATGTAGAAAAATTTAATTCCACAATGAGATACGATATAAATATGTTTGCTGTGATTGTTCTGTATTTAGGAATAATTGTGTCTTTCTTAAATCTGCTTGAGTTTTAAAACAATGTCTACAGTTACCTATACAAATTTCAGCCAATACAAACTGTCTTTTAAATACTTTTTTTTTCCAAAATGAATGAGATAGAATTCATGAATGAGTTTAGAAAGGTTTTCTGTTTTTAAACATACTATTTTCAATGGCTGACAGTTTTTCTTCTGTAAACAAAGTCTCTTGGGATTCCATGGCATAATGAATAATAGTCATTAGTATCAGCCTGCATTTATATGTGTGGACACATTTTTCATGTCACTGGTAATCTGTGAGTATTTTGCAATACAATGAAAGCCTATTTGGGTAGAAAATTACAGAAGCATAGAAAGGCAGATTATCATCTCCTAGGCAGCCTTTATTTATAAGGCAATTCCTTCAGCACTGTCTCCCATTTGATGAGCTTAATGCAGGCGTAGAGGAATAAATGCTAAGTACATCATGAAGACAAGGAGGGTGGTAATTATTGGCAAGGCTTTTGTTTTTATAATTAACTTCTACTGGAAGGGGATAGTTGTGAGAATAATTTTAAATGATGCAAAGTGCTGTGGGTTAAGAGGGCTTGGTACTTTCTGCTTTGCTGAAAGACATTAATCAAAATAGGATTGATATATAAGGAAAACACACTTTTGAAGCAGAAAGTTTTCCTCCTCCATTTAGACACAAAGTCAAAAAGTTCATATATAATCTATAGTACAAGATTAATTTATCTTTAGACTGTTTTTTGAAGTGTTTTAGATATTGTATAATATATGAATATATTGCTTTAAGAATACATTAAATCATGAATAATGTGCATTTTTTGCTAACATATACCTGGTTTGAAATTTCTAAATACCATTGCTTTAAATGTCTTCTTTTCACTTTACTTCTGCTCAGGGAAGGTGAAATAATCTCCAAGAGTCTGAACTGTAACTCATGATTTATCCTACACTAGAAGCAAGTTTTAGAAGACTCTAGGCTACAGTAAAATATATAGTTTTATTGCAATTATATGGTGAACCATGAGTGCTTAAATATTATTTATAAAATCACTTTGTAATATTTTACAAACAATACATATAGTAAAAGTTACCTTTAAAAGCATATAAACAAATTTTCAAATACAATTTTAAGTGATTCTAAATGCGTTTATTTGTATGTTATGTATTCCTAAATTTATAATGAATACTTTAATATGCAATATACAGTTTTAGCCCAACTTGTCAATCTTAATTTTTATATTTAATAACATACTATCATATTCTATTCTATTATAGTTTCCTTTTTTATATACATAAACATTATAAACCATCAATCATTAATGTACAAAGTCAAATATGCATGAAAATTATCCAGACTGAAAAGTCTCCAGGGATTGGAAAATTATATAAATTTACTATAATATCATTACTAAACAACAAGCCAATGAAAATTGTAGTTAAAGGTTTTATATCTTAAATAACTTAAAACCATGACCCAAGTTATTTTTTAAATTTACTTGTGCTTACATTTGTGTATTATATTAGAACACAGTACCTTTTCTTAACAGATATTAATTATTGAGCACTTTTTTGTTTCACTGTAAAAAAGAGAAAGGTACAATATTTTATTATGAAATTCCTTCCCCTTTCACTCAGAGGCTTACCCACCCTCAACAGATTTTTATTTTGCTATCATTAATTTAGTTTTACGAACACAGTTGATATCACTTAAAACCTGCCTACATGATCATTTGTGGCATTATATAACCTTTAAGTTACTACTTAAACATTTTCTACAGTTCTATTTTTTATTAATTTTTTAATTAAAAATTTCTGCCTCCTCCCGCCTCCCATTTCCCTCCCCCTCCCCCCAGTCCCCACGCCCCCATCCCCTCCTCCTCCCTCTTCAATCCAAAGAATAGTCACAGTTCCCTGCCCTATGGGCAGTCCAAGGTCTTCCCCTCACCATCCAGGTCTAGGAAGGTGAGCATCCAAACAGGCTAGGCTCCCACAAAGCCAGTACATGCAGTAGGGTCAAAACTCAGTGCCATTGTCCTTGGCTTCTCAGCAGCCCTCATTGTCCGCCATGTTCAAAGAGTCCGGTTTTATCCCATGCATTTTCAGTCCCAGTCCAGCTGGCCTTGGTGATCTCCCAATAGATCAGCCCCACCGTCTCAGTGGGTGGGTGCCCCCCTCGCATTCTTGACTTCCTTGCTCATGTTCTCCCTCCTTCTGTTCCTCTTTTGGACCTTGGGAGCTCAGTCCCTGGAGAGAATGTGGAGTAAGGGTACACTCATCCATTGCTGGTGGGAATGCAAACTTGTGCAACCACTAAGGAAAGCAGTGTGGCGGTTTCTCAGGAAATTTGGGATCAACCACCCCAGAACGCAGCAATACCACTCTTGGGAATATACCCAAGACATGTCCTATCATACTACAAAAGTATTTGTTCAACTATGTTCATTGCAACATTATTTGTAATATACAGAACCTGGAAACAACCTAGATGCCCTTCCATGGAAGAATGGATGAAGAAAGTGTGGAATATATACATATTAGTTCTATTTTTTTTAAAATATCATCTGTGATCTATCTTTTCTCTACCCAATCCCTGATGATTTTTCTGTTTTCATAGTTTTGGCTTTGTCCTGACTGCCATAGAGTTAAATAATAAAATAAATATTATTTAATAATAAAGGAAATCACTTAAGAAAAGACAATTAAATATCCTCCATAACATGATGATTCAATGACTCATTTGCTTTTAATGCTGAATAACACTTTGGTGCTAGGAGACCCGCAGATTATCCAAACACCTGATGACTTGTCTCTCTTTTGTGCTTTGGCATTGATGAATCTAGAATCTAGAAACATGTATAGGCAATGCATATGTGACCATAGATTTCTATCATGTTTTTCATATGTATTCTAGCTGAAACAATAAGTATGTGTTTGAGTTTTTATTCCATGGCATTTGTACCAACTGACTCTGCACCAATCTGTTACTAAAGAAATAACAGCTGGGAGTCCAGCTAATTCACTTGTTTCAGTGTGATTGTTCTATTTACTTTAAATATCTTTTAAATGTTAATGGTTTAATGACAACATACAGCCACAACAATGCTTAGTATTTGTTAGCAAACAAAATATAATAAAATGTTTCTCTCCTAAATTTCAATGGCATAAAGCAAAGTGTAAAGTGTATTTTGTCTTAAAAGTCTTGACATATTCATATGCACTTTTGATTTTACAGTGAAGAAATACACCATTCTATTGCTAAAAACATCCATTCTATAACTTCTTAGGAAGACAAATGACCAAAGGAAAAACAGATAACTATTGAGAAGTTTTTATATCACTTCTAAAACTGTTAGGAAATCACTCGTATATATTTGTAATGAGTACGTGCTGTTTATCTGCTGAATATACTATGCTATATCTATCTCTCAAAAAGATAAAAAACAATACAGTTTAAAATGTCATTAAAATTTTAATATTGGAAATAGGTAGTATTTGGGATTGGTTAAAAAGAAAGAAATCTTGTTCCCAAGGCAACCAACCGAAATTAATAGCAGTCATACAGAACTTCAAAATACAATTTATCAGGTTTAATGTGCAGTTCAAACATGATACAAAATCACATTTTAAAGTTAATTTTAAGAAATTTAAATTTTTGAAGCTTCAGTTGAGAGTTTTGATTTTGATAAAGTAGAATAAACAATTGTGCTAAAAATAAAAATTGAGAGAGAAAAATCAAATTATTCTTTCATTAAATGTTTTAGTAATGCAATGAATGGGAAATGAACACATGTAAAATTACTGCCACCTTGACTTCCTTAAACGTGTCATTTTTACTATAAATATTAATTTTTTCATCATTCTATTCCATCTATATCTATTTTGCTCCCATCACGTCTCTTTTTTCATTGCAAATATTATTTACAATTTCACATAGATGTCAAAAGTAAAGATGTGAGCATTGATCATATAGATGTTTCTATTTTAAGACTTCAAATTTTTAGATTATTTCCACTGAAAAGTATGCAGAAGGCCACATTATTGTAACATTTTACAAAGCCTTAAATAATCTAGTAGTCTCGCATCAAAGTATGCCTGTAAAGAATAACTTGGAAGTTTCCAATGTAAACACTGTTTTGAAAATAGTAAATGCAAATAACAAAAACTTTAACATATTTGATGACCATCTTTTAATGTAAAATTTAATCAGTATAACATCACATGTCCTCATGGGCATTGAAAGTTCTACCATGTTAAATGTCAAGATCTCATATGAACTATGAACTCCTACAAATCAGAAAACATTGCATTCTTTCAACTTAAAATGTCACAGAATACTTAGCATCCTGACTTCATCTGTTCCAAATTAGAATGTCTTGAGCATAAAAATGTATATTCATATCAAAACAAAAACCAGAGTTATTTATAGGAAACACTACATTCTGCAGTCCAGGTTCTCATATCTCTGGATTATGATAAAATAGGGTGGACTTTGAATATCTTCATCTCTCTAGTGTTAGCAGTGTGACACATATATGCTGTCTTGTGCCTTCTACGTTTAGTGACTTCAGCTTTTCTTTATAGTTGTCCCATGGTTCCTTTCTTTCCAATATTTTAGGACAAGCTTCATTTTCACAGCTTCACACATACAATTTTGTAGGACAACTGATACTGACACACATTGCAAGACATAATGAACTCCTCAGTATTAAAATTTTATATGCTTTCAAAACTCCAACCACATGAGTGCTATTGACAAGATTTATTGTCTGCTAAGGTATAGTTTGAATCAGATTCTCACTGCTAACCCTCAGAAAAGTAATATTCCTGAAGTAAGGGAACACCACCCTTGTTCTATACCAATATCCTCAACGATTAACAAGATCCATCTCAGAGAATGAATCTATAAGATATTGAAGACTGAAAGAGAGGTGAAATAATAGGACATTTGAAGTCAGGATGCTAAAAGATAGGTAAAGTTGTATGAAGCTCATTTCAGACATAGAATTCTGATGGAAAGGTGAAATAGCAATGTCTTCTAAGGGAAGGTGAAGCATTCAATATGACAGAGAAGCTTCTTAAGTTGAGGAAGTAAACATCTCAAAGGTATCTGGAAGTCCCTGAAACTGACAAGATTCACATGGTCCCTCCTTCCCCATGCATATCTAAGTAGTGAAGACTGTTGAAAGATACTTAGAGACAAGTTGAGATGCTTAGTGGAAGCATAGAACAGCCAAACTGCCTGCAAGAGACTCACATCAACTGATAAACTTCACTGTCTTACTGCAAATGGCTTGGCTTCAGTATAGCTTGTTGGCCAAAGATGGCATATTTGTGTTCCAAATTTTCTGAGATTGGCTGGAGCACTTTTATCTCTCATAAAGAATTGATCCCAATGTCCCTTATCTCTTAGGCCCTACAACTTCCACTTTAAGTCTTTTATCTATATGATTTCTTTGTGTTCTGCTCTCAGTAAATTTTTACAGATTACCCACCTAAGTATTTATCACAGGATTTGTAAATTCATTGGATGTGAGCTAAAAGTCTGTACAATCTGTAACAAAATTTGACTTTAAACTGTAGAAAAGGCTTATAATTAAAATATATGCATAGGAATTTTAATTAGCTACAACAAAATATATATGTGAGTCAATGCTTATCTAGAATATACTGTATATGTAACTTAGATTCAACTATTGTTTAAAAAACAGATATTTTACATAGCAACCATGTAGCTTTCCTCCATCTTGACTGATGACCTTCATTCACAATGTAAGCAGCCACTTAAGTAGGAACCATCTTTACTTAAAGTATATATGACTTGTGACTTCACTATTTTAAGATGGCATGAATTAGCAATTATAAACCTTTTCAGTCCTACTCAGCCCTGGAATTGTGATTGTATCTCTTTTGACATTAAGAAAAAAACAACATCTCTTAAATATTTTGGATTGATATGGATTTTTATAAAATGATAAAAAGTAAAGTTAAATTTGTTACAGTATAAAACATACGTTGCTAATTATTCAATGCTAAGTTTCTACAAAATTTCCATGAGTAACAACATGCTTTTAATAAATAAGCTATATTTTATAAATATAATTTCATAAATTCCTAAGGTCTACTAAAATTCACAAAATAAAAGTTTTATTTTGATATTAAAATATTGGAAAATATGGATCAGTAACTAAGATTAGGCACTGTTCTTGTAGAGGATCACTGTTTATTTCCCACCATCTTTGTTAGGCAGCTCACAAACGTGTGTAGAAATAGCAGTCAAAATCACTGACCTCTATGGGTTACATATACCAATCACACACACACAATCACACATAGAGAGACAGACACACATGCATGCACGCATGAAGACATGCACACAAATAATTAAAAGTAATAAAAATAAAAATAAATTGAAACAAATGTCTTACAAGAAAAACTGAAATAAAGTAATTTTTATATAGAGCAGGAGAGTTACTTAATTACTTAATTAGGTAAAATTCTTATACTACAGTTTATTTCTGACTTTTCATCAATTCTCATTGCATTCTTGGATATCTACATGGTGTGTTTCCCAACATGGATATGTACTTTTGTATAAATAAACATGTGTGTGCACCTGTGTGTATTGAATTGGGTTCAATAAGATCACATATTTTTTTTAGTAAATTTTGCTACATGTTACAGTTGTTCTCCATAGCAAAAAATAAATGCAGTCACAACAGATAAATTATTGAAATGCCTAAGCTTGTCTACAGTTGTTAACCGTATTTCTGTTTTGCTTTCCAAGTACACTTTCTTTTAGTTTCTTTTTTTATAGATGGTAGATGAAAAATTTGTATTCAGCATCAATATTTATTCATGGTTAAGATGTGACCAACACATATCGCATTGATTTGTCTTCAGACATTATGTTTTCTTGTTTATATATAATAGATTAATTGGCATATGCTTAATTATAACAAACAAGTAAATATTATATACTTGTATACATATTAATCCATACAAAATTCATTAAGTGAACCACAAAAGAAAATTATACTCTTCTCTTGAGAAGATTGCTACTTTTTAAATAGTATCCCTCACTATTCTTGTATACCGTCAAAAACACTAAGAAATGTTCTACAGCTAATATACAGTCTTTGTTGATGATATGAGTTATATCTTTCTATAAAAGAGCACTAGACCCAAACATACAAACACATATATATTTACATAATCATATATATTGTTAAATTCATAAGTACATACATTTCAGTCTATATATTACTTGTTCTTACATTTTTGAAATGGTATTGGATAACCAATTGGTATCAACTAATTACAAATGAATTTGAAAAAAGAACAAACATTATATGGGAGGGTTTTCGATGAAATGAAAATGTATAATTATGTAAACATATTATAATTTAAAAATAAAGGATATAATTATTAACTTTTAAATGAATTTATAATAAAGTGATATGAAGAAATGAAGGCAATTTGATCAGATACATATAGCTTTAAAAAATGTTTGATATGTTTTGAATATCAAAGGGCTGATTAACATAATTATACATTAACGGTGATGTACATTTGTCTCCTGTACCTCAAATCTTAGGTATTATAAGTGGAAACAATACAGGCAATGGAATCTGGCAAGATATATTGCTTAAGCATATTATAGGGAAAGTGATTATAAATCACATAACTCTTAATGGAGGCATGCACATATGTGATCTTATCTATTACAGCGCCAAACTATTCTCCATCTCTTAACAACTGTAATTATTCAGAACTGGCTTTACATATTTTGAAGTAAATGAAATGACTTGATTTAAGAATGTTATAAGTTACATGGAAATAAACAACTTTAAAGAATATTTTAGGGAAAATCTAATATGTGTCTTTTATTTCACCAATTGTAAATTCCAATATATCAATTATTTCTGGCATTGTGGATAATTTTGATATTATTTAATAAAACTCAAATTACACATAATATATATTATAGATACATGAGTGTGATGCACACATATGCATGTGTAACCTTTCATAAATAGCATGTATTTGTGTTTAATGAAGATGTAATACAAAAAGCATTCTATTTTTATAATTTATGACCAGACTTTTAAATATTTCTCACTTGTTATCTTTGCTCATTTCTTGGTTTTCAACATCAGCATATAAAAAAAAACACGAAAGCTATTTTTTAGTTCTTCTGCCTGCTTCATTTTCACAGCCTATTATCCTAATCCTTTCTTTGTAACTTTGTTTTGACTTTCAACAGCAAAGGTGATAGGAGCCATAGCATTTTGGATATAGATGAAAAATATCAGGACGCTAAGAAGGCTTTTATGTGATAATCTGAGTGAAAGAGAGAAAACAAGGAAAGGGAAAATCCAAATTCCATATCTGATTGTAACTGTGAAAATTATATTCAAATATATTCTGATTAAAACAGTATTTCAAGAAAAGCACTGGCTTTTATTTGCTCAGCATATTTATCATAAATAGCTATGGGAAAGTTTATTTATCCAAGTCTGTGTTAGAAATCTTTTTATTTAAATACATTAGAATGGTGACAGAGAATAAAATTAGGAGCAACATTACATAATTACATAGCCTTATTGAGAAAGCTTATTTGATCATAAACTGAGTATGGACTGAACAAATATAACCTTTTTCAGTAGAACTAAACTTTTAAGAGTCTTTATATTTTAGGATGATAAGCTACAACAAACTGGTCGTACAAAAAAAAACAGATGAGGGTATTTTTTTTATTATTTTCTAAATTCACATAAAAAGTAACAGGTATCTTTGTGACATTTTCATACATACATAATATCAGCCTTCTCTTCCCTGAAGTCTTTTTTAGTCCCACTCCTTGTACTCCTTCACATCAGCATTTCCTTTTTCCTTTTCATGCCACCATGAATTTAAGGGTGCCTATAATAAAAGAAACCTACAAATATGTCATATCTGTTCGGAATCACTGGTTCAAAGAGCTAAAATTTGGGTACCCTGTGCTTCAGAATAGTATCTTATGAATAGGAACTGCAGTAGTAATACTCAACATATAAGAATCATTTAACACCCTGAATTTATGATAATGTACCAGAAAGATTCTTGTTTCATGATCATTTAGCTTTCAGAAATTATTATCATCAACAATGAATTAGTGGTTTCTTTGTGACCCGTTCATTTTATAGGTAGGAAACCCGGATATGTGAATGCTGATTGACAAACTGAGGAGACTCATTATAGATTCAGTGTGCTGTAGAACATGGAGAGAAGTTTGACGTGAGAGTTTTCTACAACCACTCTGACACATAGTTTCTCATTCCTTTTTGACATGATTACTTCACTTCATATCCTTGTCTTGTTTTATTGTGGTGAAAGTGGATAAATATACCCTCCACATTTCTTTTTCTGTGAATAAGTGTTTTTCCTTATTTTCAAGATAGTCAGGAGGCAATACCTATATCGCCAAGAAAATGCAAACTTGGGTTTTATCTGTTCATGATGGATTGGCTTATGTGATGTACGAGATCCTTCTGTCTATGTGTTGCTTTTATTGGTTAATAAAGAAAGAACTGATTTGAGCCTATGGTAAGGGCAGAACAGAACTAAATGGGAAAGCTAGGGTGTCTGCTGGGAGAAGGAGGGTCGAATCAGAAAGATGCCACGGATCTGCCGTCAGAGATAGACATACTGAAATTTTGCTGGTAGGCCACAACCTCATGGTGATGCACACATTACTAAAGTGGATTAAATTAAGATGTAAGAGTTAGCCAATAAGGAGTTAGAGTTAATGGGCCAAGCAGTGTTTTAATTAATATAGTTTCTGTGTGATTATTTCTGGTCTAAGCTAGCTGGATGGCCAGAAACCAACAAGTGTCCAGCTGCTACACTATAACATGTGCACCAATACTTTCCTATAAATAATATTCATATTATAATGATAAACGTGACATTCTGGTGGAGTCTCTGTTTTCCAAAACTTTGTCAAATTTTATTACCCATGGCTTAAGACATTCATTTAAATTATCTTTTGAGGTATTATATCTAATTCATTTCTCTGTATATTAAAATATAATCTCAGTTAGTATACAACAAACTTCATATTTATCACATATTTATTTCCTAGATATATGAGTCATAATTATTTGTTTCCTTACCTCTTTTGCCTAATTATCTTAACTTAATAGCTATACCTTTGAGTTACTTAAGAATCAAATATATTTGGAGTGTTCAAATATGAATTCATTTATCAGAATAATTACAAACACTTGACTATACAATAGATTGTACCCTTGTTCAATCATTGCTTGAGATAAAAATAAATTGTTCCTAAATTTATCTCAATCCATGGTTTTCTTTAAAAACATGTTAAGTCATCTTAGTTCTACCTGTCAAGCTGATAAATTTAATGAATAACATTTTCCCAAAGCTAATAGAATTGTCTGTCACCATAAATGTCCTTTCTTCTGCACCTTTTCAAGTTCTCTTCTGAATGGAGTGCCAGAGGTAAGAGAATATGAATAACATAGTGCCACACTAACACAAAATTGAGTATAATAAAGGGTTATTTATTTATTTAAAGAACTCACAGATCACAGTCCTCTGCACAAAGGAGGAATAGGAACCCAATAGCAGCAACCAAAAAAGAAAGAGACCTTGATAGCTTTATGGTTGGATTTATAGTATAAAAGACCACACACAAGTGAGTTGGTTTCTTAAATGCTATTGGTTGAAAGAGTTCCTACAGCAGAGCCAGATACTCTGTTGCTGAAAAAGTGAGAACAACAACAAAAAATGTGTCACGATTATATAAAATGTGGCCTTTCAATTTGTTAATTTAAACTTATAAGTTTCTATTTAATAAGTGCAGATATGGGCTACAGTATTTAAGATAACTGACTGTTCCTCCAGAGGACCAGGATTCAGTCTCAAGCAACCATAGGATAGATCAAAACATCTGTACCTCCCATTCCAAGGAAATCTGTTGCCTCTTCAGACCTCCGTGAAATTCAGTCATAGATGTTGTGCACAGACAGATATGAAGGAAGGCAAAACACCCACTTACATAAAAATGAAACTGACAAAATCTTTCAAAAAGTGCATAAAGACTTTGTAGAGCTTTGAAAATATTACAAAATATGTTTATGAATACAATTAAATAAAATCATAATGTACTCAAAAATAAAATTTAAAATTAAAAAACATATTAAAAATATCAAATATATATATATTTCTGTTGACTGGGGAAAAAAAAGTATAGCATATAGCAAGAGGCCTGAAGAGATAGGTCCCTAAGTATTGACTATGAAACCAAGAGAATGTGACTTCAGATGCCTTGTAGCCTTGTAAAAACCAGACTTTTTTTGTTGGTACCTGTATTGAGGTAGTCAGAGAGAAGAGAATCCCAGAGATTTATTGAAAAGACAGTCTAGTAAAGATGGCAAGTTCTAGATTCAATCCCGAATCCTCTTTCTAAAAGAAAAACTGAAGGAGAAATTTCAATTTTACCTTCAGCTCACATACAATCATTTACAGGCAAAATCACCTACATCTATCAGAGCACAAATATGTATGTATGTGCTTATATATGTGTGTGTTTGTATGTGTGTGTATGTATGTATGTATAGATTTGTCTGTCTAGCTATCCATCCATCATCTATCTTTCAATCTATCATTGACTTATCTTTAACATATACCACGGTGTATCTATAAAGAGACATGTGCATACATTAACAACTAAGCAATGATTATTTCCCAGTTGCAGACAGTTCTTTTATGGCTTTTTTTTTTTTGCTTGATAATATATCATTCAGCAGTTCTCAAAATTTGTATAGGTTTAAATCAGGTTGCATGATAGAAAATGCTAAAAGAATTCAGTGAACAGAATGTAGCAGGACAGATCCTCAAAATTATGTACAATCTTCTCATGTGACTCCTCATCTACTTATGAGTAAACCAGTTATATCCCTGCTTAAATCGAAAGTATTTCCCTTTTTTTTGGATTTTTTTTAAATCTTGTTTTTTTATTGAGAAAATGAGAAAAAAAAACAAGTTTCCACCTCCTCCCAGCCTCCCATTTCCCTCCCCCTCCTCCCACCCTTCTCCCCCTCCTCCCACCCTTCTCCCCCTCCCCCCACTCCTTTCCCCCACCCTCTCCAGTCCAAAGAGCAGTCAGGGTTCCCTGCCCTGTGGTAAGTCCTAGGTCCTCCCCCCTCCGTCCATATCTAGGAAGGTGAACATCCAAACTGGCTAGGCTCCCACAAAGCCATCACATTACATAGGATCAAAACCCCGTGCCATTGTCCTTTGCTTCTCATCAGCCCTCATTGTTCGCCATGTTCAGCGAGTCCAGTTTTATCCCATGCTTTTTCAGTCACAGTCCAGCTGGCCTTGGTGAGCTCCCAGTAGATCAGCTCCACTGTCTCAGTGGGTGGGTGCACGCCTCGTGGTCCCGACTTCTTTGCTCTTGTTCTCCCTCCTTCTGCTCCTCATTGGGACCTTAGGACCTCAGTCCAGTGCTCCAGTGTGGGTCTCTGTCTCTATCTCCATCCATCACCAGATGAAGGTTCTATGATGATATGCAAGATATTCGTCAGTATTGCTATAGGATAGGGTCATTTCAGGTTCCCTATCCCCAGCTGCCCAAGGAATTAACTGGGGACCTCGGCTTGGGCACCTGGGAGCCACTCTAGGTTCAAATATCTTGCCAACCCTAAGGTGGCTCCCTTAACTAAGAATTGTGCTTCCGTGCTCCCCTATCCAACCTTCCTTTATCCCAATCCTCCTTTTTCTCCAAGTTCCCCCCTTCCTCCCCTTCTCCCTTTTCTCTCCCCATCTCCCCTTACCCCCATCCCACCCCACCCTCAAGATCTGAATTTTCTCCCCGGCAACTTTGTCTACTTCCCATAGCCAAGAGGATAACTATATGTTTTTCCTTTGGTTCATCTTCTTACTTAGCTTCTTTAGGATCACCAATTGGAGTTGATCTTGCATCCTGCCACATTACTAAAGCTGTTTATCAGCTGTAAAAGTTCTTTGGTGGAGTTTTGGGGGTCGCTTATGTACACTATCATATCATCTGCAAATAACGAAAGTTTAACTTCTTCCTTTCCAATTCGAATCCCCTTGATCCCCTTATGTTGTCTTATTGCTATTGCTAGACTTCAAGCACTATATTGAAGAGGTATGGCGAGAGTGGACAGCCTTGTCGTGTTCCTGAGTTTAATGGGATGGCTTTGAGTTTCTCTCCATTTAATTTGATGTTAGCTGTCGGCTTGCTGTATATAGCTTTTATTATATTTAGGTATGACCCTTGTATCCCTAATCTCTCCAAGACTTTTATCATAAAGGGATGTTGAATTTTGTCAAATGCTTTTTCAGCATCTAATGAGATGATCATATGGTTTTTTTCTTTCAGTTTATATATATGCTGGATTACATTGATAGATTTTCTTATGTTGAACCAGCCCTGCATCCCTGGGATGAAGCCTACTTGATCATAATGGATAATTTTTCTAATATGCTCTTGGATTCGGTTTGCCAGTATTTTTTTGAGGATTTTTGCATCGATGTTCATGAGTGAGACTGGTCTATAATTCTCTTTCTTGGTTGAGTCTTTGTGCGGTTTTGGTATCAGAGTAACTGTAGCTTCATAAAAGGAATTTGGCAGTGCCTCTTCTGTTTCTTTATTGTGAAATACATTAAGGAGTATAGGTATTAGCTCTTCTTGGAAGTTCTGGTAGAATTCCACATTGAAACCATCTGGTCCTGTGCTTTTTTTGGTAGGGAGGTTTTTGATAACCTCTTCTAATTCTTCGCGACTAACAGGTCTATTTAGATTGTTCACCTGGTCCTGATTTAACTTTGGTAAATGATATTTATCTAAAAAAGTATCCATTTCTTTTACATTTTCCAGTTTTGTGGCATATAGGCTTTTGTAGTAAGATCTAATGATTCTCTGAATTTCCTCTGTGTCTGTGGTTATGTCCCCCTTTTCATTTCTGATCTGATTAATTTGCAAATTCTCTCTCTGCCGTTGGATTAGTTTGGATAGGGGTTTGTCAATCTTGTTGATTTTCTCCAGTAACCAGCTTTTTGTTTCATTGATTCTTTGGATTTTTCTCTGTGTTTCTATTTTGTTGATTTCTGCCCTCAGTTTGATTATTTCCAGTCTCCTACTCCTCCTAGGTGAGTCTGCTTCTTTTTTTTTTTTCTAGAGCTTTCAGGTGGGCTGTTAAGTCTCCAATGTGAGCTGGAGAGATGGCTCAGCCGTTAAAGGCTAGGCTCACAACCATAAATATAAAGAGTATTTCCCTTTTACAGCAATACTCAGAAAGAGTCAGCAAAGCCTTTGTAAGTAACACAGATGAAAGGAATGTAAAATATCACACACTCCAAATCTACAGAGGATGCTAGAAAAATGGGAATACTGTAAACTCCTTTTTCACCTGTCAATAACAAACCCACAACTTTCTCATATATTTTCTCAAACTGCAATATCTCACATCATGCACACATATAGAAAATGTCATTTTTTTTTCTAGAATCACTCTGCTGTATATTTGTCTTTTTAATCATAAAAATGTGATGCTGACATTTTGTGTAATGTTACATGATTTTTATTTTAAGATTTAAAATACCTTACAGTTTGTTTTCTGGATTCTTCCTAAACTGGAATCATACAGTTAAAATGGGATTTTCATATTGTATTTACCCATTCCATTTCTAAGTGTTTTTCTTCATGGTTTGAAATTAAATTTGATGTTTTATGACAGATAAGTATCAATATATTTGTCAATTTTTAATCAAAAACTTTTGTTTTTATTAGATGAAAAATTTTATACAAATGAGATATGTATCTACAAACATAAAGTACGATAAAGAAAAGCTGACAGGAAATAAAGAGCAACAAATAAAAAATAAGATATTAAAAATGGAACATTTTGAGTGTGATTCCCCTCACACCAAAACTTATAAGATGTGGCCATCAGAAAGATGGAGCTAAGAATGTGAGATGTTTAATATGCATGTAGTTTTGATAATATGCACAGAGAGATCACGGCCTATCCAGAGGGAGTTAGGTCTCTGACCAGAATTTTAACCTTTTAGAGAGTTAACTATTCTAAGGTTAGCTGTCTTTTATGCAATGCTGTTTTTGTCTTCCTACTTTTGCATTTTACCACCAACTAAACCAGGTGGCCCTCCACAAAGTCACTGCCATAGTATTTGGACTTCACAGATGCCAAAATTGTGAGCTAAGCAGATGTTATTAAATTTTTATCATTCCGTACCAGGTAGTCTATGTTCATAAGGAAGACATTTTCTTACTGTTATTTGTCAATTTCTCTGTAAATACAGCTACAAAACATTAATGTACTCCTCTGTATAAAATGTGTTCTTAAAAACACGCACTCAGGAGGCAGAGGCAGGCGGATCTCTGTGAGTTCGAGGCCAGCCTGGTCTACAAGAGCTAGTTCCAGGACAGGAACCAAAAGCTACGGAGAAACCCTGTCCCGAAAAATCTGAAAAAACAAAACAAAACAACAACAACAACAAAAAAAAACCACAATGGTTAAGGTTTTACTTCATCCTGTTTGTGTTGGTTTGTTTCATTTTTGTTCCATTCTTTATACTAAATTGGTGTCACTCTCAACTTTTATTCATTGAAATATTTGCTTAACTCCTTTAGATCTTATTCTGTTGAAAAACAAGCTAATACTGCAATTTCTATTCAAAGTTATGTATTTATTATGTTTAAAATGCTTCTTATTATGCTTTATACGTTCTTATTTTTGTCCTAGTTCAAGAATAGTTTTAACATTTGCTTGTATTAATAGTACTATGTGGTTATATGATTTAATATTTGATAATATAGGTATTAAGGAATTTATTTGATTTTAGAATTCCAATTTACTGACCCAAATTTGTCATTGCTTTCTTTTACCAAATATCTTGTGACTGTATTTCTTCTATATTTTACTCTTCCTCATTTTATTTCATTGCTTTTATTACATCTTGGAATTCACATGCACACACATGCATCTCAATATCAGAGCCTTCAAATGCAACTCCTGAGAATACCAGCAAAGACTGTTTTAAAGAAAATTAGATTACTGAATCTTAGCGATACTGAAGGCTTAAGCAGAGTGTTCACAATAAACTTCGTAAAAATCATACTTAATATATATGTAATATATATCCTTATTTATACTGCTTGCAAGGTTTTTCTTCTTTATTCTTTTTACCAATGATTCAATGTCATCAATATTGACCAATAGCACTGATCAGCATATTTTAGTTTTATTGATATATATTGTTTAGTATTAAACTTGATTTATAAATATTGTCAATTTCAAGAATAAGTTATGGATTATGTGAAGATGTAAATGGTAAGAGTTCTAAAGTGCTCTTGACACTGAGTGTGGAGTTGGATTCATTTCAGAGTTAGCACATTCTTTGACATTTAAATTATGTTTGTTAGAGTTCTATCTAGAATTTTATCCTCATATTTCTTGGGCATTTTATCACTCAATAAAATGTAGTATTTACATTGTCATTAAGAATCTCCCAGTGTGTCAGTTTGCTTCCTATTTCTGTGATAAAGTACATTACCAAATGCAACTCAATGAGGAGAGGGTTTCTTCTGGTTAGAGATTAATTACAGTGCATCATGGTGAGAAAACAAGGCAGAAACTCAAACAGAGCAGAAATCCGGAGTCAGGAACCAAAGGAGATAGAATTGACAAATTCTGCTTCCTTTCACTTTTTGCAAGCTCATTTTAAATTAACATCCATATACAGTCCAGAGCCACCTGTCCATGAGTATCACTACCCTCGGTAGCCTAGACACCTATTTGTTAGTCAATAAAATTCCTGGAGAGTTGCTGAAAGTCCAACCTGATAAAGACATTTTCCTAATAGAGATTTATTTTTCCCAATGATCCTGGTTTGTGTCAAGTTGACAAAAGAAACCTAATATTTAAATTAAATGGATATAACTCCAGAATGTCATATGCATGTGTGTGTGTGTGTAGCTGATTATATTTTGTAATAAAAGACAAAAAAAATCACAGTCCTTTTGTGCAAATGTCAAGTGGCATGTGCTTGATATCACTGGCTGTATGGTTCAAAAGGTGTGTGAAAGCATGGGGTGCCATTGTCTCTGCCTGTTTCTTTTTCTTCAGTGTTTCAGCATTAAATGTCTTACAATGTGAAAATGCTTTTATTCTATCATGCATATTCCAATTATCTTGTAGCTACTCGATGAAATAAAACTAATTTGAGAATACTTCACCTAATTAGCAGTTTTTGCCCTGGCACCATACACGGTAAGTGATGTTACCATTGACTCAAAACTATAAATATTGAAAACTGTGATTATCTCCCAAGCAATAATATATATTTAATATATATGTAAATGAACTCTGAGTAAAGCATGTTGTGTTGAGCTTATTTCTCTCCCTGACATGCTGCAGCACCAGTTCTGATTATGAACATCAAGATGCTTAACTTGCCCTGTTCTAACCCTCGAGTAATTCTATTCTGAAAAGCCTTCCCTAATGTTTTAAACATTTTTACATGCACTCATAGACATCAAACCTGAAGAAGGATGTATCCTCTAGATATATTATAATCCATCTTATTATCAGGAGGGAAAAGATAGTAACAGTTATATTTTAGATGTAGACTTCACTGTAGCCTCTCAGTCAAGCTCTAACATATAATTATGCATATAAAAAGTAAACATTAAACAGTATCTATATTTGCATTTCTGAATAAATACATAAATGATAAAATTTTGTTTTTAGTTTTTGAGATTATAAAAACATTATATATTTCCCCCTTCCCTTTCCTCCCTCCAAATCATTTTGTTAGCTCCACTCCCATTTATCTCTTTTAAATCAATGATGGCATTTTTAAATTATTGCCTTATATAGACACACACACACAAATATATTCACACATAAAATCTGATGATGCCTTTCCTTTTTATCAACATCACAAATTCAAATTCAAGAGGACAAAAAAATGGTGAATGAAATCTGTTCTTTCTACTAAAATCCTTATTTGATTCTAAGCTTCATGATCACCAATTTCACAGTGTTCCCTAAACAGGCACATACTATCAATATGATGTTTTTCCTAAAGAAGCAAATCAAATATTTCTCTTAAATACTCTTACACGGATGTTTATATTTTATTTTTCAAAGTGAGCATTTCCTTCTTTAGCCTCTTTAGCTCTGATGGTTAGGCCTTGTCACTTTTTCTGAGGTTCATTATGTTCAATTTATAATATAGTAGAAGTTAAACATCTATTAAATAAATACACTATATTTGTCCTTCTTGATCTACATTACTGTAGTAATAAGGAGCGGCGGCGGGGCTGTGTCCCCAACACCCCAGCCGCCTGCCCGGCTAGCTTATGCCCCGAAATAATTACACACAAACTGTATTCATTTAAACACTGCTTTGGCCCATTCCTATCTAGCCTCTTCTAGGCTAATTCTCACATCCCGATCAACCCATCTCTAATAATCTGTGAGCACCAGTCTTACCGGGAAGATTCTAGGTCAGAGCTTCATCGCGTGTGTCTGCCTGGGAGCGGGGCATGGCGTCTCTGCCGAGGTGTCTGCTCCCGAGAGGAGAGCTGTGGAGTCTGACCTCACTTCCTCTTCCTCCCAGTGTTTTGTTCTGTTTACTCCTCCCACCTATCTCCTAACCAATGAGAGCCAAGCAGTTTCTTTTAATTTAACCAATGACCTTCCTCCATCACATTACCTCACTCAGGAGGGTTTTTCTAGTTAAATAAATTTGCCTGAAAATTTTAAGATGTCCTTGTTATTTATCGCTGAGTAACACTACATTTTATAAATGTAACACAATTTCTTTATCCTTTCTTCCACTGAGAGTCATCTAGGTGGTTTCCAGGTCCTAGTTATGAAAAATAATGCTGCTTTGAACATAGATATGCAATTGTCCTTGTGGTTTGATTGTGCATACTTTGAATATAATCACAAGAGTGATATTGCTCGGTCTTGAGGAATACTGATTCCCAATTTTCTGAGAAACCACCATACTGATTTCCAAATGGTTGTACATATTTGCACTTCCACTAGCAGTGGAGGAGTGTTCTCCTTATCCCACATCATTTCCTGCATAATCTGCCATCAGTTTTTTTTTATCTTAGCCATTCTGATAGATGCAAGATGATATCTCAGAGTCATTTTTTATTTGTATTTTCCTGACAGCTAAGGACATGTGGTGTACTCTCCCATAAGTGGATATTAGATGTAAAGCAGAGGATAACAAGGCTAAAAGCTATAACCCCAGAGAAAATAGGTAAAAAGAAGGATCCTAAGAGGTACACACATGGATGGCCTCAGGAAGAGGAAGTAGTTAAGTTCTCCTAAGTAAACTGGGAGAGAGGGTAGAACTGAGGGAATGGGGGATGGGAACACAAGAGATCAGAAGGCCCAGTTGGGTGGACAAAGGGGGAGAGTAAGGAAAAAGATATCAAAGGGAACCATTTTGAGGTTAGGTTGATGCTTGAAAAATTCTCAGAAATCTGTAAGGATTACTCCAACTAAGATTCTTGGAAATAGTGTAGAGGATACCTGAATGGACCTTCTCCTTTAATAAGATTAGTAACAACTTTAGTTGTCATCTAAATCCACACCCAGTAACTGATGGACACAGATGCAGTGAACTACAGCTAAGCACCCGGCTGAGGAACTCAGGTTGGTATGTAAAATGAAAAATATATTTTAAATAAAAATACACCAATATTCTATAGCAGTGCTCATGGCAGATAAGTTCTGGATTATACACTATTATTTAAACTGAATTATAAAATTACAAAGTTTAAAACCAAATGTCATCTCCAGAAAATGAAAAGAAGAACTTTTACTTCTTAATGACGTCAACTTTTGCCATGAATTCATACTTCATTTTTGGCTCCTTACAGTGATATCAGATATCAAATACATTTTTCCATATGGTTCCAAACTATATTTCCCCCTCTTATCCTTCGTATCTTTTTGTACATATAAAAAATGATTATAGCATGTGAAAATTCTTACTTCTCTTTAATATACCTGCTTGCTTTGTCATTCCTGTGTGTCTGATATTCTCAATGTAATATCTAGAACCATTCAAATCTATCTAGTGAAATGGAGTTCCAAGCTGATCTCACATTCAAAGCAGTCAATAAATATTTCATCGAATAAAGCTTTCTTCCTTATGCTATAGCAGGGTTTTTGAAGAGGAGGGAATTATTACATAACTAATTATATTTAGATAATAAAAAATTAATTGCTTCTCTTTTACATTAAACAATGAAATGACCACTTCTCGGCAAATTATGCATGTTTTATTTACTATTACTTAATGTTAAAATACTCTACACCTCAGTAACTGAAGGGAACTTTTTGTTCATAATTTGTGGGTCATGTACAGAGGAAGTTACTTGAGTGTTTTACTTAAGGTTTTCATTGCTGTGAAGAGGCACCAGATTCTCGGCAAATTTTATGAAGGAAAACATTTAATGAGGTGGCTTACGGTTTCAGAGGTTTATTTCATTATCCTTATGGTGGGACATGGTGACTTGCAGGCAGACATGGTGTTGGAGCTGAGTTTCAGACGTCTTTATCAGCAAGAATCAGATACTAAACTGTCTCACGGGGCATGGCTTGAGCATATATAATATCTTAAATTCTTCTCCACAGTATCGGATAAAACTGAAACAAGACCATACCTACTCCAAAAAGGCTGCAACTCTTAATAATGCCACTCCCTTTGGTTACTATTTTCTTTAAAACCACTATAGAAGGTGTAAGTTAGTTCTTTTTTATTGATTTTATTGATCTATACATTTTCCTCTGCTCCCCTCACTTCCTCTCCTTTCCCCTGGAACCCTCTCTCATTGTTCCTATGCTCCAAATTTACTCAGGATATCTTGTCTTTTACTACTTTCCATGTAGATTAGATTAATGTATGTCTCTCTTAGGGTCCTCACTGTTGTCTAGGTTCTCTAGGATTGTTATTTATAGGCTGCTTTTCTTTGCTTTATGTTTAAAAACCACTTATGAATGAGTACATATGATAGTTGTCTTTCTGGGTCTGCGCTATCTCAGTCACAATGATGTTTTCTAGATCCATCCATTTACCTGTAAATTTCAGACACAATAAGTTAGTTCTCATCCGTATCTATTGTAAATGAATGGCCACTAGTGTGAGAGGGAAATTCACTCCTGGACTCAATCCGCAGGTGGGTCAGCTGAACAATTACTTGACCTTAATCAGTTTAGACTTTAATGTCCAAATGTGGACTTTCCAGTGTGAAAGTTTCAGCATAGTGGAAAATCTTAAATGGTTATGGATTGGACCAAAAGCAAACAAAGTATTAAATAAGATAAAATTTGTTTTTCTTCTTATGAAATAGTATGAAAAATCTTAAGAACTTCACTACTATCTTATTCTTTAGGTTACAAATAAGTCACATAGTTGTCCAATCATATGAAATGGGATTAAACTTGATATATGGATGAAGAAGAGGGTTTTGGAAGATATCTGAATCATAACAATTAATGCTAGAAATCTCTGGAATGTATGGTATATGGACACAATTAATTTATTTGATTTGTCATTTTGCTATAGATTCAAATTTGGAAAAAAAAGCATCATATCAAAGAACTATGAAAAAGATTTAATGTCTATTTTAAATGTGTAGACTGACTTTCTTTTCCATTGCTAGGAAATAATGACTTAGAGAGTTATTATTAATTATGAAAGCTTTATCATTAGCTTAGACTTGTCCCACTAGCTTTTATAACTAAAATTCACCTGCTTTTATTATTCCATGTTCTCCCATATGCCCCGGTTATCTCCTGTATATACTGTTATGCCAGGTAGATTTTAAAGGTCGATCTGGCATCTTGATGGCATCATCCACATGTCTAGGTTCTTCCTGGTTTTCATCCTTCTCAATGACAAAATTAGAAACTTTTTGGGGCAACCCGATGACTACTACTTGCAAAAAACATAAGCAACCACTGAAATGTTGCTGTTCTCTTTAATTTGTGTGTCTGTTTGAATAAGTTATGTTTCTATCGTATCAATTTCATTTTTGTTTTCATTTGAAGTATAATTGAAATTTTTTTCATTTTCTTCTTTTTTTGTCGTTTTTTTTTTATTAAGAAAAGGAAAAAAAAAAACAAGTTTCCGCCTCCTCCCAGCCTCCCATTTCCCTCCCCCTCCTCCCACCCTTCTCCCCCTCCCCCCACTCCTCTCCCTCTCCCTCTCCAGTCCAAAGAGCAGTCAGGGTTCTCTGCCCTCTGGAAAGTCCAAGGTCCTCCCCCGTCTGTCCAGGTCTAGGAAGGTGAACATCCAAACTGGCTAGGCTGCCACAAAGCCAGCACATTAAGTAGGATCAAAACCCCGTGCCATTGTCCTTGGCTTCTCATCAGCCCTCATTGTTCACCATGTTCAGAGAGTCCGGTTTTACCCCATGCTTTTTCAGTCACAGTCCAGCTGGCCTTGGTGAGCTCCCAATAGATCAGCCCCACTGTCTCAGTGGGTGGGTGCACCCCTCGTGGTCCCGACTTATTTGCTCATGTTCTCCCTCCTTCTGCTCCTCATTGGGACCTTGTTGGTTTCTAGCCATAAATAAGGGTCATTTTCTTCTTTTTTTTTTATGGAGGGGATTGGGGACAGGGTTTCTCTGTGTAGCCCTGGCTTTCCTGGAACTTACTTGTGTAGACTAGGCTGGCCCTGAACTTACAAAGGTTCACCTACCTCTGCCTCTGAGTGTTGGGATTAAAGGCATGTGCCACCACCATCTGGCCCAAAGTCATTCTTTAAATACCATTTCTACAAAAAGTGCCTATATTTCTGAGTCTGATAATGTATGCTAGTGTCCTCTAGTTTAGAATTATCAACAAATCTACTTTGGATTTTCATATGTGATATTAAAATAGATATGAGTTATTGCAATGATATATCATTTCATATTTATTTAGATGCATTTGTTATAGTACTTCTTTTAATGGTTCTCAATTTGCATGAATATTACCAGTATTAAGGAAAGACTGGAGAAAGAGAAGATGAGAAGTTTGAGAAGAAAAGCATGGTCAAGGTTACACTATAAATATGTTAGAGAAGTGATTCCTTTGCCGTATGAAGCCATCAAGAAGCAGAGTTTGGAGAAGTTACTACAACAAGCAGCTGTCACTCAGAATTAACAAGGACAACCTCCTATGGCAAGAGTGGGGTTGTGGAGGGCTCATTTTAATGGTCAAAAACAATTTAACAGCAGGTATAATACTACTGGCTCGATATTGGAATCATTTAACACTTTAGTAAATTTGGGTTATTCAGTAAAAACTCCAACTTGTCAAATTTATATATTATGAATGAAAGCAATCCCCAAGGTCTTTTAATAAACTGCTCCCAACATTTATGACATTCACTGTCTAACAATCACAAAGGAGAACCTAAGAGGCTAAACTTTTCAGCAACAAAATTTTGAGGAGTATTTGATGGAAGATAAATACGTTAAGTTGAAATTCAAAGACGAAACCCTTTATTTCTTTTGAGTTTGAGATTTCAATACTGTAGAAAACTAGATTTTCACGTGAAGATTTATTTCCTTCTGCTTCTATACTAACTCAACTTCGTCATCTATTTAGTAAAACTGGGTGTATTACCCACACTGATTATGTAAGTTCTTTCAGTTAAAATAAGTATATAGAAGTAGTGATACCTCCAGCAGTTCTATTATTATTCAGAATTATTCTAACTATCCTGGGATTCTCTGTTTTCATAAGAAGCTTAAAATTATTCTTTCCAGATCTATGAAGAATTGTGTTGGAATTTTGATGGGTATTTTATTGAATACATACATTGCTTTGGTAAGATGACCTTTTATACTTTATAAATACTGCCCATCTATGAACATAGAAAACTTTTCCATGTACTGATATCTTCTTCATGTTTTGCAGGTTTTATCATAAAAGCCCGGCACTTGCTTGGTTACAGTAAAAGAAATGTGTCACATACATGAGGGGAAATTTAAGCGGGAGGGAACATTGTTGGAAAAGAGGTTTCAGCAGAGAAAAGAGAATGAGAGAGATCATGACTATCAATAAAAAGGATTTAATACCACTATACTAGATATTCTAGGGGGTAAATTAATATTGGCAAATATGGGAATGAAAACCTTTTTTCGTATCTAATAAAACAGTAGAAAATTCTTATCATTTATGCCAATATAGATATAAGGAATTATCTGTTTTGCTTCAAAGGCAAGAGAAGGCATTCCAGAGGACACATTGGAAGTTTCTGCATTTTTATTGATTGAACAGTAACATTTGAAACTATTGAAACATCATATTAAAGTAATTTATGTTCAAATGTGTGGCAGAAAATTTAGCATAGATTCTCTGTCTCTGCCCTCCCATTCAATGTATTAGAAAGCTTGATACCCACTTGTATAGTCATGTTGAAATTTCTGAAGACTGGTTCACACTGTAGGTGCCCAACTTTTCTACGGAATATAGAATATCAAAATTACTTGTTGTATCTAACTTTAATTTTATATTTACAAATTATGTTTTAAGATCATATTGCATTCTTTACCTTTCTAGACTTCAGTGCTAACATTTCACTATCTTGATTTGATATGTCTTTTTCTTCCTGTATGTATCTTATTTCAAGTGGATGAATGTTCTCTAGCTTTATCTGGTTTGTTGCATATGACAGGATCTGTTCCTTAAATATAGATGAATAATATTGATATATTATTATATATGGATACTATATGAATGATAAATGTTGTACATGTGGATATTATGTACAGGGATATTATAAATATATTATATATATAATATATATATTAAATTTTCTCATCTTCCATTGATGAATGCCTAGCTTGGCTTGACATCACAGTCTGGCTTTTGTGAATAGTGTTGTGATTTGAAGGTGTATATGCATCTTAATTATAATCCAGTAGTTACTGGGGAATAGCATATCCTTATATTTTACCTCCACCCTTTCACCATTTAAATCTGTTCAAGTTACTAGATGTTGGTTCAAAATAACAAAGTTGACTTTTTATCTTGAAAAGGCCTATTATTTCTTCAAGGTTTTTAAATTAGCAAAAGTAACAAAGACCAAACATAGATGACAGATATTACATACTTTTATTCTTAAAAAAAAATCTTCCAATTTTGATATACTAGGAATAGAGAGTAGAATGATGGGGGTATCAGAGAATCGGGAGAGAAGTGAGGGAAAAGGGAGGCATGAGAAAAGGACAGAGAAAGGAAACAATTTAGGTTAATTCAGGAAAATCTCTTTTGGCATCAGTACTACAGTAGAGTGATTATAGGTAATCTAGACAAATTGTGTAAATGATTTATAGTTCCTATTCTAAAAAGATAATCACTCTCTCCATAGATTGATATGCATAATGTGGCTTAGACATTTTAATATGTACATGTATAAACTTTAGATAATATCCCTTTGTGTGCTTACTTCCTATGGATTTATAAATAAATTAAAATTCTAAAAATAAAATAAATTATCACCAGAGAATATGGTAAAGGTGTTTTTTTTTAAGGGTTGAAATTTGGGTTTCAGTTGCACTAAGATATAACTAAAGTGTCCTTTTAGTTCATTTTTATTTTGAGACAAAGTTGTACAGGCTTCAAAGTGACTCTATAACCCAGGTCTCCCTGAAACGCATGTTGTACTTGCCTTAGTGTTTGAATGCTGGAATTACTCTTTGGGCCACCATGACCTTTCTCGTGAAGACATTTTAATCAGCTGCTTTAGAAGTCAATCTCCTCTGAGCAGTCTATTGTGTCGTTTCAAGGCTCTTGCTGTCTAATCACATTAGAACTGAACTGAACATAGCAAGCACCTCTGTTACTGGCTTTCAGTTCATTTCAGCTTTAGTACTTGATTTCTCCCCCACCTCAATATCCTGCACACCCACTTTTGGTGCGTGAAATTTAAGTCTAAAAAAGGTTTTAAAGTTTGTTTGAACATATAAATATTTTGGATATTATATTAGATAAGCAATGCACCCAATGTATTATTTTTAAAAACTACAAATTAAGCAAAGTAAGACTTGTAATCTGAAAATTAAGAGACTACAGCATTCAAGGCAGAGGCCCACACTGGAGCACTGGACTGAGCTCCCAAGGTCCCAATGAGGAGGAGAAGGAGGGAGAACATGAGCAAAGAAGTCGGGACCACGAGGGGTGCACCCACCCACTGAGACAGTGGGGCTGATCTATTGGGAGCTCACCAAGGCCAGCTGGACTGAGACTGAAAAAGCATGGGATAAAACTGGACTCTCTGAACATGGCGAACAATGAGGGCTGATGAGAAGCCAAGGACAATGGCACAGGGTTTTGATCCTACGTAATGTGCTGGCTTTGTGGCAGCCTAGCCAGTTTGGATGTTCACCTTCCTAGATATGGACGGAGGGGGGAGGACCTAGGACTTACCACAGGGCAGGGAACCCTGACTGCTCTTTGGACTGGAGAGGGATGGGGAGAGGAGTGGGGGGAGGGGGAGAAGGGTGGGAGGAGGGGGAGGGAAATGGGAGGCTGGGAGGAGGTGGAAACTTGTTTTTTTTTTCTTTTCTCAATAAAATAAAAAAAATAAAAAATACCATATTTTGTTGTATTTATTTGTTAATATGCACACATTAAAAAAGATGGTCCAGGCTGCTTTCTAAAGCAATAAAAAGATATCATCTTTCACATAAATAAACGTATTGTAAATACTTATTAATATATTCACAGTGAAGATCTCACAACTCACCAAAGAAGCTTACTTTTCTATTATTTATTTATTTATTCTTTTTACATTAGAGTTTATAAGATAAATCTACCTAGGTCAAAATGCAGAGAATAAATGACTCAGCTCCCAGTGATACAGCTACAATGTCATTTCTAGCTAATGCTTTGACAACACACTGCAAAAATAATCAGAATGACGCTAATAACTAGAGGAAAAGAACATAATGTTTGATATAGTGTTTTGTGAACATGATAAGGATACTACACACATGTAATCTTAACATTATGCTTGTGTAAGCAAGATCTGTGTAATATTAACACAAGTCAATGTGCTGAAGAGGATAGGAAAATTCACAAAAATCCAACACTAGATGAACAGTTATAGTCAATCAAGAACTACATAAGGGGGAATCAATATATTTTATGTGAAGCTCTTTATAGGCTATCAGATCAAAAATAGTCAGCTCTAAACACAAGGCCATAATTGCAACTCTAAATGAAATTAGTAGTATTCTCTCTTTCTCTCTCTCTCTCTCTCTCTCTCTCTCTCTCTCTCTCTCTCTCTCTCTCTCTCTGTCTCTCTCTCTGTCTCTCAAACACACACACACACATACATGCATACATACATATTATGGTAATAATAATAAGAGACCATGGATTCAAGTGGGATTTTATAAAACATGAAAGGAGTTGTAAGGGCAAGAGCAGTGAAAGTTATATAAATATAGTACTAATTTAGATTTCTATAAAAAATGAAGACAAATAAATGTTCACAAATAAAACTGTGACTTTCTCCTTCTCATAGGTATGAACATTTTCCATCATAAAACTGGGATGTTTAAGACAAGAAAGAAGCAGGGAAACAAGTCTTTTATGCCACAAATTGAAGCACTCTGTGGAAAAATTAAAGCTGAAAGATACACAGAAGAGCAGAGAAAGCACAGGCTGTGCAGCCTGAACAGTGTTTCTCTTCCTGCTAAACAAGGCATAAAGCTAATGGAAATGGGAAAATTCAAAGTAACTAATATGGGGGAAACATATTTGAAAAGCATATGAAATTGAATAATCAGGCTTGCAAAATACTATTCTATTTTAAAAATAGAGGCAGGCGGATCTCTATGAGTTCGAGACCAGCCTGGTCTACAGAGCTAGTTCCAGGACAGGCTCCAAAGCCACAGAGAAACCCTGTGTCAAAAATCAAAAATAAATAAATAAATAAATATATTTCAAATTAGCATTCTATAATTTTACATTTTTATTAAGGATTTTTTTAATAAACCTTTTCTCATTTTACATAGATATCCCATTCCCACTCCCTACTTTCCTTTCACTTCTTCCACCTTCCCCCACTTCGCCTCCCCACCCACTCCTCATCAAGAATTTCTTGGGGGTTTTCCAGGGTGAAGATTTGCAGGGTAAGAACTGATGAGATTTCAAGTCTTGAACTTGGGTGAAGCTCAGGGATTGGTCAGATTTCAAACTCAGGGACTGGTGGATTTTCAAAATCCAGAAGTGAGCTAGAACATTTTACCCTACAATAAACAAATTAGGAAATTAAATAATCAAATTAAAATTAAATACATCTAATAATTAAGTCATTTTCAGGGTAAAAAGGTGTTAATGTTAAAGAGATTAGCACCATTAAATAGACAAATCTCTGCATTGGAACAACAGTACAGGTATCACAAGGACTCCCATCCAGCTAAAGCTTCAAGTTGTATAAAGACAGCATAAAAGTTTTGCTGTTTTTGTAAAACACATACATAGGAAAGTGTTTCACCAGCTTCAACTTCAGTTGCTGCGACCATATCTCAAGAAGTGCTATCCACTTGATACTCATTTTAGATACAAGGAAGTTGCAATGCCAAGGGGTCTATGGATCATGACTCTTCAATTTCAGAGAATTATATGGCCAGGCAACTTGTAACAATGCTGTGGTGCCTGGGCTAAAATCACTGGATGGAGCTTTGAAGGCAAAATCTTTATTACAGTTTAGATCTCAAGATAGTGAAGATGCTGTAGCCCTGAGACACTTACCAAGTGAAGCTACACACAGGGAGTAGAACATAAGGAATAGAAAGATGCAAGTTTCAAGCTTCAAGGTGGAAGGATAAAGTCATGAAGAAATTTGTAATCATCCAATATTGAACATTGAGCTATAGGATCTGGTGTTAGCCCAGTTTGGTTTTGTTTTACTTTCGTTTTATCTTTCTTCACTATGTCCCTGAGATTTCATTTTTGAATGGGAATGTTTATTTTTTGCCACTGTATATTAAAGAATGTAATGTAAACTTTGCTTAAAAAGAGTTCACAGATAAAAGATTTTCCTGTATCTCAGAAGAAACTTTGGACATTTGAACAGTGATGAGACTGTTAAAGAATACAGGGCGTTTGACTTTGGACGAAACGCTTTTTAATCATGAGCTGTGTGTAAGTCTATGGGTACCTGTGCTGGAAACAGTGATTTTAATGAGAACTTCCCCTTATAGGTCATGTATTTGAATACATGGACACATATTTAATTTGCTATTGGGAAGTTTATGGAACTCTTAATAGGTGAATCCATAAGGAAGGAAGTATTCTGGTAGAAATGGGGTTTAAAGGCTTATGTCTCTACCTTTACCCATATCTTTTCTTTTTTTTATTTTATTGAAAAAAAAGCAAAAAAAAGGTTCTGCCTCCTTTCAGCCTCCCATTTCCCTCCCCCTCCTCCCACCCTTCTCCCCCTCCCCCCACTCCTCTCCCTCTCCCTCTCCAGTCCAAAGAGCAGTCAGGGTTCCCTGCCCTCTGGAAAGTCCATGGTCCTCCCCCCTCCGTCCATATCTAGGAAGGTGAACATCCAAACTGGCTAGGCTCCCACAAAGCCAGCACATTACATAGGATCAAAACCCCGTGCCATTGTCCTTGGCGTCTCATCAGCCCTCATTGTTCGCCATGTTCAGAGAGTCCAGTTTTATCCCATGCTTTTTCAGTCACAGTCCAGCTGGCCTTGGTGAGCTCCCAATAGATCAGCCCCACTGTCTCAGTGGGTGGGTGCACCCCTCGTGGTCCTGACTTCCTTGCTCATGTTCTCCCTCCTTCTGCTCCTCATTGGGACCTTGGGAGCTCAGTCCAGTGCTCCAGTGTGGGTCTCTGTCTCTATCTCCATCCATCACCAGATGAAGGTTTTATGGTGATATGCAAGATATTCGTCAGTATTGCTCTAGGATAGGGTCATTTCAGGTTCCTTATCCTCAGCTGCCCAAGGAACTAACTGGGGACATCGCCTTGGGCTCCTGGGAGCCACTCTAGATTCAAGTCTCTTGCCAACCCTAAGGTGGCTCCCTTAACTAAGAATTGTGCTTCCGTGCTCCCCTATCCAACCTTTACCCATATCTTTTATCCTGGTTTTGGATCAATTGCTTATCAGTCAGATATTGTTTCTGCCCCCATGCTTTGCAATTGCCATACAATCTCCAGTGCGGTATACTCTATCCCTTCTGAAACTATGAACTAAAATAAGCTCTTTCTTTCCTAACTTATTTATGACATGGTATACTCTCACAGTAGCAGAAAAGGAGTTAACTTGAAGATCTGATCAAAATATGGTGATATAACTGTATATATTACTGAAGTCTAGAAATAAGTATAAGCTATCAATGTCATTAATTACACTATAATATTTACCAATAAAGTTTCTAATTATATATCAAATTTTAAATAATTTATGACATGTGCTAGATTTCAGAATATGACTCAATATTGTGTCTCTTGGCAAACTGAATAGGTTAAGCAGAAGATTCTGAGACACTTTAGAATTTTATGACCTTTTCCTGAAGTCAACCTTAAAATTTCATATATAATCTGTCCTTCTCTTTCTGAAAGAAAAGAAAATTTTTAACTAGAGAGATTACAAAACATGAAAAAATATGCAAAAATATAGGACCTGTTGGCTTCATTTCATTATTAAATTATTAAACAATATTCTATTTTGCTTCTTTGCTTTTTTGAAAACTTTCCTTTCTTCTCTGAGCTTACTTAAAAAATCCCTCAAATTTTGCTGTTGCTTTGGGTCTTCATTCCTTACTGATTTTGGCCTTCCTATTCTGTGAAACTTACAGTTCATATCAACAGATTTTGCAAGATTTTTGTTTTTATAGATTGTCTTTGTTTAGATATTACTCAATAATGAATCAGTAATGGGTAATTGAGGATAACATATGTTTCTTGACCTCTGATCCAAAGGAATTGGAATTACCTTGAAGAGGCCAACTTGCAATAATATTCAGTACCCACAAAGAGGATAGTAATTGACATGTGTGTTTTAAAGTAGGTGTTGTTGAGTTCATACAGATTATTGTCATTGGTGAATAAGTGAGAGAAAATGGGAACAATGGTTTTATTTGCAGTGTTATAATTTTATGTGACTAAATAGGTAAAGGTACTTAGATTTCAAAGACTCCTGATTGAAAAAGAAGTGTGGACAAGAAAAGGCTTGAAGGCATTTGAGGTAAATTTTCCATAATTGCTAACATAAGAGCATCATCTGTAATGTCAAAATTTTGATAGTGTATGCAAGGAATTTTGTATTTGGAAGAGACTTTCCAAATCCCAATGGCATTTATTTATTTTAATGTTCCTCTTAATTCATAGGTAGGACAAGATATACAGAAAAGAAAGTTTGCACTACTCAACATGTACTGATGATAACATGATAGAACTATAGATCTTTAATAAGCCTTATTATCTTTTATTGCCAATGAGCAATTTTCAAAATTATAGATTTCCTTGTAGATAAATTTAGGTTGCATTATTTGAACTGGGTAAAGCAGCAATAGATAGAAGAAATGAAGAAATAATAGTGTGAGAAACAGCATGATTTATTAAGTACAGTAATCGTGTTAAACAACCTGAAGGTTGAGTTCTGGGCAAAATTTTAATTAGCGACAGAGTATTTCCATATTCTCAATGTTAGACATTTTGAATTACCTTTATTTTTATAGGGAAGAACTAGTTACTTTATGGTGAGTTGACCCAGTATTAAAAATCTCAGGTAAATCATCAGAGGTAAATCACTTAGTAATGAGACAAGCCGACAGCATGTGCTTCCTGATATGATCATTTGCAGCAGAGAACAAAGTCACTTACAGGATAATGTGGTCAGCTATACACCACTTGAAAAGACTCAATAACAAGCAAAAATCAGAACAAACAGAGAAACATTCACCAAAAATAAGAAGTCTATAATTTTGTAAAATAAAAATTGTCAAGGTTATGAAAGCCAAAAAAAGAAAAAAACAATATTTTTTTGAAATATTTATTTATTATGTATACAATATTCTGTCTGTGTGTATGTCTGCAGGCCAGACGAGGGCACCAGACATCATTACAGATGGTTGTGAGCCACCATGTGGTTGCTGGGAATTGAACTCAGAACTTTTGGAAGAGCAGACAATGCTCTTAACCACTGAGCCATCTCTCCAGCAAAACAATAATTCTTAAAGATTAAAAGACTAATGAAATATCTTAAACAATTTCAATATAACATATTGGGTATAATATTTTAAAAATATAGGTACTTGAGTAGTTCATTAATAGTGATACTGATGTAATATTAATATTAACAAGTGCTTTAATAAATATACTGTGTAAGATTTCTGGTAATTTTGAAATGTTCTATACTTACATATGCTTTGGAAATATGTTTAAATATTTCAGGGCAAAGATAGAGAATGCCAGATCCACAAAATTTTTAACATTTATATGTTTACATATATATTCATATATATATATATTCATATTTATATATATATATATATTCATGACATCTACATGTTCATCCATGTAAAGGAATTGAAACAAAATTCTCTTTAGTGCTGACTCTCTGACTTAAACAATTTTGAAAATACTTTATTTGATAAATAAGTAATTCATTGATGACCTTTTATTTAGTCTTACTAGATAAAATAACAATAGTCATCTCTGTAATTATTGAATAATAATTAGAGAGGTAAAAATATTTTTATCCCCTTATTGTTTTATTATTAATAAGTAGTTCTTTAAAGTTGGTATAATAGAGAAATGTACATGATCTGAACTTAAAAAGAAATAGAACAGATAATTATATCAGTTCAGTTGTGATTGGTTGATTGTAAAATTATATTGTTAAAGAATTGTGGAGAATTTTAAAAGATTTTAAAATAAAATAATAAGTATTTATTTGCTATGAGCCATTTAATGATGCAGAAATCTAAATTATTATTAATGTGGGATATTTTAGTTTTTCCATTATGAACAGAAAACTAGTTTATAGACTTAAAATTAATTGTACTAGATTTTACAGTGTTCAGTAACACCAAAGTCAAAACTTCTACCTGTCGTTCTCCAGTACCACTAAAATTTATTTTCATTTGTGTTGTATATGTACAGTATAAAGTGATGAAACTGAATCTGTTGATGTATCTGCCAACCCCTATATTTTTAGTATGTTATGTAGAGAGATCATTCAAGAGCTATTCTTTTTTCTCTTATTTATTAGATTATAATATAAAAGTATCATTTTCAAATGCATAGCTTCTTTTTCATTAATTGCTTTTATAATCATATATGGGCACATTCTTTAAAAAATTTTAATTATCCTTGTTGCTAAGTCAGCTCTAAAATTACTTATATTAATTAAAATTATGAGTATAGGGCATGGTCTTTCTTTTCTTTTTTTTTAATTTTCTTTTTTATTTTTTTTTATTGAGGAAAGGAAAAAAAAGTTTCCTCCTCCTCCCAGCCTCCCATTTCCTTCCCCCTCCTCCCACCCTTCTCCCCCTCCCCCAACTCCTCTCCCCCTCCCTCTTCAGTCCAAAGAGCAGTCAGGGTTCCCTGCCCTGTGGAAAGTCCAAGGTCCGCCCCCCTCTGTCCATGTCTAGGAAGGTGAACATCCAAACTGGCTAGGCTCCCACAAAGCCAGAACATGAAGTAGGATCAAACCCCCGTGCCATTGTCCTTGACTTCTCTTCTATGTGTATGTGTTCAAAAATGAGGGGTCTATGCATCCTAAGAATAATCGTAGTCAGTAAGAAAATAAGCATAATCTGTATATTGCCCTGTGTTGTGCATTAACTGCAGGATACTCAGCATTGTTTTTCACTATGAAACTTCTGTGCCAAAATCTTTTCTCTAAACCTATTTAGATAACAAGTTGTGTATCCGCAATGCAGTGGAGTCTGATGTTTGCTTGTGGCCTAATTTCATACCATGTCTATCAAGAATAGATGAATTTGTCTTCTTGTTTGTTTCACATAATGGGATACACACTTATTTCAAAAGCCAAATAAGAAGAAAAAAGCAGCATATTCTTGCCCATGAAACAACAAATGCTAACAATTTCTGTTGTATTCTTTTTAAAAATTACAAAGGATTTTCTCTTTACTTAATATAATTTGAGAACATATTTATTCTGATGTAATGATGAGATTTTAATAAGAATATCACCATCTTTTACCTTGGTTCTAAATTGACAAAATAAACAATGTAATGTTTTTTGTTCTTATCATTGTTGAATTTTTACTCCCATGTGAGACATTTTCACATGTCTCTTCATACCAAAGTTTAGGAGTACTATTTTTTTCTTTTTTTCTATTTTATCCTGCTACCCCAACAATATATGGTAAACAAAAAAAAATTAGGTCATCTCTAATGTTTGAATAAAATTGACATTTATTCACTTAATATTATCATATTTAATACTTAGGCATGGTGGCTTGACATAACACCATTTATTGTAACTCATAAAGAAACCCTCTAGCTTAAAGTACTTCACTTAAAATTTTATCTTTACATTTGTGCAAAATTAATAAAATTGAGTAGATAATCATTTCAGATTTTATGTTTTGATAATAATAATAGGTTATCAGTGTGTAGTACAGTACTGCTATGTGATGTTGGCCAGTGCCAGTGAACCACAAGCTGTAGCAGCCATGGGGTCTTGACAGAATGCCTTGGGTGGTTATGGTGCAATGTATTTCCAAGTGACAGTGTGACATATAACAAATGAATTGTAACTTTATATTGTACTAAAAAAAAATAAGTTCAACAAAAGTGAAGAGGCATTTGTAGTTATAACAAATATCAAAAACTTAAGACCAACATGCTCCTGATGTTAGCAACTTGAAGGCTAAGCCACTGTGATTCCCGTGAATCTGAGTAAGAAAAGTAATTACAAGTCCAAGTAGAGCTAAATAGCAAGACCTGCCTCAAAAGAAAATTAAAGCTTGTAATTCGTATTGTGTAATAGTGACAATAGCAAAAGATAAGAATTTCCTCTGTTTAGTTTCTTAATTATCATAACTGAACTGAGAATAAATGAATTAGAAGAAATGGTGGAATACTTATGATTATTTAAATTCCCTTCATAGAAATTTTTGATGAAGAAAGTAAATCTTACATAATCTTGCATATTTATATGTTAATCCTCATTTTAATTAAGCTTCTATGAATTTAAATTTCTAATGTCTCTCTTACCACTGTTATGATCTGATGATTTGGGTACCCCTTCTCTTTAAGAGACAAGCCTTGTCCACCTATATATCCCTTCTGCCAAGGCAAGTGGATCTTCCACTTCCCCCAGCCTGTACTCTCTCTCTCTTCCTGTCCCTCTTCTGAAGAGGTAGCTGCAGCCTCCTTCTCTCTCTTGTACCTCCCTCTCCCCCTTCCCCTTCCTTTCTGTAACCCAATAAATAAACTCTAGAGCCAAACTCTCTCTTCATGGCGTATTTGTATGTCTCTCACCTGCCAAAACACCAAGAACTCTGGCCTGCTGTAGTCTCCAACCTTGGTTGACTTGCTTGGGATACCTGCTGCTTTAGAGAATAATATTGGTGAGTGACTCAGCTAGGCTTTCTCCATGCTCCCTCCCACCTGCGAATGTCGTCCTTTAGGACACATAGGGACCCTGGGCTTGGACCACTTTCCATATCTACAAATGGTAAAGTACTTCTCTCCAAGTCAGCTTTCACTCACATTCACCTCTGATTGCTTCCCATAGCTCTCACTGTTCGGATTTTTTTGATTTTTTTCTCTTTTCGTTCTGTTTGGCTCTGTTAGCACTACACTCACTAAGTGGTGTGTTCATTTTTGTGGCCCGGGATCCCTCAGATACAGCTATTTTTTTGTTGTTTTTCCTTCCTTCCTTCCTTCCTTCCTTCCTTCCTTCCTTCCTTCCTTCCTTCCTTCCTTCCTTCCCTCCCTCCCTCCCTCCCTCCCTCCCTCCCTCTTTCTTTCTTCTTTCTTTCTTTCTTTCTTTCTTTCTTTCTTTCTTTCTTTCTTTCTTTCTTTCTTTCTTTCTTTCTCTTTTCTCCTTTTGGACTGCTTATATGTGGTCCCCACTGTCAGAGACTGCCCGCCTCTGACTCCTGAGTTGATGAATAGGAAACAAGCCAGACTCTTTTACCAACCCCCATCACCAGCATGGAGACATCCAGCAGCCAAATTTTGGGGTTTGAGATGATTTTTGCCATTTTCACATTTTCAGCTGTGAAAAACAAACCCTCAAAAACTATCAGCTACCAGCAATCAGGACTGCTGGTTTCCTGCCTGCTGACATCTCACACATTTCTGTTTTTTCTTTAGCTTTCCCCACCTGCCTGTAAATGCTCTTTTTTTTATCACTCTAATTCCTTCTTTTCTATCTCTGTCACCACTGCCACTGGTCCCACAAAACCCAACAAGATTATTTGTATCCATGTGACACCTGTTTCCAGTTCTAGCATTCACTCCCCACTGAAACTGGTGGTGCAGTGGCTCAGCCACAGGGCGTCTTATGGTGCTAAGTTTCTTCCTCTCTACTTCACATATGAAAGAATGTGTGAATGATGTGGCCTCACGGATGTAATTTTTTTTTTTATTTTTGAGACAGGTTTCTCCATAGCTTTTGGTTCCTGTCCTGGAACTAGCTCTTGTAGACCAGGCTGGCCTCAAACTCACAAGAGATCTGCCTGCCTCTGCCTCCCGAGTGCTGGGATTAAAGGCGTGCACCACCACTGCTCGGCTCTAATTCTGTTTTAAATGTATGTACTATACAGTCTCTATATCTCTCTTGCTATTTTTGTCTTAACAATTCACATGGCTCTAAAAGCATGGTTTCTTCATACAACATGTGACTGCCACCATTTTGACCTCAATGCTATCTTAACTAAAGTCAGGTTACCATTCCCACCATCTTTACTGAGGTATTCCCTGCCTAGTCCTGCTGTTTATTTATGTTTTTGTCTCTAAATTCCCCTTACTGACTCTGTTACGTATATGTTTTTCACAGTGGCATGGTTTTTATAGGGTCCATGAAAAGCATCCAATTCGCTGAACTCCTGTTTAATGTATGTGTGTGCATGTGTGTGTGTGTGTGCCTACATGTGACTTAACTATGTATAACATAAGTTAATTTTAACTCTGTATATATGTGTATAAAACTTATATTCAACTGGATATAAATGCATGTATGTTTAGTGTTAAATGTTATAATTGTCTGTCCATTATATCTCATTCCAGACTAAGAAAACAATGTCTCATATTTTATATTGGTACGTACTCTTAAATCTCATACAAAAATCTAGTATATTTAATCTGACCCTGCTTTAAAATATATTAAGCTGTTCTCTACTATTGTCATTTCTACTGCTAAGTTTTTATTGCTAGCAAATTTTTTCTTCTTTGTCTTTTACAAGTATCTTACTTGTTGAGAGTCAGTACAGTCAAGTTTAGACCCAGCTCTCCAGGCAAATTCTGTGCCATAGTTATAACTTCTCTCTACCTCATAAATAGTCCTCAGCTGCTCAGAGATCTGATTTAACTGTTTAATTATTTAAAGACTTTTTATAGCAAAGACATGTTGACTCCTAGCATTACTCTTATTTCCTCTGAAAAAGATAGAGGACAGGTGGGCACAGAACAAAATCCATTCACAATTCACTCCATCAACTTCCAAGCGCTGCCCACTGGGAAAAAACTGCCTTTCATTAAAACTGAAGATCTCCAGACAGTGGACAGAATCACTGAAATCGACAGCTTAGCTGCTCAGGTTAAGGTGTGCTTGTCTTCCTACAGATTTCTAAGCCATGGGATCTTCTAAAGACTGGTAGGCCTTGTGCTAAACAGTAAAAGGCAAATATGACCCTTAACGACCATGGAGGACCCTGAAGAGTAACTCAAGGTAGCCAACAAAGTAAGTTCTCCCTTGTTCTTTAAATCAGTAACTCAAAATTTTATCCTTCTCAAAGATCTCTGATGCAGTTTGACAGCTAAGAGGATTTGTCAGTTTAAAAAGACAACCTCATCAAACAAATTTCAGTAAGATACAAATAAAAGTTATTAAGGTGTATACATGCAAGGTATAAAGATGAGAGGACAAATACAAATAATACTTTACATTATGCAAAATTATCTGTCATACTCATTCTGGTATAAATATGCTGCTACTTAAAACTTATATTTTCACAAAACGAAACAGTTCTGGTGAGTTTTATGAAACTGAATTGAAGGATTCATCCTAAGTAGATCAGATACACTCCCTGGTCCTAATTTTTTTTTCTTCCTACACTTAACTTTGTCCTCTGCTCTGCAAATACCTTACCAGGTCTGAGAGACACCAGACAGTTAATACCACAAACCCTGGACAGGAGTAAAGACACCAGTTACCCCAGGATGTAACCAGCACCCAGCTTTCTCGGGTTCAATGCCCATAAATAAGCAGGAAGAAATCTTGAGAATCTGTCATTCCCATTCCTTTAACCTGTTGTGACTAACTTCCCACCTTTTTATTATAAAAAAGAGATGAGAATGTTATGATCTGCTTATCTGGTTACATTGTCCCCTTAAGAAACAAACCCCACCCACTTCACTATTCTACCAAGGCAAGTGGATCTAGCACTTCCTCCAGCCTGCTCTCTCTCTTTCACTCTCTCTTTCTTCCCATTCCTCTTTTGAGGAGGTGGCTGCTGCCTTTCTCTCTCCCACATCCCCTCTATCTCCCTCTCCCCTTTCCCTTCCATAAATAAACTCTATACCCAAACTCTCTCTGCATGGTGTATTTATCTGTCTCTCACCACTTCAGTCTCTCACCTGCTGAACTGCTGAGGCCTCTGGCCCACTGTGGTCTCCGGTCCATTGCTATCCTGCTTGGGATACCTGCTGATTTAAAGAATCACAACCAATATTTTGTTTTCTATTTCCTTACACTAATGAGGTATATTGTGTGAGCTAAAATATGATGCTATTGTGTTTTCAAAAGATGTCCATATTTTATCATCTATAGAGTATTTAATATATAGTATTACATGACAGAAGGGACTTTGCAGCTGTCATTATGACAATATACAATATAGTGGGAAGATCAGCCATTTTCTTGAAATCTAGTTATAAAACACTTCAAAGAAGACAGATAGATCCAAAAGAGGAAAAACAATGTGATACTGTTTAGGGCAAAGTCAGAACGACTCTCAAAGAAAGAACTCAGGAAGTGACTATTGGCACTAAAGTGAAGAAGAAGGGGTACTCAGCTGTCAGAGAAGGAGGAAAGAGGGATCTTATTCCTAAAATTACAAAAATCTGAGTTGTACTAGGAAGCAGAATGCTCTATTTATTTGTTTGTTTGTTTTCATTTTAGGGATTTTCAGGAAAATAACATACTACAACATCTTGTTCATAGAGCGCTGGAATTTGTGCTCGATTTCAGACAGGTAGAACGACATGGATATTATGTTGAGATGGTTTTATTACATACACAGTAACATTAGAAAATTCAAGTAATTCAGAAATCAGAAGAATAACAATTTAGAAAAACAACAAAACATCAACATGGATGCATAAAGAAGACCTGAACAATGATGACATGAATTGACATGGTAACACAGTATGGAGAAGGAACATGGGACCTCAACCATAAGCAAAGAACTTCATGCAACTTTGGAATTGAAATGACGGAAGAAATAGATAATCCCAAATTAGTTAGCCAGTAGTATCTAGTCTACACTTACATCATACTTATAGACTGAGAAACTCACACTTGTGTATTTACAGATAGATACACACGCACACACAACCACACACACACACATAAAGGCACACACCCACTCAAATGTATGCACACAAATTTATATGTGTGTGTGTGTGTGTGTGTGTGTGTGTGTGCATGTGTAAAACATTAGCTATAAAAGTAGAATAAGAATTTAAGAGACAGCAAGTGAGGTACTTGGGAGAGTTTGGAGAAAGAAAACAGAAAGGAATAATATAACTATATTCTGATTTTAAAAATAAAAATTTTCAAAAAGAAAACTTATTGACAGTAAATAGTCACATAACTGTCCTGGTTGTGACTTGGTTGGTGTCAAATTTAGTAGTGTTACAATCTTTTTAAGGTCATGATCTATTTCCCTTCTGTAGGACTAAATTAATATTTTCCTGACACATATGCTACTATTGATTAAAAGAACATAATTTCAAACATTTCCTTTGACTGCATAATTGTCAACAGTTTTTATGCCTTACTTATTATATTTAGACAAAAATATCAAGTAAATAAAAATTGCATATGTACAAGATACATCAAGAATGAAGAAATTGGTAATATTAGAAAAGTTACATGGTGAATACTGGAAATAAACATTCTGGAGATATAGACTATCCTTCATAATCTACTTGATAATGAGCAAATATTTTGTAGGTTGCTATATTTATTAATTGTCAAAGTCTCTTTTCAAGTATGAAAAACTACTCATAAAAAGTAATTAAATATAAATAGATAGCCATGAAAAGCCAGTTATAACATGCAAATAAGGAATGATTCAAATGATGAATGTATGATTAGTGAAATTGTCCTTTATATGAAGACAGTTATCATAGATCAGAGGCATTTATGAGGAATGTGATTGTTCAATCAACAGAAAGAAATTAAGGATTTATCTCTCCACAAACCACTATGCAAAAATCATGCAGGGTTTAAATATTATTGGAAATTTACTTAAATGATCACATTATATTGCTCTCATATATCTCCTGTTATAATCCATGAATATTAATTCATTATTCCTTTATATTTGGATTTATCATTATACTTAATATATACTGACATTTATAAATTAGCCTGTTTGGGTTAGTAATGTTTTCTAAGCCTTGAAACCCTTAATTTGTTACTGTTACATCAGTCTACTCTAGACTTTTAATTGTTTGCTATTAATCATCACCACAGCTTATAGACTTGTATAATATAGATAGACTAAAAATGTCAACTATATGCTGACAGAGTACATTTTGAAACAAGATGATTTCTGAGCACTAAATTCTATATTAACCTTTTAAATAAATATGAGCAAATCTGCAATTTAAAATGTTCATACAATTCAAAGTATAAAACCTTCAAGTGGTTTCAAAATATAATTATAAAATATATATCTTAAAACTTCCTTCTTTATTTCATCAAAAATACTATATAAAGAAAGATTAAATGTATTATGTTTCAGGAAATAAGTCTCACTTCAAATTTTAAATTTCAGGAAACATACATAAGTGAAAGATTAAAGAAAATTTAGTTAGGTGCAAAATGATTAAGGTGAGCTTTTTAATTATAGTTATTATAGGAAAAGAAAATAGGAAGACAGCAATATACTTATAAATATATTGATTTATTATACTTATTATATTTTAAAGGAATCCAACCAATTCAGCAAATAACAGGTAAAAGAACTATGTAGTAACCTCCTGAGATTATTGTTTGTGTATTTTACAAACTCTAAAGATGAACAAGTATTTCTTTCATTGACGGTTTTTGCAATGATTCAAATATGGTTGAATTTAAGTTGACAGCTGGTGACAGCATTGCTCACAATTCTCCTTATTTATTTCTTAGATATTTTTGTTACTCTAGAATTCTTTATTAGAGTAGGCGCTTATAGCCTCTTCCCTTCTCTTCTGGGTGTATACTGTATTTTATTTGAGCTACACTTGTGTGGTAGAACAGTATCTTGAAAAAAGCAATAAAAAGTAGTAATTAAACATTACTGTGGTGATACCTTACTGTGGTGAAATTTTGTTTGTAATCTAACAGCTACAGTTTGTTTGAACATCAGAGTGTGGACCTAAGCTATTAGTTAGTCATGGAGGCCAGGCAATAATGGCACACACCTTTAGCACAAACATTCATAATGCAGAGGAGACAGATATCTGTAAGTTCAAGGCCACCTTAGGATACATGAGAGTGAATCAATATAAAAGAGGAAAAATTTAAGCAGTGGGACACACACCTTTAATCCCAGCATTAAAGAGGTGGATAGGGAAGTGATATGATAGGGGGTGTTGTTAAAGGCTGTTCATTTGTGCCCAGCTGGTCAGACCTGAAATAATTTCCAGAAACTGTATTAATTGCAATATTGTTTGGCCAATAACTTAAGTGTATTTCTAGCTAGTTCTTATATTTTAATTTAACCCATTTCTAAAAAAAAAATCTGTGTATTGTTATGTGGTTGTGGCCTACCCATTAGGTTCTGTCCAGCACCCAGAACACTCTGATGTTCAAACAAACTGTACTGGGTGACTGTCCAGGCAGCGAGATATCTCTGTCATTTCTAGAGTTTGAAAGTTGCTTATTTCTTGTTTGCTTAGGTAATAGTGTATCTTTCTGGAGTCTTTGATGGAGTTGAAGAATAGTGAGTTATAGTTATAGTTTTCCTTAGTTATGATAAAAGATGAAGTAGATGTAAATATAACTGTCATTCTTGCTTTATAACTGTTTTGTTATATGTAATTTTGCTATGTTAAAGTTAAATTCTTTCCTTTTTGTTTAAACAGAAAAAGGGTAAATGATGGAGGAAGGTCATTGGTTAAGTAATAAAGAAATTGCTTGGCCTCATAGGTTAAAACATAGGTGGGAGGAGTAAACAGAACAGAAGAGGAAGTGAGGTCAGAGGAGTAAACAGAACAGAAGAGGAAGTGAGGTCAGAGGCCATGCTCCCCTCTCCCAGGCAGACACCATGAAGCAAGCTGCCAGGTCAGACATGCTGAATCTTTCCCGGTAAGACTGATGCTACACAGATTATTAGAGATGGGTTGATCGGGATATGAGAATTAGCCTGTAAGGGCTAGAGTTAATGGGCTAAGCAGTGTTTAAAAGAATACAGTTTGTGTGTTGTTATTTCGGGAAAAAGCTAGCCGGTGGTGGGAGCTGGGTGGCAGAATGCAACCCGCAGCTCCCCACAACATCTGTCTATGTGGCATCTTCTTGGCTTCTCTTTAACTCTGCCTATTCTCTATATATCATTTCCAGCTGGGCTCTATTCTCTTTAGTCATTGCCAGAGAGCAGCTTCTTTATTAACCATCGGCAATTGGATTATCTCAATTATATTTTAAATAAATGCTGCTTGGCCAGTAGCCAAGAAGGAAGTATAGGCAGGACAACCAGACAGGAGGTAGAGGTGAGGGAATGAGAACAGGAGAATTCTAGGAAGGAGGAAGCCCATTCCTCCCAGTGCTGTCCAGACACCATAGAAGCAGGATGTGACCTACCCTGCTGAAAATGGTACTGAGCCATGTGGCTAACATAGATAAGAATAATGGGTTAATATAAGTTACAAGAGTTAATAAAAAGCCTGAACTAACAGGCTAATTTTCTATCTAATTTTAAAAGAAGGCTTTAACTTTAACATAGCAAAATTACATACAACAAAACAGTTTTCAAGCAAGAATTATAGTTACAATATTCATAAATACTTTATTTTTTACCATGAATAAAGCAAACTGTAACTATTCTTCAACTACATCAAAGATCCCAGAAGGATATAATATTACCTAAGTTAACAGAAAATACATTCAAAGCAACTTTTATAACTCTAGAATTGACAGAACCATCTTGTTACCTGAATAGTCATGCAAAGTTCTTTTGTAATGTTGGGGCACACATCTTCAGCCTACAGTCCCATAGTATCTGGCAGATTTTCTTATTAAGCAGGAAATTTGAAGATTTCTTATGGTTTATACTGGCAAAACTCATCAATTGCTTTTTATTTTGTCCTGGAAAATGTCTGCCAGTTCTTTCATGAAGTAGGAACCCTAAAAAACTGCTCACCTTCTGTAGACAACTTCAGCAGTCATTTTTCTGTAGGTTGTGCATATCCAGTTTATACAGCATAGCATCAAGCAGTCTAGGCAAGAGCAGGATCTTGCAAAAATGGCTAACAAACTCCACAATGAGCCCTTACAATGCTTATTGAAGTAGATGCCAGGAGCAGATATGTCTCATTGTTGTGAAAGGATTTAGTTTCTTAAAACATTTTAAGTACATATTCTGTTATTCCTTGAAAGGTTTGAAGAACAAATAATCATCCCTGACAAATAGAAAATCTAACTAACATGACTATAAGCTTGACTATTATTGATGACTACGTATCAACCTGTATTTCTTAATTATACATTATATTTTAAAAGAGCTGTACAAGCACAGTACCTTAATCAACAACAGAAATATACATATAACAAAATTGACCTTAAATTTGTATCAATAAACCAAAATCCAAACAATTACAAAGTATTCTTCTCTATATAATATAACCCTTGAAATGTAAACAAACATTTATAAACAATACTTGGGAATGTGGGCATAGTTCTCTCCAAACTGCTTCCTGCTTTTTATTGGGTGAAGTATTTTGGGATTCATGTAGACATTTCAGGGTCTTTGGTCCATCAAACTACATTAGTCTGGAAGGAATCTTCTGTGGAAAGAAAAGCAAAATCTCTTTTCCAGAGCAACATATCCTTATACCCAAATTTTGAAGTCAAGATATCTTTAAAATATATGTGATGGTTTAGCTTAGTAGTGCATATAATGAAATGTCTCTCTGTCCTTAGCTTGTTCAAGTCAAAAAATTTGAAGAAATCACAATAATATACATAATCCAGACTCTCTGTGTATGTTCCATTTTTACGTGGCTTATTTTTCTTTGCTTGTTTAATCTATGACTGCCTGTACTGTATTTCTACAAAGACCTTCTTTTACTTTTTAAATAATTTACTTCTTTTTATAACTTTCTATACACTTTTTTTTACTCTCTCTCAAGCCTTCTTACATTTTTTAAAACACACTATAACCTGTTCAGAAGTTTATTTCTTTCTGAGTCTGTCTTTGCGTATCTGTAATCATTTTGACCACCAGGAGCACTTTTAAAATGGTAAGCAGCTTGGTTGCAGCCACTCAGGATGCTGACTTTGCCTCTCATGGTCATTTCATATGGCAGAGATACCTTTTACTACCAGCTCTGGAACCACAGATTAGGAGGCACACTCACCACTTTTACTCTGGAAAGGTGTGTGCAGCACATATATTTTTTTAATCTCAGCAAAAGCTAAATCAGCCATGCAGTGCACTGTACAGCCTGGAAATACTTCTGTGTAATGGGTGTGGAAACCTGCCATTCCAATCCAATCAGGTCATTTGCTCAGGTCTGTGTTATGACCAGCAATCATGCTCTTAGCTACTTTTCTCCCAATCTGGAGTCAGCACACAAGTATCCAGGTAGTGGGCTTCAGTACTGAATGATCATAGGGTGAAATTCTGTTGTCAGAGGTTGCTCATTTTTTTCTGGTCACCCAGACATAAATTAATCACACAGAAACTGTATTAACTGTAGTAGTGTTTGGTTAATAAGTGTATTTCTAGAAAGCTCTTATATCAACCCATTTCTATTAATCTGTGTATCACCATGTGGTTTGACCTACTGGTAATGTTCCATCTGGTATATATATATATATATATATATATATATATATATATATATATGACTATATTCTGATAAGTCATTGGCTGAAAGTACTTTCTTTATTAACCAATGGCAATTAAACATATTTGTATCATTCACAGGGAAATCCCACATCATGGGTGGGGAAATGGATATAAAACAGGATCGGGAGAAAATAGGAGCTCAGTATTTAGTGTGAGGTTTTCTAGAGAAGGCATTGAATCTGAGGACTTGTAGAGACAGAATAGCCTTTTCAGTCTGAGGATTTCATAGAGGTAATAAACCAAATGATTCATTGTTGTGCTTCTCTGATCTTTCAGCTTCTACCCTCTAATAGCTGAAAAGTTTTTACTATTAATACCAATTAGAAACTGTGCTACATATGGCATTAAAACATGAGACTAATTTATACATAAAGCTTGAAAAAGCTTTAAAAAGGATTCTTAACACACAAAAATGCAGTCAAACTTTTCATCTTGGTAATTTTTTTTTCTTAGGTGGTTTCTGTTTGCTAGAAGCAAGCAGAGGCAGTGCTCCTTTAAGAGATGGCTTCCTGACTCATCCATTGTTAATGACACAATTAAATGGCTTTTTATGAAATCCAGGTACCAAACATTTAACATAAATATGTTTTTCACTTTTTCTTTCTTTTTTATTGTTTATATTGTTTATATATATAATATATCCCATTATACCCACTCCAATGACCCCATACTCCCAATTTACTCAGGAGATTTTTTTTTCTTACTCATATTTAGATACAAATACATCTCTCTTAGGGTCCTCTTTGTTGTCTACATTCTCTGGCAATGTGGATTGTAGGCTTCTTTTTCTTTGCTTCATGTCTAAAAGTCACTTATGAGTGAGTATATATTTTATTTGTCTTTTTGGTATAGGCTTCTTTACTCAATATGTTTGTATTCTCTAGATCCATCTATTTGTCTACAAATTTCAAGATGTAGCTAATTTTTTTCTACTGAGTAGTACTCCATTAGGGAAATGGACCACATTTTATGTATTCATTCTTTGGTTGCAGAGAATCTAGGTTGTTTCTATGTTCTGGATATTACAAATGATATTGATGTGAACATAACTGAGCACATATCCTCGTGGTATGAATCAGCTTCCTTTGGGTTTAAATTTTTAGTACCCAAAAGTGCTATTGCTTGGGCTTGAGGTAGGTTTTTTTTTAATTTTCTGAGAAATCATCATACTGATTTCCAAAGATTCTGTACAAGTTTGTGACTTCCCATAAGCAGTTGAGTAGTGTTCTCTTTACCCCACATCCTCTTCAGCATAAGCTGTCATCAGTGTTTTTGATTTTGGTCATTCTGACAGGTGTAAGATAGGATCTCAGAGTTGTTTTCATCTGCATTTCTCTGATGGCTAAGCATGTTGAGCATTTCCTAGTTGTCTTTGAGTCATTTTAGATTCATTTATTGAGAGTTCTATGTTTAGATCTGTACCCCATTTTATTGCACTATTTATTCTTTTGATGTCAAGTTTCTTGAATTGTTTGTATATTTTAGAGAGTAGTCCTCTGTTTGAAGTGGAGTTGGTACAGATTATTTCCTGTTTTGTAGGCTGCCAGTTTGTCTTGTTGATTAAGCCATTGCTTTACAGAAGCTTCTCACTTGCAGGAGGTTCCACACAGTGTCTGTGTTACTAGAGTTATTGAGGAAGAATTCTCCTGTATCAATGTATTCAAGTGTAATTCTTACTTTCCTTTCTATGAGGTTCAATATGGTTAGTCTTTTATTAAGGTTTTTCATTCATTTAGATTTGAGTTTTGTGCATGATGATAGATATGGATTCCTTTACACTCTTCTACGTGATGATATTCAGTTGTGCTAGCACCATTTATTGAATACAATTTCATTTTTGCATTTCATATTTTAGCTTGTTTGTCAAAAATCAGGTGTTCGTAGGTGTGTGGATTAATATCCAGTTCTCCAAATTGATTCGACTTGTCTGTTTTTATACCAATACCAGTCTGCTTTCAATACTGTAGCTCTATTATAGAGTTTGAAATCAGGTATGGTGATACCTCCAGAAATTCCTTTATTTTAGAGGATTGCTTTGGCTACCCTGGGTTTTTATTTTTCCATGTGAAGTTTAGTAGTGTTCTTTTGAGGTCTGAGAAGAGTTATGCTGATTTTGATGGACATTGAAGTGAATCTGTAGATTGCTTTCAGTAAGATTGCCACTTTTTCTACATCTATTTTACCTCTTCAAGAGCATGAGAGATAATGCTATTTTTGGTATCTTCTTATATTTCTTTCTTCAAAGATTTAAGGTTCTTTTCAAATGGGTCTTTCACTTCTTTGGTTCTAGTTACCCCAAGATATTTTATATTATTTTTGTCTTCTGTAAAGGATGATGTTTTTGTGGTTTCTTTCTCAGCCCATTTATCATCTGTACAAAGGAAGGGCACTGTTTTTATTTTTTTTTAGTCAATTTTGTATCCTGCAACATTACTCAAGGTGTTTATGAGTTGTATGAGTTCCCTGGTAGAATTTTGGGGTTCCCTATTATATACTATCATAACATCAGCACATAGTGAGAGACTGACTTCATTTTTTCCCGTTTGTATCCCCTTTGTCTCCTTTTGTTGTCTTATTGTTCTATAAAAACTTCAAATACTAGATATGGAAATAGAGGACAACCTTGTCTTGATCCTAATTTTGGTAGGATCACTTTGAGTTTCTCTCCATTCAGCTCTTCAAAAGGCTGGTAGGGGTCACTCTGACATTCCTGCCTACTTCCAGAGGTCACATTGGTCTTAATTTCCTGCTGCAGGAGTTTTGATGGACATTTCTGCTCCATAAATCTCTTAAGCATTAGTCCCTTTTATCAATGAGGCATTCTCATTTTGCTTCCTGTGCATCTTCCTGGTAACTCTGTTTACATGAATATCTTAGAAAAATTAAAGTATTATTATATATTACAAATACAATTTGTACTCCATCAACATTTTACTGATATAATCACTGTGGAAAAAAGTGTGGAGGTTTCTCAAAAAACTTAAATCCATAGACCGGATTTGCTATACCACTCTTGAGCATATATCTAAAAGAGTCTACATTTTACTGCAAAGATACTTGATGTGGTAGTCACCTCTGTGTGCTGTGATTACCATTAATGAATAAAAAACTGCTTTGGACCTATAGCAATGCAGAACTTAAGTAGGCATGGAAAGCTAGGCTGGATGCTAAGAGGAAGAAGGATAAAGTCAGGGAAAAGCCATGGATCTGCTGCCTGAGACAGCTGGGAACTTTGGATCACATACCCATAATGGAATGTCTTTACAGATCTCTTTTGCCCAAGTCTCAGGGATCTATGCAGAAAAGTATTCAGAATGATTAATGGCCAGGAGTGGTAGATAACTCCATGAAAACTCCATCTTCTACACAAAAAAGTTGGAGATGCATATGAATTCACAAAGACTATGCCAGCATATACTAAACCTAAACAGATTAAAATAAGACATAATCTGATAACTTGGAAGGGTAAGTCGACAAAAAGACCTACCCCTAACCAAGAAACATTTTAAAAATTGTTTTCTGATGGGAAAGTCAAAATCAGTTTTCTTCAATGAAATAGCACTAGCTATACTCCAGCATGAGCCCAACGACTAGGTGAAAGTGGACACTCCAAAATGAACTCCATGTTTTTGTATGTACTTTTGTTTGATTTTTGCACATTTTTGTTTAACTGGTCTTTTTCTTGTTTTAATTTTTATTATTTTTCTTTTGCTTTTTTTGAAAAGATAAGGAAAGAAAAGAGCATGAAGTTTTTTTGGATGGGGCTAGTGAGAATCTGATGGGGTGAAAAGAGGGAAAAGAATGGTCTTAAAATATATTGCATGAAAACAAAATTAAAGAGAAAACATTTTGAAAAATTGAGAGCTTTGTGATATAACATCCTCAACTAATAGAGATATCAACAACGTATTTTGCAAATAGTATGCCATACTTAAGTTATAAATCAAAGACAGGTGTGGTGGCACACACCTTTAATCCTAACACAGAGGAGGGCAGATCTCTAAGATCAAAATCTAGACTTCTTTACAGACATAGAGCTAGCCAGGACAGCCAGCATAGTATATAGAAGCCCTGTCACAAAAAACTTCTCTAAAAGGCATAAAAGTAAAAACAGTTTGAAATAAAATAGCAAGCTGTATTTTCATAGAAATAAAAATAAACTGCCATCTTTTAATTCTCTTATGCATGAATCTAATATATTTGTCTTATAAAAATTGGAAGATTTGGGTCTTAAATTTCTAATGGTCACTGTGATGCTAAAGAAATGCTTAGTATTGATTTGCATTTCCATGATTGCTAAGAATGTTGAGCATGACCTTAAGTGTCTTTTGGCCATTTGAACTTCTTCTGTTGAGAATTCTCTGTTCAGTTCAGTGCCACATTTTTTTTAATTGGGTTAATTAGAGTTTTAATGTCTAGTTTCTTGAGTTCTTTATATATTTTGGAGATCAGACCTTTGTCTAATGCGGGGTTAGTGAAGATCTTCTCCCATTCAGTAGGTTGCCTTTTTGTCTTAATGACCATGTCCTTTGCATTACAGAAGCTTCTTGGTTTCAGGAGATCCCATTTATTCATTGTTGCTCTTATTGTCTGTACTATTAAGGTTATACGTAGGAATTGGTCTCCTGTGGCTCTGTGTTGCAGACTACTTCCCACTTTCTCTTTTATCAGGTTCAGCGTGGTCAGATTGATATTGAGGGCTTTGATCCATTTGAACTTGAGTTTTGTGCATGGTGATAGATATGGATCTATTTTCATTCTTCTACGAGGTGAAATCCGGTTATGCCAGCACCTTTTGTTAAAGATGCTTTCTTTCTTCCATTGTATAATTTTAGCTCCTTTGTCGAAAATCAGGTGTTCATAGGTTTGTGGGTTAATATTCAGGCCTTCTATTCGATTCCATTGGTCGATGTCTCTGTTTTTATGCCAATACCAAGCTGTTTTCATTGCTGTAGCTCTATAATAGAGTTTGAAGTCAGGGATGGTAATGCCTCCAGAAGTACTTTTATCGTATAGGATTGTTTTGGCTATCCTGGGTTTTTTGTTTTTACATATAAAATTGATTATTGTTCTCTCAAGGTCTGTGAAGAATTTTGTTGGGATTTTGATGGGGATTACATTGAATCTATAGATTGCTTTTGGTAGAATTGCCATTTTTACTATGTTGATCCTCCCAATCCAAGAGCAAGGGAGCACTGGACTGAGCTCCCAAGGTCCAAATGAGGAGCAGAAGGAGGGAGAACATGAGCAAGGAAGTCAGGACCACGAGGGGTGTGTTCACCCACTGAGACAATGGGACTGATCTAATGGGAGCTCAGAAAGGCCAGCTGGGCTGGGACTGATGGAGCATGTGATCAATCTGGACTCTCTGAATGTGGCTGACAATGAGGACTGACTGAGAAGTCAAGGACAATGGCACTGAGTTTTGATTATACTACATGGACTGGCCTTGTGAGAGACTAGTCTGTTTGGATGCTCACCTAGACTTGGATGGATCGGGGAGGACCTTGGATTTCCCACATGGCAGGAAACCCTGACTGCTATTAAGACTGGAAAGGGAGGGTGAGAGGGAGTGGGGGGAGTGGGAGGAAAATGGGAGGAGATGGGAATTTTTAATGAATAAAGAAATAAACAATAATAATAAAAAAGAAGACAAAAAGGAAATGCTTTGTAAAGTTAATAGAAATGATGGTGTTTCTCACTTTTTGTAGATATTTCTTGGTATAATTAAATATGGCAGTGTATAATTATCTGGCCTTGCTCTCCAGGGTGTGAACAGAAGTGGTTGAACTTATCACCTTAACTCAGACATGACAGAATTGGCAGATCTGCACAGTAATCGTCGCATGGAGTACTTTAACTGCTACAGTAAATAACAGTGCTAAGAATCATGAACCTAAGAAATATCACTTTGCCTATCATCACTGGAGACACATGACATATCCTTTCACCTTACAACTTTTAAGTATCCTGGCATCTTGTACTTTGTAAAACATACTAAAAAAATAACTGGTTAAATACACGTGGGATTGTTTTTTTTTTCTGAGAAATGCTGATTGAAATTTGTCCTTACAAATCAATCATTCACTCAACCTGTAAATAAGTTAACAATGTGCCTTTAATTTATAACTATGTATGCATTCTTCTTACATAGTGTATATACAACCCATTCACATTAACCAATGTTTAAGGAAAATATTGTAATCAGTCTTACTATGTTTTGAACTCCCCAATGTATGCTGTTCCCTACTATGTGCTGAAACACTCTGATGCCCCTGACCCAGAACAGTTCTATTTATGCATGAGATTTGGATTAGCACATTTTAACCTATTAACTGGAAGCACTGAGGTATAGAAAAAGTTTTCCCTCACACAAAATATGTTAGAAGTGATATGTTAGTTATGATTAATACTATCTGATTGTAGATTGTTACTCTGAGTCAGTAGTGCAAATAAACAAATTTTCTCCATTACAATGGAGATTCTAAAAAAAATTAAGAAAAGATTGCCTCATTATTCCCTTTATAACATTACTTGGATGTTTCAATAGAGCGTTACTTTGTTCAGGACCATTCGATTAGACCTCTTTTTGATTAGAATACTGTTAGAACAGACAGCAATCAGGATAAAGTAGGAGAGAACCATACTCTTTAATAAAGGACTTCAAATTTAATCCTATTTTTATGCAGCATTATCATACACACATACAAGTGTTGAAGATAAATAATGTTTTTCATCACTGTGCACTTTCGTATTAAGTTAATCAAATCATACAAGAAATTTCTTACCAAAGAGAAGAATCTCCAATATCATAGATACTCAAATCACAACTGTCAATGTAGACACTTTAATAAGCATTTATCCTTACTCTTAAAGAACAGCTTTGACTTTATCCGTCTTTTCCGCAGAAGTAAGTTAAACTTCTTTTTATTCTTTCTTTATTTTTACATTCCTACAAAGTTTCTAAAATACTATGATGAATTTGGATTCTTCAGCATGCAGTGTCTAAAAAAAAAAAATTTGCCGTGGAAATCATGCCATACATATACAATATGTCAATTGTCTGAATTAATAACATAGGGACTTAAAATTTTCAGTTTATCATTTTATTTTGTTTTTAGAAACACAAAATATTGGAGTATATAATGACAACATTCTAAGAAACATAAGAAAAGCACGTTAAGGAGATCGGAATTCTTTTAGATTGTTAGGAAACAATCATTAACTATTAGTTTTCTGAAATATGCACAGCTTGTACCATTCTGCTATGTCAGAATGATTCTCTACATCTCAGTAGAGGCAAATTAACTGAATTCAGTGCAGTTAAACCCACAAAAGATTGTAATCTTGTTAACTCAGCTCCTTAACTTCAAATCCAGAAATAAAACACGATTCTTCGAATCATCAAATACTTAAATTTTGAATTTTCTTCTAATAGTAGCCCCTCAAATTGCAACATTTTGATATTACAAAATAATCTGATTGATGTAGTGAAGACAACTATTATTAATAAAATGCAATGCTAAGCCGGGTGGTGGTGTCGCACACCTTTACTCCCAGCACTTGGGAGGCAGAGGCAGGCAGATCTTGTGAGTTCGAGTCCAGCCTGGTCTACAAGAGCCAGTTCCAGGACAGGCTCCAAAACCACAGAGAAACCCTGTCTCAAAAAAACCAAAAAAAAAAAAAAATACAATGTTAAACATTGTTCCACTATTAGATAAAAACAATTAGATAAGTTTTAATGAAATAGAATCCTTGAAAACATTACTTTTAAGTTTAGTTTTTTCAACACACCTTCAATTTTCCCCATAAAATCTTTTATGTATAAAATAAAATTGTAACTACAAATTACAGTAATTGAAGATTTCATTTAACACTCTCAAGGTTTCATGTGCAATTTGTTTTATAATGATATTGGAGAAAACTTTTTTGAACTGTGTAAAAAGGTAAATAAATAAATCTGCCCATTTCTTTAAAGTTTATTCAAGTGTGTCAACATAGTCTGTTTTCAGGGCTAAGATATTGTCTAGCAAAGCAATTACTAAATCTTCCTTTTTACACTACTATAAGCTGCTACAGAATAACATTTTCTTGAATAGCCAAAGTTCTTGTTTGTAAGATATCATTCAATTATTTCACACAACAACTTTGGTGTAATTGTAACTGAAAGATGATATCATGCAATATCAAGCTACATTTTTGATAGTTTTGATTGCTTGTTTTTCTAAATTTCCTCCACTGTATAGGTACGAAAATCCAAAAATAGAGCTTCAGATGGAGAAATGTTGAACTGCATGGATAATAAATATCCTAACTGCTTTCTTTTGTGTCTGAAGATACATGATAGAAATGATCATTTGATCTAAAGGATTATTCCCAAAATAAAATGAATAAAAATCTCACCTACAGTAAAGGAGATATAATATTGGGGCATTTAAAGAATAAAGAAGATAGCTAGTTAAAGAGTAAAACCTCAAAAGATGTATGATAATTGAGCATGACAAATCAAATTTTAAGTGATTTTATACACTTTATCCACACCCAAGGTAAATATAGAATAATTTATTTATACTAAACCTGGATTAGAACAGGTATATAAATATTATTTCTCTGATTGATTCTTTTAAAATAGCTTCACACTTCTGCTAGTGAACCACTCTATGTCAATAATGACTTATTAAAATGTAATGCTATAAAATAATTGTTAAGCATTTCTATATTTTTAAAGCCTAATTATTATTCTTAAATAATTGAAAAACATGATTTTTCAAATTAAAAGTTGAAATAGTAGTACAAATCCACATCACTTTTTAATATTTGTGTGTTGACTTTGTTATTTTTATACATTTTATATTAATAAACTTATTTACTATGCTTATATATTTTCTTATTACTGTAGTTTCAGAGTTAAAATTGTTTGGGTAATAAATGTTAACAATTATTAAAATAATTAAACATAAATAAAGGAAACTTTCTTGTGTGGTTACTATGAATATTGTGTTGGGGATGGTGTGCCAAATCACTGAACTGTCCTCTGACCGGTATGGCATTGAATCAGCTCTGCCACAATCTAACATGGACTCCTCAGTTTCTGCCCAGTGTGTACCAACTGCTATCTCTTTTGTAAAATCTCCCTTCATCTTTCAGGTGCATTACTGACTATTTCTTAATTTTTATTGCATTACGTTTTGAGGGAGAAACATTTACAGTCTGAGTAAAACAAGAAATAAATGCTGGGTAACGTAGGTAAGGTCAAGTCACAGTGACTGAGGCTCCAACTGTGGCAAAGATAGATCACAAAGCATTTGGAAGCATCTACAGCCATCTGTCCCAAACGACAAGATGTGCTATTTTTCTCTTAAAATTTTTCTACCTGTTATATAGCAATTTCCTCTGAAGTGAAACATTCCCTGAAGAAAGCAGCAGAATGCTCATGAGCCTTAGGGGATAAATAAAAATTTGTCATATCTCTGGGAGAACAGGAAGTTAGAGTATTCTTAAGTGCCCCTCACCACCAGTTTAAAACTTAAACAATGACTGCTGTGATGCCTGGAGACTGACCAGATGAACTGCAGAGAAAGATTTTCTTGGATTGTCAGCTGCCTCCAACTTGAGCTAAGAGCTCCAGGGTTGCCGTTTTAAGAGGGATCTGTTTTTAAGCCACTCTATCTTCTTGCAAGAACTCCTAACCTATATTTCTGTTAAAATCTCCTAGAAGAAAAACAATGGTCCACCAAGTTGGATTTGGTGCAATTGTTATTTAATCTGTCATGGGTTCCCTTTCTGGGGTGAATTAATTTTGGTGGGTGTGTGTGTTTCTCTCTCCGTGGGTATGTTTTCAACTTATCAAAAAGAAATATACCAGTCTATGTTAAGTGTATTCTAAAGCTTGCCCTTTCTTTCTTTTTTTAATTTATTTATTTATTAAGGATTTCTGCCTCCTCCCCGCAACCGCCTCCCATTTCCCTCCCCCTCCCCCAAACAAGTCCCCCTCCCTCATCTGCTCGAAGAGCAATCAGGGTTCCCTGACCTGTGGGAAGCCCAGGGACCGCCCACCTCTATCCAGGTCTCCTAAGGTGAGCATCCAAACTGCCTAGGCTCCCCCAAAGCCAGTACGTGCAGTAGGATCAAAAACCCACTGCGATTGTTCTTGAGTTCTCAGTATTCCTCATTGTCCTCTATGTTCAGCTAGTCCGGATTTATCCCATGTTTTTTCAGACCCAGGCCAGTTGGCCTTGGTGAGTTCCCGATAGAACATCCCCATTGTCTCAGTGTGTGGGTGCGCCCCTCGCGGTCCTGAGTTCCTTGCTCGTGCTCCGTCTCCTTCTGCTCCTGATTTGGACCTTGAGATTTCTGTCCCGTGCTCCTCTGTCTCTGTCTCCTTTCATCGCCTGATGAAGGTTAATATTCATGAGGATGCCTATGTGTTTGTCTTTGGGTTCACCTTCTTACTTAGCTTCTCTAGGAACATGCATTATGAGCCCAATGTCCTTTATTTATGGCTAGAAACCAAATATGAGTGAGTACATCCCATGTTCCTCTTTTTGGGTCTGGCTTACCTCACTCAGGATAGTGTTTTCTATTTCCATCCATTTGTATGCAAAATTCAAGAAGTCCTTGTTTTTTTACTGCTGAGTAATACTCTAATATGTATATATTCCATACTTTCTTCATCCATTCTTCCGCTGAAGGGCATCTAGGTTGTTTCCAGGTTCTGGCTATTACAAACAATGCTGCCATGAACATAGTTGAGCATATACTTTTGTTGTATGATAGGGCCTCTCTTGGGTATATTCCCAAGAGTGGTATTGCTGGATCCAGGGGTAGGTTGATCCCGAATTTCCTGAGAAACCGAAACACTGCTTTCCAGAGTGGTTGCACAAGTTTGCATTCCCACCAGCAATGGGTGAGTGTCCCCCTTTCTCCACAACCTCTCCAGCAAAGGCTATCATTGGTGTTTTTTATTTTAGCCATTCTGACAGGTGTAAGATGGTATCTTAAAGTTGTCTTGATTTGCATTTCCCTGATCGCTAGGGAAGTTGAGCATGACCTTAAGTGTCTTTTGGCCATTTGAACTTCTTCAGTTGAGAATTCTCTGTTCAGCTCAGTGCCCCATTTTATAATTGGATTGATTAGCCTTTTACGGTCTAATTTCTTGATTTCTTTATATATTTTGGAGATCAGACCTTTGTCAGTTGCGGGGTTGGTGAAAATCTTCTCCCAGTAAGTGGGTTGCCTTTTTGTCTTAGTGACAGTGTCCTTTGCTTTACAGAAGCTTCTCAGCCTCAGGAGGTCCCATTTATTCAATGATGCCCTTAGTGTCTGTGCTGCTGGGGTTATACGTAGGAAGTGGTCTCCTGTGCCCATGTGCTGTAGGGTATTTCCCACTTTCTCTTCTATCATTTTCATTGTGTTCGGGCTGATATTGAGGTCTTTAATCCATTTAAGAATTATTGTTTTGCTGGAGAGATGGCTCAGAGGTTACGAGCATTGTCTACTCTTCCAAAGGTCCTGAGTTCAATTCCCAGCAACCACATGGTGGCTCACAACCATCTGGAATGGGGCCAATGATCTTTGAATGTTCCATATTTGAAAATGTGTTGGTAAAATAAAAAGGGGACCCAACAAGAGCAATCAAAGATACAACTGGGCTGTACACTGTAGTTTATTTTGTTTTTCTAGATTGTATTCTAGTGACAGATAGTTAGCACTGAAAAAATGCATGTAATATTATAAGAACTTAAAAGGTTATATTATATATTTTATATATTATATTTATATATATATTAAAGCTTATGCATATATATTTTTACATGCAATTGCTGTTAGGGAAAATAGTGGCCATTGAGAGGACCAAGCAGACACCATAACAGACTGTTAGGTCTTCTCTCAGTGATAAGGCCTCAATTTCAGTTTCCTGAGATTGAGTAAACATTTTCTAAGGGATGCACTATCAAAGGACAATCAATCTCCATTACACCCTACTACAAGAATAAGGAAGCCAGTCCTGAGCTACAGCCAGCACATAACCCAATAATGACAAAGCATGGGATTTGTCCAGGTCTGCTCCAAAATGGAAAAACTGTATAGATCTTGCTATATATAGTCAATTAAAGAGGCTAATAATACTGCCACTTGCTTAAAACAATCATATCTAAAATGACATAGTTGCTCTAGGAACTCCTCTTAGCTATGCTTAAGAGAGGCCTATGAGTTTCTCCGGGAATCATCAGCATTATGCCTTTATATGGAAAGTATTGTCTCAGCATACTGGAATAATAAATGTGCACGATGATTACATACTTGGATGGTAATCGTTTGTCAGATTTCTCCAAAACCCTAGCAGCCATGAATTCCAATAACAGCCTGTTGGGACATATGATATGATAGAGTATGAACAAGGAAGGGTAATATTGCAATTATATAATAATCTCAAAACCCTCAAAAAAATGACAAATAGACAATAGATTGTAGTATGAGGAGCGGGCCGCATCCTGCCACCCAGCTAGCTTTTAACCCCTGAAATAACCACACAGAAATTGTATTAATTAAATTACTGCCTGGCCCATTACTTCTAGCCTCTTATTGGCTAAGTCTCACATATTAGTTTAACCCACCTTCATTAACATGTATCATCACTTGACTGTGGTTTACCGGCATGAGTCTAACCAGCATCCATCTCAGGCAGGAGATTCATGATGTCTGCCACACTGTCCTTCTTCCCAGGATTCAGTTTGGTCTACTCTACCTACCTAAGCTGCTGCCCTATCAAAAGGCCAAGGCAGTTTCTTTACTTAATCAATGAAAGCAACACAAATATAGAGGGACCTCCTACACCAACAGATTCATGAAATACAACTAGCGCTATGTATCCTTCCCCATCAGAGTTTTGTCCCTATAAGAATTATATATCGAAACAACTATATAACAAATTCTAATGAGACTTGAAAAATAAGTCTTGTGCACAGGCTGGGGAGCCTTAGATTTCTACAAACACTGTTCCAACCATATGAACAAGAATATGGAGGATTGTTGATAATTAAAATTAGAGTTACCATGTATTACAGAAATTCCTAAGGTGTTGATATACAAATAAAATTGGCATGTCAGATTAATTTTACTCTCATATTAGCCAAAAAGTATAAACAACCAGTGAGTCTATCAACCAAATAGAAATAATGAGTTTGGGTACAAAATACAAAGCAAGACAATGATAGATAAGTGCATCATTTAAGAACATTACAAAAGGCCAGGCGGTGGTGGTGCACACCTTTATCCCAGCACTCGGGAGGCAGAGGCAGGTGGATCTCTGTGAGTTCAAGGCCAGCCTGGTCTACAAGAGCTAGTTCCAGGACAGGAACCAAAAGCTATGGAGAAACCCTATCTCGAAAAATCAAAAAAAAAAAGAACATTACAAAAGTCATTTACTATTTAATGATTAAAATAATATCAGGGATTGGTCCATTGTTAACATCTTTGTCATAGACCTTAAGAAGTTCATAATCTTAGGAGAGATACTGTATTCAATAATGCTGTTAAGCAGCTTCCTTATTGTAAAACATTATGGCGAATATATATCACATATGTGTGTTGTTATTTAATTAACCTCATAATTTTTCCTGTTGATTACTGAATGTAAATATTTAATACAAACACTATTTCTTACCTACTAAATATGTTTTTTCATATGCTAACTTAACTTTGCTATTAACATATTTAGGATTTTGTATAATAAATCATGAAATAAATTTGTCATTTTCTCATATCTCTTTCTTCTATTGACTTTTTAGTAAAAAGATATATTTTTCTTTAATATTTTTATAAAATTTCATTTTCTGTTTCAAAATATCTTATAAAAGATAACTATTATTTGTTTGCAAATATTTTGTTGAATTCACATTATCAAGCCAGGTAGATTCTCTCTATAAGTAGAATAATAAGGTGTATATAAACAAATCTCATTTTTCACAAATATTTCTGGATTTCCATTTCTCCTTCTTTCAGATTGTACTATATTTTTCTTTTTCTGTGCTTGATCTCATTTTTATCACACAATTGTTTATTTTTCCGTGTATTTTAACACAGTAAGATTATATAAATATTTTTCCACTAATATTTATGTACAGTTTCTTTAACATCCATTTTTCTTGGATTTCTGTATATTTGTGCCTACTTACATCCCTTTCCAACTGCAAATATTGACAAATTTGAAAATACAGCTCACATAATTTCTTTTATAATGTAAATGCATTTTTAAATACAAAATATTCTGATCATGGTTTCCCTTCCCCCATTTCCTCCCAGATCCTCTCTATCTATCCAACTCCAAGCTTTCTCTCTCTCTCTCTCTTTTAAAGAAGAAACAAGGTGCTGTCCTGAGCTTTCTTAGAACTCATATACTCTTAAACTCTGTGCTGTTCCTTTTTCATACTCACCCTATCTTTGATCAAATGAGTGTTATATTTTCTATATTTGTTTCACTTTTTAATATCTTCATTGAGTTAATAATTTCATTTTCCTCTTTAGTTTCAGTTTGACATTCATATGTTTCAACTACTATTTTGCCACTGTAGGACACATACACTAATAAAGCTGATATTTAAAATTTATGCAAAAGTTATTTCACTGGTCATTCCTCTCCTATGGACCAATGGGGGGAAACACTTCTGCAATACAACCAAACTAAAAATAATATATGCCTTATATAACATTTCATTTTATATCTTTATATTCTATATTTTGAAAACCTGTTACCATAATTTGATTACTTATAACATTTTCTTTTATTTAGCAACAGCAATGCCCTAATTATCCATATAACATTCTATTGGGAATAAATTCAGTAACGTGTATGACCTTTGTAGAAACTACAAAGCTTTAAAATTTTTCTCTCACTAACTTATAAGTCCAAGTTACAATTATGTGAAATATTCATATATATATATATATATATATATATATATATATATATATATAAAACAAATGAAGAAGACTCTCACTTAATCATTAAAAATAGATTTCAACTAAAGGTGTTTATCAGCTGTAGGAGTTCTTTGGTAGAGTTTTTGGGGTCGCTTATGTACACTATCACATCATCTGCAAATAACGGAAGTTTAACTTCTTCCTTTCCAATTTGAATCCCCTTGATCCCTTTATGTTGTCTTATTGCTGTTGCTAGAACTTCAAGCACTATATTGAAGAGGTATGGAGAGACTGGACAACCTTGTCATGTTCCTGATTTTAGTGGGATAGCTTTGAGTTTCTCTCCATTTATTTTGATGTTAGCTGTTGGTTTGCTGTAAATAGCTTTTATTATATTTAGGTATGACCCCTGTATCCCTAATCTCTCCAAGACCTTTATCATAAAGGGATGCTGAATTTTGTCAAATGCTTTTTCAGCATCTAATGAAATGATCATATGTTTTTTTCTTTCAGTTTATTTATATGATGGATTAAATTGATAGATTTTCATGTGTTGAACCAGTCCTGCATCCTACTTGATCATAATGGATGGAAATAGAAAACATTATCCTGAGTGAGGTAACCCAGACCCAAAAAGATGAACATGGGATGTACTCACTCATCATTGGTTTCTAGCCATAAATAAAGGACATTGAGCCTATAATTTGTGATAAGAGAGAAGCTAAATAAGGTTAACCCAAAGAAAAACATATACTCATCCGCCTGGATATGAACCTTCATCTGGGTATGGATGGAGATAGAGACAGAGACCCACAGTGGAGCACTGGACTGAGCTCCCAAGGTCCGAATGAGAAGCAGAAGGAGGGAGAACATGAGCAAGGAAGTCAGGACCATGAGGGGTGCACCCACCCACTGTGACAGTGGGGCTGATCTATTGGGAGCTCACCAAGGCCAGCTGGACTGGGACTGAATAAGCAAGGGATAAACCCGGACTCTCTGAATATGGTGGACAATGAGGGCTGATGAGAAGCCAAGGACAATGGCATTGGGTTTTGATCCTACTGCATGTACCGGCTTTGTGGGAGCCTAGCCTGTTTGGATGCTCACCTTCCTTGACCTTGATGGAGTGGGAGGACCTTTGACTTCCCACAGGGCAGGGAATTCGGACTGCTCTTCAGACTGGAGAGGGAGGGGGAGAGAAATGGGAGGAGGGGGAGGGAAATGGGAGTTGGGGAGGAGGCGGAAATTTTTTCAATAAAAAAAAAATAGATTTCAACACCCAAATTTAACAAAGGCAAAAACTATGACAGAAACCAATATAAAGGGAACACATCTTTTACACATTTAGCTGTATAAATGATAATATACACTTTGATGCTATGTCATTTTTAAGCATTTTTATTTCATTGAGAATAAATGAAACTATCAGATTGTAATTTAAATAGTCATTACGTGTACTGCTTAGATTTAGTCTTGAAATCAGGTGGGAAATAGAAATCTTGCTGTTCTCAACTAGAGACTTATAGTTTCTAAATAGCTTTGCAATATGACAATTATTAAAATATTATAGGAAATTTCAGTATTTCATTTTCAACACATATGTGCTGATTTTACAATAAGTTACATATTTGATTCTATTTGTGCCTTATTTTAATTGTTTTTAAAATATATTCTCTCTTAGAAACTTCTTCCTACTGCAGATGAAAATAAGTATAAAGACTCACAGCCAGAATTTTCACAGAGTGTGTGAGATCTTGGAGCACACAACTGTAGATGGGATGTCTCCCTCTAATTTCTCCCCTCAGAGCTCAGGGAATCTTGTGGAACAGAAGAAAGAAAGATTGTAGGACATAATGGCAGACACAAAGAAAATAATTCCCTCTAAATCAAGCTGATCAAAGTCCACAGGAACTCAAAAAGACCAAGACAGTAAGCAAGGGACTTCCTGGGTCTGTGCCCAGTTGTCTGTATTTATAACTTTAAGTTTAGTATATCTATAGTACTCCTGAGTCTGAAAACAAATGGATTTCAGATTCTCATGGTTTCTCTTGGGCTCTTTTCATTCTCTTGGTTAGTCCCGTCCAAATTAGATACAGTAGTTTTTGTTTTACCTTATTTTATTTAATTTTGTTATTTTTTTAAAAGTAGGGGATGAGTGAATGACTTTGTCCTTTATACTTGTTGACACAGCTTATATTAAAAGACTTTACATGATTATTGTTTTAATTGCTTGCCTTTGTTTGTATATTGCTCAATAATGAATCATTAATGGGTAATTGGAAATAACAGTTTTCTCTTGGCACCTGGTTGAAAGGAATTGGAAATACCCTGAAGAGTTGGCCTTGAAATAATATACCAGCACTTACACAGAGGATAGTAATTGACACATGAGATGATCAGTTCACACTAATAACTGTGAATGGTGAATAAGTGAGAGAAAGTTGGAACAGTTGTTTTTACATGCAGTATTATAAGTTCATTTGACTAAATATGTGAATGTACTTATAAGACTTCAAAGCCTCTTTCCTAATTGCAAAAGAAGAGTGGACAAGAAACAACTTGAAGTCATTTTAAGTAAATTTTCCACTAATACTAATATAAGAGCATCATCTGTAATATAAAAATGTTTGAGAGTATGTGTAAGTCATTTGGTATTTAGAAGAAACTTTCCAAATCTCAATGATATTTATTTTAATATTACTTTTATCTCATAGTTAAGTCAAGATATACGGAAAAGAAAGTTTGTACTATTATGCCTAGACTGATGAAAGCATGAAAGTTCAGTTTTTGAGCTTAACACTATAAAGCATTCATTTAAATTTTATTGGAATCATACATGTAAATCCATTGTTATTCAAACTATAGAGAAAAACTGACTATGTGAATATCCAAGTGATACATCAACAACACCTACACTTTAAGCCCAGAGAACTTTATGGAAGATGACATCAAAGATTAGACAAATCAGAACACCAGGTTGTCTGTCACTAGATACTGTTAACTATATAGGAGAGCGGAACTGCAACCACAAAAATTCATCAACATTGTTGCTAAACAAGACCTCCACAATACTAGTTGACATGCCAATATGGATGGGGAAAGTTTACAGGACCAGAGCACAATATGAAGTGGTATAATCCATTAATATCTGAGAAATAAGAAAATAATCAGTCTTCTATATTGTTGAGCCCCATGATTGATCATCATATTTTAAGGGATCAATCATAAAGACACTAGGAGCAACAATAAATGGAGTCAACACACTGTATTTATTTGTGTATGATTGTATGTGTGTGTGTGTGTCATGATAAATACCTAAGAGGTTATTAATTTGAGGAGAATGAGGAAATATAGGAGGAGTTGCAGGTTCAAAAGAAAAGATTCAATGATTCAAATGTTGTACTCATGTGTCTCAGTCAATGTTCTATTACTGTGGCGAACTCGACCAGCGAGAAAGAGCAACCACCACACGAGGATTCTTCTCAGATCACGCTTAGTTGAGGGAGAACAGGAAGCGAGGGGGCCAAGAGCACTAAAGCAGCTGCTTATATAGGGAGTAGGCACACGGGTCACCCTGTGATTGGCTGCCACCATCAGCTGACACTAGACTGCTTCAGGATAGGCCCAAGGACTCTAAACCACCGCGCATGCGGGAAGCGGGGGACACGCAGCTCCCAAAGGCATAGCCAAATATGAAGTTGTTTATTTCCAACAAGACAGGATGTCGGTGCCATCTTGTAATGGCGATCCTGTCCGGCTCCCTGCATATTACTATAAAGAGATCATATGACCAAGGAAGCTCTTATAAGAGAAAACATTTAACTTGTACTTGCTTATGATTTCAGATTTAATCTGCTATGGTTAAGGCATGTAGCATGACACAAACAGGTAGACATGGTAAAGGAGAAGTATGTTAGAGCTCTTCACACACATCAAAGGACAGAAGAAAGAGAGATCCACCGGGCCTGTCCTATGCTTTTGAAACACTAAAGCCAACCCACAGTGTTGTACTTCCTCCAACAAAGTCACACCGACTCCCATATGGCCATGCTTCCTAATCTCTATCAAGTAGTACCATTCATTCCCTGAGGACCAAACATTCAAAGAAAATACATGAGCCTCTGGGGGCCACTCTTACTCAACTCAATTTTATCGTGTATAAAATTTGTTGAAATTTTAATTAAAAATAGCCATATATTGAATAATACATTAATAGTGAAAATTGTTCTTTCTGGAAAAAATAAAGGGTACAAATTTGGGTCAGGAACAGAAGGGGAAAAGGATCTGGAAAGAGTTATGAGATATAGAAAAAATGTGATCAAAACACAATATATGATATTCTCAAAGAACTAATAAAAATACCAAAGAAAAGAATAGACATAGTCAACTAACTATTCAACCTGATATAATAATATTTTTAGATGTCACATGCAATATTGAATTGACTATGTCCATTCCTTTCTTTCTTTGTTTTATATATATGCATTACATGTTTCAGGAAAATATTGATTATATAGTTAGGACGTGTCATAGATATCTATATCAATAAATATTTTATTTTATAAGATATCTGACCCACAAGTTATGGTTATTAAGAATTAGGTATTAGAAGAATATTTTCTTGACTTACATGGACATGAAGATTTATTAACTTCGATTTCTGTGTTGTTTCTTGTTTTGTTTCAGCGTTATTTACAAAATCTCAGTACAGTTTATTCTTTTAAATGTATTTTTTACTGTATTTACAGCTACATATTGCATTTAGCAAATTGACCACTGAATACACAATCTCTATTTCCATGTTCTCATTATTTTTAGACAACTTCACTTTTTAGTTTGTTATATACAAACATGAATTTGTATAAGTATAAAGAATATAGTAAGCTCATATGAGGAAAAATATTTTATTTGATGTGATGATATCAAGTAGCCTACATATTAATGAAAATGCCAAAATTTATTCTATATTATAGAAAATTGTCATTGTATATAAGGGTCATATTTCCTTTATCTATTCCTCTATGACTGGGCTCATAGTCTGGCTTCCTGACATGTCTTTTGAATACTAAAGCAACAAACTCTAGTGAGTAAGTATATCTCTGATATATTTAATTAGAATCATTTCCAAAATCACCGAAAATGGTATGGCGCAGCCATATGCTAGATGCATTTTTAGACTTTTGGGAAATCTCCATATTTGCTCCCATAATGGCCTGACTAGTTTACATTCCCCCAGCATTATATAAGGGTTCCTTTTTTTCACACCACTACTAGTATTTCTGTTTGTTTAAAATTTTAATGTCTGATGTTCTGACTGCAGAAAGATGCAAGTTCAAGGTAGTTTTCATATGGAAGCTTTTCCAACAACTTATGAAGTTATACTATTTTTCATGTATTTATTGGTCACATGTAATACATATTTAGCAATGTGTTTCTCTTGTTAGTCTTTTCAGTGTTGAATGATTTGTTTACTTGTTGCACAACCTTTTCTGTTTCTTGATATTCTAGAGATGAATTTTCTGTTATATTTACAAAGGAAAATTTTTGTACTGTTTTGCAAGTTACCATTTCATTAGTATACTGATTATGTACGACATAAAGAAGATTGTTAAAATGAGTTCCACTGATTAATTTTCACATTATTTCCAAAGTTACCAAAGACTTCTTAAAATTAGTTTTTTATTGTTATTTCTTAATATATTTTCTGTTACCATCCAGCAGTCAGAGAAAGTAATGTTTTATATTAAAGTCTTTGGTTAATTAAAATTATTATTTGCAGAATAATAGATAAAATAATCTCTCTTTATTCTTTTGTGTTGAAATATCCAGGTTTGCCTGTATCATCTGTACACTGTCTTAACTAAGGTTGCTTTTCTTCTCATTGCATGAATAACAGCTTTCAGCACTGACAACCTATTTCCAGGGTCACAAAGGGTGCTTATAAAGCTTGGTATCTACATGCAAAAGATGGAAGGTCATGTGCCTTAGGGAAGAGCCTACTACTATAAGTTTCCTAAATAGACACAACATTAAACTGACTCCTGATGATTTGTAGTATATTCAAAATGCAGTGCATCTCTCAACCCACAGCAAAAAAAAAAAGCACTTTCTTTAATAGATGGTGATTAATGCAAAGAGCATTAACTTATCAATGTGGGGATAATAAGAAATTTTAGAATGTTTAGCACTATATGGGACACATATCACACACACACACACACACACACACACACAAATACAATCTTGATCACACCTTCCTAAGGCTCAATGATCATTGCAATAAAATTATTGGAAAGATTTTGAGAGACATAATTCTTTTTTTTTATTGAAAAAATTTCCGCCTCCTTGCCACCTCCCATTTCCCTCCCCCTCCTCCCACCCTTCTTCCCCCCCTCCCACCCTTCTCCCCCTCCCCCACTCCTCTCCCCCTCTCTCTCAGGTCCAAAGAGCAGGCAGGGTCCCCTGCCCTGTGGGAAGTCCAAGGTTCTCCCCTCTCCATCCAGGTCTAGGAAGGTGAGCATCCAAACAGGCTAGGCTCCCACAAAGCCAGTTCATGCAGTAGGATCAAAACCCAGTGTCATTGTCCTTGGCTTCTCATCAGCCCTCATTGTCCACTATATTCAGAGAGTCCGATTTTATCCCATGCTTTTTCAGACCCAGTCCAGCTGGCCTTGGTGAGCTCCCAATAGATCAGCCCCACTGTCTCAGTGGGTGGGTGCACCCCTCACGGTCCTGACTTCCTTGGTCATGTTCTCCCTCCTTCTGCTCCTCATTTGGATCTTGGGAGCTCAGTCCGGTGCTCCAATGTGCGTCTCTGGAGAGACAGAATTTTTAAGCCATTTTAAGGAAAGAGTGAATTCAGTCAGTAAATTATTTTATCTACACAGCTGGTTTTTATTGAAGGTTTTCACCGTGTTAGAGAACTTTAAATGTGTGTGTGTGTGTGTGTGTGTGTGTGTGTGTGTGTAACAGAAATAGTATTTAATTATATACATGAAAACTGTTTTTATTACCACAAAAAGGTGTATAATATTTTTTTTGTAAGAAGAATGCTGATGCTTAGAAAGGTACAGTAAATTTTAGTTACTAAATCATCTATATAATGTGCATTGGAATATTCAAGCTTCTGTGGATACCTCTGCTACTTAATGTAGTGTAGTACAAATAAACTCTCTATTTTCTGCAAAGAACTAAGCAGGGCATTTGGTGAAAACTAATTTTATTAAAGTATTTACATTCTGCCACTAATCAGAAGAGAGTAGAAGTGTGTGCCATCCATAGATTTTCAGTATGTATATATTCAGAATACCCATAGTTTTAGATTATAAATATATTCTAAAGTCTTATAGCATTCCCCTCTGCCCTCGGACACACTGGCCTTGGCATATCAGGCACACTAAAACATGTACCTTGCCATGTTTTATTTTTGTCATAAAGCTGTCACTCAGCCAGCTGCATATTCCTGTCACCAAGTGGCGTTCCGTAACCCTCAGGAGAATGACACACGGATATATTTACATATCACCAGACCACACTACTGTTATCTCCAAAGTGACAGTAACAGAGATGATAGGCACTTGTAAAGATTAACTAGGTTACTTGTCCATTTCAGACAGGCCCATCTCGCCTGGTAAAGCAGTTTGTTTGTTATTCATATCTTATGCCCATATGAGTTTTGGCAAAATGTAAACTATTAAAATCATTTGAATATATTAGCATATATAAATTCAGCTCATTATTCTATGTAATTAAGGCAGATATCTTACAGATATTATGTCATAGATTAAGTTCATGAAATATTTGAGTAAAATCACCAATACCAATATTATTATCCTCAAATATTTATCTTATTTATAATTCTAATTTCTACAGTTGTATTTGCTATGACTTTTAAAAATCCACAACAAAAACATTCTCTATTGATCTATACCCTAAGATTCAGACTTTTATTGCATTATGATGATGACATATCATAAAGTCAAATGAAATAATCTGGATTTTTACTATTTTACTTTAACAGTTTTGTTTCTTTCATTGAAAATAGATCTTTCTGGTCCTGACTTCCTTGCTCATGTTCTCCCTCCCTCTCCTCCTCATTTGGACCTTGGGAGCTCAGTCTGGTGCTCTAATGTGGGTCTCTGTCTCTATCTCCATCCATCGCCATATGAAGTTTCTATGGTGATATGCAAGATATTCATCAGTATGGCTATAGGATAGGGCCATTTCAGGTTCCCTCTCCTCAGCTCCCCAAGGAACTAGATGGGGACATCTCCCTGGACCCACTTAGCCAATAGGACTGATCTATTGGGAGCTCATCAAGGCCAGCTGGACTGCGAATGAAAAAGCATGGAATAAAACCGGACTCTATGAACGTGGCAGACAATGAGGGATGATGAGAAGCCAATAACAATGGCACTGGGTTTTGATCCTACTGCATGTACTGGCTTTGAGGGAGCCTAGCCTGTTTGGATGCTCACCTTCCTGGACCTGGATGGAGAGGGGAGGACCTTGGACTTTCCACAGGTCACAGAACCCTGCCTGCTCTTAGGACTGGAGAGGAAGGGGGAGAAGAGAGGGGGGAGAGGGAGAGGAGTAGGGGGAGAGGGAAGGAAATGGGAGGCGGGGAGGAGGCAGAAATTTTTTCAATAAAAAAATATAAAAAAATTAAAAAAAAAGAAAATAGATCTTTCTCACATAATGTATTCTCACATACACTTTCCCTCTGCTCCTCCCAGTTCCTTACAACATGTCATATCTGGCTCCACTTGCTCTCTTTTTCTCAGAAGAAAGCAAACAGACTTCTAAGGGATGATAATAATAACAGCATATCAAAACAAGATACAATAAGTTATCATAAAATTATCACAACATATTTGGAAAAGACAAACACAATGAAAAGAGCCCAAAAGAAGGCAAAAGAACTAGAGATCCACTCACTCACACACTCAGGAATCCCATGAAAATATCATACTGAAAGCTATAATAAATACCAATCCTCTGTGAGGTTCCCTGAGCTCTGAGGGGAGAGATTGATCCAGACATCCCACTTAAGGCTGTGTGTTTCAAAGTCTCCCAATCTCTGCATAATGTCCCCATTGTGTCTCTGTATTTGTTCCTACTTGTGGGAGGACGAAAATTCTGTGATGATGACTGAACAATGTTCCAACCAATCTATGAGCACAGCAAAATGCTACTAGTGGCCATTTTTTCATTTTATTGCTTTTTTGATTTTGTATGTTGTTTATTGTTTGTTTTTAGTTTAGTTTTGTTTTTTGTTTGTTTGTTTAGAGCAATATTATTTGGTTTTACACTAGATTCCTTTGCTATCAAATCTGATTCTTGGTCACTTAAGCATGTCTGGTATAGGTTCTGTCTCATGGAGAGGCCCTTAAGCCAAGTCAGATATTGCAAGCTTTGTGCCACTATTGCCCTAGAATATCCTGCCGGCTGTACAGATATGCTAGATCACAGACGCTATTAATGGGCTTTTCCAGAGTACCACCCTACATCAGAGATGCTAGAACATACGGATCTCCTACATTCACTACATTTCATTTCTTTTAAGAAAAAATAATTGGTATGAAAGTTTTATATATTTGCCAGATAGTTACCAATTTTATCCTGTTTTACCTATGTTCATATCAAAAAACATACACTAAAAATTTAATATCAAATTTTTTGCATAGAGAATATTTAACTCCAGGTTTTCTCTTTAAATGTTTTGTTTTATAAAAGAAAAAATGTCGAATTCATTAGATCTGCCTTCTACATCATACTCACTTACGTTGTCCATAACATTTTTCTTACATCTCTTTCTCCTTTTCATATTTCTTTCCTTCCTCCTCTTTCTTTTCCTCTTTTTTCTTTGCACTTAGTCCACCTATGATTTCTAATATGTTCTATTTATGAAGTTTGTTTTTGCTGTTTTTATTGTCCATTATGTAATTCTACCTTGGAACTTATTTTCCAAAAATCATCTTGTTATCCCTATTAACTATATTTTTATTTTCCATACTAAACTTTAGATCTTAAATTATTTTTTATGTTTTAAGATATTTTATGGATAAATGCTCTTTTCATTTGATTTTAATGTAATTTAATTTAAATTACATGTATAAATAAAATTATATTTATATTGTATCTATACAAGTACTGAATGAAAATGTGTTCCATATTTTAAAAAAACAATTTACTGATGCTGAAATAGACAGGAGTAATGTATAAACAATAAGTATTGATTTCGTATGAATAAGTCAAAAGTCCTTTAAATTTTCTTTGAAAACTAGAGACAATAAAATATTTAGTCATGTTTTTCACACAAATTTGAAAACACATTCATACAGAAAGCAACCCTCAGAAATAACTGACATCCTAGGAACACTCACCAAATTTCATTCCTTTAAATGGTTACATTTCTTTACCAGAAATCTACTTTTATTTTCTTTTTAAAACTGTTCTACAAATTGCCATTTTATTTTCAGACTCCTTTCTTTTCACTATTTTTAACTTTGCTCATGTCTTTTGAGTCAAATGTTTTTTTTCACAACTGAAACTTCAATCTCTTTCTACATCTCCTCTTCTATCACTCTCTGTTTCTCTTTCTCTCTCTTTTCTCTCACACATACACTCACACATATCACACTCTGACATTTCTTTTGAATGTTGAAAGACCCCAGCCTAGCTGCTGTAATGCCATTTTGCAAAGCCTTCACACAAATAAATGTAAGTTCAAGGTAAAGTCAGTACTCCTAGGTGGTCAAACAGGATATCTGTGGTCAGATACCAGGCCTAGGAGGGGAACGAGCAGTTCTGGGAAAAACTACATGTAACCTAGATAGGGTCAAGTCTGTTATTATTATCAGACCTTCATGTCTCCAGGGAACTTGTTTCTAAATGAACCCATCGTCTCATTCGAACTGACCAATGAGATCCCTGTAACCATGCATTGCTTCTGTATGCCTGCTTTTGCTACCCTTTTCCTATAAAAAGACCTTCTCCCAGCCTGCAGGCGCGCAAAGTCCCAAGGACTTTGCCGCCCACAGGTACCTGTGCCCACCCAATAAACCTCTTGCTAATTGCAGCCAGTGGTGTCGACTGTTCCTTGGGTTAGGGGTCTCTTCCTGAGGGTCTTTCAATGTATTTTATTATTTGTGTGATTTGTTGAATTCTAAATTTAATGTCATAGTAATATATCCTAGATCAATCTGTCTTTTCTGGATATTCAATTTACGATATGGATAAAAATTTAAATAAAATATTTTTGTCACCTACTTGATAGCTTGTGTTTTAACTTTCATGGCTTTCCAGTCAATAACAATTTTCTACAAAAGTTGAACGTGAAGAATTTCTCTGTCATTCTCTTTTTTTCAGATGTCCTATATCTTTTTCTAAGTTTTTATTTCATAAAAATTAGCAATAAATGTATTTCAGTTAATATAGTCAATTATAATGCATATATGTTTTTAGTTTTTCAAAGACAGAGTATAACATTTTAGCTTAGAACTAAGACATGTCATTTAAACAAAATTTTGATGCCATTATCAAATTCATTAATAAACTATCTATCTACATTTATTGTTGCATGCATAAATGCTGTGATCAAACCAGGATGATTGTATATATACAAACTTACACAGGCAAGTGATTCCAAAGTTTAGGATACTAATGTCTCAGAATTTGGACAAGCATGATTAATGGCTTTTTAAATATTACTTTTCTGTATATTAATTTTGGAAAGTGTTTAGAGAAGGAAAACCATTTCTGTCATTCAAAATTACACTATAAGTTCTATTTCCAATACTCTATTACTTTCTCAGTGGTCAATATTTTCATAATCTCCAAGTTTTCAAATACCATTATGAAGAATATTTTTGTGAAGTGGTATCAAAGTGATAGAAGTGGTTTCTAAGAAAGCAAAGCCTGCAGTTAATTTGAGACTGTCACTGGTAATTGCGTTTTGTCATCTTGACTGCATTTTATTTGACTTCACACATTTTCTTTTGAATAGCAACTGTTATAAGGCATATGCATGTCCATAGTAATAACATATGTTACAGAATGGCTCACCAATGTGTCTTTAGGATTCAAGCAATCACAAGATGTCATAATCATTGTGAATTGTGACAACTTGAAAATTTTTATATAGATTAATTTATATAGTAGAGATCCAAATATATGGACTTATGTATTTTAGTTAACATATGATCTCTTCTTCTTTATGTAAATTTATACTTTGAGGAGAAATATTTTTAGAATATTATAAAATACAAAATTCTGTAATTGAAAGTCATGTTTTATTCACAAAATTTGGTGTATATAAATATTTTATTAATATTATAGTATTAATAGCAATATTTTAATCAAAAATAGAATTATTAGATAATGTTGGCAATTAGAAACTACATATAAACACATACAAATTACTGTAATGAACATGACTCATAATTTTCTCACTTTCATAAGAAAATATTCCATATGAAGACTCCCTAAATGAAAGAATGTATAATGCTGATAAAGTTTTAAAATATTTTTCTATTAATGCCACCCTAACAGCTTAATTTTGTGAAAGACATTCCACAAAAATAAAACAGTTAGCAATTTGAAATGAGAATTTTCAATCACTACACTCAAGATGTAAAATGATTGAAATTTGGTGTCATGGTTCCTTAGTGTAATATTTCTCTATAATAAAAGCTATATGGAAATCAATCTTATCCCATTGCTGAAAATACCATTTCTGGAAATACCAGGGAATTGCTTGTCAGCTATAGAGGAGCATCTTGTGTAATTTCATAAATGATTCAATTCAGGCATGGGTAAAAGACATTTATTTTATTCAGGGCTGAAAATTTGTCCTAAATGGTTTTCTGTAAAACAATTTTTGCTCAATCTTTATATATTTCTTAAAAATAAAATGAACTGCCAAAAAGATTATTCCTCCATAGTAATATAAAGACAGACAGTTACTATCCCATCTAAAGTTTCTGTTTATTTATTTGTATTTTACTTAATAGAAAATGTGAAAATGAAAAAGACTAAAATGTAATAAACATACATCATATATTTATTTTATAAATTACAATGATAGCAGTAAAAATCAATGAAAAATACAAATGGGAAAAACACTAGAATAATTTATAATGATAGCTACATTAATGGATATAATTTTAAGTCAATGAATATTTTCACATATGATGGAAAAGTAAGAATTTTTCCCAAACCCCTGTCATACACTATGTTTCACATTATGATTCATATCTTAGCATTCTTTACAAAGCTTCCTTGAGAATTATTTTCAACATTTTATATACAAGTACTGTATTCACATTGTTTCTACTATTCTCTCCTCCTTCTCTAATATTGTTCCTGTCCCCTTGACTCCCTGTTAAATTTATCTCCACTTATTCAGTTACAGTGGTTACATGTGTATATGTAAACACAAGAAAACCAGCACTCACCTACACTGTATATATAATCGGACTATTTAATATCTATCAATATGAACATATGTTTATGCATTAACATCTGAGCACTTGGGATAAGATAACATATCAGTGATCCTATTCCTGAAGAAAAATCATTCTCCCTTTCATGCAATTCTCAACAGTCTTTAGTTTATTACTGTAGCTATTTAGGAGGAAGGACCCTGTGAAAATTTTCTCAGCCACATTGACATGGTTACTACTGTTGTCTTTAGGCAGATTTTGTGCAGACAACCATACTGTTGAGATTTTATGGATACAGATGCTCTGTAGTAGCTGATATTTACTCTTCTTGTTCTACCTTTCTGAACTGTCTTCAATTTTCCCCAAATTTTAGCTACAGGGATTGCATCATTAGATTTATTGATTTGAGCTGAACAACCTATAATCACTTGTCTTATATATTTTGAGCTGTTATGTATGACAATATTCTTCTTTATTGAAAGACGAAGCTTATTTGTTGAAGGTTTTATCTGTGGTGATAAAATTAAAGATTAGAATACATTTAGAATTTTTTCTTTTATTCTTCTCTCATGCATTAATCCTGACCACATTTTCCTCTCCCTCCACTTCTCCCATTCCTCCTTTATCTCCCCTCTCTCCCAGATCTATTTCTCCTCTATTTCCCATCAAAAACAGAGATGTTGTCCCAGGAATACCCAATATGAGAAAAAGATACCAAGAATATGCAAAATAATCAGTAATAGGCCCCCACTCCAACTTTTGGCAGTTCTGCAAGAATATCAAGCTACATAATAATAAGGTATAAGCAGAAGACTTAGGTCAGAGCAATCCAGTCACTTTTTGTCACTTTAGTCTCTGTGAGTCCCTAGAAACACAGATTACTAAAATTCTTTGGGCAATGTTCTAGTGGTGTTCTTGACTGATAATTGGTTTACTCACCAATCTATGAGTAAATAATAATGTCATTAGGAATCATTTCATTGACTTTGTTGCTGTTATTGGTCTTCTTTTGTTCTATCCTGGAATTCTGAGCCATCCTGCCTGTTTCCTGGCCATTCAGGCAATATCAGGCATGGACTTGCTCTTATGGCATGAGCCTCAAGTTGTATCAGTCATGGACTGACCATTTCCACAAATTCTGCACCAATTTTAGCCCAGCCACATTGCAGGCAGGACATATTGTAAGCCATAGATTGTTTAGCTGAATTGATGTCTCTGTCCCACTGCTAAGAGCCTTGTTGCTTAGAAAAGATGATCAGTTCAAGCTCCATAGCCATCATTACTAGGATACTCAAGATTATTCTTGTAGAATATCTATTTTTTTGCTAAAGAAGCAAGAAACACACAAAAGAATGAAATAAAGCCTCTTCAACAAATGGTGCTTGTTTAACTGGATATATGTCAGCATATAAAAGAATACAAACATATCCATCTATATCAACCTGTACAGGGCTGGAGAGATGGCTCAGCCGTTAAAGGCTAGGCTCACAATCAACCTGTACAAAACTCAATTCTAAGTGGAACAAAAACTTCAGCATAAAGCCAGATGTACTGAACCTATTAGAAGATTAACTGGGAAATGGACATGAATAAATTGTAACCGAAGACAACTTCCTGAAGAGAACACCAATAGTGCAGGTGTTAAGAAAAACAATCAATAAATCAGACCTCATGAAACTTAAAAGTATCAGTATAGCATAGGGCACAGTCAACAAGGCAAAACAGCAGCCTATAGCAAAATAATCTTCACCAACTCCACATAGTCAGAGAAATATCCAGAGAACTATAATCTAAAATAAGTAAAGAACTCAATAAACTAGACATCAACAAATCAAATAATTCAACAAAAAATTGAGTACAGATTAAAAAAAAGAATTTTCAACAGAGGAATCTCAAATGAGTAAGAAACATATAAAGAAGGGTTCAACATCCTTAGACATCAGGGAAATGCAAACCAAAACTACTTTGAGTTTCCATTATATAGCTGTCAGAATGGTAAGATCCATAACAAAAATAACTGAGCGAGGGGAATAATTCTCAATTGCTGATGTAAGTGCAAAATTGCACAGCAGCTGTGGAACAATGGTCTGTTCACTTTCACTTGTATTTTAATAAAATGCTGATTGGCCAGTAGCCAGGCAGGAAGTATAAGCAGGGCAATCAGGCAGGATGTAGAGGTGAGACATTGAGAACAGGAGGATTCTGGGAAAAGGAAAGGCTCAGTTTGCAGTTCTCACCCAGCCACAGAAGAAACAAGATGAAAATGCTTCTCTGATAATAGGTACCAAGCCATGTGGCTAACACAGACAAGAATTATGGGCTAATTTAGGATGTAAGAAAGTGTTAATAAGAAGCCTGAGCTAATAGGCAAACCAGTATGTAATTAATGTAGGCCTGTGTGTTTTTCTTTGGGACTGAATGGCTGTGGAATGTGGTGTGGCAGAAACTTCTATCAAAAAACCTAGTTGTTCCCTCAGCCAATGATTGGATATAGAAACTGTGGTACATTACATCATAAAGTATTATTTAGTTCTTTTAAAATGAATTAATGAATGAATTAATGTATGTATGAACAAATAAATAAATAGATAAAAAATAAATAGATGTAAATAAATAAATAAATAAATTCTGAAGTTTCTGGCAAATAGATGAAAATTGAAAAGATCATCCTGAGTGATATAACACAGACCCCGATGACAAAAAGTATTCACTTATAAATAATCATGCTATGATCTATAGACACAGAGAAGCTAAGTAAAAAGAAGGAAAGGCTCAAAAATCATATGCATTAAACTCACTGGAAAAGGAGAAATTGAATAGATTTTCCATGTTGAGTGTAGAATGTGGAAATTGGAAAAGGGGGGATCAGGCTGGGTAGGAGGAGGTGAGATGTGTAGAGGGTGAGAGTACACTTTAGGACTCAGCTAGAAAAGGTGGACATTTTGGGTGTCATGTAGAAACCTAGTACAGTAGAAACTCCCTGGAATCTACAAGAATAGTCCCTGAGAAGTTTCCTAAAATTTTTCTTAGTTTAGAAACTCTCAGTGGGAATTTCTTCTATAGGATCAATGACCTCTCGGACTACAGCTGAGTTTATAGTACTAAACATAAAAGCCCTCTGATTGTGTATGCTTTTTCCATTTAGACCACTGTTGATTATTCCCAAGAGGGCCATCATTGCACTATTGAGGACATCTTAGCAGGTTTGTTATTCATCCAGTTCCTAGGTTTTAGAGCCGGGTTGGACCATAGAATATGTATCTTCATTAGCACCTTGCAGAGAATAGGAGCTACTTTGTAAACAAGAAGCATCCAAGTCACTTGCTGCTTGATTCTTTCATGTCCTGTGTTCATATAGTATAGTGTCTTCTGCAATAGAGTCTTAACTTCAAGCTCTGGAACCCTCTGAAAAAAACATAAAGAGATTTTTCTCATAGATGGCACTAATGTGGATTCTTTGTTAGTATATGATTTTTAGTGAAGCATTTACCTTTTGTTCTGTTACACAAATATACGCTATATACACATATAAATTTAACTTGTGTCATTTTAAGTAAACAAAACATATCAGGTTTTCCCATGGATCTTTAAATGATTTTAGAGGTGTTTGTCTCTCCTTCCTCACTTAATGTGGGGTTTTCCTCTGTATGCTGTGATTACCAGTAATGAATAAAGAAACTTCTTTGGAACTATAGCAGAGCTATAGGGGAACAGAGCTAGGTGGGAAAAACTAAATGGAATGCTCAGAGAAAGGAGGAGAAATAAGACAGAGAGAAGCCATGTAGCCCAGCTGGAGTCAGACAGAACTTTAACCTGTAAGTCACAGCCTCATGGTGATACACAGATGACTAGAAATGTGTTAAATTCAAATGTAAGAACTAGCCAATAAGAAGTTAGAGCTAAAAGGCTAGGCAGTGATTTAATTAATACAGTTTCTGTGTGATTATTCTGGGGCTGAGCAACCAGGAGAAAACTAGCAGCTTCATTACTACAAATTGGCACCCACGTGGCCAACTAAATCCACTTAAAAACCTGAAAGAGCTTGAAAAGGAATTCTAGACACAGAAATAAAGAATTAACACAGCTTCTTTCTGTTTGATGGTGGTGTGTCACAGGTCCTGACTTATGAGAGGTTTTCCTGACTCAGCAGTACCAGAAATAAAGCCATGCCATTTTGAAATGCTGGCTTTCTGGGTCATACTGCTGGTATGAATGCTTACTCTTTCTGGAGGTCCAGCTTTAGAGCACTTGAATGGAGTTGTGGGCCCAGGTGTTTGTATGCCTGATTGGGAAAGTAGCTGAGACCATGCCCACAGCTCAGTGCCCCACACCTGGGCAGGTGGTGAGGTCAGGACTGCTAGGAGTGTGCAGGCAGGAGAGTATGGCAGATTCCCACTGCAATACACAGAGATATTTCCAGGCCACACAATGCTCTACATAGCATATCTAGCTATCACTCAGATGAAAATGGTTTGTGTGTTTCATGCTCATTCTCAGAGTGAAAGTGCTGTGTATGGCTCCTATCTGGCAGTCCCAGAGCTGACTATAATGGTACCTCCACCATTTTGAAACCAGTGAGTGGCAAAGCCAGAACCTAGAGGTGCTGCAACCAAGCTGCTGACAATTTTAAAAGATTTTCAAGACAGAAAAGAATTTCAGATACATGATAGGACAGATTTGGGTCACAGTGTTGGATAAATGTATGTAGGCTTAGGAGAGACAAGAAAAAGAATACAGAGAGTTATAAAAAGAAGTAAATGTTTTGTTTGTTTGATTTTTGAGACAGGGTTTCTCTGTAGCTTTTGGTGCCTGTCCTGATACTAGCTCTTGTAGCCTAGGCTGGCCTCAAACTCACAGAGATCTACCTGCCTCTGCCTCACAAGTACTGAGATTAAAGGCATGTACCACCATCACCAGGAAAAAAAAACTACCAAGTCTTTAAAGAGACAGGGTATAGACAGTCATAGATTGAAGAAGTTAAGGTAATAAAATATATATTAACATTTTAGAAACTGTAGGAGAGTAAAAATAAGCCATGTAAAGATGGAAAATTCACAGTCGGAATTATGTATATTAATATGTTATCTTTGAATTTTTTGATTGCAGTTAGACAATTGATTCTGGGGACTGCTAAGCTAAGACAACATATATATATCAAAGGTAATTTGTATTCAAAATTTGAGTCTAATGATATGTTGCTTTGGAAAAGAGGTTCTTCTTTTGTTTCAAAAGAGGATGAGAACCTAAGAAATCCTTCCAGACTATGTGGCTTGATGAACCAAGACCTCCTGAAAGGTCACCTTGAACACCCCTCAAAAAATTACTTTGCCCAACTGCTGACTGAGATAAACCTAGCACACATGAAAGACCATACACCATGAAAAACCTGATTAACAGTTCCCCCAAATAGCAAGAAGCAGTTTAGACAGAACTACATCCATATTCACAAATATTGTTTATAAATATTTGTTTACATTTAAAGGGGATATGCTATAGAGGTTTACATTGGTTTGGATCTTGGTTTATTGATACCAATTTAAGTTCAATCTAGTTATACAGTATATATAATATATATATATATATATATATATATAATTTCTGTTCTTGATTAAGGTATTGTGTTTGTACAGCTTAAGTAAAAATATAATATATGTTATTTTACTATGTTAAAGTTAAAATCTCAATTTTTATTTAAACAGATGTCAGATTTCCCTCTGTATGCTGTGATTACCATTAATGAATAAACTGCTTTGGACCTATAGCTGGGCAGAAATTAGCTAAGCAGGGAAACTAAGCTGAATGCTGGGAGAAAGAAGGGAGGAGTCAGAGAGAAGCCATGTTGCTCTGTAGGATACAGACACAGAAACTTTACCCAGTATGCCACTGCCATGAGGCAATACTCAAATTAATGAAGATGGGTTAAATTAAGATGTAAAAGTTATCCAATAAGAAGCTAGAGTGAATAAGCCAAGCCGTGATTTAATTAATACAGTTTCTGTGGGATTATTTCAGTTCTGAGCAGCCAGGAACCAACAAGATGTCTCCCTACTACACTCATCCCTTTGTATGACCCTCCCTCCATCTTCCTAAGTTAATGTTCCCACTTTGCTTTTCCTATTTCTGTTTTCATTGCATCTGTGTCCTACTATCTGCATCCTCAGAACTCTTATTGAATTTTCCCTTCATGATCTCTTACTGCATTCTTGGATTCTGAAGTTATTTTAGGTTAGTAACCCACATGTTATGACACAAAACTGGGAACCATAAGAGGGCAGTGGAGAAAAAATTGACATCAATGATCTTGGATTTCATTTACTCCATTTAGTATATTTTTCTGGATATAATTTTATCAACTAGTCTGTATTTTTAAGTTATATGCATTATATATCTTACAGTGACTGTCGCAGTGATGAATCATCATCATGAAAATCAACTGACCGAGGGAAATGTTTATTTGGCTTACATTCATAATCCAGTGAGGAAAATCAAGGCAGAAACTCAAACAGTATAAGAACCTGGAGGCATGAGCTTATGCAAAGGCTATGGAGCATTACTGATTACTGTCTTCCTATTCTGAACTTGTTCTTTCTGCTTTCTTAAAAAACTCAGAAAAACCAGCTCAGTGTCATGCATCCACAGTGAGCTTTTCCCTCACTCATCAATCCCTCATTAGGAAAGTGTCCCACAGGCTTACTACAACCCTATTTTATAAAAACATGAAACATTTTATCCTCCCCAATGACTCTAGTGTCAAGTTGACATAAAAATAACCACCATTTATCCTTAAATTTTCTATTTAACTAAATTATATACATTTTATCTTATTAACTTTCAATTTCTAAGAAGATGCTGCTTTCTATTAGAATTTATGTTATTTATGGAAATAAATAAATTTATGTTATTATGTTATTTATGGAAATAACCTTCCCTATGACACATTATTTAATAATTATAATAGTATAAAATAGATAATTTACATAATTTAAAATATATGCTGTAAAATAGTGAATGAAAGATATTGAGGTCATGACATATTTTCTACTCATATTTTCTAACTTTTTGATAAGGTAGTCCTTGTATTTTAAAGGAAATGTTATGAGCTGCACAGGACAGGTATCCTACTGTTTCTGGGACTTTGGTCTTTTGTGAATTAATGTAAAATGTCTTTAACTATTTTCTTTGCTATCAAAGAAGATGTTTTAGAAACACCATATGATCCAAACAATGTATTTATTAAATTAAAACAAAACTATCATGAATAATAACAAGTGTTAAAGTAGTACAATGCAAAGATAGCTGGAATTTTGGTTTGTAGATTAAAAACATATGGGGTCATGCCTGCATAAGTAGTAAAATGATGCAAGATTAAATGAAGTAAAGGTCATATAGAAAGTTCTACACTTTATGCCTTAGTCATTTATCTCATATATGCAATGAAGATATTATCTCAGTTGAGAAAGATTTCACATTCTCCTGGAATAGCAGAAAACTCTCCCTCTTACTTACTCTCTCTCTCTCTCTCTCTCTCTCTCTCTCTCTCTCTCTCTCTCTCTCTCTGTGTGTGTGTGTGTGTGTGTGTGTGTGTGTGTGTGGTTGTGTGGTGGGGGTGTATGTGTTCCTTCCCAAGAGTGTATTGAACACAAATAGATATTTTAATCTTAAACTATTTCCAAATAACACCTATTAACATGTGGCAAGATCTCTTCTGTTTTAGTCTCGATTTTCTGACTGGGTCTCACTGTAGGGCTCAAACAGTGCTCGAATTCCTGGGAAACTTCTTGTGTCAGCCCAGTGCTGCTATTAGAAGTGGAAATCATTATGCTGCTGTGTCACTGATGTCTACATCAGAGTATTTCTGTTTTTGCCATGCTCTCTCTTGAGACACATTGGTTATTATTTTTTCTAACCCCCATGTGTCCCTGCTTATAATTATTGCTTTTCCATTTGTCTATTTTTATTTTATGAATGTCTTATTAACTTATCAAAAATGTGTAAACCACTCAGATTTGTTTAATGTTGGATGAAAGTAAGGCTGAAAAATATTGTTTAGATATTGTACTAACTACTTCCTTGCATCTGTATAGCAGCAGCCTTAATTCAGTAAGTCTGCAATCAAGTAAGACTGATACTCTCTGACAGGACTACAAGAACATTTGCAGGAAAGATTGACTGAGGACAGATTCAGAGCAGTGGTTCTTCCTCCTGTAGGCCCTGACCTGAGAGCTAAGACAAGAGCATTGCTATTTACATGATTACCTTCACTGCATGCTGGTGCTGTTTTCTCAGGCATGCCATTTACATGATTATCTTCACTGCATGCTGGTGCTGTGTTTCTCAGGCATGTTTCACTAACATCAGTCTTCAGACTCTTCTACCTTTCAACATGAACCGAAGATAAAAGACCCCTCCAGAACTTTCCATTCCTTCAACACCAATAGGGACTACTAACTCATCCATTTTCATGGTGAACAGTTCCCAGGTAGTTAGTCTCAAACATTAAAAATATGTACCAAGTATCTTTATTTTATTATCTGCCTGTTTAAATTGCATTTTATTATTTTTTAAATTCAAAAACTGTTTTATCGTCAATGAATATTCTAGTCTAAATTTTATATTAAAAAAAAGAATTCATTTTGGGGAGACACATTTCCATGTCTACAGATTTATGTTTTATGTAATGTGAATATACACCTGTGGGAAAAGTCTATGTGTTTCTCTGTATTAATAGTCATGAATCTAAGATCTTTATTGTTTCTTTTCATGTTGGGAAGTATAATTTAAATTTTTCTTTCTATTAAATTATAAAACTATTGTAAAAAGTTGGAAAATTCTTTCATAAACCATTGAATAATATGACTTTAATTTCATCATATTAATTTCATAAATATGGAAATAATGGTTTAACCTTTTTAAACTTATATTGCTACAAAATAAATGCACTTCTTTAAATTATTAGAGTATATGCAAATTATAATTTTAACTTCAGAGTGCAGCTATTTTGGAAAAATTTAACACTATTCTCTAATTTTTATTTGCATTATGACAATATATAATGCTTAAGATATAAAAGAAAGTTTGTTTTTACTCTAACTTACATGGCAAACAATTATAAGTACAATATTCATATTTTGTTGAATTTCTGGATGTTTATTTTTCTATTTTCTCTTCCTGTTTACATTATGAATTACTTCACTGAATACTGGAATTTCACAGACCTTTATTCACCTTATTTATCAGATGTGTAGAGACAGATAACCAACCTTAATTTTCTTATAAAAAAAAACAGTGCTTCAGAAAGAATATCCAAAATGCAAAGATAGGGAAGGATTTTCTAGACTTTCTCCCATGCATAGCTGGGATTGATTGCATTCCTAATTGGACAACTTTACAGTTTTGTAGTGAAACATGTCATCACAGAAATGTTTGAATGATAATGATAGAAATATCTTCATTGTTCTTAAAAAAATATTTGATGTTAACTAGATTTAGTCAAAGCCCTTAGAGTTTATCCTAATGCAAATTTATTAAATCATCCTTGACTAATTAGTCACTTTAGTATAACTAGTATAAATTGTTTTTATTATCTTAGTTAATAAGTAAAATTGCTTTGAACATTCTGACCATTTAATGTTTTGCTGTAAATTCTAAAAATATAAGGAAATTACTCTCAACTGAAAAAAAAATATTCTTCATGAACAGGTGTTGTGAAATAATTCTTTAAAGACTACAACTCTGTTGACGTATAATCTATGGGTATTTAATTGATACTACAAATGAAAAACAATTGGGATCCAATAACTCATGCCATTTCTGTGAGATTGAACACTTTTTGACAATTCATGTCGCCGTATGTGTGTGTGTTTTGAGATTTTGCATTGGGATTTTTATACCTGACTTAGATCTTTAGGTTTTTCTTTTTCCTGTTTCAAAATCACCTTTATTCTTTCAGAAGTATTTGATATGACTTAATATGCTGAATTAGAGTTTATATGATATTTTTCTTCATTGTACTTTATTTAAATATTATGAAATAGTTATAATTACTATTATTAACTTGATTTAGAAAATCCAAGTTTTCTATTTTTTGAAGGTTCTTTTTTGATTGTTTTTTATTCATTTATCTTTTTTCATAAGAGTGTTTTTCCACAAGTGTGTCTGTATACCACATGTGTTTCTGGTGCCAGTGGAGGGCATAAAACATTAAAGTCCATGAAAATGGAATTATAAATGGTTTAAACACAGTATGTAGTTGTTTGGAATTGAACCCAGATTTATAGATGAGTAATGCTCTTAACCATTAAGACCTTTTCTGCAATGTCTTAAAAAATCAGTTCATTTTAAATTTTTTCTTGAGGACGTTATTTCCCTAAGAGAAAAATGCAAAAACTATATTTCTGCCTTTAAAAAAATGTAAAAAAAAAAGCACCTCACACCTCTTGGGTAGGCTTTTAAAAATCCTTTGGTTTTAATCTGTTGGTTGAGACTTAGCTCACTGCTTTTCTCTTAGACAATGATATCCATAACAATATCCATATTCAGCCATACCCCGAGGCTTCCTGAGTTTTTTTTCCCGAAAGATTGATTTCTTTAACATTTGAAAATCACTAAATTATATTCCATTTTTTCTACGCACATCATATTTGTAGAAAAAGAAACCATTATATTCAAAGAAATAACCATAATCCACAATTTCTGAGAACTATTAATGATAATTATCAACAGATATTACATATTTAGAAGATATGGAAAGATTCTAAAATATTCAGAAGCAGTGAAGATTATTTTTGTATTTCTTAATACAAAATGTTCGTTTATCATAGTTTCTGACATGTTAACTAACACATAGAAATTTAAATAAAAGCACATACCTAGATAAAATGACATCGAACCTATCCATGATTTTGGTGTAAGCAGATTAGTATCTCCTACTTCAGTTTATCATGTAAACACTTACAAAGTATAAAGAAAGCTACATTGTCACTGGCCATTTAATCGTACCAAATATAACCTTATGAGTTACTAAATATTAGTTGAGAAAATCATTATTTTTTAGTTTCCTGATCTTTAGGGTAATATGGTTCATTGCCATTTAAGATTCTCTTTATTAATTTTCTTAGAAGAACCTTAGTGATATATCTACTCAATCCCAGCATAGTGACAAACAGTGGAATCAAAGAAATGAATGTGTTTATGTATGTGTGAGACATGTTAGACAACTCTAACCCCACCACATTCGTGATAAGTTATACAAGGTTTTTAATGTACCTTTCCAAGAGAAAAATGGCCAAACATATATGGTGCCCTTTAAAGCATACTCGTAGGTTAAGGTTCAAGATACATAGGTCTGCCACCGAGTTTCACCAAACTTAAAGGAAGAATGTTAACTTTCAGCTCTAATATAAGAACCTTTGATACAAATCAGACATGATTGAAAATGGCCATCTTGAATTGTTGTTCTGTACATTGTGAATTTTTTGACTAATGAAAAATAAGGTATTTATTAAGACAAATTTTATCACAAAAGACATTAATTAAAATTAAGGTAAATAATCATATGCAAACTAATACATATAAGTTTACTATTTCTTATATTAAAACTACAAGTTATCTTAATGTATTCAATATGTTACAATTGATTTAAATGAGCATTTAAAGCATGTAAATCATTTGACTGAAATGAAAATGGCATAGGAATGTATATATAATTTAAACTGTGTACTGGGGTGTTAAATGTGTTTTTCTCAGAATACTTTTATGGAACATTTATATGACCATCTTAAATTTGATCCACAAAAGTCTAAAAATCAGCTTTTTATATAAAATTAATTAGTGTAAAGTGAAGTTTTTAATTTGAGAAGCTTTAAATTTTCTAGCAATAATTTAATATTTGTTTCCAAATCTGTTACATAATTTATAAGGTCTCTACTTTAGATTTAGTCTTTTTGAGTATCTAAACCCTTATCCCTCTGTATTGTCATAATCTTCCTCATTGGACTGTCAGTCGGGTCAAAGGGCAACCTTTCCCTATCAAAATTTATAATATTGACAAGGTGCCAGTTAAGGAAAATTAATGGCACTGATTCACTAGGTTAAACTAGAAATATTTTTTAGTGTTCTATTGCTGTGAACAGTACAATGACCAACGAAAGTTATAAAAAGACACATTTAATTAAAGGTTTGTTTATACTTTCAGGTTAATCCATTATCATTACAGGGAAGGGAGCATGTTAGCTGGCAGGCTTGCATAGTGCGGAAGCAGTAGTTGAGAACACAAAAGGTTCAACAAATTTCAGTCACAGAGAGAGAGAGAGAGAGAGAGAGAGAGAGAGAGAGAGAGAGAGAGAGAGAGAGAGAGAGAGAGAGACTGAGTCTGGTGTGGGATTTTAAAACCTCAAATCCCATCACCTAGTAATACAGCTCCTCCAACAGTGCCACGCCTTTTATGCATCAAAAACAGTGATTCAGCACAAGTGAGATCTTGGTGGATGAGAGCTAGAGGTCTCATGGTTGAAGGGAGACAAACATGCTATGCAGTCAAAGCTTGAGCAAAGTTTATTAACAGAGAAGTAAAGAAGCACGGAGGGGAGAACAGGGAGAGGCAGAGACTTGCTTGCCTCTTGGGAACAGCTGGAAGAGAGAAGGAATGAGCAGAGCTAGTCTCTTAAAAGGACCATTTGTTCCTGCCTACAGACTACGTGATGTAGCAACTATAGGACCCTAGGCTAGGCAGGGTACTTCCTGGTGCATTCTGCCAGGTGACAGGGGCCAGTCAGCATAATGCCTGAATCCTAAAAGCTCCACTAACTAGAAACCAAATATTCAAATAAATGAACCTAGCAGAACCATTCTTAATCAAACTACCAAAATACTCTTTGTGGTTTTAAATTCTGAACAAAATCTTAGCAAATTTTATTACTTATTCATTTGTGAATACCCATTGAATGCCTAATAAAGATCAGATTTTAAATCTGGTGTTGAGGATCAGGTATAATAGGAAAATGACTTTAATGATGTCTATATTTAAATGTTGAAAGCACAGAATAGTAAGACATTAAACAAAACAAATTTTAACACCAAGGATTACAATACTTATTTTAAAATTTTATTTTTTTATGTTAGGTATAAGAATACTTTCCTTCATGTATACCATGGGACATACTTGATGGACTTAGAATCCAAAACATCACTGGGCAGTGGTGGCTCCTTTTTTTCTTTTTTCTTTTTCTTTTTTGTGTGGATTTTTCTAGACAGGTTTTCTCCGTAGCTTTTGGTTCCTATCCTGGAACTAGCTCTTGTAGACCAGGCTGGACTCGAACTCACAGAGATCCACCCTGCCTCTGCCTCCCGAGTGCTGGGATTAAAGGCGTGCACCACCACCGCCCGGCACAAGATAGTCTATCAATGACTTAGTTTAGCTGGGACATGGAGTAAATGTGGGCTAATGTATCTGAGGAAGAAGGTGGGGAAAGGCAGGTAGTTCATTCAGGATACTGCACTGAGGGATGTGAGGGAAGATAAATAGTTGATTCTACACAATGGAACAATTTTTTTTTGTCTTATCATTTGAACCAATCACACACACTTGTCAATGGAGGGTAGACTGTAAAAGGACAAGACAGGAAATAAAAAAGTCAGTAAAGTTAACCATGTAAAAGTCTCATTATAGAGCTCTAGTGATAGATCCTTTGAATGATCATGGGAGAAGTGAAGGTGTCAAGAAGCAGTCTTATTTAAAAACTTGTATATCTTGATGATTAAGTCAGTATAATTTGTTGACAGAGCATGATTCAATGGGCAGGTTAGAAGAGGATTTGGGAAAAGAAATAATGAATTCAAATAAATTTTTTAGTACTATCTGAGGAAAATAAAATCATATTAGTATCATATCATTCTATTTTAGTATTCTTAGCACTGTTAATATGTACTTTTAAAATTTCACATTAATTTCAAGTAAAAGCAAATATGAACTAAAAATGTGTAAAATGAAGAACTAGCCAAGAAAACCTACAGGAAATGAGATGAATCTCCTAAATCTACTAACAAAGCATTTGCTATAGAAGAAAAATAATAAACCCACTGATTAATTTTACATTTTCTACTGATCATGCAAACTAGACCCTTTAAATTAAAAACACTAGCTGAGACAGGTGCCTGAAGCATGACCAAGTGAAAATACCAGCAAACAGTGACACAACTGTGCCACAAAAGGAACAGCTCTAGGAAGAAGCAGAGTGGAGAGAGACTGCATTATAGTATCAGTTGCTCCTGTGCATTCTAAACCTTATCATAGCACATCAGATTGAATAAAAATCAAATCAAACCACCCTTATCCTTACCTTTGTGGTAAGGTATTGCTAAATCTAGAAGTAAAATTTCTTTAAACATTTATGATTCCACACTTCTAGAGGCCTAAAAATATTTTTAATTACCAGGAAAAAAACAGCTTAAATTTGTCACTAGCACCTGAAATTTGACATCAGTAAACCTTGTCTGTGTCTTTCTGAGGGCTTCTCAATAGAGACTCATTGATCTCTGTTTATAGTTACTATGGTGGAGTATATTATCTGAGACTATTAAATATTTTGTAAATTTATAGTTCTGCAGTCTTTATTGAATGCCTCTGTCAATACAGAATAAGCTGCTCAAGCTCAGGTTACTTGACAATTTCTGTGTTTCCAACAATGCAGTCATATGAATACTTACAATCTTGAGAATGTATTTGTGACAGCCAGGGGAGTCCTGATGGGAGACCACACAGAGACAGCTGACCTAAGCTTACAGGAGCTCATGGATGCTGGACCAGCAGTGGAGAAGACTGCATGGAACCAACCTAGTCTCTTTGCATGTGTGTGACAATGTATAGCTTGGTCTCTTAGCAAGGTTTCTAACATTGAGAGAAGGACCCCTCCCAGGTGTTCAGCTGAATTTTGATATCTCATTTCTCATGCTGGATTATCTCATGCCATCTGTATGTAAGACGAAGAGCTTGGTTCTTCCTCAACTTCATGTGCCATGCTTTGTTTAAGCCCATGGAAGCCTGTCACTTTCTGAATGGAGATGGAGGAGGAGTATATAAGGAGGGGGTAGATGGGAAAGGGGAAGAGATAGGAGGAGAAGAGGGAGAAGAAACTGGTTGGTCTGTAAAACAAATGAGAAAATGTTATTTTAAAAAAGAATGGATTTGTATTTGGGGAAGGAATGTTGGAGATCTTTGTGATCAGTTAAAGATGGGTGAGAAAGGAAAGAGAGACCCAGCATAAATTCTGCTACAGAGCTACGGATAAGACTAAGTAATTGAGTGGTGGTGCACTCCTTTAATTCCAGCACTGGAGAGGCAGAGACAGGTGAATCTCTGTGAGTTTGAGGCCAGTCTGGTCTACAATGGCTAGTTCCAGGACATGCTCCAAAGCTACAGAGAAATCCTGTTTTGAAAGATGAAAAAAAAAAAAAAAAAAAGGACCAGGAGATTGAACATGTACATTTTAGGGAAGGAGAATGAAGATTAGAATTATTAAATAATAGAACAAAGATATCAGAGAAATTGGAGAAAGAAACACAGAATAACAACAGGGAGGTATTCAGAGAATACTGAATTCTTAATTTGCCCATACCTGACTTCCATATGATTTTATATTCCAATACAAAAGGGGAAAGAGGCAAAAGACTACTCTAACATGACACAAAGTACAACTAGAAGAGCGACTTGCTTCAATACTTGAAACATCAAGCCATTATTTCCTGAGTAAGGTATTTGATATTAGACAGTAAAAATACTGTCTAAACCAAGTATTCTCTAGGCAGCCACTCCAAATGTCACACCTCCTATTTTAAAAAAAGGACTTCTTAGTTATTGTTACTATTACAATTATTTTTCTATTTATATTCACGAATAAGTGACAAGTTATTTTTATATGTGATATATAATGGGTATATTTGAGCATGTGTAATGATTATTATACTCAGCTAATTAACATATCTATCTCATAATTAATACTGCACATGAGCATGAAGGCTGAAAATCTGTACTATCAAATTTCAAGTAAACAACAGTATTATTAGATATTCTTCATGGTGACAACTATATACAGGATTTTTGCCATTGTTCATTCCATTATTAAATTTTGTCGCAATTTTACCACTGTCAGGGCTTTCCTCCACTTCTCTAGCCTCTCTGTCTTCTGTCATACAACATTCTACCGTCTTCTATATGGAATTTACTTATGTTTCGCATATTTGTATGAGAGAAATCATGTGGCATTTGTGCTTTCTTCTGACTTATTTTATTGAGGAATAAGGTCATAAAGGTCATATTTGAATGAACTATTATTATAGACATATTTGACAACAAAATGTTATGTAAATAGGCTTATAAATTTATTTAAATGTCAAAGGTCTTAAACAGGCTCTAGTATTAGAACACGTGGTCTTAGGTAATGAAACTCTTTTTGGACATTGTAGAATCTTTGAGGGATAGGATCCACCTGGTAGATATATGACAGAAGAGTTGGTGCTGAAGAATTGTGGGCTGGCTCTGACTGTCATGCAAGCTCCCCATACCCTTGTCAGAGTCTTGTAACTGTTAGTTGACACATATTCCTTCTAATCCAGCCAGAACACCTGTCATGACTTCTACATCATGATAAACAAAACCATTTAACTATGAACAAAATTAAACCCTTCATTTCTTAATTTACTTTTGTGAGATTTTCTATCATGAAAAATACTTAATATCTTCATCTGATATGTATAATTAATAAATGTTACATCCTATATGACTTTGTAATGTTTATATGTTCTAAAGAATAATACAATTTAAAGGCAAAAATATGAGTTTAAAATAAAATAAAATATGATATATTAAGAATGGCAAAATGATTTAATCTCCATTTGTTAGCTTCTACTCGGTATAAATAGCACTTTAAGGAATCTGAAGGCAAACTTTGAATTACAAAGATGTTGTACTGTGACTTGTAGAAGGAAGGTTCACTTGTTTGTCCTGCTGCCCAGTTCCCAGTCACCCTGCTAGCTTAGCCCCAAAATAACCACACAGAAACTGTATCCATTAAATCACTGCTTGGTTCATTAGCTCTAGCATCCTATTGGCTAACTCTTACATTAATTTAACCCATTCCTACTAATTTACGTATCACCATGTGGCAGTGGCTTACAGGCATGTCTGTAAGATTCAGCATGTCTGATTCTGGTGGCTCCATGATATCTTTCTCCTCTTCTTCTTCCTAGAAATCCATTTAGTTTTCCCCACCTAGCCTGTTCCCCTGTAGCTCTGCTGTAGGCCCAAAGCAGTTCCTTTATTAACCAACCAAAATAACACATAGACAGAAGGACCTCCTACACCAGCGACTTACTAGTAACTGATTAGCAATTATCTTTCAAATTAATTGAACATTGTTTACCACCCATAGTTACCATTTTGTATGTAGAATATGTATATTCTGTCTCATTGCTTAAAAAATATGTTATAAATAACAGTGTTAACTATTAACTATGGGACTCATGGTATAAGCTGGGTCTCTTTTACTCCTTTTATCATTAAGATAAGTTCTCTTTGGCCATCAGGTGGCTGTTTTCACACACCTTTAATCCCAGTACAAGGGAGGCAGAGGCAGGTGAATGTCTGAGAGTTCAAGGTCAGCTCAGTCAACAAGAACTCATTTCAGGACAGGGTCCAAAGCTGCAAAGAAACTCTTTCTCAAAAAAGATATGTTGTCTTTAACCATCATCTCACTATTTTCCACACTCGCTTTCATCTCCTGACATTTTCTATCCTATTTCATTCCCCAGACTAGAGCAGGAACAGACATGATGTATAAATGTGCAAACATCTTTTGTCCTCTATTTTCATTGTGATAGATTATAAATGAATGCCAAAATCTTTATTCTATTATAACTGCTTGGATAATTGTAGGAAATAAACTTTTTTTTACACAATTTGTTAAGTATATATTCCACAGGTATGTAATTAAACAGATTTTATTTCCTTTGATCATTCTGTGTTATAAAATTATATTTTGTTGTTTTATTCAGTCATGTTATACTTACAGAAATAAAAATATTTATATATAAAATATCAAACATATATCATCAATAAGAATTATCGATTTTTTTGTCCTTATACTATTAATACATATTCTTTCTATATTTTTCCCCAAATTCAGTCACATTTCCTGACAAGAACCTGCATATTTTCTTGTGGAAAAATAAAGTGTTAGCATTAAGTATCAGGGAGGTTTACTTTCAAGAAAGAAAATTAAGTATTCTAGTAGAAACCCAAAGTACAAGAGAAGACCTGGGAGACACCTCTCTACAGTGCTAAGAAATCCCCAGCAACATTGCCCACCTTCTGTGTTTAATGGCAGTGAAAAACAGTTTCTCTATCAATACAGCTTCTGTTGTTTAGAATAATGAAAAATTTACAAAAATGTCTATAACTTGGAAGGCAGTAAATATCATGTTTCTTATTTTGCTTTAGTGTTAATCACATATGTCTATTTTGTAGTATAACTGAAGCAAGCTTCACAGGTGGTTTATGAAGTAAACAATCTTTTCTTACATCCAGAATGAACTCCAGTAATCCTTAAATAATTATAACTCTATTAATGTCTTTCTTAACTATCATACAAGCAGGTAAATATAAAAGTAAAATGAAAGTATTAAAAAAATCAACACATAAAGACCACAGCATAGGTGCATAAATATAAAACATTATAAGTAATTAATTTTAAATATATCTCTGAGTTAATAGCTTTTTCAAAACACTTTCATGGCATGTAAGATTTTTAATATGGTTAATCAGATTCCAATATTATTAAAGTTAAAATAATTAGGTCTCACTACCAAAAACAGGTCATGTAAACACACTATGTCATTGTGAGTTGAGGCTTAAATATCTCACCAGAAAATGTGAAAATATGTGAAAGGCATGGTCTCATGCCTCTGATATTACTTATAGGTGACCCTAAATAACTTACATCTTCAATAGGTTTCTCTCTTGATAAGTTCAGTGTAGGATGGAAGATTTTAGGATGTGGAGCTTCCTTGGAGGAAGTACTAACGTGCGTTTTTTCCCTCTGGACATTTCTTCATTGCTTTCTCCTTCCTTAGGTGCTGTCACATAAGCTATTTCAAACATGACTGCCCTTTCTAAATTACCTCAGAGATCTTAGGTTGGAATTCTTATATCATAAAACAAAAAAAATAAAGATAATTCTTTAAATTGGTCTGATAAGAATTATTTTAATATTAGTAAGACTACAGCATGTACATATTATAAATCTCTCTTTTCCTGGATAGGCATTAGAATAGAAGCTATAGTCCATGACTTACTAAAGACTAAAAAATCAATATTATTTTATATAAAGTAACTTGTTAAAACACACAATCTCTTTGTCATTTTAAGTTTAGAAGAGTCTTACGTAAAGCTAACAGATAAAAACATATATTATTTATTTCTAAATAAAATTTGAAGTTATTTTAATAGCAAGTTATTTCCAGTTGTAATTATAGGAGTCATATATGGCTGCAGTACCCAAACCATTTTGTGTTCAATACCCATGTTCAACTCAGCTGCCACTTTTATAATTCATTCTAATTTCTTTTGTTGTATGTATTTTTATTGTGAAATAGAATACAATCTTGAAGTGTTTGGGGAAAAAACATATTGAGTGATATAGAATGAAGTGAAAAAAAACAAGCTGTGAGAGGAGAGTTCCAGAGTAAGAGGGAAGAGAAGAGAGATGGAGATGTAGGGATAAGAGAACAAAGAAAATAAACAGAATGTCCTTAATAATCTTTCTTAACCTTTATACTCTTTGTTGACTGACTTATTTGTTTAGCCAACTGGACACACACTAGAGTCACATGTGAAGATGGAACATCAATTCATTCAGAAATTCCCTAAACCAGATTAGCCTGTGAACATGTCTGTGAATTATGTTTTAAATTGCCAACTGATATAGGAGTGCCCAGACCACTGATAAACATGCCATTTCTGAGCATGTGGCTCTTCACTGTATAAGAAATTCACTTGAGTAAGGTAGAAAATGTAAGCCAGTTAGCCATTCTTCCATAGTCTTGTTTCAGTGCTACCTTGGGTTACTGCTTCATTTCATGCCCTGACTTACCATTGTTAAGGACCATTACCCAAAAATTCAAGATGAAAAAAAAAAGTTTTCTTTTCATTGGAATTACTCATGATGTTTTATCATAGTAACAAAAACTAAAGTAGTCCAGGAACATATCACAGAGTGGATGTTATTCTACTGTACTTAACTATGTGACTTCTATGGCTTGGATCATTTTGTGAAAGATAGTGAAAGATTTTGACTGTAAAATCTATCACTACTTGAGCTTAATGAGCTGCTATGGGAACTTAGAAGAAAATGCTGAGAGAAATGCAGAGAATGGAACCCTGTCTTGTGAAGTTTCAAAGGGAACTTAAGCGTACTTCCAAGTTACTCAAGGTGTTTATGTGCTACTTTGCATTAAGAATCTGTGGTTTCTGGTCATCTGAGGTTAAAGAAACAGCTTTTTTAAAAAGAAGAAATGAGTGCCACTGAAATGAAACCTTTTCTTTCTTAGAGCAATTAACTCTAGTTACCTTGGGCTTTATAATCAGCTATGGTTAAGAAGATTCCAACAATAATGTCTTAAAATATTCTGGGAAGTGTTTTGGGTTTTTTTGTTTGTTTGTTTGTTTTTTTGGAGGGAAGAGTCAAAACAGAAGCTGAAGTCTTTAGAAGGACCATTGTATCTTGGACTGACTGGTAGAGAAGTTTTGTAATGTCTTAAGAGTGTCCCACATTATATTGGTTTATGTAGCAAAACCTAGAGACAGTAATTGGGGATTAACCCCAAAACCAGAGAACAAAAGGAGCCAAGGCACTAGAGAAGTCTTACATCTACCAAGGCTGTATGACCACAAACTAAAACAGACTAAGCCTCACTCTCCTCTCATTTTATATTCCTGCTACTGCTGGGATTAAATGTGTGACTCCCTCATACTGGGATTAAAGGTATAGGCCACCATTACCTGGATTTGTTTCTGCACTAATCTTGTGTAGCTCAAGGTAGCTTTGAACACTCAGAGATCCATCTGCACCATCTCCCAAATCCTGGGATTAAGGTGTGAGTCACCATTACATGACCTCCAATGACTTTGTTTTGCTTCTGATCTTTCAGAGAGATGCATTTATCAAAATCCCAGTGATATACCACTATAGGTATTGAAAGTATGAAGTGGTCATAGGAAGCAGCCAGAGCTTGGCACCAGGTAACAAGGTTGAAGTTTATGTAGAAAGGACAGGACACAATTTGTGAATGACAAGCCTCCATTGCAGTGAATACAGCAGACTTATGGGGTTGTTGATAGCAGTGGAATCTTGGCACTTTGAGAGATCAAAAGAGACCACTGATGGAGAAGCTTGCACACTCAGTGAGTAGAAATCCCAGGATAGAAGGGACCACAAAAAAGACTAAATCATGGCAACATGTGGCAAAGTTGGGGTGATTAAAAGGAAGCTAGATAATTCCACTGGTAATAATCTGTGGCTTTGTTTCAGTTCCTCTATATTGGTTTTTCTCAGTGTATTAATCATAGCAACAAATAAATACACTGTCAAGGCAGCCACTCCAAAAAACAGGCAATTTTTCCTTACTTTGTGTTAATGCTGTTTTGGTGGGTATGTGTAACTTGTTTCATATAGTGATAGATGTAAATAGAAAAGAAGAATGGAAATAAAGTTTTAATGTGCCATCTTCTAGCTTTTGAAATTTCTATTTAGTCATAATGGATGTTACATTTTCAGTTTTCTATAATCTTGAAAGAAGTATATTAACTCTAATCACCTTATTCTAACAATGGAGTAAAATGGATTTTTAGAGTTCAGATAATCCGGCTCAAAGATTTAAATGTTCATCAATCTGGTCCTTAGTTCATATTTTCTTGCATGTTATAAACTGATAAATGAAAAAGTGTAGAATATTTTGAGTTAAGTTCCTAATCAACTAAAATATAATAATTAAAGAGGCATAAATATCTACCTCACAGAAGAAAATTACATATAAGGGATTCTTAAATTGAATTTAGATAGTATGAGGAAAGAGTATTCATTTGTTGAATTGATTTCAATGATAGGAAAAAAAATAGCATGAACAGTGATGGTTCACAAAGCTATATTTACCAGCTAGACCATGAGAACCTGACAAAGAAAATTCTTAGTAAAGAAGGTGAAGGTATGCATTTTATGGGACACATTGAGACATCATGACAGAGAGACAATAAAGCAGTTTAACATCATGATGTCTTCTTTCTGTATCAGATGAGCCTATGAGCTGGTGAGGACAGTGGGGTCAACCAAGGACACCAGTGACAGCTTAATTACTCAGTTGTCAGGAAAAATTTTTTCTTGGTCACAAACTCCTAACTCTGAGTCAGCAAACATAATTCTCAAGGGATTTTCAACTATTGATCCTAAAAGCAAATGTGACAACCATTTATTTTCATTGAGCATAGTCTATAGATATTATCAACCATGTACTGATCAGTACTTCTCTAGAACATACCGTGATCTCATCATGAAACTGTCAAGATTTTTTTTTGGTCACGCTGTGATTTCACCTGAGTGTTAGTGCCCCACATTTACCCTAGAATCAGTTACCTTGCTTTTACTATTTGGCATTGTGTACCACTCAACGCCATATACATACCACAACAAATCTTTATGCTGGGGCTGAGGTAAAAACAGAAAATTTTAAGAACTATGTCTGAGCCGGGCGATGGTGGCACACGTCTTTAATCCCAGCACTCGGGAGGCAGAGGCAGGCGGATCTCTGTGAGTTCGAGACCAGCCTGGTCTACAGAGCTAGTTCCAGGACAGGCTCCAAAAGCCACAGAGAAACCCTGTCTCAAAAAACAAAAACAAACAAACAAACAAAAAATAAAGATGTCTGTACTGTTATTATAATCTTAAAAAAGATGACAGTGCAGTGCTATTTTTCAGTTAGTACAATGTAGTAAGCATCAGAGTTGGTGGTGATTTAGCCCTCAATGATTACTTTTTACTAAAATCGTTGCTATACCAGACTAGGTAGTCTTTGTCCTGGGTCCAAATCAAGAAGCCCAAACCATTAATGCAGAAAAGATAGTTCTCTGAGGCACTTATATGGATCAAAAGGTAATGGGATTTTACTCTAAATCCTGTTGTTAGCTGTGCTTCTAGCTTTGTAGTCTAGGGCTTTCTTGATTCCCTTCTAGGCAGGCAATTCTCAGTGACCATATGTTGTGGCTTACCTTTTGCACACTACTGTTTCTATAATTACCCCTGGATTCTGTTGCAGAACCAAAAATGCAAGGAAGTTAATAAATGCTTAACAGTATAAATATAAAAATATTATTTATTTTTTATCTAACAGATTAATTGAAGCCTAATATTAATTGCATTTGAATACAGTAAGCAGTAACTTGCATGTAACTTAATGTTGCATTTCAGCAATGTATTCTCTTATGCTTACTTTTACCCCTTTTCTATTTCATCCTTTTTTTTCTTTCCTTTGGAGCTTTATGGAAATGTGTAGTTAAAACATGAATCTAGCTAGGCTTTCTTTCATTCTCCTCTCTCTCTGTCTCTGTCAGTCTGTCTCTCCCTTTCAGTGATAAATAACAAATAAAAGAAAATGAACATGGTTGAAAGCTGTTATAATTGAGGATCACCCAAAGCATGGAAAAAGAGAGAAAAGATGGATGGAATTTACCAAGGAAGGGAAATGCACAGCACAACTTGACCAGCTGTGCCTACTGAAGAAATTCAGGAATGAAGTTCAAGTTTGGACATTTTTATCTCAATAGCATTCAGTTATTTATTTAAAAGTTACTTTAGAAAGGACAGTTATGTTTTTATGGATAAGGTAATTATTCAGTTTGGGTATTCCAGATTTCAGAAGTTTGAGAAAATATATGCTCCTTGGATGGTGGAATAGTGAAGACTTAAGGAAATACAGTAAAACAGACAATTAAGTATAAAACTAGTATTTGAAAAACAAATAAAATGGAAAGAATTTATGAAATGAATAAAATTTTGATTAGATAGTCTGTTTCCCTAAATTTTGCATGTGTTGGTAATATTAGCTATGGGTAATCCCCCCCCCCCAGTAAGGTAAATAATTCCTCTCTATAGTGACAAGGTAAAAGTTAAACTGAGAAATGTTAGGCACTGTACATCAGGACAAGGCAAATTTACCTGTTCTCAGCCAAAAGATCAAAATATAATTATCTCTGTTTTTCTTTGGAGTTTATGTCTTAATCTTAATTATGGATTTATTTTATTTAGTGTTTACTGAAGTCTCTGGGACATTTTAAACATTCTGTATATTTTTATATTATTTATGTTTTATAACATCTATCCTTTTCATTGATCATGTTAGATAAGCTTTGAAATATTGTTTTTACAAAAATGTAAGTTCGTAATTCATGGATTTAAAATAATAGCTTAGTCTGGAACTTTAATTTTTATAGTATGTTTTTGTTATATATGTTGGTGTGCTTGTTGTACACATTTGCTATAGTTAATGATATAATTATATGTATAATTATAGATGTTAAACATTTATAAATGACCATATTAAAATGTATACATTAATTATAGGAGTTACAGACTTTATAAATTATCTTATTTAGTTATCTTCAACCAAAGAATGTTTTAAAAGAAACATATAGAAGTATGTAATTCTGAAATATAATTTTGCAAATGAGGTCAAATGGTGTTTTGTAGGTTTTGCCCTTTTTATTTGTTTTTTTTTTTTGATCATGTTTCCAAAGTGGGTCATTATATCATGTCAAATATTTTGACAAGACCATTACTGAAGGATAATACAATTGATGATAGCTAATGTGTTTGAAAGATAAGCATTGAGACTATAATTAACAAGATTAGTTTTAGAAATTCAACTTCTAGCAGTATGAAAGCAGAGTATGTTAGTAAATGGCCTGTAAGAGCAATTGGAGTAAAACTTAAACATCATTGGCTAAATAAGCCTATGAATGTGTACATTTTCTAAAACAAAAAGAAAGTGAAGGTTGCATACATGTCAGGGCCTGTGGCCCCAACATAGAAACTATTTTTCCCTAACTGGACCGGTATGGAGGTGCAAGAAATAATGAGAAGCAGTTCACACAATCATCTCAGAAGGGCATCTCAGGCTTCATCCATCCTGAAGATCTACCGGCATTTATTATACAAAACACCTTTTATCTCTCAGGTAAACCAAGGTGGATACTCCTTAATATTCTCTTTCCGGGGGACATGGGGCTAGGGAAACTCCTGCATCTTAAGTCACCAGCATCAGCTTTGGAACAACACTTCTCCTCAGGCAATCTACATTATAACAAAGGAAGAGGAGCAATACATCCTGGCCTTTGTCAGGTGGCTAGCGTGTTTGGCAGGATTGCAGCTGCCTAGGAAATTAAGTATGGCCAGAGCACCTGCCTGTAAATATTTTGTATGAAATATGGTCCCAAACATACGTTTCAGGAACCAGAAATATAATCAAAGTATAAGTTTGTAAGTTGAATGGTAAAGTGAAGAAAGTGAAGACAGGGAAGGACAAACTTGGCTTACAACACTCATGTTTTGTCATCCTAGATAGGGACCCCATGAAAGATCAATGTTCTAATACCACAAAATGCCTACTTGGTGAATCAATGAGTTTTCTTGGGATTACTTACAGGAATACAGGTGTGGGTCACTTACAGGAGCATAAATGACTCAAAAACAGCAGTATCACAAAGCCTACCCCAGCATAGATGATGGCTCACAAAATCTAGGAACCTGTAACACAGTGCACAGCCTGAAGGGAGCTCAATTGATGGAGAGTGTCATTTTCAAATTCCAGGAAGTTCTGCTTCCTCCAGGCAGTTTGTCTGGTCTAAGAGTCTTTAAAACTTGCTTTGTCTACTCTTGGGGGAAATGTGCCTAGAGAATCTGGTTTGTTCCTAGGACTTGCTGATGCTATTTTGAGTTGTTTATCTTCCCACATTCTCTGCAGAATGGAATGCTTCTATCTCAGAGGAAATGATACACAACAGTGATACAGTAAGAAATCATTATAAACATTTTGTTAAAATGACAAACTTTGGAAGATGGATAAAGAAAGGGTAGACAAATATTGGATTTTAACTCATAATCATAAAACTTACAGATTTTGAGACTGCCATGAAATTTAAATACCAGTATATCTGAAAAGAAATTGGATTGGTAAACCTTTATATAAATGTTGTACATGAAAAGTTACATGGACTGTGTCTTGTTTTGGAAAATAGGCTGTCCTAAGTGACTTGTAGTTCTGTAAAACTTGTAAAAATAACAGTTACTATCTCAGTTAATTGTTGTTTCAAGAAAATTTATATAAGAAAAGCAATGTATAACAGAATTTTTTCCTCAAACAGCCAAAGGAAAAATAAGAGTGACAGATGAAGTATGATTTCATTCTTTTGCAATCACATGTTGTTTGCCCAATACTTTCTCTGATCACTCTTCTACCATGTGTGCTTTTGGAATCCTTGTTGAAACTCAGCAGCTGTGAATTTATTTCTGTCGTTTCCTTTTTTTATTGTCTATGTGCCTGTTTGATAGCTGTTCATAGGAAGAGCATACTTAACAACAATCTCTTTTATATTTCATATAAATTAGGAAAGAATAAAGAACTTGAAATATATATATATGATAAAATTTTACAAGATAAATGTGATAATTACTATGTTTTGATGATTACACCATACACCTGTGTCAAAATTTTAGCTTATACCTAATAAATATATGTATAATTGCATGCCATTCCAAAATGAAATGAAATTTTGTAAAAGATTTACCTGTAACGCATAAAATATGGGTAGGATCTTCTTCAGAGTTAAGGGTAGACATAATAAATATGTAAATTCTCTAATCCTAAGGCTTCTCTTTTTCAGTACAATGCTTTGGCTTATAAAGACCTCTGCTTAATTGTTTTAAGTCAAGGCCTCATATTTCCTGTCAGTATCCAAGAAATTAGTTTGCCTACATTTTAGATTAAACTCATCAACATCTCAGATAATTTAATTCTTCTAGTTTGTTAGGTTGTACTAGTCACTGAAGGCAATTTCTTTGCCACTGGAGGCAATTTCTCTGCCACTGAAACACAGTCCCAGTCCATTAGATCTCTCTAATGACCTAGTTTTAACTGACCATGGAAAGCTGATCACAAGAAGATTTTCCAACATGGTTGTGAATATTTAGATTATGGAATTTTATAAACCATGGATATTTAATTTGTAATGTTTGGATATAAAGACATACTATTAGAAATGCACACTTTAGGTCTGAGTCACATCCTCTGTGTGTCTGGGACCTCTGAGGGAATAGTCCTGAGCCAGGTCCTCTGCCAGTATTGGAGCACTGAGTCTGGAACCTCTAAGGGAGTAGATAAGAGCCAAAGACCTTTGCAGGACTAACTGCAAACCAAAACCCTCCACAGGAGCAAATCTAGACCAAAGACATTTAAAGAAACAAATCTAAGCTGACAAACTATGCTAGAGCAGGGCTGAGACAGTGAACTCCACAGGAGGAGAGCAAATCCAAGGAGCACTGAGCATCCTCCAGGAATACTGAGGGCCAATGGTTAATTGGAACTGTGGTGCTGAATGAACTATGAGGAGCAACCATCTGAGCCTTGGATCCACTGGAACCTGAAAGATTAATACCAGAGTCACAGATAGCCCACACTACACCTATTAGAGAAAAGGTGAGTAGACAAGGTAAGAACATATGCAACATTACAAAGAGCAACACAACACCAGTAAAGTCTAGTGACGCTATAACAGCAAGACTTGAACAACCAAATATAGATGAGGCAAAAGAAAATTACCTAAAAAATAACTTCAGGAGAATGTTTGAGACTCTTAAAAAGAAAATGAGAAATTTTCTCAAATAAATGGAGGGAAAGACAAACAAAATTTGGAAGACATCAAAAAATCCCTCAAGGAAAACCAAAAAAAAAAAAAAAACAATGAAACATATGAAAAAAACTATTAAAGACATGAAAACTGAAATAGCGACATAAAGAAAACACAAGCCAACGGAATTATAGAAATAGAAATCATGAGAAAATGATCAGAAACCACAAATGCAAGCATAAACAACAGAATATAAGAGATGGAAGAGAGAATCTCAAGTGATGAAGATTCAATAGAGGAAAGAGACCCATCAGTCAAAGAAAACATTAAATCTAAAAAAGGCTTAACACAAAATATCTAAGATATATAGGACACCATGAAAAGACCAAATCTAAAAATAATAGGTATAGAAGAAGGAGAAGTTCATCTCAAAAGCACAGAAAATATATTTAACAAAATTAAAGAAGAAAACTTTCCCAACCTAAAGAAAGATAGACCTCTGAAAATACAAGAAGCTTACAGAATACCAAATAGACTGAAAAAAAAAAGTTTGCTCACCACATAATAATCAAAACATACAGAATAAAGGAAGAAAATTAAGAGCTGCAACAGAAAAAGGCCAAGTAATATTTAAAGGCAGACCTATCAGAATTACACTTGTCTTCTCAATGAAAACAGTGAAAGCTAGAAAGTTCTGGTCAAGTGTAATAAAGATACTAAGAGACCACAGATGCCAGCCTAGATTACTATACCCAGAAAAACTTTCAAGTACCGTAGAAGAACAAGATATTAAATCACAAACCAGATTTAACTAATACTTAGCCACAACTCCAACCCTACACAAAATATTAGAAGGAAGACTCCAATCCAAGGAAGTTGGCTACATCGACAAAAACACAGACATTACATGATCTCACAGCAGCAAATCCTAAAGAAAAGAACACAAATTAACATCACCAACAATGAAAACTAAATTGACAGGAGATAGCAATCACTGGTCATATACAAATTAACAAAATCAGAAATGAAAATCCTAACAACAGATTAGGAGGAAATCTAGAGAAATATCAGGTCATATTTTGAAAACCTATACTCCACAAAATTGGAAAATGTAAAGAAAATAGACAACTTTCTGGATAAATATCACTTACAAAATTAAATCATGACCAGATAAGCAAATTAAACAGACCTAAACTACTCAAGAAATAAAAACAGTCATCAAAAGTATCCCAACAAAAAAAATTACAGGACCAAATGGTTTCAGTTCAGAATTCTACAAGATTTTCAAAGAAAAACAAATGCCAATACTCCTCAAATCTTTTCACAAAATAGACACTTAATGAACATTGCCAAACTCTTTTTATGAGGCTACAATCACCCTGATAGCCAAACCATATAAAGACATTATTAAGAAAGAGAAATTCAGACCAATCTCACTCATGGACTTTGATACAAAAATACTAAATAAAATACTGGCAAATCAAATCCAAAAACACATCAGAACCATTATCCACCATGATCAAGTCGGCTTCATCCAAGAGATGCAGTGATGGTTCAACATATGAAAATATGTCAACATAATCTATCATATAAACAAACTGAAAAATAAAACCACATGAGCATCTCATTAGATGCTGAATAAGCTTTTGACAAAATACAATACCTTCATGATAAAGGTCTTGGAGACAGCAGGGATACAAGGAACATACCTAAACATAAAAAGGCAATATACAATAAGCCAAAAGCAAACATCAAACTAAATGGAGAGAAACTTACACTAAATATCCCACTAAAATCAGGAACAAGACAAGGTTGTCCACCCTCTCCATAACTGTTCAATATAGTTTGTGAGGTCCTAGCTAAAGCAATAAAACATCAAAAGGAGATCAAGGGGATACAAATCAGAAAAGAAGATAAACTCTCACTATTTGCTGATGACATAATAGTTTACATAAGTTGTAGGGCCCGGGTCTATCCTTGTTCCTGGGGTGCATCTTGAGGACAGTTTCTGGTAAGCTAACTAAAGCATTCTGTTTGTTCCTGTGCTCCCCCTGCCCTGCCTGGTGATTAGCTATAGGGTATTTACTCCATTGTTGGTATGGTAATTTCCCACCTGCCTGGGCAGAAATCCTTGTGCAGCAGCTAGGTATATAAGGATTTCCCCACGTTTGAATAAAAGGCATTCGGCTCATCTCCCTTCGAATGACCCAGTTCTCTTTGTGTCTTCTTTCAATCTCCAGTCCCCTGCCTGACTTGCGTACGGTACAGTGGTGAAAGAACTGTACCAAGGGTGTAACACAGAATCAGGTGTTACAATAAGTGACCCCAAAAATTATTCCAAGGAACTTCTACAACTCATAAACACTTTCAGTAATTTAGCAGGATACAAGATTAACTCCAAAAAAGAAAATCAGTAGCTCTCCTTTACACAGATGAAAAATAGGCTGAGAAAGAAATCAGAGAAACATCACCCTTCACAGTAGTAACAAATAGCATAAAATATCTTGGAGTAACTAACCAAACAAGTGGAAGACTTGTATGACAAGAACTTTAAGTCTTTGAAATAAAATAGAAGAAGACCCCAGAAAGTGGAAAGATCTCCCATGCTCTTGGGTAGGTAAAATTAACATAGTAAATACAGCAATTTTATGAAAAGCAATCTGCAGATTCAATGCAATGTCCTTCAAAATCCCAGCAAAACTCTTCACAGAACTCAAAAGAATGGCACTCAACTTTATAGGAAAAATCAAAAACCCTGGATAGCCAAAACAATCATGTACAATAAAAGTACTTCTGGCGGCATCAAAATCTCTGACTTCAAACTCTCCTACAGAGCTATAGTACCCAAAGCAACCTGGTATTGGCATAAAAACTGACAGGAAGAACAATGGAACTGAATCGAAGAAAAACTTGACGTTGATCCACACTCCTTTTAAAACCTGATTATTGATAAAGAAGCAATAAATATTAAATGGAAAAACGAAAGCATATTTAACAAATGGTGCTGACATAACTGGATATCAACATGTAGAAGAATGAAAACCATGTCTATCACCATGCACAATACTCAAGTACAAATGAATCAAAGAATTCAATATAAAGTCATCCACACTGAACCTCATAGAAGAGAAAGGGGCAAGGAAAATGGAACATATTGGCACAGGAGACCACTTCCAAAATATAACCCCAGTACCACAGACACTGAGAGAAAAACAAATCAATTAAATGGGACCTCCTGAAACTGAAAAGCTTCTGTAAAGCAAAGGACACAGTCAACAAGATAAAACAACAGCCTATAGAATGGGAAAAGATCTTCACCAAACCCACAGGAGATAGAGGTCCAATCTCCAAAGTATACAAAGAACTCAAGAAGTTGGTCATCAAAAGAACAAATAATCCAATAAAAAATGGAGAACAGACTTAAACAGAAAACTCTCAACAGAGGAATTTAAAATGGCAGAAAGACACTTAAAGAAATATTCAACATCCTTATTCATCAGAGAAATGAAAATCAAAATAACTCTGAGATTCCATCTTACACCTGAAAGAATTACAAGGTAAAAAACACTAATGACAGCTTATGCTGGAGAAGTTGTACGGTAAAGGGAACACTTCTGCATTGCTGGTGGGAGTGCAAGCTGGTACAGCCCTTTAGATGCCAATGTGGTAATTTCTCAGAAAATTAGGAAACAACCTTTTTCAAGACCCAATAATATCACTTTTGGGTATATTTCCAAAGGATGCTCAATCACACCACAAAGGCATGCACTCAACTACATTCATAGCAGCATTGTTTGTCATAGCCAGAACCTGGAAACAACCTAAATGCCCTTCAACTGAAGAATGGATAAAGAAAATGTGGTATATTTACACAATGGAGTACTAAATGGCAGAAAAAAATGGCACTTGAAATTTGTAGGCAAATGGATTGAACTAGGAAACATCATTTTGAGTAAGGTAACTCAGACACAGAAAGACAATTATCACATGTACTCACTCATAGGTGGTTTTTAAACATGAGGCAAAGAAAACCAGCCACAAATCACAGAGAATCTAGACAACAATGAGAACGTTAAGAGAGACATATTGCATATTATCTACATGGGAAGCAAAAAAAAAAAACACACACACACAAAAAAAAAAAAAAACCAAGATCTGCTCAGTAAACTGGAAGCATGGGGACCTTGGGAGAGGGTTGAAGGGGAGGGGAGAGGGAGAGAAGGGAGCATAGAAAAATGTAGTATAAAAATCAATAAATGAAAAAACTACTGAAAGTGGTGAGTCTCAAAGTTGACCTGAATACAACTATAGTTCATAAAACACATAGTTTACTCAAATAAACTAAAGCATATTATGAGCAATAGCCAACACTAGAAACAACTTTAATTTTTGTTAAAAATAGCTTGGGCTGGTGATGTAGCCAAATTGAAATGTCTGTATAGCTCTGCTTAAAATAAGCCATAGTGTAACAAACTAGTATGTTATAGTTTTATATTTCTATAACCATGATAAAAATCTTGGGAAATAAAAATGTTTGTAAAGGTCTCTTTCAAAATTCACCGTTATGGAAAGTCAGGGAGGAAATCAGGTTAGGAACATGGAGAGAAGAGCTGAAAGTGACGCCTCAGAAGGAAGCTCTGTTTCTTCTTTTCTAGGCTCCAGGACAACCTTTCCAAGGGAGAAGATACACGGAGTATGTTTAGCACTACTGTATTGATCATTAATCAAGAACATACCTCAATAGACTTACTTGTATGTAAATTTGGTAGTGGTAATTCATTAACTGAGGCTAACTCTTTGCAGGTAACTCTAATTAGTGTCAAGCTGACAAAAATAAACTAAAACAAAACAAAACTTTGATACATAACAAACTTGTAAAGTAACACAATAGATATCTTGGCAATTAAATAGAACGGACTGCTAATACATTCAACAGTATGATGCAGCTAGAATTCTTTATGAATAAACAAGCAAAGAGATACTTTCTTGGATAATTACCTTTCTTCGGAGTTGTAGCCACTGCCAGATTGTGGTTCCTATTGCTTCAGGATGGGCCCATATTCACATGCAGTCAGATGGCAAGACTAAATAAACAAAATGTACTGTTGGTTTTTTAGTGAAAGAGGACTTGAGGGTAAAAAACTGACATGTTAGACAGCAAAAGGATGAGGTGGAGAGGAAAATTAGTGAAAATAAGACAGACATGATCATAAAATATTATATACATGCATGAAAATCTCAAAAACTAAGAAAATTAAAAGCATTATTTTAAAAAGAATGAATAAACAATAACTTCTCATTAATTAAAATTAATCTCAAAGATTTTCCATAGTATGCCAAGTAATTTTGGCTGTAAACCTCCAAATTAGGCAGTCGTTTTCTTGAAATTAGGAATATTGACAAGGTTGCTTCTTTGGGGTAAATAAGTGCCTAACTCCATAATGGCTGGAAGAAATAGGCATCAACATCAGTATTTTTTCTAATAACTTTAAGGGTTTTGCTGTGTTTTTTTAAAATTTTGTTTGATTAGACTCTGCTCTTTTTGTCATAAAACTTTATTATTGGTTCTCAATTTTATAGACTCTGTGCATTTATTACACTATCCAACTCAAAATAGTTACCATAGAATTCAAACCAACAGCTTATGGATTAAAAAAAAAAAAAGCTAGTGTTCACCAAAAGTATGACCTCTCTCCTTTTGTTTTCCTTGGCTACAAAATAAAAGTTAAAAATAATCATTTATAAGACATCACATATTTATGTATAACTAAATACATATTATTTAAGACATATGTGGCAGTGAAAATAACATGATGCAATAGAATTTGCATATACTGTAATATATAAGGCACATTTATATCAAAACATTGGAAAGTTGAAAACTTCTGTGGGTTCTTAAATTTTGATGGTACTTATTATTTAAAAAGCAATTTTATTAGAATCCTCACCTCCAGTTTTCCTGCATCTATTGATCTACTTTAGTTTTGAAGGCGTCCTTAAAGACTATTGTCAAGTTTAAATGGTGTGTTTTAATGATTGATTTTTCTAAACTTAGAAAATTTAAAATAAGATTTTCTAGGAAAGATACTTGATTTAATTAAGAATAGAGCTACACAGAATTCACTGGGAATGAAGTATTCAAAGCCTGTGCATTCTTGATAAGCTTTTTGCTCATCTGTCAAGGGAAGAAGGAAGATCATGCTTTGAATTTTGCTAATGGATTTTCTCTGTTAACAAGCCCAAAGCTTGACATAAAGAAAAATTGGTACATATTCCCCTTTTCAGGATATTCATACCTATTTCTCCTGTTATTTTATTCTTCAAATGCAGATTTTTATTACTCTCCTACATATATTACTTATTATTTATACTTGTTATGCTGTAGGATTAAAAATATGTACAAATGCTTATTTTGACCACATTAACCAAGAATATAATAAAATATTAGTAGAACAATATAATAATAAAACACTAGATATGTGTATTTAGTATTTTTACTATTTATATAGAGTGACTTCAGGATATAAGTGAGATGAACGTGGATAGGGAACAAAAGGTTTTCACTGAGGAAGGTCAAAGGGGGATCTATAGAGAATTACAGAGAATAGGGAAAGAGAAGAAAAATAGCACTAAAGATGTTTGAAAAGGCCATAAGTGTAGTGATATTTTGATTGTCCAAATATAGCTTGCCTCAAAAATCAAAGTACAGAGCTAGGCACTAGCTAACCATAGAACCCTGGAGGTCTGTGAAGATAGGGAGTGATAAATTTGGACAGAGATAGGAAATGATATGGCAGGAGGAAGCAGAAACTTTCTTTTCAGCAAGGAAGTTGAGGGGTAAGGTGGCCGTGATTTTGCTCATTCATATCTCTTATTGCTGAGCATATTCTGCAATATCTGACTTTGGACTGGTGTAGGATTTCTTTCTGTATATGTGTTGCTTTTATTAGATAATGAATAAAGCTGTTTCGGCCAATATCTTAGCAGAGTAAAGCCAGGTGCGAAATCTGAACAGATATATAGAGAGATAGTATGTGAAGTTAGAGAGATGCCAAGTAGCTGTCATAGAAGAAGGACACAGGATACTTATCAGTATGCTAGAGCCTCGAGGCACTAAACAGATTAATAGAAACGGGTTAATAAGACTGAACTCTTGGCAAAAAAGTGCTGGAATTAATATAGTTTCTGTGGCAGCCGGTAAACAAAGGCACAGTCCCAATTACAAAGGCTTTTGTTTTTAAAACCTATTAGAACTCGTGAGAATTCATGAAAAAGACGCGCACAGGCCAGAGCTGCATGTGGGAATCCCATTGAACTTGCCCACGAGAATCCTTCCCTGCCTGGATAGCTTTGTTTTAATTTATCCTGTAGCCTCTCTAAAACAGTGTCCAGCTGCCACCCAAACTTCAGAAGTACCTCGACTTCAAACACCCAAGACTGATCCACCCCAGACAAGCTGGCTCTGCCTTTAGACAGCTTCTTCCACACGTGCTTTTGCTGCGCAATCCCCTCTACATTTTACAGATAGACAGAACTCCACCCACCTCTTCACCATGGGGTGAGGGCTTTCTCTACACCCCCCTCCTCAGGCTGCCACTTGCAGCACATGGCTGCATGCTAGAAGCTGCAGCTGTCTTCAGCCAGTCTGTTTACTGCATGTGTTCTTTGCTCAGACATACAAAGCCTCATAGTTCACTGATGTTGGCAGATTTGGTAAGATAATTGGGATTTCTTGTTATTTTCTTTTATTTTAATTTACTTTTTAAATTTCATTTTACATTCCATCCATAGTTCTTCCTGCATCCATCCTTACGCCACCCTATCATACCACAAGCACAGCGCCCCCACCCCCGCATCCACTCCTCCCTATGGGTATGAGCTCCCATGGCAAGTCATCAAAATCTAACACATTGAATTGGGGCAGGATCAAGTCACACTCCTTTGCATTAAGGCTGTACAGGGTATCCTGCCATAGGGAATGAGCTCCTGATGTGGGATTTTCCCCTCTTCGTGTTATGAGTATGTTTTATTAACATTGCTTAATAAAGAAGCTGCTTTGGCCTATGGCAGGACAGAACATAAGTAATCAAGAAAACTAAAGTGAATACAGGGGATAAAGAAGGTAGAGTCAGGCAGATACCATGTAGCTGCTGAAGGAAAGATGCCAGAAGCTTATCAGTAAGCTGCAGCCTCACGGCAATACACAAATAGAAATAGGTTAATTTAATATGTAAGAACTAGTTAGATATACACCTGAGCCTTAAGCCAAACAGTGTTGCAATTAATGTAGTTTTTGTGTGATTATTCAGGTTTGGTTGGCCAGTAACTACAGTGTAGTCACCATTTAAAAGCTCCAATAATCTATCTCATGCATCAGTGAAGGCGTATTCGACCGGTACGTTAAAATAACCAGACCAAATCAAAACAACAGATATAGTTTAATAATTGAAAATGGGGAAACTCATGTGACCGGAGTAAAAGTTCCGATGTCCAAACGGATAAGGTGAACACCACAGCGCAGAGAGCTAGGGCAACTATCTACTCCCCTTTAGCTACCTGGCTCCAGATGGCCACACCCAAGCCCAATGTTATTGGCTGAGCTTCCCCATCACATCAGGGATAGATCTTGGTTGTACAACCAAGTACCTCACAGTTAGTTCAAGTTTCATCACTGTCTCCTACATATGGAGGTTCTAGTTTGGTTCCATGGAGTCACTACAGCTATCTGTCTGGAGTTCCTGAGTTTCCATGAGCTTTGTTCAGCTCTCTTTGTAGATTTCTCCATTATGATCTTGGCCTCTCTTGCTCATATAATTCCTCCTTACTCTCTTCGATTGGAATCCCAGAACTCATCTTGTTTTTGGTTGTGAATCTCTCCATCTGGTTCCACTAGTTGCTGGATGAAGACTCTATGATGATAGTTGTGATATTCACCAAACTGATTACAGGGGAAGACCAGGTTGGGCTCCCTCTCCACTGTTGTTAGGAGACTTATCTGGGGTCATTGTTGTAGATACTTGGGACTTTCCCTAGCACCAGATTTCATCCCAACCCTATAGTGGCTCTCTCTATCAAATATCTCTTTCATTGCTCCTTCACTTTATCCCTGCTCCCACTCAACCATCTTTTTTTTTTCTTTTTTCTTTTTTTTATTGAAAAAGAAATTTCTGCCTCCTCCCAGCCTCCCACTCCCCTTCCCCTCCCCCCACTTCTCTCCCCCTCCCCCCACTCCTCTCCCCATCCCTCTCCAGTCTGAAGAGTAGTCAGGGTTCCCTGCCCTGTGGAAAGTCCAAAGTCCTCCCCCCTCCATTCTGGTCTAGGAAGGTGAACATCCAAACTGGCTAGGCTCCCACAAAGCTAGAACACGAAGTAGGATCAAAACCCAGTGCCATTGTCCTTGGCTTCTCAGCAGCCCTCATTGTCTGCCATATTCAGAGAGTCCGGTTTTATCCCATGCTTTTTCAGTCACAGTCCAGTTGGCCTTGGTGAGCTCCCAATAGATCAGTCCCACTGTCTCCGTGGGTGGGTGCACCCCTTGTGGTCCTGACTTCTTTGCTCATGTTCTCTGTCCTCCTGCTCCTCATTGGGACATTGGGAGCTCAGTCCAATGCTCCAATGTGGGTTTCTCCCTCATATTCTCACCCCCCATCTCCCTCCCTTTAATGTCCCCTTCACTCTCAGTTTACCCTGGAGATCTCATCTAATGATCCTTCCCTGGGCAATACAAGTGTCCCTTTTATAGTCTTCCTTGTTACCTAGATTCTCTGGAGCTGTAGATTGTAGTCTGGTTATCGTTTGCCATCTAATATCCACTTATAAATCATACATACTATTTTTGTCTTTCTAAGTTTGGGTTACCTCACTCAAGATGTTTTTTTTTTCTTCCCTAGGTCCATTCATTTGCCTGCAAATCTTATGATGTTGTATTTTTTTTTAAACAGATGGATAATACTCCACTGTGTAAACGAACCACATGTTCTTTATCTATTCTTCAGTTGACTGGCATCTAGGTTGTTTCCAGGTTCTGGCTATTATGAATAATGTAACTATGAACTAGGTCTCTATATGTTAATACACTAGACAGTTTGAAACTGGAACAGTTAAATGAAAGAATAACTAATTTAGATGGGAATTAGATACCATCAGTTACAAACATCAGTTTTATCATTTTTTATGTTTTTTCACTTAAAGGTTGGCTAATATGAGTGCCAAGATAAGTTTCTGAAGAATTTAGTAAAATAGATCATAGAGATATTCAGATCAAAACAGAAAAATATTAATGTAGAACAAATTTCAGCATTGCATTGTAATGTGAGTGAGGAACAGCCTAAGGTTTAAGAACAACTGACTTTAATTTATCCATTTACTCTGCAAAAATTGGCAAATTTAGATAGCCCCAATATTATACAACTATAAATGTTAGATTTAAGGGGATTCAAGAAAGTGATAGTTTCATTTGCCATGGATTTTACCTTTTGTGAAACAGATGTTAAATTTGTGGACAACGTACAATATAATTATCCTGAGAGACTGGGAAGACTTTATTAAAGTGGTCTTGGAAACTGGTCTTCAATTACAGTGGAATATATAGTAGAGAAAGAAGAGGATAAAATCATTGTACAATGAAGTAGGACTACAAGTATAGAAATCTCCCAACACTAATTTCTGAATGAGGGAAAATATATTGATATACAAAAACAACAACCATATGATGACCACTTCCTCAATTTATGCCAAACAACAGCTTTGAATGCTTGAGACAGAATTGGTGGAGCAGAAAAGAAAATTGAGCCATTTGATAAGGTTCTACAGGGCACAAAGAACGCCTTTGCAGATTTCTTACAAAGTCTGACTTCAGCAGAAAATGGAAAGATACAAGATTCAGAAGCTAGAAAATAATCTTTGAATCTTTGGCTTTTGAAAATGCTAATGGGCAATGAATGCAAAATGATAACTGGGATATTAAAGGCAAAATCAGTGCCCTTGGGGAATGAATCCAAGATACAATCATTATTGAATTTCACGACCATGATGATGCATGGATAGGAGAGGTGATTTCCACTGGTTTGAAGAAAAATTGTAATATTGAGTGCTTCAATTGTGGCAAACATGCTCACATAAGAAGGGATTGTAAACAGGGTGTCCCTAGAAACAATGTTTTTCTAAGCATAATTCAAACAGAACTCTTCTTCATTCTGGATTATGCAGAGGTATAGCAAAGGCATTCATTGGACCAATAAATATAGGTCAACAAGAACAGTTAAGGGAATGCTTCACTGTTGGGAAACTTTTTGAGAGGTGCCTCACAGGCCCCCATGCCAAATTTGATTCAGTCATTTTCCTTACCTGTAGAGAAAATTCCTTCCCAGAGCAGTTATAGAACCTAATGCCAATAGTAGGAAACCATACTACTATGGATGACCAAAGAACTATAAAAGAGAGAACAAAAAATTCAGAAGACACATAAAGGAAATATTGTGGGAAACTTCTGCAAATGAACATAGAATAAAATTAAAAATACAAATAAATAAAATTGTATTGAAGGCCTTGTAGGCACAGGTGCAAATATCACAATAAGTGCAACAGAATCATGGTGTTCAAATTAGCCATTCAGGAGGTAGATGTTCACCTTTTAGGAACTGGAACTTTATGTTAGGTAAAACAGAGTATGAAAAAGTTCAAATGTATAGGGACAGAAGGCAGTGAGAAAATAAAAGCCATATGCAGCTAACATAGCAATGAACTTATGGAGACATGGTTTGTTACAACAAGGCAATATTCAGATTAACATTCTAATCTCAAAAACAAACCATACATTAAAGTATGATTCTAGGAAAAATATTAGATGGTAATATAAAGAACACTCATTAACCATTTAGATTGTTCACGAACAAGGCACAACAATTCCTGACTTTTCAAACACAACACCAGCCCTACATTTAATATCATTGATGGACAAACCTGTATGGGTTATATAATAGTCTTTAACAACAGGGAAACTGCAGGCCTTATAACAGATGCTACAGGAACAATAAAATGCTCAGCATGTTGAAGAATTGACCAGCTATTGGAATTATCCTATATTTGTTGTTAAAAATAAATCTGGAAAATGGAGAAAGGTAAATGAACTAAAAGTTGTTAATAAAGTGACTCAACCAATGTGCTGCTTATAGTCTGGCATCCTGTTCCATTCTTTATTATGTAAAGGGTGGATTCTTATAGTTAATTATTAATAGACTGTTTCTTCAATGTAACTTTACAAAAAAATCAGGAAAAAATTTTGCCTATGTATAAAAATTTTTAGCCCTCCAAGAGGTTCTCCCATAAGGAATATTAAATAGTCAATCCCTATTTATGTGGGAGTCCCCTATTATGCTGCAATTACCTTTATTGAATAAAGAAACTGCCTTAGCCTGTTGATAGGGCAGAACATAGATAGGTGGAGAAGATGGGACTGAATGCTCGGAGAAAGAAGATGGAGTCAAGAGATGCCATGGATCATCTGCCTGAGACAGATGCTGGTTAGAATCTTTGCCAGTAAGCCACGTGGTGATATATAAATTAATAGAAATGGGTTAATGTAAGAGTTACCCAATAAGAAGCTAGAGCTAATGGGCCAAGCAGTGTTTTAATTAATATAGTTTTTGTGTGGTTATTTTGGTTCTGGGTGGCTGGGACAAACAAGCAGACTCCTTACTACACCCTATACCAATATTTTGTAAGTCAGTCATTAGAAATAATACACAAGCAAATTTCTCAATCTATAGCCTACCATTATATTGATAACATATTACTAGCTGAATCAAATGTAGATATTTTATAAAGAATGCTTGAAGAAGAAATTTTTGCCTTGTTGCGTATCATAAATTGCTCCTTAGAAAATATGAAGAGGAGATTCTGTTGCTTATTTAGGCTATAAAATAGGTTTTCAAAAGACTTGATCCCAAAAGGCACAAATAAGAAAAAACTGATTATAGACTCTTAATGACTTTCAAATAGTGCTAGGAGACATTTGTCCCACTATTGGGATCAAATCTGATGGACTGATTGTTTTAATCAAAACCTTAAGTTGAGAAAAAAAACTTAAATAATTCCAGTAATTATTAGCTGAAGCTGAAAGAGAATTGACTTTGGTGGAATAGAAATTACAGTTTGAATACGGCTCATATATGCCTTTGAAACTTAATGGCATTCTGGTCATATAACACTCTAGGAATTTTCCTACAGGAGTTAGTGCAGAAGGAGGATATTATCTTACAATGGATCTTTTTACCATATAAACTGAGTCAAAAATTAAAAACTTAAAGGAAAAAATGTTTCTGAGTTAATTCTAAAAGAAAAATTGAGACTTCATCAATTAGCAAAAATAGACCCAGCAGAAAGTGTAGTACCGTTTTCTAAAGATGAAATTAAAAATTTATGGGCAGAAAGTGAACCCTGGGGAAAAAACTTGTAGTAATTTTTTTTGAAGAGCTAAACAACAAATATCCCTAGTGTAAGAGAATTAATCTTTTTTTCTTTTATTATTATTATTATTAAAAATTTCTGCCTACTCCTCACCCCCCTCCCCCACTCCCCTCCCCATCCCTCTCCAGTCCAAAGAAGAGTCAGGGCTACCCACCCCGTGGGAAGTCCAAGGTCCTCCCCCCTCTACCCAGGTCCAGGAAGGTGAGCGTCCAAACAGACCTGTCTCCCCCAAAGCCGGTACACACAGCAAGATCAAAACACAGTGCCACTGTCCTTGGCCTCTCACTCAGTCATCCCTCATTGTTCGCCACATTCAGGGAGTCCGGTTTGATCCCCATGCTTTTTCAGTTCCAGTCCAGCTGGCCTTGGTGAACTCCCATAAGATCAGCCCCACCGTCTCAGTGGGTAGGCACACCCCTTGTAGTCCTGACATCCTTGCTCATGTTCTCCCCACTTCAGCTCCTCATCTGGGCCTTGGGAGCTCAGTCCAGCGCTCCAATGTGGGTCTCTGTCTCCATCTCCATCCATTACCAGATGAAGCTTCTATGGTGATATGCAAGATATTCATCAGTATGGCTATCGGAAAGGGCCATTTCAGGCTCCCTCTCCTCAGCTGCCCAAGAAACTAGCCGGGGACATCTCTATGGATACCTGGGAACCCCTCTAGAGCCAAGTCTCTTGCCAACCCTAAAATGGCTCCCTTAGTTAAGATATCTTCTTCCCTGCTCCCATATCCACCCTTCCTCCATCCCAACCATCGCATTCCCCCAGGGTCTCCCCATCCTTCCCTCCTCAGTTTTCTCTCCCCATCTCCCTATCTCCCCATCTCCCCTTACTCCCACCCCACCCCCCACGCCCAAGATCCCAATTTTTGCCTGGCAATCTAGTCTACTTCCAATATCCAGGAGGATAACTATATGGTTTTCTTTGGGTTCACCTTCTTACTTAGCTTCTCTAGGATCACGAATTATAGGCTCACTGACCTTTATTGATGTCTAGAATCCACTTATGAGTGAGTACATACCAAATTCATCTTTTTGAGGCTGGGTTACCTCACTCAGAATAGTGTTTTCGCAACATTGAATAAATGGGACCTCCTGAAATTGAAAAGCTTCTGTAAAGCAAAAGACACTGGCATTAAGACAAAAAGGCTACCTACTGACTGGGAGAAGATCTTCATCAACCCCGCAACCGACAAAGGTCTGATTTCCAAAATATATAAAGAACTCAAGAAACTAGACTTTAAAATGCTAATTAACCCAATTAAAAATTGGGGCACTGAATTGAACAGAGAATATTCAACAGAAGAAGTTCAAATGGCCAAAAGACACTTAAGGTCATGCTCAACCTCCTTAGCGAACAAGGAAATGTAAATCAAAACAACCTTAAGATACCATCTTACACCTGTCTGAATGGCTAAAATCAAAAACACTAATGATAGCCTTTGCTGGAGAGGATGTAGAGTAAGGGGTACACTCATCCATTGCTGGTGGCAATGTAAACTTGTGAAACCACTTTGGAAATCAGTGTGGCGGTTTCTCAGGAAATTCGGGATCAACCTACCCTAGGATCCAGCAATACCACTCTTGGGAATATATCCAAGAGAATTAATCTTATAAAGAGAACTGGCTGAAGCTTTCTTCTCATTGTATGGGAAACACCAATAACTGGAGGCCCTACAGTCTATACTGATGCAAATAACTCAGAAAAAAAAGGTTACAAATAAGAAATATTAAGTAAAGTGGATCGAAGCTTTTACGATTCTGTCCAAAGCCAGAATTATATGATCTTTTTGTGTTACTAATGGATATTAAGGAACCTCTCAACATAGCTACTCATCACAATATATAGAAAGAGGCATTTAGCATATTGAAATTGCTAAATTTACCAGATAATACAAAATTGACTTATTTATTCAAATACAAAAAAATCATGAATAGGAATTATCCCATATACACAACACATGATCCCATACGTGACTGCCAGGTCCTCTAACACAAGGTAATGCAGAAATTATATAATGGAAAAAGGAAAGCATCTTCAGTAAATAGTCTGGTATAACTGGATGTCAGCATGTAAACGAATAAAAATAGAACCATATCTATCATGATGTACAAAACTCAAGTGCAAATGGATCAAAGACCACAACATAAATCCAGACACCCTGAACCTCATAGAAGAGAAAGTAGGAAGCAGCCTTCAATGCATAGGCACAGGAGACCACTTCCTAAACATAACACCAGTAGCACAGACACTGAGAGAAACAATGTGGAAATGAGACCCTCTGAAACTGAGAAGCTTCCGTAAAGCTTAGGACACAGTAAACAAGACAAAAAAGAAATATTTCTGTTTATTCTTGAGACATGTTTTCTCTGTGTAGACTTGTCTGTCATAAAACTTACTCTATGGAAAATCCTGTGCTGAAACTCATAAATTTGCCTGTTTCTATCTTTCAAGTACTGGGACTAAATACATATACCACCACCCAGAAGTCATTGTTAATGCTTAGAGGATTAAACTGTCTGATGTTCAGAATAAAGTTGACTATTACATTAAACATTAATCTTCCTCAATTTATGGCTCTATTCTCCCAGGTCTCACTACACTACAGCAGTGACAGGCAAGCAAAGATGAAAATGAAAAATATTTTGGTACCTCATCTCCTGAGAAGGAAATACATGCAACTAATAACTGCCATGAGAAGGATAATTTGTATTTCATGTGGATTACTTTCCTTGATAGTTGTCAGCCATGAAACCATATATGCAAAACCAACAAAAATGGCCAAAGCATGTTCTATTTATATATTTGTTAATACATACATACATGCATATATATATGTATATGTAGCAATAAAAATGAAAGAAAAAGAGGCTGTCAAATTGAGAGTTGGTAAGATGAGAGGGACTGGAGGAAAAAAAGGGAGAAAAACTCACGTAATTCAATTTTATTTAACAGATATTAACAATATATTACTCTAAAATAAATATGTATAATAAATAATTTTTATGGAGCAGGTTCATTTTCATTTTAAAATGGAAAGTTGGAAAATTTTTAAAGGAAATATCTCTAGAACTTCATATAATACAAAGTCAGTTTTCTGAACAACCATAATTCTAACTGCAACATTTCTGAGTTTCTATACCCATGTCTGTGTATAGAACCAACATAATACAATCAATTGACTGGATAACTAAGGTTTTGTTACTACCATTACAATGATTGATCAAGTTAATGAGGAACTTTTGAACACTTTGCAAATATATGAATAAATTGAATTATTTGGAGAGTTTCTTGTCTTTTTAGTGCTTTTGACATGTTTTTGATATGGTTTCATTTTGTATAAATCATGGCCTAAAACATCTAACACCTGTCTTTAGCTACAAGTTCACTGGAATGTTTACAAGAATCCACCAGTGCTTGTCTACAACTAACTTTTAAAAAAGAAGTACTAAAAACATTTATAATTTTACTACTTTTGCAGTTACTTTTATATTTTCCTTTTTAATATGTATGTTAGTTTACAATATAATTACTTACATTTTCATGTAACTTAATCAATTTTTTATCTGGTGATATAATAAGCAAAATAGCACTGGGGTTGAGCTAAAAGAAGATAGGTATAAACTTAATATATTGTATTATATAAATATATAAAATTGTCAATAACAAAATATAATTTATAAAATTTATTCTAAGATAATTTAAATACATCCCCCATTTCTTATTTATTTTATTATTTTTGAATGTACACATTTTACTCATTTGTGGTTATCTTAAATGCCATATAGTCTTTGAAATAATCTCTTGATGCTTTCATAAACCAAGAAAACCAGTAAAAGCAACATATATGCAGAAGGACTTTTCACACCACACCATCCACTTTAACAAAAAATAAATGACAGTATTAAAAAAGAAACACCAATAGAAAATCATTGACTTTATGAATTAAATTTACTTTCAAAAGTGAACCAGGCACAGAATTGGCACCAAGCAGACACCATAAACTATTTTTATGACCCTTATTCAGCTTGCACCAAAAATTTCTTTTCTAGAATCAGACACAAGCAGGACAGGTATGCAAAGTAATCTGTGTATGCTCATAAAGAATGTTGCCTCTGGATGAAAAAAATAGAAGAAATATTAGAGTATATAAAAAGTAAATTCTGAAAGGCCATGAGAAAAGTCTGCTTAATTGTTCAGATACATACCAAATAGGCACAACAATAAAAGTACTGTAAAGCATATGACACATACTATGTGTATGAAGGAAAGAATGAAGAATGATAAACATATTTTATTCTGAGGTGTTGAAGAAATATAATTTGTTTATACTAATTTTCATTACATTCTGTTAAAATAGTCATTTGATCAAAACCATTTGCAATTGATTAAGCAGGCATCATTATAATATCTTGAGACAATTTTGAACAATGTCTTTAATATTTAAGTCAAATATGCTCAAAACCTACCTATTTCATGCTGTATTTTATGACATATACATTGTTCTGAAATACAGAATTCAACTCATAATTTAGGACTTTAGGGAACAATTATAATACAGATAAATGAGAACTAGAAAGGAATATTAGTTTTTTATGAGATGCAAATAAATACTTAGCTAGAATTTTCTAGTCTCTGTTAAATAATGATTGTTAAATGATGAAAATAAAAACCTACAAACTTACTATGAAACTCTTATCTATTCCTCTTATTGAGATAAGAATAGTTCCAGTTGGTGTATAAATGTAAAACTGCATTGCTTGATCAAAACAAAAAATATGTTCCTCAGGCTTCTTTTATGGCTAGATGATGAAGATAAACTAATGTTTACTGGTGAGGATTTATGAAGCTGTCAGTGAAATACGACATGGCAGTGCAATGTGTTATGACTGTAGCCTCAATAACCTTCCAGAGAATGAAGTACACTAATCTGAGGCTTGCATATTCATGCTATGGAAATACTTGTAACAGATTTCTCTATTGTCTGCAGGTGCCACAGCATGGTTAGAAGTAGAGTTAATTGCACTCTAGGACATAGGGGAATTAATACATCCATAGAATTGGCTTGCTTTCTGCAATACTATTCATGGTTTGTTAAAGGAAGTCAAAACATCCTTAATTAAATTATCACAACTGCAAACACTTAACTTTTGAAATGATTCTAGAAATACAGCCATTTATTCAATAGGAAGTTTTATCTCTAAACAACTTCCAGTCAGCAAAGACATTTACTTTCAAGATTAATGTACTTGATAAAGTGCAAGTGTTTGCAACAGCGTTGTACTCGGGCTATATGGACAGGCCTCTAACTCAGTGAGATTATATATTTCTCTAAACTTAATTAGAAGAGATGTGAATTCTCACTGGAGCTGTTATAAGCAATATGTTTTATTTATTTTAGTAAAAGTGATCTCTTAAACAAATGACATTAATCATAAATAGACGTACATTCTCATTTTGCTTTGGTTGATGATTAAATACTAATTAATTCAAGTCAAGGTTCATACATGTGTCAATTTTTAATTTAAAACATATGCACTATTTTTATTCACTCCATTCCTTTTGTGGCTATAGATCTTACTTATCTTGTATTGTTCTTTTTCTAATAGATTTTGAATTTTATTCTTTGATTCAGTGGCAATGTTTTTGAAAGTTTCTTACTGATATTGTGATCAAATCTCTTACACCCTCAATATCTTCTCCTACCTGTTGACTCTTATTGATCCTGTGTCTTTTTTTTTTTTCTTTTCGCTGGGCCATTTATGATCACTTTTTTATATTTACATCTATTATAACTCTGTGGGTTAGATCAATCCCACAACAGTCGCTGGGGTCCTTGGGGTCTCCGTTGGTTGGCAGGACATAGCTTCTCTGGGTGAATGGATGGTTCCTCTCTCTACGCTTTGAGGATGAGCTGGGGGAAGGGTTGGGGGGGTACTTCCTCTCTTGATGCAAGTTTACAAGGTACACTTCAGACACCTGGTCTCTTGATGGATGCCCAGGCAGCGCACTGTGCAGTACCGGGCACCACAGTTTACACAGGTATACGGGGATGGGAAGCCACATACAGCACAGAAGGGGCGCTGGGGTCGGGTTGGAGACCCGCACAGGCTGTCAAGTAGTTGGGACCCTCAGACGCACTCAGGTTCTGCTCCTCCAGCAAAGCCTGGAAGTTTTTCAGGAAGCGAAGCTTAAAATGGTCACCTCGAGTTTTCTTCTTTTTCTTTCCTGTGTCTGCATTGTCATCAAACTGAGGCAGCCTTTTGCCCAGCTGGGGGAGGCCTGCATGGGGGTAATCCTGAAAATTGTCGTTCTCTAAGGCCTCCAGCTCTCGAGCTCTCTATTGATCCGCCGCTGCCTGCTGCCTGGTCCAGCACCCGCCGCTGTCCAGGGTCCTGGGACAAATGTACTAGTTTTTAAAGGTGTATATGGCCACTTGTTGTGTATTCATTCATTAATTATTTATGTGTGTTTATATACTTGTATGTATATACAGTTGCCTATTTGTATTGTTCATGGTTCAGAAAGAGATTGTTGGAGCCCATGGACTACGGAGTTACAAGTATATAATCATTGGTGGATGATTTACACCAGTCTTGTATCCTCTACAAGAGCAGCAAGATCTTTTAATTGGTGAGCAATCTATGTGACTCCCCCTAAATATGCAGATGCTGCTTGATGCCTCTGCTGACTTATGACTTATTTATCTCCAAAGTATTATTTAAATTTACTTTTACTTAAAATTATTGTAAAATAAACAAGTGTTAAACTTATTTATTAAATTAATAAAGTAGGAAATGTACATTAAATTAATTATACATAATACTTCCGTATTTAAATATATTATTCAAATATCAAATGACACATAAGAACAGTTGAAATCCCATTTTCCCATTTCCATTTTAACCAACTCAACATATATTTAGGATACTATGATTGATATTTTGTTTCTTGGTATTTTGTTCAAATTTTATTAACTCATTTTCAAGATAGCTTATTTGATTGGCTTACCTTCACTAACTAATAGGAGCTTCAAAACTTTCAGCAGGTATGAGTCTCTTCCTACAGAGAATGTTTAAATTTGGTGAAGAGCCTTTGACTGTAGATGGCATATCCTCAAGAGGAAAATCTAATGATGTTGTGTTACTAAGTGGAAATGACATCAAAATTTCTTCAGAACAGTTACCTTTATATACAATAAAATAATATTACTTTCAGTCTTTATCAGATAGCCTTATTTGTGATGTGCATCATGGTTAATTTAGAGAGTCAAACTGGTAAGAGTACAGAAAATAAGTGACCAACGAGTGCTTCAGAATCAAAAGAGCATGTGTACCACTGCTCCAAAGCACAGGGACCACCAAGGAACAGAGACAAGAAAGAACAAAATGCTGGAGCTGGAGTATGGGGATCAGGAGTACCTGCAGAAAGGCAAGGTTAGGGATCTCACTCCACCAGTCATTGCACTGAAGGAGATGAACAAACAGTGTAGTTGGCAGGGCTCATGATATTTAAGCAATCACTGAAAGAAGATGTATAGTTAACAAGAGCTAAGAAAGAGTGTTGACCAAATTTTAATAAATGAGCCCCCAACTAATGCTTATGAAAACAGTCATAGTTACAAAGTGAGTTGCAACAAATAGGGGCAAACTTTGAAAGAAAAACATTTTCAAAAGGAGAGAGAGAATGATAATGTAATAGGAATAAAAAATAAAAAACATTCTAATATGCAAATGTGTAATTGTAAAAATAATAAAAATAAAATGATTTTCCAACTTGACTAAATGTTTTGGGAGCAATATTTTAACATATTTATTGTTAGTAAAAATTTACAGAAAAGCAGAACAACAGATTTTATGTTTATATGTGTATATATAAATGAATAAATTATTAGTTATTATTATTTCAAAGCTTTATTTGGTACTTGTGGAGAGTTTGAAATATTTATTTTCTAACACTACATTGTTTTGTTCAAATATCACTGACATGTACCAGAATATCTTATAGCTCTTAGAAGTTTACAAATAAAATAAAGAAACTCACCATGACTTTGCAGGCTTTTATGTTGAATTTGTACAACTCTCTTGTACTTTTGTGTGAGAATCTGAACTGCTTTTGGAATTGATTGAGATTCTTAGATTCTGATTGCTTACCTTGTACTTGTAAGACTTTATTTGTGTTTAAAGTCCTCTAGATTTTGAAAGTATCACAATGCCATTAACAACAACAATTTTTCTTTGGAAGTGTAAAGCCATATATCTCGTCTGGACATTTTCTAATTTAATACAGACACTTTAATTTTATCGCATTATTTTTGTAATTAACTTTTATTGAGTTTAGTTTTATCATGTTACTTAAGGTTGTTTAATTAAAATATTGGTTTGACTCATTAAAACAAATTAGCTATAGGCAATTAAAATGATTAATTTATTCTGTCATAAATATACTTTACACAGTGGCTCAGTTATAACTTGATCAATCTGTTGTTAGAGGAGTTCTGCAGGAGAATTTGCTACATTATTTTATGTAAATTGATTTCAAATACACAAATCCTTCTATTATTAATTTCTGAAAACTTAAAATATCCTTTTGAAGGCGTAAGTCACAAACAATGCCACACCAGTTTGGAATTATGATTAATAGGGTGGTATTTATTTAAAGGGGAAAAAACTTACAGATCACTGTCAGCCCTCTGCGTAACCAGGAAGGAAGTCAAGTCACCGGCGGAGCAGGAAGTGAAGAGAGAGAGAAGAGGGAAGTGGCCGCTTTTTTAAAGGGAGAGAGACCACGCCCCAAGGGGCTGGTATCTCAGTGGCGATAGGCTGGAGGAGTGGGAGGACCTCCCGTAACACCTCCCCCTTTTGTTTAAATAAGAGAGTTCTAAACCTACTATGAAATTATATACAATAAGTACAAATATCCTATTCTAACTAGCTTAGGTCTTGTATAATAAATAACTTGGCCAAGTCATGAGAGAAAAGTAACTACATCTATATAGTCTTCAACCCCATCGAAGATCTGAGAAGGGAAATAATGTTACCTGGTTAATTAGGAAGTTCAGTAAAACAACTTCCAAAACATGCAACAAATCACAGAGACAACTAGCTACCTAGGCAATCACCCAAAGTCACATTAGCAGTGTTGAAGCAACCAACTTTGGCTAAGGCCTAACATAACTGACACACCATTTTCAAAGGCAAGCAACTTTTCAAAACTATCTTACCCTGTCTTGGCAGGATAAGACAGCCCTGTTTTATCCATTGATGCATGCTCTGTATCTTTGTCAGTGGTTGAGGTATGGGCATTTCTTTGCCCCAAGGCCAGTTCTGCCAAAAGGAAAGGCTCCAGGTGGAGTGTCTTTGGTGCTCAACATTCTCTCGGGAATAGAGTGGTGTTGCCAGGAGCAATTGTGTCTCACTACCACAAAACTCTGAGTTAGATTAAAGGCCATTTTCTACAGCTCTTTGAAGAAGTTGAAGACTATCTATCTATACTGAGTATAATCTCTATATATCTAAAGAACCTGATTAGTCTAATTATAAATGACAAACTTAGATGACTATTAGTCTATATAATTCTCAATATCTATCTAACTTAAAGATTAAGACAATAAACAACTGTGAAACAAATGAGGACAATGACCTCCAAATATAAACAATGTACAAATATACATTGCAGTAGGTAAATATATATCAATACACAAACATTATATAAGTATCTTAATCAGAGGTAGAAATGTACACAGCAATATGGTAAATATATACAATACAATATATGTCAATACATAAAAATGTTTTAAACAAGGTAGAAACATGCATGCATACAATAGTCAATATAATTTAACTTTGTATCAATATACAAGAATCTATACCAATATATTTGTCTAAAAACAGTAACTCACAATTACAAATCTATTATCCCATCATCCCTCTTTTTTTTTTTTTTTTTTTTTTCAAAATGATCCCTGAGCTTATAAAATTCCTCCCCCAACCCTCAATCGTATACTAATTATAATCAACCCCTAAATGATGTCCCTAAACCCAAGGGCAAACTTTACTGGGAGAGGGGACGTCGTCCTCTAGAATTACTTCCAGCTGTCATGGGGGCGACGTTCTTTCTGGGGGATCCTGTGAAAGTAAAATGATGGTTAAATTTCAAGATCAAGTCTTTTAATATTGCCAATAGTCTCTGAGTATTTTGTGCAGGTCTGGCCAAAATGTTGTATAAGATGTGCACCATTTCAGCTAACCAAGTTGGAACTGTCTTGTGCAGCTGGTACCCAAAGCAGGTCTTGTTGTAGCGCTATCAGTATCATGACGTCATATCAACCGGGTGGAGTTGTTGTTATGGGGCCCCATCTTCTTCCTGGAAACTTCAAATGTCACTTCAGGAAAAACTCATTGTTCATTATGAAAAACTTAAGCATTAATCATATAGACATATATATATATTCAATGAAAGACATGATAGATATATTCAATGAAAAGTATGATAGATATGAAGAAAAGCAAAGATGTTTTCTAAACTCATATTTCTTTCTGTCCCACATCATGGCTCTTGACATGAGACAGAAACTCCAGAAACTCTGGGTTTTTCTCTTACTAACAGGCTTGGAATTGGAGAGGGACTGAGCCAGAGTCCAACTTCAAAACCAGCTTTATAAATTTAGAAATATGGTTTAATATTACTTACACAACCCATTCAGTTTTCTTGATATTTCCTATCGGGCAGGTATTTTTCCATCTGTCAGTATCCAAACATCCAGGGTCCCTTGAATTTCTCAAAGATGAGTGTTTTCCTGTGGAGATAAGAACAGAACCCTGCCCCCATTCTATATGTTTTTCTTACCACCTGTATGAATATAATCATTGTGGATGAGTTGTCATTTCTCCTTTCCAAGAGGTTTCTCTTCTTCAAATCGAAACTTTATTAATTTTGATGGTATCCACAATTTTTCTTCTCCTGTGGAAACAAGAGCAAAACCCCTTCCCCAACGTAGCACATCTCCTGGCTTCCACTGAGAGGTCAGCACATCTTTGAAATAAATCGGTTGATTTAGTTCAGCAGACTTTTCCATTATCCAATGTCTCTCTGCTGCTGTCGTTCCTTTCTCATTAGCGTTAAGAAAATTCAAGGTTAATAAAGCATTATGTAATCTATTTCTGGGGGTATTTTCGGTCCCTTTCTGTTTGTTCAGCATATCCTTTATAGTACGATTTGATCTTTCTATAACTGCCTGACCTGTAGGATTATTTGGTATACCTGTAATGTGTTTTATATTATAATAATCAAAAAAGCGTTTCATTTTCTTAGATACATATGCTGGACCATTATCTGTCTTTATTTGCGCAGGTATACCCATGATGGCCATAACTTCCAATAAATGTGTGATTACTGAATCAGCCTTTTCTGAGCTCAGGGCAGTAGCCCATTGAAAACCTGAATACGTGTCTATGGTGTGGTGTACATATTTTAATTTACCAAATTCTATAAAGTGGAACACATCCATCTGCCAGATTTCATTTCTCTTAGTGCCCTTTGGGTTACTCCCTGCAGGCAACGGTGTTTGATTATAGAAAGAACAAGTAGGACATCTCTTTATAATGTCCTTAGCTTGTTGCCAAGTAATGGAAAATTCTTTCTTTAGGCCTTTACTATTGACATGATGCTTCTTATGAAATTCTGAGGCCTGCAACACACTTCCAATCAATAATTGATCAATCTCAGCGTTGCCTTGGGCTAGAGGACCAGGCAGACCTGTATGGGACCGGATGTGTGTTATGTACATCGGACAAAGCCTGTTCCTGATTATGTCTTGTACCTGGATGAACAATGAAGTCAACTCTGTGTCATCTGGTATAAATTCAGCGGTTTCAATATGCAAGATAACTCTTTCTGCATATTGTGAATCTGTAACTATATTAAGAGGTTCTTTAAAATCCCTTAGCACCATAAGAATGGCATATAACTCTGCCTTCTGGACAGAATTATAAGGGCTTTGTTCCACCTTACTCAATTCATCTGACTTGTAACCTGCTTTCCCTGATTTATTTGCATCAGTATAGAACGTACGGGCTCCAGTTATTGGAGCATCACGTACAATTCTAGGAAGAATCCAAGAAGTTCTTTTTATGAGGTTAAGTCTACCACTTTTGGGATAGTTGCTATTAATTTCTCCCAAAAAATTAGCACAAGCTCTTTGCCACGGTTCATTGTCTTCCCATAACTTTTTTATTTCTTCAGTAGTAAAAGGCACTATAATTTCTGCTGGGTCTATACCTGCTAGTTGACGAAGTCTCAGCTTACCTTTTATAATTAATTCAGAGACTTTTTCCACATAAGTTTTTAATTTTTTACTTGGTTTATTAGGTATAAATATCCACTCTAAAATAATATCTTCCCTCTGCATTAGAATCCCTGTAGGAGAAATTCTGGAAGGCAATATGACTAGGATGCAGCTAAGATTTGGGTTCACCCTATCCACATGTGCCTCCTGTAATTTTTCCTCAATCATTGTCAGTTCCTTTTCTGCTTCAGCTGTCAGTTCTCTTGGACTATTCAAATCTTTATCACCATCTAAGGTTTTGTTTAAATGAACTATTAGATCAGGTGTTATCCCAACAGCTGGTCGTAGACTGGAAATGTCTCCTAACAATCTTTGGAAGTCATTAAGAGTCTTTAACCGGTCTCTCCTAATTTGTGCCTTTTGCGTTTTAATTTTCTCTAACCCTATTCTGTAACCTAGGTAATTAATAGAATTTCCTCTTTGAATCTTTTCAGGGGCAATTTGTAATCCCCACCTAGGCAAGACTTTCTTTACTTCTTCAAACATCCTTTCTAAAGTATCTTTATTTGAATCAGATAACAAGATGTCATCCATGTAATGATAAATAATGGACTTGGGGAATTGTTTACGAATTATTTCCAATGGCTTACTTACAAAATATTGGCACAGTGTAGGACTATTGAGCATACCCTGTGGGAGGACAGTCCATTGATATCTCCTATTGGGCTGAGAATTATTATAAGTAGGCACTGTGAAGGCAAATTTTTCTCTATCCTTTTCTTGTAACGGTATAGTGAAAAAACAATCTTTCAAATCAATAACTATAAGAGGCCATCCTTTTGGTAACAGAGAAGGCAAAGGAATTCCAGATTGTAGTGAGCCCATAGGTTGAATTACTTTGTTGACAGCTCTTAGATCTGTCACCATTCTCCATTTACCAGATTTCTTTTTTACAACAAACACAGGAGAATTCCAAGGGCTGGTTGATTCTTCAATGTGGTGAGCATCTAGTTGCTCCTGCACCAGCTGTTCCAATGCCTGTAGTTTATCTTCAGCTAGAGGCCACTGTTTGATCCATATTGGCTTCTCAGTTAGCCATTTTAAAGGTAGGGCTGTTGGTACCTCTAAAGGTTTGGTATTTGCTGTATGTTCTTGTACAGCCTGAATGGCTAGTGACCTTTTTCCATAATACCTCATCATATCCTTCCCAGAATTATGAGTTCCTGGAACTACAGGAATGTTAATCTGGGTATTCCATTGCTGTAGCAGGTCACGGCCCCATAAATTTATGGCAATATTGGCTATATATGGCCTTAGTCTTCCTATTTGCCCTTCGGGCCCTATGCATTCAACCCATCTTGTGCTTTGTTTTACACGAGATAGGGTTCCAATTCCCAGGAACTGAACATCTACCTCTTTAAGAGGCCAATTCGGATGCCAAGATTCTGGGGTAATGATACTTACATCCGCACCTGTGTCTAATAAGCCTTCAATAAAAGTGCCATTTATACAGACTCTTAGCTTTGGTCTTTGATCATTAATAGAAGTCTGCCAAAATATACGTTTACTCTGTCCAACTGGGTTTTTTGACTCATCCTCCACATGGATTTCATCATTTAGACCAGTATTACTTTTTACAGCAGAAATTGGAGCTTTTAATTTTCTTGGTGAGGCACGTTCTCCACTGTGACTGGGAATGACTGGGCCACTGTTGGCTTGGGGGCCTGCGAGAGGCCCCTCAAGGAGTTTCCCGACGGTATCGGGTTGCCTTGTTTGTCTGTTGTTGACCTGCATTCATTGGACCAATGTCGGCCTTTACCGCATCTCCTACATATACCTGAAGGCCTAGGTCTCCTATCTTTGTCATTCCCAGAGGAGATAATATTCCTAGAAATTCTGTGCCTGCAATCCCTTTTCAGATGTCCTAATTTACCACAATTAAAACACCTGGCAGTTTGATGTCTCCTCATTGCTGTGGAAATCGCTTCTCCTACCCAAGATTCATCGTTATAGCTAAACGTCTCAACATTCATCGTATGCTGAATCCATTCATCCATAGGTGCTGATCTAGACTTTAAAGGCCCAATTATCTTTTTGCATTCTATGTTTGCATTCTCAAAAGCTAGAGATTCAAGAAGTATTCGTCTAGCTTCTGGGTCTGTTACCCCTATGTCCAGAGCCTTAATTAATCTTTGCAAAAAGTCAATAAAGGGTTCTCTCTGTCCCTGCCTAATTCTGGTATATGATTCAACCCTTTTTGCTGGATCTTGTATCCTATTCCAAGCATTTAAAGCTGCTTGGTGACATAGACACAGTACTTCATCATCATAAAGAGCTTGGACCTGTGGATCAGCATATTCTCCTGCACCAAGAATTTGGTCTTGGGAAACCTCAATACCTTTTGCTCTTCCTTGCTGTTCCATATGTTTGGATTCTTCTCTGAAATAAATTCCAAACATCAAGGAAGGTCCATTATCTAAAACTGCAGACACTAACTGATGGAAATCATGGGGGGTAGCTCTAGCATTAGAAGCCCAAGTCCTTATCATTTCCTTTACGTATGCAGAGTGCAAGCCAAAATTAACAATAGCTTGCTTAATTTCTTTTAGATCATTCATTGCTATTGGCGTCCATCTAGCTTCTCTGACTCCCTTTGAGCCTTTAGAAGTTGACGCTTTGTCAGAATTAAGTATAGGGTATGCTGCTAAAACCTTTGGTAAGCCAGTTCTAATAGCTGGTGTTGGCATTGTATCCTGTCCTTGTGCCTTATTACTCTGTTCACCAGCTCCAATCATTTCTTCAATCATTTCAAGTCTTTTTATTATTGTCTCTTTTGAATCCTTAATCTCCTGACCTGCATGAGTTTCTAGTAAAGATTGTATGGTTCTTAGGAGTGCCATGATCTTCCTAAATGATAAAATATGCAAAAGAATACTAAAACCTAGTAACCAGTAAATTAAGTTATCCCCATAGTCATATAAACCTTGCATGATATAACCCATTGTATTGGTAACCAGAACAGTAAAATTCGCGTTAGAAACGGGAACTGCCATATTACCTATTATCCAGCAGGTGGCGCTGTTGCCAAGTCTCGACGAAAACACGGTCCTGTTTCAGAGTCCGCCTAGTATTTGTTAAAAACTGGAAAATGTAAGTTGCTCAACAAAGTAAATGTAATTAAATCAATTCCAGAGATGGAACCAGAAACCAGAATCCAGGGGTAGAGAAGAGCAACCTGGAAGCCGCTTATGCCTCCACGTGACAGAGTCACCCTGAGGGGTTGCAGCTTTCAGCAACCGCGTGCTCTGGTTCGCGCCACTTAAGAGCTGTGCTTGCAAGGGAGATTTAAAAACCACTCAGAAAAGAGCAAACCAGGCGGGCAGAGACTACGCGGGCCTGTGGAGTTTAAATCCACAGGCAGCGGCTGAGGAAGCAAGGGCTCCCGCCAAGCTGAACAAGCGCCCGCCAAGCCGAACTTGCGGCCGCCAAGCCGAACTTCCGGCCGCCAAGCCGAACTCGCGGCTGCGAGCCGGGAGAGGTTCTAAAACCAAACGTTGGGCGCCAAAATGAAGGCGTAAGTCACAAACAATGCCACACCAGTTTGGAATTATGATTAATAGGGTGGTATTTATTTAAAGGGGAAAAAACTTACAGATCACTGTCAGCCCTCTGCGTAACCAGGAAGGAAGTCAAGTCACCGGCGGAGCAGGAAGTGAAGAGAGAGAGAAGAGGGAAGTGGCCGCTTTTTTAAAGGGAGAGAGACCACGCCCCAAGGGGCTGGTATCTCAGTGGCGATAGGCTGGAGGAGTGGGAGGACCTCCCGTAACATCCTTTTCATCATGAAAGTGATTAGTAACCCCATATACTTGTTTCTACTTCCAAATCATTCTCAATCTTTATAATTCAATTTCAAATTCATAAAAGAAATAAAAATGTAAGTCTTAATTTTTAGCTTAAAAATGACTGACAGTTCATCATAAAAATGATCATATATTAATAAAGAATAATGTATTTCCAGTAATTTTGAATATTTAAATTGTATATCCATTCTATTATGTGTGTTGTATTTATAGATCATTTCTTTTAGAAATGGTCTTATTTTAGGAGTTTTAAACTGCCTTTTATGTACATATAAACAGAAAACTCTTCATGATATTACTTTTTCACTTTTACTATTGATATAATACTGCCCCAAATGGCTGGAAATCATAACAACTTATTCATTCATGGTTGCAATGGACTTTGGTCAACTTTCATCTTTTATTATCTTTGTCTTTCCTTTTCACCTTTTCCTATTTCTCATCCACAGTAGTTTTTCTTCTACTTTCTTACCATTGTATTTTTAAAATCCACCTATGAGAAGAAAATTTACAGTATTTATTTTAATTCTTAGTCTGTCTTATTTTTTTAAATTTGATGAACCTCTATTCAATGCATTTTACTAAAATTAACAAAATCTATTCCCTTTAATAGGTATCTATTTTTTAAAGTTATACATGTGTGTACTTGCATGAGTTTATGTGTTCTGCATGTATGCAGAAGTTCATAGAGTCCATGAGATGGCATTAGATCTCCTATTACTGGTGTTATAGACATATAAGTGACATTACATGGGTGCTGAGAAGTCAACCTGAGTCAACTGTGAGAACAATACAAATGTTCCCATAACTGCTGAGCCATCTTTCCAGATCCCATAATTTCATTTTTATGACTGTATATAACATCATTGTATACACATATTAAGCATACAAAAATCAATCAATATATGGACACCTATACTCTTTTTATAATTTGAGTATTGTGAATAGTGCCAGTGCAAAGTAAAAATGCATTTCTGTTGCATGCTGCTTTAGACTTCATTGGGTATACATTCAGGAGTATTATAGGTAGAACATAAATTTGTTCAAATTTTGGTTATTGAGGAAATTATATACTTATCTCCACCATGACCATACTAATATACATTCATATCAATAGTAAAGAAGCTTCCTTTCCCTGGTATTCTCAGAGAAAGAAAACACTTGCTTTCTTTCTTTTTGGCAGGCGTTTTGGCTGATGGGTTGAGATAGAAAATCAATATAGTTTTGATTTGCAATTGCCTTATTGCTGAGTATTTTGAACGATTAACAAAGAAAAGAAAAATCATAAAAATGTAAAATATATTATATATACATAAAATAATTAAGGTCCAATTTACTAATGATACACAAAATCTTTTTTTAATTTATGATTTGGGGCTATTTTTATGGCAGTCATTTAGCAAATAAATGTGAATGAAAGCAGGTATCCTACTGTGAGAAAATTAGAATTTAAAATATAGAAAGAACTGGTAAAAAATGAATCACCAAACATAGATATTTAGCCATCCTCCACATTAAGGTGACCATGCAAGTTATGAGGATGACTGAGTGCCAAAGGATGTAGACTTAACTCCTAATGGAGGGATAGGTTGGAGAACCACTTGTGACATATACTTATCTCTTCGGTGTGCTTTTACATATCTCTTCATGGTGTGATTTGACTCTTGACCATGCTGAGGATTTTGCCAATCTAATGATTGCTCCCTTTTCTGTACTAAATATCTAGACTTACAATGGAAACATAACATTGGTATAAACAATTCATCTGTACTTGCTGTTTATATTGATGAAAAGACTCAGTCAAAGTCTTTATAATGGCAGCTAAGGGAGCCATACTCTCAATGCAATAAAGAATAAAACACATTTGCTCTTTAAAAATCTATTCTGAAAGAGATGCTTAAAATTCAGACTTTCAGACTACTTCAAAACACCACAGGTCGTAAAATACTAATGTTACAAAGTAAGTGAAGCTCATCTTTAATGAATAGATGTCAATAGATTAGCATTTTAAGTATGGGATGACAGCATGAATGCAATAAACATCTGTAAAATTATTGCTTTCATCTACATTAATTTGCTAAATGACTGCTAAGCAAATAGCCCTAAACCATAAATTTAAAAAGGAAAGAATTTAGAAATCATTAGTAAATTGGACTTGGTTACCTGATGTAAAAGATGAAAGAAAAACCACATTAAGTGTGTTGATGCATAACTTAAGTACTGGAATGTAATGAGAAGGTACAGGTTAGTGGGAATCGAGGTACTTTTGTGTCCAAGGAGAATTTCAGAGAATGAGAGCATGCTGTTTTTAGCGGTTATTGTTGGCTACTTAAAAAGAGATTGATGTGTATCACTGTGTTGTAAAAGAGTACCTCACATGCTGTGACACAGTAGTTACCTTACAGTTTCTGCCTTTGGATATGACTTTATACATTGAGATTGTTGCATTGTACTGAGTTTATTCAGGCACCCCAGCAACTGTGACTACCTAGCTGAGAAGCTGATGTCAAAAAGAGAAAAATGAAAACTATCAGAGACTAGGAAAACAAATACCTGTGTGTGCTATTTCTATACAATACACTTGGGAATAAAATTGTTTATTCTGTGCAATTGTATATTTGATATGTAAATTGGGAATTCTCCTCCAGGAGATAGAGTTAAGAGACTGAGACTCAGAAGACTTTTAACCTTCATTTTTTGAGAAAAATTGCAACTTTCAGTGATTGTAGAGAAAGAATAATCAAAATTTTCATTGAGATATAAGTATGAAGTGTTGTGGGCAGGGAATAGAATAATATGGTTTAAAGCGTCTTGTTTGCCTCTCAAGCAGACCGGGGCTGAATGCGTTCATTAGTCGTTAGTATCGACAGGAGTAGATCTAGAATCATCTAGTAGACGTTCTTCAGGGTTCCTATGAGAGGGCATGTGTTGAGAGGTAAAACTAAGGAATGGTCAGTCCACCAGGTATATTGTCTTGTGTTCTGAACTCCACAAACATAAGAGGGGGAAAAGTGAAGAATATGATTTGAGTGCAACACTTATTGCTAGAAGCTGCAACATTATACAATAATTGTTTAGCCATCTTTTCACAAGTGATTTATCAGAACTAAGGGATCTAGTAAAGGTTAAGCCAAAATGCAAGGTTTGTTGGTGTTATTGCTTTGTGAATAAAGTGGCTGACCTTTGCTGTAGATTTTTTGCTGTAGCCAAATCTCTTTCTGTTACTTATTTGGTAATTAATTCACACAGTTCAGAACTGTCTTACAAAAACAGTTTTCCACTGCCAGGCTTCTGTTCTTCTCCCCTAGGTAAGTGCAAGAAGGCAGAGACTGTTTATTTCCCAGCTGCCTAGACCTGAATCATTACACAAAAACTATATTAATTACAACACAGCTTGGTCTATTAGCTCAGGTTTCTTATTAACTAACTCTCACATCTTCAATTAACCCATTTCTATTATTTTGTACTGCCACAAGACTGTAGCCTACCAGTAAGGTTCCATCCAACATCTGTCTCCAGCAACTGCATGGTGTCTCTCTGACTCTGCCTAGTATCTCTATATATTTCTGTTCAGATTTTCGATCTGACTTTACTCCACTAAGCCACTGTCCAAAACATTTTTTATTAATAAATGGTAATAAAAACCTATTCACAGCATACAGAGGGGAATCCCATATCAAGATCAGAGATCTGTCTTCCTGCAATTATCTTTATGAGCAGGCATTTGGTCAATGCTTATAGTCCAGGCATAGGGCATTCTAAGAAATTCACAGATCTCTAAGGACATAGAATTATTACATGCTCAAGCTGCTGTTTTGGTTTTCCCTCACAGCCCAAATTACTGATAACAGCATAGCCCAGAACTGACAGTTGAGAGGCCTGGCTCTCTCCTATGTTTAGAGCAGTATGTCTAATTTCAGACCTAGGCATATAGAAACTACAGCATCTGGTGTATGTGCTATCTGATCAAGAGACATGGCTTCTACCTGACTGTTAATGGAGGTTGCCTAATTGACTGGTGTCCTCAATGCTTGCTGGGAGAAGAGTAGCATTACATTGATTTAAACCATTCATGCCCTATTCATAATTTTATTACAAAAAAGCTTTCTGGCCACTTAAAAATATAGCATAGTATATTAACCTTCCCCTCTAGAATTCCCTGAGGATTTGATTCTTTTTCTTAACTAATTTTCTCCATTAAGGAGTTCACTGGATGTGTACTAGCCAGTCTCATGGATCTCTCTCTCTCTCTCTCTCTCTCTCTCTCTCTCTCTCTCTCTCTCTCTCTCTCTCTTCCCTCCCTCCCTCCCTCCCTCCCTCTCTCCGTCTCCCTCTCCCTCTCCCTCCCCCCCCCTCTCTCTCTGTGTGTGTGTGTGTGTGTGTGTGTGTAAACCATTATTTGATGTTTTATGGGAAAAATGGGAACCTGGTGTGGGGACCTGCTAGGGCTGTGGAATTGCTGGTTTTAAGACTATATATAACTGGGAACATTTGTATCAGGTAAAACCAAGAACATTGTAGAACAAAGAACAGTGTAGAACAAGGGAAAAGGGAGAAAAAAGAAACAATGAGAAAGGATGATTTGAAGAGATAAGAAAGAATAAAGAGACATGGACACAATGTTGCCGTTGTGAGTAAAAAGAAAGAATAAAGAGACATGGACAGATAATTGCTGTTGTGAGCAGATTTCTTACCCCTCAGATATTTACCTTCAGATTTTATTCCTCTTTAGCTATTTGTGGCATCTTCAAGGAACTCTTAAAAAGAATCATAAAACTTTTTAGATAATAATGAAACAGAATGTTTAAGGTCCCCGTTAAACCATCTCTCTTTATTTTCAGACTTCAAATATAATGTGACCAGCTCTCTCATGCTGCCATCATTGTGCCTTTTCAGCAAATCATTGTTTTCGATCCCCTCAAACTGTGACACTGATTAAATGCTTCTTTTCACTTGAAAGTGGCTTTTGTTAGGTTCTTGTCATATCAACAAGCTCTGTTATAAGTATGTGTGTGAGTAGTTTTCTGAGATTATACTGTCATCAGACATCTCAGATTATCTCAAGTGATTATTAATCACCCATTGAGCTATTTTACAGAACATACCCTTTTTAACCTAATTCCAACATTTTCTTATTTTGCCTCTGCAAAATGACAAGTCCTTCACATTTCTTGACTTTGCCACATATTTTTAACATACTTAAATTGGTTAATGACTTAAACTTCCACACATTATGTTTGCTTTCATCCTTATATGTAATTAGCATAGTTCAAACTAATACCACATGACAACATACAATTCAAAAAGTTATTAATCACAAAGAAATGTATGATGCCTGGAAACCTCAGACATGACATATGCAATCAACTTATACAACTCAGTCTTAGCTTCTTCTTCTGTTATCGTGATAAAATGTTTTGAAGTGAGAAAGAGACTTTTCCACCCACAATTTAAAATGGAAGCCATTATGAAAGGTAAATCCAGGCAGTATAAGTTTGAACCAACTGGTTATATTTGATCCATGGGCAAAAAAAAAAAGCAATGAATGTATGGTGCTGCTCATTTCCTTTTTTCTATTTTTACCGTCCAGTGTCCAAATTAAGAAATGATACTACCAAAAGCAGATGAGTCTTCACACCCTGGTATATAATAAAGATATTACACATATTCGGGGACTTTTTCTCAAGTTTTTCTGGATTTTTACAAGACAACAATTAATGCTAGTCTTGAACGATTTTTAGAAATTATTATCTAGTGCTCACATAAAGAAATGATTGGTGCTAGTTATCTGCAAAGTTAGCCCACTGTGTAATGTATCTTAATTATTCTTTTCTTTAAAGTAGTTAAGTATGTTAGAAAACTAAATACACACCTATATTTTATAATAGGCTAATTCTATGTTATTCAATATCTAATTCTTTATGACTGAATACTTGTCAAAGCAATTTTTAACTGGAATAGAAATAGAAATTCAACTTATGAAATAGCAGAAGGAGTTATTTGTAGTTGAATAAAATTCTATTTTGATACAATACATATTTCATAGAAGAACAGCAATGTCAGTAAAATTTTGCTAACAATATTGTGTATATATTTAAAGAAGCACACAGAGAGTAAAATAAAATTCTATCCTACCTTTACATGACTGAAATGACTGAATAGCTATACTGTGGTGAGCAATTCACACAGAATCATTCTAAATAATGATGTACCTGCAAATACATACAAAAGTGAGCACAAGCTTATAAAATTGTATTTACCTGAACAAAGTAACATGGTTAAAAAAAGTAGAGGTAAATGGGTATGTTGCTGGCACATGGAGTTCCTGGATATACTTAACATGTGAGATGAGTATTAAGTATGTATTATAAAAGACAAACTATATACCTCATTTTGATATATTCCTAAAGTAGACATGCCCTGATTATGTCACATGCATTCATTAAACATCAGCTCCTGCTGAAAAATATGTATTTGTTGTGTGGAATTATTTACAGCACATCAGAAATACTTATAAAATCGGTTTTAGAAAGGGAAAGAATAGTCTCAAATATGCAGTACACTCAAGGCAGATAGCAGTTATGGAGTTCTGAATGAGATTGTAGCCATATGCTCATATTTTTGAATGTTTGGGTCTCAGATGGTGAACTGTTTAGGAAGAATTAGGAGGCATGGTCTTGTTGAAAGAGGTGGGTCACTGAGTATTGACTTTGAGGTTTCATAAGCTCATGCAAGGAAAAGTCTTGTTTTCTTGATTTCTCCTGCCTGAGGATCACGATGGAAGCTGTCAGCTACTGCCCAGTACCAGTTCTGCCTGCTATTATAATGCTTCCCACCATGAGGATCGTTATTGACACTCTGAAACTATAAGCAATTTGCTAATGATATGCTTTATTTTATAAGTTAACTTCATCATGGTGTCTTCTCACAGAAACAGAACAGAAACTAAAAGAGCAATATTATAGTTCTCTGATCTTCCTTTAGGTTTCCTGTCTCCCAGGTAACAGAAGCTGGTTGATTTTTAACAGACCTAGGAAAACTTGGCAAGGGGAGGAGAGACATGTTGACCATGGCTCAAGTACTTATCCATTCCCCAATTTGGTTTTTGTTTTGTTTTGTTTTGTTTTGTTTTTGGTTTTTTCGAGGCAGGGTTTCTTTGTAGCTTTGGAGCCTGTCCTGGAACTCCCTTTGTAGAACAGGCTGGCCTCGAACTCATAGAGATCTGCCTGCCTCTGCCTCCCGAGTGCTGGGATTAAAGGTGTGTGCCACCAATACCCGGCTCCCCAATTTCTTAAAGCATCCTGTTTGCTGAAGTAAAAGATTGAGGATATTTTTATTATTATTGCTTAATAAAACAAATTCACTTTGTAGTAGAAATTAGAAAACAGGTGAAATAAATACTTTTATATACATTACTTTGAGATAAAATAAGTAATATTAAGATGTTATAAATAAGACAAAGTATAAACAAGCACACAGCTCTATACACAGCAATGTATAATAATATAGGTATTTATGGGTATATATTTATAGTTATGAGGATATTTAAAATGTTCATTGTGATTTCATCACTAATTCAAAATGTTATGCAGTTGGATAAGAATGAATACTCACAAAAAGTTTCAGTCTTCAAAGTACACATAATGTAACTGCAGGAATAACAATGTGAATGTGCTTAGAAAATACTGTGCAACAGGTTATACCTCATTTTGCTGTACTTGGAAGATGCAGATGCTCTCCTACTGTCACAGATCTATGTGTTCAGCAATATTATTAGCATAATACATTATTTTATTAATATATGAGTCTCCAAAATTTCTAAAATGACTGTATTGTCAAAATACAATATTTGTTGATGAGTTACAATTTTATATTAGAATAAATATAAATAATATAAAGATGAATATGAATTATAGATAGAAGTAGTAAATGGAACAAAATAAATTAAGAACATAGACACAAAATCATGATCTGTGTTTATTCTTCAGCAACATTGCCCCTGATGTGTCCACAGATGGCAGATTATTGCTCTCATGCCACATATGCTGTGTTAAATTACAGTGGCAATCTTGACACCTCAGTGTGATGTAAACAGTGAGCATAATGTATCAGTGATATTTTGGTTAAGAGACGTAAAATTACTGAAGGCTATGCAGGAAAGCATTTATTATTAGAAGTGACATTGCACAAAATTATAGAGCTGAGGGTGCTGAGGGTATGGGAGAATTCTCAGTCATCTGTTTGGAGCGTGTGTCCTACTTAGGCAGAATTTATGAGCAAATTTGGAGTGGCTTTTCCAGACTGGACACCATTGTCTCTTATTTATCTGAAATATACACTCTAGGCTAATAAACACAAGCCTTACACATGAAAATTCTAAAGCCATGGAATTCTTGCTCTATGCTTCAAAAACAAGAGCTTTTATGCTGAGGGTGGTAACATTTGAAATGTTCTAGAATCTAAACACGTGAAGAGAAGACCCCTGCAATCATTGGGATTTTCAGCTTTCATAGTCACTGAGTGGCAGCAGCAGAGAGTAGTAGCTGATACATTTAAAGTCCTTCGGTACACTTCACTGTCTTGTCCTTTAGCATTGCATTGACAATCATTGTGTTTCAAGCAAATCTGATGCTAAAGTTTTCTGGTACAGATTTGGGACCCTTTGTCTTTGATAGCTGCTACCCTTCACTTGAAAGACCCTTAACCCATAAGGCTCAGTAGTACACTGAAGTGTGACTTCACTCAAGACTGTAAACTGATTTTAGCCAAGTTTACTTTGGTCCTCTGCAGCTACCAATACCCTTGGTATGTTTGCAAAGAGTGACTTAACCAAGGTTTTATTGTTCCTTTGCAGTTGCCAGTGTGACTATAATGTGTTCATAGCTGCAAGGATGCCATGAGAACAGTTCAGCTGGTTGACATTAATTGGACTGCTTGGCTGACAGATTTTTATTTGAGGTTGCCAGGAATAAAGGAAGAGCCTTTCAATCAGTTCACATACTGACAGTGTAATCATTCATAGAAACAATTAAAAGAATTTCTACCGCATAGACTTGAAAAAAGCTATACACACAGAGAATAATTCTAATCACCTTCAAAGGTACTTAACCATATATAATAGAGTTTCATAGAATCTAACTACTGATGCCATGTCCCCAGGAGATGCCCACTCCATTGGTCTATCTCAGGGACCTATGATGGTTGGGTTTAAAACATCAAGATTAAATTAGTCATAAAGCATCAGTAGAGGTGAAAAGGCTGGGACACGCTGGAAGTCAAATGTATTTACTGTCAAACTACATGGCAGAACTTGGAAGTCAGTAAATGACAGGCTGCTGCTTGCATACCATTACCACTACTCATGTCAGCTAGTTGTCTCTGGGGCTGTTGGTGTGGCACAGATATTATACGTGTTGATAGCATGGCATAGAACCCATTGCTATATCAATCAAAATTACTTCTAATCATGACAGATATTTATGGACAGTATTTTGTCCACCACGCCGCATTCTCTGTGAAGAATTCTCTAGATACCTTAATGTAGCACCATAAAGAAAAGGTGGTCATAATGCCTGCTAAGGTGACAATGGAAGACAGCACAATATATTGAATAGTAACAGCTCTGTACTCTCACTACAGTTAAAAAATAGTAGACATTGGCGGTTCTTTTTAAATTTGTTATTGTACACTTATGTGTTTTCTACATATTTACTTTACGTATTAAGAAAGAACTAAACTGTTGAAAAGATATATTTGGCACTGTAACAATTGATTAAATGACTAATCAATTTGTGATGCCAAAACATATACAATGCTAGGCATTATGTATTTGAAAATCAAATACTGAAAAAGAATTAAGTATCTAACACCACCACCCACTGTCATGTTTTTCTCTCAGTCTTTCTCTCTCTCTCTCTCTCTCTCTCTCTCTCTCTCTCTCTCTCTCTCTCTTTCTCTCTCCTCTTCCCTTGTATCTCTTTCTCTATCTCTGTTTTTCTCCTTCTTTCACTATATCAACTTATATAGGAGGAGAAAGCCGCTTGTTTGTCCCAGATGCCCAGAAACAAAATAACCACATAGAAACTATATTCGTTAAATCACTGCTTGGCCCATTAGCTCTAGCTTTTTATATGCTAACTCTTACATCCTAATTTAACCCATCTCCATTAATCTGTGCATCACCATGAGGTTGTGGCCTACCAGCAAAGTTTCAGCATTTCTATCTCCAGCAGCTCAATGGCATCTTTGAATCCACTCTTTTTTTCTCCCAGCATTCAGCCCAGTCCTCCTCACCTATATAAGTTCTGCCCTATCAACAAGACAAGGCAGTTTCTTTAATCATTAATGGTAATCACAGCACACAGAGGTGACTCCTACATCAAACTTAGCTACATAACATAAAATAATTCATTAAAATTGTTGTGGACTTACTACTTACATATTCATAACCAAATGTTTCTGGAAATTTGTTTATATGGTAAGTATTTGTAGAATATTAAGCTACTATCCCATATCATGTTGTCAAAAACTGATAGCCATTATGTGAAATCAAACAGAATAAATGAGTTTTCATAAGAAACCTCTCAATTGCAATCCTGTATTTCTTGCTAATCCCTTATTGGTAACCTCTAGGAACTGCTTGAAGATGAGAGGCACACAGATTGACTGGCTGCTTCAAATTCCTTCCCCTGGGATCATTCTGCTGTCTCCAGCAAGCTTTAGATAATCTCTATGTAAATAAATCTATTCTTTTATAGTTCATAGTATTATCTATCAAGTCCATTTCAACAGTGTGGATATGAACAAAAAAAAACTATATGAATTGAGAGATTCACTAAGGTGTGCACCAGATTTGAATACTAATAAAGCAAATTCTTGATTATTATGGAGGCAAAAATGAGCAGTTCAGATGAATGTTTGCTTTTTGTTGTGAGAGCAACCAGTCTTTTTTGATCATGCTTATCAAATAAACATTTAACTATTACAAAATAGACCATACTCTTTATTAAACAACATTTTTTCTTGTCCTGTAAAGTACCTAATAATATTTTTCTGAGTTTTAGTGTTTGAAAGATTCTGAATACAAGTATATCTCATGCATATAATATTCTGTAGCAAATGTAAACAAGTTATTCTTGCTCCTATAACTCATTTCATTATCATTTGGTACAATGTCAGAAGACCCAAGATGTCACAGTATAAACCTTTGGACTATATAAGAAGATAACATTTGCAAACTTTTATACAGACCAAAAATGTATAGACAATAACTATTAATAGATAACTGGTGATATTTTAATACATACATAATTGGATAATATTTTAATATTTTCAAATGTTTATAATTTATCTTTAAAATTTTTAAACCTTATGCCTTTAAGAAAGGTAACTAATGTTGATTTCTAAAGTCCAATAGAATACCAGAACATTCTTTTCACATCCTTAGCTTAGCATGTCATTTCTTACTAACAAGAAAGCTTTCTAGTTCCACTGTTTTATTTCTATTATAAACTTTTATAAGATCAACTTAAAAAATTATTTTTAGAATTATTGTTCTTATGTGTATGAATATTTTACCTGTAGATATATCTGTGTGCCAAGTTTGTTCTTTGGGTCCACATAAGTAAGAAAAGGCAGCACATCCCTGGAACCAGATTTATACATAGACAGTTTTAAGCAACAGTTTGGACACTGAGAAATAAACCAGTGTTTTCTACAAATGCAAAAAGGGCTCTTAATCACTGTAACATTTCTTTGGCCTTAAGAACATCTTTTATTAATTCTTGATGTTGACAAGAAATTTAGTATCATTTTTTAGTGATTATAATGACTATTCTTTTGTGATCTTTGGGAAAATGTTATATTATATCTTATATATATTATTTAAGAAAGACTATATTTTAAAATATTTTGCTTATTTTTATTTATGTAATTATTAGTTTCTTTAACTGACAGAAAAAGCAGCACATACTTATAATGTACAAGACACTTTGAAAAGACATGCCCATTGTGGGTTAATGAATGCAGCTAATTATTTGACTTATGGTTCCTAGTTAACATTTTGGGTGTGAAGAATCCTTCCAAAATAAAAATTATATGCGATTTTTTCTTAATGCTTATATTACTTTCATTATGGATTTTAGTTATGTTTCTTCCAAATGGCCAAATGAAAATATTTCTAAAATTAACCAAATGGCCTTTTTATCTAGAAGCATTTTTGTCCTATTTGACTAAGATTCTGTCTAAATTTCAGGTGATAATACAAAATATTTTATTGGATATCAATAATTTAGTAATTTTATCTCCAAATTCTGCTTAGTAGACCCCACCTCATTAAAATTCATGTTGAGTAGTATTATCTCATTTAATTTAGATGTATTATTACACAGAGATTATATAACAAAAGTCTTGACAGGCCACTGCGGTGAAGGAAGCAGGAAGGCTAACTACAGACTCGTGCTTCTACAGCTCTTCCAAACGCAATGGCCCAGTCTCACATGTGCACCTGCTGCCCCACCTCATGCCTCATATTCATTCTGCTAAAAACACTTTGCTTTCCTCAGTCTCTGAGGCCCCTACATCTTGCAAGCCCATCATCATTCCTGAGTTTCAGGTCCCAGTACTCAGAAACACATTACCAGGATGCTTCAGGCCATATCAAACACATTCCCAGAAAATGAATTTAATTACTCCTAAACTCTCTTCCTACAACTTTTGCTTTATTCCAACCCCCAACAATAAAAGACACTCTTTGAGATCTCAGAGGCCACACCAGATAAGGAAATAGGTAGGATAATCTTAGGAGTTCACTTTTCACTATGCTCCTCCATTTTAATTCCCCATTTTCAACTACAGCTCTGAAGAAAACAGCTGCTGTAGCCTCCCTTCCAATTTTTCACTCATCTCCAATGGATCACACAGCTATTCCTGTCCAAAATTTCTTCTCCCAGCAATTTCTTTCTACCTTTCTTCCCTTTATGTTTCTCATGAAAAAAAAAGGTCAGGCTTCTGAGAGATAAAAAAAATATGACAATAATATCAAATCAAAGCCATCACATTAAACTTGGACAATGCAAACCAGAAGAAGGAAAAGAACCTCAAGAGATGGCACATGAATTAGGGACCCACTTCTTCACACTCTCAGGAGTTTTATAGAAACACTAATCTCAAAGATATAATATATTTAATAAGGTCCTGGTGCAAACCCATGTAGACCCTGTGTTTAAGGTTTCAGTTTCTGTGAGTTGATATAAGCGTTGGTCAGTTGATTTCAAAGTTCTTGTTCTCAGGGTATCATTCTTTCCCTCTGACTCTTACTCTTCATTTGTACTGGGTTCCTTGAGCCCTGAGAGGGGAGATAAATTGATTAGTCACATCTGCTTTAGAGCTGTGCTTTCTAAGGTTTCTGTGTGTGTGTGTGTGTGTGTGTGTGTGTGTGTGTGTGTGTGTGTGTATGTGTAATGTTTGGTTGTAGGTTTCTGTATTGTATTCTTCCCATATCCTGATGATGGCTGAGATAAGATTTTATCAGCACTCTTTTTCTTAAAGTAGCAATAAAAAACAAAATAAATGTTAATTTTTCCCTCAATATGGTAAAATATTTTGAAAAAAATTCAGTGAATCCCAAGGAGGATTAATTAATTTAAAGCAATCATACCATATGTAATACCAACGAAGGTAAATAAAGCAAAAATATTCAAAATATAAATAAAACATAAACAATGGCCATTTTTCAATATATCAATAACAGACTGATCACAGACCTCCCAAGGGATTTGTTGAAAAAAATAGGAAACTTACATATGTGTTGTTGAAATAATGGAAAATTTGAAAGGATATATTTGATGAAAATTCCTTTAAGATCAAAGTCGACTTCCCACAGGGCAAGGAACCCTGACTGCTCTTTGGACTGAAGAGGGAGGGAGAAGGGGAGTGGGGGAGGGGGAGGAGAGGAGGAGGTGGAAAATTTTAATAATAATGATAATGATAATAAAAAGAAAACTCCTTTAAGAAAAGCAAGCATACTTTACGACATTGAAGAGAGAAATTGAAGAGGATACCAGAAAATGAAAGGACCTCCCTTGTTCTTGGATTGGGAGGATCAACATAGTAAAACTTAGCAATTCTACCAAAAGCAATTTATAGATTCAATGCAATCCCCATCAAGGTCCCATCAAAATTCTTCACAGATCTTGAGAGGACAATAATCAACTTTATATGGAAAATCAAAAAACTCAGGATAGCCAAAACAATCTTAAACAATAAAGGATCTTCTGGAGGCATTACCATCCCTGACTTCAAACTCTATTACAGAGCTACAGTGATGAAAACAGTGTGGTACTAAAATAAAAACAGAGAAGTCGACCAATGGAATCGTATAGAAGACCCGTATTTTAACCCACAAACCTATGAACACCTCATTTTCGATAAAGGAGCTAAAAATATACAATGGAAGAAAGAAAGCATCTTCAAATGGTGCTGGCACAACTGGATGTCAACCTGTAGAAGAATGAAAATAGACCCATATCTATCACCATGCAAAAAACTCAAGTCCAAATAGATCAAAGACCTCAATATCAGTCTGAACACACTGAACCTCATAGAAGAGAAAGTGGGAAGAACCCTACAACAGATGGGCACAGGAGACTGCTTCCTATGTATAACCCCAGCAGCACAGACATTAAGGGCAACATTGAATAGGAGCAGAAGGAGAGAGAGCACGAGCAAGGAAATCAGGACTGCAAGGGGTGCACCCACACACTGAGACAATGGGGATATTCTATCAGGAACCCACTAAGGCCAGCTGGCCTAGGTCTGAAAAAGCATGGGATAAAACCGGACTTGCTGAACATAGCAGACAATGAGGACTACTGAGAACTCAAGAACAATGGCAATGGGTTTTTGATCCTACTGCACGTATTGGCTTTGGGGGAGCCTAGGCAGTTTGGATGCTCACCTTACTACACCTGGATTGAGGTGGGTGGTCCTTGGACTTCCCACAGGCCAGGGAACCCTGATTGCTCTTCCAGCTGATGAGGGAGGGGGACTTGATCGGGGGAGGGGGAGTGAACTGGGAGGCGGTGGCGGGGAAGAGGCAGAAATCTTTAATAAATAAATAAATTTAAAAAAAGAAAAAGAAAAAAAAAGAAAACTGAGAAGCTTCTGTAAAGCAAAGGGCACTGTCATTAAGACAAAAAGGCAACCTACTGACTGGGAGAAGATCTTCACCAACCCCACAACAGACAAAGGAATGATCTCCAAAATATATAGAGAACTCAAGAAACTAGATTTTAAAATGCTAATTAACCTAATTAAAAAATGGGGCACTGAACTGAACAGAGAATTCTCAACAGAAGTTCAAATGGCCAAAAGACACTTAAGGTCATGCTCAACCTCCTTAGCGATCAGGGAAATGCAAATCAAAAAAACTTTGAGATATCATCTTACACCTGTCAGAATGGCTAAAATAAAAAACACCAATGATAGCCTTTGCTGGAGAGGTTTTGGAGGAAGGGGTACCTTCATCTATTGCTGGTGGGAATGCAAACTTGTGCAACCACTTTGGAAATCAGTGTGGTGGTTTCTCAGGAAATTCGGGATCAACCTACCCCTGGACCCAGCAATACCACTCTTGGGAATATACCCAAGAGATGCCCTATCATATGACAAAAGCATTTGTTCAACTATGTTCATAGCAGTATTATTTGTAATAGCCAGAACCTGGAAACAACCTAGATGTCCTTCAATGGAAGAATGGATGAAGAAAGTGTGAAATATATACACATTAGAATACTACTCAGCGGTAAAAAAACAAAAAACAATGACCTCTCGAATTTTGCATGCAAATGGATGGAAATAGAAAACACTATCCAGAGTGATGTAACCCAGACCCAAAAAGATGAACATGGGATGTACTCACTCATAATTGTTTTCTAGCCATAAATAAAGGTCACGGAGTCTACAATTGGTGATCCTAAAGAAGCTAAATAAGAAGGTGAACCCAAAGAAAAACATATAGTTATCCTCTTGGCTATGGGAAGTAGACAAAATTGCCTGGGAGAAAATTGGGATCTTGGGGGTGGGTGGGATGGGGGTAAGGGGAGAGGGGGAGAGAAAAGTGAGAAGGGGAGGATGGGGGGAACTGGGGAAACAAAATGATTGGGATAAAGGAAGGTTGGATAGGGGAGCATGGAAGCACAAATCTTAGTTAAGGGAGCCACCTTAGGGTTGGCAAGATCCTTGAACATAGAATGGCTCCCAGGAGCCCAAGGCGATGTCCCCAGTTAGTTCTTTGGGCAGCTGAGGATAGGGAACCTGAAATGACCCTACCCTATAGCAATAAAGACGAATATCTTGCATATCATCATAGAATCTTCATCTGGTGATGGATGGAGTTAGAGACAGAGACCCACACTGGATCACCGGACTGAATTCCTAAGGTCCCAATGAGGAGCAGAAGGAGGGAGACCATGAGCAAGGAAGTCAGGACCACGAGGGGTGCACCCACCCACTGAGACAGTGGAGCTGATCTATTGGGAGCTCACGAAGGCCAGCTGGACTGTGACTGAAAAAGCATGGGATAAAACTGGACTCTCTGAACATGGCGAACAATGAGGGCTGATGAGAATCCAAGGACAATGGCACTGGGTTTTGATCCTACTGAATGTTCTGGCTTTGTGGGATTCTAGTCAGTTTGAATGTTCACCTTCCTAGACATGGACGGAGGGGGGCAGACCTTGGACTTTCCACAGGGCAGGGAACCCTGACTGCTCTTTGGACTGGAGAGGGAGGGGGAGAGGAGTGGGGGGAGGAGTAGAAGGTTGGGAGGAGGGGGAGGGAAATGGGAGGCTGGGAGGAGGCGGAAACTTTTTTTTGTTTTTCTTTTTCTCAATAATTTTTCCTTTAAAAAGAAAAGCAATCATAAAGGTATGGGGTAGAATTCCCTGAATGAAAATGTGCACAGTAAAGAATCCAAACTGGCTGCTTCATGGCTTGAAAAGGTATATTCCATTGAACCACCAATGCTGTTTATCCTGGGAAAGCAAGGAAGGGTGCAGGATAAAGATTTTTTGAGTTAAATGTGACTGGAATAAAGACAGTTTGTGAACTGGGGTGGGGCTTGCAGGCAGGGACCAAGGGAGCTTAGAGGGTAGCAGTGACCTTAACAAGTTCCAAAGGCACCACATTCACAAGTTAATGAAGTGCAACAAGTTCATCCAGCCAGAGATAAGAATGGTTTCATTTTCAGCAGGCAGGAACTTTCTTCGAGGAACTGAGGAAATGGGGCTTTTGTCAAAATGCCTGGACTTGGGGAAAGGACTTTCTTGGGGGACTAGATAGGATGAGTTAGACTCTCCCAGATCCTACAGAATACCTGAAAACAGTAAGCCGGTATTACTATGTTGAGTTGAGTAATGACAGAGAGAAGAATCACTGGAGGACATTAAGTAAGCTAGTGTTGTATATGCAGGTAGAGAGTGGCAAATAGCAAAGAAACCCTGGCTCAAGAACGACAGAAGGCATTGGGAACATATCTTGTGAACATGTCCTCTGACATCCACATACACACTGTTGCATAAACAAACTATTTCAACATTTTAGACATGCAGGTGCATGTGTGCGTGTACATGCACACACATACATGCACTTAGAGACAATAAATATTTTCTAATAATACAATATATTGTCATTATAGCCACATTAGCAATCTCACACATCCCTTTGCCTCTGACTCCTTTGTGCTGAGATTAAAGTTATGCCACCAGTGTTTTTTTTTTTTCCAGCTAACTAGTGGCTCCCTCTGCACTCTGATCTCCAGCCAAGCTTTATTTGCTAGATCTCTCTCTCTCTCCTCTCTCTCTCTCTCTCTCTCTCTCTCTCTCTCTCTCTCTCTCTCTCTCTCTCTCTCTCATACACACACACACACACACACACACACACACACAAAACCAGCACATTCCTATGTGTTATTTGTTCCTGAAACTTCCACATATATATGCAAACAAAGATAATAACTGTGCATTTGTTTCTACATCCAATTATTTCAGAGGTGGGAGTTGATAAAAGTTCCAGAGAGCAAATTTTGCAAATGAAATGGTGCTTAAAATTTCATTAAGTGATAATACTTTTCAGGACTTGTTAAAGAGTGCTTTCTAAACTTAACAAAACTTTAAAACAGTGTGCCTAATTCTGAAACAATATTATTATAATATTAGTGATATTTTATATATCTGTGAAATCTTTGACATTTCTATATGTGTAACTCATTATTTTCCAATAAAAATAAAGCTAGTTTTAGAATAACAATTATAAGCTCATACACAATTACGAGAGAAACTCAAATCATCAGAGTATTCACCTGATAATACAGGGGGAGAGAAGATTCTGGGAAGAAACAAAGGCAGGTATTCATGTAATACCATTGACAGAAAATGACTCTTTGTTTGACCTAGTACTGCTTGAAGTTTTAGAATCAAAATATTCTTTTTTTTAAACTGTAAAATTGACTTCAAGGTGGGACAGTAACGTGTGCAGGCTTCACATTTGCTGCTTGGGCTGCTGGGGTTTCTCCCAATATTGCAGAATTTCTAATACTATAAAGAGGCATGGCGTAAGGAGGAATGCTGTAAAAACTATCAGGAACAGTGAAAACAGATAACTAGCACAGTGTTATGCAGAAAAGAACAGAGCCATTTTTATTTCTATATTTGTAATATTTCCAACTATGAACACTTTTGTTAAGATTATTTTCAAATATGTTTGAAATTGCTTATTTTGTAGGTTACAAAAAATCTCAATGAACTAATGTAATAAAATTATTGAACATGAAACAATGAATGATACTTTTTTGTGTGATATAAAGCTAGAGAAATGCATGGTATAAAATTCTGATCCGTTAATGTGAGGACCCATCCTCAAGGTTATTGCAAGCATTCATGAGGAGTTCAGCCAAGTTACAGGATGCCCAAAGCCCAGGATTTAGCCAGAGGCTGAGTGAGAAATGCAGTTTACAAAGGCGAATTGATCCTTCTGTGGATCCTATCGGGGTTGAGTAAAACACAGGAGGGTAGAATTATCACAGGACAGAATGAAAAATCATTATTTTTCAAGATGGGATCAAAAGATACTGCCTTTGAGATTCTCAGCCAGAATAAAAATAAATGAAGAAAACATGTGAACTTGGATGATTGCTAGCTCTAGAGCATGCACCTTGCATGGGAAGTCCTATGGAGGAATAGTCTGTTATTGGATACCTGATAATACAAGGATTAAGGTAAATCCATTTTAGTAATAGGATTAGAATGTTTACATAGCGAGAGTCTGAAAATTCAGTATTGACCGCAAAAGTATGGACAAAGCTCTTGAACCTGAGATTGGGATAGAACCAGACAAATCCCAAATATGATGGAATTTAGTGAAGAACTGCAGCAATTTTGAAGAGCTGTGATATAATTAAAACACAGGAACAGAAACATACCCATATATGCATATAAATGCCCTTTCTTTACTAGAATGGACAGTTCAATACTCTAGGTCTATATTTGTGATATATGCCTTTAGAATATTCCCTGGAGAAGGCAGTTGTCTGTAACTAACACTGAAAGTCTTTTCTGGCACTCCAGATTGAACTTCCTTGTCTCATTCTCATAGCTTTGGTGGTTTTTCTAAAGAACCTTCTGAAAAGAAAATTGCATCTGCCTATTTTTACCTATACTTATAATATGGAAAACAGAATAGTTTCACTATAGTTGATGCTATCAATTTTTAAATATTTACCAAGCTATAATCATGCAGGCTAAAGTAGCTATGTTAGTTCAAGCTCTGCTTTGCTGGTGCTCAGGATGAAATCCTTTCCCCTAATTTTCTCAATACTGCTGCTATTCAAGAGTATAAAAATAACTCTTACCTTCAGGAAAAAGAAAGTGGAATTTTTGACAGAACACACAGCTAAAGTTAATATTACATTTTGAAATAATTTAAGACATAAGACTTCTACCCCATTAAGACATAAGACTTCTACCCCATTAAGACATAAGACTTCTACCCCATTGTGTGCTCAGCCTGTTTGTTTAGCCTTTTGTCCAAGGGACACCGTGACAATCAAACTTATTTGCCTTGGATTTTTCATCGAGTCAGTTTTTACAACTTAATACCTAGTTGCAATCTTAAATTATGTTGTCTTCCAGTCCCTAACACAAATGATGCATGTGTTTCATTTGCTGAAAAGAGAAAATACAGAAGTTTAAATCAGCTTCCTTAAACCTGCCATAAGGTGGATATTGGTTCATGGATATCGGTTAATAAACAATGATGTTTGTTATCTGGGTCAGTTGAGATCAGTTGGAGCCAGTGATATATTTTTAAAGCTTTGTCAAAGATTTCTGCAAAGTATTCCTTTCATTTCCCATGTGATACATTCTGTACTGCTCAAAATAGAATGAGCAAAACACATTTTTAGGAATAGTCATACAAGAACTAACAGATAAACACAAATGATAGCCACAGTTACAGACAGTGGGATAGGTTCAGATTCAACAGGCAGAAATAAGAAACACAGGGGGCATGCAATAAGGAATTCATATCAGGACATGATTTCAGTTGAGTAAGTTTCAGGGGGTGTGATTTATTTTTTTCTTTGATGTATTGGGGACTTAATCACTAATGTCTAAAATTCACTCAAATCTCACACTCCCTTGGTAACTTGATTGTAAACCTTTAAATAAAATATTAAATAAGTCCACATTGTTTTCTTTATAATAGTTTTACTTCTTACAATCTAATCTTATATTACAGATAAAACTTAGGTTCAGAATATCAAGTTCCTTTGAAAAAGGCTGTAAATTTTTTATTAGAATTATAAAAACACAAACCTTACAAATTAATTTTAGAAGAATGGTCATCACAATGCTTAAACTTTCTGATTAATAATAATATCATTCTATTTACAATGTTGATTTTCCTTATTGTAATCCTCTTGTGTGACATTTGTGTCTGTATGGTTTATAGTACTATATTTATCTGAATTCTCTGCTCCTTTTTTATTAAAATTTAAACGTTTTATATCTCATAATTTGTTAAGATTGAAATTTAGGGTTTTTTTTTTCTTTTGTTTGTTTGTTTTGGTTTATGGAGATATAGTTTCTCTGTATCTTTGGAGTTTATCCTGGAACCAGCTCTTGTAGACTCAGCTGGCCACAAACTCTTACCTTCCTCTGCCTTCCAAGTGCTTGGATTAAAGGTGTGTGCTACCACCACCCAATTTAGTTCAATGTTCTTGTGAGTTACTTAAGATGTTCTCTATTAAAATAGTGTAGCATATATTTTGTGACAAATTAGAAAGAAACACATAAAGGCTCCAATGAAAAGTGAGAATATACAAATATTAATTATTCTGACTTAAATACTATATGTTGTATGCATATATTTAAACCATCAAGTACAATCACTATATGTTCACAAATATTGAACAATTGTAACTGAAATGACACAGACCTAAAAAGAAAAACATTGTATTCTCCATCACATACAAAGATTTTTGCTTTAAAGGTTTAGCTTTGTGTATTTAATTTTAAAATGCCTGTAATGCCAGGAAATTATAAAGGACCCATGGGAAGAGAGATGTGAAGACACTATAACATTGAATGGGCATTGTAGAACACATTACATGAAGAGATCGAGTACCTGGGATTAAAATTTCAAGCAGGGATGGAGTTGTATAATTTTTATCAAAACTATGGACATGGTATGAAAATATGATATACAGTTTGCTAAGGGAGTAAAGGGTATAAATGAATTTAGCCAGCACCTAAAATTGCACACTGAAATCTTGACATGCTAAGTAAAATGTACCTAATGGTATGATAGTGACTTGTTAATTATGAGTGTAATCAAACATTTTTGGGTTTGATTTTAGGATTGGTCTCCAGAAAGGAACTAGTACCTGGCCCTGAAAACTTGAAAACTTGTTCAAAATTACATGAATTGGTACATTATGGGCTATTGAATGGAATTGACTACATTGCTTAATGGTCATGATTAAAAATTACCTTCTGTTTTGTTTGTTTGTTTGTTTGCTTGCTTGCTTTTTGATTTTTTGAAACCATACATAAATGGTATTTTCAGCCATGAAGAGAAAACTTGATTTTACAATGAGCAGCAGTTGTTACAGAGACTCATACGTGTGGAGATGTTGAGAAATAGTGACCTTTTAGTGTTCATCCTCAGAGAACATTGTAGAAGAGGTTGCAGAAAAAATATGAGTTAAAATAAAAAAGTAAGGGTTCTATGGAATGTCTGCTACAGATGACATGATTTTTGCACACTTAATATATTAGAACTATGGTTATCTGTATATTACATGCACAAGGTTAAAAAAAACTGTTTCAACATGGATGGAAGAGGGACTCATTGGATCCACTCTTATCTGAGAAATAATTTGTAATTGAGAAATTCATATTTCTTTGAGGTTCTGGCTCCTGGTATGTTGCCTGTGCTCTAGTGGGTGGCTCTGTAACCATGTGAATATTGATAACAAAATGGGGTTAAGTGAGTTATAATTTTTGTTCACTAAAATAGCATGTTAAGGTTACCTATAAAGATGGGTGTAAAGTACAGGAGGACAGAAACTTGAAGACACATTAGTTTATGTGCAAATATGCATTAATAAGTGTTGGAGTTATGAAAGGTAGCAGAAAAATCCCTAATTGAGTCCTAAGTAAATATGTACTGTTGACATGGTTATAGCCATGACAAGGAATTCAATGCCTCAGTACTTTGGAAATGAAATATACTTCTACAAGTCATGTTAAATTAAAAGTCAAAGCCTTCCTTGATGATCCTAGTGGGAGTTATTGATGAATAAAAAAATAGAAAATTAAGTTTCCTCCGCCTGGAAGTTAGCCTTTAAGACCATCTACCAAGAATCATCTCTTAGATTTGGTTACTCTTTTTTTTTTTACTACTATGCCTCTATTTTATTAACTTTTGGTTTTATTCTTACCATTAACATGGTTTAAATTTAGTTTGCTATTGTGTTTTTAAAACATTGAGTTGCATCATTTCCATTTATCTGTGCTCATTCTAATATTTTTTAACTCTCATTTTTGCAATTTTTGTACAATGCGTTTTGGTCAAGCTTTTCCTTTCCTTGAACTACCCCCAGATCCTACTGAACATGCTTCCTTACCCAACCAAATTTATGTGTTCGCTCTCTCTTTCTTGCTTCCTCCCTCATCTCAGTCCAGTATCTTAGACAGAAACCCCTGGCTTGCTACAGGCTGAACAGGCTGGAATACTAGAAAGAAAATAATATAAGACCACATGCCCCAACAGATATCCACACCTCAGTTTAGGTGGAGGACACCTGCTAATTATTGGCCACACAGGCTTGAAGACTGAAAAGGAAGTAGAAACCAAGGAACAAAATATGCAAATCAAGACAAATCCAGAAATTGGCAGATAGAATTTAATCAGCCCAATCACAGAAACCTAGATAACAGAGTAAGAACACAATCAGCAACTGCTACAGCAATATGTCACCACCAGAGCACAGCAATCCTGCTACAGTAAGCACTGAATACTCCAGCACAGTGGAACACAGAAAAGAAAAGACTTTAAAGATGATAGAGATCCTTAAAGTAAAAATAAATAAATCCCTTAAGGTAATTGAAAAATAATAGAAAAAAATCTGAGGAATTTAAGAAACCTTTACATGAAAGCCAAGACAAAAATATAAAAAAAAATATGAACCAGTGAAATAAAATGAATAAAATTGTTGAAGAACTCAAAATGGAAATAGAAGAAATAAAAAATGATGGAATTGTAGAAATGAAATATATAGGTCAGTGAAAAGGAACTGTAGACAAATGCAGACACCTCCAACAGAATGCACAGATGGAAGAGAGAATGTCATGGACTAAAAGTATAATCAACAAAATAGATACAGTGGTCAATGAAAATGCTAAATCTGAAAGAAATTCCTAACACAAAACAGCGAGGAAGACCTAGGACACTAAGAAAAGGGCAAATCTAAGAATAATAGAAATAGCAGAAAGAGAAGATTCCCAGCTCTAAGGCACAGAAAATATTTTTTTAGAAAATAATATAAGAACAATTTTTTAACCTAAAGAAGGAGATGGCTATAAAAATACAGGAAGCATTAAGAACACAAAATAGATTGTATGAGAAAAGAAAGTCTACTTGATGCATAATAATCAAAATATTAAACATAGGGAATAAAAAAGCAAATTAAGTGCTAAAAGGGAAAGTGAGTGAGGAACTGATGAAGGCAGAACTATTAAAACTATTACACTCTGTTGGGTTTTGCTTTTGTATTTGTTTCTCAAGACAGAGTTTTTCTGTACAATAACCCTGGGTGTCCTGGAACTCACTTTGACACCACATTAGTCTCAAGTTGGTGAAGATCTGCCTGTCACTTGTTAGTGAGTGCTGGAATTTAAGGAACACACCACCATACCTAACATGACACCAAACTTCTCAACAAAGACTCTAAAAGACAGAAGTGACTGGACCAATGTCACACAGACTCTAAGAGACCACAAATGCCAGTCAAGATTACTACAGGCAGCAAAACTTTGGATAGCTATAGATGAAGAAATTGAGATATTCCATGACAACATCATATTTAACCAAAATCTATCTAGAGATATAAACCTACAGAAGATACAAAGAAATTCTAATGTCAGGGGTTTAACTACATCCATGCAAACAATAAGAGTAAAATAATCTCATATTATCAAAAGCAAAAAGAAGGAAAACACATGTACACACTCAAACTCACATGAACACACACCAATCACAATGAAATAAAACATACTGTCAAATAAACCTTCTGCACAATGTGGAAATATTCCTATCATTGTTAATAAATAGGTTATTGGCCAATAGGTAGGATTTTGAAAGATGAGAGAATGTTGGGAAGAAGAAAAGCTGAGGCTGAGGAGTTGAAGCGAGATGCATAAGAAGCAACATGGCAAGTTCACAGTTGAAGTAAACAAGTCTCCTGAAAGTAATAGATTAATAGAAATGGATTGATGTAGTCATAAGCATTGGCTGGAGACAAGCCTATGCTATGGGCTAAGCAGTTCTTTTTTGTTTTTTATTTTTCTTGATTTTTATTGAGCTCTACATTTTTCTCTACTTCCTTCCATGTCTCTCCCCTCCCCTTCAATCCTCTCCAAATTTATTCAGGACATCTTATCTTTATCTACTTCCCATGTAGATAAGATCTCTGTATGTCTCTCTTAGGGTTCTCATTGTTGTCTAGGTTCTCTGGGATTGTGATTTGTAGGCTGGTTTTATTTGCTTTATGTTTAAAAACCACTTATGAAGAAGTATATATGACAAATCTTTCTACGTCTGGGTTAACACACTCAAAATGATGTTTTCTAGCTCCATCCATTTGCCTGCAATTTTCAAACCGTCGACTTTTTTGCTGTATAGTGCTCCATTATGTAAATACACCACATTTTCTTTCTTTATTTTATTGAGAAAAGAAAAAAAAAGTTTCCCCCTCCTCCCAGCCTCCCGTTTTCCTCTCCCTCCTCCCACCCTCTCCCCCTTCCCCCACTCCTCTCCCCCTCTCTCTCCAGTCCAAAGAGCAGTCAGGGTTCCCTGCCCTGTGGAAAGTCCAAGTTCCTCCCCCCTCCGTCCATGTCTAGGAAGGTGAACATCCAAACTGCCTAGGCTCCCACAAAGCCAGAACATGAAGTAGGATCAAAACCCCGTGCCATTGTCCTTAGCTTCTCATCAGCCCTCATTGTTCGCAATGTTCAGAGAGTCCGGTTTTATCCCATGCTTTTTCAGTCATAGTCCAGCTGGCCTTGGTGAGCTCCCAATAGATCAGCTCCACTGTCTCAGTGGGTGGGTGAACCCCTCGTGGTCCTGACTTCCTTGCTCATGTTCTCCCTCCTTCTGCTCCTCATTGGGACCTTGGGAGCTCAGTCCAGTGCTCCAGTGTGGGTCTCTGTCTCTATCTCCATCCATCACCAGATGAAGTTTCTATGGTGATATGCAAGATATTCGTCAGTATGGCTATAGGATAGGGCCATTTCAGGTTCCTTATCCTCATCTGCCCAAGGAACTAACTGGGGACATCGCCTTGGGCTCCTGGGAGCCACTCTAGGTTCAAGTCTCTTGCCAGCCCTAAGGTGGCTCCCTTAACAAAGAATTGTGCTTCCGTGCTCCCCTATCCAACCTTCCTTTATCCCAATCATCCTGTTTCCCCAAGTTCCCCCATCCTCCCCTTCTCACTTTTCTGTCCCCATCTAGGGGCATTTAGGTTGTTTCCAGGTTCTGGCTATGACAAACAATGCTGCTATGAACATAGTTGAGTAAATGTCCTTGTGGCACAATTGAGCATCCTTTGGATATATACCCCAAAGTGGTATTGCTGGGTCTTAAGGATGTTGTTTTCCTAATTTTCTGATAAATTGCCATACTGATATCCAAAGTATTTCCCTTATCCCACAACTTCTCCAGCATACATTGTCATCAATGTTTTTGATCTTGTCCATACTTGCAGGTGTAAGATGGGATCTCAGAGTTATTTTGATTTGCATTTCTCTGATGACTAAGGATATTGAGCCCTTCCTTAAGCGTCTTTTGGTCATTTTATATCCTCAGTTGAGATGTCTCTGTTTAGGTCTGTACTCTAATTTTTCATTGGATTGTCTGTTTTTTTGATGACCATTTTCTTGAGATCTTTGTATAGTTTGGAGATCAGACCTATGTCTGATGTGGGGTAGGTAAAGATCTTCTCCCATTGTGTAGGCTGTCATTTTGTCTTGTTGACTGTGTTCTTTGTTTTATAGAAGTTTTTCAATTTCTGGAGGTCCCATTTATTAATTGTTCCTTTCATTGTTTGTGCTACTGGGGTTATATTTAGGAAGTGGTCTCCTGTGCCAATGTGTTCAAGTATACTTCCCACTTTCTCTTCTATGAGGTTCAGTGTGGATGGCTTTATGTTTAGGTCTTTGATTCATTTGGACTTGAGTATTGTGCATGGTGATAGATAGGGATCTATTTTCATTCTTCTACACATTGATATCTTGTTATGCCAGGACTATTTGTTTAATATGCTTTTTTCCCCATTTTATATTGTTTGCTTCTTTGTCAAAACATCAGGTGTTCAAAGGTGTGTAGATTAATGTCCGGTTCTTAGATTCCATTTTTTTGGTCCTCCTTTCTGTTTTTGTGCCAACACCAGGTGAAGTTAGCCATTTAAAAGAAATCCCACACTAGCTCAGTATTAGTATAATACAGGGTTACTTATTTAGGGGTAGACTCACAGATCACAGTTCTCTGCTCAAATGGGGAAAAGCAACCTAATCCAGCAGGAGAGACAAAGAGAGAGAGGGATGGAGAGAAAGAGAGAGAAAGAGCGAGAGCACACTTTACATGGGCATTTATAGTATAAGAGGCCACACCCAGGTGGTAGGTAACTTAAAGGTTAATGGTTGAAGGATTTCCTATAGCGCCTCTCCTTTTTGTTTAAATAAGAGAGTTTTAAGTCTAATAAAATATTATAGACAATGAAAAATATCAAGTATAATAATTAGAATTATAACCAGTATAAGCAATATAAAGCAAGAAACATGCAATAAATGTTTCAATAATTATCCTAAGGAGTATAAGTATTGTATTATAAATAATTTAGCCAAGTAACTATAACTATCTCATCGTCAACCCCATCAAAGACCCAAGAAGGGAAGATAATATTACTTGAGTAAACAGGAAGTACAATCAAGAAATTTTTAAGATGTGCAACAAATGACAGAGACAACTGGATAACTGGGCAATCACCAAAAGTCTCAATTGCAATGTTGGAACAACCAACTTTTGCTAAAGGCTAGAGTAACTGACAGACCATTTTCAAAGGCAGAAATTTTTTTCAAAATTGTCTTACCCTGTCTGACAAGATATGACAGTCTTTTTCCTTGTATCCTACACTGAGTATTCTGTCAGTGGTCGATGCATGGGCAGTTCTTGCTCAAAGGCCAGTTTTGCCAAGAGGAAATCAAGTTCTCAGTAGAATGTTGGAGATCAAGGTTGTTGCTTCCAGGAGCAATGGTGTATCACGTCAACAGAACCCAGCTCTTTGAAGTGATTGACGATTACCTATCTAGGCAGAATACAAACTCTGTGTATCTTAAGGACCTGATTAGTCTAACTATGACAAACATGGATTACTATTGACCTATAAATCTTAATATATATATATAACTTAAAGATTAAGACATCACGTTAGAATATTAAACAATATTTAAACAACTGTACAACAAATGAGGACAATGATCTCAAAATGTAAACAGTATATAAGTATCTTGATCTGATGTATAAATGTATATTGCAATATGTTAAATATATCCTATGATAGTATCATTATAGAAAATATCTTAATCAGAGGTACAATCATGCATGCATACAATATGACAAAATAACTTTGCCTAGGAATACAAATATTGTAGATGAAAATAGGAAGATATTCAATAAAATTTAAGTTTGTATCAATATACAAGTATCTATACCAATCTAGATAATAGCTCAAAATATTTACTCCATTACTCACTATTATTATTAGTGCAAGCTCACACTAATCTATTACCCCATCCAATTTCTCCCTTTTATTTTCAAGGAGATAACTGAGTTTACATAATTTCCCTGCAACCCCCAATCTTATAAAAGTTATAATCAACCCCTAAATAATGTTCCTAACCCTGAGAACAAACTTTGTTGGGAGAGGGAATGTCGTCTTCTAGAATTACTTCTAGCTGTCATGGGGGCAATGTTCTTTCTATGGGATCCTGTGAAAGTAAATATTGGTTAAGTTCCAAGATTACTGTCTGATATAATTGCAAATAGTCTCTGAGTATTTGGTAGGGCTTTACTGAGGTACCTATTTGGAACTGTGGCCAGAACATTGAAACAATTGATCCATTTCAGCTAACAAGGTTGTTACTATCTTGAGCAGCTGGTACCCAAAACAGGTGTTATAGTAACACTATCAGCATCATGACATCATATCAACCAGATGAAGTTGTTGTGATGGGGCCCCCTATTCTTTATGGAAACTTCCAAGATTACTGCAGGAAAATTGACTGTTCAATGTGGAAAACTTAAACATTATTTATACAGATATATATTAAATGAAAGGTACAATAGAGACAAAAATAGGTATGAAAAAAGTAAAATATTTTCTAAATTATTTCTTCTTTCTGTTCCATACCATGGTTCCTGACATGAGACAGAAACTCTGAATTTTTATTTTAACAATATACATGGATTTAGAGAAGGACAGACATATCCAACTGCAAAAGCAGCTTTGATTTTTAAGTGAGTCATGATTATTATTTTATATAGCATACAGAGATACTTACACTCAGATGACATGTCTTCACAAGTGATAATTCTCTTATCTTGGTAATCCTATCAGGATAATTATAGTTTCTTCTTTAGTCATCTAGGTGTCCATGGTCTCTTGACTTTTTGAAGATGAGTATTTTCCTGCAAAGACAAGAACAGAATCTGCTCCAACCCTTATGAGTTTCCTTACCATCTGATTGCTTGTCACCTTTGTGAATGAAGCATCATTTGTCTTTCTCAAGAGATTTCTCTTTTTCAAACATAATCTTTATTAATTTTGATGGTGTCTATAACTTTTCTTCTCCTGATGAAACAAGAGCAAAACACCTTCCCCAACATAGCACATCCCCTGCCTTCCATTGTGAGGTCAACACATCCTTGAAATATACTGCCTGATTGAATTCAAAAGACTTTTCTATTATCCAATGCCTCTCTGCTGCTGTTTTCTTTTCTCATTAGCGTTAAGAAAATTCAAGGTCAAAAAAGCATTATGTAATCTATTTTGGGGGATATTTTTCATCGCTTTCTGTTTGCTTAACATATCCTTTGTAGTTTGGTTTGATCTTTCTATAACTGCCTGACCTGTAGGATTGTTTGGTATAGCTCTAATATGCTTTATATTATAATAAGCAAAAAAACTGTCTCATTTTTCTAAGAGACATATGCTGAACCATTATATGTCTTTATTTGTGCAGGTATATCCATGATGACCATAACTTGTAATAAATGTGTAATTACTGAATCAGCCTTTTCTGAGCTCAAAGCAATGGCCCATTGAAATCCTGAATAAGTGTCAATGGTATGGCGTACATATTTTAATTTTCCAAATTCTACAAAGTGGAACATATCCATCTACCATATTTCATCCCTTTGAGTACCCTTTGGGTTACTACCTGCAGGTAGCAGTGTTTGGTTATAGAATAAGTAAATAGGACATCTCTTTATAATCTCCTTAGCTTGTTGCCATGTAATGAAAAACTCTTCCTTAAACCTTTGACATGATGTTTCTTATGAAATTCTGAGGCTCTCAATACATTTTCAATCAATAATCAATTTCTGCATTACCTGGAAGATTTGTATGGAATTGGATTTGTGCTATTTATATGGGACAGAGCCTATTCAATTATATCTCGAACCTGTATGAATAATTAAGTCAATTCTGTATCATCTAGTATAAATTCAGTGGTTTCAATATGCAAGACACTCTTCTGCATATGGTGAATCAGGACCTATATTAAGAGGTTCTTCAAAATCTCTTAGCACCACAAGAATAGCATATAATACTGCCTTTTGGACAGAATTATAAGTGCTTTGTTTCACCTTATTTAAATCTTCTGATTTGTAACCTGTATTCTGATTTATTTGTATCAGTATAGAATGTATGGGCTCCACTAATTGGTATATCTTGTATAATGTGAGAAAGGATCCAATTAGTTCTCTTTATAAGACTAATTCTATCACTTTGGGATACTTGATATTAATATCTTCTAAAAAACTAGCACAAGCACTTTCCCAAGGTTCATTGTGTTTGCATATGTTTTTTTTTAATTTTGTCAGGAGTAAAAGGCACTAAAATCTCTACTGGGTCTATACCTGCTTGTTGATGTCTCAATTTTCCTTTTATAGTTAATTCAGAGACTTTTTCCACATAAGTTTTTATTTATTTTTTACATGGCTTATTTGATAAAAATATCTATTCTAAAACAATATCTTCATTTGCATTAAAATTCCTGTAGGAGAAATTCTGGAAGTCAATATGACTAAAATGCAATTATAATTTTGATTCACCTTAATCCACATATGCCTCCTGCAAGTTTTCTTCAATAGCAGTCAATTCCTTTTCTGCTTCAGTGGCTAATCCTCTGGCACTAATTAAGTCTTTGTTGTAATCTAAGGTTTTGTTTAAATGAACTATTAGACCAAGACTGGGAATATCTCCTAACAATCTTTGAAAGTCATTCAGACTCCTAAATCAGTCTCTCCTAATTTGTGACTTTTGCATTCTAATTTTTTATAACGATATTTTATAAACTATGTAATTGACAGAATTTCCTCTATGAATTTTTTATGAGAAATTTGTAATCCCCATTTAGGTAAAACTTTCCTTATTTCATCATACATTCTTTGTAATGTTTCTACATTTGACTCCAATAGCAAACTGTCATCAATGTAATTGTATATATAGATTTTGGATATTTGTATTATTTCCAATGGCTGACTTACAAAGTATTGACAACTGGTGAGGCTATTGAGCATTTCCTGTGGAAGGATAGCCCATTGGCATCTCCTAGTAGATTGAGAATTATTGTAAATAAGCAATGTGAAAGCAAATTTATTCTGTCCTTTTCCTGTAAGGTATAGTGAAGAAACAGTCTTTCAAATCATAACTATAAGGGACCCTCCTTTTGGTAGTAGAGAAAGCAGAGAAAATCCAGGTTGTTGAGGACCCATAGATTGAATAACCTTATTGACATCTCTTAGATATGTCACCATTCTCCATTTACCAGATTTCTTTTAAACAACCAATACAGGAGAATTCCAAGGGCTTGTTCATCCTTCAATACGGTGAGCATCTCTTTGCCTGTACTAGGAATTCTAAAAACGTGTATCTTCTGTTAACATCCACTGTTTAATCCATATTGGTTTCTCAGCTAATCTTTTTAAATGTAGGGCTGTTGGTACCTCTAAAGGTTTGCTAGTTGCTTTGTGTTCTTATACAGCCTGAATGGTTGGTGACCTTTGTGTATTTTACCTTATAATATACTTCCCAGAATTATGAGTTCCTGGGACTGCAGGGAATGTTAATCTGGGTATCCCACTGCTGCAGCAGGTCATGACCCCATAAATTCACTACAACATTAGCCACATATCACCTCCGCCTTCTCTCTGTCCTTCTAGCCATGTACATTCAACCCATCTTGTGCTTTTTCCTTTTCATTTGTGATAGGGTTCCAATTCCTTGTAATTGAACATCTGCCTCTTGAAGAGGACAATATGGATGCCAAGATTTTGGATTATTGATACTCATATCTGTACCCATTTCTATCAAACTCACAATTACAATGCCATTTATACACACCCTTATCTTTCATCTTTGATCATTTTTAAAAAGTCTGCCAGAATATACGTTTCTTATTTCCTGGTGGAAATTTTGATTTATCTTTCATGTTTATTCCATCATCCAGAACAGTATGGTCTTTTGCAGAAGGCTCTGGATTTTTTAATTTTTCTTGGGAGATTTATCCACAGTGACTGAGAATGACTGGACCACTTTTACCTTGGTGGCCTGGGAGAGGACCCCAAGGAGTTTCCTGATGTTATCAGGTTGCCTTGACTATTTTTGTTGATCTTCATTCATTGGTCCAATGTCGGCCCTTGCCACACCTTTTACATATACCTAAAGGCTGATTATTCCTATTTTTGCCATTCCCAGAAGAGATTTTATTCCTAGGAATTTCTTGTCTACATTCTCTTCTCAGTTGTCCTATTCTACCACAATTAAAACAGTTGGCATTTTGATGTTTCCTCATTCCTTTGGAAATTGCTTCTCCTACCCAAGATTTAGTATTATAGTCAAATGTCTTAATGTTTACTACATCACAGGTTATGCTTAATTGCCTCTTTTTGTACTCTAGAAGTAGAAGGTATTTCCCTCTTGTTGAATATACCATAGACTTCAGACTCAGAGCTCAGGACATCAAAGCTCAATTATTACTAAGAGTCATCTCTTAGGGGACTGGTTTTAATGGTTCCAGGAAGCTTCCAACATGGCAAACAACTACAAGCTATTATGCCCATGAACCACAATGATCACCATGGCATGACAATCCATTTTTGTGGGAAATTTTAAAGATAATTGATCAAGTAATTGCTCTAACTATGACAGTTTATTTTTATTGAATTTCAAAAACCTAAGAGAAATAATTAATTTGTCTTTCCAGATGAGATCATGCTCATGCTTATGGTTAAAACAAAAAAAAAACCACACTGTTACAGTAATGCATCTATTAAAACACATAAAAAATGTATAAATGTCTCTTGTTATGAAAAAACTGTGATGTGAATTTAATGTTTAAAGTAATAAAGGTTTTCTGTCATTTTACAAGAGTGGTGAAATTATAGGGTAAAATGTTCTTAATTATGTTGAAATGTGTCCCCTCTTCCTTATTAAAGTGGAAATAAATTTGAATCCAAAATAGGATATAGGCTACTAGAACCACAGACAGTCATGAGATAAAAAATTATGTCTAATGGCATAAATATCAGAAGTAAAAAAGAAAGCTAATAATGAAACATTGTTCAGTGGCATTTCTCTGTGTTTCATGAAGTTATCAATGTTCCAATGCCAAGCAAGCAGTTAAATAGCCTCACTCCCTCTCTCTGAGAATTTACTGCCAGTCAAGTTATTGACTACAAATAAATATTATAAGCAAAGCTGACAGAACCACCTTCATACATCATTCAGTAATGAATAACAGAGGCTTGTCAAAAGAAAAAAAATGTTTTTATGAGTCATTATTCCAACAGATCATAATGACTATAATCTACACAAGGAATATTATTATAGTACAGTTTTTAATAGTGGAAAATATTGCTGATGTTTCTCTGAATTGTATGAATGATAGAATGTAAATATGTGCTATTATGTCCCTAATCACATAAATTTCCCAATTACTAGGTTATTTAAAGAACATAAATAAAACATTTAGATAATTTATTAGTCTTTTAATTGTGCTTTTGTCTATCATTTTTTGTGTTTTTGAACTATTTTTCAATATCTGATGATTCCTGATGATTTTTCTTTAAATTTAAAGATCTGGCATTAAAAACAGTATAGGCTAGAGAGATCTATCAGATTTTAAGAATACTGACGTACTTGGAAGACTTTGTTTCAGTTTTCAGCATCCACATGTGTTTAAAATCGTCGGTAATTCCAGAAAAAAAATTATAGAAGTTAAAACAATTACTTGTTTAAATATCTTTAAAATTTCCGTCCTAATCATTGTGGACAATAGGTGTTATGGCTGGTAGGGCTCTCAGTTGTTTGCCCTCTTGAAAGCTTTCATGGCATCTTCTGTGACCATGAAATCAAGCCCCTGAGAGATGACTTTCAGTGATGACTTGAGTTTGTTTCCTCTGGCACCCCCCCCCTTTTTATTTTCTCATGAAGGTACCATGCATTCACATAGCACACTTAAATACAGACAGGCAAAAAATATATACTTATAAACAAAAAAAATCCATCCTATCAGTTGGTTATCTAATGTCAACTGGTTACTTCTGAGATTATATACAAATATTATATGAACAGAGCAGGTCATATTTGTATATTTAGGAATATGTATAGGAATATATTTGTATATACATATACATATATCTGTATATTTGTACTAACCTTTAAATTAAAGGTGGTTTGTTGCACGAGGAGGGTGGCCCTTTGTTTGTCCTGGCTGCCTGGCTATCTTATACCCGAAATAACCACATAGAAACTATATTAATTTAAATACTGCCTGGTATATTAGCTCTAAGTTCTTATTGGCTAATTCTTACATCTTAATTTAACCCATTTCTATTGATCTGTGTATTGCCATGTGACTGTGGCAAGATTCTATTCTAACCAGCATCCATCTCAGGCAGGATATCCATGGTGTCTCCCATTCGGCCCTTCTTCTCAGCCTCCAGTTCCGTCTTCTCCATCTACCTGAATTCTACCCTATCAGGCCCAAATCAGTTTCTTTATTCATTAACCAATGAAAGCAACACATGAACAGAGGGACCTCCTACACCAGTGGTCATATATATAAAAGTAAATACAGGAGTACATGGGAGGGGCTGGAGGAAGGATAAGGAAAGTGAGAATAATGTAATTATTTCATAATTCCAAAAAAAATTATTAAAATAAAATGATTGAAAGAATTTTTGTACTGATGAATTCTTAAATATTCTATACACATTGGGCACTGCTACAACATGTAGCATACCACCAATTATCTATCGATACATATAGAAATCAATGGGACTAGTAATTATTTTGTACAAGATTGTGCTTTGTGTTCTGTAGTTCATGTCATTGGGTTGTCATTAATATTCATCTAATTTATGGCATATATTGTGTGTTATTGATTTCCATGTAGTAAAAGTTTTTTATGGTAGATAATTTACTATAAATTTCAAATAAAATGTACTTGTAAAGTGCTTATAAATATAGTTTACTATAAATGGAATATAATAAACATAGATATATTACTAAGAAATCATTTTTAAATTATTTTCTGTTTTCTATTTATTCCTTTAAGAAAACTTCATAAATATTATTGTGTAATTAATATCTTAAATATAAACACAAAGCTGAATTTAATGGTTAGGTCAATGATAAACAGCCCTGTTTGTTAAGTCTGTGTAGTGTTGACAACCTGTCTTGTAAATATTTAGAATAATGTATATTTCAAGGATTTCTGAATTACGATGACTACAATGTTTTTAGGGCTCTGAAAAGCATAAGGAAGAAGAAATCATGTAATTTCTTAGGAAAGACTAATAGTCCAGCTGGCCTAGGTGAGCTCCCAGTAGATCAGCTCCACTGTCTCAGTGGGTGGGTGCACCCCTCGTGGTCCCGACTTCTTTGCTCATGTTCTCCCTCCTTCTGCTCCTCATTGGGACCTTGGGAGCTCAGTCCAGTGCTCCAGTGTGGGTCTCTGTCTCTATCTCCATCCCTCGCCAGATGAAAGTTCTAAGATGATATGCAAGATATTCGTCAGTATTGCGCTAGGATGGGGTCATTTCAGGTTCCTTATCCTCAGCTGCCCAAGGAACTAACTGGGGACCTCAGCTTGGGCACCTGGGAGCCCCTCTAGGGTCAATTCTCCTGCCCACCCTAAAGTGGGTCCCTTAACTAAGGATTGTGGTTCCGTGCTCCCCTATCCAGCCTTCCTTTATCCCGATCCTCCTATTTCCCCAGGTCCCCCCTCCTTCCCTTTTACCTTTTCTCTCCCTATCTCCCCTTACCCCCTTCCAACCCCACCCCCAAGAGCCCACTTTTCTCCCCGGCAATTTTGTCTACTTCCCTTATCCAAGAGGATAACGATATGTTTTTCCTTGTGTTCACCTTCTTACTTAGCTTCTTTAGGTTCGCCAATTGTAGATTCTGTGACCCCTATTTATGGCTAGAAACCAATTATGAGTGAGTACATCCCATGTTCTTCTTTTTGGGTCTGGGATACCTCACTCAGGATAGTGTTTTCTATTTCCATCCATTTGCATGCAAAATTCGAGAAGTCATTGTTTTTTACCGCAGCGTAGTACTCTAATGTGTATATATTCCATACTTTCTTCATCCATTCTTCCATTGAAGGGCATCTAGGTTGTTTCCAGGTTCTGGCTATTACAAATAATACTGCTATGAACATAGTTGAACAAATGCTTTTGACATGTGATAGAGCATCTCTTGGGTAAATTCCCAAGAGTGGTATTGCTGGGTCCAGGGGTAGGTTGATCCCGAATTTCCTGAGAAACCGAAACACTGACTTCCACAGTGGTTGCACAAGATTGCATTCCCACCAGCAATGGATGAGGGTACCCCTTCCTCCACAGCCTCTCCAGCAAAGGCTATCATTGGTGTTTTTTATTTTAGCCATTCTGACAGGTGTAAGATGGTATCTCAAAGACTATTGGAGATAAATTGTCTATCAAAGTATATAAATTGGGGAGATGCTTTGATCGTCTAATTATGATGAATAACGTTCCAGTAATTGTTGTTACAGAAAACCATGCTTAGTAAGGATGGGCTTATTGAATTTAAAAGGTTTGATGGTGATAAAACAGTCAATGTATTTTGGGGTCTTCTAACTACACTTCTTTAAAAAGCATCTGAAAAATTAAATCAGAGACTGTTTAGAAATAAGTATGTAGAAGGAGGGAGAACATGAGCAATGAAGTCAGGACAGTGAGGGGTGCATCCATCCACTGAGACAGTGGGGCTGATCTATTGGGCGCTCTCCAAGGTCAGCTGGACTGGGACTGAAAAGCATGGGATAAAACCGGACTCTCTGAACATGGCAGACAATGAGGGCTGATGAGAAGCCAAGGACAATGGCACTGGGTTTTGATCCTACTGCATGTACTGGCTTTGTGGGAGCCTAGGCTGTTTGGATGCTCACCTTCCTAGACCTGGATGGAGAGGGGAGGACCTTGGATTTTCCATGGGTCAGGGAACCCTGACTGCTCTTTGGACTGGAGAGGGAGGGAGAGAGGAGTGGGGGGAGGGGGTGGGAAATGGGAGGCAGGGAGCAGGCGGAATTTTTTTCAATTAAAAACAAGAGTAAGACATTATCTTCCAGAATAAAAAATTAAAAATCCATCCCCCAACAAGAAATAAGTATGTTGTCTGTTCCATATTATCAGTAACTACTTACTATTGTGGTGCTCTGTGATGATGAGAATTAGTTGTCAAATAGACAGCATCTATCATAAATGGGAGACAACTCTCTAGGTATACCATTCATGTTCAATAAGTTAATTGACATAGAAAGATTCCCCTTCTTTGGGTAGCACCATTTCTTGGCCTAGGATATTCTATCTTGAACTGTATTTTAAAAAGATAGTCATCTGAGCATATGAATTCATTACTCTCTGCATTTAGGTTATAGATGTTATGCAACAAGTTGCTTCAAACTTAGTTTTACTTGACTTATGATGGACGATGCTCATGGATTGTGAACTGAGAAAAAAAATCCTCTCTTCCATTGCTTTTGTCATGATATCATCACTACAGACAAAGTAAGAGAAAGTTACTTGTTGGTCTGTTGCTTTGTACCTTGATTGATGTTTCTATTCCTGATATAAAATACCATTAATGAAAAGTAGGAGAGGAAAGAGTTTGATTGATCTGTCCTATTATTATTGATTATTATTGAATAAAGTCAGTAAAAGAACTCAACAGGGCAGAAACCTAGAGGCAGAAGTTATGGAGAAATGCTATTTACAAGCTTGCTCCCTATCACTTGCTCAGTATGCTTTCTTATAAAACCCAGGACAACCAGCCCAGTGATGGTCCATGCACAATGGAATGGACTCTCCATTGTGAATCACCAATTTCAAAAATGCCCTACAGGAATGCCTGCATCCCCAATATGATACAGGCATTTTCTCAATTGTGATTCCTCTCTCTCAGATGACTTTAGATTGTGTCAACTTGACATAAAACTGCACAGCATAATTGATAAGCATTTATATATGCTTCTTAAGCTATGAAAATTGGCTTGTACAATGAATTTAAAGGATTTTGGGAGTTTGAGCTGGAAAAAAAGCAAGGAATCTAGCAGAAATTAGGCAAGGGGCCATTTATGTGACATTTTGACTAGAAATTTGGCTCTGTTCTGCCTGTACTCTTATAACCGGTATGGAATTAATTTATGATAATTGATTAATCTGTCAAAACAGAAGAACATGCAGAGTAGTGCTAAGAAAACAGCTATAATTGTTAAATAATTCAGCATCCCTGAAGATAAACTTCTGTTGTTGCACCAGGACAGTGCTATAGCTTTCAAAGAGGAGGGACAAAGACCACCCATCAGATTCTAAATCTAAAAAGTTACAAATTCAAGTGAGAGAAGAAAGTCTAAAGTTAAAAGGTTCACTGCTTCTCAAAAGCAAAGGCCTATGAAAGACTATTACCAAGGTCAGTTTCAAGAAACTGATTTAGCTGTGGACCAAGATGGACCAGATACATATTGAACTATCAGCAGAATTTGACAAGACTGTCCATGTGCCACTGATTTGGGGAGCTAAAAAGACAGAAGACTGAACAGTTCTGGCTGCATGATTTCAGAGAACTGCTGAGGCCAAAAAAGGACTACAAAAAACAAAACAAAACAAACAAACAAAAAAAAGCTCAGAAGAAGCCTTCTATGTGACATAGTTAAAGTGTAGTTTCAGGAGCAAATGAAAATCCTAAGATATTGAAAATGCCAGAATCATGGACGCTTGTTGAAGAAAGTTCTATGGATGTGTCAGAGATGACTCAAGATAGAAATTAGTTCATCAGTATGCATATATGTAAGTTAAGGTTTGTTAATCTATTTTTTTTCATTTCTTTTTTCAAAAATTATTTATTTATTTTTTATTGAAAATTTCCACCTCCTCCCCTCTTCCCACTTCCCTCCTCTCCCCCCACTCTCCCTCCTCCTCCCTCTTCTGTCCAAGGAGCAGTCAGGGTCCCCTACCCTATGGGAAGTCCAAGGTCCTCCCTGCTCCCCCTAGGTCCAGGAAGGTGAGCATCCAAACAGACGAGGCTCCCACAAAACCCATCCATGCAGTAGAATCAAAACCCAGTGCCATTGTCCTTGGCTTCTCCATCAGCCTCCACCATCAGCCACATTCAGAGAGTCCAGTTTGATCACATGCTCCATCAATTTCAGACCAAATGCCCTTGTATCCATAATGTTATCAATATCAATAATGTTATCATATACCTTATATTTCATATTGTGTGAAGAATGCATATATTAAAACATACACATGTATATTTTTACATGTACACACACACACACATATATATTTGGACACATATACAAACACAGAGAGAGAAAGATAGAGGAAAAATAATGATACTGTAGAGCTCTTTAATGAAAGATAATTTAAGTGGAAATAATCACAACTGACTCATTTTTATTAGTGTGATGAATGTTAAAATAAAGCATGCAATGTTGTAATTGCATTGAAATTAGTGTCATTGAAAATAGTCTTAAATTTAGATATACATTTAAGGAAAATTTTTAACTAAAGAGAGTCTAGATTGTTAAGAGTAAAATAAATTTTCCTGAAAATTATCTGTAGAATATGTTGACATTTTAATTTCTGAAAAGAAATTACTGAAAACAAATGTATAAATGCAAATGATAAAAATATTCAGAATTCAGATTAAGAGTGTATAAATTTCTGTCAGGACTGACTCAATGGAACAGACCCAATGCTGGTACATGTTGAATTAGTGAGGAGGAAAACAGAAAACTCAGGAGGCAACTTGAGTAGTTGCAACAAACACAGCATACTTTCTTTGCTTTATGACTGAGAAATTCTGAGAAGGAATCATACCCCAGATTTATTTAGAAGGAATGTTGCATAGGAATTAGAGATCAATTGTATATGAAAGAAATTTGTTACTTAGAGAAAACCCACACTCTCCTAAGAAGACATTTGCAGAAACTAACTTCTCTGGTAATTATAGCTGCAAGCAAGATAGGATAGTTATTTCCATTAAGAGGTTTATCTGCAGGAGAATAATCAAACCAATCTACTAAAAATTCTTTCCCTAATTTTCCCCACCTTTTAACAGCAAATCAAGATAATAGTTTTAACTATTTATTTGAAATTCTCTTTAGAGCAGTATGATGTTGTTGAGAAATGAATGACTAAACTTTCAATAGTTTAATCTCTTATATTATCACACAAATTGCCTTTCAATCAAAGTAAAATCTTTGAAAAGAAGAGTGAAACTTTCAGCTACTTTTATTTCAACTCTAACATTGATTGTACATGGAAAGAATGCAGGATTAGGCTACTATTCAGGTCAATGTCTACATGACAACAAAAGCTGTGGTCGTTCCTATTGCTGAAATATCTCATTAGTGAACCACAGTATTCAATGGGAAACTTAGTAAAAGTGATTTCAGTTAATATATGTAGTTATCATTAGATACCTATAAAATATCCACAACTTCCAGTACTTTTTATTTGTTTACCAAATAAAAATGTAAAAGAAGCCTTATAAGTTGTTTATTTTTCATTCCTTTTCATTGAGAACAAAAAAATATTTATTGTTATTTTTTATTGAAGATGCTAATCTTGTGTTTTTTCTCAACAATCATTCTTAGTTAAAATTTCTTTGTGACATAGATTTTTCCAGTGTATAGAAAATTCAAATGCCCATTTTTCCACTGAAGGCACGCCTCTCAAAACAAAGATAGTATATATTATCCATGTTTGTGTTTAAGGAATACACATCTTCTCATTGTGTGCTGACTTTCCATGTTTCTAAGAATAGAGAGCAAACATAAAATATTTCAGCACTTTATTCTTACTCAGTTAAATGTTAATGTATTAGGTAACTTTAAGCAAACTATTTTAAAACTAAGTTAAATAAAGGACATTGAGTCTATAATTTGTGATCCTAAAGAAGCTAAATAAGAAGGTGAACCCAAAGAAAAACATATAGTTGTAATCCTGGATATGGGAAGTAGACAAGATTGCAGGGTAAAAAATTGGGATCTTGGGGGTGGGGTGGGATGAAGGTAAGTGGAGAAGGGGATATAAAAGTGAGAAGGGGAGGATGGGGGGAACTTGGGGAAATGGGATGGTTGGGATAAAGGAAGGGTGGATACGGGAGCAGGGAAGTATATATCTTAATTAAGGGAGCCATCTTAGGGTTCTAAGGAGACTTGAACCTAGAGGGGCTCCCAGGTGCCCAAGCCGAGGTCCCCAGTTAGTTCCTTGGGCAGCTGAGGATAGGGAACCTGAAATGACCCTATCCTATAGCCATACTGATGAATATCTTGCATATCACCATAGAACCTTCATCTGGCGATGGATGGAGATAGAGACAGAGACCCGCACTGGAGCACCGGACTGAGCTCCCAAGGTCCCAATGAGGAGCGGAAGGAGGGAGAAGATGAGCAAGGAAGTCAGGACCACGAGGGGTGCACCCACCCATGGAGACAGTGGAGCTGATCTATTGGGAGCTCACCAAGGCCAGCTGGACTGGGACTGAAAAAGCATGGGATGAAACCGGACTCTGAACATGGAAGACAATGAGGGCTGATGAGAAGACCAGGACAATGGAACTGGGCTTTGATCCTACTGCATGAACTGGCTTTGTGGGAGCCTAGCCAGTTTGGATGCTCACCTTCCTAGACATGGATGGAGGGGGGAGGACCTTGGACTTTCCACAGGGCAGGGAACCCCGACTGCTTTTTGAACTGGAGAGGGAGGGGGAGAGGAGTGGGGGGAGGGGGAGAGGAGTGGGGGAGGGGGAGGGAAATGGGAGGCTGGGAGGAGGCGGAAATTTTTTTTCAATAAAAAAAGTTAAGTTTTATTTTACCAAAATAGTAGGTAATAACATTACTGGATAGGTCATATTGTACATGTATTGAAGGGAAGAAAGAAATTAGTACATTATTTGGAATCAATATAGAGATAAGGATGTAGTTCAAAAGTAGAAGATTTGCCTAGACCATACCATCAATATAAAATTATAATTGATACTCATCAATATAAAATTGATAGAACTATATACATATTAATATAAAGATTATAATCAATTCTCATTTTAGTTTCTTTATCTATTTTTCCTTACTAATAAGAAGAAAATTTTAAATTCTTTACAAATGTGAATCAAGATTGATAAAAAGACTTAAAGATGATAAATATCTAATATAAAATCATATCTCTGCAATGATACACTTTCTAAACTATTATGACTATTCAAAGTTATATGTTTCAGGTGGACATCTGAACACTAGGGCCATATAATGGGTTTCTTATCTACAGGGCTTGACCAAACCACTAATTAGTGCAGAGGATTTGGATGAGTCTAAACAACATGCTCAGCTCACTAATCAGAGCAGATTGTGTAGCACAATTAATAAAAACTTAGAGACAGAAATTGGCATTTAAGAGTCTCATTCTGAGATTCTTGCATGTAGGATCACCATTTCAGACTGAGGTATAGATCTGAAAGCTGCCTCCTCCCATCTTATATTTCTCTCTAGTGCTGGTATTAAAAATCTGCACCACTACCATCCAGTTTCTATGGCAAACTAGTGTGGCTACTGGTATTAAAGGTGTATGTCACCACTGTCTGGTCTTTAAGGCTAACCAGTATGGCTGTTTTACTCTCTGATTTCTGGCAAGCTTTATTTATTAAAATACAAATGAAATATCACTACAAGTTTGCATTCCACAGCTCACAGTGCACCTTCCTAAAAACATACAATAAAGAATTAAGGAAATAACAAGAATGCTTTGTTTCTCAAACCCCAAAACTAAACTCAAATGTCCATCATGCATCCACTGTAATTTCAAAATAATTTTGCTGATGTGGGATTCCCCTTTGTATGCTGTGATGACCATTGATTAATAAAGAAACTGCTTTGGGTCTATAGCAGGGCAGAACAGAGCTAGGCGGAGAAAACTAAACTGAATGCTGGGAATAAGAAGGTAGAGTCAGGAGACACCAGAGGGAAACACAAGCTGCCAGCTGACACCTTGCTGGTAGGCCACAAACTTCATGGTAAAATATAAAATAATGAAAATTGGTTAATACTAGAAGTAAGATCTAGCTATAAATATGCTTAAGTGATTGGCCAGCAGAGATTTAATTAATAGAGTTTCTGTGTGTTTATTTTGGGGCTGAGCAGCCAGGAACATATAAGCGGCCTCATACAACTTTTTTCTTAAATTTGGGGTTGAAATATGTATACATTTATTAATTTATACACATTACAACAAGACATTCAATGAAAAATCAAATAATTTAGATAGGTTTCTATTTATTTCCATATTTATCGTCTTAACAAAAGAGGTATTACTAACTCATCATTAATGCACTTTTTAAACATTGGACCATGCCAAAAGTAGTTCTTTGAACATCTGAGACCTACATCTTGGATTCTTATGTTCTTCTTGTTATTTATTCAAATATTTACTATTATTTATATTGAAAGGTGCACAGAGAACTGAGAGTTAAGAACATCTGTTTGTATGAAACTGTATATAAACCATCACTTCCAAATTAACTTATATTGGAACAATGAAGGTTGTTGTATGCATTTACACACTAGATTGGTAGATGCGTTTACACACTAGAGATGTGGACAGCTCTACAAACTAGCATTGTGAGTACATTTACACCACTAATTAGATGCAGGTTTAAAAAAAGAAAATAAGCGTGTTAACAAGTAACATTTCATTGTAGTCAAGTGGAGAACTATTGGGGAACCCTGCATTTAAGGTTGCAGTTCAATATGTCTGGAAAGCTCTCTGAGATCTGAGTACAACGGAGAACTTCCTTTGTCAGCAGGCCTCACCTTCTTTGGAATGCCTGACTATAGCTAAAGGATGGCTCTGCACAGAGCTCCCAGCTCCTAGCTGTGTGACTAGGCTCATAAGATTCCCTCTTTTTTCCCCACACACTCTGGTATTTGAATTGATGCATCTCTAACATTTGTTTGTCTTCAATTAGGCTTTCAAATGAAAATTAGGAGTATTCCCTCTCTTGTTTATTTATACTGTCCCAGACTCTAGCTGTATAAGCCAGTCCCCTTGCCCCATCAAGTTGATACTTCTCTCTGAAACTTACTCCTTGAAGTTATTTCCATCATCCTCACAAACATCTGAACCCTGATCACTGCTTCTCCCTTGTTCTCTGGGGTTTGTGAAAAACTCCTGAGAAAAACTGAGACTTCACAAAGAACCTCCAAGAAAAAAATACTAAGAAATTAGCACTAATGTACTTTATCCCTCTTAAAATAAATTTAATTGTAAAGAGGAAGCCATTTGCTCTACCCTTAGTTTTCAGAATAGCAATTATCAAATAAAGACTTTGCTATAGAAAATTCACGTGCAATATATTTTTAAAAAGCATACACGTGTATAATATAATATGCATTATAAATATTTGATTGACAGAGATATATGATGATATATATATATAATTATATATATATATAAAATGATAGATAAGTAGATAGATAGATGATAAATGAGATAGTTTTAGGGAAAATATTTTAGTTAAAATAAAGCATATAGGGCCAAAGCCTTAATCTACATTAGAAATGTGCTGTGCTTCTGTCTTTAACATTATTACTTTTCATTTGTTGCAGCCTCTTAGGGATTATAAAGAACACACACTCTTGCCCTAGAGTCCTACAATAGAAAGCCAGTTTTAGCAAGTAAACTAGTTGAAAAATGAATTGCTGCACATGAAATTTTTATTTCCCATTTCCTTTTATCTAAAATACCTGTTAAAACAGCAATTTGAAATGTAGTCTTGTGTCAGAGGAATGATCAGTAAGTTAGAGATCTTGGTGCTGGTAGTAATTATTCAGTAAATTTAGTACCCTTGGGCTACAAGAAAGCATAGCTTAACAATTTCTCGAGAAACTAAGACTTAATGTTATTAAATTATTTCCTGTAACTTTAAATGATTCGGAAATACATATTTGATCACTGCGTCACTACCATACCAGTTTCATTGAAGACATTTGTTCTACAGTGGAAAGATTGATCAAAATTGCATAGATTGCCCTAGAGAAAAGAAGACTTCGCAGTAGTTTGAATGTAATTGGCCCTCTTAGACTCATAAGGAGTGGGACTATTAGAAGGGGTGACTTTGTTGAAGTAGGTAGTGAATTACTAGAGGAAATGTGTCACTCTGGTGCAGGCTATGAGTTCTGTTTTGTTCAAGATATGCTTAGTGTAAGTTAGTAGACCTCCTGATGCCTGAAATATGTAGGGCTCACAGCTACTGCTCAAGCACCATGTCTGCCTATACACCATCATGCGCCCTGCCAAGATGATAATGGACTAACCCTCTGAAACTGTAAATGAACCACCACAATTAAGTACTTTCTTTATGAGGATTGCCATGGCCACGGTGTCCCCTCAGAGAAGTAGAAATCCTAAGACAATATTCATAGTAATCATGTTTTTCTGAAACTGAACCCAATTTTATTTCATTACCTCTCAAGTATTGCTTTGTGACTTAAATTTTCTTTACTCTTCTTCTACTAAAATATTTTTAATTTTTGTTTTAATATACTCAAATTTTGAACTTACCTAATAAAGAATAAGTTTGTGATACCTTGAGTTCTTTTATTTATGTCAAATTTACTTTCTAACTTCAAATTCAGGTTACTATTATTTATAAAACATTTATTCTCTTATTTAAATTTGGTCAGATTACACATCTGCATAGTAAATATTATTTTTTCTCATATTCAGTTACAAATAGTAAGTTTTAATTTTTAATATACATATTATTCATAATATAAGATAGGTACCAGATATCATATCAGTTCCTGAAACCCTAATAAGTAGGACAATATTCAAACTCCTGTCTGAGGGATTTACATTTTATATTATAACAAATAGTTTGAAAAAAATGTTTGATGCCAGAGTTATCCACCTAATATGTATAGGACTATACCTGGGCTAATGGTTCTGGGTGGTATAAAAAAAAAGTAGCTGAAGAAGTTATGAGAGCCAGCCAGTAAGAAGCAGTCCTCCATGGTCTCTGCATCCTCTCCTAGCTCACTCAAGGTGTGTGTCCTGTTGAGTTCCTGACTTGACTTTCATCAACAATGGACAGCAGTGTGGAACTTTGTGCTAAATAAACAATTTCTCACCTAATTTGCTTTTGTTCATTATGAGTCATCATATCAATACTAATCCTAACTCAGACACACACACACACACACACACACACACACACACACACACACACATATATATATACACATACACCCATACATCAAAACACAAGCTCACTCACATATACATACACACACACACACATATATATATACATATATATATATATGTATACACACATACATCAAAACACAATCTCATTCACAAGCAAAACTATCGCTATGTGTAGAGTCTTGTAAAAATATTTTTATGCTCACAGTAATCCAACACAATTGCATGTGCACAGACATGGGCACTTTTTTTTAGGGGAAGCTACTTGTTCATTTTCAGGCCACCCATACCCGAAATAATCACACATAAACTATATTAATTGCAATATTGTTTGACCAATAGCTTAATTGTATTTTTAGCTAGGTATTACATCTTAAAGTAACCCATTTCTATTATTTTATATTTTACCATGAGGCTTGTGGTTTAATGGTACTAGTGCTTGGGCATCTTTTTTTTTTTTTCTGGTGGCTACATGCGTTGCTTTGACTCTACCTTCATTATCTCTTCCTTCTTTATCTGTATGGAATTCATTCCTTGCTATATTATGCACTGCAACAGATCCAAAGCAGCTTCTTTATTAGCCAATGATATTTATAGCATAAGGAGGTGAATCCCACATCACACAGTCACTTGTATGCACATGAATACACATATGCACACACATGCATACATGTGCATACACCTTTTTTATGCTTTCATATTGAAGAATACCTGCATGTATAAAACAACATACACAAACATATTTGTGTACTTCTTTTACTAAAGTATAATATGTAGATAATTTTATGTGTGCAAACTAAGACACGTGACTTATAGAAAGCATATAATACTGTGGTAAATCATTTATTTATCTTGTCTGAGAGCCATCAACCTAGTGTGTAGAGTAAAAACCTCTATGAAATTGTGACAACCATTAGGACTGTCAATATTGTTGAAAAATTGAGGTCCTACTATGTTGCTATAAAAGAACTGGAAAGCTATATACAGATTCTTATGAAAGGTTTGTATTGAAAAGGAATCAACCATTGTAACTTTCATTTCTGTACTTCCTATGTATGTATGTATATACATATTTGTTTCTTAAATACACTTATTATTAAATATAGCTCATTAATTTAAAGATTCCTTAATTATACTAATTTTTACTTATCTTTTGAGCACAACAAAGTATTAGTGAAGGGCAAACCTTTATATTTTCTTTTTAACCAACTGAAGGCACTGATTCCAGCCTGATGTGATTACACTGGTTTTCTAATTCCATCATTTAGAGTGAATGTATTGTAAAGGCAAAAAACACTTCTGATACCTTATCTGCAGCTCAAAGGGGGAGTTTTACACAAGTTAGCAGTTTAGCAGAAGCTAAGATAAGCAGTTAGCTGAAGGGTAAGTTTTGCACAAGCAGGCAATTTAAATGAAGCCAAGACAAATTAACAGCTGAGTTATGGTCTTGGGTTCTTAGTATAGAGTTGGTTATTTTCTAATCAAGAAGTCAAACTCTAGACAAGCCTAAAATGGCCTCAAGAAGAAACAGGATGCATCTTGCATTCCCAGAAGTTCATTCTATATAACTTTCAGTTTGCTTGCTAATTATTCTTTTATTTTAACAATCTTTAAATTAAAATATATTTTGATCATAGTCTTCCCTTTCAGAAAGTCCTTCCAGACCCTCTCTTTCTTCATACCTACAAAACTGTAAATTCTCTCTCAATTAGCAACCAATTCAACAACAAAATCTCCCCAAACTAGGAATAAATAAGTTGATAAATAAAATAAAATAACATAAAAAGGAAAACAAAACAAACAATCCACCAAACTAAAACCAAAAGAACACATGCACATGCATATAAAAATTTTGAAGTTCATTATTCTGTCAACTATTTCCCAATGTGAGACCTGTCCCAGAATGTTTGGTTCCCAGTGTCACTCTACTAAAGAAACCAGATTTTCCCCTTTCTAACAGGTATAAATGGTAGTCCATTTGTTAATGTTTACCTTGTGGCTATATTTTCTTTCATTCATTCAATTTTTAAAAAAATACAATAACAAAATACAATAAGATAAAAAAAAAAGCTGACAGATTGAATTTGGACAAGACAAATGTCCAGAATGTAAAGAACATAAGAGAAGGCACAAGAATCAGATCAACTTGTTGACACACTCAGATATCCCATAAAAACACTAAAATTTAAATTATAATCTATATGATGATTATGCAGGCTATTTAATCTGAGAGTTTAACAAGTGCAGGCTATTTAATCTGAGAGTATAAATGAGCTTTGCTCATGTTGATTTAGAGGACATTGTTTTCTTGGTGTTCTCCAACCCCTCTGCCTGAATGTTCCAAGGTTTTCCCCTTTCCATGTAATGTTTGGTTTAGAGTCTCTATCCTTATTTGGATAATCTTTTTAAAGGATCACATGTAAAAGATCTCAATGATCAAAAATAATTGCTAGGTCTTTGAAAGAACTCAAGATCAGTTTCCAGCATCCATCTCAAGTTTTTCACAACGTCCTGTAGTCCCCTCTCCAAGGGATCTGATACCTTCTATGTAAACAAAAAATGTATTTTCCTTTCCTGGCCACCTAGACCAGAATAATCACACAAAAATCTATATTAATTACAACATTGTTTGGTTAAAATTTCAGGCATATTCCTAGGTGCTCTTATATCATAAATTAATCCTTTTCTGTTAATCTATGTATTACCCAAAGGCTGTGGCTTACTAGTAAATTTTTGCATCTTTGTCCTTCAAGAACTACACGGCATCTGCCTAACTCCAGCTTTTTTCTCCTTGCATTCAGTTCAGTTTTCCCACCTACCTTGTTTTTCCATGCCACTGGCCAAAGCAGCTTCATTATTAACCAAATATGGTACTCAAACATATGCACAGCATATAGAAGGAAAACCACGTCACTTCTGTTAACCTTCAGAGATACCTCTACATATTTGGAATCCTTCTCACAGGCACACACACACCTACATATTTATAAAAACAAACTTTTAAGAAAATATCAAAGTTCTCTTTTTATTGTAATAATGAGGTAAACTACTGATATGGTGTAAAAGAAAAAAAATACCTTCTGAACCCCATAGAACCCTATTTTTTTAGATTTGAATGTTTGGCACCAGAACCATTTGAGAAAGGATTAAAATGTTTAGGAGCTATGGTCTTGCTAAAGAAAGTATGTCTCTATGGGTGGGATTTGAGATTGTAAATGTCCACGCCAGGCCTAGTCTTTCTCTCTCTCTCTGACTGTCTCATGTAGTTCAGGATATGAAGCTCTCAGCTAGTTTTCCAGCACAATGGCAGCATGCATGCTACTGTGATTAAATAGAATATTTTGGAAGTCCCTAATTACTTTTTTATAAGAGTTGCCTTCATCATGGCGTCTATTCACTGCAGTAGAATGGTAACTATTCCAAATGCATTTGTTGTTCTATTATGTTTTATAATGATCAGCATTTGAGATGACTTAAAATTTGCTATTATTAACTATAATTATTCAAATCTGCTAAATAAGACACAAATGTGTATATTTGACCTGCTTAAATTTAATATTTTTGCATTTTCAATGGATTATTAGGTATTTTTAAGAGACATTAATACTTTAAATTTCACAATTTCACAAAGCAGTTCAGTATAAATAGCATTACATATGAGAAGGAAATTACCATTATGCATACTATAATGTAATTTTCATTTGAGATAAATTTATTAGATATAGGAATCATTTATTAATATAATGACATGTTGAAATTAGTCACTTATTTAACCATGTTTCACATGATGTTTTCTTGAAGCATTTCTGTATTTATTCTTTATCAATAAATACTTAGGAGTCAGATATCGGGGTGAGAACCTGAACATTCAGAGGGGTTGCAAAGCAGTAATCAGTGACCTCCTCTCTCTCTTCTTCCTCCATCCCTAAGAGCCAAGAATCTTATTAAGACCCACCCTAATACTTCTTTTGTCTCTCTATATGTTCTTGGTCTTACAAAACCTCTATGGCTACTTTTGTCCAGTTAGGAACTAGATCTGCCCTCTGATTAAAAGTAAACTTTATTGGCAGTCTCTGGAATATCATAATACATTCAAAATATCCCTCAACAGGTGTGAATAAAAATGAATCCCGTATGCTCATGAATTTGAATGCTTGTTCCTCAAGAAGTGGCACTATTAGGAAAGTATTTTGAATATTGGCCTTATTAAAAAAAATCTATGCCATGAGTGTTGGTTTTTCAGCTTCAAAAGCCTACAACAGGCACAGTGTAGCTCCCTTCTTCACATTGCCTACAGATCAGGATATGCATTTCTCATCCTTTCTGCTGACATGATCATTGCCATGGTTATCATCAACTAATCCTTGTAAAGTGTAAGGAAGCCTCAATTAAATATGTTCTTGTATTTTATTTTATTATTATTTTTTTTATTGAAAGAAAAAAAAAGAAATTCCCACCTCCTCCCAGCCTCCCATTTCCCTCCCCCTCCTCCCACTCTTCTCCTCCTCCCCTATTCCTCTTCCCCTCCCTCTCCAGTCCAAAGAGCAGTCAGGGTTCCCTGCCCTGTGGAAAGTCCAAGGTCCTCCCCCTCCATCCAGGTCTAGGAAGGTGAACATCCATACTGGCTAGGCTCCCACAAAGCCAGAACATGAAGTAGGATCAAAACCCAGTGACATTGTCCTTGGCTTCTCATCAGCCCTCATTGTCCGCCATCTTCAATGAGTCCGGTTGTATTCCATGCTTTTTCAGTCACAGTCCAGCTGGCCTTGGTGAGCTCCCAATAGATCAGCCCCACTGTCTCAGTGGGTGGGTGCACCCCTCATGGTCCTGACTTCCCTGCTCATATTCTCCCTCCTTCTGCTCTTCATTGGGACCTTGTATTTTAAAAGTCTTGGTCATGTTGTCTTTTCACAGAAATAAAATTAACACTACGACACCTTATCATTTCTCAGCTTCTTTTATTTCATTTTTAGAAATTTTACTAAATTTTCCCTCCCACTCCCCCATTCCCCTTTTCCCCTCCTTCTCAGTCCTAAGAGCAGTCAGGGTTCCCTGCCCTGTGGGAAGTCCAAGGTCCTTCCCTCTCCATCCAGGTCTAGGAATGTGAGCACCCAAACAAACTAGGCTCCCACAAAGCTAGTATATGCAGTAGGATCAAAACCCAGTGCCATTGTCCTTGGCTTCTCATCATCCCTCATTGTTCGCCATGTTCAGAGTCCGGTTTTATCCCATGCTTTTTCAGTCATAGTCCAGCTGGCCTTGGTGAGCTCCCATTAGATCAGTCCCAGTGTCTCAGTGGGTGTACGCACCCCTCGCGGTCCTGACTTCCTTGCTCATGTTCTCCCTCCTTCTGCTCCTCATTTGGACCTTGGGAGCTCAGTCAAGTGCTCCAATGTGGGTCTCTCTGTCTCTAACTTCATCCATTGCCAGATGAAGGTTCTATGGTGATATGCAAGATATTCATCAGTGTGGCTATAGGATAAGGCCAGTTCAGGCACCCTCTCCTCTGCTGCCCAAGGAACAAGCTGGGGACATCTCCTTGGACACCTGGGAATCCCTCTAGAGTTGAGGTCTTTTTAAAGAGATGCAAAACACTCACATAATGCCTTACTTCAAAGGCTTCTAGAGCCATAACAAGAGACACCACGGCATCCACAATCTTTAATCTGTCATAATATCAAAATAATATCATGTAGATGTACTTATAGCATGAAAATGGGGCTTAATCCCAATGAAATGCATTTATTGTTCTTTTTGTATTGACGCTGGGGCAATACTGACAGAGTGATTACTATTTTTATGAAGGAAGTCTGCATTCGCTGTTGAAGCACTGACTTTTCAAATGATTTTTCATATATACAAACTGGAAAATTAGGTGGTTGGGTCTTGCACCCAGGACACATTTCCTATTGTCCAAGTACAAAGCATTGAGTTTCTCTCTTATGTTTCTATTCTCTCTTGTTTTTATAGTTCTTTAAGAGCTATAGATGATTAATCATCTTCACTCTCATTGTCTGATACTTTAAAAATGCTCTCATAAATTTTCTCACTCAAAATTTAAAATTTATCATTCCCTATAACATTTTTATTTTTCTCACATTAGTTCTACATGAGAACAGTGAGCAATAATCATGAATTATCCTGAGTGTTATCATGTCTTGATAATTCTTGAATTAAAAGTTTAGTTAATTATCTTTTTTAAAAATTTATTTATTTATTTTTATTGAAAAAATTTCTTCCTCCTCCCCGCCTTCCATTTCCCACCCCCTCCTCCCACTCCTTTCCCCCTTTCCCCACTCCTGCCCCCTTCCCACCCACTCCTCTCCTTCTCCCCCCCCACTCCTCTCCCTCTCCCTCTCCAGTCTGAAGAGCAGTCAGGGTTCCCTGCCCTGTGGTAAGTCCAAGGTCCTCCCCGCTCCATCCAGGTCTAGGAAGGTGAGCATCCAAACAGGCTAGGCTCCCACAAGGCCAGTTCATGCAGTAGGATCAAAACCCAGTGCCATTGTCCTTGGCTTCTCATCAGTCCTCATTGTCCACCATGTTCAGAGAGTCCGGTTTTATCCCATGCTTTTTCAATTCCAGTCCAGCTGGCCTTGGTGAGCTCCCAATAGATTTAAACAAAATGCCATAGTTCTCTAAGACAACTAAAGATGGGGTTTCCCCTACTATTTTCTTGATAACACTAAACTATAAACTTCTGTTTTACATTTCAAAGGACTTTAAGCTATTATTTGGAAATATGAAGGTACATGGAGTTTGTTCTTAGTTCAGTTTCAAACCCTAGATGGAAACCTTGCGTTCCAAAATACCAAAAGAGAAGAGAAAAATATTCAGTTCCTCAATAAGATAATGTGTCTTTGCATCCTGGAGCCTTTCTCAGTCAGTGGTTTGCAGTCACATCTCTGGCACCACTATGGAGCCTCTGCTTTGAAGCCTGCCCATATTTCTGAGTTCTATTTTTCTTTTCTTTTTCTTGTTTTCAAATTAAAAATATCACGTTGCTTTACATATACTAATACAACTTTCATGTTAAGTAACACTATTATAGAATCACTTTATGTAATCCTAAACAAAGAAACAATTTTCAGCTTTTAAAACTTACTCAAAATACATTTTATAATATTATTTTTTCCTTTCTTCATTCTAAAATTGCTAGGTAACAAAGCAATACCCATATGGCAGTAATGTTGGCAATATCTTAAGATTATGGCCAGGGCCCAACCTAGGGTGGAATTTTATTGGTTAAACAGAATAAGTCTTTCTAGTAAGCAGAACAATTCCTATCATAAACAGAAAACAAAACACAGCATTCCTCAGAAAACTCACATTGGAACTTTCTGTTTATCAAGATGCTTGCTACTTCCTTTCTCTGTCTCTGACAGTATACTGACAGAGATAACATGAAGTTCCACATTAACCTTAACAGCGACATCAAGTCAAAGACTCTAACCCAGTTGACTGTCATTACAATCATCTTGCTTTAGTGCTAGCTGATTTTCTCTACTCTCAAGAGGTGCCTGATAGTTTTTCCAGCAAAAAAACTGTCTACCCACAGAGCTGTAATTTGTAGTGGTTTTACTGATTCTTTTACAAAGATCATTTAATTTAAATTAACATAAAATTAAAACATCTCACTTGTTAGTTAAGAAAGCCTCTCAAAAGTGTGGATCCATATGGGATGAGAACTGGGGAGAAATTGAAAAGAGTAAAGGAAGAGGAAACTGCAATCAAGATATATTGTGTGAGGAAAAGATATCACTTTTCAGTAAAAGAAAAAAAATGAAGAAGAAAAAGTGTCTAAAATATTTGCTCATTAGTCTATATTCATAGTTTTCTATGTAGTCAGAATGGCCCCTCTTACTTTGGTTATGGCTTCACACTTCCTCAAGTAATTATACTTATTTAACACAATAGAGAAAAACAAAGTTAAAGTAGAATTAAAACAAGAAACACAACCTTAATCCTCCTTCATTACTTGTGGCTTTTGGCAGCATTACATTCTTTCTTTTGAACTTTTATTACTCTATCCTTCTCCTTTCTAAAGTTTATATTATAAACACAATGACATCTGTTTACATGAATATACGTTAATATTATTGTGGTGATTAATATGGAAATGACACTGACAGGTAATTCATAATTCTTTCTAATATCAGGTTAATTATACTTAAAAGACTCAGGCTATAAATTCTTGAGTTTAGAGGGGGTATAGTAGACATAAAAGAAAATACATAAGGAAATGTATATACACAATGAAGTTTTAATGGGAAGGATCTTTTCTTCAAACCTTACAGAGGAGGTTCACTAATAAGAAAACAAGAGAGAGATAGAAAGGACAAGATGCTGAAAACTTGGAAGGGAAAGATGACAGGGGAGACCGGGGAGACATACTTCAAATCAAATTGTCTAGAAACTTAAAGGAGAAACCATGAAACAATCTCCCAGGCAAAAAGAAAAGTTTACATTTTCATAACCTTTTCAGCGTGGAATAAATATCATGAAATTTAGTTCAACATAGTGTACTGGACAAGGAGCAGAGAGGAGTCAGGAAAGAATTAAAAACCTAACTTAGAGACTTATTTTTAAGTCTTAGACTTAGAGGCTCTGGTACAGACAGTTTCCTCCCTCCCTACCAAAGAGAGCAGAGAGGAGTCAGGAAAGAATTAAAAACCTAACTTAGAGACTTATTTTTAAGTTTTAAGACTTAGAGGCTCTGGTACAGACAGTTTCCTCCCTCCCTACCAAAGAGAGTGCTTGAAGTAAGCCTTGATCCCAAGGTATAGGCCTATATCATAAAGGAAACCACATGGTCTGGTTTACAATAGCAGCTTCCTCATTTCTCCCTGATTTTCTGAGATTATTTTCTCATCCCTCCAGATGCTGAAACCCATCATCTACACTTCTTTCCAATGAGGCTTAATCTTTTATTTCAATATGTAATATTTATCTTTTTGTACAGTGACACAAATGATAGTATTACCATCTCTCACAGGTCAAAAACGTATAGATAATATCAAATCTAACGTTTACATTGCCATTATTCATTCCTTTAGCGACAAATACTGTTTTATTTTATGTCTTGACTCAAATGAAAGCTATTAAAGAAAACATTATTTTCTATCAATTTAATTATTATTACTTTTATCATTTATACAAAGAAATAAAATGGGTAATAATAATTTAATTCTACATTATTTTTACTGCATCCCCATTGTTTCTTGATGCTTATTGTATTATACTTCTAGTTCACTGAATAAAATACACACTTCCTCAGTATTTTAAGTGTAATTTTATAATAACTACTTAAGTGGGCTAAAATGCATTATTTTGATTTTAAAATTGATATATGCTTGGGAATGACTTGCTTTTATGTCATAACTGGAATGATTCATGGCCATTCATATGTTTTCCTTAGAGGTATGGATAGCCAACTTATTGACTGCTTAAAATATATTATATAATGTTTCAAGTAAACAAATTTGATGAAAACTCATACATAATAAATGACTACTACCAAATAAAAATAGAGTCTCTCATAACCTAATGCAGAAACACATCAGGTTAACTAAAATAAAATGATAATTTCATGGATACTTATAATAAGGAAAAGATGAATCATGAAGAATGAGAAACATAAAAAACAATGACTAACTGAATTCATAAGCAAAAAATATTACATGGAAGAATAAATAATAACAGATAGTTATTAACATTGTACAAATATATCATAAGTGTATGTAACAATAAAAGTTTTAATAACTGACCATAAGTTATTTAAAAGGAGATAGATATTTCTCCCAAATTGTTTCTGAAACAATTATTATTCTGACTCCAAAACCAGAATATAATAAGCAGAGTTGAAAACAAGTATTAATACCCTTTAAAAATATTGATGAAAAATACTATACAAAATACTTGTAAAACTAAGAGACCACAGATGCCAACTGACACTACCCAGAAAAACTTTCAAATCATCATAGATAGAGAAAACAAGATATTCCATGAAAAAATACCATATTTATAAAATACCTATCCTCAGATTCAGTATTACATAAAGTACTAAAAGAAAAACTCCAACCCAAGGAAATTAGTTTCACACAAGAAAACACAAGTAATAGATAATCCCACACCAGCAAATTTCAAAGAAGGGAAACACACACACACAAATATACAATCACCAGGAATAACAACAAAACAATAAAATAATATGAATTAATAGATTGTCATTCATATCCTTATGACATTTCATATTAATCACAGAAAAATTATCTAATAAAGTTTTAATTATGAACATCTATGCCCAAATATAAGGATTCTCATGTTTATAAAAAATTATTAAACTTTAAATAACACATCAAATCCCTCACCCATATAATGGAGGACTTCAATATGCCTCTCTCACCACTGGACAGTTCTTCCAGATAGAAACTTACCAAAGAAATAAGGGCAGTAGCAGATGGTATGGCTCAATGGACTTAACAGATACCTATAGAACATTCCACCCAAACACAAAAGAAAATATCTTCTTAGTATCTTACTAAACCTTCTCCAAAACTGACGACATACTTAGTCACAAAGCTAAATTTAATAGGCACAAAAATTGCAATAATCATGTTATTGTATCTTATTGAATCACCATGGCTTAAAGTCCTTCCTCCATATCGACTATCCTGTTTTCTCAAGTTCTTCTTCCCTCTTTTCTTCTACCCCCATTTTCTCCTTCTGCCCTTCCTATTTCCTCCACCTCCATATTCTCAATTTTGTCAGGCAATCTTGTGTGTTTCTCCTTTCCAGGGGGATCTATGAATGTTTTTCTTAGGGTTCACCTTGATACTTAGCGTCTCTAGGATCATTAAACTATAGGCTCAATATCCATTGTTTTACAGCTAGTATCCACCTATGAATGAATACATATCACATTCATCTTTCTGTGTCTTGATTACCTTACACAAGATGGTATTTTCTTTGAAATATTTGCATGCTAAATAGTACTCTAATGTGGAAATGTGCCATATTTTCTTTATTCATTTTTCAGTTGAGTTGCATTGAATTGTTTACAGGTTCTGGCTATTACAAATAATGCTGCTATGAACATAGTTGAATGAATGTCCTTGTAGTATAAATGAGCATCTTTGGGGTATATCCCAAGAGTGATGTTGCTGGGTCCTGAGACAGGTTGATTTCCAATTTTCTAAGAAACTTTCATACTGATTCCCAAAGTGGTTGTACATATTTGCATTCCCACCAACAATAGAGTATTCCCCTTACTCTATATCCTCTCCAGCATAAGCTATCATTTGTGTTTTTGATCTTAGCCATTCTGAATGGTGTAAGTTGGTGTCTGAGGCTTGTTTTGATTTGCATTTCCCTGATGGCTAAGGATGTTGAACATTTCTTTATGTGTCTTTTGGCCACTTGAGATAAAGTAGCTGAGAAAGAAATCAGAGAAGCATTACCCTTCACAATAGCCACAAAAAACATAAAATATCTTGGGGGTAAAACTAACCAAAGAAGTGAAAGACCTGTTTGACAAAAACTTTAAGTCTTTGAAGAAAGAAATTCAAGAAGCCAGAAAATGGAAAGATCCCCTTGCTTTTTGGTAGATTAGATCAAAATAATGAAAATGGAAATACTACCAGACAATCTATAGATTCAAGGCAATCCCCATGAAAATCCCAACACAATTCTTCACAGACCTTAAAAGAACAATACTCAACTTCTTATGAAAAAAATAAAAACCCAGGATCACCAAAACAATCCTGTATAATAAAGGGACTTAGAGACATAACTGTCCCTGACATCAAGCTCTAAAATAGAGCTACAGTAATGCAAAAAAGTTGGTATTACTATAAAAACAGAAAGGTTGACCATTGAAACTGAATCCAAGCAAATATTAATTCACACATCTATGTACAGCTCATTTTTGACAAAGAAGATAAAAATGTACAATGGAAAAAAGAAAACATCTTCACCAAGTGGTGATGGCATTACTGGATGTCAACATGTAGAAGAATGAAAATAGATCATATCTATCCCCATGCAGTAAATACAAGTTGAGATAGATCAAAGACCTAAATTTAAATCTGACCACACTGAACCTGATAGAAGAGAAATTGGGAAGTAGCCTTCAATGCACGGGCATTGTACACCACTTCCTAAATATAACTTCACCAGTACAAACATTGAGAGTAACAATAAATAAATGGGACCTCCTGAGACTGAGAAGCTTTCTGTAAAGAAAAGACACAGAAAAAAAAATAAAAGGCATCCTACTGAAAGGGAAAAGATCTTCATCAACCCCACATCAGACAGAGGACTGATATTCAAAATAAATAAACAACTCAAGAAATTAGACATCAAAATTACAAATAACCTTACTCAAAAAACAGGGTACAGAACTAAACATAGAATCCTCAGCAGAAAAATCCACATTTCTTTAACAACAAATACAGAATAATTCCAAGGGCTGGTTATTTCTTCAATACGCTGAGCATTTAATTATTCCTGTACCAGTTATTTGAAATTCTGCAGTTTTTCTGTCGTTAAAGGCTATTGTGCAATCCATACAAGCTTGTCTGGGAACCATTTCAAAGGTAGAGCTGGTGGTGCCTTATAAAGATGAACAGTTGTTGTGCCCTGTTCTTGCACAACCTGAATGTTTGATGACTATATATAATATCTTGTAATATTTTTCACAGAAATTTACATTAATTTATGGTTTGTTTCTAAGATTGGAGAATGTTTATCTGAGTATTCCATTGCTGTAACAAATCATGTTCCCACAAATTTATTGCTATGTTAGCCACATATGGTTTTAATATTCTTTTTGTCCTTCTGGCCCTATATATTTGACCCATTTTGTACTTTGCTTTACCTTAGATAAAGTTCTAATTCCTAACAGCTGAACATTTGGATCCTGAAGAGGCTATTTTGGATGTCAAGATTCTGATGAAATTATTGTTACATCGCACTAGTATCTAATAGACTTTCAATGCTAATGTATTTTATTTGTATTTTTCATTTTGTTCTTTGCTCATTTATGTGTTTGCCAAAATGTTTGCTTGTATTTTCTCCTGAACTTTATGTTCTCTCTTCTAAAGTAGTTCTATTATCCAGAGCATTATGGTTTCTTATAATAGGCATTTGATTCTTTAATTGAGTTTCCCAACAGCAAAGGAATTACCTTGTATATTTCTCATTGTCATACATTTATTAGTTTATCACTTGCCTTTGCCACACCTTCCACATTATCCCAAAGGAAGTGTTGTTCTAAATGGATTACTCTTAGAAAAAGAAAACAAAAACATTTCTTCTAGAAATGCCCTTTCTACATTGTAAGTTGATGTTGTTTGTGACAATTATTACATTTGACATTTTGATTTTTCCTCAAACTTCTGGAAAACATCTCTCCTCACCAAGCATCATCATAATATTAATTAATTAATAATCTAATATTAATTGTTATTAAATATTAATTAATCTCAAATACATTTCTCAATAGATACTGACATTACCTTTAATTGTCTAGTTATCCTTTTGCATAAAGAACCGGCAGTTTCCTAAACCAGAGATTCACTTATTATTCTTCTAGATTTTGAATTTGTAATCATTCTATTTACTGCTAAAGTTAATCTTTGTAAGTAATACATCATGGCTTACTTTGTGCCCTGCATAACTTTAGCAAATGACTCAATTTTATTTCCTACTTCTGCAATTCTACCCCACATATTCAAATCTGCTATATGACATAAAGCTAGGATGTAACCATCATATAACAATTGTGTTTCTACAGTAGCATAATTTCCTTCTCTAAGAATTTTATCTTAAAAGATTTCTATACATCTAGCGTTACTCTATTAATCAACAGTCTTAACCTCTTCTCTGAATTAAGCACTCCATTGTAATTATGAATCAGGCTCTAAAAAGAGTTTTAATCAGCCCTCTCCAGTCATTATAGATAATTCTCTTACAAATAGACTAAGAGTTTAGCATTTGTTTCACTAAAGGTGAATGCATGTCATGTGAAATTATTTCCTTGAATCTCCTTAAATTTATCATTGGCACAGGAATCCATTCAGCTCTTTCTTTACCATGTATGGCATTTCATGTATGGTTACTGAATATATTAATGTTGATTGTTGAAAACTTTAGACTGTTTCTTTCTATTCTTATAATGTGATGCTGAAATTGTTTCTCCATTAAATTCCTCTGTTTGCATGTGAATATTTCTGTGATCCAATTTATTAAGTTTTCCCAAGACCTATATCTTAGCATTCAGATTAACCAAATTTTTAAGTGATACAACACAAATGATAATGTTAATAATGGTTAAAGTTGGCATACAAAATTTCCAATTTATCCTCTCATTTAATCATTACTTTTTCAAATTTCTCCAATGCAATGGTATTTTCTACTTTTTAAATATGGAAAAACATTCTCTTTTAGATAATTTCTCCCTTTGAGAAGTCCCACTTGTCAACTCTACAAGTGAAAAACACCATCAGTAATGTGGCAGGATATAAAACCAGCTCAAAAAAAAAAAAACCTGCAGCCCTCCTCTATACAAATGATAAAAGTGCTGAGAAAGATATCAGGAAAACATTATCCTTTATAATAGCCACAAATAATACAAAATATCTTGGGGTAATGCTAGCTAAATAAGTGAAAGACCTGTATGAAAAGAACTTTAAATATTTAAAGAAAGAAATTGAAAAGATGATTAAAAAATGGAGAGATTCCCCATGCTCTTGGATGGGTAGGTTCAACATAATAGAAATGACAATCTCACCAAAAGCAATCTATAGAGTCAATGCAATTCCCATCAAAATCCCAACACAATTCTTCACAGACCTTGCAATAACAATACTCATCTTCATATGGAAAAAAACAAACAAATAAAAAACCAAAACAAAGAACAGATTAGTCAAAACAATCCTGAACAAGAAATTGACTTCCAGAGGTGTTACTATCCCTGACTTTAATCTTTACTATAAATTATAGTATTGAAAACAGCTTGGCATTGGCATAAAAACAGATAGGTAGACAAATAGAATTGAATTGGAGACCCTAATATTAATCCACACCCCTATGAGCAGCTGATTTTTGACAAAGAAGACAAAAATATACAATGATAAAAAAAACATCTTCAATAAATGCTGCTGGCATAAATGGATGTAGACATGTAGAAGATAGTAGATAGATCCATATCTATCACTAAGCACAAAATTCAAGTCCAAATGGATTAAAGACCTCAACATAAATCCAGCCACACTTGACCTCATTGAAGAGAATGGAGAAATATAACATCAGTAACAAATACATTGAGATAAACAATTAATAATACAGACCCCCTGAAATGAAGAAATTTCTATTAAGCAAAGGACACAACAGCCTACATAATGGGAAAAGATCTTTACCAACCCCACATTGGACAAAGAACTGAACTCAAAAATATAAAAGAACTTAAGAAACTAGACATCAATATAACAAACAATCCAATTAAAAAGAGGGGTACAGATCTAAACAGAGAATTCTCAGCAGATGATGTGGGAGTGTCATATATCAATCTGTTTATTTCATTGGTTAAGCAATAAAGAAACTTCTTGGCCCTCATAGGTTAAAACATAGGTGGGAGGAGTAAACAGAACAGAATGCTGGGAGGAAGAGGAAGTGAGCTCAGACTCCACAGCTCTCTCCTCGGGGGCAGACGCCTCAGAGAGTCACCATGATTCTCCCACTCCAGGCAGACGCAGGTTAAGATCATTCCTTGTAAGCCAGCTTGTGGGCTACACAGGTTATAAGAAATGGGCTAGTCCAGGTGTGAGAGTTAGCCGAGAAGAGGCTAGATAGAAATAGGCCAAGCAGTGTTTAAATAAATACAGTTTCCGTGTAATTATTTTGGGTAAAGCTAGCCATGTGGGAGGCCGGGTGCCGGGGATGCAGCCCCGCTGCTCTTATTACAACAAGCAGAAGAATTCCAAATGTCCAAAAGATACTTAAGGTTCCTCAATGTCCTTAGCCATAAGGGAAATGTAAATCAAAACAACCCTGAGATACCATCTCTTACCTGTCAGAATGCCTAAGATCAAAACACTAATGATAGCTTATGCTAGAGAGAATGCAGAGTAAGGGGAAAACTCCTCCATTGCCCTGGAGAGTGTAAACTTGTACAGCCAGTTTGGATATCAGTATGACAGTTTCTCAGAAAGTTGGGAATCAGTCTACTTCATCGACCAAGAAATACCATTCAAGTACATACCCAAAAGATGCACACTCATACAACAAGAACATATACTTAACTGTGTTCATAGCAGCATTATTTGTAATAGCCAGAACCTGGAAACAAACTCGATGTCCCTCCAGTGTAGAATGCATAAGAAAACATGGTACTTTACACAGTTGTAAAAAAAAAAAAAAAGACATCTTGAAATTTGCATGCAAATAGTTGGAACTAGAAAAAAATAATCCTTTGTGAAGTAACCTAGACCTACCAAGGCAAACAAAGAATGTACTCACTCATAAGATGATATTAGATGTAAAGTAAAAATAATTATCCTATAGTCCACAACCCCAAAGAAGCTAGGTAGCAGAAAGAACCCTAAGAGATACATACATGGATGCCCCTGGGGAAAAAAATTGGACAAGATATCCTGAGACATTGGGAGAGTAGGTGGGGAGAAGATAGAATGAGTTGGAGGGAATAAGGGAAGAAAGGAAAAGAAGAAGAGGAAATGGGATGGTTGAGATGGGAAAAGGACAAAGAGCAAGAGCAAGGAAAGGGATATCTTGACTCAGGGAGCCATTATGGGGCTAGCAGGAAACCTGGCACTAGAGAAATTCTCAGAAACCCACAAGAATGACCAGATAAGACGCTAAGCAATAGCAGATAGTGTTCCTAAACTGGCCTCCCCATGTAATCAGATTGAGGACTACCTTAATTCTTATAACAGACCCATCATTCACCAACTCATGGAAGTAGATGCAGAGATACACAGCTAAACAAGTACTGGATCAAGTTTCTGAAGACCAGTATAAGAGAAGGAAGAATATGGATGAAGGGTTCAAGAATTATAATAGGGATACCCACAGAAACAGTTTACCTGAGTAAGTGAGAGCTCATAGACTCTGGACTGATAGTTGGGGCACTTGTATTTGACCAAACTAGAACCAGTTAATGTGAGTGACTGTTGTGTGACTTGGCCAGTCTGTGGGTTCACTGGAAATGGGATCAGGACTCATCTCTAGTGCTTAAACTGGCATTTTGGAGCCCATTCTTTGGGAGGGATACCTTGCTCACTCTACATATAAAGAGGAAGTTCCTTGGTCCTGCCTCAAAATGATGTGCTAGAGTTTGTTGACTCCACTTGGAAGCCTTACCCTCTCTAAGGAATATTTGGGATGCTGGGGTAGTACAAATGTGGGGGAAAGGTGAGGGGAGTGGGGAGAGAGGAATAAAGTGGGAACTAGGGTACGTATGTAAAATGAGAAAAAATGTTTATAAAAATAAATTTAATAATAAATATAATTAAAAAAGAATTCCCAATTGCCTTTCCAAATCTTCCAATGATGTTGATGAAGATGTGAGGCTTATTGCTGTTGTGTAGAACAGCAAAGGGGTGACTGGATTTCAAAGCAGCTACCTAGTTTGGCAGAAGCCTGAGAAGGGGTTTCAGGGATAACCCACAACCCACTGTGGAGAGAGGGACAGACAGACAGAGAGAAGACTGTCTAAATAATGCACAGAGGATTGTTCAGAAAAAACATGTGTGGCCAGGGCCAACCTGAAGGCCTAACTAGCCAGTCTATGGTGGGTGGGTCCTGTGGTGTTTAGAGCCTCAGTGACAACTGAAGATTGTTTCAGAGAGGCTACAACAGAAAAATCCCAAACTCACTCAGAGTTTGGGGGAAAAAGATAAGAAAGCCTAGCTATATAAGGCTGGAGCCCTATGTGCAGCTCTGGTGAGAGCTGCACAATAAGTTTTGACCTTTGCCAGTGGCTAGAAAACCTAGGGAAATGGACTTTTCATGAATTCATACCCCAAACACTGGGCATCAAATGTAGCAGGGATAATAAAAACCCATAGACAGATTTCAGGGTTTAATCTGAAGATCAGATAAACTAAGGAGTAAAACCACTAGAACGTTCTTATCTCTATGAAATGTTCAGACTGAAAAATAGATAGTTTATGTCTCATCCCAGCTTATATTCTTCTCTAGTGCTGGGATAAAAAGGTGTGCACCATCACCGCCTGGCCTCTATGGCTAACTAGTGTCACTGCTGGGATTAAAGGTGTGTACCACCACTGCCTAGACTGGATGACTGACTAGTGTGACGTTTTTGCATTCTGGTCTTCATGCAAACTTTATTTATTACAATACAAATGAAATATCACTACAAACAATCAAGAATCAGGACATTCTAAAACTGAAACGTTTCTGTAAAGCAAAGGACATGGTCAGTAAGACAAAACAGCAGCTTACAGAAAGGCAAAAGATCCTCAACCCCACATCTGACAGGTGACTGGTCTCCAAAATATATAAAGAACCCAAGAAACCAGACAGAGAAATACCAAACAATCGTTAAAAACAGGGTATAGATATAAACAAAGAATCATCAATAAAAAATTTCAAATGGCTAAAAGACATTTAAGGAATTGCTCAAAACCCTTGGTTATCAGGGAAATGGAAATAAAAACAACTCTGAGATACAAACTTATACCTTTCACCATGGCAAAGACACAAAACACTGATGACAGCTTATATTGGAGAGTATCTGAAGCCAAAAACACTACTCCTTTGCTAGTGGGAATGCAAACTTGTACAGCCACTTTGGAAGTGAGTACTTTGGTGTCTCAGATAATTGGGAATCAGTCTATGTTAAGACCCTACAATACCACTCTTGGAATTATACCGAAAAGATCCTCAATATTTTATAAAGAACATTAGATCAATTATGTTCATAACAGCATTATTACTTATAATATTCAGAATCTAAAAAGGCAGTCTAAATGCCCCTCAACTGAAGAATGGATAAAGAAAATGAGATACATTTACACAATGGAATATTTCTCATTTGTAAAAAATGACATTGTGTAATTTGTAGCAAATGGATGGAACTAAAATTTCATCTTGAGTCAGATAAATTAGACCCAGAAACAAAAACACGGTATGTCCTCACTCATAAATGGATATTAAAGCAAATGATAATCAGACTACAACCCATAGTCCCAGAGAAGTTAGTGAACAAGAAGGACCCAAAGAGTGCCCCACATGGATCATCCTAGGAAGGGGAACTAGATAAGATCTCCTGGGTAAACTGGGCTGGGGAGGGAAGAGAGGAGTAGAAGTGATTGATAATATGAGAGATCAAGATAATTGAGTTGGAAGAGTGATGGAGACAGAGAGCCATGAAAGAAATATCTTGACAATGGAAGCCATTATGTGGTTGAGAAGATACATGGTGTTAGGGAATTTCCCAGGAATCCACAAGAATGACCTCAGCTAAGACTCCTAGCAGTAGTAGCGAGGCTGCCTGAATTGACCTTCTTTTGGATTCAGATTTGTGACTACCCTAAACAGTCATCATAGAATCTTCATCCAGGAACTCATAAAAGCAGTGCAGAGATCCAAGGTCAGGCACCGGGCCAACACTAGGGGTTCCATTTGAGAAGAGGAAGGGGAGGTTATATGAGTGGCAGAGGGTAAAGATAATAATGGGAAACCCCATAGACATAACTGACCTGAGCTAGTGGGAGCTCAGGGATTTGGGCCAGAAGGCTGGGCCATCTGTATGGGACTGAACTAGGCTCTCTGCATGTGGGTGACAGTTGTGTATCTTGGACTGTTTGTGGCATCCCTGGCAATGGAACCAGGATCTATCTCTCAAGTATGAGACAGATTTTTGCAGCCCATTTCCTATGCCTTATCCAGCCTTGATGTAGGGAGCAGTGATGTGGTCCTGCTTCAACTTGATATGCCAGACTTTGTTGACTTCCTATGGGAGGCCTTATCCTCTGATAAGAGTGAGGAGTGGATAGAATGAGGTGTTGTGGTGGGAGAAGGTTGGAAATGTGAGGAGGGGAGAGAGAGGAAACTGTGGTTGCTATGTAAAATGAATAAAAATGTTTTTAAAAATTTAACACTTGCAAATTAGCACATCAAAATGAAAATATACAAGCCAAATTTATCCCATGGATGCCAGAATTAATCAGTTTTTGCTTAACAAAAATGCTTCATAAGAGAAGAACAAAAAGCATATGTTGATCACATTTGGATGAAGAAAAATAAATTCATTAAAATCAAATATCCCATCATGCTAAAAACTTTCAAGTATTTATATAGAAGCATCATACATCAACACAGCAATCTTCATACATGAGAAAACTGCATCAGACCTGATATTGATGAATGCATAGTTGCAACTAGTTCTCTTTGCAGCACATGATAGGGATGTGAATACTCACATTTTCTTATGCTACATAAATTACAATTTCTAGCACTAGAAACTAAACAGTAGAATGGAATATATGACTCATTTGCATTAAAAGAGTGATTTAAAATTGTGTCTCTTTATGATACATTATCTTATACAAATAAAAACCAAAAGATTCTATTAAAACATAGATTGATGTTGACTATAATATTGAAATTGTAGGACATAAAATAAACATACAAAAAACATTATTATGCCTAAATCACAGCAACAAATTAACTGGAAGATAAATTAAGAAGCTAATTTTATGTCTAATACCTCTAAAAATATAAAAGATACCAATCTGGGGCCTGTCCTTCAGGAAGACTCTATTTTACACTCTCAACATTCTTTATTTGCCAGTGTTGATTTGTCTATAGTTGGGGACTTATGAGCTGTTTCCTTTTATGTAAGCATGTCTACCATTGTTTCAATTAGAAGGACCCACCATATGTCCATATATTTGATTTTTTAGTCTCTAGAACATGAAATATTTGAAATGATTATAAGGTTTAGGATTTATGGCCTTATTGGGTGAGGTGTGGCCTTGCTGTAGGAAATGTTTCACTTGGGGTGGATTTTTACATTCTAGTTTCAACAACTTCTGACAGGTCCATTAGCACTCTTGTTATACTGCCTGAGGATCTGGTTGTAGCTCTCAACTACTTCTCTAGAAACATGCCTTCTATGCTTTCTGGCATGCTTCCTTCCATGATTATAATAGAATAAACCTATGCTATTTTAAGCAAACTGCCAATGAAACACTTTCTTTTATACAAATTTCTGTGGTCATGGTGACTCTTCATGGCAAAAGAATAGAAACAAAGATAGAAATTAGTGCCAGGGAGTGTGGTATTACTGTGACAGAAATGGTATCCTGCTTATGTGATAAATTAGGAAAACTTGGGGACTTCCACAAGAAAATTAGTTGAACACTTCAAGCAGGTTAGGGGGTAATCCTAGTCAATGCATATCAGAGAGTGCTGAGAGTTTTTTTTTTTTTAACTCTGGGAGTTCAGAGAAAAGGAATAATAGTATGTAGCCAAGAAACCAATTGTGATATTTTCTCAATGAATGTAACTGCTTCTTGCCTTATCCTAAAATTCTGCCTGTGGCTAAATTGAAGAGTAATTGATTAATGGTATTATCAGAGGGAATTTCAAGACTGCCCAGTATTGACTGTGTCACTTGGTCATTAGAATTAATCTTTATGCATGTCTACAATGAAAAAGAAGCAAATGAGGCAAAGAGAAATATTAAACCATGCAATGTGGGGAGAAAAAGGAGCACAGGAAAGTTGAAGTTGAACCCAAGTCCTATTGAAGCTGAAAAACAATCCCACACAAGTTATGGATTATGGATAATTAAAAAGGTTATTTATTTGAGGGGGAAATCTTACAGATCACCACCAAACAACAGTCCTCTCATCACAAACAGGAAACAGAGAGTCTAGCAGCCGGAATGGGAGCCAGAAGCAAGGGAGAGGGAGCACAGTTCCTGCTGCTTTTTTAAAGTTTAAGAGACCATGCCCCAAGTGGGCTGTTATCTTAAAGGCTATTGGTTGAAGGAGCAGAATGTGCTCCCACAGCATCCTATGCTCAATAACATACAAAATTTTTAAATAACTAAGATAAATGGAATTAGAGGAGTTGTGATGTCAGAGGAAGACCCTGCCCAGCCATAAGCTCCTAACTTGTAAAAAGGTATTAATGGAAAGTTTAAGCTTCAAGTGGAACCATCAATATCAGGAAAAAAAAGAAAACATAATGAAAAGAGAGGACCATATCCCACCCTCAGCAAGCAGGAGAACTTGACAACTTCAGACATGGTGCTCTGGCTCTAGAGTGAAGGATAGAAGAAAGAAGTTATAGAGTCTCCCTCCTCGGCTAATGTAAGCTACTTTGCTCAGGAATGTGTCAGGGTTTTCCCTACACAGAGGCCCAGAGAAGCCAGAGTTGTCTTAGAGACCTCAAGATGCTTCAGATGCAGATCCATGGGAAACCTGCAATGAAAATTTATATTGAGTGAGTATAAATGAACCAAGAAGGTAAAGTGTTTTATGTTAACATGACTAGGAGGAATTTTAGATTTGAAAAGCTGTTTTACATCAGACATAAGACACGGAACAGAGAGTTTTTCCTATTGGTTGTGTTTGTGCTTTGACACAGTATTTCCACACTGTGTTCTTTCCTTTCTTTATGGACAGTGATGCATATTCTATCACAATTTATGTTGGTATTATGTAGTTTTATAATAATTTTGATTTTCAGAGTATTACAGTTGAGAACTTTGACTTTTAAATTGTGTTGTCTGTGAAAGACAATGGTGACTTTGAAAGTTGAACTAAATGCATCTTTTCACTATGATATGACTACCAGGCCAAAGGTGCCAGGGAGTAGAATATGAGGATTTGAATAGAAGTGATTCCTTTAAGCTTATATTTGAATGTTTAGTCACTAGGGAGTGTACATATTCAAAAAGTAGAAAGTATTTGTTGCCTTGTTGGATGTATGCTTCAGGGTTTCAAAAGCCAATGCACAATAGGATATAGACCTATTTCTCCAGGACTATAACTTCAATGACTTTTAATTTGCCTGCTCCAGACCATGATGATAGTATAATAAATATCCAGAACTCCAAGAAAGCCCCCGATTAAGTTCTTTTACAAGAGTTGCCTTGGTATTAATTATTCTACAGCCGTAGAATAGTGACAACGACAATGTCCATTTGTGCTGCCTTCATTCAGTTTGTTTGTGCAGCCATGTTGATAGGACTCCATTGGTGTCTATATTCTGTAATTGGTGAATAAAGATCAGTAGTGACTTAAAAGTAGATTTAGCAATCTTTTATCCCACTATTTCTATACTATATCTTCTTTTTTTTCCTTCAGAAAAAGATCCTTGAATCTAATCTTCTTTGTTTAGCATTTTCCTGACTATTACCAGTAACACTTTGGAACCAACCCCTCACCCCTAAATTTTGACAAACATTATGATTTCATATTTGAGCCTCCATGTTGGATGCCAAATGTAGGCAGTTTTTTCTTTGGGTCTCTAATTCACAATCAATAAAATGGAGACTTACTATGAACTAGTTAAGCTTGGTCTTAGCTTATTTGTTTCTCATTAGCTCTTATAATTTAAATTAACCCATTTTTACTAAAATACTTGCTGATAAATTGCTCATGGCTTTTACTTCTCCTCCTCTATGTCCTGCTTTCCTGCTTCCTCTGTTTCTGTCTGGTGGCTCTATCTTCCTCCCTGAGTTTTCTCTATCTCCAGAGGTCACACCTATTTTCTTCCAATCTAACTATAGATCATTTGGGCATTTGGGTCTTTATTAAGCCAACCAAACTTAAACATAAATCTAGCACAAGAATGTGAGCCTTATCCAGAGTTAGATCTTTTCCCACCATAGGTCCACATTTCTGCTAAAGCTGCTGAGGGATGTAGAACTCCCTGAGCAGTTGACAGTTTTCCTCAAGATTTTAATGTCACCTAACACTATCCACTTGGCATGAAAATTTATCAGAAGTCCTTAGCATGTGAAAGTTTTTTGAGTGTTTTAAACTTTGACTCTGGTTCTGAAGCTCTTGCTAAAGGTACTGCAAGATAGGTGGTTTCTTTCTTCTGATAGGAAAAGAAAGTTAATTGAGAAATATTTGAGTGAAAGAAATAAAAAGAATAAAAGTCAAATTACATATTTCCTCAGACTGATAGTTTATTGCTAACTATGATGTATCTTCTTTGTTCTTTCCTTTCTTCCCTTCTTTTTCTTCTTCCTCTGTAGTAACTCTTGCTTCAGATTTCTTCAGTCCTTGTCAGACCTTGTTTCTGAGATTCAGTTCCATTATTAGGAAGACCTCCAGTTTCTGATCCTCATTTCAAATATGAAGAGACAGAAAAAGTTTGATGTCTGATTGTGAGACACTGACAAACTAGCCCAACAAATATAACTTTAATTGGCTGAGTTCTTACAGTGACAAGGTTTCTGGTGAATGCTGATTGTAAGAGACAATCTCACTAAAATATTAGTAACTAGTTTCCAACCAAGATGAACAATAAACAAAAAATTTAAACAAAATATCAATGACTGAAATATTTATGAAAAATATAGCAAACAGACCAGGTATAGGTCAAATTATTAGTGGATTCTGTACCATTACTAGATACTTCTATCATCATCTTTGAATTTTATTTTGAATTTGAATATTTGAATTTTAAGTTAGGAAAGCTATATATGGCTTTCCTGTGTATTTTTTGGAACCTATGTATATACCAGCTTGTGATGTTGTAAGTATTTGCATGTTCTCTATAAATATAGATTGAAATCTAGATTGAAATGAATTATGACTATCATTTTGTAAATAATAAAAGGGTTTTGTATTTTTTTCAGATAAGATCATGAAATTCAATGAAACAAAATTTAGTTTCATAATGTAGTGAGCCTGTTCTAACAACTTGCATAAACTTTTAGGAGGTGCTAATGTGTATAATATTTGAACTAATATTTAATCAATCCTATTTCTGTATTTCCCAGAAATGCTTTTATAGACTTTATATTAGAAGAGATTTTTAACTTGAAGTCATAGTGACTTGAACATTTTGCCCTAAAATGATACAGCTGAAGAGTGCCGTGTCCCATGTGTCTGAACTGGTGACCTCATTGATTTTTGTCTGACATCTGAATTCTATCTCTCCTGCTAGATTTCTTATAACTATCTTCAGTCCCACAGATGTGAACTTTCTTCTAATGAAAAGCACATTTAACCATGCCTGATTAGTACAGTAAATTGAGTTTATCAATGCATTTAATAAAACAAGAAAATACTCCACCTTATATTTCCTTCTATTTCTTTTTGTGGTTATCTGATTTATTAATCTTTATATGACAGAAATTACAAACACTAAAACATGCAAGGCATAATTATGGAAGATACTATAAAACAAAGAATATAATTATAGAGTAGATTTTTAAATAGAAGAGATAAAAGGAGCCAAATTAAGACTGGGAAGATGGGCTAACCAATATAATGCTTTCTCTATGAATAAGATTTTCTGAACTCAGATCCTGAGAAACTATTTAAAAAATCTAAGAAGGGTCCACAGGCTTGTAATAAGCACTGTGAAGGTGAAGAAAGAAAGATGCCTGGGGCTTATTGGATATCTAATTGAGTTAAATCACTGAGGTTCTCTTCCAGCAATGGACCCTGTTCAAGAAAGATAGTACAGAAATAAGCAAGAAAGATACTATGTATCTCTGGCCTCTGAACATTTATGTTTTATTCCACCACTATGCAGAAGCTAATTTTTATTAAAGGAGAGTGTCATATGTTTAATTATAAATTTTAGAAAATTAGAGTTTCTGGGAGACAAAATAATGTATTAAAAGCATTACATAGCAGCAGTCATATACATGATTGATGGTTTAGGCAAATGGAAAGTACAAACTAAGTGTTCTCTTAATGTAGTTCCAAAAACAAAATGATGTGGAACAAAATTTCTTCTTGATTCATTCATCAGTATATTCCATCAACTGTGAAGTCAATACCCCTTTTGCTTTTTGCTACTTTATCCATGTTCCTCAAATTTTAGTTTCTCACTGAGATTTAGTATAAGTTCTATACAGTTTATTACAAACACCACATACCTTTTGAGTATATCCAAACCTTAACTTAGTTATAAAATGAGTTCCCAGTATCCTATCAGCATTATTTTTGATCATATAGTATTTCCTTCTTAAATCAATAGTAAAAGTAATCATTTTCTTTGTTTGTATGGATTTTGACATGCACATTGAGATTTGAAAGTGATATAAAAGATATATGCAAAATTTTAAAGTATTGAAATGATTATATTTAGAATTAAGAGGTTCCAATTCTATTGCCAGTGATTTAAACATGAATGAAATTACAATTAAATTTGAAGTTAGAACTACACCAAGTCTTTCATATGATTATGGTCATAGTTCATCACTTTTTATAGTTTATATCATAATTGATTCAGATATTTACAAAATTGTTTCTGATCTATAGTTTATTATCTTGTAGACATGATACATCAGCTGTATTCTTGGTTTTGATAAATACTGCTGACTATCAGAAAACAATATTTTGTCTAAATTAAACATTTATCTAAACAGGAAATTTAATAGCATTTAGGACATATCATTTTACAAAATATATTATATATATGTATATAATCTGTTTATATATAGTTAAATGTATGTACATGTTTGTGTTTGACCACATGTCTGTGCGTGGATAAAAGTTGGCTTCACATTCCTTCCTTAAGTGTCGCCACTTTTTTTTTAAGCCAGTGTCTTTAATGAATCTGAAGTTCACTAATTTTTAGACTAATTTCATATAAAGTATTATACCCTCTACTTCCACAATATTACTTCAAGAAAACATGTGCTGCTGTGTGAAGGTTTTCTAAATCTCCCTCCTAGAATATACAGCAGTGGTTAGCCTAGGTTTTAACTTCAACATTTAAAACAGAAAACACAGCTCTAGGTTATGAGATTCTCCCTGGAATTCACCAATGGGATCACTGCAGGGCTGTCTGTCCATGCTACTAGCATGTCTGAGGTAGTAACTCAGGGCCTGTTGACAATGTAAGTGATGAAAATTCATTCTGTTTCCCAGGTTCTGCTTAGTCTAAAAGTCTGGTTGCAAGCAGACAATTAGTAGAACAACCTATGGACAAAATATTTTACCAGTATAATTTTAATCTCAAGTAAGGTGTCTTTAAAATCTTACTCCCCCAAAATGTCACATATCCCTTTCAGATAATAAAGAGATCTCAAAATACTTTTCTCTGAGAGCATGTGTATGTAGCAAGTATTTTCATTATTTTAATTTCTTATATCTATCTTCTACTTCCTCCAAATTACTCATTTAGTAAAAGTTAATTTAGCTTTTAGTGTTATCATAAATTCTTAGTTTTCTTACAAGGTGGGTAAAAAGAATTTCTGTGGACATTTTTTTTCTGCTTCTTGCTGCTTAGCCATTGGAGCCAAAGTAAAATCGAAAACAAAAAGAAAACATATTCAGTCACTAGATGAAAATATTTATATACTTTTCTTTGTTCTTAGAATATTTCTAAAATGATTATGCATTATGACTTTATTTGGCACACAAAAATAAAAGCATAAGGTTTTGTAAGTATATCATTTTGCTGTTATTCTTACTGAAAAGAAAAACATTTGCTTTGAAAGAGACAGTCACTCATTGTAAAGGTTAAACACAGTTCACTGTGTTATTTTGAAGTTGCAGAACAGACAAAAAAATTTTAATATTAAAGTCACATTTGGCAGTTTTACTATGAATGTGTCTGTAAATCAGGTCAATGACAGACAGTGTGTAAAGACAAGAGTTTATGTCTTTTTAGAGTCTCCAATCTGTTTAGACAAATGCAATCAGGCAGATTTTCAATTTTTTTTTAACTTCAAAATATTTACTATTATATATATATACATATATATATATATACTTTTAAAAAAATAATCATGCAGTATTCATGTAGCCAACGACTGAATCAAATGACCACTTACAGGACAACTCTTGGAATGTAGAATGCCATTGTACTATGGGTTGTATCCAGGTTGTAAATCATTTTCCCCTGTTTTTGGAATGATCATACCTAAAAATGAGAATGTCAGAAATGACAGCAAAACTGAGTGACAGACTGGATGCCACATGCTTCATGCAATGGCTTTGTCTGATATCTATTGGAAAAGCAAAAAGTATCTAAATTTTAAAAGAGAAACCTGTAAGGGGGAACTTTAAAGAAATATCAGCCCTTCTAAATGTCTAATATGTATTGTGCATTCGCAAAGTACTTTTTTGACACTAAAAAAAATTATATCAAAATACTAGTAAAGCATATCTTTCTCTCTTTTTCTCTCTCCCTCTCCTTCTGTCCCTCTCTGTATGTATGTGTGCTTGTATAAAATTATTTTTGAAACAACTGAAAGTGAAGATAAGCCAAATTGCTTTTGGAAGGTAGATTTCTGAGGAAACTTAAATTCTCTTATTTTAAAATACTACCTCCATTCTAAAAGTATGTAAATTTTGTAAATTCTGTAAGAACAAATCTATACTCACGTAAGGCTGTTAACAATTTTTATCATTAATATGTTTGACATATCATGTTTCTACAAGGGAGTTTTGTTCCAATAGAGTTCCTAAAAACATTTTATTATGACAAATTTGCAATAAAACATATCATATTTCAAAATTAAAAAACCACAGATTCTACATTTCTTATTAAAATTCTATATGCTTTAATTTGTCCAGAGCTCTAAAGCACATTTGATACTTTTACAGGTTGACTGTAGTGATCATTTAAGTGTACTAGCTGTTCTTTACTGAAAATACAGCAAACCAAAAAAATTAAAAACTAAAAACAAATATATTGTATGAGCATTTAAAAATAACATAGAAATTGATGTTATTATTAAATGTTAATAGTAAAAGCTGTAATGGTAAAAAGTATTTGTACCAAGCTTTGTCTGTTATCATTTTCTGTAACTGTAATATTCATAATTAAGTAAATGAATTTGCTCTTTAGTCAAGAACTGTGATTTTTCAAGCAGACAGTTTTGACGTGAAAAGATACAGAAGTGGGTGCATGGATCCTCACTTTTGCTAGCTTCCTTCTCTGCAGGTGGGTGACATGAGCGTTCACTTTTTAAGACTCTGGAATTGTGTTGTTTTTGTATGATTGTGTTTTATATGAACACTAAAAAATTGACAAAATTGTTTTTTTCTATTTGTGAAACTAATGTTCTCCCATTTTTTGCCTCCCCTTCTATCTCTTATTTTCTCATCATTCTCATGTCTCATCTTGGGAACAAGTTTTTTCTAAATTTCTCAGTATTTTTCTTTCGATTTCACATGAAAACTACTAGCATAAACAGTTTATTTGTTCTCCTGAGAACAAGGATAGTCATTGAATGTTCTCACTAATAAAATGTGGTATTTCAATAGAGTTTGAGATACTGTACTGCCTCTAAGATATGCTACTGCAATAGCAACAGAAAGCTTGTGGTAGAAATTAATATATAATTTGAACCAAGGCCCAGTCCATGAGATGGGACTCATAACTGACTTTCTTAGTTTTTATTGCTGTGAAGAGATACCATGACAACTCTCAAAAAGAAAATAATATAATTACGTTTTCATTACACTTTAGAGGTTTATTCCATTATCATCATGGCAGGGAGCGTGGTGTCATCCAGGCAGAAGTAGCTGAGAAATCTACATCTAAATCCATTGGTATCAGGAAGAGAAAGACACTAAGATTAGTTTTGGCTTTTGAAACCTCAAAGCCACCATGCCCCACTCCCTCTAATGAATATGCATGTATTCCAACAAGATCACAATACCAAGCCTTTTCCAAGGATTGTGCTTTATTGGTGACCATGTATTCAAACATATGAGCCTTTGGTGGCCATTCCTATTCACATCACTAAACCAAAAGTGCTTGGGTGACTAGAAACCTGAGAATATATAGTCTGGAGAACTAAGATAAAGCCCAATACTACTCTTCTTTAAAAAATAAATAGCAACTAAATGACCTATAATGATCTTCTACTTTACTTACAAATCAATATGCTACACAGTCATTATCAGAGGAGTTTCTTCCTATATCACATGGAAACAAATACAGAGATCCAGAAGGGAAAAAAATGTAGATACCAACAGTCAGAAATTATGAAAAGATTGGGTGATCTTAGAACATTCAACTTTAAATGGGATATCTCCATTAGATTTCCTCTCAGTGCATAATAAACTCTGATGAAGAGAAGGCAGAAAGATTGTAAGAGTGAGACTTGGCAAAGGACAGCAAGAAAACAAGTCTCTCTAAATCAGTGTGCTCAAAGCAGATTTCAACTCAGAGACTGAGGCAGAATGCACAGGGCCTACCTGGGTCTGCACCAGTTCCTTTGCATTTAGATTATGAATTAGAATTTAATGTTTTTATAAAAGTTTTTAGTGTGTGAATTAGTAGGTTTAATTTTTTATGTCTTCTCTTCCAATCTCTTCTTTCCATTTGTTTATTTTGTCCAATTCCAATGCGTTACTCTGTAATATAGTATAGTGTTGGGGACTGCAGACCCTCAGACCCTGAACTTTCTATGACCCTTTGCCTGACAGAGAGAACATCTTGTTTTCTTGTGCTTGCAGCTGATCTCAGCGTGAGACCCTCATGAGTTCCTGATGGCAGGGGAGTGGTTTCTGGTGGGTTTGCAGCTGAAAATCCCAAGAGCTATAGCATGGCTATTAGTTAAAAAGAGCCCTATATAAGCTACCTTGGAACACAATAACATTGGCATTCTTGTTTCAAGAATGACTGGTGTCTCTGTGTATTTTTCAATCTCCAGTCCCTTGCCAAAGTTGCAAACCATTCATAGTGCAGGCATTACAGTTTAAGATCCCAGTAATATCAGGAAGTAGGGACTCCTGAGAGATCACCCTTGGAAAGCTGGGCAGCAGGTAAGATATTTTCAATATAGGTGCTAATAATTATGTTCCAGTATTGACTGGCCAATATATGGTTCTTTTAGAGAAGCAAGACACTGCTATTAAAACTAAGGCAGCACAAGAGTTCATTAGACAGTTTCATAGTTTATTCTCTGGTTTCCACAAGCAGGGGACTTTAATGTTCCTGGGTGAGAGCAGGTAAAAGCTGACCTTCAAAAGTCTTTGAAAGGGTGATGACCAGAAGACTTTTCCTTAGCGACATTTTCTCTAAGGTGTTATTCAAAGGCACTCTTCCCAGAGATAGTATAGAAGTGAAAGAACAACTAGAGAATTTAGCCAAAACTTTTGAGGATATACAGGACAAAGAATCTGTGATGTCTATTAAGAACTTTGAGGAGGGAGAAGTTAAAAGTACAAGAAACGGAAGAGGAAGAAGAAGAAAGGAAGGAAGCAAACAGGGATGTCTCCATAAGACCCTTGCGGCATAATCAATTCCTTGCTGCTTCAAATCCTTTTGCTGACGATTCCACCTCTATTTACTTAGAGGCAGAAATCCTAGAACTCTAAGATAGACTAAATAATCTAAGTAGAAATGGATAAAATTATCCTATCATGGTGTTATTGATCCACAAAAACAGCAGATCCAGATCACGCAGCACATTAAAGCTTTTAAAGACATTAAACAACTAAAAGAAGTAGATATAGCTTATGGGACCCATGACCACCTTACAAGAATGCTACCAAGGATTCTTAGGAGTTTCGTTTCCGGAATCCAGCCTAATTTGATATACTGCCTACCTTCATAGGATGGTACCTATGTGGACCTCATGACTGTCTTAATTTTGCACCATTGGCTGTCTAGGGTTGTACCTTGTTTAATGGCACATCAAGATGAAATATACCTTGCAATTAACCCGAGTCATAATAAGACTTTTCAGGCAGTTGCCTATATGTCAGGGCCACTTCTCTTTCTTTTAATTAACCATTCCTTGAATGATTCTGCCCTTAACTGCTCTCAAGTTTTATGTCATTTAAACATCTGTTGGGCAAATGACACAACTGCCGCTGTGGTCCTGATTCCAGGTTTGGTACCCATCCCAGTGAATCAGCTGGTGCTGAGCCATCCCTGCCGAGAATTCTGGATCATTTGCTGCAGCCTCTGTGAAAACCAGAATTGCCATCAACCAGACAGCTTTTGTAGCTAGCGCTGTTGACCATATTTTTACGAGAACAGTTATATTTTTTATGGGATTTGCTCCTCTTCCTTTTGTCATATTTGTGCCACACCTATGCTAGTACAGCGACTTCCATAGATTCTCTAACTCAGGGCATTCTTTATGGCCCAGGCTTGCTGAAAAGCTGCTCTGGGACTGTCATCACAGGAACTCTCGTATCTGGAGAGTTTCTATTGCTCTGCCTCTACAACAGATGTCAGCAGCAGCAGCAGCAGGAGCAGCAGCAATGTCATATCTCCGATGCTTGCCCAAGTGAGTTGTCTTCCTCCAAATGCAGTACAGGTCAGCATATTATGGAAAGACCAGTAATCCAGAGACTGTTAAGACACGAGCCTGTCAAAATCAACCTAAGATAGAGGCCTTGCATGCTGAGGCAAATCTTCTTGATGATGGGTAAGATGTGAATTTACACTTCTGCAACCCAAGAAAGGCCTGGGATAATTATATAGAAAATGGGGAGCTCTTGAGGACTTCAGACCCTCAGACCCTGAACTTTCTGGAACTCTTTGCCTGCCAGAGTGAACAGCTTGTTTTCCTGTGCATAGAGCTGCTCTGAGCACAAGACCCTCATGAGTTTCTGATGTCAGGGGAGTGGTTTCTGTTAGGTATACAGCTGAAAATCCCAAGAGCTGCAAGCATGGTCATTATTTAAGGAGAAACCTATATAAGCTGCCCTGGAATACAATAAAATTGGCATTCTTGTTTCAAGAGTGACCCTTGTCTCTGTGTGTTTTTAAATCTCCAGCCCCTTGTCTGACTCACGAACTGTCCCATAGTGCACATGATACAGTAGAGTATAGTACTTGAATATAGTATAGAATGATATTCCTTTAGAAGCCTGTTTGTTTGCAAATGAGAGACAGAAAAAGATTCATACAGATGACAGGAGAGATAGGGGAGAACTTGGACACGTGGAGGAAAAGAAAACCATAGCCAGTCTATATTATGTGAGAAAAAAAATCTATTTTCAATAAAAACTTAAATAATGAGATATTAAAAAATCTTCCCTTTTTATTCACAAATAAGGACACTCTGAATGGTCTTCACTCAGTTCTACTATGACCAGGCATTCATAGTTTTTTTATTATTATTAAAAATTTCTACCTCCTCCCATTTCCCTCCCCCATCTTTCCACTTCCCTTCCCTCTCCCTCTCCAGTCCAAAAAGCAGTCAGCGTTCCCTGCCCTGTGTGAAGTCCAAGGTCCTCCCCACTCCATCCAGGTCTAGGGAGGTGAGCATCCAAACAGACTAGGCTCCCTTTCAGTCAGCACTCATTGTCCGCCAGGTTCAGGGAGTATGGTTTGATCACATGCTCCATCAGTCCCAGTTCAGCTGGTATTGGTAAGCTCCCATTAGATCAGCCCCAACGTCTCAGTGGTTGGGTTTTTTTTTTAACCATTACTTTATGGGCCTCTTTGATTTTTTTTCTTTTTATCTTCCTAAGTATTCATTTTCACTGTTACAGGTTCCATGTCTGTCTATACTGTGTACTTGAGTATCTCCAAAAATCTAAGTTCCATTGAATAGCATATAGTTCCAGATACAATATTTATGGATATCTACTTGGTTGAAATATAAGAATCCATGTAGATGCACTGGGTGTTGGTAATGCATCTGTCTTCAATGTCATCAGACTCTAGAACTATAGAATATTATCTAAATAAATAGGAAGTACATTGTAAGAAACATCCAAAACTCTAGAATTGGCAGAGACATTTCTCTTCCTAGACAGTCACATAAAGTTTCATTTTTAACACTGGGAAAACCAACTTTGGCTAAGGCCTTGAGAATCTGACAAACCATTATCAGAGGCAGGAAAATTTAAAATTTTTTCTTACCCTCTCTCGGCAAGGTTTGGTACTCTTATTGCTTGTATCCTGCTTTTCCAGTTTGGATACAATGAATTTTATCAGTAGTAGTGGCAGGGGCAGTTCTTGGCCCAAATACCAGTTTTTTCCAAGAAGAAAACAAGCTGCAAGAGGAATTTCTTCAGTGCCCAACATTCTCTCAGGATTTCATTGGTACTACCAGGAACAAACATGTCTCCCATCATCAGAATTCTGAGTTATTTAAATGCCATATTCTACAGTTCTTTGAAGTGGTTGAAGATTACCTATCTATGTGGAATACAATCTCTATGCATCTAAAGAAACTCATTAGTCTAACTATAAGTTTGACTAACATGGATAACTATTAACTTACAATTCTTAACACCTATATAGATTAAAGAATAAGACTTCATATTAAAAATAAAACAATCTTTAAAACAATATGCAGCAAATGATGACAATGACCTCAAAACATAAACAATATATAAGTATGTGGAGGGCCAGTTTTGAACTACTGAGAAACTCTGTGCAAGGGTGACTTGAGGTACATTCTTGCTGACAGGATTGGCAAACCAAGTCAGGAGAAGGCAAACCTCTCCCATCAGTAGAATGCCTTGCCAATAGTCATTGAGAATGCAGATGTGCACTGTAGTTCAAAGACTCTAATAGGATGTCTTCTGCTGAGGTGTTTTTACATATTATATGACAGCAAAGGTTATTCCCATAACATCAGGCTTTTTGTTTAGATTAACTAAGGCACAAAGCTCTTGAAATTATTTGTAACAAAGTTATTAGTTTATGTAACTATTTTCAAGTGTTATGGGAACCTAGTTTGAATTGTAATTTGAGTATCATAAAAGAATACTGGCTTTGCAATAAAGTATGAAGTTGTATCTCCTATTTTGCATCCCCTGTGTCCTGATTTCTGTGATGCTACCCAGGGTTATCCATAACTAAGGTAGTTGGGGAAGGGTCCCCAACATAAGTATCTTGTTCAGAGATAGAAATATATACAATATCATAAAAATAACTTCACTTAGGCGTACATACATTGTAAACAGAAATAAGCACATATTCAGTATAACAAATAAAATTTTAATTTATCAATATATAAAAATCTATACCAGTGTAACTTGTCTATAAACAATAGCTCACAAGTAGTCTTACTATTACTCACTATTATTAGTATGAGTAAGCTCACAATAATCTACCTATTATCCCATTCCATACAGTCCCTTTTATTTTTTTTTTTAGAAAAGATCCCTGAGCCTGCTACATTTTCACCCCCAATCCCATACCACTTATAGACAAACCCTAATAGATGTCCTTAACCCTGAAGGCAAATATTGATGGGAAAGGGGATATTATCATTTTCTAGAACTACCTCCAGCTGTCAAGAAGATGGTGTTATTTTATGGGATCTTGTAAAACTTGAAATAATGGTTAAGATAAAAGATTACTTGAATTTCAAATAGTCTCTGAGTAGTCAGTAGAGGGTTTTTTTTTTTTTTATAGAAATTTTTATTTGAAGTTCTGGCCAGAACATTGTAAAAAGGTGCACCACTATCAGTTAGTCAAGTTGGAATCTTCTTGAGCTGCCTAACTAAAATATATCTCTGTATATTTAGAAAACCTAGCTAAAATGACTAACCACACTCTCTGAATGTGGCTAACTGTTGAGGCCAACTGAAAAGCCAAGAACGATGGAGCTGTTTTTTTTTTTTTTTTTTTTTTTTTTTTTTTACTGCATGGATGGGCTTTGTGGGAGCCTAGTCTTTTTGGATGCTCACCTTCCTGGACCTGGGGGGAGCAGGGACGACCTAGGAATTCACATAGGGTAGGGAACCCTGACTGCTCCTTGGACAGGAGAGGAGGAGAGGAGGTGGCAATTTTCAATATAAATAGATAGATAGATAGATAGATAGATAGATAGATAGATAGATAGATAGATAGATAGATAGATAGATAAAATACAAAACAAAACATGCTAAGTGGGCATGGCTAGAACCAACTCTCTGGTCTGTCTATTGGCTCCACCCCATCCAATGTACCCAAGATGTGCATTCACTGACAGCTCTGTGAGCCATGTTCACTGACCCAGCTCCAAGTATGCAGCATGTTTATGTTGCTATTAAGTAACTAGTAGCACACTGCTCACAAACACTATTTAAGTGCAGGACCTCCCAAAGGAGCCAGAGTTCTTTCTCTCAGCACAAACCCAGAAGCTGGCTTTTAAAGGAGCCATGCATTTTTGGCTGCTAGTGCTGAATCAGAAAGCCTTCTCTTAAAGGAGCTGCACCTCTACTTACTGCTCTTAAAGATAAACTATCTGAAAAAAAGATGCAGCTATCAAGAAACTGCATGTGGTTCCTATTCTTTTGGGTCTAGATGCCACCACCCCCCCATTTTTAAATCTTTGTTAAGCTTTATAAGGCTGTATATTGTCAAATGCTGGGAATCATTTTGTAATCAGAGACTGTTGGTTTGTTTCCCAGCTGCCCAGTCCTGAATAATCATACAAAACTATATTAATTACAACAATGCTTGGCTTATTACCTCAGGCTTCTTATTAAGTAACTCTTACATCATTAATTAACCCATTTCTATTAATCTGTGCATCACTACAAGACTGGGGCAAACCGGTAAGATTCCAGTGAGAGTCCTTACCCTTCAACATTTACATGATGTTCTTTGACTCTGCCTAATCTGTATCTCTATAACTTTTTCAGCCTATCTATATTCTGCACAGCCATAGGAAAAAGAATCTTCTTTATTAACCAATGATAATAAAAACTTATTCACAACATACAGAGGGGTATCCCACATCACTGTTTCTACCCACCCTTTCATCTCTAGATCTACCTCTTTTTATCATAGAGTTACTGTCTTGATTTTCTTTCTCTTCACCACATTCTTATTTGTTGTATTGGTGCCTTCCCAATCCATGCTTCACAGTGTTAGGAAGAAACCTCGTTTTTGTCTCATTTTGGGTCCTAGCATATGATGTATAACTCCAGGCAAGGGACTCTTAAGTGTTTTCTATTCCAACCATACCATGTGGACTGCCTTAAAATTTTTAATTAAATTTATTTTTTAACGGTTTCATAATAAGTAAAATTTGAAAAAAAATAAAATTATTTACATCTATTAGATTATTCATAGCATAACTGATCATAATTGTTAACTACATCTGGATTCAACTAAAAGTCAAGTTGATAAGGCCAGGCAGTGGCGGCACACGCCTTTAATCTCAGCACTCGGGAGGCAGAGGCAGGTGGATCTCTGTGAGTTCGAGGCTAGCCTGGTCTACAATAGCTAGCTCCAGGACTGGAACCAGAATCTATGGAGAAACCCTGTCTTGAAAATCCAAAAAAAAAAGTCAAGTTGATGGGCATATTTCTGAGGGATTTTTTTTGGTTACATTATTTGAAGTTAGAAGGCCCACATTAAACATGGGTCACTCATCTAATCTCAATCTACATAGAAGGTCATGGAAGAAGAAAATTTTTGTTTTCCCCTGTTTTACATCTCTGCCTCTAGCAAGTGCATCTATCCTGTTGCTATGACCACTATTAAATATAACTTCAGGATTCTAAGGGAGACACAGATTCCAACATTAGAATGGTGCAGCAGAGAAATCTAATCTCTGGAACTGAATATTTACTGCATTTTTTCCCTTTCAATAGTGATACATATCGCAAAAACATACAGGAATATCATTCCACATAGGGGATCATACATACATACACACAATATTAATTCAAGTTCTTAAGCCTTAAATAAATAAAAAGAAATGCTCAATATAGTATACAATACTGTAAGATATTGTTCTGGTTTGAATTAGAATGGCCTTCATTGTTGTAAAATGTTACTTTAACTAGGTAAAGAGGTTTTACATTTGTTTTATTTTTATTTTTTTTATTGAGAAAAGGAAAAAAAAAGAAAAAAACTTTCCCCCTCCTCCCAGCATCCCATTTCCCTCCCCCTCCTCCCACCCTTCTCCCCGTCCCCCACTCCTCTCCCCCTCCCTCTCCAGTCCAAAGAGCAGTCAGGGTTCCCTGCCCTGTGGAAATTCCAAGGTCCTCCCCCCTCCGTCCATGTCTAGGAAGGTGAACATCCAAACTGGCTAGGCTCCCACAAAGCCAGAACATGTAGTAGGATCAAAACCCCGAGCCATTGTCCTTGGCTTCTCATCAGCCCTCATTGTTCGCCATGCTCAGAGAGTCCAGTTTTATCCCATGCTTTTTCAGTCACAGTCCTGCTCGCCTTGGTGAGCTCCCAGTAGATCAGCCCCTCAAAAACACTAATGATAGCCTTTACATTTGTTTAAGTTGCATTTATTTAATAATGCAAAGATGTGTTATCCTGCCTGTCTAAGGTGCTGATTGGTCTAATAAAATGATGAATGACATATATGTGTATATATGTGTTTGTATGTATACACTCATACACACACATACATGTATTTCTCTCATTTATATTCTTTTAGAGAATGCTGACTAATACAACCTATTCTAAGGAATCCAGCATCCAGCCAAGTAATTTAAATATTGTGCTGGCTAATTCACTGTCAGCTTGACACAGGCATTAGTAGACAGAGCTATAATTGAGATATTGATTCCATGAAATCTGGCTGTAGGCAAATCTGTAGAATACTTTCTTAATCAGTGTTACAGGATGTCCCAACCCATACTCAGGGTTCTCACCCCTGTGCTGTTACTTTAGGGTGCGATAAAGAAGTAGTCTGACATAGCCATAGAAGGAAGTGATTGAGCACAACTCTACAATGGCTTTTCCATCAGCTCATCAATTCCTGATTCTAGCTTCCTGCCCATTTTGAGTTTCTACTTTGGCTTTCTTCATTGAACTCTAACTTAGTGTATATGAATCAAATAAAACCTTTTCTTCCCTAGTTGCTCTTTGTTATGGTGTTTATCATAAGAATAGTAAACCTTAGACAACTCCCCTGCTTAAGCTCTATCATCTGGACAAAGAAAAAGACCAAGATATCGGTGTAAAAAAAGAACAAAATACATCTGTTCATACATAGTGGCTAGGAATATTAAGATGACACAATCTTAAATGAAATCCTAGCAAGATCAAAAATATCAAATGATTTTACATAATTGGGGATGAACTACTCCTTCAAAAATTTGCTTTAATAAAATCAGAATACAAGAATAATTACTTGGATGTTAGGATAGTAAAAGAATTGTGAGAGAGTTGTTGGTTAGTGAGTATTGTTGTAGATTTGACAAATGGTATAAATGTTGGTGTTGTATTGCAAAGTATAGTGAATGTAGATTACAATATCTTATATGACTCTAGATGTTACAAGGGAGGATTATGAGTTCTTCATTTGAAATGATGAATTTTTGAATTGTTGGACATAGAATAGTAATGGTCCTGCTTTGATCATTATACAATGTATAATTCAAGTGTCTACACATCAAATCCAGCACATAAATTTCCTTGCTTAAAATCTTTCAATATTTTTCATGTAACATTTACATTTAAATACATAAGCTATTCTTAAAACATCATTATTCTGTTATCTATAGTATGATTTGAATTTAACATGGTGTAGGAAATCCTCTATGAAAGCTGCCTCCTTGGCACTTCAGCATTCCCCTCACTGTTCTTTTCACTTTCTGCTTTCAGTTCCCAGACACTGAGATTAGTCTTCAAAATATTTCTCTGCAGCAGTGTTGCTTTTCTAAAAATCGATTTTCTTGTATCCAGCATGAATGTTGCTAGAATCACTTCATCTCTAGGACTTTACATTTCCCCAAGGCTGTGGATCCCAGAGCTGCCTCTGGGCAGAACTATGAAGCCTCCATTAAGTGGAGTTAGTTGAATGTAATGATCTGTGTTTCTTCCATGGGATGTTATGAACTCTCTAAGGGGAAGGATTGTGAACTTCTGACTCTAATATGTTCTATGGAAACCAAGTCTTCCAGTTGTTTATTTTTGCTGTAATATAAATAGAGAAGACACAAGTAAATCAATGAGTGGTAATTCCTCAAAAATTTCTTTGTAGATGATTGAGATGCAGTGTTTAAATGAGTACATTAAGAAGATTTTTTTACTGACTGTTATGTTTGTTTTTATAAAATATAATATATTTTCTTTAAAGTTATTAACTATCTCATGTCAAGCACTCACTTTGTGCTTACTACTAAACTAGTTCTAAGTCCCATGGCAAATCTTCAATGCAAGATTTCTCTGTACTATTTCTGTACATATGGAAAATGAAGTTCAGAGAATCAAAGTAGTAAGGCTAGAGTAATATGACTGCTCACTTACAGCCTAGGGAATAAAGATGGTTTGCCTCTCCAGAACTGCATCTTCTGGGACAATGTCTTTGTTTCATCATTAATTAGTTGAACTAAAACATTCCTTAGATCATACTCCTTTTATATGTTTACAGTATTGTTCAAAATAGGTAGAAGGTTAGAGAATAGACACAAAGATTTAATCATTTTTCAGAAATTAAAGTTTACATTTATCAGAAAACAACTTTCTTCTTTGCCTATTCAGACTTAAGTACCATTGTTTCTTTTGACATATTGATGAGTTTATTTAAAATTCCTTTATTAATGTTGCATCAAAACATATTCATAGACACCTAATTGTATAAACAAATGTTAATAGATTTAATATGCTTAAGGTGGGAAAATACTGTTTATCATTTCTCCAGATATATTTTATTACTGAAATATGTTCATAAATATGCAGCAGTGTGCATAGGATACATGAGAAAATAAAAATTTTACCACTCTACCGAAGTGTCCTAATAAGCATTAAAATCAGACAATAAGAACTGTACATTACATATGTTTGCTTTACTTTATTTTAATAGATAACAAGATAATATGCATACAAGTACAAGGAAGCATCATATGAATGACTAATCATCTATCTATGGTATGGGAGAGTTGTCTGTAATCTGTCAACCATGTTTTAAATAAATGCTGATTGGCCAGACAGGAAGTAGAGGCGGGACGATGAGAACAGGAAAATGCAGGAAAGGAGGAATCCCATTCCTCCCATTCCAGCCCAGACCACAGAGAAGTAAGATATACCCTGCCAGCTAAAAAAGGTACTGAGCCATGTGGCTAACATAGGTAAGAATAATGGGTTAATATAAGCTACAAGAGCTAATAAGTAGACTGAGATAATGGGCCTATCAGTTTTATAACTTATGGAGATCTCTGTGTGATTTTTCTCTGGGACTAAATGGCTAAGGGACCAGGCAAGACAGTAACCCCAATGGGCCCAGCCTTCATGTTACATATCTAGGTTGTTATTCAACAATATTATTGAATATACAATTTCCGTTTATGTGATGTGATACTATTCAAAGTAATCTTGAAAATTCATGTATGTTTATGTTCCTCCTTGTCCTCTAGTTTCTTATAAGCATTTTGAATCTTTTAGCATTGTCCCATGATGTTGTAATCTACACAGTTTGTTCTTAAGAATTATACACTTACAGAGGAGATGATTAAGTGAATAAGAACATTTACTATGCAACCTTTAAATCCTGATATAGTCCTCCAGAAATAAACTGAGGAACTGGATTCAGTGGGGATACATCTATAATCACAGCACTCCTAAGGCAATATGAGAAAATAACAACAGGAGAAACAGCTTAAAGCTCAATGACAGCTAACCTGGAGTATTCAAGGCAGTGACAGAAACAAGAGCACATCTAATGCAAAAAAGCTGAAAGGGAAGAATATATTCCAAGTACTTTTTATTCCAGTTCCATGTATTCAGTAAGACACACACACACACACAGATAACTAACTCTATATAGACAGATATACAATGAATTAATAAGTGATTACCACTTGTAAAAGGTAATCTGAACATTAAAAGGTAAAAAATTACAAAAAAAACCCCTTATTTTAAGTTGACAATTTTATGTTCGACTGCATTCATAGTCATCTTGTGGTTCATATATCTTATGGGCCATAGGGTAGATGACTAGGTTGTAAACAAAATCATGAATACCTTCTTCTAGCATCCAAGGTCATATGTATGGGAGTATAGAAAGGAATAGCAGTATATTTGTGGGAAATCATTTGATTCTATGAACACCCACAGTGATTTCCCTGTTGACTAAGTTTTTGATTCTGTCCACTTTCGGCAGTTGTTAAGTCCCAAAGAAATTACATTAGTTATACACTGGTTTGACTAGTATCTCTAAATTTTTATTAACTGTTAAAATTTATGTTAGTACATAATTCTTGTCTGTGATAGCCATTTTTGGTGAGGCAGTCACATCTTGCATCCTCTGCATCTGTGTCACGACTTGTAGACTGTGCTTCCCTCTTCCCAGAATTCTTATTGTCCCACCTCTACTTCATGCTTGGTCACCCTGTGAAGGCGTAGTTTTTAGTATACTTTTTGTTGATTGGGGATGCTGATAATCTTATAAGGACGTATAGCAAATTTAGAATTATGATCAAGTCATAGCTGGAGTATCCTGTGAGGCTTGACCATCATAGGCAGCAGTCTTTAATCTGTTTTGGATGTAGAATTCAGATATTTGGGCCATCTGTTCCTACTGGTGATTTTTAAGGGGTCTTTTTTAATTAAACCTAATTTTATTTTAACCGGGAATGAACCCACAACCACTAATTTTTTTGTGGAAACCAAAGAAAAATCTCTTTTTCAAAGTATACTTTTTTTACTTCAATTTGAAGTCAAAGTATTTTGAAAATACCTATTTTGGATTAATTTAACAGCATTTATAAACAAATATCTTTTAGCAGCTGTTGATTCTTTTTCAGCATATAAACAATTTAAAGAGAAACTAATAACATACAGTCTCCAGTTTTTGTGTGTTTTTTATTTTTACATAGTTATATTTTAAACTTTATTTTTTATTTTTAATTTTTGGCTTTTTGAGACAGGGTTTCTCTGTGTATCACCTGGCTACTCACCAATCAGGATTTTATTAAAAATTATACAAGTTACAAGATAAAAGACACTTGCCCATAGCATTTTCCTTTTCTTCTTACTCTTCTATGTTCCTAAGATGTATATGTAGCACTCACAGAAAATAAAATGTATAACTGTGCCTTAGTTATAGTGTTGTGTATATTCAGGGTAAGCAAAGCATAGGTGCTTTATACATAATATCAGAAACAAAATCAGTCAACTGAGTTCAGGTAATATAAGTGTTATAATTTTCATATCACAGCTATGAAGACTAGAGAGTCCACAATTAAGGAACTGACAGATTCAGTATTTGAGATATCTAATCTGTACTTCCATTGTGATTACTCTAAATACCTGACTTCACATACTATAACAGATGGAAGGGGAGAGAGAATATGAGCTAGTTACCTAAACTAATAAATTTAAGGGACTGGACCATTGGTAAGGACAATTTATTGTTATTATTTAATCACTCTACTTAAAGGGAACCATTAAAGTTTAACATTAACATCAGAAGTCACCATCAGTCAAAACAAGCTAATAGGAGATTATCAGACTTGTATGTTACAAATTGGGAAGGGGAGAGTTTCTGGCTTATTAAGGGTTATGTTTGAGCTAGATAAGTCTAAGACTTCTTTCTATTAAGGTAGAATTTTCAAGCATGCATTTTACACTTAAAACTTGCTTTCTTATTGATAATAATAAGGATTCAGTTCATGATAATTTTCTAGTTATGCCTGGTTAATATGTTTATATATAACTAGAAATTTTTAAAGTTCAATAAAGGATGATCATATATAATCAGGGGCATATTTGGAACCATTCAGTTTTTCATTGCTAACATTCAATTATCAATAGGAACATTATGTGTATGTTTCTATTTCTATTATAAATTTAGGTGCATACTTTGTATTATCATTTATTATTGTGAATGCTTAATGGCTTGTCCATACAATTAAACAACAATGATACAACATGAAACTTCTGAAGTCAGTTTACCGTGTCACAGAAGCATGCTGATAGAAGAAAATCATGGTTTGCATAGATACTTATGCTAGTACTGATCAATTCTACTGATTATATTTTAAAGTCAACCTGGTCCATTTCTTACAGAAAATTATGTAGGGATTCCCCTCTGTATGCTGTGAATTCCATAGGTTAATAAAGAAACTGTGATGGGCCTGTGATAGGGCAAAAGAATAGAGCTAGGTGGGAAAAAGTAAACTGAATGCTGAGAGAAAAGAGGTGGAGGCAGAACGAAGCCATAAGCTGCCAATAGAGACGGAGGTGCAGTAGTTTTGCTGGTAGGTTATGACCTCATTGTGATATACAGATTAATGGAGATGGGTTAAATTAATATGTAAGAGATAGCCAATAAGAAGATAGAGGTAATGGGCTAAGCAGTGATTTGATGAAGACAGTTTAAGAATTTAGGAATTTAGCCGGGCGGTGGTGGCGCACGCCTTTAATCCCAGCACTTGGGAGGCAGAGGCAGGCGGATCTCTGTGAGTTCGAGGCCAGCCTGTTCTATAAGAGCTAGTTCCAGGACAGGCTCCAAAACCACAGAGAAACCCTGTCTCGAAAAACCAAAAAAAAAAAAAAAAAAAAAAAAAGAATTTAGGAATTTTCATGTTAGTGAGACTCATCTGTTCCTGACATCACCAATTACTTCAAGAGGAAGATGGGCATTGAAGAGGCTCCTTATGGAGTTTGCTGGCCCTTTGAGTAGGTGATCGCCCTTGCTTGGACTGCTTGATGAACTGGACATGCAGGAAGTGTAGAAAAATGAATGCTGAACTTGCCTAAAGGTGACATGATTCTTCGGGGTTCCTGCTTCATGAAAGAGTCTGCTAGACATTTCGCAGGACACAAAAGAAAGTCATTTGCAAACTGCCAATATAGGCAGAACAGTCTTTGAAATTTCCTGTTTCACGGAAAAGTCTGCTGGATACTATGGGTCTATGGGCTGAGATGGATGCCCCAATAATAAAAAAGAACTTTTGGTGACTGTCCAGGCAGTGAGGTGTCTCTGTCAATTCTAGAGTTTTCGAAATTGCTTACAATGCACTTCCTGTTTCCTTAGGTAATATTTAATACTTCTGGAGTCTTTGATGGAGTTGAACAATTGATAATTATAGTTTTCCTTAGTTATAATAAATATAAAGTATATCTAAATATTGTAACTGTAATGTTTTATTGATAATTGTTTTGGTATATATAATTTTACTATGTTAAGTTAAAACTTTTTTAATTAAATAAGAAAGGGGAGGTGATATGGGACGCCCCTTTATATGTTATGAATGCCATTGGTTAATAAAGGAACTGTCTTAGGCCTGTGATAGTGCAAAAGAATAAAGCTAGGTGGGAAAAACTAAACTGATCACTGAGAGAAAGGAGGTGGAGTCAGGAGGAAGCCATGGGGCTGACACTGGAGAACGGACATACTGAAACTTGCTGGTAGGCCATGACCTCACGGTGATGCACAGATTAATGGAGATAGGTTAAATTAATATGTAAGAGTTAGCCAATAAAAAGCTGGAGCTAAAGGACCATGTAGTAATTTAATTAATACAATTGCTATGTGGTTATTTTGGGAGTCTGGACAGTCGAGAAATGAACAATTGGCTTTCTTACACCAAGAAAAGTATCAAATACTAGATAGTACACAGAATTAATAACTTTATATCAGAATATAGAACTCTCAATTTTAAGACTATAGAAATTAGGTGGCCTATTTGGAAAGAGAATAATTATCATTGAGGCTTTTCTCTGTGAAAACTATTTATAGATTTAAAGTTTATAAGCAATGTATTTGTTTCATTCTGAACTTTTAAATATAAGAAGAGTGTAAGAAAAACTGAAATTCAGGAAGTTGGCTATACTTTCTAAAACTTTTATTTTTCAAAATGGAAGATTCTTTAGCTAACTATTTTCAACAGACTTCAGAGTATACTGTTACATATTTTGTGGATGTGAGCTTACATCTCAACTAGGATTTTCCAAGAAGATATAAGGAGGTGACCAGCAAGTGAGAAAATCATATAAATAAGGAAGCTGAGACAAAAACTGCTATGCCTTTAATCCCAGCCCTAGGGAGGATTAAATAATGGAAAGAAAGAACTCTTAGACACACAGTCTCATTCTGAGATTCCGGAAGGCATTAATACCTTTTCAGACTGAGGTCGAGGTACGAGTCAATGGCTGGTTGTTTTACTTTTTCAGATCTTCAGGTTGATCCCAATTTCCGGCCTTGAGCTTTTATTAATTGTGCTTCAAAATAGAGAGGGTAGAATTATTAAAATTCAGAAGTTTGAAATAGTGCTATTAGTGTGTTGGCTTGATATCAACAGATCACAATACTCACTGAAAGATCAACGAAGAACTGGTAAATGTCATTAAATTCTTGATTAGACAAAAAAAGATGAATTTTATAGTTGTAAAAAAACCCTGCCAAGTTAATCCAGCTGCTACTAAAGGAAATAATCACATCGTGATTGAGAAAGCAGTTCTCACATCATTATCAAGAGATGGAGGAAGAACAGCATGAAGGGAAAAAGACCATGCTTCAGTCCATTCATAGAACATAACTGAAAACGGCTGGATGAACAGTCATTGCTTTGCAGAGTCCTAAACCCATTTAAAATACAGATCCACAGATGTGTTGATGACATCTATACACAAAACACATGCACACACACATTTTTACATACAGTCATGCTTGACTTAATAATAGAAATAATCTATGCTTGACAGAATAATAGAAATAATTTTTAAAGAATGCCATCATTAAGTGATCTTATCACAGAGGGAGGGCTCATCCACAAACCCAGCTGATACCCAATGGTAAGCATTTAAGTATGCAAATCTGTGAAAGAATCAGGAGATATACATTACTTAAAAATTATCTTGTACACCATGGACAGTGATAGTCAGCTTACAGGAAACACCAAGAGATTTAATGAGGGAGGGGTGAAAAATTATTGCATTTTGTACTGTCGTAGAATTTATAGAAACTGTATATTCAGGTAATAATATTTTTTCTTTCTTAATAAGTTAACAATAGCTAAATATATCTTAAAATCTTTGTATTTGTATATGATATGTGCATGGCATGTAAGTGTGTGTGTTGTGTTCATGCTCTTGTGTGTGAGTGCAGGTGTACCATGCCACTGCTCATGTGTATGGGTTGAATGACAAATCCAGGTGTTGGTCTTGGCATTTTAACTTGAGTTTAGGGTCTCTATTTTAAATACTGACTTTATTTTTATTTCTGTTTATGTGTGCATTTCTGCTTGGGGGCATGATCTCAAGTATACTTGTGTCTTTGAAGGGAAAGGGATCAGATTTCCTGTACTGGAAGCATGCATTTGTGAACTGTCTGATGTGGGTAGAATTGAAGCATGGTTTTCTGCCAGGGAAGTAAGTTATCTTAACTGCTGAGAATTCAAAACAGAATCTTTTGTTCATGACAGCATATGTTAAGCTAACCAACCCATGCTATTCTGCAGATTCTTGAGTTTCCATTTCCCATCTATTTGTGGGAAGACTTTAATTACACAACCAAGTTGGCATCCAAGTTTTTTTTTGAACTAGGAAAATTCTTTAATTAGGTATGAGTTACAAATTTGCAGACATCATTAAAATCAGGGAATGAAAACGTACATCCATACATAACTTGGAAGAGGATGAATTACTACCTGAAAGATACCATTAATCTATGCAGTATAGTTCATTTAGTAGAGCATTCGTCCCCTGACATGTAATGTCTCCTTTCTTTAGGGGACAGCACTTAACATTATTATTCTAAGTAGACTTCTGTAAAGCTGGAGCCGAAGTGTAAGAATTAGTTCACATAATCTGGAGGAAGAAGACAACATCTCCTGAGAACACCAGTCCATCCTAAGGATCAAAGTGGGTATTAGCATACCTTTTCAGCAGAGCCTGGAAGGGAAAGTCTTTCAATGGACTTGAAATTCTCTCCTTGGCACTAAACACCACAGATAGCTACAGCAGTTGGCAGACCAACTACTGAAGTCTAAGGAGTTTGCAGTAGTCAAGGTGACAGAGCACTGTGATGTCACAGTTCTGAGGCTCATGACGTAACTGACAAAGTGACATGTGCCTAGCCCTCATCTGCTTTTATCAAGACAAAATTTTAGTTTCAAAAATATTTTAGGGATGAACAGAGATGCTATGACTGCACAAACTTGTACAACAGAAAATATTACTGCATCTCCAAACCCCAGTGTGCTATGATAACTACATATGCTAGATTATTTTCTGTTGCTTACCATTTTGAAGTTTTGAAGGATAAAAGTAGCCTATCAATTTGGTCTCTGATCGTTTTAATATTATTATTATTATTATTGAGAAAAGGAAAAAAAAAAACAAGTTTCCACCTCCTCCCAGCCTCCCATTTCCCTCCCCCTCCTCCCACCCTTCTCCCCCCCTCCCACCCTTTTCCCCTCCACCCACTCCTCTCCCCCTCCCTCTCCAGTCCAAAGAGCAGTCAGGGTTCCCTGCCCTGTGGTAAGTCCTAGGTCCTCCCCCTTCCGTCCATATCTAGGAAGGTGAACATCAAAACTGGCTAGGCTCCCACAAAGCCAGCACAATACGTAGGATCAAAACCCCGTGCCATTGTCCTTGGCTTCTCATCAGCCCTCAATGTTCGCCATGTTCAGAGAGTCCAGTTTTATCCCATGCTTTTTCAGTCACAGTCCAGCTGGCCTTGGTGAGCTCCCAATAGATCAGCTCCACTGTCTCAGTGGGTGGGTGTACCCCTCGTGGTCCCGACTTCTTTGCTCTTGTTCTCCCTCCTTCTGCTCCTCATTGGGATCTTGGGAGCTCAGTCCAGTGCTCCAGTGTGGGTCTCTGTCTCTATCTCCAACCATCACCAGATGAAGGTTCTATGGTGATATGCAAGATATTCGTCAGTATTGCTATAGGATAGGGTCATTTCAGGTTTCCTATCCTCAGCTGCCCAAGGAACTAACTGGGGACCTCGGCTTGGGCTCCTGGGAGCCACTCTAGGTTCAAGTCTCTTGCCAACCCTAAGGTGGCTCCCTTAACTAAGAATTGTGCTTCCGTGCTCCCCTATCCAACCTTCCTTTATCCCAATCCTCCTTTTTCCCCAAGTTCCCACCATCCTCCCCTTCTCCCTTTTCTCTCCCCATCTCCCCTTACCCCCATCCCACCCCACCCCCAAGATCCCAATTTTCTCCGTTCTGGAGACTCAAACTCAAATCCTCACATTTTATGGCAAGTTATTTTACCTACTGACTATACACTATAACATTTTAAGTTAACAAACTTAAGGTTTTTAACATTTAAATTTTTGCAAAGGTGCTTAGGCTAGCAAATGTTAGCTGCTATAAATGTAACTTTTTTCATTAAGTTTCTATTTTGTAAATTGTCTCCATTTATTTCTTTTTTGGTTTTATCTTTTGTGATTGCAAAAACATAAGACATAGCTAAACACATCAGCCTCTGTATAGTCAGAGTCAAGCCATTAGAATGAGAAGCTTCCCCTCCACTACTTGTGCCAGTGTAAAGCCTGTTGAGGCAAGGATATCCAAGGAACTAATTTCTCCTTTGACATCATCACGTGCAGGACACACCTGAGGTTCTTGGGAGCATTCCCATTTTTGAAAATGGAGATTGAAAAGCGTGCAAACTAGTAAAATTTACATAGAAAAAAGTATGCAGAATTTTCAAAACACTATAGATAGAACCACCACATGGCCCAGACCACTCACTCTAAAGTTCTCTTTACCTTGATATAGACCATATCTACAAATTTATGTTTACTTTGCACTATTCATGATAACAAAAGTTAGAACAGCATAGATATTCAATCATAAAGTACTGGGTAGTGCAACTATTGTAGATGTATACACTGGAATTTTAATCAGATTAATAATAAAGACAAGTTATAAAATTTACTTCAAGAAAACTAAATGGATCTGGAAAATAAAATATGAAATTTCCCAAACTCAACAGAAGAACTGCAAGTTCTCTTTCTGTGCTGATTTTGGTTTATAGTATTTATATATATATAAATAAAGTTATATAACCATTATTAAAACAAAAATGTAGACAATACATTAAAGGAGACACAGAAATGTATTATAGAAAGGGGTGAAAGTAAAAAGCTGAAACAGAAATGAAACCTAAATGAAGACAAAGATAAAGAAAAAATAAAAGATGGAGGGAAAAGAAAAGAGAAGCAGAGAATATGAGTTTGAAAAGATCAGAGACTCAACTGTAATATTTTTTATTTGCAAATGGCATTACAATACTTAATACTGTGTATACTTATTCAAATTGTTTTAACTAAATATCACAATAGTGTGCAGAGTAACTTGTTTGATCTTTTAGCAGACATTTGCTTCTGAGCAAATATTGCACCATAGAGCTTCTGTCTTAATACAGACATGTTGGTTTAAGATCTGTACATTTGCCATCCTCTCTCCCCCAATTCCCATGCTCCCATTTTTTTCAGGCCATGTTGTATATTTCCCCTTTCCAGGTGAATTTCTTTATGTTTTTCTTAGGGTTTATCTTGTTACTTAGCTTCTCTAAGAACATGAATTCTAAGATCGCTTCTCTAAGATCGGGAAGGGAGGAGGACACTTAGAGGGAACAGGATAATTGAGATGGAAGGACAGAGATGAGAGCAAGGAAAAAGATATTTTGATTGAGGTCACCATTATGGGGCTAGCAAGAAACATGACACTACAGAAATAACCATGAATCCACAAGGAGGGCCTCAGGTAAAATCCTAAGAAATAAGGAAGAGGGTGCCTGAACTGGCCTTGCCCTGTAACCAGACTGATGAGTCATATTGAATATTTTCCACATGCCATTTCTATCTTTGTTAGTATATTCAATGCAACAAATTTAAAATTATCAGAACCATTTCATTATGATATATATAGTAATAAAAATTATCATAGATTAATGCAATAATCTCTGAAAAGCTTTGCCATGTCCCTTGTTCTAAGATCATTAAATAAGCTTCTATTCAGAAATGGTAGTAAGTGTACTGTCCTGGAGTTGGCTTCTCAATTTCTTGTTACCTTTTTTATCAAAAGTCTGAAAATCTTAGCTAAGCACTTTTTTAATTAACAGTGAAATAGAAGCACCAGTGGTTCATTAAAAGAGAGATCAGTTAGACAGTGAATGACACAAAAGGTCACAGCAGGTTACACTTGGAACAATTTCACCACAGCAAAGTGGAGGGGTAATGTGTTAAAAGAACTCTTCTCTTGTCTCAATGTTTGACATCACTTGTTAAGATGGAAGACCAACAGAAAATTATAAGTAATTGCTTTAAGTGACTAATCATTTTAATTAAATAGAAAATTGCCAGGTGGAAAGAAGTCAGGTCCAATTATGAGGTTACATTAAAAGGCTCATTTTATTTTAAAGTTAACATTTGAAATGAAAATAAAATGAAAACCAAATCACACACTCAATAAACTATAAACATAAAATGTTATTATTTAGCTGATGCCAGTGTGAAACAAAGGTGAAAATAAAAAAATGAGCATAAACTAAATGAATATTTCATAAAGCATAAAATTCTACAATCCCAAACAGATTTTTTGTTGTAGCACTGGAAATGACCCCAAGATATTTCACTATCTATAAAATATAACACAGTAATATATTTCTAGATCCACAAAATATGATTGCAAGTTACCTAAATTATAACTTTACTGGAGAAAAGTATGTGTCAAAAATTCAGTTACATGCAAAATTTCCAAACACAACTATTTAAAAATACAGAAAACAATGTATTTTTGTAGACATACAAAACTAGAAATGATCCATAAATTACTTTTTCCCTCTATATTTTCATGTTGACTAAGTATATTATACCTTCAAAATATTTACACAGACCTATATGTGAAAATATAATAAAGAAAAAAAAATTAATTCATTAAGTCATATTCTTTGGTGTGTGTGTGTGTGTGTGTGTGTGTGTGTGTGTGTACAGTTAGGCATGAATGTGTGTATGTGTGTGTGTGTGTGCTTTCTGTGCAGTAGGAAGCCAGAAGTATCTTCTGTAGTTACTATATTTTTTTTATTCTTTTATATGTATTTTCTGTGTGTGAGAATGTATGTCATATATGCAGGTATGCATCTTCCTGTGTGTACCAAATATTGACATTGTGTGTTTTCTTCAGTTACCTTCTCATTACTATTGAGACAAATGTATTTCACTGAATATGAACACATCATTTAGGGAATTCCTATTCAAATCCAGCTGTCTTCTCCATTCCCACAATAATGTTATAACGGTGGATTAAAACTCCAAACTCTTCTATACGTTTGAGAAACTGAATCCATGTCCTCACACATTTACAGCAGGCACTGTATTTATCAATAACCTGAGCTCTCTGCATGGCATTTAGTAGGGATGAAGTCTCCTGGATGTCATTGTTTCAGTGAAACTGGCTGACCAACAGCCCTGGGAAGTGTTCCTCCTGTTGCTTCCTCACCTATGCAATTCTTGGATTAAAATGTTGGCTGCTAGACCGTCTATTTTCTAACAAGAATTCCAAAAATTGGAACTCAATTTGCTTTCTTGAATGGCAGATATATTTTATTAATTGAGCCATATTGTTAGGCAGATTTCATCCTTCACAAATTAATAGCTCAATTAAAATAAAAGAAAATGAGAATTTAGACTTAATCCTTAGTTTATTATTACTTTACCAATTCTGGTAAAAATACCAATTCTGGTGAAAATATCACACAAATTATGGGATGTAATTAAAGTGAATTTGATGGAGCAAAGATTGCAAAACTGTGAATCAGAGAATATTAAGTAAATAAATAAAGTGGAACATACAAACAATGATGTTGTAATTGTATTATAATGTCAAAAGATAAAAAAAATTAAGGTGAGTGAATAGCCACATGGCTTGATGCCCCACTCTCCAAGACCTCCCCAGTGTGACAAAACTCAGGGGCCTTCCACAACTTCCTAGGCTTTTATAGCCAGCCAACAGGAAAATTTCCTGTGGCGAGGCTACTCCCCAACCCATCCAGTCACCATACAAAGTACTAGCTACACACAACCCCAAACACACCTGTCTGCCTGCAATCTCCTTGGAACTGTGAAACACAGCTTGCTTCAATACTGAGGTAAATGATAGCCACATGGCCAGATGTCCCACTCTTTAGGAACTCCCCAGTGGGTTAAAATCCAGGGGCTTCTCTAGCCAGCCAGCAGTGAGTTTCCGGTGGCTAGGCTCCCCTGAAACCCAAACCCATTCACCAGACCCCCCAAGCTACTAACCACACCTTGCCTAAGAGCTGAGAGCTTACTATAATATTAAGGGAACCAAGAGCATGCTACAAAACTGAGGCCGCTAAGAGAGAGCACCAAGAGAGCAAAACAGGAGAAAAGACCAAGAAAGAATGTGTATAGAGGCCACAGGGGCTTTCTGAGACAGACATTGACAGTAAGGGCAGACCAAGGAAAATTCCCAAATATTCAGACAGCCACAGCAAGGATTGGAAAAAGACACAAAGACACTGCTGGCCTCATTTGAAGGAAGAGATGGTGAGTAGGAGCTAATGCAAGAATTCCTCCAGCAGCATAAAAAGCAACATGGTAACAACAGAAACCAGCAGACACACAACAGAAAGACTTGATCAGCCTAACCCAGAAGAAGTAGAAGAAAATGATTTTAAATGTAACTTGTTTCTACTGCATGTACTGGCTTTTTGGGACCCTAGTCTATTTGGATGCAAAGCTTCCTAGGTGTGGATGTAGCAGGGAGAGCCTTGGACTTCCCACAGGGCAGCATTTGCAGCATCCCCTGCCTTCTGTTAAAGAGGGAGGGGGAGAGAAAAGGGGGAGTGAGGGAACAGGAGGGGAATGGGAGGAGAGAAGGAAAAAAAGCAAATAAAAAAGATAAAAAACAAACAAAAAAATAGAAAGATAAAAGTTCAAAGGCAAAAAATAGATAGAATAATTTAAGATAAGAAGAGCTGACAAGAAATAAACCAAGTTAAGACCAGGCATTTATAAGTAAAAAAAATAAATAAAAAAAATAAAAAAGACAACAAAAGGCGATCAAGGGGATTTAATTTGGAAAGGAAGAAGTCAAACTTTGTTATTTGCAGAGGATATGATAGTGTATATAAGTGACACCCAAAAATCTACCAGAGAATTCCTATAGCTGATAAATTCCTCCAGTGATGTGCAGGATACAAGATCAACTCAAAAAAAATCAGTAGCCATCCTATATACAAAGGCTAAAGAAGCTGAGAGGGAAATCAGAGAAACATCACCTTGCACAACAGCCCCAAATCACATAAAATTTCTTGAGGTAACATTAACAAAGAATGTGAAAGACCTATTTGACAAGAAGTTTATGTCTTTGAAGAAAGAAATTGAAGAAGGTAACAGAAAATGGAAAGAACTCCCATGTTCTTGAATATTAAGGATCAACATAGTAAAAATGGCAATCCTACCAAAAGCAATCTATAGATTCAACGCAATCCCCATCAAAATCCAAACCCAATTGTCACAGACCTTGAAAGAAAAATAGTCAACTTCATATGGAAAAACAAAAAACCCAGGATAGCCAAAACAATCCTATACAGAAAAGGAACTGCCACAGGCATTATCATCCCTGCCATCAAGCTCTATTACATAGCAACATTAATCAAAATAGCTTGGTATTCGCAAAAAAAAAAAACCACAAACGTTGACCAATAGAATCAAATTGAAGACCTGTATATTAATCCACATATCTATAAACGCCTGATTTTTTACAAAGAAGCTAAAATTATATAATGAAAAAAAGAAATAATCTTTAACAAATGGTGATGTCATAACTGTATGTGAACATGTAGAAAAATGAAACTAGATCGATACCTATTGCTATGCACTAACTCAAGTCCAAATGGACTAAAGACCTCAATATAAATCTGACCACTCTGAACCTGATAGAAGAGAAAGTGGGAAGTAGCTTTCAATGCATGGGCACAGGACACTACTCCCTAAATATAACTCCAGTAGCACAGTCACTAAGAGAAACTATAAATAAATGGGGCCTCCTGAAACTGAGAAGCTTCTGTATAGCAAAGGGGACAGTCAATAAGACAAATAGGCAGCCTACTAAATGGGAATCCCACATTAGACTTAGGGTTGATCTCCAAAATATATAAAGAACTCAAGAAATTAGGCATTAAAATTCTAAATAACCCGATTTAAAAATGGAGTACTAATAGAGAATTCTCAACAAAAGAATTTCAAATGGCCAAGAGATACTTAAGGAAATGTTCAACTTTTTTGATATCAAGGAAATGCAAATCAAACAGTTATGAGATACTATCTTACACCTGTCTGAATGCCCATAATCAAAAACACCAATGATAGCTCATGCTGGTGAGGATGTGGTGCAAGGGGAACACTCATCTATTGCTGGTGGGAATTTCAACATGTATAACCACTTTAGAAATCAGTATGGCGCTACTCAGAAAATTGGGAATCAACCTACCTCAGGATCCAGCAAAACCACTCTTGGGAATATACCTAAAAGATGCTCAATCATATTACAAAAGCATCTGTTCAACTATGTTCATAGCAGCACTATTTGTAATAACCAGAACCTGGAACCAACCTAGATGCCCCTCAACTAAGGAATGGATAAAGAAAGTGTGGCACATTTATACTTTAGAGTACTACTCAGCAGTGATAAATAATGACATCTTGAATTTTGCATGCAAATTGATAGAATTAGAAAACATTATCCTGAGTGAGGTAATCCAGACCCTCCAAAATGAATATGGTATGTACTCACTAATAAGTGAATACTAACTATAAACAAAGGACATTGAACCTGTAGTTCACAATCCTAGAGAAGATTAGTAATAAGGTGAACCAAAGAAAAACATATAGACCCACCGAGAAATTGGAAAATGTCAATATCTCCTGACAAAATTGGGAGCATGGGAGTGGGGTTGGAAAGAAGGAGAAAAGGGGAAGAAGAGAGGAGAAATGGAGGGTTGAAGAGGACTTGAGGGAATGGGAAAGTCCAGATGAAGGAAGGACAGATTAGGTGGAGGTGGGTTGGTAGGGTATATGAAGGGAATGGGAGGAGGGGAAGGAATGTGACATTGGATTACTATTTTTTTAAAAAAAATGTAATAAAAATAAGTTTTATTTGAAATGATTATTTGGATGTAATTTTAGGAAATAATTGAAGTTTTAACTATATTAATAATCAATGAAACAATATATCACAGATAAAGATTCCCTAAAAATGTTAAACTATTACCTGTTTGTAGATACAGTTGTGTATGAATAAACAAAACTGTATGCTTCTCTTTATAAATGACAGAGGATATACATTTACAGATACATTTTTTCATGAATTTTTATTTTTAAAATCTATTATTTAATTTACTGTATTAAAATTAATTCAGGGGAAAATGTATAACTCTGAATTATTTTTGGAAAATGTTATAAAAATACCCCTATAACTGTGGGTGACACCATTCAAGAGGCAAGGAATAGAGAATGAAAAGGAAATTGCAAAAGCATGATGAGAGCAAGCAATCAAGTATATGTTTATTCTCTTTGGGATTGACAGTGGATGTCATGTGACTAGCTTCTTGAGATTCTGTTTTGACTCCCCAAAATGTATTGTAACTTGAAAATGTAAACCAAGAAAATTCATTCCATCACTTCTTCTCCTCTATTTAAAAAAGAAAAGAAAATCAGAATAGGAAAAATATTTCTAATCATATGACTCATATAACAGTTATAGAAAAAATACTTGAACAACACCGTGGCAGAAAATTATTTTCTTCACATGTATAATTGTGTGTGTGTGTGTGTATATGAAATTTTTCATTAAATATATATGTATATTAGAAATTTATTCAAATGGAATCTATATAAATTCCATTTGAACAAATGTATATGTATATATGCAGAATGTATGTCTACATATAGAATATATAGATACATTTATATTATATACATAATATACACATCCTATTTGAATAATTATCTAATAGAATCCATAGGTGAATGGTAAGATTTAAAATAATGACTAGGCTATATAAATGGCACAATTAATAAAGTCTTTGCTCTTTAGATCCCAGCACTTATTTAAAAGGGGAATAATGGTGGGACACATATGTTATTGGAGCTCTGGAAACAGAGATAAGAAGGTCCTTGAAACTCATATGTGTGTGTGTATAAAAAAATTGAAAACTTGGCATGATTACTGGCCTCCATATATACCCATACATGTTTACACATGTCCCTGTATGTACACATACAAGAAATATATGAAAATATACATATACATATATCATATACATTCAGATGAAAATTAAACAATTACCTTAAAATCTTATGAATCATAAGGATTAAATCAAGAAAACAATCTCAAAGTTTTAAAAGATGGCTCAGCATTTAGGAGTACTACCTGCAATTCCACGGACTTTTGTTTAATTCTCAGAACCCACATTGCTGTACACAACTCTCTGTAACTATAGCTGAAAGAGATCTATAGCTTGCATGAACACTAGGTATACTTGCATTGAACATATAAATGAAAATAAAACATCCATAAACATAAAATATAAATTTAAAAATGAGCCCAATTGTATCATATTTTACAGAATTAAATTCTATGTGTTATCATATACATACATGGAATTTAAGAATTGAGGTCATTTTATTTCATATATATGATAAAAATCCAAATTTAAACTTTTATCCTAGTTCCTGGTGCTGTGATTCTAAAATATTTGTGATCTCAGTGCAAACAGGGAGCTCTCACCATCGTATGTTTTTAAATTCTACCACTGGATGCATTTTGAGACATGGGGCTTCTCTTAGAAACAAATGATAGTTTATGATAGATTCTTGGACATAAGCAGAATGAGGTCTGGTCACCAGAAATGCCAAGCAAAAGTTAATTAGATATTCACAACACTCAACCTCATCACATTCGAGGAATGAGAGAAGACAAAGAAATGTGGTTAATCTGTCATAATTTCTTAGTGATTCCTGAAAAAAATGCGTGAAAGATGAGGCTTATGGAGAACAAGTGAAGAGAAGAGAGGTACGTGCAAAGGGCAAAAAACACTGGTGCTTGTCATTCTAGTCATTCAACTGGATTCATGGTATTGCCCTTTAAAATAACCTGTCAGCATTTTAATTCACTGAATTTAACAGTCACCATAGAAATCAACACACCTAAGCCCTTTCTGAAGGAGCCCTCTGATTAATTGCTCATTTAAGAGAAAATTGGAAAGCCTGAATTCATCATTATGATTTAAAATCAGGACATTCTTATGAGACTGGCTCCTTACCTTTGAGATCAAATGCGACCACTAAGTAGGTGTCAAAATTAAATACAATCAATTGGATTATTCTGTGCAAACATCACTGAAATAACAGAGATGTTCATTCTGTACTAATGTTTATATAGAATTGCTTAAACTATGCTTATAAACCAATCAGTTTCCAGAGAGACTTGAACAATTTCATGGTTTTAGAAAAACTACTCTGATAATGAAAAGTATTTTTCTTCTTTAATTTAGATTTCAAATTTTTCAATATATGAACAGAAAGAAAGTTTATAAAAATATTCCTATTTTGATTAAACATATTTAAGAAGCAGAATTCTAAAGAACTTTAAAGAACAGATAATACCTATACTCCTCAAAGTGTTCTTGAGAAGGCTTATTGCCAAACTCTTATTATGAAGCTACAGTCACCCTGATACCAATACTGCACAAAGACTCAATTAAGAAAGAGAATTACAGACCAATATCACTAATGAATATGGATGCAAAAATCCTCAATAAAATACTAGCAAATAGAATACAAGTACACATCAAAAAAATCATTCATCATGATCAAGTAGGCTTAATCCTGGAAACACAGGGCTGGCTCCACCTACAAAAATCTAACAATTTAATCCATTTTATAAAGAAACTGAAAGAAAAAATACCACATGATCATTTCATTAGATGTGGAAAAAGCATTTGACAAAATTCAAATCCCCTTCATGGAGAGATTAGAGATACAAGGATCATATCTAAATATAATAAAAGCAATATTAACAAGTCAACAGCTAACATCGAATTAAATTGACAGGAACAAGAAAAAGTTGTCTGCTCTCGTCATATCTCTTCAACATAATTCTTGAAGTTTTAGCAATAGCAATAAGACAACATAAGGATATCAAGGGAATTCAATTTGGAAAGGAAGAAGTCAAACTTTTCTTATTTGTAGATGATATGATAGTGTATATAAGTGACCCCAAAAATTCTACCAGAGAACTCCTACGGCTGATAAATACCCTCAGTGATATATCAGGATACAAGATCAACTCAAAAAAATCAGAAGCCCTGCTATACACAAAGGGTAAAGAAGTGGAGAGGAAAATCAGAGAAACATCATCTTTCATAATAGCCACAAATCACATAAAATATCTTGGAGTAACACTAACAAAGGATGTGAAAGACCTATTTGACAAAAAACTTTAAGTCTTTGAAGAAAGAAATTGAAGAAGATATTAGAAAATGGAAAGATCTCCCATGTTTTTGAATATTAAGGATCAACATAGTAAAAATGGCAATCTTACCAGAGGCAATCTATAGATTCAATGCAATCCCCATCAAAATTCCAACCTTGAAAGACAATAGTCACAGACATTGAAAGAACAATAGTCAACTTCATATGGAAAAACAAAAACTCAGGACAGCCAAAACGATCTTATACAATAAAGGAACTTCTAGAGGCATTAACATCCCTGACACCAAGCTCTATTATAGAGTCACAGTAAGGAAACAGCTTGGGATTGGCATAAAAACAGAGACATCGACAAATGGAATTGGATAGGAGACCCAGATATTAATCCACACATCTACAAACACCTGATTTTTGACAAAGAAGCAAAAATTTTACAATTGAACAAAAAGAAAAGAAAATATAATTATTAAAGAGAGTGGCCTGTACAGAGAAACACAGTGGGAGCTGAAAAGGCACTGATGATGAGACCCTTCTAATGAACACCATTAGACAACTAGACAATATGAACAGAGTGAGACACCTTGAAACCCTCTCCCTTAAATGGGTTTTCTTTATTAAATCTCTCCCCATGGGGTTCAGGGAATATGCAAATGTGGAGACAGAAAAAATATAAGAGTAAAAGAGGATGAAGGACACCAATGCAACAAAGGCCTCAAAACTCACAGACTGAAGAAGGGCACATGACCCACGTAAACCTGCACTAGATTAGATCCTAGAGCTGAGAAGTAGATGTGCTCACATTCCTAACCCGTAAGTAATGTCAAATTGTAAGTAAAAACTTAAGTTTTTCTAATGTATTCTCAGTGAGACGACTCTTTAGGGTAGATCCCATGCCCAACAGAAGATGAACAACACAAACATAATGACATCTTTAGACATTCTTTATCTCATATTGTGGTACTAGAGAATTTTTAATCTTTCTATCCATATTATAACTTTTTTATTTGTGTTTTATGGTATTTCTGTATGAGTAAACATGTGTCTCTATGTATATAATTTTTTTCCAACTTTTTCTTTGGCTCTTTTTCTTCCATTTGTTTGCTTTTTTCCCTATTTATTTTGGACTTATTTTATTTTTCCTTTTTCTTATTTTTTTGGTATTTTTGAGACAGTGTTTCTCTGTAGATTTGGAGTCTATCCTGGAACTTTCTCTTGTAGACCAAGCTGGCCTCCAACTTACAGAGATACACATGCCTCTGCCTCCTGAGTGCTGGGATTAAAGGTGTGCTGGGATTCAGCCATCACAACTGAAGAATGGGTAAAGAAAGTGTGGCAAATCTACACATTAGAATACTACTCAGTGGTAAAAAAAATAATGACATCTTGAATTTTGCATACAAATGGATGGAATTAGAAAGCACTATCCTGAATGAGGTAACCCAGCCCCCAAAAATGAATATGGTATGTACTCACTCATAAGTGGATACTAGGTATAAATCAAGGACGTTGAGCCTATAGTTCATGATCCTAGAAAAAATAAACAATAAGGTGAACTCAAATAAAAACATATATAGACCCTCCTGAAGATTGGAAACAGAGAAAAATTTGGGAGCATGGGGGCAAGGGGTAGGAGGAAGTGAAGAAGGGGGGGTTGAGAACTTGATGGAATGGGATAATCAAGGAGAAAGAACAGATATGAGATCAAGGAAAGAGATATCTTGATTGAGGGAGCCATTAGGGAAGTAGCAAGAAACGTGGCTCTAGTATAATGCCCACGAACCCATAGGGATGACCCTAGCTAAGACCCTAAGCGATAGAGGAGAGGGTGTCTGAATTGGCCTCATCCTGTCATCAGACTGATGATTATTTTAAATATCACAATAAAACCTTCGTCCAACAACAAATTTGCCATACTGATATCCAAAGGGGCTGTACTAGCTAGTACAAACACCAGCAATAGGTTCTATTTAGTGCTGAACATGAAACAGTCTCTTATTTTCTCCACATTGCTTATTTAAGGGCTTCTTTGGTAACTACAGTCTACTGTAAAGAGTAGATTCTCTGCTGAGGCTTGAGAGATGCTTTGATCTATGGTATAGCAATGTTATTAGGAATCCTTATAATACTAGGTTCATTTAGGAGAAAAATAATTTTGGATTTTCCATAAGACTTATGACCTATACAGCCGTAGGTCCTTGTTACATATAATGGTTTAATATATGGGTTTCAAATGGACCTTAAATCGAACAAGAATGTAAATAATTGGTTATGACCATAACATTTGTACCACTATGCACCTGTAATGTCAGGACAGTCATTGTAGTTTTCAAGGATCAAAGAGATGTGGAATTGTGAATTAATCCTATTCCTCAGCAGGGTGCATATTAATGTATAGCAGCATGAGAACTGGTCATAGGAATGATATTTATAGGGGAGTACTAGACTAGCTTTGTTTGTTGATACTATATGAATCAAATATATGATGTCTTCAAGAACAGTGTCTTATCTTCAAGTTCCAGTGGATATTCAAGGATACTGGCAATAGCTTATAAAGCTTAGAGATTTTAGAGACACCATTGAATAACATATACAAAAACAAGAAATCTATTAATTCATTTATGGAACTAGAATTCTATTTGTGATATATATATATATATATATATATATATATATATATATATATATATATATATATATATTTCTTTTGCTGTTATACTACCTAACACCATTGAACTTCTTTTTATATGTGTGTATTTGTGTTTTAGTGGTCTTCCAAAATAATCTTTTAATATGTCTTTAGAGAAGGGTCATAGTAATTTTTTATCCCTGTCCCTATTCCACTAATTTTTCTTATTTTTCATCCTAATTAGACTCTTCCTTTCTATTTTCTACCATTAGCCCTTTATACCACTAAGTTCCATCCCCCATTTTGAAAGTGCCCCTGTCTAAAGATTCTTAGAAATTTTTGACTACTGTGGATTATTACAAATGAGAATCACATATCTGAATATTTGAAATTAATATCCAGAAATAAGGGAAAACATGACACATTTGCCTTTGTGTATCTCAGTTACTTTACTCAGAATTATTTTTTCCTAGTTACATTCATTTACCTGTAAATATTTTAATATCTTTTTTTTAATGGTGAAAATTTTTCTCCTATGTTTTAGATCTGTTTTTAGTAATTTGGGGAGATTCCAGCTGATTTTCAGAGTGTTGATTTCACAACCACCCTCAGTAAATCAACATTCCCATTTCTTCACATCCATGGTGTTATATGTTATTATTTGAGAATTATTGAGATTTTACAGCTGGAAGTTTTATAATTATTGCTTATATTCACTGTCCATTATGATTTCATTAAATTATTTACTTCAGAACTATCTAATTTTTAGATGTCATATAAATCAAGGAATTTGTCCATTTCTTTTAAAATTTCTAGTTTATAGATTATAGATATTTATACATATTTTACTCTCCAAATCCTCAATATTTACTATAATATAATGCTTTCTTCCTTCTTACTGTAATTAATTTTGGTCTTTCTTTTTTTTCTCTAAAGTTTTATACACCTTTATTAAGCTTTTCATGAGTTGAATTGCTTGTATATTTGATCTTAGTATTGGATATTGTTGTTTGTATTTTATTAAAATAAGCCATGATTTTATTATGTCTTTAAGTATTGCTTTAGATTACATTTTCAAAACTTTTAGCTTTGGAAATATTAATGTGTGATACCTTCATTTTTTAAATGTGAGAACTTTTTACCACAGACTTTTCTAGCATTTTGTCCCATATAATTTGAATGTTGTACTTTTATTTTTATTTAGTTCTATGTATTTTTTATTTTCTTCTTGATTTATGTCTTGATCCAATTCATACTCAGTAGTGTGTTGTTTACCTTCCATTGTTTGTGTATTTTGTCATTTTTGAGACACTTGTTTTGATACATCATATGTAACAGATTTTTAAGAATGGCACATAGACTGCCAAAAAGAAAATGTATTATTTAGTACAAGGATGAAATATTTAAATAGCTTTTGATTTATTATGTCATTTAATTCCTGTCTTCTCTATATAATATTTGTAAAATTCACTGTTACTCTCTTGTGGCCAAAATATAATTTTTAACATTAACATTGTTATTCTTAGAAAATTAGTGCCCTGAGTTTTGTGCATAATTGTTGAAAACAGTATAGTACCCTAATTGAATTTTTTCAAGAATAATAAAAAAAGTCTTTTCCCATTTATAGTTATTAGTCTTGATCAAAAAGTATACTTTTTTAGTTATTAGAGTGGTTTTTCGTGCTTGGTTCTTTATTCCACTTATTTGGATTGATTTTTCCATCCTTTTGCCTAATGGTTTTGTCTGACCTTGGTAATGAAGTTTGTTTCTTGGAGGTATCAAAAAGAATCTTCTTTCCTTATTAATCTATTGGCCTGTTTCTTTTTTTAGGAACTGAGATTATTGACATTAAATTTTTTTCTTGAATAATGATCTTTATTTCTGTTATTTTGTTATTTCAGTGGTGTTTTTTTAAAAAATATTTTGGCTAACTGTTCCGTAATTATATATTTCTTATTCTCTGTAAAGTATTTTTAATTTTTTATTTAGATAAAAGTGTTCTTTCTAATATCTTCTATGTATATAATATTATGGATGTAAGCTAATAACCCTGGTTTATTTTTACTTGAAACCATATTATTTTCTCCATTTCAACCATAAATATGGTTGATAATATTTTTGATTATAATAGTTTCAGACAAACGTTTTAGTTATTTTTAATATGCAGAAAGGTGGTTGTCCTACCCCTTAGGCTTTTAACATATACATTGAAAATACATGTGCTGTTTTAATGATTTTATATGTGGCTTGATTTTCTTTTTTGCCAATCCTAATATCCCTTTTGGTTTTTACAGTTAGTATTTCTATTATAATACAATGTGAGGAGTTGTTTTATTTCTGATTTTGTTTATTTAATGTTCTGTGTGCCTCTTGAACCTAAATGGGGATCTCTTTCTATATTTACAGAATCTTCTTGGGCTTTTTTTTAAATTATTTGAACACTTTTCTTTGAATATAACCTGGGTTTCTTTTTCTTTTTATATAACTGTTTTTTATATGTTTTTGTTTTTTTTTAATAAAATCTCAGATATTCAGAAAATTCTGTAAATGTTCTGCTCCTGGGTTTATTTTAGTTTTGACATTTTCTCTGATAGAGTGATTTATTTTCTTTATGTGTCTTAGAGACCTTATGCTTTTTATTCCACTTGACCAAATCTGCTTATGATATTTTCTTCTGTGACTTTTGTTAGATGATTTTTAGCTTTATATTTTGAAGTTTATTTCATTTTTTTCTGGCAAGATTCTGTCACTTTCACTAAATTCCATTTTCATATTTTGATTTTTTCTTTTTGTTTTTTAGAGACAAGTTTCTCTGTAGCTTTGGAGTCTTCCCTGTAACTAGATCTTGTAGACCAGGCTGACCTCAAACTCACAGAGATCTATCTGTCTCTTCCTTACAAGTTCTGAGACTAAGGTTATGCATAGACACCATCTAGCCATACTTTGAATTATTTTTATCAATTCTATCAATTTTATGTTTTCACAGGCATCCTTTGGGTAATTATTCATTTCATATAGTTTTTTTGTTCTTGATCATACTTTCAATTGCTGTTATGAAATAATTGTCTCATACACAAAGTTTTTGTTAGAGAAAAATAAAATCTGGTTGTGAGTTCCTGAAGGAGACAAAGTGTTAGTTATTTATATTGTTTTAGATTTTGTTTATTAAACTGATGTATCTGTAATTAGACATTGTGTTTATTGGTATGGCTATCTGTCTCGTCATCGTTATGTGATTTTGTCCTTTCTGTAATTACTTCAACTTGTGAAGTTTTAAATCAGATAAATCATATGTATCACATGTTTGATATTGGTCCACTTTTGTGGAAATTGAGTATCAGAAGAAAGTTCTGCTTAATTGGGATAAGTGAGGCTTCTGAGTTTAGTAGTAAATAATGTGTAGGCTTAAAGGATTAGCTCTGTTTCCTTAGGTATTTTATAGATTGCTCATGGGATTTAGATTTTGATCCATGATTTCCAGGTTAAACTCCCTTTTGTCTAAATTCTGAGAAGGATAGTAGATAGCAAAAGTAGAGAGGAAGTTACGTGATCAATTATGAGTTCAATAATGGACTCCCTATATTGTGGGGGCTAGAAAGTGTGGGACAACAGAAAGGTGTTTGAGCAATGACTACAGAGACATAATGATAAATCTGGTAGGATTATAAACATTGTGGGTGCCAGATACAGAGGCACATTAGGACTCATTATGTAATATAATAAAATTTAGGAAACTCTCAGAATTGCACACTGAATTAAAAACTTTAGAACATTTTATTACCCAGAAAAGAATCTCCATATTCACTAAGAGTTATGAATTTCCTCTTCTCAATCTGTCTATAAATTTCAGATGAATTAAGCCACTTGTCTGCAAAAATTTTGTGAATAACTTCTTTTATTTAATCAATGATCTCGCGGCTCATCTATGTTGTAACACACATTAGAATTTCAATACCCTTATACAAATAAGTATACATCAAATAGTAAGTGGTAGAAATAGAAAGCAAAACCTATTGCTACACCTTCAATTTTCACTGTGTTGTGTCTATTTCTTCTCATGGCATATTTTCAGATATTTTGGCATCACATTTGGAGCTGAAATCGCTAATTATAAGAATTTATGTTGTGTAGTAGCTATTTGAGATGTTTATCATTGCCTTCAAACAGAGGATTGTCATTTCCTTAAGAGAGGGCTGAATAATTCCTAAAAATTTTATGTTACAAGGAGGGTCCCATTTTTCTTCCCAACCACCTGGCTATCTTGCCCCCAAAATAACCACACAGAAACTCCATTCATTAAAACACTGCTTGACCATTAGCTCTAGCTTCTTATTGGCTAAATATTATGTCTTAATTTAACCCATTTCTATTAATCTGTGTATCAGCACATTACTGTGGCTTACTGGCAAGATTCTAATGAGGATCCATCTCAGGAAAGAGATCCATGGCATCTCTCACTCTGCCCTTCTTCCCAGAATTCAGTTCTGTCTTCCCCACTACCTAAGTCCTGTCCTATCAGGCCCAAAGCAGTTTCTTTATTTATTAACCAATGAAAGCAAGACATGAACAGAAGAACCTCCTACACCAATTTTGTACAGTCAGAATGCATACCATTGAGAGTTCTATATCTCCCCAGCAGATCTACTTTGATTTTGTTTTTTTTTAATCATTTTGGAAATTTGAAAATATAGTTGATTAAAAATCTATTCTTACCACACTGCCTGCCCTTCAGGTGTAGAAGAGGAAAACTTTGAGTGCTGCACAAAAACCCTTTGGATATTATATATTTTTCACATTTCTATTCATTCCAAATGGCTTGACACCATTTCTTTCCAAGATATTAGCATTACTCTACAACAATGAAATAATCAGGTAACTTTATATTTATTTATAATTTTCCTGTGCCTTTCAGATATTTCATTGAGAGCATTATGTAACACACTCCTTTGAAAGGTTAAGTTGTGCCAATTCCTTATCTTTGAGAATTATGAAAATATACCCCACAACTCTATGATAGGGTGTCAAAATATTTGACTTGACATCGATGAAGGCTCTTAATTTTGAGTAAACTATAAAGAGATTAAGCTAAGATACGGCATTTTCTGCTTTACTGCAAAAACTGATTTTACCTGTTTCTAAGGAAGGTTGATTGGAGATAGTGCTTGTCACACTGGGAATCAATAGGAGATTAAAATTTCAGATGGGTACTGAGGGAGCAACACAGAATGTGGGATGAGCCCAACTCTGACCAAATAGAATCTCTAGCTCACAGCATCCTACTGGGTCGCCCTAAATTAGGATACACACTGTGGGTTCATTATTAGAAAATGAACCATGTAGGAAAACATTACCTTAAGAGGTGCAGTTGAGGTTAATCACTTACAGAGAAACCAGGTGAGGTGATACAAATTACCCTTAGGAGAAACCTAGATAATACATTCCATTGACGTCCACATATGCAACAGTGGGATAGTTATGAACAGAATATCTCTCCTAGGGTATTTCCTATTTAAATATACTACACTAGATTGAAGAACAAAAGCACTGTGTATCTAAAACTTGAAACTAAAATTATATTCATTTTTAATTATAAAAATAAAACAAAACCCAAACAATACAAACAAAAACAAGTCAATCCTATTCTCAAGGACTCCTCCTTTTTCAAGATTGTTGATAGTATTGCACCTTTGTTTAGAATGTACACTTTTGTATGTTCTATCACTGTTTCCATGTTCTATTTATTTAGACATATTGCCTATGTAGTGTGTGAAGATAAATCATCCATGCTGTTGTAAGCAATTTAGGCAGATGGATCAACTTAACATTACTGAAGTAATTGAAAAAATAATCTGGAAAAAAAGTTTAAATTGGTCATTTAACTTATGAAATTTCTTTTCAGTGAATATAAAGGAGTTTTTCTGTTATTTGGTATTTCTTTCAGGTTCATTTCAATTTTTTCCATGTGATAGATGTTTTCCTAGATTTGAAGAAATTGTTGTTAGACAATTGTTGGGCAAATAGTCTACAGATTCTACAATTATAGGCAGAATGAGACTTAGAAATAAAGACTGGCGCATTAAGAAATAAAAGACATGTTCAAAAATATAAAAGACCAATTTAATTGAAAAAAGTTCTCTGATTTCTTGTCTTTTTTCCATTTTAAATTGCAAACATGAAATATAAAGTATATGAAATGTATGCAAATTGAGAGAAATACAAACGAGCTAACTCCTTTATACAGCACTACATTTATCATTTGAAGTGTATTTGAACAAATATAATTTACTCAATAATATCTTATTATTTGTTGTGTTACAGCCTGTGCAATGTCAACTTGATGCATATAGTAATTTTTGTTCGGTTTGAGTGATATCACTGTGTATGTGCAGCAGATGCTTTTCTATGTCAAATGATTCTTAGTCATCCTCATCAAATACATAAAAATATTTTAGCATTGCAAATATGCAAATGAAGATTATAGGCATCTAAATTTGCATTGTAAATGAGTAAGTTATTCATTACCTTCCATTTTTTATTCTCAAAGCAAATTATTTTTTCTCATGTATTTTCAAAAAAAAAACATGTTCGTCCTCACTCAGGATATTAATGACACTGCAACAAAAACATATGTTTATATCCAGTTAAACGGAATAGGCCAGTTTTTGTTATGAACTATTTGACATTGAAGCTGAAAATAATGAAAAATAAATGATATAAGTCTTTACAGACTTGTTTCGTTTGTGAATATCTTAACAGTAATAGGATGACAATTATAATATTCAATACATAGGTTTATTAAATTCATTTCTCTTAATAAAAAAAATCCTTACATACCTGTGGATATAGGTCTTAGTTTGTTTCCCAGGATGACATGCAAAAACAAGTTTTTCTGTAATATTATGAAATACTAAAATTCAAAGACTTTGAAAGATGCAACAAATCTATTCCTAGATTTTTTTTTATGGCAACTGCAAAAGTCTTAGAGCTTTCTGATACTAAATGACTGACAGGCCCTCCAAGCCATACTGAGCATTGCACAATAGAAAAATAAAAAAAAAATAAAGGAGCATAAAGGTACAGTAAGGGTGTGAAAAGCCATTTGTGGTCAATTACAGATAGGCATGGCAATCACAAACACTTAAAAAATTCAGATGATAGTAATGAATGTGCTCAATCATAGATTTATCAACAGTTAGAAAAGGACAGAGGAGGTTTTGCAGAACCCATATTATTCATTTCTGATTTAAAATTTTCTTACAGAAAGATTCATGGAAAGATAAAGATATTCTCTTTATTTGTGTATTGACTGGTAACTCCACAGGTTCTTGTGAATACTGCCAATACAATAGTCACATTAAGTCACCTAAATATATAACAAAACAAAACCAAAGCTCATGGATCTGATAAAGAAACAAGAAAGTGGATATTAACAGGATCCAAATAGAGATGAGATGGGATAGTGTGAGAGAACAGCCAGAATGCATTATTATATTCATGTATAAAATTGTTCTAGAACTAACTTAATACCAAAACAATCAACATAATCAGAATTAAGGGACAAAATAAATGTACATGTTGAAAGGAAAGTGAGATTACAATATCTACTAAGGGCCTTTCTGGTGTTTTTGATGGACTGCTTTGAGTAAGAGTAAATCATTAAGTTACTCAGACGCTAATAATGACCTAGAAGGTCTATTTCTATTCTTTAAACAATTGTTAATAGGCATTTTGAGAATCAGATACTATTAAGATATAAAATATCCCTTACATTGACTCTTGACAGAACACACAGTTTGGAATTCGTTACGATAGCATAAGCATATTGTGTTGCTCATGACTTCCTAGAAGACTATGTCACTTTTGAGACTGCTTTGACCAGTTAGATTTTATGAATTAAGTAAAGCTATTTCAGAGAGTTAGTAGAAAACAAAAAGACTTTTTGCTTTGATAACTTTAATTCCAAATTTAGTAGGTTTGAATTTAATATAGTTTTTATTTTCACCTTTTACTGAATATTTTCTTATGTGTATTATAAAATTTGTATTGCCTCTTATGTAATGTATCTGTTCAATAATTTGCTTGGTATATCAATTGTTTATTTATTGTTGACGTTGTTGCACATTGTTAAGTGAATATTGTTAACTTGGTAGGATCTAGAATACCTTAGGGAGAAATGTATATGTAGAGTTTAATAAATAGAGTAAATAAGGAAGAGAAGCTATTTATAAATGTGAGCAGCACTGTTCCATAGACTAGTGTTCTGTATCTTTACTCAATCAAAGTGAAAGAGAGTCAACACTCAGGATCCCTCTTTGCTCTTGAATTCGAATATCATATAAGTGGCTGTTTCAAGCTTCCCCTTCCATGCCTTACAGACCATGAGGAATGGTACCATAACACTGTGAGCAAAAGTATACCCTTCCTCCTTTAAGCTAATTTAGTCTAATATTTTATCAAATCAAGATAGAAAGTTGTAGGAGAGACCCAGCCAATCACCTTGCAAGCAGGGGGCGAGGTCCCACGAGGATATTTTTTACTTATAAAGATTGCGGGCGTGCTCCCAACTGCCGCTTCTGCTTTCCTGTTCTCCACGGGAACCTGTGGTTCTGTAAGTCTATTTCCCCATTAAAGCTGTATATATTATTACAATCTGTCTGCATTCATTTACGCCGCTACATAAAGTAACTAATATATTTTGTATTTTAATGGGTATTTAATCATTTTATGTTTTTTTGCATTCAATCTTGATTACATTCTTATTTTTCAGAAGTATTTTGATTAATTGCTACCCCATTATATATGTAATGAAGTATATCAATACTAGCTAGGAAACTACCTGAAAAAATATCTTGAAACACACCATTATATTTTCCTCTATTATTTTCAAAGATACAGGTATTTCCTTAGGGGCTTTGATTCATTTTGAACTGTTTTCTATGTTGGATGAAATTGCACTCTAAATTTTGGATTCTACATATTAAAGCCCAGCTTTCATAACATCATTTGTGATTTGAAAGGAAACTGCTTCCATCAGGAGTAGTACTATCAGGAGGTTCTACTTTGTTGGAGTTGAAATGACTTTGTTCAATGAAGTATATCACTGTGGAGATGGGCTTTGAGGTCTCCTATGCTCAAGGTATTCACAGTGTTGCCCTCAATTCAGTTCCTGTTTTCCAGAGATGAAAAACTATCCCCTCATTCTCCAAAACTTTGTCTGCCTTTATAAAACAATGATGATAATGGATCAAAACTCTGAAACTCTAAGTCAGCCTGAATTGAGTTTCTTACTTTATATAAGTTGTCATGGTAAAGGTGTCTCTTCACATCAATAGAAGTCCTAACTGGTTCACATATATCAGGTGTCTTTCCATTGTCTAATATGCATTTCCCAGCATTATGGGGAATCAGTTAATTGCTGAGGCTTGAAATTTTCTACACTCTTTACTTTGTCCCAGTGTTTATGTGAGATACGGTCTGCTTTTATAATCTTCTACAGTAGTCTTTGTATTGTGCTTTGACAACAACATGAACTTCCAACTAAGTCTCTGGAGTGTGTTTTGAATTAGAAATTAGGAGGACTCCAGTATGTTTCTTTTACTCAAGTTTGGTTTTGATTTCAAGAGGATTTTATTTAGGCATGAACTCCAGCATTATTTTGTATTGTTTTTTCTCCTGGTTGATTAGTATTTGTCAAAAGTTGTAATTGGACATCAGTGACTTTGTAGAACTAGTTGTAAAGCTTTTTCTTTTTAAATTTATGGAATAGTTTCAGAAAATTTGGTGTTGAGTTTCTAAAATCCAGCAAGGAATACATGTGATACAAATTCGATTTTGACACAGATTATCCCATGTCAAAGCAGAAGATTGACTGTTTCTGCAGCCTTCTACACTAGCACTGGAACTCCAGACAAATGACATGGGCAGCAGAGTATTGTCTTCTAAGTTCCTCTTATTATGCGATGGATTTTCTTAGGAACATAGCTAAGAGTAGTTTTGTTGCTTGAGAGTGATTGGAATTCTGGTTACATAAATCACATTAAAATATTTGAAGCTATTTTCTTCCAATAGCAGTCCCTCGTGGGGAGATAAGAGGCTCAAAAATATAATAGCAGTGGCTCATCAGTGTCTCTGTACTTCATTCAGTCTTAGCAGATTCACATAATCTATCCAGTTCAAACTTTAATTGATGTAAAAGATCATATGACAGTGTGAATAACTGATGTTTTTTCCAACTGTTATTTTGTTTGCTTTCTTTCTGTATCTAATATAAGATCATCTTTTCCCAGAAGAGAAGTCTTAGTCTTCAGATTTGCAAAATACAATAAAGTTTATGCCCTATTTCCTTTAATATGGAAGTGTATGTCAGTATTTTACCATACCTGAATTATTTTTGATGTTGTGATCAATTCCTAAAAGGAGATTAGGAACAGAAGCTAAATTCAACCTGCAAACCACATTAACCTTAACATAATGTAGTGCACATGTCACAAAGCCTAGGGCTAGTGCAATTCAAAAATTACAATTATGGTCATACACAAAGAGTCATTGGAACATCTTGGTTTGTGTTGTGGTACATAGTGGTATTTTATTTGTGTTTCAATAAATAAAACTTGCCTGGCTTCTAAATACAGATAGACTTGCCAACACTGATTATCTTAGTCAATTTTCTCAGTGGTATGTATGAATAGATTCCCAACAGAATCACTTAAGGGATAATTTTTATTCTGACTAATAGTATGAAGGATAGAATTTATTATGCAAGGTAAAACAAAGCTGTGTGAATGGCTTACACATAGATCAAATGCAACTTGAAGAAGCTCGTTGCTCTTTTGGCAGTTACAAAGTAAAAAGATACATGAGGAAATACAACCAACCCACAATCAACCAGCTCACTTCCCATGTAATTGATCCAAATCTAAATGTTTTAGAACCTCTCAAAACAATGTTGCCGGTTGGAGAATCATGTGTTCAAACATGATTCTGTGGGAGTTATTTCACACTTAAACCACAACATTGTCCCCAAAAGCTCAAAATAATATCACAAAATTCACTACCGCTTCAAAAGTTTCCATTAAGTTTGGACATTTGATACATCTTATGGTAATGAAGTAAATTTCTGTGAACCACTGTATAAATACCGCACATTGTAAAACTTCCAGCAGACAGTGATGAAGATTAAAAGTCTGCATTCCAAAAAAGCTAAAAGATGGAGACAAAAACATTAAGATTAAGAATTCCAGAATCCAGCAAGACCAACATCACATCTTACAGCTTCATGTCTAGCATCCAAGTTATCTGGTGCAATCTCCTCCATTTGGTTTGCTTATTCCTGTTGCTTGAATCCTGTTGTCTGCATCACATGTGGCCTACCGATCTATCTTTCACCTGTATCTTTCCTCAATGCCTGCCTTCAATATATTGGCATATTAAAATTTGTATTATAACTAATGCGTGACCTACAGAGCTTCTTTCACAGCTTACTTTGTACCCCTGCACAGGGAATACAATCATGATACATACTTAGTAGTCACCTTCCCTTTAAGTATCCTTGGAAAAGAACAAATTACCACCTCATTATTGTGTTGTTCTTGCCTTCAAAATCAGTGCTTAACAAGTGAGCCAGCCAGATTTTATTGTGAGCTTGCTCTATAGCCTGGACCATCTGATCATAATCTCAGCAGCCTCACACACCAGGGCAGGTGAACTTGGGGAAATACTCTCGTAAAAGATTGTTTTGTAAAAGAATAGAATTCTGCAGGGTTATTTTTGTCCTGGCAATCTGATTTAAAATGAATTTGTATTTTGAAGATTTTGTATCCTTTATATATTGGTTGTTTGTATCAACTGCTTACATGTAAACTGTGGGTTTGAGCCTGAATTGTGATACTCTTTGAGACAAGTACAGCAGCTTTGTCTACCTCACAATGGCCTCAGGTTTAATGAAGTTCATATTTTATTTCCTAACAAACTGTAAATCTTTATGTCTTTCTATTGTACTTTACTTTCTAGTATCTCCCCATATAAATTCAGGTATAAGCAGTAAATAATATCCAAACCACAGCCCACACACCAATCTCTCTTAAAATCTTTCCTAACAAACAAATTAATTGTTTTTTATTCCAAGATCTAACCAACTTTCATGACAGATATACCGTGAAGCCAAATGACAAGTCATAATTACTACTATGTGTAGTAAGAAAGAGATGCTTCTTTGTCCCAGCCTCCCAGAACTGAAATAACCACACAGAAACTGTATTAATTAAAACACTGCTTGGACCATTAACTCTAGCTTCTTTTTGGTTAACTCTTCTATTAATTTAACCCATTTCTATTATTGACATGTATATCAACCTGTGACAGTGGCTTACCAGCAAAGCTTCAGCATGTCTGACTCTGGTAGCAGTTCCATAGCATCTCTCTGACTCTGCCTTCTTTCTCCCAGCATTCAGTTTTGTCTTCTCTGCCTACTTAAGTTCTGCCCTGCTATATATCCAAAGCAGTTTCTTTATTCATTAGTGGTAATCACAGTACATAGAGGGGACTCCCACATCATATTTGAATTCATGAGAATCTGATAAAGAGTCTCAAAATTTATTCACATATAAAACAGGTGAAAACACTCACTGATACAACAGGTTAGATGCCATTGCAATTCAGCTACTGTGCCCTGCCCTTCTGTGCAGGGGAGATAGGCACCAATCACTTCTTGCTTGGTTCTGAGAGTATAAGAGAGATAGAGTGAGAGAGCATGACCCCTTTCCTTCAGCTCTGAAGTGGTCATGTAGGCAGACACGATCATTTCCTAGGACTTGTTAGCTCAGAAATCATAGTCAAAAAGGATCAAAATATCATAAAACTTGCCTTTTTTGTAAATAAGAAGGTTTTAATCATAAAATTTTCTATAATAAGAAAAACTCAAGTTTTTTTCAAAATAGAAAAAGAAATAATATAATCAAAGATAAAACTATAACTAACAAGAACATCAAACAAAAAACACATTGTAAATGGCCAGATCATAGGTAATTTGTAAATTACAGAGATTATTGCAATAGCTGTCCTATTCTAGAGAGTCTATGTCATGTACCTAATATGCCTTCAATAAGAATTGACAGGATTATAGCTGCAAGTATCTAATCTTGAACCCCATCAAAGACCTGAGAAGGAGAACAATGTTACCTGATGGAGGAAGGTCATTGGCTAATAAAGGAACTGCCTTGGCCCTTTTTTATTGGTTAGGACATAGGTAGGTGGAGTAAACAGAACAGAATGTCGGGAGGAAGAGGAAGTGAGGTCAGACTCGACAGCTCTCCTCTCAGGAGCAGACGCCTCAGCAGAGACGCCATGCTCTGCTCCCGGGCAGACACACACGATGAAGCTCTGAACTAGAATATTCCCGGTAAGACTGGTGCTACAGTTTATTAGAAATGGGTTGATAGGGATACCAGAATTAGCCAGTAAGGGCTAGAGCAAAGGGCCAAGCAGTCTTTAAAAGAATACAGTGTCCGTGTAATTATTTCGGGGCATAAGCTAGCCGGGCAGGCGGCTGGGGTGTTGGGGATGCAGCCCCGCCGCCTCTCCATATTACAACAGTTACCTGAGTAAGAAAGAAGTGCAAGCAAGTGACTTCTAAAAGATTGAAGAAATGAAAGAAACATCTGGATGGTTGGACAATCACACAGAGTCTCTCTACAATGATGGGGCAACAAACTTTGTCTGTAGGTCTACCATATCTGTCAGACTATTTTCAGAAGTATGAAAATTTGAAAGACTGCCCTATCCTGTTTTGGAAAGATTCAGCAGGTGTTCTTCCTTAAATTCTGATGAGGGATTCCATTTTGTATGCTGCAAATATCATTGGTCAATAAAGAAACTGCTTTGGGCCTATAGCAGAGCTATAAGGGAAGAGAGCTAGGTGAGAAAAACTAAACTAAATGCTGGGAAAAAGAAGGGTCAAGTAAAAGAAAAGCCATGTAGCCTCCACTGGAGAAAGATGCTGGAACTTTAGCTGATAAACCACAACCATGTGGCAATACACAAATTAATAGAAATGGATTAAATTAATGTGAAAAATTAGCTAATAAGAAACTAGAGCTAATGGGCCAAGCAGTGATTTAATTAATATAATTTCTGCTTGATTATTTCAGGGATAATTGGCTTGGAATGAACAAACGGCCTACCACAACAAATTGGTGCCCACATGTCCAATTAAATAAACATAAAACCTGAGAGGGTTTGCAAAGAAATTCTAGACACTAAAAAACAAAGTTTAGCAGCAGTTTTTCTCCCTTATGGGCTTTGCTTGCTGGCAACATGCTGCAGAATTTTCAAGAGAAGTATTTCTGACTTAGCAGTAGCAGAAATAATGCTGCACCACTTTGAAATGCCTGCTTTCTGGGTTATACTACCAGCACGACCTCTGGTTCTTTCAGGAGACCTAGCACTTAAATGGGATTTGTAAGCAACTTATTACAAACTGCTTAATGGCTCAACACAGAGACACTGCATATTTGGAACTGGAGCAACGTGCACAGCTTGTAGAGGTGGGGAATGGACTTCCACCATGTTGAACTGTTCAGGGCAAGCAGGAAGTACCACACATACCCTAATAATTCTGCTTATTAAGTTCATAAGAAGTGCTTAGCATTTTAAAAAGCCTTTGAGTTAGAAAAGTATTAAAGATACACAATAAAGAAAAATTCAGATAAAAACACTATATGGGTCACAGTGTTGGATAAATACAGATAGGCTTGAGAGATAGAAGAACTAGAGTATAGAGAGTTATAAAAGGAAGTAAATATTATTTTTTAAAAAAAAATTAAAGAGACAGAGTACAGACAATCATAAATTAAATAAGTAAAAATAATAAAATGAATATTAAAATGTAATAGAGTAAAAATAAATAAGCCACCTAAAGATGGAATATACACAGAGAGTCTGGATTATGTATATTATTATGCTTCCTTTGAATTTTTTGACTGTGAAGTAGCTAACTACAGAGAGACATCTCATTGTATGGACTGCTAAGCGAAACAAACATATATATTTTAAAGGTATCTTGAATTCAAAATATGGGTCTAAGGATATGTAGCTTTGGAAAAGAGGTTCTTTTTTTTTTTTTTTTGCTTCCACAGAGGATGAGAACTTGTGAATAAATTCCAGGATAATGTGATTTGATAGACCAAGACCACCTGAAAGGTGACTTTGAACACCCCCTAAAAATTTTATACAACAGGAAGCAGTGTGGAGAAAACTATGCCCATATTCCCAAATATTGTTTATAAATGTTTATTTACATTTAAAGGGAGATATTCTATAGAGATATTCATTGTATGGATTTTGGTTTGTTGATAAAAATTTAAGGTCAATTCTATTATATGTCTATTTTGCTCTTGATTAAGCTATTGTGTGTACCTCATTTAAAAATGTAACATATAATTAAGAGAGATAGGTTAATAAATAGCCATTTATAATAGTCAAGCTTGTTGTCATGTTAGGAATTCTAGATATATAAATGTATTTCAGTAAATAGGTATTCTTCAAATCTTTCAGAGACCTTCAGAATATGACATTTAAAATGTTTTAAGAGCTTGAAACTTTTCATGACAATGAGACACATCTATTCGTAGCAGGACCAAATACTTCAAGTGGAAGATGGGCATTGAAGAAGCTCCTTATGGAGTTGGTTAGCCATTTGGGCAAGAAACTGCTCTTTCCCTTACTGTTTGATGAACTGGACATGCAGGGCCCAAATAGAAATGATTGTTGAACTTGACTAAATTTGAAATGATCCTTCAGGGTTCCTGCTTTATGAAAGAGTCTGCTAGACATTTGGCAGGACACAGAAAAAAAGTGACTGAAAAACTGCCAATATTGGCAGAACTCCCTTTGAAATTTCCTGCTTCATGGAAAAGTTTTTTGGAAACTATGTGCTATGGGAAGGTGTATAGATAACAACTATCCACCTACAGGGGTGTGGCCTCATAGACTATTTACCTGGAGCAAGAGAGACTCCATGTAGCCCTCACTGGAGACAGATGCCGGAACTTTAGCTGGTAAGCCACAGCCATGTGGCAATACACAGATTAATTGAACTGGAGTTAAATTAATATGTAAGAGTTAGCGAATAAGAAGCTAGAGATAATGGACCAAGCAGTGATTTAATTAATACAGTTTCTGTGTGATTATTTTGGGGCTAACCAGCAAGGAATGAACATGCAGTCTCCCCACAACAGAATCCTGCTGTCTGGATTAGATAGCATTCAACATGCTTACTGTCAACAATGGAGTCAAAGGCAGTTCTTTGCCAAATAGGCCAGTGTTTCCAAGAAGAAAACAAACTCAATATGGAGAGTCTTCAGTGCCCAATGTCCTCTCAGAAATAGATTGGTGTTGCCAGAAATATTCATATTACGTCTGTAGAATTCTAAGCTAATATAACTTTTAAATACCATCTTCTATAGGTCTTTGAAATATTTTAAGAATGCCTTTCCACATGCAATACTTCCTTGTACATGTAGCTAACCTAATTAACATAACCCTGAGTATGACAAACATGGGTGACTATTAACTTGTAATTTTTAATATTCTATGTAGCTAAATGACTAAAGCATCACACTATAAAAATAAAAAAAATCTCCAAACAGATATACATCAGAAGGATAATAATTTCAAAATTGTGACAATATAAAAAATATTGTAATAAATGGTATAGTGAAGTATGACAATAATATGCTTAATTTGCATCAATACACAAAATATCTTAAGTAGAAGTTGAAACACATACAGCATGGCAAATTAATTTGACATTTTTATTAATATAAAAATGTTGAAAATAGATATAAAAACACACACAATATTAAAAATATAATTTTGATTTTGTACCAGTATGCAGATTATCTTAAACATCAATAGAAAAATAAGTTTATATTTGTAGCAGTATAAAATATTCCATACCAATGCAAACTATCTAAAACTAATAGCTGTTAATTTAGTTAATAAGCAGATAAAATAATCTACCATATTATCCTATCTCATCTAATTTCTGTTTATCTATACTAAATTAAATTCCTGAGTCTAATTTTAGTTATGCAGTGCCCAAGCCTAAAGCAACTTATAACCAACCAAGTACATGGACTAGTTATAGACCATTGGACTCAAGTACATTTGGTTACTCTTGTTACATTAATCCATGAGAGTCTCTTAAAAGGTCTCATAAATTTATTTAGTTATAATATTGTGGAAAACACTCACTGATACAAAACAGATTAGACACCACAGCAGTCCAGCTGCTGTGTCCTGTTACTCTGCCCAGGGGAAATAGGGACCAACTTCTCCTTGCTCTGACCACCTAAAACAAAGAGATGGGGGCAGGGGAGGGGAAGAGAGAGTGTGACCCCTCTCCTTCAGCTCTTAATTGGTATTGCACACAAACATGACCACACCCTAGGTTTTTTTTTTTTTTTTGTCACAGAAGTTATTGCTAAATGGATTGAAATCCCACAATAATGATGTAACTTAAATGACTGCTTTCTTTTGAAACTCTGGGGTTAGTCCTAATGGTACATATTTGCCACCTTCTGATCCTCAACAAATCTACCAGAATGGCTCATTAGAAGATATTTATAGAATTCTTGACTTCTACACCTCTCAGTTACAAACACTTCTCTCTTCTTCTTCCTAAAAACCAGTTGCAGAATCTTGCTTGTCTGGATTATACTGAATTGGAAATGCTTACTGTTAGCAGTGGAATCAAAGGACTTTTTGAGACAGAATTCCCCTAACCCTGTCCTGGAAGAAGCTCTTATAGATCAGGCTGACCTTGAACTCCTAAGTTCTGGGATTAAAGATGTGCACCACCACTACATGGCTGATGACCCAAATTTTAGTACCAGTGTTTCATAATATTTTCCTTTTACAATGTTGTTACCAAGTATTCAGTATAAATCAACTTTAAGGGAAAATATGGTGAATTAGGCCCCTAGTTAGTTTCCACCAGCTTAACCTGGAAATAATCACATGGAAACTGTATTAATTAAATCACTGCTTGGCCTATTAACTCTAACTTCTTAATGGCTAGCTCTTACATATTAATTTAACCCATTTCTAGTAATCTGTTTATTGCCAGGTGGCTGTGGCTTACCAGGTAAAGTTTCAGCAACCATTTCCAACAGAGCTACTTCTGTTTCCAACAGAGCTGCCTCTGCCTCCTTTCATCCAGCATTCAGCTTAGTTTTCCCTACCTACCTCTATTTGCTGTGTAACGCCAAAACAGTTTCTTTATTAACCAATGGTATTCACAGCATACAGAGGGGAATCCCACATCAAGAATAAGCTACTTTAGCCACTGATCTAACAAGATCGAGTATATTGTGATAGAGAACACTTGAAAACAGGGGGCTTCATGTCAGAAGAGTCATGTACACGCTGGTCCATGTTTCTTTCTATGGGGAAGAAAATAGGGAGTTCAGGACAAAAGTAGAAAAGGGCTGGAACCTAGTGTTCCTCAATCTTGCTAATGCTGTGTGACCATTTAATACAATTCCTCATGTCATGGTGATCTTCATTTCAACCACAAACATATTCATTTCAAGTTTCTGACTCTAATTTCACTACTAGTATGAATTGTAATATTTTGGAGAGAGAGTTTTGGCAAATGAGTCATAACCTATAATTCCATTGCTGTAAGCTATAATGAAACCCAATTTGGTGACCTATTGCCACATCTAAAACATTTGAAGTTGTGCACCAAGTACTCAAATCATAAATCTGTAGGAGACATTTACCATCTAAAATGTAATGCTGAATTACCTCAAAATAATAAATGCTCAATCATTGTTTCAATTTTTTATTCAGATGGGAAATTGTCAATTTTAGAATAGGTGCAGCATAAAATGCAACCCTGATGAAATTCTTCTATTCATCTTTAAAATCGGTACAGGTTTCTGTTTTATTGTACTTTCAAGTTGATATCCCTTTTCAGATTATATATCCTCTTATTTTCAGTAATTTATTATAAAATTAATTTGGCATTGCATTTTCAATTCAAAACTCCTTTATGTTTGAAGAAATAAATAATTCTAACTCAGGGAAATAATATTTTATAAAGAACTCTGAGACTCATAGAGATTTAACTCCCAGGATGCTTATAGAAATGCATATATATTGAAGATTTAAAATGGAAATAAGAGCTTGAAATAGTGTGGCATTTTGCTTGTGTTCCAATAAATAAAACTTTCATGGAGATTAGAGGGTGGAGCTAGTCAGTATTTAACTGTAGATGTTCCTAATTCTGTAAAGACAGAAAGCAAGTGATAAGGCTTGTCAGAGAGATGAAGTAATAAAGTATGGCAGAGTCAGGAACTTGACACTTCTCAGTCAGAGGAGTTTGAGAGGTAAAAGGTGATAGTGGCTGGTCTTAATTTACTTCTCTGATCTTTTAGCTTTTACCCCATTATCTGACTCAAGGCTTTATTACTAAGAGCAATTAGGAAAGTGCTTCATTGAAATATTTTTTAATCTCAATCTGTTTCTAGAATATCCTATAACGTCAGAACTTATATATACTTGCTGTAAATTTCTAACTTGTCATTTTCTTTAATTCACTTCATAAACAGCCCAGAATTACAGTGATATCTGACCACAAGACAAAGAAATTATGGAATATGTACAAGAAAATTCAGAATGTCAGAAAAGAAATAAATTCTGAAGACTGGGGAAAACAGGTCAGTGGTGAAGAAAGACCTGTGTAGTGGGAGCTGTGGGTTGCATTCCTGCCACCCCAGCTCTTGGTCACCTGGCTAGCTTATGCCCTGAAATAACAACACACAAATTGTATTCTTTTAAACACTGCTTGGCCCATTATATCTAGCCTCTTCTCGACTAACTCTTACACCTGGACTAGCCCATTTCTAATAATTTGTGTAGCACCCCAAGGTGTGCTTACCAGGAAGATTCTAGCCTATGTCCATTCTGGGTCTGAGCTTCATTGCGTCTGCCAGGGAGAGGGGAAGCATTGCGTCTAAGCTCACTTCCTCTTCCTCCCAGAATTCTGTCCTGTTTACTCCTCCCACCTATGAGGGCCAAGCAGTTTTTTCTTTTTATTTTTTAACCAATGACCTTCCTCCATCAGACCTGAACAACCAACTCTAGGGAACTGAATGCCATACTCAGGTCTTACTGAATACCAGGAAACTATTTTGTACTTACAAATATATTAAGGCAAATAGCATACAAAATAATAAATAAATAAATCTTAGAAATGTAAATTCTGGAAGTAGAGGATAACTTGTAGGGCTCATATTAGAACCCACACTAAGGAGATCATCAAAGTCTGTAACCAAAGCTTCAGAATGCCTAGTACCCTTTTCTGGTCTTAGTGAGAGCATGTTCACTTCATTTCAATTTAGGGTAATCTGGGTGGTATTGTTTGATTTATTAGTGAATCATATTTAGTATAATACAAATATATTTGATATTATTTATATTTATTTTATGTATATGAGATTATGACGTGCATATATATCCATGCACAATGTCTGTATAGTACTCCAGAAGCTGAGAGAGTTGACAGATTCACTGAGACTTGAAATTGAATATAGCCAAGATACATAAAATAGGAGCTGGAAGTCTGACCCGGGGTCTCTGAAAGAGAAACCAGTAGTTGTAGTGGCATTTCCTTTGTATTTTAGTAAATAAAGTTTATCTGAATATCAGAAGGTAAAACAACCACTCTGGTAAGACTTACAGAGCAGGTAACAATGAAACACCTTTAATCATAGAAGCTACACTAACTTGCCATAGAAACCAGGCAGTAGTGGTGCATGCCATTAATCCCAGAACTAGAGAGAATTATAAGGTCATGCTCAACCTCCTTAGCGATAGGGGAAATGCAAATCAAAACAACTTTGAGATATCATCTTACACCTGTCAGATTGGCTAAAATCAAAAACACCAATGATAGCCTTTGCTAGACAGGTTGTGGAGGAAGGGGTACACTCATCCATTGCTGTTGGGAATGCAAACATGTGCAACCACTTTGGAAAGCAGTGTTTCAGTTTCTCAGGAAATTTGGGATCAACCTACCCCTGGGCCCAGCAATGCCGCTCTTGGGAATATACCCAAGAGATGCCCGATCATATGACAAGGGCATTTGTTCAACTATGTTCATTGCAGCATTATTTGTAATAGCCAGAACTTGGAAACAACCTAGATGTCCTTCAATGGAAGAATGAATGCAGAAAGTGTGGAATTTATACACAGTAGAGTATTATGCTGCGGTAAAAAACAATGACTTCTCAAATTTTGCATGCAAATGGATGGGAATAGAATACACTATCCTGAGTGAGGTAACCCAGACCCAAAAATATGAACATGGGATGTAGTCACTCATAATTGGGTTCTAGCCATAAATAAAGGTCAGTGAGTCTATAATTTGATATCCTAAAGAAGCTAAATAAGAAGGTGAACCCAAAGAAAAACATATAGCTATCCTCCTGGTTATGGGAAGTAGACAAGATTACCGGGCAAAAAATTGGGATCTTGGGGGTGGGAGGGGGGTAAGGGGAGATGGGGAGAGAAAAGTGAGAAGGGTAGGATGGGGAGAACTTGGAAAAATGGGATGATTGGGATAAAGGAAGTTTGGATAGGGGAGCAGGGAAGCACATATCTCAATTAAGGGAGCCATCTTAGGGTTGGCAAGAGACTTGGACCTAGAGGGGCTCCCAGGTGCCCGAGGCGAGGTCCCCAGTTAGTTCCTGGGGCAGCTGAGGATAGGGAACCTGAAATGATCCTATCCTATAGCAATACTGACGAATATCTTGCATATCACCATAGAACCTCCATCTGGCAATGGATGGAGATAGAGACAGAGACCCACACTGGAGCACCGGTATGTTTTCAAAGTCAAACAAAGATATATTATATATAGAAAGGTCATCTTCAAACACTTCAGAGATAAACAGAATATGGAATTTAAGATGTTTTTATAATATACGCTACTATTAATGAAAATGTAATATTTCTACTAGTAGCAGCATTAATCTACTTCACTTGGGGATTATTTTCTTTGTGGTAAAAGTAAGCCTCTTGGAAAGAAAATGCCCTTGCCTCTACTTCTCACAGTATGTTGTCTTATTGGACAAGTAAAACACAAAAGAGATGTCCCCAGCTTGTTCCTTGAGCAGCTGAGAAGAGGGTGCCTGAACTGGCCCTAAACTATAGCCACTCTGATGAATATCTTGCATATCACCATAGAACCTTCATCTGGCGATGGATGGAGATAGAGACAGAGACCCAGATTGGAGCACTGGACTGAGCTCCCAAGGTCCAAATGAGGAACAGAAGGAGAGAGAACATGAGCAAGGAAGTCAGGGCCACCAGGGGTACAGCCATCCACTGTGAAGGTAGGGTTGATCTATTGGGAGCTCAGCAAGACCAGCTGGACTGAAACTGATGGAGCATGTGATCAAACCGGACTCTCTGAACGTGGCTGACATTGAGGGCTGACTGAAAAGCCAAGGACAATGACACAGGGTTTTGATTGTACTCCATGTACTGGCTTTGTGGGGAACCTAAATTGTTGGGATCCTCACCTTCCTAGACCTGGATGGAGGGGGGACAACATTGGATTTCCCACAGGGCAGGAAACCCTGACTGCTTTTTGGACTGGAGAGGGAGAAGGAGGGGGAGGAGGAAAGGGGAATGGTGGGGAGGGAGAGGGAAATGGGAGGAGGTGAAAATTTGTAATAATAATAAATAAAAATAAAAAAACTAAATTTTAAAAAATTTTTTCTCCCTCCAGATTTACCTCTGCTTTTACTCCTGTGAACTTTGGGTCATAATATTCTTTAAGCCATTGAGCCAAATTTGTGCTTCCCATACAGTTTTACCTAATCTATACTTGATTTTTATGCACATGTTCACACATGCATACACACAGACACACATACATGCAAACTTACACACAACCGTGTGCTCATCTAATAAATGAAGCACAAATTGAAAACACTTTAGATTTTTTCTTTGACTAAATGTCAATGTTTCCAAGTGAGCTGTTGAATTAAATATTAAAATTTTAATGATTTTATAATTTGAAACATCAAAGATTTTTCAAGTTTAACAAATTTAAAGTGTTGTTACTTCTTCCAAATTCCTAACTTACGCATGCCATAGAATCTCCAAAAGTACATGGGATTTCAAAAGATTTCTTACAAAGGCAAAAATTTCCCAAGATTTTCTACAACCTCCAAACATTAAAATTCTGAAATAAAGCTTAGGGCAAAACTGAACTCATTTGGGATTCTTTCCTCACAACAGTGAGAGTAAAAGTCTTCATTCAACTTTTTGGTTAAATCTAGCACTTGCAATTTACAGAACTTCTTATTTTTAAAAATATTATATATTTGAAAAAGATTGCACATGGACTATATGACCTTAGTCATCATTAAAAAAGAAGAAATATTTTTTTAAAAGGAGAGTTTATTTTGTTCCTTTGATTTTAAAAATGTACATTATTTGTATTTATTAATTTTTATTTTGGATAAAATATATCATTATGTTAAGTAAGCATAAACCTATATGTTTACCAATAAATAAGTGACAATATATTATCATAAATAAATGATTGTAATCAAAATTTAAAAAAAAATTGTAAAAATGCAAAGAAAATTTTTCATGGCAGTTTTAATAACAATTATTTATTCTATTGAAAAAGGAGAGTAAAATTTTAACTATTATTTAGGGTTGTCTAAGAAGATGCAAAATATTTTCTTCTATCATAAATTATATATTTCAATTTGTATTGATTTTTCAAAGACCCATTTACTTTGTAAAACAAAAGTACACCAAATTCATATTTTCTAACTACTCTATTTGCTCAATAGAACATGCTCCAGTGAATTGTGCAACAGTATAATTTTGATACTTATTCATAGAATATGTCAGTAACTTTTATCCATTGATCAGATATGCCATCATAAGCTTTATTATTTGAAGTCAATAAATAAATAATTAATGTAACAATATAAGCTATCAATGCAGAGTAAACAAATACTGAAAATTATTTCAGTATGATAAATTTAAAGCATTAAATGCAGAAACATCATAGCAGCAATCACATTACTGTACTTTCGATATTATTTGTCATTATATTTGACAAATTCATTCTTTTCCCTTTCTGTTTTCCATGTGATATAATGGCTGTATAAAAAACCTACAAGCTCAAAAGACTATCTATTAAAGTTTTATTAACCATCATTATAAGTGACTTTTAACAGAAAGAGGGAATATTCAGAATATATAGAATTTACACTCTAGTAGAATACTACAGATGATAAATCATAAATGTAGTAAATAACTAAATTATGTTATATACTAGATAAGCAATGTTCTATTGAAAACAGAAAAACCTAAATGATTTTGGAACTCTGTAAATCGACAGAGATTTTTAATTTTGTAGAGATGTTCTGGCTAGGCTTTTTTGAGATGACCCTCTAAGACATTGAAGAGGTAATGAGGTGAACAATGCTGATCTTAGAGTAAGAGGGAGTGGAAAATAATGTAAATGAGGGTCAGTTACAGAGAGATGGTGACAATTGTTCATTCTTAATAATAGAAAAGCAAAAGTTTCTAAAAAAACAAATATTGGACAAAGATTATTCTTGATATCATTCTATTTTAGTTTTCACACATTAGAAATCAATATCACTTTTTAATACTAACAATAAATAATGAAGTGTAAAAATTTAAAAAGAAACAAGGTTGCAATCGAGATATGTGACTCAAATCTAACCCCCAATCTCTGGGGGCTATGAAAATAGTCTTAGAATGATTTTTAAGACACCCTAGGTGGCAGAATTAATTCTTAGATATACATTAGCAGATATTTGTAACTTGTATCAAAATTTGAAATAACAAATAAAGAAGAGTATAGGAAATTTCCATGCAGAAAAATGCAAAAGTGTATAAGTAGCACTGATATTTCTCACCATATTTAATACTCAGTTTTTAAATTTAACTCATGATGTTTGTGGTCACAAATACAAGTTTTCTTATGTGTCCTTGATTTGGGTTAAATTCTTTGGTCTCTTCACCTTGCTCTTATCTTTCAATACATCTCTGCCTAGCTTTGTCAAACAAGACAGCCTTTCACTCTTTTCATATCACATATAGTCTCAACATATATGTTTCTTAAGTCACATATAATCTAATATTGATCACCCCTTTCTATGTAAAACTAAAGACATCTTCTTTATCCATATCCAACATTTCTTATCTTGCTCTTTTTTTTTGTTTGTTTTTTTGAGACAGGGTTTCTCTGTGGCTTTGGAGCCTGTCCTGGAACTAGCTCTGTAGACCAGGCTGGTCTCGAACTCACAGAGATCCGCCTGACTCTGCCTCCCGAGTGCTGAGATTAAAGGCATGTGCCACCATCGCCTGGCTTTTATCTTGCTCTTTACCACTTAAATTCTCTCCAAATAAATTAAACAAATTGAAAAATTCAAAGCTGGAATATCAGAATGAGAGACTACCATACTGTCCTTCTGTATCTGGATTTTTTTTGATATTTTCCAATTAAATTTTTTGCATAGAGTTCAGTTTTTCTTTAGTCCTGAATAGACGTATTTTGTGTATATGCATCATATTTATATTGTCTATTAGTTAGATGATATATATCTAATGTAGTCTATTTCCTAAATGTAGATAAAACAGGAATCAGTGTGGACCAGTGAACATCACTCTATTAAGGTATAAATGTCTTGAGTATATACTGAGAAGCTTCTTTTCTAAATTTTATAACAAATATAATTACAAGTCTATAACTGTTCAGCCTTCAGTGATAACAGAGAACTGATATTTATAAAATATTACCTGACTAAACACAAAGCACAATACAAGCAACTCACAAACCTTTAGTGATGTGGGAGTGATTTCTTATTAATAAAGAAACTGCCTAGACCCATTTGATAGGCCAACCCTTAGGTAGGCGGAGTAAACAGAATGGAATGCTGGGAGAAAGAAGCTAAGTCAAGGAGTCGCCATGGTTCTCCCATTCCAGACAGACGCAGGTTAAGATCATTCCTGGTAAGCCAGCTTGTGGGCTACACAGATTAATAGAAATGGGTTAGATCAATATGTAAAAGCTAGCCAATATATAAGAAACTGAAACTAATGGGTCAGGCAGTGTTTAAAAGAATACAGTTTCCGTGTAATTATTTTGGGTAAAGCTAGCCGTTCAAGCGGCCGGGTGTGGGGACTCAGCCCGCCGCTCTTACTACTACAGAGTGGCACCCAACGTGCTAATGAACTCCACGTAAAACCTGAGAGGGCTTAAAAAGGAGAGAGAGAGAGAGAGAGAGAGAGAGAGAGAGAGAGAGAGAGAATTTAAGACAGCTTTTTGCTGTTTGTGGGTTGCGCGCCGCAAAGAAATTGTCCTGACACAGCAGCAGGAAAAAAACTGGCTGTTTTAAAATGACGGCTTTCTGGGCTGTGCCGCCATTGCGATCTCTGTCTGGCCCCTGTGGGAGACAGAGCTTTTGAATGGAGCATTTGGAATAAAGCTCTATGGCTTGGTTGATGGCAATGTGGACTGCTGTGTGCCTGGAACTGTGTGTGGCTCAGGGGCACCAAATGGCTCTGAGGCAGGAGCTGCTCAGCTCCGCCATGCTGAACTGTGCTGGTCTCAGGTAGGAACTACCGTAATTACCATAAAAACAGCGCAGTTAAGGTTTAGACTGGGCAGGAAACAGGCTGTACCGTATTACCTGTACATGGTGCAACTTAAGTTTTTAAGAACTGCTTAACATTTTAAGAAATGCTCCTGGATAGTAAAAAAAATGTTACAGATTCACAATAAAACAAATTCAGACATAAAAGACCATACTGTTGGATAAATGTACGTAGGCTTGAGAAAGAGAAGAAAAAGAATATAGAGAATTAAGTTAATGGTTTAAAAAAAAAAGGTAAAGTCTTTAAAGAGACAGAGTACAGATAGTTAAGAGATTAAAAGAAATAAAGAAAAATAAGCCACGTAAAAATAAAAAATTCACAGAGAGTCTGGATTATGTACATTGTGCTTTCTTTAAAATTTTTGACTCTAAAGGAGCTAACTACAGAGAGACATTTCATTACATGGGCTGCCAAGCTAAACCAGAATGGATATAAGGGTATTACGATTTCAAAATTTGGGTCTAAGAATATGATGCTTTGGAGAGGGTCTTCTTTTGTTTTCACAGAGGACCAGACCCTATGGATTTCTTCTATTACAATTTGGTATGATAGACCACGCCCTCCTGAAAGATTGTTGTGACATCTTCAAAAAATTGCTTCGCTCAACTGCCAACTGAGATGAAACTAGCACACAGGTTATACCATGAAAGACCTAATTAACAACGCCCCCATTCAGCAGAAAGCAGTTTGGAGAGAAAAAACTGCGCCCATATTCCCAAAAATTGTTTATAAATGTTCTTTTACATTTAAAGGGGGATATGATATAGGTATAAATAATTTGCATTGGTATGGATTTTAAGGTCAATTTTGTTATATGTATATGTATTTTTGATCTTAAATAAGGTGTGATTGTGTAGTTCATTTTTAAAATGTAATGTATAATTAAGAAATATAGGTTAATGGATAATCATCAGTAATAGTCAAGCTTGTAGTCATGTTAGTTAGATTTTCTAGATATATAGAAATATATTTCAGATAGGCATTCTTCATTTCTTTCAAAGACTGCAGAATATGGCATTTAAAATATTTTAATAACTTAGGACTTTTCATGACAATGAGACACTCTGCTCCTGGTAGCACCAATGTACTTCAAGAAGAAGATGGGCATCGAAGAGGATCCTTATGGAGTTTGATAGCCATTTGGGCAAGAAACTGCTCTTGCCTGGACTGTTGCATAAAATGGACACAGAGAACCCGCAGAGAGAGGACTGCTGAACTTGCCTAAAGGTGACACAGTCTTTTGGGGCTCATGACTCATGAAAGAGTCTGCGAGACATTCTGCAGGACACAGCAGATAATGACTAAACTGTCTTTGAAATTGCCTGCTTCATGGAAATGTCTCCTGGATACTATGGGCCTGAAGGCTGAAGATGGATGCCCCACTGGTACAGAGGAACTTTGGGTGACTGTACAGGCAGCGAGATGTCTATGTCATTTTCTTGTTTACTTAGGTAATATTATATCCTTCTGGAGTCTTTGATGGACTTGAAGAATGGATAGGTAGTTATAGTTTTCCATTGTTATGATAAAAGATAAAATAGATATAAATATTGTAACTGTGATTCTTGCTTAATAACTGTTTTGCTATCTGTAATTTTATTATGTTAAAGTTAAAGCCTTTCTTTTTTGTTTAAACAGAAAAAGGGGAAATGATGTGGGAGTGATTTCTTATTAATAAAGAAACTGCCTAGACCCATTTGATAGGCCAACCCTTAGGTAGGCGGAGTAAACAGAATGGAATGCTGGGAGAAAGAAGCTAAGTCAAGGAGTCGCCATGGTTCTCCCACTCCAGACAGACGCAGGTTAAGATCATTCCTGGTAAGCCAGCTTGTGGGCTACACAGATTAATAGAAATGGGTTAGATCAATATGTAAAAGCTAGCCAATATATAAGAAACTGAAACTAATGGGTCAGGCAGTGTTTAAAAGAATACAGTTTCCGTGTAATTATTTTGGGTAAAGCTAGCCGTTCAAGCGGCCGGGTGTGGGGACTCAGCCCGCCGCTCCTACTACTACACTTTAGAAATGACAGACAGTTGGCTGCCTGTATAGTCATCTGTTGTAGGAGGCCTCTAGTTTTTGGCTGCTCAACCTCAAATTAATTACACAGAAACCATATTATTTGCCATACTGTTTGGTCAAAATCTTTTTTTGTTTGTTTGGTTTTTCTTTTTTTTTATTTTTTCTTTTTTTTTGTCCAATATCTTAAGCGTATTTCTGACTAACACATATATTAATCCATCTCCATTAATCTGTGTATCAATACAGGGCTGTGAATTACTATAAACTATTTCCAGTGTCTGTCTCCAGTGGGGCTATATGGCTTCACCTGGACTCTGCCCCTTTTCTCCCTGCATACAGCCTAGCTTACCCACCTAGTTCTGTTCTGCCCTGCCATAGGCTCAAAGCAGTTCTTTATTAATCAATGAAAATCATAGCGTACAGAGGGGAATCTTACATCATCCAAGATTCCTCTGCAACAATAGAGCATCCATATTCAGCCTTCATGTCTAGAAGATCTGACAAACTTTTCTGTGAAGCAGGAACTTTGCAGTTCTGGCCTATATTGTTTTGGCAAACGTCTGCAGTAATTTCCTTTTTTGTATTGCTTGTCTGTCCAGATAACAGAACAACAGCACATGTTTGTTTCCTAGTTTGATTTACTTGAGACATAGTTTTCATTCTTTAATCAGAGTTTAGTTGCTATAAAACTGTATAGTTCTGTTTTATAGAAAGAGTGTTTCTTTGAGGTAATAGACAATTTCTGATTTTTATTCAATTTATTAGTCTGTTATCTTTTGATTGAGAAACTGCTACATTCCAAATCTGCAAACTTCAGAGACCAACTTGGGAGAGAAGGCAGAAAGACCAGCAGAAGAAAGATTTAGAAAAAAGCTTTAAAATGCTGTCTTTTGGACACGAAGGGCTACTGGTCTCATGAACTCACACCAACTATATTAACCTATATTATACCAAACCAAAATTCAGGCATAGTTGCAATATAGTATTTTATTTGTGTTTTAATAAATAAAACTTGCCTGAAGAGCAGAGAGCAGAGCTAAGTCACTAGAGGGCAGGAAGTGCTGACACACACCTTTAACCCCATTACTCAAGTCCACCCCAGGAAACAGGAGAGTGAATCTCTCTAAAAAGAGAAATAAAACTCATACAAAGGTGCTCCCAGCTCTCAGGCATCACATATCTTTATTCCCAGTGCTAGGGAGGTAGAGACATGAGTAATATGAATATGGCTGGACAGGGAGAAGTACATAAAGCAGATTGAAACAAGAGCTCAGTTTAGTCTGAGATTTGCTGGAGAGCATTTCAGTCTACAGTTGCACTGAGGACAGGATTGTCCATTTTTTGTCTGAGCTTTGGTAGAGGTAAAAATTCTCTAGTGGCTTGGCTGCTTTGATTTTCTGATATTCACCTTGAACCCAATATCTGTCTTTTTTTTTTTATTATTCACGCTCTTTCTGGTGCCGAACTTTTGTGGTATGAATTCATGAAAATGGAATTTGCCTGTGGTTTACAGCCACTGGCATAGGCCAGACTTACATACAGCTGGCATCACTCCCGTTCTGGTTTTGCTTTCCTTTCTTTTCTCCTGGTGGGCTTTCCATGAACCCCCTTTTTGGGCTTCTGACAAACTAGGTAGCTTCCTTGAAGTTTATCAGTCCTTTGCTGCTCTTTGAGGCAACAGTAAACCACATATCTTCATCATCAACAGGGAAAGATTTGGTGAGAAAAATGAGGAATAATTAAGGAAGAAATTAGAAAGAGAGAATAAGTTCCCATGTTAAAAAATGGGAAACGCAAGATGGAGTTAGGTGTCTGTATTATTATGTAATGCATGGTTTAAAAATGGAAACACTAAATGAAGAGATAATCAACTTAACTGGTACTTATGCACTGTTAATTAACATTTTGATAATCCTTGTTGCTGTTTTGATATTTTTTGGTTTATCTCTTAAGAAGTTGTTTTGTTTGACTGCCAAGATACAGACCGTAGAAAAACTTAATAAAAGAGATCATAGAGATATTATGATACAGACAGAGGAATTTAAAGGAGAACCATTTTGAGCTTTGCATTACAAAGTTAGAGAAGACCAGCCTAAGGTTTCAAACAAACAACCTTAGTATATCCAGTAACCTTACAGGAATTGTCAAATGATAAAAGCTTTCTAAGGGCTAAATGAAATCCTGTGCCAGCGTTAGATTTAAGGAGATTCAAGGAAGGGATTTTTTCATATGACATACATTCACTTCTGTGAATTGTTAAACTCACGTAATAGAATTAACCTAAAAGGCTGGATAGATTAGGCTAAAGCAGTTTTAGAGTCTGGTAGACAATTAAAAGGGAGTACCGGGTAGAGAAGAGGCTAAGACTATTGAACAATGGTGTAAAGCTAGAGAAATCTGCAGAAATCTATGAAAATCTTCCTGGAGAAGGAGATTATGCTACTACTGAAAGGCAATATTTATATGATGACCACACCCTGGCTTTATTATGCACAGCAGCCTTGAGGGCTGGGAAAAGAATTGGAGAAGTAGGAAAGAAAATTGAGACAATGGTTAAAGTTATACATGGCCCAAAGAAAGCCTTCCTGCATTACTTACAAAGATTAAATTCAATGGTAAATAGAATGATATCAAATTTTTAAAATAGACAAATAGTAATAGAATCTATAACTTTTCAATATCCTAATTCTCAATGCAAAAGAAAATTAGGATTGTAAAGGAAAAATCAGTATCCTTGAATGATTGCTATAAGATACAATCAATATTGAATCTCATAACCAGAATGATACTTGTATAGGAGAGGTGACTTCCAGAGATTTGAGGAAGAATCAAAATGTCAAGTGCTATAATTATGGCAAACAAGGTCACCTTAAAAGCAATTGTAAACAAATTTTGTATATTAATAGAAATTTGAGAATGAACTTGTAAAGATATACTACATATTCATTTATAATTTTGTTCAAGGTATTGTACCTATACATCTCATTTAACAATGTAATGAAAATTTATAGTTCTTCTAAGTAATTTTTACCAACTGTTTAGTATAATAAGGAAATACAGGTTAGTAATTAGCCACCTACTACAATTAAACTTATACTTAGTTCCCTTAGGTATGTTTTTAAAGTCTATCAGATATATTTTTAATAGCATTTCATTTTCAAACACTTAAGAGATCTGCAGAATATGTCATTTAAGATGTTTTAAAAGCATCAGTATTTTTTTTAATGACAATGAAACATGTCTGCTTTTGGCAGCACCAATCTACTTTGGAGAAGATAATGGGCATTGAAGAAACTCCATATGGAGTTTACCTTCTTTGTGGCGAAAATAAGCCACATGGCACCAGAACGCCCCTGCATTGATTGTTGACAGTATACTGTACTAATTGGACAAACAAGACACAGAAGAGAGTGACTGCCAAACCTTGTCAAGACAAGGCAGAATAATCCTTCAAAATTCTTGCTTCATATAAAAATCTGTGAAATGTTTTAAGACTTTAGCATGAAGATGAATGCACCAATATTGGAGAGGAACTTTGCTTGACTGTCCAGACAGTCAGCTGCTTCTATCATTTCTCATATTTTTGGATGTTCCTTGTCCGAACGTTCAGCATACTCAGTTAATAATATTTTCCACTTGTGTCTCTCAGGTAGTTGAGCTTATTGAGGTTATTGCTATAGTTTCCCTTGTTTGAATGACACAGTAAAGAATTTCACTGCAGAATTGTAAAGTGCAGAAGGCTGAGAGATATCAAAAAATAGTTTTGGGTGGTAATGCAAGTTATGATAGAAATTAAATTAAGAGTCAGACTTTGAACTCACCAAGATAAGATAATGGAGTATTTTCTCTGAATTTGTCAAATGCAAATGGACTAGACTTTGTTGATTACTTATTGTCTGTATATATTGTATATTTTTTCTTAAATGAGTTTTAGCCTTCTTTTTTATTTTAGATAAGAAAACAAGGAAATGCAGTGGTATTTTACGTGTGTTTTAGTAAATAAAACTTGCTTGAATATCAGCATGCAGAGTTAAGACACTAGCATTCAGGCAGAGGTAGCACACACATTTAATCCCAAGACTCAAGACTACCCTGTACTACATGAGATTGACTCTGTCTAAAAAGAGAAATAGACATCTCACAAAGGTATGGTCAGCACTCTGGAGTCATATGTCTTTAACCCCAGCACTAGGGAGGTGGTGACAGGAGTTATATGGCTGCATAGAGAGAGGTATATCAGATAGGAAGTGATAAAAGCACATTGCAGTCTGAGATCTGGTGAAAAGCATACAAGTCTCCAGTCATGATAAGGACATGATTATCCCTTTGTTTTTTTGAGTTTGGAAGAGTTAATAACTCTTTAGTGACTTGGTGATTTTGCTTTCCTTATGCTCAGCTTGAACCCCATATCTGTCTCTGGGTTCTTATTATTTGTGATACACTGAGGCCATGATTTTAAGGTCCTCTTCCATACTAAAGAGATATTGACTATTTGCTATTGCCAAGGAATAGAATATCATTCTTTGAGAAAGAAGCCACTGTTATGTTTTCCAATACCCCAGTTAATATTCTCCATTATTTCTTAGCATACATAATCAACATTTTCCTCTCAGTATTAAAACATAGTCTTTTACACTTTAATTTTCTTGTTTTATTATTTCATTACAATTGTTATTTTGATATTACTAAACATCAGGCTTGATCATTTTAATGAATTATACTACAGTTATTGAGGCAATGAAGGTCATAGTTTAGGGATTTTATTTCGTGAGAAAATTCATGCTCATTAAATCATTACAGAAAGGTTTAAAGGCATCAAAGGTTAATATATAGAAGTCTCAGGACAGAGTCACTTTTATAAATAACACCTTTTCCAAAAACTCATAAGTCCATGTATCTATTTACCCATGAAAGAATTTAGCCATTTGAGAAAGCAGAACATTAAACAGTCAACAATGCTTAAAAGCTAAGAATATAGGGCTTCCCATAGTCCAAGTTAGCATGCCTATTTCTGTTTGCCTTGGTTTGCTCATGTTCATGGACCTGAAGGAATAGTAAAAGAGGAAGCAAGAATCATGTAATTATATATAAGGTAGTAAAAGAAATACAATTTTTAAAGTTAATGCTCTGTCTTACCCCTTCATACTTCTCAATACCTCTTAAGCATTTTAACATGAAAGGTTGATATTCTAATAATAGCCTTGATTCCTCCTTCCAAAATGTGTATATTATAATAGCCTTGATTCCTCCTTCCAAAATGTGTATACTAGAATTGAATTTATGCCACTTTTGGATAAATGAGTAGAGTTGTTATTTAGATTCTGATGCCACTTGGCACAGTGTTACTCATGGGCCTTGTCATATAGTTCTGTCTTAAAATGCTTCTAAAAAGAGAAGTAAGAAGCACACACTCAATGTGTCTAAGCTGCCCACCACTTGAGTTAAGTTCACTTTGTTACACAAACCATGGAAGAGATTCAGTCAGAACAAAACTTATATCACTTTTCTTAATTAAAAATATCTACATTCATAATTTTCTGATCCACATTCACTTTTTTCTTATGACCATTCTCCTCTATCTCCATTCTCTTCATATTCAATGTATTCTTTCACTTTTAATTTATTTGTCTAATCAAATATTGTCAATTACAAAACTGTACAGAAAACCTAGACATTATCTTTCAAAGTTTCACATACTTAGGTGACCTAACCGACAGAAACTTGTCTCCTACAGAGTTATTTCTGCTTATCTGCTGATTCTGACACCAGGGGAAGACAAATTTAATTAGTATTTTTCTGGGCTTCTCTTGTTTTTCAGTGAATCAGACCATTCCATCTTTCTCCATTGTTTACAGACACAAATATGTCAAAACTGTCCATTATGGACTTTGGTCACCTTTCATTAAAATATTAAAATGAATAATTAGTTTTAAAATGAATACAGAGACTGTCATTTTCATCTAAATTTTTCAGACCTCTTCATTATAATTCTAAGGATTTTAGTCAGTAATTGAAGAAACTCGCCCGACATTCACAGTGATTTAAGAATTATAAAAAGAATCTGCTCATTAGAAAATATTGAAACTGTATGTGCATAAATATATAGAATCTAAACATACTTATATAGTTTTTCTTAGGATATTATTGTAAACCTTAAAAACTAACAAAATTTTATTCTTATAGCTATTTATCCCTGATAACTTTAGTTAATATTGAATTCATGATAGTTCAAATTTAATAGCTTCAGCATTGTAATAGATCTTAATATATATTTACAAAATCCTATTAAGTATGTGTGTAGTTATGTGTATGTGTCTATCTATGAATTTGCCTGTCTATGTATGTTCCTTTGTCTGTCAGTATCATTGTCTGTCTGTTTCAGTCCATGTTGACTTGTGTGCACTTATGACTGTCTGTGCTTTTACCTGTGTCTGTGCTGTGACTGTTTGACTGTGTCTGTTGTCTGTGGATGTGTCTGCGTCTGTGCCTCTGTCAGTTTCTGTGTCTGTGCCTGTACCTGAGCCTGTGTCTATATCTATATCGCTTCCTGTGTTTTTGCCTATGCCTGTACCTGTGCTTATGCCTATAACTGTACCTGTGTCAATGCCTGTGTTTCTCTCTATGCCTTTGTCTATAGCATCTGCCTTTGTCTGTGACTGTACCTATGCCTGTTTCTGTGTCTGCTCCTGTGTTTGTGTCTGTACCTATGCCTGTTTCTGTGTCTGCATGTGTGCCTGTGTCTGTACTGTGACTCTGCCTGTGTCTTTGCCTGTGCATGTATCTAGAGTTGTTCCTGTCTCTGTTTTTGTCTGTAACTGTTCCTGTGGATATAGCTGTGCCTGTACCTGTGCCTGAGCCTTTGTCTGTGTCTGTGCTTTTGTCTATGCCTGTGTCTGTCTAGAGCTGTGCCTGTGTTTGTGTCTGTGTGTTTATTTATAGCTATGCCTGTGCTGTGCCTGTACATGCCCTCTGTCTGTGTCTGTGTGTTTCTTTATAGCTGTGCCTGTGTCTGTGCCTCTGGCTGTGTGTTTATTTATAGCTATGCCTGTGCTGTGCCTGTACATGTCCTGTGCCTGTGTCTGTGTGTTTCTTTATAGCTGTGCCTGTGTCTGTGTGTTTCTTTATAGCTGTGCCTGTGTCTGTGTGTTTCTTTATAGCTGTGCCTGTGTCTGTGCCTGTGTCTGTGCCTCTGGCTGTGTGTTTGTTTATAGCTGTGCTGTGATGTGTCTGTGTCAATAGTTGTGCCTATGTCTGTGCCTGTGCCTATGGATATACCTGTACATATGCCTGTGTCCATTGCCCCTACTATTGCCAGGGCCTGTGTCTGTGCCTTTAACTGTGTCTGTGCTTGGGCCTGTGTCTATTCCTGTGATTGTGATGTGCCTGTGTCTTCACCTGTGTCTGTATCTGCGCCTGTGTCTTTGCCTATGTCTGTGCTTGTGCCTATGGATATACCTGTACATATGCCTGTGTCCATTGCCCCTACTATTGCCAGGGCCTGTGTCTGTGCCTTTAACTGTGTCTGTGCTTGGGCCTGTGTCTATTCCTGTGATTGTGATGTGCCTGTGTCTTCACCTGTGTCTGTATCTGCGCCTGTGTCTTTGCCTATGTCTGTGCTTGTGCCTATGGATATACCTGTGCCTATGACTGTGTCTGTGCCTTTACCTCTGTCTGTGCCACTGTCTGTGCCTGTGGTTGTGCCTGTGGCTGTGATGCGCCTGTTTCTGTATCTGCGCCTGTTTCTGTATCTGCGCCTGTTTCTGTATCTGCGCCTGTGTCTGTATCTGAACTTGTGTCTGTATCTGCGCCTGTGTCTGTATCTGCGCCTGTGTCTGTATCTGTGCCTGTGTCTGTGTCTGCACCTGTGTCTGTATCTGAGCTTGTGTCTGTATCTGCACCTGTGTCTCCACCTGTGTCTGTGATGTGCCTGTGTCTGTATCTGCACCTGTGTCTGTATCTGCGTCTGTGTCTGTATCTGCGCCTGTGTCTGTATCTGCACCTGTGTCTGTATCTGCACCTGTGTCTGTATCTGCGCCTGTGTCTGTATCTGCGCCTGTGTCTGTATCTGCGCCTGTGTCTGTATCTGCACCTGTGTCTGTATCTGCACCTGTGTCTGTATCTGCGCCTGTGTCTGTATCTGCGCCTGGGTCTTTATCTGCACCTGTGTCTGTATCTGCACCTGTGTCTGTATCTGCGCCTGTGTCTGTATCTGCGCCTGTGTCTGTATCTGCACCTGTGTCTGTATCTGCACCTGTGTCTGTATCTGCACCTGTGTCTGTATCTGCGCCTGGGTCTTTATCTGCACCTGTGTCTGTATCTGTGCCTGTGTCTTTGCCTATGTCTGTTCCTATGCCTATGGCTATACCTGTGCCTGTGTCTGTGTGATTGCCTGTACGAGTACCAGGGCCTGTGTCTGTGTCTTTGCCTGTTCCTCTGTGTCTGTCTCTGTGTCTATGTACAGTCTTGGAGACCATGAAAATTTGTCAGATCCTATGGCAGTGTCTGAAATATCTGACATGTGTTCTTTTGGAATCAAAACTCTGGTCCTCTGGAAGAACAATATATTCTCCTTACCACTGAGTTATCTCTTTAGTTCTGTCTTAGTGTTTTAAATGTATAGTTATTATAAATTGTGAAAATATGACATTTTTCCTCAAATCTCAAAGTTTCAAACAAAAGAAAGTTTTTTTTGTTTCTAATGTTGCTCACATATGAAATTTGGGAGTTAGAACCTCATGTGATGTTTTTCTGAATAAACTCTTTTATTGTTGTCTTTTATAATTCATCTCATTTGCCTTTAAATCTCATGATTTTATTTATTTATTTTTGTTGTTTTGAGACAGAGTTTGCATGTAGCTTTGTAGCCTGTCCTGGAACTAGCTCTTGTAGACCAGGTCGGCCTCAAACTCACAAAGATCTGCCTGTCTCTGCCTCCTGAGTGATGGGTTTAAAGGCATGTGCCACCACTTCTTGCCTCATGATTTCAATTTTTAAGCAGATATTATTTTGTAGTATAAATCTATGACATTTTAATTATATATACACATGTTTCGGACATTTTGGGTGTTTCCATTTTCTAGCTGTAGTGGAAAAAAGCAGCAACAAACATGACTGAGAAAACAGGAACATATGGAAGGATTTTAGAGAGTGGTCAAAATAGTCATAAATGATGGAAATGCATTGTAAGTTCAAAACTAGAGGAAATAACTAAAAATCCAAAAATCTAGAATGGATAATACATTAAAAAACAAGAACTTTACAAAAATCAACTTACATGTTTATCTAGCCATGAAAAATAATGTATGTTTACAAATTTATACCGGCCGTTTTAAAATGTGTTTCACCAAAGACCAGAGTCCTGCTTTTATGTGGAAACCCCTTGTCAATGAGCAGAACATGTAAGGCTAATAATTGACAATAGACCTGTCAACATATGCTGTGTGGCATTTTTTTTTTTGCTAAATGGGAAACCATAGCAACACCTGATAAGTGAAATTTGAAGAAATATGTTGTAATTTTGCATTTGTTAGAGCTGCTGGTCTGTAACAGATCTATATTAATTGGAAGGAGATGTGACAGCTTGCAGCAGTTACCAAGATAGCTAACAAACCATCAGCACCTGTCAAGACAAGGGCTGAGAGCTGAATCAACTGCTGTGATGTGTGACTTCAAACATGGTGTCACTTTTGTGTACTCATCATTTGTGAAATGTGTGAGCGAGTGTGGGATTTTGTTAATATATAAATATTTTCAGCAATGTCTTAAGGATATGTAAAAGAATCATCACTTGTCAAGTTAAAAAGGGAAAATTATAAATTCCAAAGGGCCCATAAAATGTTGACAGCTCTAATCATGTAGCATTACTGTGATTTCACAGAGCATGATGCATGCAGGCATAAAAGATATTCCAAATACAGATTGCCATACTAGTGCACTGGACAACACTCTCATTAATGTTGGGGTAAACATAATTAGAAAAATTTAGATTTTAAAAATGCATTTTACTGAAATTAAAGTCACATATTTTACTGTCCATCATAGGAAGAAAACTGATTTTATTAATTGAGGCATATTTTCAAATATCTCAAAAATAATATGAAATAACAACTCCTTTACAATCCTTCTTTTATAAATGTATTAAATTTTTCTCATGCTAGTTTGGATATTTAACCCTTCATACTAATTTATTTTGTGAGGATGACTAGGAATTTGGAAAAATTGTCACTTAATTGATATTTTATCCTTATAAATATTCTATTACCCAAAAGGTTAAACAAACAACACAAATAAATACAAGAAAAAACATCATGCAACTTACTATTCTCTTTTTTGGCCCAATATCTTTGATGAACAAATGCTCTAAATTTTTATCCTTATCATACAAAGAAATACCTACTGCCTTTAAAAATTACTTGAGTCTTTCATGTGCTGAAGGTGATATCGCTTGAAATTCATAGATAGATAGATAGATAGATAGATAGATAGATAGATAGATAGATAGATAGATAGATGGATGGATAGATGGATAGATAAATAGATATAATTTTTTAAAGACAGGGATTCTCTGTGTAACAGCCCTAGCTTTCCTTGAAATAGCTCTTGTAGGCCAGGCTGGCCTTAAACTCACTGTATTCTGCTTATCAATACCTCCCAAATGCTGGGATAAAAGGTGTGTCACACCACCACTTGGCTTCTAATATAATATTTTTACAGTAAGATACTATAAGAAGTAAAATACATCATCTTGCTAACAATAATTTCATACTTACATATTTTTAAAGATTATGAATATTTTCTTTTTTTATTGATAAAAGGAGAGAAAAAAAAACAAATTTTCTTATATACTCTAGATCAGTCTAGGTAACAGTTTAGCATAATTTAAACATAAAACAGTATTTTGTAGCCTTTTTTTTGTTTTTTTTTTTTTTTGTTTTTTGTTTTTTTTGAGACAGGGTTTCTCTGTAGCTTTGGAGCCTGTCCTGGAACTAGCTCTTGTAGACCAGGTTGGCCTTCAACTCACAAAGATCTGCCTGCCTCTGCCTCCCAAATGCTGAGATTAAACGCGTGTGTCACTTCCGCCCAGCTATGTAACCTTGTTTTTCTATCCAATTGATTTTCACAATAAGGATTGTCCCATGTATTTATTAAAAAATCAATAAAGGTATTTTGCTTACCTATATGTAATTAATGTTGCTTAACTGCACTTTCTCTGAAAATGTGGTTTATAATGACTTGTCCTGTAAACTCTCCACTAGAAAAAAATATAGTAAAATTACATTTTATTTTGAATTTCAATCGAAAGGTGTTTGAAGGAGTGATTTTATTCTTTCTGTTAATTAGGAGAGTTGGTTTTGTCTCTCTGTGTGTTTTGGTTGAAAGGATTTTAATATAGTTATTATAGGAAACTTGATATATTGATATGAAATTACAAATATGTGAGAAAAAAAAACATTTGTTGTAATTTTCTAAAACATCTTAAATACCAAAAATAGATGGAATGGGATTGAACAAAATGAATATAACTCTCATATTTTTTTTTATAATTACTATTTTACCTAGAAAATGCAGTGCATTGCTTTGATGGTTTGCAACTACTTCGCATGTATTTTAAAATGATTACATAACTCTGTTTCTCATTTTCTCAGAAGTTTCTCGTTTCCTTGCTGATTGCATTTCAATCTGAACAAATTGGTTGATCTGTGCATACATGGTGTGTAGAATTATTTTCTGTGGTCATGTAGTATTCTTCAAATTACTTATGCTGAAGTGTCAGTGGCTTAGCAATCTGCTGACAGGGAGATATATATACAGTCTTTAGGGCATCAGATATGATATGAAACTATGATAAAATGAGCCAAAATATCACTGTCAACATTTGTACCATTTCTGTTGACAATAATGAGATATTCCAAAGATAGTAAGAAATCAAATGAAATACAGGTTCAGGATTGGAATCTTTAAGTTATTTTGAGTGAAAAACAACAGTATGAGTACTGTAGTAACAATATATTATTAAAAGTTGTCTTTTTTAAACTTAAAATTATAGTGGCATATAAATGTACCTGGTTAACAATAAGAAAAATTATGGTATATTTCAAGTGGTTCTGTCAATGTAATTCATGATTACCCTGGTGTAGTCTCACAAAATGTTGCCCTCATAGAAGTTTAGAGGGAAAACCATGCAGGGTCAGTAGGATGAGAAGGATAAAAATCAATGGGTGAAATCTAGGTAAAAACAAGGAGCCCTGCAGCATTATTGCACAGAAGGGCAAATCTAATAAAATATACTGCATGTTTCAAAAATCAAGAAGAAACTATTTTACATGTTCTTTAATGATAATAACTTTTTCATACAATATGGAATGTTGTTATAAAAGATATATGCTATATGTGTCCAAGATTTCTTCTCCTTCAAACACTCCTAGATAGTCCCCAATCAACAAAGCACAACTCTTTCTTTCTCATTAGAAAACAGAAGGAAAACAACCATACAAGGAAAAAGAAAATAATCAGAATATAAGACAAAACTAACAGAAAAGAAATATCCAAAAAAAAAAAAAAAAGTTGATGAAACACATACTGACACATATACAGACACAAAACCTCTGCAGCAAGACAGCTGGCCCTAAGCATCACAGAACAACTGCTACCCACCCCAGCTCCTAGGATACAGGTTCCCATCCCTCACTACCAGGGGAAGGAGAATGATCCTGATAGCAAGGGCATAGGGGAGCTGGTAAGCCCCACCACCTCCACATGAATTAGGTGGAACCAGTGGCCTACACTAACCAGCTTAGCTACCAGCCAGGCCACATCCAGGACCTTGGGTTGACCCACCCTAACATTTACCCCATCTAGGACCTGCTGGAGCTCCTGAAAGGACTAGTGTTCATACCTACAGGATTTTTGTGACTAGGAATAGATTCAGGGTCTCTTTAACTCAAGGAAAGCATGGTATATCTAAGAAGAATATAGATAAGGATCCAGTAATGAGGATTTATCAGAAAGCCAAGGCCTTGCAGTAAACTAGTGACTCACTGCAGTGAACACTTGCTAGTAAAGCTGATTGAGCCAAAAGAGTCTAAAATGTGACACACCTTTTCCAATGCACAAGAATGAATGAAGAGGTATTGGTGAGGCAGGAAAGAGGAAAGAGCAAAGAAGTTTTATTTTGTTTTGTTTGATGTTTGCTTTGTTTTGGTTTGATTTTTTTTTATTTTCACTGTAGGCATGAGAGAAAGATATGGATGGATTAGGAGGTCAGTGATATTAGGATGCATGATGTGAAATTCCTAAGCAATCAATAAAGTAATTAAGTTAAAAACACATACATACATGCACACAAAATCAGGAACCTTAATATGTCAGCAAAAGATTTGTAAGATAAACCAATCAAACAAAACAAAAACAGACAAACAAAATAGACAGAACATAATTAGACAAAAATAATAAACCAAAAAACAAACAAAGAAACACATAAACAACATTCAATTTATTTTGTGTGGTTCATCTACATGTTGGGAATGTATGCCTCTTGAGATTCCCCATTGAAAAAAAACTAATTTTTTCTTTGTAAGTGTTTATCATTGGAGATAGATTTTGTGTTGAAAATGTTACCTTATGTCAACTCCCACTTGGCACTGGAATACTAATTTGTTTAGACCTGTGCACACTGTCATGATCTCTTTTAACTTGTACATTAATCAGTTCAGTTATGTCTAGTAGTTCTTGTTTCCTTGTAGTTTTCCACTGTCACTGGTCATTGCAGTCTTTGGTCTTCTGTTGAAATAGAAGCGGCGGGGCTGCATCCCCAGCACCCGGCTGCCCCCACGGCTAGCTTTACCCGAAATAATTACACGGAAACTGTATTCTTTTAAACACCGCTTGGCCCATTTCTATCTAGCCTCTTCTAGGCTAGCTCTCGCACCTGGACTAGCCCATTTCTAATAATCTGTTGTAGCCCATGATCTGTACTTACCAGGGAGATTCGAGTCTACGTCTGTCTGGAGTGGGAGAATCATGATGACTCCTGACTCAGCTTCTTTCTCCCCACCTTCTGTTCTGTTTACTCCTCCCACCTATGTTTTAACCTAGGAGGACTAAGCAGTTTCTTTATTGCTTAACCAATGAAATCAACAGATTGATATATGACACTCCCACATCAGTCTTCTCTTTAACAAAGTTCCCATGAGCTCTAGTAGACAGACAACATCAAACTAAATCAAAAGAAAGTCATATCAATTCCACTAAAGTCAGGAACAAGACAGGACTGTCTCCTCTCTATATATCCATTCAATATTACTCTTGTTCTAGCTAGAGCAATAAGACTACAAAATAAGATCAGAAGAAAAATATTGAAAAAAAAAAGTCAAACTTTACTATTTGCGGATGATGTGAGAGTACAGACAGGTGACCACCAAAATTATATCAGGCAACTCCTATAGTTGATAAACGCCTTCAGTAAAGTGACTAAAAAAATTCAGTAGCCCGCCTATATTCAATGATAAATGGGCTGAAAATGAAATCAGAGAAACATCATCCTTTACAATAGAGACAAATAATATAAAGTATCTTGGCTTAACTCTAACTGAACAAGTTAAAGGCCTGTTTGTCAAGAACTGTAAGTCACTGAAGAAAGAAATTGAAGATATCATAAAATTTAAATGATTTGGGGTATCCTTCTGTATATGTGTTGCTGTATATGTAAAGCTGTTTGGACCCATCCCATGGCTTAGCAGAGTAAAACTAGGCAGGAAATCTTAACAGAGATATATAGAGGGAGTAGGAGAAGTCAAGAGATGCCACATAGCTGCTGAATGAGACAGATGCAAGATCATAATTTAATGGTAGGCCATAGCATCATAGCATACATAGATTAATAGAAATTAGTTAATTCAAGATGTAAGAGCTATCAAGAAATACAAATAAGCTAATGGTCTAATAGTATTGTAATTATATAGTTTCTGTGTGATTATTTTGTCATGGGCAGCCAGGAAACAAATGAACAGCTTCCATCTATAAAAACTCAAATACTCTTGAATAGAGATGATTAACAGTAAAAATGGAAATCTTACCCAATGCAATCTACAGATTTAATGCAACCCCTATAAAAATCCAAACACAATTCTTCACAGACCCTGAAATAACAATACTCAACATTATATGGGGAAAAAATCTCAGGATAAACAATACAATCCTGTAGAACAAAGGAACTTTTGGAGGCATCACCTGTCCTGACTTCAAGCTCTATTATAGAGCTATAGACATAAAACAACTTAGTACTGTCATAAAAGCAGACATGTGATTCAATGGAATCGAATCAAAGACCCTGACATTAACCCACATAAATATGAACATATGATTTTTGAAAAAGAAGCCAAAATTTTACAATAGGGATAAAAGAGTCTTTAACAAATGCTGCTGACATAAATGGATATGGGATATTAACCTGTAGAAGAATGTAAATAGATCCATATCTATCACTATGCAGAAATCTCAAGACCAAGTGGATCAAAAATCTCAAAGATAAATCCACGTACACTGATTGTGATAGAAGAGAAAATGGGAAGTGCCTTTGAACACTGATACAGGAGTCCACTTTGTAAATATAACACCAGTAACACAGACACTGAGAGCATCAATTAAAAAATGTAATCTCCTGAAACTGAGAAGTTTTTGTAAGGCAAAGAACAAAGTCAATAGGACAAAACAACAACCTTCAGAATGGGACAAGATCTTCACTAACCCTACATCTGATAGAAAACTGATTTTCAAAGTGAAAAAAGGAATTTAGGTAACTAGACATCAAAATACTAAACAGTCCAATTTAAAAAGGAGATGCAGATTTCTGAGAATTCTCAACAGAAGAATCTCAAATGGCCAAAAGACTTTTAAGAAATTGCTCAACACTTTTAGTTATCAGGGAATTGCAAACCAAAACGACTCTGGGATACCATCTTACATTGGCAAGGATGCCTAAACTTATCTTGGAGTGAATATTGAATAAGGAAAACAAACCTCCACTGCTGTTAAGAATGCAAACTTGTATGGTCACTTTGGAAATCAGTATGGTGACTTCTCAGAAATTCGGAAATTAATTTAACTTAAGACCCAGCAATGCTACTCTTGGGCAGATATCCAAATGATGCTCAATCATATGACAAGGATGTTTGCTAAAGTCTGTTCATAGCAGAATTATTCATAATAGCCCTAACATGGAAAGAATCTAGATGCCCCTCAACTGAAGAATGGCTAAAGGAACTATGATACATTTACACAAATGAGTATTACTCACTGGTTTACAATATGACATTATGAAATTTGTAGGCAAATGGAAGGAATGGGAAAAAACATCCTGGGTGAGTTAAGACAGACCCAGAAAGAAGAACATGATAAGTACTCACTTGTAAGCTGATAACAGAATTAAATCAAAGGACAACTTTACAACAACCCACAGTCCCAAAGAAGATAGCTCAAAACATATACCCTAAGAGGAACATGGTTGGACTTCCGTATATCCCCAGCAGCACAGACATTAAGGACAACATTGAATAAATGGGACCTCCTGAAACTGAGAAGCTCCTGTAAAGCAAAGGACACTATCACTAAGACAATAAGGCAACCCACTGACTGGGAGAAGATCTTCACCAACCCTGCAACAGAAAAAGGTCTGATCTCCAAAATATATAAAGAACTCAAGAAACTAGACTTTAAAATGCTAATTAACACAATTAGAAAATGGGGCACTGAACTGAACAGAGAATTCTCAACAGAATAAATTTGAATGGCCAGAAGACACTTAAGGTTATGCTCAACCTCCTTGGTGATCAGGGAAATGCAAATTGAAACTACTTTGAGATCCCATCTTACTCCTGTCAGAATGGCTAAATCAAAAATACCAATGATAGCCTTTGCTGGAGAGGTTGTGGAGTATGGAGCACACTCATCCATTTCTGATGGGAATGCAAATTTGTGCAACCACTTTCAAAATCAGTGTGGCGATTTCTCAGGAAATTTGGGATCAACCTACCCCAAGATCCAGTAATACCACTCTTGGGAATATACCCAAGAGATGCCCTGTCATATGACCAAAGCATTTGGTCAACTATGTTCATAGCAGCATTATTTGTAATAGCCAGAACCTGGAAACAACCTAGATGCCCTTCAATGGAAGAATGGATGAAGAAAGTGTGGAATATATACATATTAGAGTACTACTCAGCAGTAAAAAACAATGTCTTCATGAATTTTGCATGCAAATGGATGGAAATAGAAAACACTATCCTGAGTGAGGTATCCCAGACCCAAAAAGATGAACATGGGATATACTCACTCATAATTGGTTTCTAGCCATAAATAAAGGTCATAGAGCATATAATTTGTGATCCTAGAGAAGCTAAATAATAAGGTTAACCCAAAGAAAAACATATAGTCATCCGCCGGGATATGGGAAGTAGACAAGATTGCCGGGCAAAAACTGGGAACTTGGGGTGAGAAAGAGAAAACAGATAAGATGTCCTTGAGAAAACTGTCTGCAGGAGGTTCGAGAGGGTATGAGAAGGGGAATAAGAACATGAGAGAATAGGTTGTTTAAGTTGGGAGAAGAACGGAGAGGGAGAACAATGAAAGCGATTAATTTATAGAGGGAACCATTATGGGGTTAGGGAGAAACCTGGGCTTCAGAAACACTCAGGAACCTAGAAGGATGACCCCATCTAAGACTCCTATAATTAGTGGAGAGGGTACATAAACTGGCCTCCTGTAATCAGACTGGTAACTGCCCTAATTGTTATAGAATCTTCTTTCAGTAACTAATAGAATCAGGTGCAGTAATCCATAGCCAAGGACTGAGTCAAGCTTAAAGAGTCCAATTAACGAGATGTTGGAAGGATTATATGAGAAAATAACTCAAGATCATCATTGGAAAATCCACCAAGAGAGCTGACTTTAGCTATTGCAGGCTCCTGGACTCCAGAGTACAACTGGTGAGCCTGGATGGGACTGAATTAGGTTCATTGCATTTGGGTAACCTTTGTATGGCCTTTTCTTTTTGTGAAGCACCTAACAGTTGGACCAAGATTTATCCCTGCTGCATTAATAGGTTTTTTTGGAGCCCATTCCCTATGGTTGTATACCATTCTCAGAATTAATATGGGTGGGGATGGCTTGATCCTGCCTGAACTTGATATGCCAGACTTTGTTGACCCCCTATAGGAAGAATTCTACTCCCTGAGAAATGAATGGGATATACAGGGTGAAGGGGAAAGTGGAAGAGGGGAGGAAGAGGAAACTTTGGTCGGTATGTAAAATGAATGAAAGAATGAAAAAAATAAAGAAAAATTTTGACCAATTTTCCTAATAGACATATGTGAAAAAATAATCCATAAAATACTTATTAAACACAATAAAATGACACATCAAAAAGATCATCCACCATGATCAAGTAGGCTTCATTCCAAAGATGTTAGGGTTGTTCAACATACATAAAACAATGATTGTAATCCACCATATAAACAATCTGAAAGATAATAAACACTATCATCTCATTAAATGCAGAAAAGTTCTTTGAAAATATCCATCACTGCTTTATGATAAAAGTCCTAGAGAAATTATAATCACAAGGGACTTACCTAAGAAATTCCATAGCAAGCATCAAATTAAATGAAGAGAAACTCAAAGGAATCCCACTAAAATAAAGAACAAAAAATTTTTCCCTCTGTTTCTATACCTACTAAAAATACTTTTTGCAATCTTAGCTAGAGCAATATGATATAGCAAGTAAAGGAGAAATAAATTAGAAAGGAACAAGTAGAGTACATATATTTGTGAATGATAGGTTACATTTCAAAAGTGATCTTGTAAACTTTATTGGGAAACTCCTAGAGCTGATGAACACTTTCAGGAAAGTAATTGGATACAAAATTAATTCAGAAAAATTAATAGCCTTCCAATATACATACCATACATTCTGAGAAAGAAATTAGAAACAAAACTTTCACAATAGCTTCAAATAATATAAATAATGTTTGGCATCTTTTACCAAGCAAATGAAAGACTTGCATAATAAAAACTTCAAGTCATTAAAGAATAAATTTAAGGAAGTTATCAGAAGGAAAGATTTACTTTGATCACAGATCAGAAAGATTAGTAAATATGTCCACACAACCAAAATCAATACTCAAAATCAAAGCAATCCCCTTCAAAATTTTAACACAATTCTCCACAGAACCTAAAAGGACATTTTTCAGCTTCAGATGCAAAGACACACAAAGACACAAACACACACACTCAAGATAACTAAGGTAATCATTAAAAATGGAACTGTTGAAGGTGTCACTATCCCAAATTTGAGCTTATACTCAAACATTATAGTAATAAATAGAGAATGGTATGTGCTTTGGACTGCAGAATTATGCAGTGAGAACTCAGCAAGTACTTAAGAAGTCAATCATTAGAGAGGTATATCTCATAGAGATAGACCTTATTTAACAAGGCTATAAGTGATACTGTCGCAAGAGATGCACATCTTCTGGAGATACCTGATTTAGCAGGATGATAAGGTATATTGCCTTCTGAACATGTTAGCTGTCCTCATTGAAGATTTTCTTTGTGAAGAGCTCTTTCCTCACATTGGAGTTTGGGGATTTTTCCAACATTACTACAGTGTGTTAATTGCTTACTGGGCACAATTTCCCCTACAGCTAACTCTGTGAATCTTGTTTCAAGCCTCTGGAGAAAGAGAGATTTTAAGAGACAAGACTAAAGAGGTACTAGCTGGATGGGGCAGCTGGGAGAAATTAGCAGAAATGTTAAAAAAAAAGAATGCAAAAAAAATCTGAAGAGGAAAAAGAAGCTGAAAGAATCTAGGGAGAATTAGAAGTAGCACAGAATTATTAGAGTAGAAACGTTCCAATAGAAAACAGCAAAGAACACAGGAGTAAAGAGCATGACCCTCAGATTATGTGTGAAGTCACCATAGAGAACTTTTTATTCCATTAGTACTGGAATAAATTTCTGTATGGGAAAGGACACTGTCATTTGAACAAATTGACAACTTAGAAGGTGGGTAAAAATTTTAGCAACCACACATCTGAGGGACAGCTAATGTTCAACATATTTAAGAACTGAGGAAACTACACATTAAGCAAACAAAGAAGACCATTTAAAAATGACATACCAGTCTAAACAAGGAAATCTCTATAGAGGAAACTCAAAAGGCTGAGAATAAAAAGAAATGTTCAATATCTTTAGCCATCAGAGAAATGCAATTCAAAACTACTTTGAGATCTTATCTAACGTCATTCAGAATGGCTAAGATCAATAACATAAGTGACAACTTATTCTGGCAAGAATTTAAGGTAGGGGGAAGACTTATTGATTTGCAGTTAGAGTGCAAATTTGTGAAGCTATGATGGAAATCAATGTGATAGTTTCTCAGGATGATGGGAATCAATCTACCAAAATATCTAATCATATGACGTTTGGGTATATACCCAGTGGTTGTTTCACTCTGACACAGAGACACTTGTACTTGGACTTACTTATCCCTGCTCTCTTCATAAAAGCCTGAAATTTGAAAGCAAAACTAGATGTATCCCAACATAATAATAGGTAACAGAAATATGATTCATTTATTCAGTGGAGTACTACTCAGTTAGTAAAAATATTGACATTATAGAATATGCAGACAAATTAATGTAACTAGACAAAATAATCCCTTTGAGGTATCTTAGACTCAGAAAGACAAATAGGACATATATTTGCTTATACATATATAATAACTCTGAAATCAATCATAACAATATTATAGTCCATAGACTCACAGAGGGTAGGTAGAGTAAGGGACTACAGGAAACAAATAGATCTCCTTAGTAAGCGTAAATAGAATATACAGTTATGGATTAAAGAGGTGTATGGCTAGAATATGAGGGTCTAGTGTGGAGAAAGACTGAAGAGGGTTTTTTTTTAAGGGAATGTGTGGCAAGATAATTCAAATTAAGCATCATTGTTGGGTGGGTAGTATGGAAACTTACTACAGTGTAAAAGTTTCACACACATATAGATAGAAAGATAGATAGATGATAGATAGATAGATAGATAGATAGATAGATAGATAGATAGATAGATAGATAGATAGATAGATAGATATGAAGGCAATCTAAAAGAAATCACCAAATAATGGTGAGACAGAGTAACAGCTGCACATCACTTGTAACCATGGGGGCTGCCAGTCCAGTGATTAGGTTACATCTAATTGCGTTGTTGCTAAAAGGGGCCCCCAGGAATACCCAAAAATACTCCAGTAGTTGCCAAGACTAAAGGTTTCTCACCATAAACTGCCAGCAAGGCACTGTTGCTGGAGACAATTCCTAGACAACTCACATGGGATGTCAAACAGTTGCCCACAAGGAAGCTTTACTTTTATTTTATAGCATCTTTTATATGGGAAGCTAGTCTTTACTGAAAAAAACGTGAGCTTCAAGTAAGGCAAAATATTTTGACATATAATATTGTACTTTTTAAAAGATATTTTAGAGCAATGTTGGCAAACCTTGTGGTAATAAACCAATAATAGTAACTGATTAGACATAAAGTCCATTCCGTGAGATAGAATCCAGATGTGACATTGTTTGTTTACCAAGAGCTAGGGAATAGATAATTCAGAAACTTAGGTTAATACCAAATAATGCTGGTATTAAAAAAGAAAACTAAATAAAATAAAAATGCAGTGATAAAATGACTTTTAAGATATTCTTCTATACTCCTATATCAGTGGCTCATTCAGTCATCATCAGTGAACCTGCCTCCTACAGCAAATAGGAAGAAATACAGAAACCAATAGCCAGACATTACAAAGAAAGTGAGAGACTTTGGAACACTCAACACTAAATAGTGTGTCTCCATCAAATCCCTCCACTCAGAGTTTAGGGAACTCTAGGGAAGAAGAGATGGATGGAGTGTAATAGCCAAAAAGGATGAAAGACATCAGGAAAGCAAGGTGTTCTAAGTCAACATGAGCAAAGTTAATATGAACTCACAGAGACTGCAGCAACATACACAGGGCTTTCTGAGTCTGGATCAAGTCTTCTGCATATTTATTATGGCTTCCAACCCAGTGATTTTTGTGGAACATGTTAGTATGTTAGAAGTCTCTAATTCTTGTGTTTTCTATTGAGATATTTTACTTCTGTCTGTTTAAAGTATAAAAGATTAATGTGATAGTTTTTGATTTAAGTAATTACATTTTATTTTCGTATATTTTTTAATATTATATCTTAGAAGCAGAAAGGGAGTAGATACAATGAGAGAGAAGGTGGGAAGTAATTGGGAGGAGTAGAGGAAGAAGAAACTATAACCAGGATGTATTTTATAAGAAAAGAATCTTTTCTTAGTAGAGAGGAAGAAAACTAAAAATTGTAATCCATATAAAACATAACTAAAGTCAAATATATTTTGATGTTCTTTCTTATAAGATGGGTAGTATAAAAAATATCTAAATGCCCATTACTGCATTCCACTCATTTAAAAATTAACTCCAATACATTTTTGTTATATCTATCATCTCAGGTTCTAACTTACCTTGATTTGTGAATATATACAAAATTGTCTAAATTGCTTTTGAGTTTCATAAAATAAAATTATGTCTTTCTTATCCTTTTTTTAATCTGAATATGTTACATGGAATGAAAAATCAATAAACAAAATAAAAGAATATTTAAAAAGAAACATTTTTGTGAAAATTATTTAAAAAACTAAAGTAAATAAATTAGTATCATAAAGAGCAAAAAATTAACAAATGTTTTCCACTTTGGCTCTATTTCTAGAAGACTTTACATTCTTTATCTCAAAAAGCCATCTATCACCAAAAATACCAATAGAGGCGAGGAACCAGACATTCAGAGCCCATAGAAGACATGGCATATTCAGACTATATAATACCCACTAGCTTGTCACAATGAATATTTTAACATAATTTGATGTTGGTATTAAGTCACAAATTCCTTTGTTTTGTCATGTTTGAAAACAGAAGATGCAGTTGTGCCATGGTGGCATCACCATAAATGCTAGCACTCAGGAGGCAGAGGCAGGTGGATCTCTGTGAGTTCGAGGGCAGCCTGGTTTACAATGTGAGTACCAGGACAGGTTCCAAAGCTACATAGGAAACTCTGTCTCTAAAAACCAAAAAAAAAAAAAAAAAAAAAGGAGAAGAAGAAGAAGAAAGAAGAAGAAGAAGAATAGAAGATGCTTGATCATCAAGAATATGATATTTGTGAAAAACATCTATATCATATAATTCAATATTATCTCATAGATTTCTGGAAGCACTTCATCTGTGTAATATCATTTACTTATTATTTATTTTAATTTATACATTAATTTTAAAATTTCATGATATGCAACAGCCCTAGACTAGAATTATCTAGACATATTCAGAATTTTAATATCAGAATCAGACCTTGTAATATCTTCTGACATTGGTCTCTTTAAACAAATTCCAATCTTAAAAATTTCATAATTTGTGTATTTTACTTTTTACTAAAAAATTACTTTGCTTAAAAATTGTTTCTGAAAAATTACTATGTAAATTAACCATTGAAGAGTCTTAGTAATCTCATTATTTTGCATAATGCAATTAGAATTTATTGAATTTCTTGCTATTTAACAGCCAGTACACTGCCAATTTGTAGTGACAGCACAGCTGTAATCATTTTTCAGAATGAAAGATCACCCTCAATACACTACCACCATTTTTTGGGATAAAAAATGCTCAAATATATGCTCAAAATTTGCTGCAAGGTTATACATTCCTTGGCATACCTTGTGTGGTACATTTAACAAAATCAGAACATTTAATTTTACTTAGAATTTTGAATTAGATCTTATGTCAAATATAGGATAATGTTACAAAAGGAGCTGCATTATTGTAGATAAAATGTTAAAGTGCATGCACCAACCACCAAAAGATGATTTATAGAATTTTAATCATAAAGCTGTTGTGGAAAATGATCAATTAGAGAAATTAGAAACTCCCCATGGAATTATGAAGTATTATAATGCTTGAAAAAGAAATATGTGCATACAGATTTTCATATATATGTTCAATAATAAAATGTCTTCAAATTTAATATTAAAAGCTCTTTTCCACTGACTTAAATGATATGCACTATATTATGTAAATATGTTGATTAGATATGTTGCCCTCAGGAAGCGTCATAGCAGCTGATTGTGTTAGACAGATTCCGAAATTACTTTTTGTTTATTCCAAGGGTTTTAAGCACTGGAACACTAGAATCAGAGCTGTTCCCACCATGTGTGCTTTTAGCTTATTTTCTATTTGTCCTTATAATCTTTATTACAAACTAATGAATTTTGTAAACATTTATCTAATAATTTCTGCTTCTACTTTGTTCAAGCCTAGCTCTTAGTTAAAATTTTGAAAGATTTCAAGGTGAAATATACTTCAAAGACTAAGCAAAAGACCTAAAAGATATGTTGAATGGAAGTGACCATAAAACTGTTTAGTCCTGGATTATATATGTGCATACAGTAGTCTAGGAAATGTATTCAAATGTTAGATTTACCCAATTTATCTCCAAAAATTGAAAGGCTGTGCCAGTGCATGAAAATAACATCAATTATAAAATTGTATTAAGATGGCTTATTTTTATAATACTATTATATGTAAAATGTTGTAATGTAAAATTGGAACTACAATGAAGAAATGTAGTAATGTGACTGTGCTTCAAAATAGATTAATTTCTTGGTATAGAAAGTAGAATATGAAGTGGCCATAGTAATCTCCCAGTTGCATGAATATTTATAAATATCAGGCCTTCATTTCTTGGCTGTGTTTTCTAAGGTAGTCAAGATTTTTATGCTGGTGGTCAAGTTTGAGGATCTTCTTGAAGTGGTTATTCATATTTAATTGGTTTAGAATTTTAGAGGGTAACTTTATTGAAGGTTAAATGACTAGAAAGGAATTTGAGGTACTGTCCACCAGAGCTTTATAGGAATAATATAGGCTCATGGCCCTGAAGTAACAGACCATGGGCTGAGGGGGAGAATCCTGGCCATAGATAGTTGTGGTGAGGTCTTATTGGGACAAAGATTTTTCAGTTTATCAGTTTCCACTGAGTTCTTAGGATATCCGGAGAATTACACCATTATAGCATATGTTTCATGAAGGGTCATGTGGGGGGAGGATCCTAAATTCTATAGAAAAGTCAGAGTTTCTGACTCAGAAGTTTTGAGTCGTGACATAGGTTAATTCCATAGATGACTTATCCTACATTTTAGAAGCAATTTTGGTACTCTTAATAAGACTAAATTTCATTTTGATCTAGGCTGTAAGGGGTAGAGCAGGACTTCAAGAGGAGTACTTCAAGTTGACATCACTTGTCTGACTAAGAGAGACAATCAGGCTTGGTTTCTAAGAGAGACTAGATGATGATAGATAGATAGATGATAGATAGATAGATGATAGATAGACAGATGGATGATATAGATAGATATAGATAGATATAGATAGATGATAGATAGATAGATAGATAAATAGATAGATAGATGATAGATAGATAGATAGATAGATAGATAGATAGATAGATAGATAGATAGATGATAGATAGATAGATAGATGATAGATAGATGATAGATAGATAGATAGATAGATAGATGATAGATAGATAGATAGATAGATAGATAGATAGATAGATAGACAGACAGACAGACAGATAGATATTCAGAGTCAGGTAGGGAGAGAGGTAATCTAGAATGAATATATTTGTAGTAATGTGACTACTAAGGCTACTACAAAAATGTAATCTTTTACTTTCTAGAAGACTTCTTTGAGGAGGTGATTAAATTGATTAAGATTGCAAAGAGAAAATAAGGTGAATTATTGTAGTAATTGAAGGAATGACATTGTAATACAGCAAGGTTTCTTTTTCCATATCATATTCAAAAGCCTTTTCTCTTCCTTTGCTCTGACAAAAGCAGACAACTGCTGTGATAATGTGTAATACACTAAAAACGTTATGAGAGTTGTTTTTCTTTCCTTCAGTAAGTTTAAATCTTTCTTTCCAATTAGTTTCTTTCACAAGAGATTATTAAAATAACACTATTGATATCAATAAACCCTGCAACATCCATGTATAGAGACTGGTAAATTTTTCTCTAATTTATCTTCTACTTCCTTAATATTGGGCAAAGTTAGACAAATAAAAAAGCAATGATTGTATCTATTATTTCATTATAAGCAAATATTATGAATTGTTCATAAATAAGATGGACAAAAAATGATTGAAGAGCCAGAATATTAGGATGTCTTCTATAAAATAGTATTTCCTAGAAATGACTGCAGAAACAAGATAAAAACAATGACAATATGCTAATATTAAAGTATGTGTTGACACAGAAGAAAATTTTCACTGGAATCTACCCTTAGACAAAGAATTATAGTCAGCCATCTACTAATGGGAGGAGAAGTAGACTCTCCAAAGGATGAACCTGGTTATTGACCGACTAAAGCAAAGTGCTTAGTTTTAAAACCATATAAACACAAACACCAAAAACAGATTCAGAAGGCTCAGTCTGAATATATACTGTATATATATTATATACTGTATATATATTATACATCACATATGCATATAAGTATATATGTTATATGACATATATGCACATATGTATATAATAATAATAAAATTAAAATTTCAGCTTAAGAGGAAAGGACCTGATAGTGGTTGTATGAGTTTAGCCGCAAGAGGATAGAGGTAGTGAAGAGAAGAGAGGAAAGTGATCTAAGTTTACTTTTACTCAATACATACTAAAATGAATAATAAAATTAAGGTATAGTCATAGACTATCATAAGATGATGGTTATTTGAACTGCATTGACAGCTGAGACACAGAATCAAACCATATTTTTTATTAATTATATAATAATGGCTAGTGTCATAACCACCCAAGAATGATGAAACAATAAATGATCACCCTTGTCGGGCGGTGGTGACGCACGCCTTTAATCCCAGCACTCGGGAGGCAGAGGCAGGCAGATCTCTGGGAGTTCGAGGCCAGCCTGGTCTACAAGAGCTAGTTCCAGGACAAGCACCAAATGCTACAGAGAAACCCTGTCTCGAAAAACCAAAAATAAAAAATAAAAAAATAAATGACCACCCTTGGAAGTGGCCTGTATTATTTCTGTATCTTATTCCACATAGCTAAACAAATTCTTGATTAGATAAAGTATAAATATGAGTATAATAATGCTCAAATTAATAAGATGAATTTTATGGAAGGGTATTAGAATATGTAAATGGCTTACTTCAGAGTTAAAACTGAATGAAAATGAAACCCTTTAGACTTAAATTCATAAATTTCAATTATTCTTGTAAATACTGGAAACTTTAGATGATGGAGAAGTTTCATTAAATCTTCTTTGTTGCAATAGGTGGGAACAATTCTCTGACACTACTCATAGGTTAAATTTACTAACTTTTGTTTGAACAGTCCATACCTCAAAACTGCTCATGAGAATAACCTATAATCCTGAATTCTGTAATTAATGGCAGGAAACTTATCAGTTCACAAGGCTGAACTTTGGCGATACCTATTTATTGCTTTCCTATCTAAGTTGAGTAGATATTTGTTCATATCTTTACAATGAAAGCGTTACACAACACAAGGCAAACGGGTAAAATTTCTTGACTAGGGCTATTCAATAATAGCTCTATACCATCCAAATTTTCTCAATGATCAAGCCTATACAAGTGTGCATCAAGACAACAGTCCCTCAGCCACATGTCACTGTCACTATAACCCTTCAGTGAAGAAAATTTAAATTCCTTTGAATAAGTAGTGTCAAAATAGAGATAAAGATAATGCAAACCATATTATAATTATTAGAATATTTCATAAAGTGCACATTTCTTTTAAATAAGATGATTATAGATTGTATTAACATTCTAGACTAGATACAACAGTGAAAATCATAGCCCATATGTATGTATGTATATGTAAATATATATATATATGTGTGTGTGTGTGTGTGTGTGTGTGTGTGTGTGTGTGTGTGTGTGTAGCTATATGCTACTTTGAGTCAAGGACATGTATACATATGTAAATGCATGTATAAATAATAGAAAAGTTTGAAATATAATATAATACTATTGGAATCTGTGTTTCATTTTAAAAGCTGTTGAGCAGCCAGATGATGGTGACTCAAATCTTAAATCCCACCACTCAGGCAGATCTCTGTGAGGATGAGGCCAGTCTGTATTACACAATGAGTTTCAGGATGGCTAATTCTGTGACAACAAGGAAAAACTATCTCAAAACACCCAAAAAAGAAGTTGTTAATAAACTTTATAAATCTGTCTGTTTATGTATATTAATAAATTTCAGTAAAATACACATATACAAACTAGAACTATAATATGAGTATAAAACTAAGAAGGATGAAAAACTGAACAGGAATTTAATTTATTTAGTTAACTAAGAAAATACCTTTTATAAGATATTTTCTTTACTAAAGAAAGAAGTATGAATATTTGTGAATGCAGAAGATGTAATTGGTTATCCAAGATAATCAGAGAATGTTGGGAATAAAATTGGCAAAACAACAACAAAGAAGACAACAACAATAAAACAAAACAAAAATCCCCACAAAACTTAGAGAGAGAATGTGCCTAATAGCAGGTTGATTGCATGAGAGCAGAGGCCAAATTTTCAAATGTGAAGCATTTTAAACACGAGATGACAGAGCTGCTCATATACCATCTGTTATTTGCTGATCCATCTGTTGTCAACACAGTTATTCAACACTCTTCAGTCTTTGAAACATCACCATTTACATTTTTTAATTGGAAAATAATAGTGATGATTTAAAGATGCAGTATTTGATTACACTAAGCAATGAAATGCCCATTGTTACCCTTATTATTATTACCATTACTCATAATTAAGGCAATATAGCATCATATTGATGCCTACACATAAAAATGTGGTTAGGTAGAAGTATTAAATAAAGATTAACAAGGGCATTCTACTATAATTCATCAATTTCTGAGTATATAATACTAAGCATGCTATGTGCATTTTAATAGATTTTGGAAAATTACCTTTTTAAAGATAACAACCAAAAATTTTCACACATAAATCTCAACATATGTTATATTTATAAAAAGCCATACACCTATTATGGCTGTAGCATCTACACCTAAGTCAGTGGATTATCCCTTTATGTAATAAATATTATACACAGAGGATATTTGTTTCATGTTGCCCACAGGATTGTGAATTTACTAATCAAAAAGAATAACAAATCCACTTATTTCCTGAGATACATGTGTTTACAATGTACTTTTTTGAGACACTACTTCTGTGCATAACAGCCTTGGTTATCCTGAAACTCACTATACAGAAGAGGCTACTTTGAATACACAGGGATCTACCTGCCTCTGCATCCCAAGTACTGGGATTAAAGGTTTTAGACATCATTCATGGATCAATGTACATTTTTATTATTTATTTATTTCCCAAATAAAATGGTATGTGTCATTTTTTGTAGATCAAATTCATATAGTCCTATTACTCTCCCTTACCAGACTCTGAAATTTCAATTCTTCTCAGAATTTCAATGAAGAGTTAATACCTTTACTTCTCAAATTGTTCCACATAATAGAAACAGAGGGAAATTGCCAAACTTTTTCTATGAAGTTACAGTTATCCTGAAACCAAAACCACATAAAGACTCAACCAAGAAAGAGAATTGCAGACCCATCTCCCTCATGAACATTGATGCAGAAATGCTCAATTACATACTAGCAAATAACATCTAAGAAAATATCAAAAACATCATCCACCATGACCAAGTCAACTTCATTGCAGAGATGTGGGGATGGTTTGGCATAAGAAAATCTATCAATGTAATTAACTACATAAATAAACTAAAAGAAAAAAACATATGATAATCTTGTTAGATGTTTAAAAAGCATTTGACAAAACCCAACACCCCTTCATGATAAACATGAAACACACCACACCTCAAACACAGATATTAACTGTTTTTGAGAGATTAGAGATATAAGGATCATATCTAAACATAATGAAAACAATATACAGCAAGTCGACAGCCAACATCAAATTGAATGGAGAAAAACTCAAAGCAATTCTACTAAAATCAGGAACAGGAAAAATTTTCACACTCTCTCCATACCTATTAAACTTAGTTCTTGAATGTCTATCTAGAACAATAAAACAATAGAAGGGGAGTAAAGGGATACAAATTGGGAAGAAGTCAAACTTTTCCTTTTTGCAGATGTTATGATAGTATACATAAGTGACTCCAAGAATTCTACTAGGAAACTCCTATAGTTGATAAACACTTTCAGTAATGTGGCAGGATATGAGATCAACTCAAAAAAAAATCAGTAGCCCTCTTATATACAAATGATAAATAAGGAGAGAAATAAATAAGAGAAACAATACCTTCACAATAGCCACATATAACATATCTTGGGGTAACACTAACCAAAGAAATGAAAGACCTGTTTGATAAGAACTTTCAGTCTTTGCAGAAAGAAATTGAAGGAAACATCTGAAAATGGAAAGATCACCCATGCTCTTGGATAGGTACAATCAACATAATAAAAATGGCAATCCTGCTAGAAGTAATCTACAGAGTCAAAGCAATCTCCATTAATATCCCAATACAATTCTTCACAGACCTCAAAAGAAAAATATCCAATTTTGTATGGAAAAACAAAACAAAACAAAACTCAGGATAGCCAAAACTATCCTGTATAATCAAGAAAATTCCAGAGCCATCACCATCTCTGACATCAAGCTCTATTATAGAGCTACATTAATGAAAACAGTTGGTCTTGGTATAAATATAGACAGGCTGACCACTGGAATTGAATTGGACACAGATATTTATCCACACACTTATGAATGTCTGATTTTTGGTAAAATAAGCTAAAATTACACATGAAAAAAGAAAGCATCTTCAACAAATGGTACTCTAAGAACTGGATGTCAGAATGTAGAATAATACAAATAGATTCATACCTAGCCCCATGCATGCAACTATTCGACCTACCTTAATACCACTTGGGCATGTAACCAAAGGTTGCTCAACCACACTGCAAGGACATTTATTCAACTGTGTTCATGGCAGCTTTATTTGTTACAGCCAGAACCTGGAAATAACCTAAGTGCCCCTCAATCAAACAATGGATAAAAAAAAAAAATGTGGTACATTTTTTTTAAATGAGTTTAAAAAAATGATAGTTTGAAATTTGCATGCAAATGGATGGAACTAGAAAAACCATCCTGAGTAAGGTAACCCAGAACCAGAAAGATGAACATTGTTTGTACCCACTCATAGGTGCATGACCCCAGAGAAGCTAAGTAACTAGGAAAATACAAAGGGAAGCATACATAGTTTCCTGGGAAGGGAAACTAGACAATATCTCCTGAGAAAATTAGGAGCTGAGTGTGGATGTAGAAGGGAAGGTGATAGGGGAGGAGGAGGAGAGAAGTGGAAGAAGGAGTAGAGGAAATGGGATGGTCAAGATGGGGGAAGGAAAGAGATATCGTGATTGAGGGAGCCATTATGAGGCTACCTAGAAACTCAGCACTAGAGAAATTCCCAGAAATCCAAAAGGATGACCCCAGCTAAGACCCTAAGTAATAGTGGAGATGATGCCTAAACTGGCCTTGTCTTTTAGTCAAACTAATGACTATTTTAAATGGCATCATAAACCCTATATCCAGCAACTGATGGAAGCAGATGCAGAGAAGCACAGTGAAACATTGGGCTGAGATCCCAAAATCCAGTCAAAGAGAGGGAGAAGTGAGAATATGAGCAAAGAGGTCAAGCCCATGATGGGGATATCCATTCAAACAGCTTACCCGACTTAATGGAAACCTTCCAGTGAGGGAACCAACATAGAACCAAACTAGGCCCTCTGAATGTGGGTGATAGTTGTATGATTGGGGTTGACTGTGGAGACACGACAGTAAGACCAGAATTTATCCCTACTGCCTTTTCTGCCTTTTGGAACCCATTCGCTGGAGGTATACCTTGTTCAGCCTAGATATAGTAGGGAGGGGCCTGATACTGCTTCAAAGAAATGTGATAGACTTTGTTGCATCCCCATGGGAAGCTTTACCCTCTCTGAGAAGTGGATGGGGAGTGGAATGGAGGTGGAAGAGAGGCAAAGTGGAGGAATCAGAAGGAGAGGAGGCAGTGGGAAATGGATTTGACAGGTAAAATGAGAAAAAATAGGGTTTTTTAATAAATTAAAATAAAAACATATTTAAGATGATGTCTTATGACAACTAAAAACAACAGTGGCTATGTTAATATCAAACAAATTACTGAGTTAAGACCAATTCAAACAGTTTTAAAATAACTATGTTCATACTCATCATTATTTATATAAATTTTATGATTATTGTGTACTTTTGAAAAAAATAACCTTGTCTCATTGTATATAATATCAGTTTTATTTTGTTTTTGTTGTTGTTTGTTGGTTTGTCTTCTCATTAAAGATGTTTTAATGGATACCAAAAAAGAAAATAAGAATATATATGCACATATTTATGAATGAATATAGATATAATTTCTTTTAATCATTCTTATTTATAGACACTTGATCTGTTCTTCTACCTTGGTTGCTCTCTAGCGACATGAGTAAATAAGACCAGATATATAAGGAATATTATGGTTTGCTGATTTAGGAACCAGCAGTTACAAACTGTAAAATGGTATGGGTTTTTTGTTTTGTTTTGTTTTTGCTTTTGACTGATTTCCCTAGTGGTTTTGCTAATATATTTTCCCATATTTTTTTATAAACACTCCTCTTTATCTGGGTAAGAAACTGTTACTCTTGAATGGGTATGCGTTCATTGAAAGAAATGACTTGTTTAGTAGAAATACTGAATCACTCACACTCTGTTCTTGAAAATGCAAAATAACTACTCTTGAAAAATATAGACAGTTTATTCTAAATAATTAGACATGCAACTATAATATGACCTGTTCCTGGATATCTATCTCAAAGCAAAGAATATTTATGTTCATGCAAAAACTTATTTATAGATATTTATGCAAGAGTTATTTGTAATAGCAAGGGGGGGGACTGACAACCCAAACGTCCTTCCATGGGTAAATGGGTAACCTGTAAATTGTATTATATACTTTTCCTGAAATACCATTCAAGGAAATAAAACACATTGGCATAATTTTCTGGAAAGTCATCCAAATTCAAAATATTAAATGACCTGGTTTCACTTATATAGCTTTCTTGAAATGGCAAATGTGCAAAAGTAGAGAACAAGATGATTGTGAATGGGATAAAGCACATGTTGGGATCCTCTTGATGATCGAGACAGTGTGAGAACAAAATGATTGTGAATGGGGTAAAGCAGATGTGGGGATCCTCTTGATGATCGAGACAGTGTGAGAACAAAATGATTGTGAATGGGATAAAGCACATGTGGGGATCCTCTTGATGATCGAGACAGTGTGAGAACAAAATGGTTGTGAATGGGGTAAAGCAGATGTGGGGATCCTCTTGATGATGGAGACAGTGTGAGAACAAAATGATTGTGAATGGGGTAAAGCAGATGTGGGGATCCTCTTGATGATCGAGACAGTGTGAGAACAAAATGGTTGTGAATGGGGTAAAGCACATGTGGGGATCCTCTTGATGATCGAGACAGTGTGAGAACAAAATGATTGTGAATGGGATAAAGCACATGTGGGGATCCTCTTGATGATGGAGACAGTGTGAGAACAAAATGATTGTGAATGGAATAAAGCACATGTGGGGATCCTCTTGATGATCGAGACAGTGTGAGAACAAAATGATTGTGAATGGGATAAAGCACATGTGGGGATCCTCTTGATGATGGAGACAGTGTGAGAACAAAATGATTGTGAATGGGATAAAGCACATGTGGAGATCCTCTTGATGATCGAGACAGTGTGAGCACAAAATGATTGTGAATGGGGTAAAGCAGATGTGGGGATCCTCTTGATGATGGAGACAGTGTTTTTCATGGTGGTACTAAAGTCAGTCAGAGGTGTAGAGCTCAAGGTGTTGACATTAAAAGAAACCTGGCAAACATCAAAAAAATGACTTGTTACATGAAGATAATTTTTTAACAGATACATCATGTACTTTCAACATTTCTGCTCCCTACTCCATCCAATTCTACCTTCCTCCACTTGTTCCAATCCCATTCATTGTCTCAGACTGTGTCGCTTTACCATCTTCCTCTTTGTGTATATTGGTAGTTTAAGTAACGGATACAATAATAGCTGTACACCTTGCATTACGACCATCACTGTTATACTAGTTAATTTTCTATTGCTGGAATAATAGCATTCCTAATTTTTAAAGAATAAATGAGTTTATTTTGGCATATAATTACAGAAAAGTAAGATTCTATGCTGGAGAGGAGGCATGGAACAAGCATCAAGAATGTAGCTGGAGGACTCTGAAATTTCTCATCTGAACCATAAGCACTAAGCTAAGAGAAAATAAGAAAATGTCGTGAGATTTCAAATTCTTAAAGTCCTCCCCAATTTTGTACTTCCTTCAGAAAGATGCACCACCTTGTACACTCTCTATACAGCACTCTCAACTGGTGGCAAGGAGTTTAAAGTGTCCTATAGGGTACATTTCTCATCAAGACTACAGCAAATGTTTAATGACTTGCTTTTATGCAATATTTGCTTCTATTTATTGTCTATGTAGTCTTTAAAACTCTTAATTTAAGATAGCTGCTTTCAATTTTTAGCATATTTCAGTATTTTATCATAAAATCGTCTTAGAATTTGTCAAAGATTTTTCTACATCTGATTAGTTGAATATATCATGTAATTTGTGACTATCATGTTGATCCATTCATCCACCACTAGACTGAAGGTAACTAAAATGTTATTGAAATATTAGTTTTTTTAAAGATAGCTATTCTTACTGCAGTATGATAAAATCTTACTATAACTTTAATTTTAACACCTTTGTTGTTTAAATAAATAATTTTATCTATTGGCAACACATACTGACTAAATGAATGCTATAATCCATACTAGCAATTTCATATTGATCAATAATATGGCTGGTATAGCAGAACAATGCTTTGATAGGTAAAGAAAGAATGATGCAATGAAACAGAATTTATATTCTGCTTACATCTTAGTATTTTGAAGAAGCAACAAGTAAAATTTCAGAAAGCTGAACTAACAAGCTCTGTTCTCTAAGCTGATCAGTTTTCATATTTACATTTCAGTTAAGAAGAAACGACTCTCACAGTTTTATTACGTAACATTTCTCCAAAGAAAACATCACTTATTACTGTCTCTACTGCATCACTCAACGCAGTTGCTGTCATAGCTATATTTTCCTCCAAATCAGAAAAATTACTATGCCAATGAATCCTTTCCTTTCCAGTCAACAAATATTCCATTTGGCAATAGTTAATCTTCAAATTTACCTTCTACCAATGAAAATCTAAGTGACTTTAATTAATATATATATTTTAATTACCAACCATGTGTCAAGTAACTCAAATCTATTCACTCCCTATTGGCTTCGGTTGACATGTCTTATACTTTTGGGCATCTATTACATATACCAGGAATAGATAAAATATATAGGAAGCTTAGTTACAAGTGTTTGAATTAATAAAAAGGGAAGTGAAGAGATCAAAGCATGCATTCCCAGGAAAGAAGCTGACTGAAATAGTAAAGCATAGCAAAATCTTGCCTGAATCTTGGGGATTAGCAATCCTTTTTATTGTGAATTCCTTCATCTACTATTTCTGAAGAAAGATCATTTTAGAAAAGGATAGAATCTTACATAAATTAGATCTTTATACCAATGATTATTTCTGAAAAACTTTCAATATGGAGCTGGGGCAGCAGGCACAACAGTGATACCCATTATCCCTGAGGAAAATAAAATGGAAAGATCACAAATCTTGCCATATATTTATAGGACAAAGAATGTTTTCACAGACTGTACAATGGATTCCCAAGTCAATAAAAACATTGGTTACATATATGAGTCTTGCTTTAAAATATATATAAGAAGATAGACCCCCCCCCAAAAAAAGAAGAAGAAGATAGACCCAATATTTCAACCAATAAATATCTAGGCAGTTTCCGTAATCTTTAACACAAAGAAACATGATTAATTATTAACAAAATGAAAGTCAACATTGAGTATTCTTTCAACTAAAATAAAAATAGTAAATTGAAACACCTCAATTACATTGATGGACACTGAATAATTGGAACTGAAAATTATTTTATATGTAATATGGTATAACTGCTATAACCAAACATGTAAAGAATTCATTTAAAAATTAAGTGCCTACTGTTGTTATCTATTGTCAATTAATTTGACCTTCTTAAAAAATATCTAAAAATCTTTATTGGAAATTTTATTTTATTTTATTTTTTTAATTAATTAATTTATTTATTCTGCCTCCTCTCCGCCACCACCTCCCATTTCCCTCACCCTCCCCCAATCAAGTCCCCCTCCCTCATCTGCTCGAAGAGCAATCAGGGTTCCCTGACCTTTGGAAAGCCCAAGGACCGCTCACCTCTATCCAGGTCTAGTAAGGTGAGCATCCAAACTGCCTAGGCTCCCCCAAAGCCAGTATGTGCAGTAGGATCAAAAACCCACTGCCATTGTTCTTGAGTTCACAGTAGTCCTCATTGTCCGCTATGTTCAGCTAGTCCGGATTTATCCCATTTATTGGAAATTTTAAATGCCCCATTATTACATTAAAGAACTGGGAAAAATCACAACATATAGATACTAGTTAGCATCTACAATAAACAACATTTTAAATATTTGATTATTATTTAGTATAAATGCAAGCAAATATGGAGACATGAAACATTAACTCTAACAGCATTTTGTTTGATAGAAAAGCATGAATAGATACTTAAAAGCTGTAGCATTTCACTCATGTTAAATTACTAGTCAAAACGGGTCTTTGTAAATGGATAATGGGTGAGAGATTGACAATTATTTTGCTAATGACTATACAATGAAATGAGGACTTTGTTGGAATGCCATATAGAATTTTCTTTGAATTATGCACGAATGTCATAAAATCTCACTGACATAAAAAACTTATGATTTACTTGTATTTTATTTAAAGAAATACTGTCTGAAATCCCTCCAGAGGATGAAGAATTTTATTTCAATGTTTGACAATGATTGTATCATGGTTTCTTCTTTTTGTAGTTCTGGGATATCAGGTACCTTCTGCTATTTGGAATAAAATTTTGATTAATCACAGGAATTTTAGAAGATGATATTAAAATTTTCTAAAAATCAGGTTTGTGAGATTTAAAGTTTTGAGATCTATCTATCATCTATCTATCTATCTTTCTATCTATCTATTATCTATCTATCTATCTATCTATCTATCTATCTATCTATCTATCTATCTATCTATATCTACCTATCTATCATTTATTTGTTTAGGTAGTTTCCAAGTATGTATGTCTATGAACTATATGTGTTCAGTGTCCATAGAAGTATGCAGAGTGTGACTTAAAACTTGTTTTATATATAGATGGATGCCAGTTTCTGGGAATTGAACTTGTTTCCTCTGAAAAAGCATATAGCATTTTTATGTAAGTAAGCATTTTTATTTAAGTAAGCTTTCTTTATATCGCTTATATTGACTTTATTGGATAGAAATAGCTATATGACATATAAATAAAGATGAGACGTAAATATAGATATGTTTGTAATTAGAGGTAGACAAAAGTGTATACACACACACACACACAGATATTACCAAAGTGGGTGAAAACAAAGTTAATATAGATGTGTAAGCATAAATATATAATTATAGAAATATCTTTGGGTATATAGAAAGAGGTAATATTGATATGTATATGTTAGACATATATTTCCATATATCTGATATATATCACAATAGGTGTATAACATATATATCACATATATTCACATATATGTATGAATGAGAAAGAGCTTAATGAAAAACAATCTAATTCGAAACTTTTCTATATTCACAGGAGAGACAGAGAAAAATAATAACTAATTCCTTTCTGTAGAAGAAGTATGATACCTTTTAAATTATAATTAGAGAACACTAAATCCCAAGTGTATCATTTTCCAAACTGGGAAAGTATTTTATGTATATTTACATTGAGAAGCAAATATTTTGATCAATATAATGGAAGAAAATAAACAAGTCTTAAGCCCTCATTATGAAGAATTGGCAAGAAAAGTAATACTTCAAGTGACTTCACATCAATTAAAAATACAGTATGAATTAAAAAATAGAATAACTCAGACATTTCAGTCACTATCTGTCTGTGGGTGGTCTGTCAAGTTAGAATTTAAATGCTGTTAGAAGCAGGTGGCAGCAGCTGTACTTTGCCTATCATAGATGGACATGTTTTTCTCATCATCTACTCTGAAGATGGAACTGTTCTTTGTTAAGGGACATTTAATCTGGAGTGCTGGCTATCAAAAATGTGAGTGCACAGCACTTAGTAGAGTACATCTATCTTTATAATATTCATGCACCCAGGGCCTCTCTGTGTTCAGAACACAAAAGCAAGGTTCTGTCCTCCAGTGTCTAAAGCTCATTGATCTCTGCCAACCTTTAACTGCCAGGGTTAGGCTTGTATATTTTATCTTTTCTGTCTTTCACTATAAGAACATATGCATTTAACTTTTTCCTCTCGGCTTTCTTCATTATTTGTAAATAAATGCTACAAATAAAAAACTGGCAATATAGAAACTAATGTTAATTAAGAATCATTCAGACAACCTTCCACCAAACATATTATCACTATCATAAGGAAAAGGTTACAACATATAGAGGACAATATGAAGGATTAGACTTTATCTAAACAGAATATATTATTAGCCATATGACTTCAGGGATGTTGAGAGTTCCAGTGCAGAAGTTAATATTAAAGCATTGTTAAGTTTTATGACAAATGTGTATATCATGAATGATATTTACAATATACATTTACACAAGTGAAAATTTAACTCAGTAAGCTTAACTCTTGCTGACAAAGACACAAATGGAGAAAAATATCAAAACTTCGTAACTGTTTTCTGGAGCTGGGAATCAAACATGCCTTATACTCTCAATGCAAGAGCTCTGCCACTTAAAACAACATAAAGAACCCTCAAAGTATTTAAATAAATATACAATACAAACCTGGTATAGCATCTACTGGCATATACCCCTAACAACCTCTCAATAACTTTTGTACATACAATTATTTCAACATAAATACTTACTTCTAATTTAAGCTATTAATAGGTATCTGTTATTAATGAATATATTCAAACAATGTTGTCCTATGTCAGACTATGTCCAATATCAGACTATGTACTAAATAGATTTCATGGGTTACTTTTTCTGTTCTTGATAAATATCTCAATTTTTCTGCATTGTCCTTTCTAATGTTGAATAAATTAAGAGCTCTACTATTGCAAGAGCAATGCCTTCCTTTTCAAGCAATATTTCATATGTTTTTGAAATTATAATACAGCTACATCACTTTCACTCTTCCTTTTCTCTGTTAATCCCTTCCAGTTTTCCCTTTGTTCTCTTTCAGTTTCATGCATTTTCTATTTAATTTTTGCTACATATATATGTTTATACATATACATATATATTTACGTACAGGTAAATAGATGTAGGTATTGTGCATATTTAGCATATTAGTATTGCAATGCCATATTTATTGTTGTTGAAGTTCAAATGTTTGAAACAAAGTTTGGTAGGAATAAATATTGCTTCTCTCATTTGAAACTTTCTGGTACCATGATAGCTACTGCTAATGAGTAAAAGTTTTCAAGTCCGTGGTAGCTCAGATCCTCCAGGTATTGTGTCAAAAATACATCTTATCTTTCGCTATGTTGACTTAGCTTTCTGTTCCCTTTTCTCACAGACAGTAAAGATTACCACTATATTTTAAACTATCTTTGGGTACTCTTATCAATAACTTTAGGTAATGTATCATTTCTCTTACTTAGAACTGAGATATTTTTTAAATAATCTAAAATTTCAGGAAAAAGCATTTCCAGCCCAATAACAAATTTTCATTCCAAGTGTGTGTGTGTGTGTGTGTGTGTGTGTGTGTGTGTGTGTGTGTGTTATGTATAGCTTCTGAGAATTCTCATCCTGATCCACAAAGAGTAGTCAGAGAGGCACACTGGGAATGAGACTCATCTTTCAAATCCTCAAAACCTGCCCCCAAAGGCATTCTTCCAACAACAAGGCCACCTATTTATTAATCTTACCCTAAATAGTCCCACCAATTGTAAGCCAATAATTTAAACACATTAGTGTATCTGTATTATTCCCATCCAAACTATCACAGTGGTCTTGCTTGTCCACTGTTACATTCTATGAAACAGAAAGCATTCCTCCAGATTCTTATGGCTTTCAATGTTTACCAAATCAGGAAAACCAGCTATTATTCTAATGGGTTTTTCTTTATATATGATATGTTTTTTCTCACTCTCTTGAAGCTTCCAATGCACTATCATTGCTCTATTTTATTACTGTTTTATCAAACATATTTTCTGTGAATTTTGTTTTCTAGTCATGTCTACTTAGTGTTCTGTGTACTTTTATATTTATATCTTTCTTTGGTTTGTGGATGTTTTGCTCTATGCTTTGTTGAGAATATATTCTATCCCATTTAGTTAGGATACTTATTCCACACTTTTTTTCTATAGTTCAAAAATTTGGGATTTTTATTGTAGTCTATATTTTCAAGAATGTTACTTTCCTATGTTTTTTTTTAATAAGTTCTTGGCTTGTTTGGTCTAGTTACTGTACTTTATCTTTGTATCATGATATTTAAAATTCAGTTTGATTCAATTACTGAATTTACCCTAAATTTACTGGTATTTACTCTAACCTGCTTTAGTTTATTATGTTTTTTTTTCTATTCTATGTTTATTTCAGCTTGAGATCTCTTCAAATTTACCATTTTTTCATTGAATTCATTTTTAAAATCTTATTTTGAAAACTTTGTCATTCCTTTAAATATTTTGTTTATGTTTTCTGGGAAATCACTCAGCCATTTATTCTCTTTAAGTTCACTGAATGATTCATTGTGTTTTACTTAAGCCCTCTTATTTTCTCTGATGTTTTGTACTGATTGTATTCATCTGAAGAGATCTGGCCATTTGAAAAACTTTGTTAGTTTTGTGCACTTTAGGGGCACAGAAGGCATAAACGGAGCAGAGGATTCATAGGACATGTTGTGCCTGAAACTTTTATTGTGTCTTAAGTAGATTGGTGTCAGCTTGATTCAGAAGGGTGAGCTGATAGAGATGATATACATCCTAGCCCATGCTAGAATGAGATGTCAGATGTTTCTAAGAATTGATTTATGTGAGGAGAATTTAGAGTACTTGGGAGAACATTACAAAAGTACAGGACAAGTCTTAATATTTCTGTTCCTTCAAGAAACAGGATTGATTGTTCTTGGAATGTGTTTTCATATTCTTCCCAAGTATAATTGATAGGAGTGCTGTAAATGGATGTTTCTCTCCTGAGACATCCAACATCAGAGTGGCTTTTCTTCCCAATTCCCCATTCTTGTTCTCTGTTGTTATTTAGAATGTTTACAGTATAAACTCATTTCATATGGTTTTACTCCTACTACCTTTCTCAATTTTAAAATCATAAATTGTCTGATGCTCTAAATGAAGTTGGCTATTTATGCCATTTTAGTCTACCTTATTCATGGGCACCATTCTTCCAGATCCCACTGCCTCTAGATCTATGACATTATGGTAGTATATATGAATATATATAATTTTAGAATAGTATCTGAGTGAAAGGTCAGTTTTCTGGGTAGAGTAGCCTCTAGAAATACTTGGCTGTACTTAAAAGTTGGTTATAATGTGTGACTGAGAGGTCTATGTTGTTGGCAAGGTATGGAGCCCTGGCTAGAACCCAGCAGTTGAGGGAAGAATAATCTTAGGTGGCAAGACTAGACCAGTGTTGTGGCAGCTGCAGGTTGCATTCCGCCACCCAGCTCCAGCCACAGGCTAGCTTTACCCGAAATAACAACACACAAATTGCATTCACTTAAACACTGCTTGGCCCATTATCTAGCCTCTTCTCGGCTAACTCTCGCACCTGGACTATCCCATTTCTAATAATGTGTGTAGCACCCCTAGGTGTGCTTACCGGGAAGTCTCTAGCCTACGTCCATCCCGGGTCAGAGCTTCATCAATCGCGTCTGCCTGGGAGAGGGGAACATGGCCTCTGAGCTCACTTCCTCTTCCTCCCAGCATTCTGTTCTGTTTATGCCTCCCACCTATGTTTTAACATATGAGGGCCAAGCAGTTTCTTTATTTTTTAACCAATGACCTTCCTCCATCATTTCCTTTTTTTCTGTTTAAACAAAAACAAAAAAGGAAGGCTTTAACTTAACATAGCAAAATTACATATAACAAAACAGTTATCAAGTAAAAGTTACAATAATCTTTATCATAACTAAGGAAAACTATAACTATAACTAACTATTCTTCAACTCCATCAAAGACTCCAAAAAGATACAATATTACCTAAGGAAACAAGAAATAAGCAACTTTCAAACTCTAGAAATGACAGAGACATCTCGCTGCCTGGAAAGTCACCCAAAGTTCCTCCGTACCACTGGGGCATCCATCTTCGGCCTACAGGCCCATAGTAGCCAGCAGACATTTCCATGAAGCAGGAAATTTCAAAGGCAGTCAATATCTGCTTGTCCTGAAGAATGTCTTGCAGACTCCTTCATGAATCAGGAACCCCGAAAGATCATCTCACCTTTAGGCAAGTTCAGCAGTCCTCTCTCTGCGGGTTCTTTGTGTCCAGTTTATGCAACAGTCCAGGCAAGAGCAGTTTCTTGCCCAAATGGCTATCAAACTCCATAAGGATACTCTTCGATGCCCATTTTCTTCTTGAAGTAGATTGGTGCTGCAGGAGCAGACATATCTCATTGTCATGAAAAACCCTGTTATTAAAACATTAAATAGCATATTTCATAGTCTTTGAAAGATATGAAAAATGCCTATCTAGCTGATATATCTATATATCTAGAAAACCTAACTAACATAACTATAGACATGACTATTATTAATGATTATCCATTAACAACCTATATACATTACATTTTTAAATGAACTATACAATCACAATACCTTAATCAAGATCAGAAGCACATATACATATAACAAAATTGACCTTAAATTTAAATCACTAAAGAAAAATCCATATCAATATAAATTATTCATACCTACATCATATCCCCCTTTAAATGTAAAAGAACATTTATAAACCATATTTGGGAACATGGGCGCAGTTTTTTTCTCTCCAAACTGCTTACTGCTGAATGGGGGCATCGTTAATTAGGTCTTTTATGGTATAACCTGTGTGCTGGTTTCATCTCAGTTGGCAGTTGAGCAATGCAATTTTCTGAAGGTGTTAACAGCAACCCTTCAGGAGGGTGTGGTCCATCATACCATATTGGGATAGAACCACAGGCTCTCACCCTCTGTGAAAACAAAATGAGAAACTCCTTTCCAAAGCATCATGTCCTTATATCCAAATTTCAAAGTCAAGGCATTTTCAAAATATCTATCTTGGATTAGTTCAACAGCATTTATAAACAAATATCTTTTAGCAGCTCTTGCTCTTTTCTCATCATTCAAACAATTCAAAGAGAGCATAGCAGCATACAGTATCAAGATTCTATGTGTATTTTCTATCTTTGTGTGGCTTTATTTTAACTCTATTTAACTCTTTTAGAGTGCATAGAAGATGGAACATTCCAGGATTCCAAAAGATATTTTCATGGTCTTGGGAAAACTGTAATTAGAATACTTTGTACAAAAAGAAATATATTTTTGATAAGAGGACAATGAAGAAATTTTCATGAGAATACTTTAAAATATATAACCAGAGTTACCCAGTATGCTTATTAGAATGGCTTACAGGCTATGTTCTAGGTAGACTAACAATCTAACAACAGGGGTATAAGAATTTGTCACAGAACTGAGTTCCAAAATTTATAAAGCATTCAAGAAACTAGACACCAACACACCAAGTAATCCAATTAAAAAGGGTACATATCTATACGGATAATTCTTTTTTTATTATTAAATTTTTTTTAATTAAAAATTTCTGCCTCCTCCCCGCCTCCCTTTTCACTCCCCATCCCCCCACTCCCCACAACCCACTCCCCTCCCACTCCCTCTCCAGTCCAAAGAGCAGTCAGAGTTCTCTGCCCTGTGGGAAGTCCAAGGTCCTCCCCCCTCCATCCAGGTCTAGGAAGGTGAGCATCCAAACTGGCTAGGCTCCCACAAAGCCAGTGCATGCAGTAGGGTCAAAACTCAGTGCCATTGTCCTTGGCTTCTCAGCAGCCCTCATTGTCCACCATATTCAGTGAGTCTGGTTTTATCCCATGCATTTTCAGTCCCAATCCAGCTGGCCTTGGTGATCTCCCAATAGATCAGCCCCACCGTCTCTGTGGGTGGGTGCCCCCTCGCAGTCTTGACTTTCTTGATCATGTTATCCCTTCTTCTGTTCCTCATTTGGACCTTGGGAGCTCAGTCTATTGCTCCAATGTGGGTCTCTGTCTCTATCTCCATCCATCGCCAGATGAAGGTTCTGTGGTTATATGCAAGATATTCGTTAGTATTGCTATAGGATTGGGCCATTTCAGGCTCTCTCTCCTCAGCTGCCCAAGGACGTAGTTGGGTACATCTCTCAGGAAATTTGGGATCAACCTACCCCAGGACCCAGCAATACCACTCCTGGGAATATACCCAAGAGATACCCTATTATACAACAAAAGTATTTGTTCAACTATGTTCAAAGCAGCATTATTTGTAATAGCCAGAACCTGGAAACAACCTAGATGCCCTTCAACGGAAGAATGGAAGAAGAAAGTATGGAATATATACATATTAGAGTACTACTCAGCGGTAAAAAACAATGAGTTCTTGAATTTTGCATGCAAATGGATGGAAATAGAAAACATTATCCTGAGTGAGGTAACCCAGACCCAAAAAGATGAACATGGGATGTACTCACTCATAATTGGATTTTAGCCATAAATATAAGACATTGAGCCTATAATTCACTAGATCCTAGAGAAGATAAATAAAAAGGTGAATACAAAGAAAAACATACAGTTATTCTCTCCTGGATATTGGAAGTAGTCAAGATTGCTGGGAAAAAAATTGGGAACTGTGGGGTGGGGTGGGATGGGGGAAAGGGGAGATGGGGAGAGAAAAGTGAGAAGGGGAGGATAGGGAGAACTTGGGGGAATGGGATGGTTGGGATAATGGAAGGATGGATATGGGAGCAAGGAAGTATATATCTTAATTAAGGGAGCCATTTTATGGTTGGCAAGAGCGTATACTGATAATTCTTAACAAAAAAATACTCAAATGGCTGAGAAAGACTTTGGGAGATGCTCAATATCCTTAGCCCGCATGGAAAAACAAATCAAAATGACTGAGATTCCATCTTATGGTATGAAATATCCTTTTGTATCTGTGTAGCTTTTATTGGTTGATGGATAAAGCTGTTTTAGCCAGTGATTAAGCAGAGTAAAGTTAGGCAGTAATTCTAATAGACTCATAGAGAAAGACTAGACCAAGTCAAGGAGACACCATGTAGCTGATGAAGAAGAAACATGCCAGAATATTACTGGTAAATCATAGCCTTATGGCAATACATAGATTAATAAAATGTGTTAATTTAAGATGTAAGAGCTAGCTAGAAATATGCCTGAGCCATTGATCAGAGTGGTAATTAGTATATTTTCTGTGTGATTATTTGGGTCTGGGCAGCTTAGGAAATGAAAATACAGTTTCAATCTACAAATGGTGCAGATTCTCTATTGCTACATTTTTCCACATAGTCTCTGTTTGCTGGCTGGGAGCAGAGGTGATTTTTCCTTAAGAGACAACTCTATGGTTCATGATGGCAGTATGAATGGCTCTGACTATTTCAGGAGGTCCTGCAACAGAGCATTTAAATGGAGTTTGTGAGCAGCATTCAATTAAGTACTTAATCGTGATATAGACCTGTTGTATCCCTGAACCTAGTACAGTAATCATGGCTTACAGATGTAGTGAATATACCTTCATCATGTTGGATAGGGTAGAACCAACAGGCAAGGCCACAGGATGAGTCCTAGCCATGCCTGCTTAGCATTTTAAAATTTGCTACTTGTCAGAAAAGAATTACACATACACAGCAAAGACAGATTCAGACAAAACAAATCTCTAAATGGTTTACAGTGTGTTTAGAAATATATTTAGGCTTGTGGAAGAAGATAAAAAAGATAGGAAAAGTCTTTTAAAAAGAAACACAGAAGCTGGGCATGGTGTCACACACCTAATGTCAAGTGTTTCATTTTTGGCAAATATGGTCACCTTAAAAGGGATTGAAAACAGGGTGTTCTTAGAAACAGTAAAATTTTTTTCTAAGCATAGTTTAGACAGAATGTGTCTCACTTCCAGATTATGCAGAAGTTATGGAACAGGCAGGTTTTTGACCAATGAATGTAGCTCAACAAAGGATAGTCAAGGTAATACTATGTCATTCGTTAACTCCTTGAAGGGCCTCTCACAGGCCCCAGTGCCAAAACTGGTTCAATCATTTCTTGTAACCATGGTGAAAATACCTTCCAGGGGAATTAAAAAGCCTAATGTCTATAATAAGAAATTATAGTGCTCTGGATGATAGAAATGATATAGAGGAGAAAACAAAAAATCAGTTGAAAGCATAAAGAAAATATTTTGACAGACTTCTATTAAAGAAAAAAGACTAAAATTAAAAATATGAATAAAAGACATTGCCATTGAAGGCCTTTTAGACATAGGTGAGGATAACACAATAATTTCACCAGAATCCTGATATTCAAATTGGTGTCTTCCAGAGGTAAATCTCTCTCTCTCTCTCTCTCTCTCTCTCTCTCTCTCTCTCTCTCTCTCTGGATAAAATAGAGCACAAGGTGGGTTGAAAGACCAGAAAGTAAGAAAGTTAAATTATAGGCATTTGTGGCCAACATAGCAATAAACTTATGTGTACGTGATTTGCTATAGCAATGAAATGCTGAGATTAACTTTCCCCGAATCTTAGGAACAATCCATAAATTAACATACGTTTCGGGGGATGATGTTAGAAGGTATTATAAAGAACAGTCACTGACCATTCAGCTTGTACAAGAACAGGGCAAAACATTTGTTGAGCTCTAAAAGGCACCAACAGCCATACCATAAAAATGGTTGATGGACAAACCTATATCGGTTGTGCAATGTCCTTTAGCAACAGAACAACTGCAGGTTTTAGAAAAGCTGGTACATTCTAGGCACTGTTAGCAAAAGCTGTTAATCCCATCACTCAGGAGGCAGAGATAGGTGAGTTCACATCAGACTGGTCTATAAGAACTAGTTACAGAACAGCTAAGGCTGTTATACAGAGAAACACTATCTTGAAAAACAAAAGCAAAATAACAACAAAAACAAAAACAAACAAACAAAAAAAAACCCAGCTTGTGCAGAAGCAGTTAAATGCACAGCGTATTGAAGAATCAACCAATCTTTGGAATTCTCCTGTATTTATTGTTAAAAGGAAATCAGGAAAATAGTAACAAATCTAAGCGCTGTTAATAAGATGATTCAGCCAGTTGGTTCTCTACAGTCTGTTATTCCTCTGTTTCCTTTATTACCTAAAAAGTGGCCTCTTATAGTAATCGATTTATTAGACTGTTTATTTACTATTATTTTACAAGAAAAATACAAAAAATTTACATTCAGAGTTCCTGTTTATAGTAATTTTCAGCCCTTTAAGAGACATCAATGGCATATTATCCAACAGGAAATGTTAAATAATTCCAACCATTGCCAATATTTTTCAAGTCATTCACTGGAAATAATTAATAAGCAATTACCTCAATTTATAATTTTTCATTGCATGGATGGCATCTTATTAGCGAATTTAAATGTAGATACAATAGACATAATGTTTGATGAAGTAAAAAAATTGCCACGTTTGGGATTAGAAATTGCTCCTGAAAACTACAAAAAGGATATTCTATTAATTATTTATTTTATAAAACAGATTTTCAAAAAATTAGACGCAAAAGGTGTAAATTAGGGAGAGCAATTGCAGACTCTTAATAACTTTCAAAGATTGTTAGGAGACATTTTCCATATATGGCCCACTATTGAGATAAAATTGGATGACATGTTTAATTTAAACAAAACCTTAGATGGTGACAAGGACTTAAATAGTTAAAGGAAATTATCAGTGGAAGGTGAGAGGGAATTGGCTTTGAAGGAAGAGAAATTTCAGAAGCTACAAGTGAATCACGTGTATCCAAAGCTTAAGTACATTCTGTCATATTACCTTGTAAGCATTCCCCTACAGGAATTTTAATTCAGAGGGCACTGCCTCCAGAAGTTCCTTTATTGTATAAGATTGTTTTGGCTATCCTGGGTTTTTGTTTTTCCATATAAAGTTGATTATTGCTTTCTCAAAGTCTGTGGAGAATTTTGATGGGATTTTGATGGGGACTGCATTGAATCTATAGATTGCTTTTGGTAGAATTTCCATTTTTACTATGCTGATCCTCCCAATGCAAGAGCAAAAGAGATCCTTCCATTTTCTGGTATCCTCTTCAATTTCTTTCTTCAAAGACTTAAAGTTCTTGTCAAATAGATCTTTCACTTCCTTGATTAGAGTTACCCCAAGATATTTTATGCTATTTGTGGCTATCGTGAAAGATGATGCTTCTCTGATTTCCCTCTCTGCTTCTTTATACTTCGTGTATAGGAGGGCAACTGATTTTTTGGAGTTGAGAGACTTTTTTAAAAGCCTTGTTGTCCAAAGAAGATTCTGATAGAGACCTACATAAATCTACTCTACATGGGAAAAAGAAAAAGACAAGATATCCTGAGTAAATTGGGATCATGGGGACCTTTGAAATGGCTAGACATAGTGGGCGGGACAATGGAGGGGAACAGAAAAATTCACAGCTCGTTAAAAACAATTTAAAAAATAAAAAATAATATAGAGACTATTTCACTAGAAGGTTCTTATATACCACATTCTGAAGCTCAATACCTCATCTTCATCATATTGATAGTTATTGTTCCACAGGCTAGAGACAACCTTGAACATGTTTCCTTAATATGATATTGAAAGTTTTTCTCTCAACATAAACTTATTTTCCTCCAGTTTTAATTATTTCCACTATGATTTGTCAAATCCACAATATCTTGTGGACAAAAATATCTGATAACCTGCACATATTTTTTGAAACTTTAGTTTACAGAACTCAGACTGGCCCTTGCCTGAGAACAGATTTTCATGCATGTGTATTATAATAACAACAAATGCCTTTCTCACAGATATTGATGCTCACAGCTAAAGATACAGAGCCTCATCCAGGATCACACCTTCACAATATCCAGTTTCTATTAATTTTATGCTGTCTGCTTTTTTTTACCAAGTTCTTGTTTTACCTCCTTAATATACTGCCTGATGGGACCATTTGAAAAAAAATTATGCATAGAAGTACAGCTCATGGAGTGATCACAAAGTTTGTTTCATTACTACTCAGTCACAGAACCAAACAATATTTTCCTGTCTCCCTTACACTCAGCAAGTACCATGTCATTGAATGCTGGTCAAGAATTAGAGCTAAGTAATTTTATGTTATTTTAGGTCCCTAAGATATTTATAGTCCTCAAAATTTTCTATCAATGTGAGAAATAAATATAGAAGAACAAGGAACTCTAAGTATGGTATAGTCAAATGAATAAAGACTTCTAGTCCACTGAAAGAACTATTGTAGGAAACATGTGAACTCATGAAACTGAGTTTCTACTTTATCAAAACACTGAAGTTTAGGGTTTTGTTCTACAACAGTCCATCTAACTAAAGTAATATATACCTAACTCTGTATCTTCTATGTTCTCTGAGTTTGTAATATGTTATTGACCTTCTCAGTCATATGAATAAAGTATTGATATGTTAATGGCTTTGAAAAAACAAATGGTATGACATATGTTCCCAAGATTTCAGAGAAAAGAAAATACAAGTCTTTTTAGAATATATTATTATTTTTAAACATGATGGTTTATTATCCCTGAACAGCCTAATGTTGGAAAAGTTATTTAATAAAAATTATTGAGTATTTTGAGTGGTCAATATCACTTAATTTTTTTAGAATGAAATCTGAGCAGTATGCATGAGCATTTAGTTGGTACCATAAATATATGAAATCTTTGGTACTGATAACAAGGAGAAAAAACAAAAGAATATCTAACTACAACAAATGATGATTACCAGGAAAAAGAAACAAACAACCAAGAAAGAAACTAACAAATGCAAAACAATCTGGCAAGTTATAAAGTTACTGAAATGTAAATGGATGAAAACTTTTATTTTTCTCTTTCAACAATACATTTTCTGTATTTTCAATCAGTCATTTAATGCACATAGTTATTAAAAGTAGCTATAATTCTGCACATTAGATATTTTGAGAGCTCTATGACATCATCCACATTACTCATTCACTGGACCAAGTAGGTTCTTATAGTTCTTAAAATATAAAATAAATTAAAATAGACAATTTCTCTGTGTTGTTTAGGATTTTTAACTCATTTTTATTCATACATATTTTAAGGTGTTTTTTTATCATTTAAGCCCACAGATTAATTAACAAACCTATTCTTCCTAAAATAGTAAGTATACTGCATAATGTTAACTGTAAAAATTTGTATATAAATGTGACAGTCTTGGACTTAGACAATTAATGGGTCCAATATCTTTTGAAAAACCTGTAAATGGTACAGTTTTTCACAAGTTAAATATTTCTGAAATTAATTATATGTGCTTCAATTAAAATTGTCTTAATAGAAAAGATAAAGAATGTGCACATTGTAACATTATTGTGTTGTTAAATTAAGAAAACGATACACAACTTGATGTGATTTCTGGATGTCCAGCTCTACTTCTGTCAGATATTTAAGTACTTTTTGTTATTATGATTATACGTAGTTATATAAATTTTTCAAAGTCTGCATAGGAAACGAGCCTAATTGATGAAACTTATTTTATTTTTATGGTCAAAACAAATATTAAATGATGACTTCAATTTTATATATAAGAATATATATTATATATTTAATAATAATGTATTACTATATTTTAATGATATATTAGCCCAAAATTATCATCAATTGCAACAAAGGTTTTACCAAAAGCAGTAGCTAAAAATTATGATAAAACACAAAAAATTATTTGAAAAAAATAGATAATTGATAAATTTCTAGAGCAGTCTAATATGTCCCATATTAAGCTGCAAACTAGAAGAAATTATTCAAATAATTTAAATCTATTTTAAAATTAAGAAACTAACAAGAACAAGAAAGAAGAGAAAAAATATGGAGAATTTGCTCCCTATGCAAGATTTATATGTGAGAACATTTTTATATGTGATGAAGAAAAATTTAAAATTGAATATATACTCATTGAAGAGAAAATGGAGGCAATTTAAGAGCTGATAGATAGAGAATTATGAGATGTTGAATGCAATGGAAGTGAAAAAGAAATATATTAAATCTTTCACTAGGAGGACTGAATTATATAGCAAAATATTTCACACTATTTCTTTATCCAATCCACTTATAAGAGTTAGATGATTAATTTGTATCATATCTACTTTCCTCCAATATATTCTGTAGATTTAAATACCAAAGTACTCCATGCTATTTTTTTTTATTATTTTGTTATGATTTTTTACTACAGTGACTGGCATTCTTTACAAACTTTTCTCTTGATAACTCTCACACTCCAGAAACAATGGACTTTCGATTGTTTGTTTTTCTTTTTGTTGTTTGTTTTTTAGCCTAAATTCTAAATTATTCTTTGGAGTTTTACATCATACACTCCAATTCTGCTCATTTCCTAATCCTTCCATATCTGACCTTCAATCTTGCAGCGTTAACCCCCCCCCAAAAAAAGAAAAGTATAACAAGACAAAACAAACAACAAAAACAAAACCCACTTTGCTCCTCCATCTTTTTTTGCCTCTCCAACACCTCTTCATTCATCTTAGAGGCATTGGAAGCCACAGTGTACTGTACAATATACCCTTTGTTCCTATCAGTTCTACCTACAAACTTTCATTACAATAAGGCATTGATCTATTTAATGACCTTTGGTGTCTGGTACACCATCATTACTAGATCTGAGTCATGGAAAGACTGCAAGTATCATTCTGTATGACAGTCTCTTCACATGTTTTGTAGGCCCTTGGTGGGATAGATGTGAGGCTGAGCCAAGCCAAAGCCCTGGACGTGAGCCTAGTTGTATTTGATTTGGTCAGACCACCCTCAGGAGCTGGGTAGAGCCAGTTTGCCTGTGCACAGGCTATCAGTACCAGCTGCTCCAACACATGCCTGTGGTGAATGTTGGGGCCAGCTCTTCTGAATACAGGGGCCATCTCTCCCATGTGGTTCCAAGTCAGCTCTTTTGCTGTAGTGTCCAGTAAGGGCAGGGTCCCTTTACCCAAGGCCAGCAAAAGGCAGGGCAGAATCAGCCTGGCCCTTGATTTAATGGTTCTCATGTCCTTCTGTCATAATACAAGTCACTGATATCAACATAGAAAACTGCAACAGGAAAATAGACCCAGACATGGCTGTCATCATCAACTCAGGCCGTGATATCACCATGACCCATACTGCAGCTCAGGTAATACAATTCATTATAGCACTGGCAGCACCATGACACTTTGCCACCAACATTGTCTCAGGTGGCATACAGATACCAGGCATCCTCATGGATTTTGGTGGTATTAGGGGCCAAAAACTTCAACTCAGACCCTTGCTGCCATAAGGACACAGAACCAGACATGACCCTTGGCTGGAGCTCAGGCCTGGCCAATGCCATGACCTTACGTAACAGCACAGGCTACTCACATCAGTCTGGCTTCAGTATCAGCATGGTCATCAGAAACCAATAAGGAAACAAGTTTCAGCCTAAACCATAGGTATCTGCGTGGGTTTTGGGAAAACATGAGTCATGGACTTCAACACAGAACTCCACTATTGTATGATCAAGGACCAAGGCATGATCCTTAACAGCAGCCAGGCTTGAGTGTCACCATAGCCTCAGGTGGAGGCACAGACCACTCAGTTCAGTGTGGCCAATGACAGTATTGTAACATGAGGGGACAGTTCTCCACAGCCGGCAAACCCCAAAGAAAATCACAAAGAGATCTCCATAAGTTGTAAAACTGATTGGCCCATTAGCCCAAGCTACTTATTAGCTCTTGTAGCTTATATTAACCCATTATTCTTATCTATGTTAGCCACATGGCTTGGTACCTTTCTCAGTGGGGTAGCTCACATCTTGCCTCTTTGGTGTTCTGGGCAGAACTGTGCAGAGAGCTTCCTACTTCCCAGAATACTCCTGTTCTCATCGCCCTACCTCTACTCCCTGTCTGGTTGACCGACCTATACTTCTTGCCTGGCCAATCAGTGTTTATTTAAAACATGATTGACAGAATACAGACAATTCTCCTATACCACAGTATGGTCCTCAGAGACCAGTATGGACCCATGTGGTAGAACAGAACCCAGGCATGTTCATGGCCTTCAAAGGTAACAAGAACTACTGACATCAACATAGACCCTGGCGGCTATGTATTACGATGGACACAGATATGACCTCAGCTGCAGCTCTATTCCAGATACCACAATGGCCTGAGGTGGTGGCAGAAACTACACAGATTAATATGAACCCAGCAGCAGCATGATCATCAGACACCAATATGGCCACAAGTGGTATCCCGGACCTGGGCTGATGTGGGAGTGTCATATATCAATCTGTTGATTTCATTGGCTAAGCAATAAAGAAACTGCTAGGCCCATTGGATAGGCCCACCCTTAGGTGGGTGGAGTAAACAGAACAGAACGCTGGGAGGAAGAGGAAGTGAGGTCAGACTCCGCAGCTCTCCTCTCCAGAGCAGACGCAGGAGAGACGCCATGCTACCTGCTCCAGGGAAGATGCACGCTATGAAGCTCCGACACAGGATGGACTTAGGCTAGAATCTTCCCGGTAAGACCGGTGCCACAGATTATTAGAGATGGGTTGATTGGGATATCAGAATTAGCCAGTAAGGGCTAGAGCTAAGGGCCAAGCAGTGATTAAATGAATACAGTGTCTGTGTAATTATTTCGGGCCATAAGCTAGCCGGAGCCGGGCGGCTGGGGTATTGGGGAAGCAACCCTGCCGCCGCTCCATATTACTACAAAGCCCGGCTAGCTCAGTCGGTAGAGCATGAGACCCTGTTCATTTCTTCAATTCCGATTTGGTATGATGGACCACGTCCTCCTGAAGGGTTGCTGTGAACATCTTCAGAAAATTGCTTTGCTCAACTGCCAACTGAGATGACCCTGGCACACAGGTTATACCATGAAAGACCTAATTAACGACGCCCCCATTCAGCAGGAAGCAGTTTGGAGAGAAAAAACTGCGCCCATGTTCCCAAATATGGTTTATAAGTTCTTTTACATTTAAAGGGGGATATGATATAGGTATGAATAATTTGCATTGGTATGATTTTAAGGTCAATTTTGTTATATGTATAAGTGTTTCTGATTTTGATTAAAGTATTGTAATTGTGTAGTTCATTTAAATATGTACTGTATAATTAAGAAATATAGGTTGTTAATGGATAATCATCGATAATAGTAAAGCTTGTAGTCATGTTAGTTAGATTTTCTAGATATATATAGAGATATATTTTAGATAGACATTCTTCATGTCTTTCGAAGATTACAGAATAGGACATTTAATGTTTTAATAACTGAGGACTTTTCATGACAATGAGACACTCTGCTCCTGGCAGCACCAATCTACTTCAAGAGGAAGATGGGCATCGAAGAGGATCGGTATGGAGCTTGATAGCCATTTGGGCAAGAAACTGTTCTTGCCTGGACTATTGCATAAACTGGACACAGAGAACCCAGAGAGAGAGGACTACTGAACTCGCCTAAAGGTGAGATGATCTTTCGGGGTTCCTGATTCATGAAAGAGTCTGTGAGACATTCTGCAGGACACAACAGATAGTGACTGAATTGACTTTGAATTTTCCTGCTTTATGGAAATGTCTGCTGGATACTATGGGCCTGAAGGTTGAAGATGGATGCCCCAACGGTACAGAGGAACTTTGGGTGACTGTCCAGGCAGCGAGATGTCTCTGTCATTTCTAGAGTTTTAAAAGTTGCTTTTTTCTTGTTTGCTTATGTAGTATTGTATCTTTCTGGAGTCTTTGATGGAGTTGAGAATAGTTAGTTATAGTTATAGTTTTCCTTAGTTATGATAAAGATTATTGTAACTTTTACTTGATAACTGTTTTGTTATATGTAATTTTGCTATGTTAAGGTTAAAGCCTTCCTTTTTTTGTTTAAACAGAAAAAGGGGAAGTGATGTGGGAGTGTCATATATCAATCTGTTGATTTCATTGGCTAAGCAATAAAGAAACTGCTAGGCCCGTTGGATAGGCCCACCCTTAGGTGGGTGGAGTAAACAGAACAGAACACTGGGAGGAAGAGGAAGTGAGGTCAGACTCCGCAGCTCTCCTCTCCAGAGCAGACGCAGGAGAGACGCCATGCTACCTGCTCCAGGGAAGATGCACGCTATGAAGCTCCGACACAGGATGGACTTAGGCTAGAATCTTCCCGGTAAGACCGGTGCCACAGATTATTAGAGATGGGTTGATTGGGATATCAGAATTAGCCAGTAAGGGCTAGAGCTAAGGGCCAAGCAGTGATTAAATGAATACAGTGTCTGTGTAATTATTTCGGGCCATAAGCTAGCCGGAGCCGGGCGGCTGGGGTATTGGGGAAGCAACCCTGCCGCCGCTCCATATTACTACACTGGGCACCCTCATATCCTTTGGTTGCAAGCTGTTGATCACAGCTTCAACAAATGTTAGTAGAAATTTTGGATATTCACATGTGGAAGATTGAAATTATACCTGTATGTATCTATTACTAACAGAAAAGAAACATGTCCAAATCAATTTTTTTTAAATGTGAAAGCTAAAGCACAGAAATGTCTTTAAAAATATACAGGCAGTATTATTTAGGTATAGGGGAAGAATATCTGAATAATATGTAATTTCCCCTGAAAATAAGACAAACAATTGAATAAAGAGAGTTCAAAAAACTTAATATTCTCTTTACACTAAGGAAACAGTCAACAGAGTAAGAGAAAACCCTCCTAATTAGGAGTGAGGATTAGTCTCTTCAATATATAAATATCACAGGAGATTATTATTTAGAATGTATATAAATGAGTCAAAAAACAAACAGTCAAGAAAATAGGGGGGTAATGATCTTAACCGATTTTTAAGAAGAGGGAAAGAAAAAGAAAGAAAAATGTCTTAGGAATTACCACAAACATCTTTATTACTCTTAACAAATAGATTTAAAAAATTAAAATAACATTGCAATTTAATTTTTACAAGTAAGAATGACTAAGATTAGCAAAACAAAAGTAATCAAATACTGGCCATACATACATAGTCATTAAATTAATTTATGACTTTGGGTATATGTGTATTTACAACATCTGTAAACCAATAAAAGCCCAATACCAGGTATAAGAAACTTAATGTTTACATATTGGTAAGGTGAATACAAGACTTCCAAACAATATTGAATATAGCTATTTCTCCTAATTGCTTCTCAGAAGTTAAAAGTAAATCCTTATTTTTGAAGACAGACATATTTTTCCTGAAGACTCCAGGGAATCAAATTGAAACTGACACAAAACTCTTCTTCCTTATAACTAGATTTTTTTTTTTGATTTTTCGAGACAGGGTTTCTCTGTGGTTTTGGTTCCTGTCCTGGAACTAGCTCTTGTAGACCAGGCTGGCCTCGAACTCACAGAGATCCGCCTGCCTCTGCCTCCCGAGTGCTGGGATTAAAGGCGTGCGCCACCACCGCCCAGCCTCATAACTAGATTTTATAGTACTTATAAATTACTATGAAATCTGAAAAGTAGAAAAGCAATCAAAACTCCTTTCCAACAGTGATAACTATGGGCCATCCCAATGACCATCACTGGAAGATACCTGTAAAGGTACAATAGTGGTATTTTTTCATGGCAGTAATCAGCAGTGGTCTAACTGGACTAAAAATAAAATATTAGGAGGTAAATCATGCCTGGTAAAATATACCCAACAACTACCAATAACCACTGAATTTAAAGAGTTTGTCGTTGAACCTACTATTACCACTTTATCAACACACTATGATGTTCATTCTACATATTTATCTTTATATTTATAGACAAGTGTAGCTCTCATGCCTCATCAAATTGATTTCTTTTAGCAGCAGATGGAGCCTACTAGAAAAAGACAGAGTAAAGCAGCAGAGCAAAAATTATCATAGGGCTTCTACCCCCAATTTATAGATTTATGAGAAACCCATACACCTAAGACTCATAAAACATTAGAAAAAGGGGAAGGAAGAATATCTAAGTCCTAAGACCAGGAAATTGGCTGCATCACTGTATTTTATTTATCTAATAGAGAATGTAAACCCCTGAAATCTCATCAATATGACTGCTGAAACAGCAAAGACCATAATGATGATCTACAAGTTTATGCCAACATGGATGTGGGATATTTGATCACACTGTGAAGCCTGAGTTTGCATTTGCTTTGATGAAATAGAATCAATATTTTGTCAGCAAGCAGGAGCAGCAACTAGCTAACTGAAAATGATCTCAGAGTCTGGGAAACAGAAAGATGCAAATAAAATAGTAGGGGGGAACTTTGAGTTTGGAAGTTATTTTTAGTTTGGTAGAGCAGAAGGCTGCTTTCTTTCTGTGATTCTGCGGAAGAGAGATGGTCATTTAGTAGCTTTTAAACTTCTCTGAGAAAGCAGACTTTTACCCCATACCCTAACGCTGAGTTTTACTGATAAATAGATAATGATTAAGCCAAAAGTGACAGTTTGTGGCAGTGACAAGGGGCAGAGACAGACTGACAAATGCCATTCATCTAATCAGGTATGAAAAAAAGGAAAGAAAATAATATTTTGAATGATAATTTACCAAAGGCATAATTGCCTTACTAGTATGGAAGGAAAAATGTGTTCCTTAAACTACATGTTCTAATTTCACATTAGAATTTTAAATTGTATGTTGCCAGATAGCCCACAACTCCTTGGATGGACATCAAATTTCTACTACTTTTTTAAATAAAAAGCATATTTTTGTTTTTTGGCATTAAAAATGCAGATAAAATATTTTCAATATTTAATTATATACCAATGTTTACTACAATTCAATCTTATTTTTTAATTTCAAAAAGTTAGAATGATTTGGAGGTAAGATACAATATTTGAGCATGACAATGAAAGCCCATTCCTTTAATAACAGTGAAGACATATGGATCTCTATAAGTTATAAATTTTAAATAATAGAATATAGTAAACATGTTGTTAATTCTACCACCCAGAGAAAAAATTCAGACACAGTGCCTATTTGGTAAGCTTGCATACTAGCAATATAACAATATTTACAGATTATTATATAAAATAATCCTCTCTAGCATTACTAGAATATTCAAAATTCAAAATAGATGTCATTTGTGATCTAAAAATAAGTACACATTAACCTTGAATTCATACATTCAAGAAAGGGGAATATAGGTATATTTATCTACACAAACCAATGTACACTTAATTTTAGAAAATATTTTAATTAAAAATAATTCTGTTTTGTTGCCAAAAACCATCTTGCTTTAACAAAAATCTAACCTACCATATTAAGGAACTCCACAAGTTGTAGTTATGGAAGGGTTTTGATTTTGTCTTTCCAGGACAATAGAAATATTTAGCTAAGGAATTTTAAGAACTCTGAGCAAATGATACCTCTGAAGAAGAAGGAAAAATCACCAAGAGAAAATGTAACAAGAAAAAGAGTAATTTGGCATAATGGTTTAACACACCTCTAACAGCATAGAATTTTATAAATCATAAGGTAAAATTCTAGTTTTTGAAAGTTATTATTATGAACTATTTAGGATAATCAAGAAAAACAGGCAAGTAGTTAGTCATCTATACAATAATTTTTTTTAGATAAGCTAGGTATGATTTTTCAAACCATACAGATATATATTTTAGATAGATAGATGATAGGTAGATAGATAGATGATAGATAGATAGATAGATGATAGATAGATAGATAGATAGATAGATAGATAGATAGATAGATAGATAGATGTTATTCAAAACTTTCATTGACCTACAGAAGATGACATTTAAAATGTTTTGGTAATTTCAAGCTTTTCATGACAATGAACACATTTGCTATAGGCAGCACCAATTTAATTAAGAAATGATGGGAATCAAAGAGACTATTTATGGAGCTTTATTTAAATGTGGCAAGGCTAGACATTTGCACAAGAAGTTTTTCTTGCCTGGATTGCTTAATGGTTTGTTGTATCAGTTGGATATGAAGGAAACACAGGAAACTGACCACTGAACTTTGCTAAAATACACATATCACTGTATTCTACTTGTCTAAAGTATTGCATCTATGGAACACATTTAAATATGTGATAAATCTTCTTATCCTTGAAGGTTATTGTCAAAAACTGTTTAGGATAATTAAAAAAAAATTTAGGTTAGTAGTTATTCATCTATAACTATAAAATATATAGTCCTGTTAGGTATGGTTTCACAGTTAAAATGAGATATATTTTAGGCACATAGGTGATCCTCAATCACTCTTAGATGAACAGAATATGTCATTTAAGATGTTTAGATAACATAAGGCAGTTCATGCATGGAGGTATAACTACTCCTGGCAACATTTATCTGCTTCAGAGATGGTAATGGACATTAAAGAACTTCCATATAGAGTTTCTTTTCAATGTAGCAAAGCCAACACTGGGGATGAATCCACCTTTCCCTCAACTTCTGACAGTATTCTGTCCAAATTGGACAAGGAGGACACAAATAAAGTCCATTGCCAAACATTGCCAAAACAAGGTGGAAGAGTCCTTCAAAATTTCTACTTCACATAAAAGATTGATAGTTGGTATAGGCCTGTAGGCAAGGAATGGGTGCCCCAATATTTTTGAGTTAGCTTTGGAGACTGCCCAGGCAGTCATCAGTGTTTTACATTTTCCTAGTTCTGGAATTTGCTTGTTCTGTACTTCCCATTTATTCAGGTAATAATTTCTACGTTTTAGTCTCTGATGGGTCTGCAGACTACATAGTTGCATTCTTGTGGTTTTCCTTTTTGGCAAATTCATAACATCAACTCACAAAGGAAATGCAAAGTTTGCAAATTTTGAAAGACATAAAAGCTTAAATTGTTTATCTAAAAATGCTTTAAGATCTAAAAAGATATTTTTCGGTAGTTATTTTAAGTTATGACTGAAAGCAGTTTAGGTATCAAACTTTGGACTCTCCAAGATCAAATAAATAATGGAGTACTTTCTTGAGAGTAACTAAATGCAAAAGTAATTGGGACAGATAATTTTTTCTTATTTTATATAGCTTTACTGTGTTAAAGTTAAAAACTAATCACTTTATATAAACAATAAATGGAAAACATTGAAGGATTTTCAATAACACTCTGAACTTGTATTCATCTTCATTAATGAAATAAAATCAACTGTGGGTCAGGAGTCAGAGCCAGCACCTAATTTATAGGAAAAAAATCATAGAGTGAACAGGAATCTAGAAGTTGGACAGAGAGATGCCCTGGAAGTAGTAGGAAGCAACTTAGAGTGAGTACGACTTTTTGAATTTGGTGGACTAGAAAGATATAGTCTCTCCGAGATGCTGGTGAAGAGGGAAGTTCAGCTTAGCTGCTCCTCAACATTTATTTGCTAGCATGCTTTCACTCCAGACTTTGAATCCCAAGTTTTATTGATAAATAAAATGATAGAGACTCAGTCAAATACTATATTTACTGCAGTAGCAGGAGTCAGGACATAAAAGTCCTACCAGGATGCTGCCTGAGAAGCAGGCCTGTAACAGCAGAGCCACAATTCTTGGCTGAAATAGCAGTAGATTCTGATGCAGCTGGGAAAAAAAAAAGGAAATTTCATGTGGTACCATCCCTAGATGAAAATCTACAGGCAGTCTATGATGGCTGAAAATGTGAGAATTAATCTCTCCTAGAGATGAGCCCTCTTAATGGCTATTCACTCCCATGGGATAAGCCCCAAATATGTAATTCTGAACAGACTCAGCAATTTATTTATACATATATGAAACAATAATTAAATATGAAATAATATATTCATTCATCAAATATATGAAACAATGACAAAGAAAAACTGGTAATAAATTTGAAGGGTCACAGGAAAAAGTTATAAAGGATAGAAAGGGGAAAACGAGGGAATTAAATTTTAATTAAAAACAAAATAAATTATAATAGCAGTGAAATAGTACATACAGCCATCAAATTTCCACAGAATTTACATAAGTAGATTGCAATAACATTATTTAAAAATAATTTTAATACAGTGTTCTTAGAGAAGGCACATGAAAACAATCATCTTTATTGGATAAGGACCTTTTGGAAACAAACATATAATAACCATTTATTAAATTTATTATTCCAGTAGAAAGCAACCAAAAGAAAAGGATATTTAAAGAAGTACGTTGAAGCTAGAAATTCAGTTTCTCCATCTATACAAACTCACAACAACTCAGTTTAAAACATTTTAATCTATCAGGCAGCAAGCCTGTTTTTAACAGGAATAATTTGATCAAGGTAGCCATGGAATTCCTTTTAACGGATTTAAAGAGCACTGCTTAGCACAGTGCAAATTTGCATCAAAAATGTCAGGCAATATGGAGAGAATTGATAAGCAAGTAAGTGAAAATAGTAAGGAATTAAGAGCACATATTTAAAGTGTTTATTGTGGAGCTGGATAAATGCCTCTGCAGCTACAACTTATACTGTTCTGGCAGAGGAACTGAGTTCACTTCCAGGCACTCATGTTCAGCTGTTCACCATCTCTGAATCTAGACACAAGTAAAACAGTGGTGCCTTCTGGACTTCCTGGACTCTTTTAGACACCTAAAATACACATACGCACATGCATATACACAAAACAAATACAAATAAAATTAAATACTTAAAATTATTTGGTAAAATTATCATAAACTGTTCTCTTACATTCAGATACTCAGGTGACTATGGATACTTAAACAAGCTTACTGGAAATTAGCACATCTAAGATGTCAATCATAAGCACAATAAACTGACTAGAGTAAAAGGTTCACTCATGTCGGTTTTCTCCTGACTTAAAAGAAAACCAAAAAGAGTCCTCTTTCTATAAAAGTGAATGAATAATATAATAAAAAAGAATGAAAGAATATATTAAACAAGACTAATATCCATACTAATATAAGTAAGAAAAATAATATTTAAATCTCATTTAAAATGAAATGGAGCACCATTTAACATATGGTCAAGTACAAGGCATTATTTTGACAAACATAAATGATGTACTATTGTCAGAAATCTCTACATGTGATCATTCTTGAAGTGTCTTTCCATCACTTTTCTTTGCACACTCTAAGCCTTTATTTAAAGATTCTTAAGATGTAAGGTGTGTTCATAGCTCAAAATGTTTTTTGAATATAATTTATACAAATAAATTATATTACAAACCATGACAAAGGATAAAGTACATTGTACAATAAAATAATTGATATACTTTCTTTAAAAGCATGATGAACATTCAAAACTTTATAGAGATAAAAGTATATTAGACTGAATTCTGAAGGGTCCTCCAACAAAAAAAGTAGAACAAGAATTTCATGTTGTTTAGGAACAGAGTATGAATTCTATTATGAATTTTAGTCTTAGAAAACATACTAGGCCCATCATGAAAGATGAAGCACTTTGAAGACTTTTTGCATGAGTCACAGCTCATATGAATAGCCAAGAGAGCTATGGCATAAGAGTCCAGCATGTCTTCAGAACATTTCAGAGATTTAACCATATCAGTTATAACATTGACCTGGGAAACACCTACCCTAAGCTCAAGAATGTATTGATCCCTTGTTCAAGAATGATTCAGATTAGCAATAGTTATGGTTTATGATATATCACCCTTACTGAGAGGATGGGGGTAACTGATAGAGTTGTTGGAGGGACAGTAAAGTTCCTTCACCAATGAAGTCCTGAAAGGTTAATCTTACTCAGTAGATAACTTTACGTCCATAAATATCAGGCAGCACTAAGATCACTCAATAGTCTTTTAAAAAGAAAAAAGAAGAATATTGAGGTAAGAGTAGTAAAGTGGAAGAAGAGAAAATGGGGGAGGAGGACGAATGGTAGATGTGATCAAAATACATTATATGAATGTATGAATTTCATAAGTATAGAAAGATTCAAAACAATTGTCTCTGATACCTGTCCTCACACACAAAATTCTTTTACTCACATTGTATTTAAATTGTATTTCAAACTTCTCAACAAGAAACAGAGTGCCTGAATGCGGTAGAATCATGTTTTATACTTTAGCACCTTTAGTTGATGCATAGGCCTTAATATACAGTTATCGGTATTCATTACTTGGGCTGTGAAATTAACAACCCAATTTAGTGTCAAAAAATATCCAATGATTTACCTTAAACTTTTGGTGATTTGAGTAAAAATAGCACCTATAGGCTCATAACCCCCAAGGTTCATAGCTTAGAATATCATAGTGAGTGATATTATTTCAAAGGACTAGGGAGTGTGGCCTTTTTGGAGCATGTGTGTCACTGGGGATTGGTTTTAATGTTACAAATCCCAATTCCAGGCCTGTAGTCTCTAACCCACTGGAACAGGATATAACTCAAAACTCCTTCTCTACCACCGTGCCTTCCTGCATGCCACCATTCTCTCTAGCATGAAGATAAGGGATTGAAACTCTAAAATTTTAAGCAAGTCCCACTTAAATGCCTTCTTCTATAAGAGTTATGGTCATTTTGTCTCTTCCCAGAAATAGAACACTGATCAATCATTACTCCATTTACTAAGTTGGGCAGAAGAGTAGCCCTAAACATTTTTTTCTCTATTTTTCCAGTATTCTTCTGAAGCCTAAACCTGGACGATCTTGTGTCAAAGAATGGCCTTATATATGTTGTAAGGAGACCACTAGTTAGTTCCAGATTGCTCAGCCCTGAAATAATCACACAGAAAACATATTATTATATTATTTAAAACACTGCTTGGACCATTAGTTCTAACTTCTTATTGGCTAACTCTTATACCTTTATTTTACCCATCTCCATTAATCTGTGTATCGCCATGTGGCAGTGGCTTACCGGATAAGCTTCTTAGTGTGTTTCTCTGGTGGTGGCTCTATGGATTCTCTCTGACTCCACCCTTTTTTCTCCCAGCATTCAGGTCCATCTTTACCACCGATCTAAGTTGTGCCCTGCTTTAGGTCTAAACCACTTTTGTTACTCATTATTGGTGTTCAAGCATGAAGAGAGAAATCTTTATGTAGAACCTTTGAAGTATCTCCAATATCATGACAAAACACATTCCCTCCTTGTAACTTAATTATAATCTGAATTACCTCAGATGAGTATGCTGCGTGATGAAAGTGGGACCCAGTGTGGCAGCTTATGTGAATATATGTGTGACATAAGATAACGGGTCTGATCTATGTACAGTATCTCTGCCTAGAGACAGGGAGAGTCCTGTAATATGTGACAACTGAACATTAATTGTGGTTGACATAATTATTGTAATCAACAACTATTATTGTCTTCATTGTACCTTCAAAAGACTAAACCAATCATCAAGATAATGCATCAGAAAGTACACAAAACACTCTACACCTTGAGCTGAACTATTTGCTTCTGATTCCCATGTAAGGGAAGTCACGTGAACCCTTTCCCTACTGGTGGTCACATCAGTTTCCATTGGATAATTTTTTAACAATAGTCACACAAAGAGCCCTGGTTAAACATATTTATCACAAAATAATTTAGTCACTGATCTATTGGTGTGAAGGGACACCATTAATAAAAGATTGAAGGACTGAAAAAATTGATATTATCATCACATGCATGAAACTAGAAATTATACTGTTAAGTGAAATTATACAGTCATGGAACGGCAAGAACCGTGTCACATGTGTAAATATTTAGTTACCTTTGTACAATTCTATGAGTATCGGTAATAATGCCCTGGATATTTCATGAACCTAGAAGCAAGTGATTTGGTAATCTCTCTCTAAAATTACAAATACTTGAGATGATATATTTAACCTGACTTTACCATTAAGACTTGTATACTTACCACATAATAGCACATATTACATGCCATTTTTAGAAAAAATACACATTTTATGTCTGTGCCTAACTTGAAAAAGTAGGAAAAAGATAAATAATTTTATCTACTTTGGTAGTACTCCAGAATTATTACTGTATGTGTTTTATACAAACTATTCCAGAGAGAGGACACATAATCTACATTATCACTTTTATTCCTTCAGTTTTTATTGAGGACAGTGTTAAGGAATTAGGCTTAAATGTGAAGTGATAATTTAGGAGGAAGCAGACTCTCCATGCTGTTCCAAACTTTTCTTCAGTGGTCAATCACATGTTTCCAGAAGAACCTTTGGTTAGATAGCACCAGTCCTCTTCATTCATTATTCATCCTACAGATGATTTTGCCTCTTCACATTTTCTTATGTATGTTCCCCCTTTTCTATGATGATCTTTTCTTTTATATTTCTATTTATTTTCAAAATGTAAATGAATTCTTGGATTGTATCAGTTTTCTCTTTGAGTCTTATGCTTGTATCCTGCAAACTTTGATGGGAACCAGGTATTAAACTTACAGGTTAATTTAGTACTGAACACTTTATAGATCCCAACTCAAGCTATTAACAGGCTTTCTAGATATAGCTCCTAATACTGAAACAAATTTAACTCTCATATCCCATCTAAGCTCTTTTATAAAATTTGGCTTTTTGGTATGTGGCCTGGAATGAAAAACACAATTTGAAGAAAAATAACCTCTTTGATGCCTTAACTATCTGATTTTTCTGTTTTCTCTCATTTTTCAATGACATTGTATATATAATTCCATGAAGCATGCTTTGCAAATTCCATACTTTCTTTGTATATATAAAAGGTAAATGATTACCTTACCTCACATTTCTAAAGGAAAAAGTCTTCTTTAAGTATCATTGACTTATATGGAAGGAATTAAAGATTTTCTCCGATCATCATTAAGAATCCAAATAACAATAGGTACATTCCCAAATTTAATTTTTCTTTTAAATGTAATTTATTGCATTCTTGTTTATTGTAGTAATATGGGCGGCGGTGGGGCTGCGTCCCCCAACACCCCAGCCGCCTGCTCGGCTAGCTTTTGCCCCGAAATAAAAACACACAAACTGTATTCATTTAAACACTGCTTTGGCCCATTCCTATCTAGCCTCTTCTAGGCTAATTCTCACATATTAATTTAGCCCATTTCTAATCATCTGTGTCGCGCCCCTAGGTGCGCTTACCGGGAAGATTCTAGCCTATGTCCATCCTGGGTCGGAGCTTCATTGCATGCATCTGCCCAGGAGCGGGGCATGGCGTCTCTACTGAGGTGTCTGCTCCCGAGAGGAGAGCTGTCGAGTCTGAGCTCACTTCCTCTTCCTCCCAGCATTCTGTTCTGTTTACTCCACCTACCTATGTCCTAACCAAAAAAAAGGGCCAAGGTAGTTCCTTTATTAGCCAATGACCTTCCCCCATCAGTTTATATTCCCCAAAATATATGCTTATCCTTCTTTTGTTTCAGGAAGTTTTTATTTTGACTTTGTGTTGTTTTTAATATGTAAATAACTGAATGTCCAGAATTTTATCAGTTTGCTCTTGAAGACTTATATTTGCATCCAGAAAACCTTACATGCATGAAAATACTAGGCTTACTGTCAGATTTAGGGCTTTGCTTTCTGTAGATCCCAATTCAAGTTTTGAACATGTTCTCTAAAAATGCCTACTAGAAAAGTATCTTATATGATTAATATAGTGAAAGAATATCTATTATCTAAATACAGTGATTAGGAAAAACTAATTTTTGACTGAGATAAATAACTTTTCAATGAAATCAAAATGTCCTATGCACATGTTACTAGGTTTTAATTTAAAATAGAAGTATAATTTAAAAAATATATGAGTGTATATATATATTATTCTTTTTAGATATTTTTCTTAATGTATATGTATGTATCTGAGTATAAGCCATACATGAATAAGTACCTTCAGAGGCAAGAAGAAAAGCAAATGATTCAACTAGAGATCCATTTACTGGCAGTTGTGAGCTTCCTAGAAAGCCTACCAAATAAATTCCTAATTCTTCTCTAATTCATTATCATAGATTTAATTTTCATATTGATTTGAACCTCTCATTTATCCTATGTGTCCAATTAACTAATACATTCAAATACACAAGCTTTTTATTTTAGTCTGCTAACAAACTTTTGTTTCACACCATTCAAGATTTAATTTAGTTTTAGTGTATGAACACAGATTACCTTGTTTGGAACCTATTATCAAGTGGAAAACCCTGTACAAGTTTAAAAAATCTTCCAGCACTTTCACTTTCTCCATATATTATGAGAGAAACCTTGGTGATAACTGCTGTAGTGTGGTTGATCTAAGAAAATCTGAAAGAATTTATTTAAAAGTTTAGTTTTTGAAATTATTGTAAAACCTTGATGTTCAGTAATGAAAATGGAAAGGTGCAGTTATCTTCCAATTTGCATAATCATTGTAAACATTTTGAAGGTTGTTGTATTGCAGTTACCCCTTTCTCCTACACAATGTGTCTTGTACTTGGTTTTGACATACTGATTTTAATTATAAAAGATCATATATGAATATATAATGTTATCCATTAACTTTTTGTCTAAAAAAGCATTAATCATATACTTTTTTGTGTTGTGGTCTACCATAGCTCCATAAAACACTGGTACCTCTAGGGAAATATTGTATATTAATTTATCCAATTTTTTCATAAACATCCCATTTAGAAATTTTACACAATATGCAACTGTAAGGTCTGTCCTCCACAAATTGTACATTTATCTCTGTTACTAACATTCTCCATAGTGTCTTTCAGAGTGGAAATAATTTTCTCCTAAGGCATTAGGCCTACAAGTGGCAACAGATGCATTCACATGCAATGCAACACCAGACTCCAGTTTGGCATTGTTAGTCAAGAGTTTCCTCTTATAGGAGATGTCACTTTGCACTTAACAATCTCTCCTGCTAAATTAATCCTTTGTTGGCATTTATGTCTACTTGAAACTAGCTTACCATTTCCTCAGTATGGATCCATGACAACCTAACAGATGGGCTGAAGGACATGCATGCCAGATGATCTGAATGACAATGAGGTTTAAATATTATGGGATACACTCTTTTTTCTCAAATTCCAAAGTAATGATTTACACCAAATATCTCCATATAAAAATTTCAATTGTTTGCCATTTCATTGTTGAATGTATTCATAAATATATTTCAAATAATTAAATAAATGAGAAAATATGATCATATTAGAACACATTTTCATATGCCTTGAGGCATCTATCTCCTTAAATGAGAGCAAAACCAATATTAGTATTGTAAAAGTTCTGAGAATTATAGAAAACATTAAAATAACTTGCTGTTGAAAAACTGCTGAAATAGATAAAGTCAATTCAGACATAGTGGCACATTCTTGAAATCCCAGGACTTGGATGTGAGACTAGGATAATTAGGAGTTCAAAAGCAACCTTGTGTATGAAGTTATTTCATGGCAAATACTATTTTATTATTATTATTATTTTATTACTTAAAAATACCTACCAATCCAAATTCTGACTCACTCTCCTCCTCCCACTCACTCCACACACCCTCCCAACCCTAGCCCCTCCAATGCTAAGAGAGGGCAAGGCACACTGTCCTAGGGAAAGTCCAAGGCTCTCCCTACTATATCTAGGTTGAGCAAAGTGTACATCCAAAGGGAATAGGATCCCAAAAAGCCAGGACATGCAGTAGAGACAAATAACAGTGTCACTGTCAGTGGTCCCTCCGTTTGCCCCAACTGTCAACCACATTCAGAGGGACTAGTTTGATCCCATGTTTGTTCACTCCAAGTCCAGTTGGAGTTGGTGAGCTCCAATTAGCTCAGCACCCATTATTTCGGTGGGTGAACCCCTCAGGATCTTGATCTCCTTGCTCATATTCTCAATCCTTCCACTCTTCAACTGGACCTTGGAAGCTCAGTCCAGTGCTCTGATGTGGTTCTCTGCCTCTGTTTCCATCTGTTGTTGGATCAAGGTTCCATGATGATATTTAAGATAATCATCAATCTGACTACAGTGCAAGGCCAGTTCAGGCACCCTCTCCTCTATTGCTTTGGGTCTTAGTTGGGGTCACCCTTGTGGATTCCTGGGAATTTTTCTAGAGCCAGGTTTCTTGCTAACCCCATAATTGCTCCCTCAAGCAAGATATCTCTTTACTTGTTCTCATATCTGTCCTTCCTCTATCTCATTCCCTCAAGTTTTCCTCAACCCTCCCCTTCTCCCCTTCCTCCCCCCCTGCCCCCATGCTCCAAATTATGTCAGGCAATCTTGCCTGTTTCCAGTTCCCAGGTGGGTCTATATATGTTTTTCTTTGAGTTAACCTTATTACTTAGCTTCTCTAGGATCATGAATTATAGGCTCAATATCCTTTGTTTATAGCTAATATCCTCTTATGAGGGAACACATACAATATTCACTTTTTTGGGTCTGGGTTACCTCACTCAGGATAGTGTTTTCTAATTCCATCCATTTTCATGGAAAATTCAAGATGTCATTTTTTTTTACTTCTGAGTAGTACTCTAATATATAAATTGCCACACTTTCTTTATCAATTTTTCATTTGAGGGGCAAGTCATAGCTCTATTTTTTTGTGGTAGGAGGTCATAATCTCTGAATGGATCTTGGGAAAAATATAAATAAAATTCATAAAATCACAGAGAATGCCTAAAATTTCTTCTCAATTTATGCAGAATTTCTAGCCAAAATCCAAGAACTGATCCAGACAGTGGTGCACAACACAGCACTAAGGAGGGCAAGGCAGGAAGAACTCTGTGAGTTTGAGGCAACTTGATCTAAAAGAGTTAATCCCAGGCAGGGCAGGCTCCAAAGCTAGAGAAAAACCCTGTCTCACAAAAACAAAAAATTTTCAAGAAGTGTGTTTACAAGACATTCTGAATAGCACATTGGAGGCAAAAAAGTATCTTAGTACATAATATCTGATTAGTTTTTACATAAACATAAAATAATCTAGGATCATCTGTGAAGAGAAAAATCTTTGTTGAGAAAATGCCTATACAGGATTGGCAAATGTGCATAGAAATTTATTGATTGATTATTGAAGTGCAAGAGCTATGCTCACTGTGGTCAGTTTCATCCATGAGCAAGTTGATTTGTCTTTTATATGAAAACAGGATAAGCAAGACATTAGAATCAAGTCAGTAAGCCGACTTCTTAAATTTCCTCTGTGTCAGTTCCTGCCTTGGTTCCTTCCTTACCTTGAGTTCCTATGATAATAATAACTTTCTTGAATGATTGATTAAAGGCAGTATGGAAATATAAGCCAAATTAAGCTCTTTCCTCCCCAAGTTGTTCCTATCCATGCTGTTTTGTCACAGAAAACTTACGGCAGTATGTTTCTTCAGATTTTGGGGTAACCTATTAAGGAGTTTGTAAAACTAAAGACAAGTGGAAAATTGACAAATATGAACTTTCCAGAATCTTGGGTTTTTTTATTCTCAGAAATTAATTATCTGACACAATCTTCATATTCCTGTTGCTTGTATAGAGGAAAAGGACAATTCATGAATGATGCTGCTTGGAATGTAACATGGGGATACATAGAGAAATGTGATATTTTAACTCTTTAAGAGGGAACTTGGGATCTCTTTCAAACTCTAACGAAATATTTTTATAGTAGTTTTGTATTGTAAATCATTATAATACAACAAAAATCTATTTCAAAGGGTACTATTATAGACACAGTAAAAAGGAAAGCATAAGTAACATCTTCATACCGTCCACAACAGTAACTGAGCATCAAATGCCTCAGTTACCATAAGAAGATTCTGCCTACAGAATTCCACAAAGGGAATTTGTGTCTTAACCTCTTTTGGCTTCTCCAAATCAGGAAGGTTGAAAAATATTTTTCTCATTTAAAAATGAAATTTTAACAATTAGTAAAGTTAGCAAGCTTTCTTATTTAATTTATTTTCTTTTATTAAAAATGAGAACCCAAAATGCTGAAACCATCTTGATTTATGAAATATATTATTTCTCATTCTGGATTTTTTTTTGCAAAATTTTGTTAAAATATTGCTTCACATTTTGTCATTTTGAATGTTTGTGTCTTAGGTATGTGTGTCTGTGCATGGACACATGTTAATGTCTGAACATGCTATCAAGCACAAATAAACCTTGGCTTAAATGGATGCCAATAAGCAAAGTTTTGACCCACCTGTACCACTCATGGGCATAAGCACAAGGAATCTATACTCAAAAGGAAGAATGCCTAAAAAACCAGCTTCATTGTTGCTCTGTTCAAATTAACTGTGAAATGGAAGAAGCCAAGTGATTAATAGAAAATGAAAATATGAAGCATATGCATAATTTATACTACTGAACTCTAAAACAATTGTAATGTGAAATGTGCAAACAATGGACAAAATGAGAAAAACTGATCCTGCATGTGGATCCCAGCTAGAAAGAAAATGAATCATTAATACTTATGTTGCAGCAAAATATTGAGCACATTACAAAAATTTCTGATAATAACAACATATTAATATTATATTGTCATTAAAACAGATTCTGTACTTTAAAAAAGAATTGCTAGAATTTTTTTAGTTTAATTTTTGATCAATTCATCTTTATTTTCCTAACTGGGTCCAAGTTACTTCATTAAATTAGTATGGAAAATCTACTTTTTACTTCCCTATACTATGCAAAATAGAAAGGAAAGGATATTGAGTCTTTGTTGCAAGCTTGCTAAGAAGAAGGCAGCACTAAAAAGTATCATTTGTTCAGTTTCTTTGGCATGTGTATTTTTCTTTGTTTTCTTTTTTTTTGATTTTGTGTTTTAAACTGGAGACAAAGTTTCTTGTAATATATCTGGACAAAAACTCACTTTGTAGTATGAACTGGCCTCTAACTCATAAAGATCCACCCATCTCTGTGTCCCAAATGCTCAGTTTATAGGAGTGCAAAATGTCTTAAAGTCTACAGATATATTTTATGAATTTGCTATCTGTCAGACCTTAAGATATTATGTTCTTTAAATTTTTGTCAAAGTATGAAATTTCTGCTTCTCTGCTTTCCACACACAAAAGCAAAATGTTTTCTGAACAAAACTAGCAATAAAAGAGTTATTTTTACATCTTCTTTTTATCATGAAATATTTACCTCTGTATTTGGTTGGCCTAAAACTATATATTTTCAAAATTTCTACATAGTTATTCATTTTGAATGTTCTGAGGCATAAAAGTATCTCTAAAATGTAGTTACGTTGAGATATCCATACCTGGGCTATTGCCAAGAGCCATGTTGGGGTCCTCAGCCTTAGGTCTTAACACATTATTACAGATAATGGTATCTGTAACACATGTTGCCATCAAGTGCAGTGCAGATTTCAAGGCTCTATGCTATCACCGGGGCTATGTTTAAGAACTACTATGCTTTCATGGTGATTCTTATATGAGTATGTGGCACTTTCACTTGGGTCCATGGTGACATCTGGGTCCCAGCTCCTGATAAGGACTATGTCAATGTTTATGGTCTTACCACAGCCAGGATCCATGTTGCCACCAAAACTACAAGGATATCTGTGCACAGGGATACTACCTTTGGCCCTGTGTGGGTCAGAGAGATGAATTGTTCCCAAGACTACATCCATATTGATGTCTTTTTCAAGCATCCAGGTCCTGGCTGTTTTTCAGGCCTGAGATGCTTTGAAGGACCATATATGACTCTGGTCCTTTGGTCCTACTGCAGTCAGGATCTTCACTGATTTCCATGGCTCCTTTTAACAGAAAAGGCTGCACAGATATCCAGGATATGAACGGACAATTTACCCTTGTTGGTGACTGAGGGTGAGGATGCTACTCAGGCCATGTCAATCCATGTGGCCTGCAATGTCATCAGGGTATGGCACCATAGTAATGTGTGATCTAAGCTGTGGCAAGGGAATATGTCTGATTCTGCAGCACTATTGCAGCCATGGTCTGTAGTACCAGGTTTCTATTGCCTTTGAAAGCCATACAACTGCCTGAGGTCTGTGCTACCTCCTTGAGCCATGCTGAAGTCCAGGAACATCATAAGTTCATTCTCTTCTGAAAGGCCTGTAGAGCCATCAGGGGTCATAATGACAACCAGACCTAAGCTTCCTCTGATGGCCATGTCTGGGTCCATGATCTTGATGTACTTGGCTTCTGCTTTGCTGTCAGGTGCCCATGTTACCATAGGGGCCCAAGCAAACCTTGTGTTGAACTAGGTGTTGAAATATGAAGACTGTGCAAAACTTGCCCTGCCCCATGCTAGCCAAGGGAGTACTGACCTTCTCTCCCCAGAGATGTGGTGCTGACTTTCATGATTCTGATACTCATAGGAGACCTCCCCTCCACCCGACTTCGAAAATCTGTTCCCACAACTTATTATTGGCATGGGAGAGTTGGCTCTACTCCTCAACTGAGAGGGCTAGTACAAGAAGCCAAAAATGAACAACTCTGCTACAACAAAGGCACCCATCCACATCAATTAATTGACATTGTCCAGCTTCTATCCAATCTATGGTATGTTGGAATAATGGAAGGTTCTGGCCCTGTGGAACCACACCAAGAAGATCCACAACCTGGGGCAACAACAGGCTATCCAAGAGGACTTTCAGAGTGAGGGTCTATCGCTGATGGTGTACCAGAAGCCTTGAACTTAATCAGCAATATACTACACAGTGAACATTTATAAATAAACCTGTTTGTACAAAAGAATATACTGCATTATACATATAGTCCCAATGCCACTAAGATGAATGAAGAAGTGATATAAAAGCAGAAAAGATGGAAGAGTGAAGTGGGATATTTTGTTTATTCATTTGCTTTTGTTGGTTGTTTTTTTAGTTTGGGGGTTATTTTACTTTTGTTTTTGTTTTGTATTTTTTTTCTGCTTATTTTAATATTTGTATCTTTGTGCTTATTATTTTATTTTAAGTTTTACTTAGGTGAGGGTTGAATGTTAAAAGAGTGAAGACCATATATGTAGAAGTTGGGAAGCATGTGTGATTGGGATGAATGATGCAAAATTCACAAAAACCTATAAATTGTTATGTTACAAAATTAGTCACCAAATTTGAAACAAATTGAACATTGTCCAATTTGTTTTACTAGGCCACAGTATTCCCTATTTATAAACCACATAAACACACGCAGATAGAAACCTCAGCAAAAGGAAAATCACTGACCAATTTTTCTTACGTACATCTGGTGTAATAGGTCCTTCTGTCTATGTTGCTTTCATTGCTTAATAAAGAACTGCTTTGGGCCTATGGCAGGGAAGAACAGAACTAGGTGGGGAAAAGATAGGCTGTGTTCTGGGAGAAAGAAAGCAGAGTCAGGGAGATGCTATGGAGTCACCACTGGAGTCAGACATTCTGAATCTTTGCCAGTAAGTCACTGCCACGGGGCAATATAAAGATTAATAGAAATGGGTTAAATCAAGATGTGAGAGTTAGCCAATAAGAGGCTAGAGCTAATGGGCTAAGCAATATTTCAATGATTACAATTTCTGTGTGAATATTTTGGGGCTAAGCTATCTGGTGGCTGGAAGGAACAAGTGGGCCCTCCTTGCAACATACATAGATGTAAATATACAAAATAAAATACATGTAAATTTAATCCAGGCATATTTCAATATGATCATTTATCATAATAAATTAGGCTCAATCCCAGTAATACATGAAATGTTCAAAATAGGAATAGTAACCAATATAATACACCATATGAAATGATTTTCCCATTAAATGCCAAAAAGACTTTTAATAAAATCTAACATCACATTATAAAATTCATGGTGATATTACTGATACAAGAGGAATTATGTCAATTAAAAAAACACAGTTTACCATAAGCTGGTGGTCAGCATAATCTTAAATGGGGAGAAACTCAAAGACATTTCACGAAAATCATGAATAGGACAAGACTGTTCACTCTATTCAATGAAGTACTTGAAATCTTATCTAGACCAAAAATAAAACTGAAGAAAATCAAAGGAATACAAATTGGAAAAGAAGATTTCAAAATATCTGTATTTGCAGATAATATCAAGTATTATACACATGTGATGTGGGAAAATCCACCATGCAATTCATACATCTAAAAAATGCATTCTGCTAAATAGTTGAACACAAACTAATTCACAAAAATCAGAAGCTCTTCCACAAACAAGTGAAAAATGTGCTGAGAAAAAATTAGGAAAACCACACCTTTTCAATATTCTCAAATAATATAAAATATATCTAATCAATCATGTAAAAACATCTATGATAAAAATTTAGTTCACTGAGTAAAGAATTTGAATAAAGGAGAAGAAAAGATCTCACATGTTCACTGACTAATATAGTAAAAATGTCCATCCTACTAAAAGCAAATGCAATCTTTGACATTCCCACACAAATTTTTACAGATCTTTAAAGGACAAGCCGAATTTCATATGAAAATAAAAAGAAACAAACAAAGCAGGATAGTTAAAGCAATGACGGATAATAAAAGATCTACTTATAATGTCACAATCCCTGATTTCAAATTGTACTCAAAGATAAACTAAAAAAATGCATACAACTGGAGCATTGACCAATGGAATTGAATTGAATCTATATAATCATGGATGCATGACTTTTGATAAGGAGACCAGAAAAACAAACAGCATTTTTTTAAAAAAAAATATGCTAGTCAAACTGAATGGCAGCATGTAGAAGAATAAAAATAGATCCATACTTATCACTTAGCATAAAATTTAACTACAAATAGATCAAAAATATCATTCTCATCATCATCATCAACAATAGCAAGACAGATACACTGAATCTGATAGATGAGAAATAGGTACTTGTCATTATTGACAGGTACCCTAGATTAGTCCATTCAGGGACAAGGTTAAAAAAAGAACTTTTAAACAATATATTACTAGTATATGCTAGCCCATCGAAAACATGTACATAATTCCATACATCTATGTCCACCAGGTTTCTAATGAGAAAGTCAGAAATACAAGCTAGAAATGAGACAGCATCTTCAGCAAATTATTTATTCAAAGTGGACAACTGCATGTTTGAAGAATTGAAATAGATACAAATGTATCACATGCACAAAATTCAAGTTCAAATCTTTGAGATCAAAGGCCTCAAAAAACACTCAGGTATCTGGATCCTCATAGAATAGAAAGAGATGAATATCCTTGAACTCATTGGCTAAGGGAAAGACTTTCAAAACAGAATACCATTAGCATGGGCATTAAGAACTAGAATTAACAAATGTGGTCTCATGAAACTGAAGATCTTTTGCATGGCATAGGACAATGTTATTCAGACAAATAGAAGCCTACAGAATGGGAGAATAATTTTACTTACTACACATACAATAAAGGGCCAATACAAAAAAATATAATGAAATTTAAAAAAATCCAATTAAAAAATGGGAGAAAGATTTTAAAAAGAATTCTGGAAAGAAGAAACTCAAATGTCAGAGAAATACCTAAGAGATATTCAACAGACTTAGCCATCAAGGAAATGCAAATTAAAACTATTGGAGGTTTCATCTTATACCAGTCAGAGCAGATAAGATCTATAAAACAAGTGACAGCTAATGCTGGTATGGATGTAGGTAGAGTAATGGGAATACTCATCTATTGATCATGGTAATGAGAGTTACTGCAAGTGTTATATCTCCAGAGAGAAAGATATCCTGACTGCTTGAAGGTCTTCCTGAAGCTACGAAAAGAAGGTATCCTGAACATCTACAGCTTTGAGGAAAAAGGTATCCTGACATGTAAAGTCATGTTATACCTGAAGTTGGGTCCCAGTAGGGATGTTTTCACTACACAAACTGGCGATCCTTCTCTCAGGAAGAGAGGGGGGAGAAGGAGAGAAGAGAGAGAGAGAGAGAGAGAGAGAGAGAGAGAGAGAGAGAGAGAGAGAGAGAGAGAGAGAAAGCTGCAACAGCTGAGCTGTGCTTCACTCCCCTAAGGGAGTTTTCCAGCAGAGGTGTCCATTGCGTGCTGCTCCAATACACTAGGGCGTATCCCAGCAGAGATTCTGCTCCACTCCGGCAAAACAATGTCTTCATCCAAAACACTTTAAAGAGATTTAATTGGGAATGAGGAAACCAGCAGAGTTGCTGTCTGTATAAGCATAGGGCTTATAAAGGGCTTTTTAGGGGTTTAGTTTTTTCCAGTTAGAAGATCTTCAAAGGGAAAATTTGATGTATGGTGTCCTTCTGTGTAACATGGAGGATCCTGTTTGTTGTTCCTACCACTTATCAACTGTACCTTGAGAGCTCAGTCCAGTGCTCTGATGTGAGTCTCTGCCTCTGTTTTCATCTGTTGTTGGATGAAAGTTCTATGGTGATATTTCAGATAATCATCAGTCTGACTACAGGGCAAGGCCAGATCAAGCACCCTTTCTTCTTTTGCTTAGGATCTTTTCTGGGGTCATCTTTGGATTCTGTGGATTCCTTGGAATTTTTCTAGAGACAGGTTTCTTGCTAACCCAATAATGGCTCCCTCATCAAGATATCTCCTTCCTTGCTCTTATATCTGTTCCTTTTCTATCTCAATTATATCATTCCCTCAAGATCTTCTCAACCCTCCTTTCCCCCTCCCCTCTATCTTCCTCCCATGTTCCCAATCCCATCAGGCAATCCTGTCTGCCTCCAATCTCCAGGTGGGTCTATGTATGTTTTTCTTTGGGTTCACCTTATAACTTAGCTTCTCTAGGCTCAATGTTCTTTGTTTATGGCTAGTATCTACTTATGAGTTTGTATACATCATATTCATTTTTTTTTGGTTCTGGGTTACTTCACTCAGTATATTGTTTTCTATTTCCATCCATTTAGATACAAAATTTAAGATGTCATTGTTTTTTACCACTTGGTAGCTCTCTTTATTGATTCTTCAGTTGATGGGCATCTAGGTTGTTTCCAGGTTCTGGAATACATTACAAATAATGCTGCTATGAACATAGTTGAACAAATGCTTTAGTAATATGATTGAGCATATTTCGGGTATATGCAGAAGAGTGGTACTGCTGTATCCTAAGGTAGGTTGATTCCCAAATTTCTGAGAAACTGCCATACTGATTTCCAAAGTGGTTGCACAAGTTTGCATTCCCACCAGCAATGGATGAGTGTTCCCCTTACTCCACATCCTCTCCAGCATAACCTATCATTAGTGTTTTTGATCTTAGCCATTCTGACAGGTGTGAGATGGTATCTCAGAGCTGTTTTGATTTGCATTTTGCTGATAGCTAAGTAAGTTGAACAATCAGGTAATCTGAGACACTATGTAAAGACCAAATTTAAGAATTATATGGGTAGAAAACGGTGACGAACTTCAATAAAAGGAACAGAAAATATATTTAACAAAATTATAGAAGAAAATTTTCCCAACCTAAACAAGGATATCCCTATGAAGGTACAAGAAGCTTACAGAATAACAAATAGACTGGATTAAAAAAAAATCCCCTCGTCATATAACAATCAAAACATACAGAATAAAGAAAGAATATCAAGAGCTGCAAAAGATAAAGGTCAAGTAACATATAAAGTAAACCTACCAGAATTAACACCTAATTTCTAAATGAAAAATATGAAAGCCAGAAGGTCCTGGATAGATGTGTTGCAGACACTAAGAGACCACGGATGCAAGCCCAAGCTAATATACCCAGGAAAGCTTTCATTCACCATCGATGGAGAAAACAAAACAAGATATTTCATGAAAAAATCAGATTTAAGCAATGCATATCCACAAATCCAGCCTTACAGAAAGTACTAGAAGGAAAAGTTCAACCCAAGGAAGCTAACTACACCCACAATACCACAGACATCCGATAGCTCCCCACCAGCATAACCCAAATATGTTTCTTTTTCTTAGCAGACAAAAACCCACTTTTATTTTGTGGAAATAAATTAAGATTATTCAAGCTATTATCAGGATGAAAAATCACAATTAAATCATGGGGATAATTCCCATAGTGTAATAAATTAGTGCTATGAACAAAACTTTAATTAATAATAACAGTTCTAAAAGAATACCAAAGAAAACAAAAAGAAAGGAACAACAAATGTAATTAGTTGTTTTTTGGACAAAAATGAAAATTGATAAAAATGAAAGTGGGTAGTATTTTCAACACAGTATGATTTATATGTTTAAAAAAATTGTATGAGACCATAGTGTAGTAATCTGATGAGCAGGCCTGCTTTTCGTCTCACCCAGCTCCTGCAGGTTTAGCTTTACACCCGAAATAACAACACACAAATTGTATTCATTTAAACACTGCCTTGAAACCATCTGGTCCTGGGGTTTTTTGGAAGGGAGATTTTTGATAACAGTTTCTAATTCTTCGTGACTAACAGGTCTATTTAGATTGTTCACCTGGTCTTGGTTTAGCTTTGGTATACGGTACTTATCTAAAAAAAAAATGTCCATTTCTTTTGCATTTTCCAGTTTTGTGGCATACAGGCTTTTGTTGTAAAATCTAATGATTCTCTGAATTTCCTCTGTCTGTGGTTATTTCTGATCCTATTTATTTCTGATCCTATTTATTTGCTTGTTCTCTCTCTGTTGTGTAATTAGTTTGGATAGGGGTTTGTCGATCTTGTTGATTTTCTCCAAGAACCAACTTTTTGTTGCATTGATTCTTTGGACTGGACATTGAGCCTATAATTCGTGATTTTAGAGAAGCTAAATGAGAAGGTGAACCCAAAGAAAAACATATAGGCATCCTCCTGAATACTAACCTTCATCAGGCGATGAAAGGAGACAGAGACCGACATTAGAGCACTGGACTGAAATCCCAAGGTCCAAATCAGGAGCAGAAGGAGAGAGAGCACGAGCAAGGAACTCAGGACCGCAAGGGGTGCACCCACACACTGAGACAATGGGGATGTTCTATTGGGAAATCACCAAGGCCAGCTGGCCTGGGTCTGAAAAGAATGGGATAAAACTGGACTCGCTGAACATAGCGGACAATGAGGACTACTGAGAACTCAAGAACAATGGCAATGGGTTTTTGATCCTACTGCACATACTTGCTTTGTGGGAGCTTAGGCAGTTTGGATGCTCACCTTACTAGACCTGGATAGAGGTGAGTGGTCCTTGGACTTCCCAAAGGGCAGGGCACCCTGATTGCTCTTTGGGCTGACAAGGGAGGGGGACTTGATTGGGGGAGGGGGAGGGAAATGGGAGGTGGTGGCAGGGAAGAGGCAGAAATCTTTAATAAATAAATAAATAAAAATAAAAACTGCCAGGTCCATTAGCTCTAGCCTCTTACTGCCTATCTCTCACATCTTGATTAACCCATTTTTAATAATCTGTGTGGCACCATGAGGTGTGGCTTACCGGGAAAGTTTCTAGCCTATGCCCATCTCAAGTCGGAGAATCATGGTGAATGCCTCACTGCTTTCTTCCTCCCAGCATTCTGTTCTGTCTACTCTACCTATGTAAATCCTGCCCTATCAAAAAGCCAAGGCAGTTTCTTTATTAACCAATGAAAATAAGACATAGACAGAAGGCACACCTACATCACCATAGTACTTAAAATTGAGAATTATTTCAGTAATTAGAGGGTATGGAATACTTTGGTTTACATGAAAAATTATAAGCACATTTGAATTTGATGTTTTCTATTTTTATAGAAATTTCCTGGAACACATTTACAAAATTAAATAACTTTGAATTTATCTATGTATACTTTATTCCATATTAAGTATAATATAATAAAAAATGTAAAAACATAATGACAATATATGGCAATATATTATTAATTACAACTGTTTCATAACATAGAAGAGATTAGAATAAAATAGATACTTGAGTAAATATCTCTGAGTCAATGAATTAGTGTTTATACCCTTAATCTTTAGTTTTTGAGGATTTTCTGGGACAATACTTTTACATCACTTATAATATTTTGCATGTATAATCAGGTTCATCACTGGAATGATGTCTGAGGAAGGGCATTGAAGGATTCTCAATTATTCTAATATCCTTCATATCTCTTTAATCATGTAGTTGGTATAAGTGAATATGATATCATTAATTTACAACTTCAAATTTTCCCTCTAATTATTATGTGAATAAAGAGGGAAAGGGGGTTGTGGGAACAATGGTTATAGAAAAAAATCAGCTAGACTGCTAACTCAGTATACTGTACAGTTGACAATGGAAGTCTGAACCATATTAATGGAAATAAGGACAAATGGATTCTATAGATGTTTATATGGAAACTATCACTTATATAGAAGATCCAACTGAGCATGAAAACATGGATTTAACTTTGAAAATAAATAAAAAACAACCAAAACAACTGTTGTATATATCTTTTCTAACATTACCAGAATGTATTATATTGCATTTAGTTTAAAATTAACTTGAAATATATTCATCAATATATGCCTTAATTAATAATACTTAGTTTAAAAATTGTAGAAATATATTATTATATATATTATACTAATAATCAAAAGTCATAAACAAGGCTGTCTGATTTTCAGTTATCATTTTGGTGTTAAAATTATCAGCTGCTATGAATTACAATTTTTTCTAATTTATTTTTGTTTTTATTCTTTGTTGAAGTCTGATAATAAGCGACATGAATGGAGAATTACAGAGGTAAAAAAGGAAGCCACTATTCTCCAGAATTTTTGGATAGATCATGCTCAAAGAAGCTCTAGGGAGGATCATATGAATCTTTTTCTTTGACTGGGAATCTAGATGAGAGTTGAGAGTGGCACCCTCTGAGTCAGTGGTTCCATTGACAAAACAAAAACTCTTCTTTCTAGTATCTTTACATTTAGAGAGCTTCTTTAAAACCATTCTTATAAAACTCCTTCTGTGTTGGCAAAATCAGCTCCCCTACAAAGGCTTCTGGAAGTATTGATCATTCCTCCATCAGACAATTAACAATTGTGAACAATCTACTCATTATTTCCTGTATATCAACATCCACTTGTAATTTCGGAATTATCTTCCCTTTCTAAATGTACTATTTAGTCATTAGGTTATGTAAAGAGTATGGTATATCAGTCATTCTGTTTTCCTTCTTTTATCTACATATTCATAAAATTTTCTTGCTAATAAGATAGTGTCTTCTATTAGTTATAAACATTTCAATAAATGAAACCGACTTTTGGGCCTACCACAAAGTACAACTAATAAATATTTAGTGTCTTACATTTTATAATAATATTTTATGGTTAAATGAACATATATTTATTCAGGGATTAAAATTATTATTCATTTTATATTCTAAAGTAAAAAAACTTATTACTAAGAAACTATGTGGAATAGCAGAATATAGAGATGGTTTTTATGCATATTTTCATGTTATCTTGTTTGTGTATAGTAGCAGAATCTTGAAAACTAATATTGGAGACTTATGATGTGTGTCCATGGTTTTATTATTTTTAACAGGTCTAAAATTGAGTAACCCATAACAGTTCTTGATGGCTTAAAAAAACAGGAAACTTATCATGTTCACTTAAAAGGGAAATGTGAAATGAAGTCTGTGAAAGAAAAATTACCTAGGGGATATTCTGATTTTTTCTGTTTGAAAGGCTTGCCAATTCTACTGGTATTAGCTTTGTAGACAGAACTGCAAAATTAACAAACCATGAAATTCAACACCACACCAAGCAGTACCAGATGCCTGACTTTGCAGTTGCTACAGCAAACACCAACAACTATATTTCAAGGATTGGAAAAGAAATCATTCTGCTTCCTTTGAAATTTTATACATTTGCATGCTTCATGCATACTCATTTAGAAAAGATTCATTTAAAATGTGTGCTCCAACTCATCCAAAAAATATCAGAACAGTTTTAAAATGCACTGCAGCATAGCATCACAGGTTCTACTTACAATTATGGTCTATAGACAAATTGATAATCATAGCTAGCTTACTTAATGTAAATTAAATATCTTTATTGCAGATCTACAAATAAAATTGTGATCACAGATGAAATATTAACATTATCATCAAAATTGTATCTTCAGTTATGACCTGTAATAATGATTAACATTTTTCATGTATTAGTATGATTTTATTAAGAATTTTTTAATACAATCTTTTCTCATTTTACATAACTATCCCATTTCTACTTCCTCCCCTCCTTCTACTCCACCCTTTCCCCAATTCACCACAACTCCATCCACTCCTCAGAAGAGGTAAGGCATCCCATGGATGTTATAATAGGAGCGGCAGGACTGCGTCCCCGGCACCCGGTCACCCACATGGCTAGCATTACCCAAAATAATTACATGGAAACTGTATTCTTTTAAACACTGCTTGGCCCATTAGTTCCAGCCTCTTATTGGCTAGCTCTTACATATTGATCTAACCCATTTCTAATATTCTTTATAACACCATTAGCTGGCTTACCAGGAAAGATCTTATCCTGCATCTGTCTGGAGTGGGAGAATCATGGTGACTGTCTGACTCAGCTTCTTTCTCCCAGCATTCTGTTCTGTCTACTCTGCCTACCTAATTTTCTGTCCTATCAGGCCAAGCAGTTCTCTTTATTAGTTAACCAATGAAAGCAATATATAAATACAAGACCTACCTCCATCACATGGGGAGTCAAAAAATTTCTGACAATTTACTTTGAGGCAAGACCAAGGCCCTTATCCCCTAGAATATCCCTTATATCTAGGCTGAGCAAGGTATGCTTCCAAAGAGAATGTGCCAGTACAAGTACTAGGGATGAATCTTGGTCCCACTCCCTGTGGCCCCACATACAGCCCAAACCGATAACTGTCCCCCACATTCAACAGGCCTAGATTGGTCCTATGCAGTTTCTCCCTCTATCAGTCCAGAGTCAGTGAGCTCTCACTAGCCCAGGTCAGCTATTTTTGTGGTTATCACCACCATGGTCTTTTCCCATTTACTTATATATTATTGTTCTTTCTTTTATTGGACTGATCTCTGGTAGCTTGGCGCAATTCTTTGCTGTATATCTTTGTATCTGCTTCCATCAGTTGCTGATTGAAGGTTCTAGGATAACAATGTAGTCATCAATCTCATTAGAGGGTAAGGTCATTTCAGGTATCCTTTCATTGTTGCTTAGAGTCTTAGCTGGGATCATCCTTGTGGATTCCTGGAAATTTTCCTGTAGTGAGCCGGACAGGATCGCCATTACAAGATGGCGCCGACATCCTGTCTTGTTTGTTACAAACAACTGCATATTTGGCTTTGGCTTTGAGAGCTGTGCGTCCCCCGCTTCCCGCATGCGTGGTGGATGAGGATCTTTGAGCCTATCCCGATGCGGTCTGATGTCAGCTATTGGTGGCAGCCAATCACAGGGCGACCCGTGTGCCAATTCCCTATTTAAGCGGCTGCCTAAGTGCACCCCCTTCCCTTCGCTTCCTGCTGCCTCTCCCCTGTGCTCCCTGCCCCCTCCTTTCCTGCTCCCCATCAATCAAGGACACTCCAGTAAAGCGTGATCTGAGTGGAATCCTGGTGTGGTGGTCATTCTTCCGTCACCGGTCAAGAAGTCCGCCGCATTTTCCTATTGCCATGTTTCTCACTAGCCCTTTAATGGCTTGAATATAAACCTTAATTTTATAGAGAATATACTCCAGTGTTCAAAATTATTTTGCAATGCTTACATTTTTGGAAAAAAATAACTGAAATTATTAAGGTTAAAGACATTTATAAAAATATCACAGATTAAAAATTAATTGGTATTATTTAATCAGTTTTTAGTTATTACAATCATGACTGAGGTACTAATAAGATATAGATAGATATATCAATTTATAGATAGGTAGATAAATAAAGATATAGTCATAATATCAATTTTGAATTTGATGTGCCTGGAGAATGGAAACTCAGTTAAGTGTCCTCTGTATTGGCCTATGAGAATATCTATGAGACATTTTAATGTAGATTAATGTCAAATTGGTGAGAACAAGTTGAGAAATCCCATCTCTAAGAAGGTAGGCATAGGCTGGGCGTGAAATACAGCTGAGTAAGACATGGAGAACAAGCCACTAAGTACTATTTTTTCATGACCTCAGCTTCAGTCCATGTTCTAATGTTCTAGGCTCTGGCCTTTGTCCTGACTCTCTCCCAAGATGAAATGATGAACAGTAACCATTAAGATGAGATATACATTTCCTCCCAGATTCACTTTGGTTAGTGTTTTATAATAAAAACCAAGAAGTAAATAAAAAACAAACACAAAGATCTGTATATCAACATATGCAATGAAAACATGGAAATAAATATTAATTGACAGTGGAATGTTTAAATATAATCTATTTATTTATTATAACACACTGGATAGAAATTTTGAATATCCTACTTTAAAAAGGGAAATTATTTTCAAAAATAAATGTTCAAAGTTTTGTGTAAAATGATATCTTACACAAGTGCTTAAGGAAAACAATAAAAGGCAGTTAAACACTGTAAATATTTAACCTATTGACTTAGAGAAAGTATTATCATTTGAGATATATAAACAGGCATTTTTGAAGTTCCCTTATAATATGTTTGCATCTAAATGTTTTATCATTATCATTAACAAAAACTTAAAAATAATATTGCTGAAAAATTCAAATCAGAGCATATTTTAATCTGTCCATGATTTTAAAATTGTTATAATTTGCTGTGGGATAATGATATTGAACATGGAAAAAAATTTGTCACTCACAACAATGTAATAAAATGCTGATTACCCAGTAGCGAGGCAGGAAGTATAACTGGAGTGACCAGACTAGGAGAATTCTGAAATGAGGAAAATCAGAGACACAGTCACCAACCAGACACAGTGGAAGCAGGGAGAGAATTTATTTCTGATGAAAGATTCCAAGCCACATGGCTAAACATAGACAAGAATTATGGGTGAATTTAAGTAGTAAGAGCCACTTTATAATAACTCTGAGTTAAAGACCAAACATTTCATATTCAGTATAAGCTTCTCTGTGGTTTTTTGGGATGGAAAACTGCAGTACTGGGTGGGACAAAATTTTGATCTACAAATTGACCCCAGACATTTGGCAAGAATTTTTACACAACGCCTGATGAAGCTTTATCAAAAAAAAAAAAAAAAAGGTTCTAGACAGACATGAACAATCAAAGTGCAGCTTCTTGGTAACTATCTTTTCTCTGGTAATCTCTGTTTGCTCACAGCAAGCAGAGGCATGGCTCCTTTAAGAAAGGCTTCCTGACTCAGTGTTAGTGGCAAAAAACCTTGCAGCATTTTAAAGAGGCTCTGCCAAAAACCACTTAAATGTTTGGCATTCATGAGCAGCTGGCATCAGGCTTCTTGTTGGTGGTATGGACCTAGAAACTCCACACAGTTTTGATAATAAGAGTGTCTCCCTCCAGTACCTTTGCCATGAAGCTAGACTCTCAATAGGCTATGGAATGGGCTGTTGTCTGCCACCAAAGCTGCAGATTTAGAATTAATCATATCACTTAGCAGATTAAAGACTCATGTTGTCAGAAAAAGATAGGGATATACAGTAGCAGATTCAAATGAAAACCAACCTCTAAAAGATTTACAGTGTGTTTAAAAATGTACATAGATGGGAGAGAAAAGAGAAAAAGAAATTGAGAAAGTTCTTCAAGAAATAGAATAGTTGGCTATATTGGCACACACATACCTTTAATCTAAGCACTTGGGAGGCAGAGGCTGGTGGGTTTCTGTGAGTTCAAGGCCAACTTGGACTAAAGAGTGAGTTCCAGTACAGTAAAAGGTACAGAGAGAAAGCCTTTCTCCAAAAATAAAAAAGGAAAAAACAAAAAAAGAGTAAAAAAAAATGTATATATGTAAAATATACCTGTAATGGGAATATTGTAAGTTATTGCATTTTCTTTGAATTCTTTGACTGCTGTGGAAGGTGTAATAACTGCTGAAAGATATATTATAAATGCTGCTGGATTAATCCAAACTATATATTTTGAAAATGACTTGACTTCAAAATTTAAATCAAACATATGTTACTTTAGAGAAGAGGTTTTGCTTTTGTTTCCACAGGAAATGGCCAGCTGTGGATTCTTTCTGGGTTAATAAAAATAAGGTTGGATCAAGGAGTACTCCCTGAAAAAATCTTCAATGGGAACAGATGGCTCAGGTGATCCAACATTTTAAAGGACCTCAGTTGTACTTTTCTCTGAGTCATACATTCAGAACAGCCTCAAGACTGTTGGCTGAAATGATCCAACTTCACTGAATACTCCACGCAGGACTTAACAATCATACTAAATTTTCTTTGGGTCTCCATAACATGACTAGCACCACCAATCAGCAGGAAGTAGCATAGGAAACTACACTCACATTTCCACACAAAAATGGATGTGTGCCTTTGTTTTTGTATTGGTTACAAATTGTTATGGGCAATGGTCAGGAAAAAGCTAAACAAAGGAGATTAGATTCAGGGTTCATGTTTATAAAATAATAAAGGGGAACAATGTCGGATAATGCTCTTGTACACTATAAAAATTTGTCACTCATATTAGTTTAATAAAATACGAATTGGCTATTAGCCAGGCAGGAAGTATAGGCAGGGTGACCTGACTAAGAAAATTTTGGAAAGAGGAAAGGCAGAGATGCCGTCACCACTCAGACATGCATGAAGCAAAATGAAAATGCCTTATTGGAAAAGGTACCAACAACATGGTTAAACATAGGTGAATTATGGGTGAATTTCAGTTTCAATAGCTACTTAGTAATAAGTTTCAGCTAATAGGCCAAACAATTTATTATTAATATAAGCCATTGGGTGTTTCTTTGGGACTGAATGACTATGGGACCACGTTTATTGATTTATTTATTAATCAAATAGTTACCTCTGTTATGGGGTTCAGTAAAATGTTTTGGGTCTAATAATCTTCATTGTCTAGCAGTGTTGCAGTTGCAGCCATGTGGCAGAGTCATGACTGCTGGTGGTATGAATAGTCCTGTACTGCTTTGGATTTTTATGTTGGTGCCTGGTTAAATTATGACAAATATGCTTTGCTTGATAAATTAAAGTAATAAAATCAATTCCATACAAGGAGAAAGGAGCCTGGAACTCATAAGCAGGAAGCACAAACCAGAAGCTTTCCTATCACCCCAGCATTATCCAGAGACACTCCTATCAAATCTGCCAGAAAACACAGGTGGTTAATTATGGTCGGCAGTTCATAAAGAGTTAGTACCTCTGGGGTGCTGCTTGTTCTTACCACCAAGACATGTTTGGTAGTCCTGTGTCTTCAGTTGTGTCTTCAGCTTAATGGCCACAAGCTGGTAGTCCTCCAATAATGTTGATTAGGAATTATCAGTGGGTCTCCAAAATCATCACAAGGGGAGCAATGAGGTAGAAATATGACACATTTCCTATGAATGAGATAGAGATGTAATACCCAAGGGTCTACAATTCCTTGCATCCCACAAATTCATAGAGTGTCAAATTTGAGATGGCACAAACTGCTCCATGATTTATCAAACATAGAGCAGTGCCTAAGGACTTTGAGATTGAAAGAAACACAATCACCTGGTACCTGGACTTCCAGAAAAGCCAGAAGGGGAAGAGAGGACTGAGCTGGAGAAATGAAGGCTTACCAACAGTCAGAGTTGGGTAGCCCTGACAGAGACCCATTTGCCTGAATAAAAGGCAAAGCCATCAGTGAACAAGAAAGCAGATTTCTTACAGATGGTAGAGAGTGGATCTCTTGAAGGCGAAGCAGGTGGGTAGGGTCCCAACATAAAGTGATTACTAACAAACTCAATTTTTTCTATCCTTAACTCTAAAGCTAGAACAACATGGCGATAGCTGTCAAGCCTTGATGTCTGATGAATCTGAATCATGGCCACCATGTTTAATTATGTCTTTACTAGCTTTCTGTCTTTCACTGCCTAAGCCTGACTGTCCTGAAATTTGAAATTTGCTATGCAGACAAAGCTGGTCTTGAATTTACTAAGGTTTGCCTACCTCTCCCCAGGAGTGCTATGATCAAAGGCATGTGCCATCATAGCCTGAGGCCACCACTCTCTTTACTCAATTTCTTAATCTGTTTATCTCCTTGAACAGAGGATTTAGTGCCATTCTGCTTGCTGGTGTCCTTTTACTCATCAAATATTTTTCCTTGTTAAGCTTGCTCCTTTCATTACATATTTTCATTAGAGATAATACTAATATCCACATGACAGAGTCTCTATTAAGCTGTTATGAGATTTTTTTTTTACCAACAGAATTAATTCAGAATTCTTCATTTCAGCATCATGCAGATTGTTCAGACAAGGGCAAATGTCAGCCACTTTCTTTACCAAAATATAACACTGATTTTTATGCAACATACAAAATTTTTCTCTGAAACCACTTGAACTGACTCCCCACCTTTCAAATCATTATCAACACTGTCTTCTTCCATGCTACTGGTAGTGTGGCCCTATTAAGCAGTATTTAAAGCATTTCAATGCTTTCATAACCCAAATACCAAAGTCAATATTGTTTTGAACAAAAACATAGTCAAGACTATCACAGCAATACCCCAATTCTGGCACCAACTTGTGTGTTAATTTTTATTTATTTGTTTGCTTGTTTACTTGATTGTTTGTTTGTTAGTTTTCTGTGAAGATATGCCAGGACCACAGCAACTTTTACAAAGTAAATGTTTACTTTAGGGTGGCTAGCCTACACTTTCAGAGGTTAAGTCCATTTATGATCAATGTTAGTAAGCATAATGTCAATCAGGCAACTATGGTGCTTCAGCTGAGTGTTCTACATCTTGACAACAAAATGTCAACCATCTCTCACACTAAGTGAAACTAGAGAAAAAAAAACCTTAAAATCCACTCCCAAATGACACACCTATAACAGAAGATGTGAACCAGATTAAAGATATGTCCAATAGCCTCATGGTCTGGATTAAAGGTGGGTGCCATCCAGCCTCCTCCAAAATCATCCTTCCTCAAACAAGGAAGGTCACACCTCCAAATACTGCCAGTCCTGAGCTTATGTGGATCAGCTACATTCAAACTATCACAAATTTGATGTGTTCACATTAAAGTATCATTTTGCTGAGTAAGTAGAGATATAAATCTGGTGATTTCATATTCATGGATATATCTCATCAATGGATCTGGTATCTTAATTAGATTTCTATTGCTGTCATAATGACCCTGCCCAAAAGCTATTTCAAAAAAATATATATGAGTTTAAAGATGATAGTTTATCAGCAAGGGAAAACAAGACAGAAACTCAAGTCAAGAACCTGCAGGTAGGATATAAATAGAGGCCATGAAGGAATGTTGGTTACTTACTTGCTCCCCATGACTTATTGAACCTCTTTCTTATACCACCCAGCATTACCAGCACATGGTAGAATTATTCACTATGCTGTGGGCCCTATAATATCAGTACTTAATAAATAAAATGCCCCATAGATTTGCAAAAAGTACAGCATGATAGAGAAATTTTCTTAGTTGAGGTTCCATCTTTCCTGGTGAAGCTAGTTGTGTGGCACTGACACGAAAACAAACAAAACAAAAGAGTCAGCAAAATTGACCCCTTGTTATCCTGACATAAACATGAATTGCTATTACACCACTAATATTTTATACACTGCTTATTCCCCAATCCTCACTTGAATATTAGCATCATTATAAAAATAACATTTTCAATTCCTTTGTAATTTTTTTATATTTTGAAATTAAAAATAATTATACCATATTGTTCCTTCTTTTTCTTATTTCTTATTTTCAATTTTTTATTTCCATGCACCCTTGCCTTCCTTGCCCTCTCTCCATTTCATCGCCTCATTTGATTTTTGTTATATGTATTCATTGAAACTTTTAAATGTTCCACATTCTTTAAAAATTCAAACACATTAAAATTTCAGCTCTTAAACAATGTACAGTTCTCCTTAAAACTCAATGGATTCTTTAAACGACCAATGTATTGTGACTGCAGATTTCTATGAAATCCATAATAAGTTTCATTCTTCTTTCAAAGGAAAAGATCCAGAGCATAGACCCAATCAAATAAAAGAAATCAAAATCCCATAGTTTAATAAATTTGACGTCTGAGAACCTTCATGATCTGTGCTTCAAAGGGTCTGGACAGCTCTTCTTCTCAGGCTCCTCCATTTGAAGCACACAGCTAGTCTCGTAGGTTCAGGCAAGTCCCATCCCCCTGCTGCTTCTGTCCTTGAAAATAATCCCAGGATCCTAGTGTTTTCAGTGTCATGATGTCTTCTCTATGTTTTGACTGTTCTTCTCCTGACTGTCTTCAGAAGGTCTCCTATTCCTGCATCCTCTCCTGTTTCTTTTCAGAGATTCTGCTGTGGCTACATTGTCGCAAGCTTCACCTGTCTGTGACATCTTCAATCCTGTGGTTTCCAGTGCAAATAAAGGAGCACCTTCACTATTGGCAACTCTTGAACTCTTGTAGTGTCAGAGCTCAGCTGCTATCCATGATCTCTAAACCCTGAGATTATTTTGCTGCCCAAACAATTGATAGATGGGAGATTTATACATTCACCAATTTGATGATCCTGCTTGCGATACAGCTTTGTTACTCTCCGGACCACATATAGTTTGTGATGACACTTAGCAAGTACTTCCCGCAATATTTTTTGTCATAATTGTCCTAGTTTCTAAATAAGAGCTGATTTTTAAGTTCAATAAAACAGCATCAGTTGTCCCAGTAAAGAAAAATTATGGTCTCTTGTTAATGAAGGCATATTCTTTAGCCTCCCTTAAATTGAAACTTTTATCTGTAATAGAAAATATCACATAAATAGCCTCAATGGAATCTTTTCCCTTTGAAGATTTTTTTCCATCAAGTTCACTGCTCTCAACAATATCTTCCAGTTCCCACAAGTCATTAAGTTCTAAACACTCAAAGACATTTTCAACCAAAATTTCTAAAATTCTTCACAGTCTTTCCACAGCGTAGCCAGGTATTTCACCACAATAGTCCCTCTGGCACTAATTTCTGTTATGTTTTGATTTCTCTTGCTATTTCAAAGCCCTTGATCAAAGGCAATTTGTGGAGAAAATGGTTTATTTGGCTGACAGTTTATACCACCTGAGGAAGCCAAGATAGGAACCTGCTTAGAGGCAGGAACTGAAGCAGAGACCTTAAAGTAATGTGCTAATGACTTGTTCAGTTGGAGTACTTCTACTAAAGCGTTTATTGAGTCTACCTTTTTATAAAGCCAAGGACCACTTGCCAAGGGCCATTACCAGCAGAGTGCATCAGTCATGCCCACATCAAGCGTTAGTTAATAAAGTGTTTTGCTGCCTTACCAACAGATCGGTCTGATAAAGGCATTTTCTTAACTGATGTTTCCTTTTTTCAGATGACCCTAACTGTATCAAGTAGAAACAAACAAGCAAACAAAATGTTAATCAGCACATCTATCTGGAAATTCTCCCTCATCACTTAAGTTGTCCAGTAAATTTCTATCATAGTTCAAATTAAACTAAAACTAATAGTAAAAGTAACCTTTCAACTTTTGTTTTGGGAAATAAATATGACACTTAAGATTTGAGTATTGAGTATAATAAAAAAAATGATCATGTTTCTCAAATTATCTGCTTATTTCAAATACTGCTATAAATAACATAATAATGGGTATGGTTAAATAGGTATTCATTTTCACATTTCCAAGTGATATTTTTGGAAATAATGAAAAAGAAGTATTTTGCATGAACCAGACTATAGGAAACAAATTAAAAGTCATGTTTAATCTTAAATTGCAAGAAATGTACAAACAATTCATTCTTCAATAATTCATTAGCCTGGTATGTAAAGTTAAATTCAAATTACTAAATTTAAAATTATATAAAATATCATAATAAATAATAATGCTCAATTAGATCTTGCTATAAATTTCAAGCAAAAAATATTTTAAAATAATTTTAATTATTTAAAAATTTATTTATTATTTTTATTTCATTTTATATTCCAATCACAGTTTTCCTTCCCATCTTCCTCACCTCAACTACCACCTATCCACTCTTCCCAATGGGTAAGGGCTCTGATGGGTAATCAACAAACTATGGCATATTAAGTTGAGGCAGGACCAAGTCCCCCCCGCCCCCCCCCCCACATTAAGTCTGAGCATGGCATCCTACCACAGGGATTAGTCTCCAACTAGCTATCTCATGTACCAAGAATAGATCCTGGTCCTACTTCCAGTGATCTCTAAGGTAGTCCAAGCTTCAGTACTGTCTCTCAAATATGGAGGGTCTAGCTCCATTCCATTGAGGCTCCACAGCAGTCAGTCTAGAGTTTGTGATTTTCCATGAACTTGGTTCAGCTGTCTTTGTAGATTTTTCTTTCATGATCTTGCCCTCCCTTGCTCATATATTCCCTCCTTCCTCTCTTCAACTGATATTCTGGAGCTTGGCCTGGTGCTTGGTTATGGATCGGGTTCTATCAGTTATTGGATGAAGTCTATATAATGATAGTTGGGGTATTAACCAATCTAATTACAGAGGAAAGCCAATTCAGGTACCTTCTCTACTATTGCTAGGATACTTAACTCTGGTCATTCTTGTGTGTTCTTGAAAATTTCCTTAGCACAAAGCTTCTCCCTAACTCCATAGTGGCTGTCTCTATCAATCTATCCCTTTTTCATGGTGCCCATGCTCCCAATCTACTCAGGAAATCTTATCTTTTTATACTTCCCATGTAGATTGGTTCCATGTATGTCTCTCTTAGGGTTCTCATTGTTATCTAGATTCTCTGGGATTGTGATTTGTAGGCTGTTTTTCTTAGTTTTATGTTTAAAAATCACTTATGAGTGAGTACATATGATAATTATCTTTCTGGGTATAGGTTACCTCACTCAATATGATGTTTTCTAGCTCCATCCATTTGCCTGGGCATTTATACAGTGGAGTTCTACAAAGCAGAAGAAAGTGTTCTTAAGAAATTATTCAAAGCACAAACACTCTATAAGATTTTACACTGAAATATATTCTATAGATCTATTTTTAACCATATTTATATATTTTTTAAATTTCAAACCTTCACACTAATAACTAAATCATAACACACTTATATCAGATGTGGCCTGTAGCATATCATAGTCATCAATATCTTTATCTTCATACTCCATGTGTGCCTGAATAGAAGTTCTTCCAATGCAATAAGAGTATATAAGTATTGGCAGAGATAGTTCATTCATTACCTGACTGCTCAGACCAGAATAATCACACAGAAAATATATTAATTACAATACTAGCCAATGACTCAGAAGTATTTATAACTGTCTCTTACATCTTGAATTAACCTGTTTCTATTAATGTATATGTCAGTATGAGGCTGTGGCTTACTGATAAAAATTTCTTAGGCAGCTACAAGGTGTCTCTGATTCCACTTACTCTTTCTCTACATCTCTGTTCAGATTTCTTTCCTGGTGTTATTCTGCCCTGTCATAAGCCAAAGCAACTTCTTTATTAGCCAATGATAATAAAACATGGTCATACCTTTTAGAGAGGAATCCTGCTGTGGGGCAATGGTCTGTACCTGGTCAATTGTATTTTAATAAAATGCTAATTGGCCAATAGCCAGGCAGGAAGTATACGCAGGCCAACTGGAAGGAAGTGCAGGTAGGGCAATGAGAACCGGAGAGTCTGCAGTCATCATCCAGACACAGAGGAATCAAGATGTGACTGTCTCACCGAAAAAGGTACCAAGCCATATGGCTAACACTGACAAGAATTAGGGGCTACTATAAGTTATAAGAATCAATAAGAAGCCTGAGCTAATAGGACAATCAGTTTATAATTAATATAGGTCTCTGGGCATTTCTTTGGCACTGAATGGCTAGAGGACCAGGTGGGACAGAAACCTCTGTCAACAGAACCCCACATCATATAAGGGCCAGATCTTTGTCCAGGACCCTGAAGTAGCAAAGGAGGACTGTATTGATATCCTTTGTTACTGTTGTCACTGGGGGTCATATAGGGGCCTGTGGTCTGGGTCACATTGGTGTTGAGGGTTGAGCTGCCACAGAAGCCATGCCAACCTATGTGGCCTGCACAACCACCTAGATCCATGGTGACAACTTGGACTGAGCTGCTGCCAAGAATCACGTCTGGGTCCATAGTCTTTCCTTGAGCTGATATCTATGTTGATGCCCCTAATCCTGACCTATGTTTCTACCAGGGCCCATGTGGATATCCAGGATTTGTGCCACTACCTTTGACCATGTTGATGTCCAAGGGCTATGCCACTGCTGGTGCCAGGCTGATTTGGTTTACCAAGGCTGTAAACTACGGTCATGGTATCTTTTGAACTAGGGCTGATACCAAGGGCTATGTCTAGATCTGTGGCTCTGCTACATTATCCAAGGTCTGTGTTAATGTCTGTGGTTACTGAGACCATCAAAGACAGTGATAATGCTGAGTATCTAGTCTGATACCTGGGGCCATGTTAGTGTCTGAGGGTCATGCTGTTGTAGGGATCATGATGGTCTGAATGACCTGTACGTCCACCTGGGACCATGGTGACATCTGGAACTGGGTTCCTGCATAGGTCCATGTCTGTGTCCATGTTCCTATTACAGCCAAGCTCTGTATTGATATCCATGGCTCATGTTTCCACCAAAGGCAACAGATGCCTAGGATCTGGACCACAGCCTGTGGCCATAAGGGTGTTCCAGGACCATGCTGCTTCAAGGGACATCCTGATCTGAGAAATCAGGGCTGTCATCCAGGGTCAGGGTGTTTTTCAGGCAAGATTTGGCATAGAGGGACATGTCTGGGCCCAGGGCCCTATAGTAGCCAGGGTCAGATTTGAAGTTCAGGGCTCCTGTTATCACTAATAGAAATGAGGATGACCAGGGTCTGTTCAGCTACCTTGGACCATTTCAACATCTGAGATCCATGCTACATCCAGGTCCAGTGAAGGGCAGGACAGGTTCAGCTCATTCATGAAGCCAATAACCCCTGGGCTAAAACAGGCTATGGCCCTGGTGGCAGCAAAGACCACTCTGACAGTGCCCCCCCGACATACCATGAAGCAACATGGCTCTAAGCATCAACATTCTTCTCTCCTTTGTGTACAACAGACACACATATACAAGCAAGGTACTCATTAAGCACATGTATATACATATAAGAAAGATACTCCTAGACATAACAAATAAAATGCAAAAAATATTTTAGAAAATGAAATATTCAAAGTACTATCTTATAAAGTAAATTTTTTTTTACAATAAACTGTGATTAATTCATTTTGCAGAATTATTTTGTTTAATAAGTACAGTGCAGTCTGAACTTATGGTGTTTACATAGTCTACTAGGTTGTAAAAGGATGGGATATTCATGTCACCTTCACTCCTCAATCTTCACTCATTCAGAGCAAACACCAAGTCTACAAAATCCTATTACAGTAAATATTTAACATGGGTCCCTGTTTTATCCTATTGTATAATGAATCTTTATTGTGTCATTTCTATATCATATATATGTAGAATATATAAAAACTTATATATGCATATAAATATACATATACTTGGCTCATTATTATAATGGACTAAAATTATTAAAGTGTTTATACATATATATCTGAAATATAAGAAACATTTCTATATCATATGAATACATATATTATATATCTATATATTCAATAGACAAACGCATACAACTGTGTTACAACTACCTGTAATAGTCCATGTACTGTTATGTTCTATACATGTAGTCTAGAAATGATTGCTCTACTAAGCAGTCTATGTGTCTACAGACTATAAATTTCAGGCTTGTTAACTTAAATTTGAGTTGCTAGAAAGAAGACTAAATGTATTGAAATCATTTTTCAGAAGGAATGACTATAAGTGATTCAAACAGAAATTAAAAGTATATAGCATATTTTATTACTTAAAAGTGTCTCATCAATACTGTATATGATGCTTGGACTTTTGAGTGGAAAAATAGATTAGAAAACTATATTTGCCTAGAATGTATGAGGCTTAAAAACATTTTCTGATTTTTTTTAGAATACACTACTACAAAATTAAGAAAGACTCCAATGACTTTTTAAAAATGTTGTCCTGCATTGTTTTACACAAATAAATTTATGGATTGATAGATTGCATATATTGGGTTGGTTAACAGCAATCATTTTACTTATAGTTTAAAAGTTACTATTTCCCCAATCTTGTATGAAACAATTGAGAAACATCTGATTTCATAAATGAATTAAATGTTGAATTCTAAATATCATTATTGAAAACCCTAGTAATAGAAGATGAACAATACATACTAAAAAATTCCTTGAGAACTATGTAAACCACAAGGTCAAAGACAACCTGTGATGCAAAGAAAAAGAACTCAGAGAAGTAGTACTTTTACAAATCCCTCCTACAGTTTCACAAGAAGATAAATATCAGAGGCAGAGGTTATGAAAAGAAAGTAAGAAATTAAGAATTGGCTCTTATTCTTGGGGATCGTGGATCAATTGAAAATCACTTGCTTGGGATATCTAAGGTCTATAGTCAATCCTTGAAAGTGGGAAGAAGTATGTTGTAATCTTTTGATAACAGAATTAGACACTTGGTTTAAATTTTAGTTTAAAAAATAGGTCCTCATCTATTACTACTGGGAGCATTACACATAATCTGACAAATTTTTAGGTCTCCTGGCATATGGGCATCTGTTTTATCTTAAGGATTTCAGAGTTTTTGTTCAGGCATTTCATAATGAGTAGATCGGCAGTCCTCATGATCAATGAAACTGTTTATACTGATAAATGTTCTAAAACTCAGTAGTGAAATGTCTAACTTAGATGTTAGAAATTTAATTAGTATCTAATTACATGTGTCAGATTAATACTTGGCTAAATTATAAATATCACTCATTATGTATGACAGACATTTTCCTGGCAAATTATTCTATAAATTATTTTTTCTTCTATAACTCAACTGCCTAAAATATATTCTCTTAAAATTAAATGATTAAAACTATTATTAGCATGATACATTCTAAAGTAAAGTGCAAAAACCATAAGTGACAGATGGTAGTATCTGTCATATTAACATAACCTGCTGAAAGTGTAAAGCATCCAATTTAGCAGTCTAGAAAATTGAAATAAAAACAATAATTAAGGTCTAATCGTCTAAGGCACCCTTCTCAAGTAATAACACATAAGTAGGTAAATTAAAAAAATTTAAAATAGCACTCTGGTTTGTTTAGAGATAAGTTGTTAAGGTTTGACAAAATTTTAATTGGTTTTTAAAATACTCCAAGTGCATTTATTCAAATTCACAAGAGAGATCTCTGGTACATCTGTGTTTTAAATCATCTGCCATAGGCAGTTTTTTTTTTACCATGTTAATGATGGAGACGATGTGGAGGTATTAGTTTGGCTGTAATCTCTTAGAAACATGTTCTTTTCTGAGCAGAAAATAGAGTGTTATTGGATCTGACAGAGAAAGGAGTGGGGAATTATGGGAAATACGTGGAGGGAAAACTTTGTTTGAAATATATTGTTTGAAAGAAGAATCTGTTTTTAATTAATTAAAGAAAAATAATTACATATAGATAGGAAATAAACTCAAGTGATTTATAACACAGCAGCATCTTAATTGAAAAGGATCATATCGTGTATTTTTGAAAAATGTAATAAAAATGGGTATTGTACTCTCACAAATAATGATAACAGCAAACAAGACTTAATTATTCTACAACATGTAGAAATTTGAACATTCTATGCATTATAAATGCAAACATCTTTATGTGTCACATTAAATAATGCTAATAAGTTTAAATTATTTGGTACTAGATTTTAGAAAACAGACTAATTCTTAGAATTTTGAAGGAATATATGTGTGTACATTATTTATAATATATGATAGTATATTATATATTTATAATATTATATATATATATATATATGATTTACAGTTCTAAACAACAGTGTTCTAGATGAGATCCATTTGAGTGACATATGAATAGTTCTTGTGATCAAAGGCCATTTTATCCAAAGATAAAATGAGGATCAATATAACATATTATTAAAATTCAAATTGTCTTTAGCAAACAGATACTATATGACATGCAATTACATAATTTTGAATCATTAGACTACTAACCAAATAAAGCATTAGTTACCTTTTTTGTTGCTGTGATATACCTTTGCAAAATCTCACAGTTCGAGGGCACAGTCCTGTATGGCAAGGGAAAGCATAATAAAAAGAGCTCTAGGCAGCTGGTGACATTGCTTGTGTTCTCCTATTTTTTTTTTGTTTTTGTTTTTATATTCATGCTAGGACTGCAACCCAGGAGATGGCACTGCCTGAGTCAAAGTAGGTTTTCCCAAATCAAGTGTCCTAATTTATGTACTTCCTCACAGTTGAGAAACTAGGAAAATCTAGGCAAACCCTCCCACAGATATGTACCAAGGCTGATAAACTATATTCTATATTTTGTCAAACTGGAAATCAGGATTAACTATAATCAATGGGTAAACACATTTCCATTTAAGGACTATGGCAATGATTTTATAACATAATGGATACTTTCTTGTGTTCTCATCCATTTTACATTACCGAAAGTTATGGAATTCTAGATGAGTTTGATTTCATTTAGTTATAATTAATGGAATAATTTAAGAGCCCTGGCTTTAGCTCTTTTGAATAATTTGATAGAATTTTGAAGGGAATTCATCAAGTCCTATACTTTTCTTTGTTGGGAGATAGTTTATTAATGTTAAAATCTTGTTGTAGAGCATGACTTTGTTGAAGAAGTTTCTTTCTTCTTCACTTGATTTTGGGAAGTCTAGGGTTAATGGGGAACCTCCTTCAGTCAATGGCCTTTGGGATGCTGGACAGGTTGGGACATGACTTTTGAGTTCCCCCAAAATCCGCCATTCTGCCCAGCCCTGTTCTCTTCTTTGCTCCATACCTTGAGGTTGGACCCTAGTTCCTGTCCCATGAGTTTTCCCCCTTAACAAAGAAAGGCCTTAAAATTTTGCAAAATCTCACAGTTCAAGGGCACAGTCCTGTATGGCAAGGGAAAGCATAATAAAAAGATCTCTAGGCAGCTGGTGACATTGCTTGTGTTCTCCTATTTTTTTTTGTTTGTTTTTGTTTTTATATTCATGCTAGGACTGCAACCCAGGAGATGGCACTGCCTGAGTCAAAGTAGGTTTTCCCAAATCAAGTGTCCTAATTTATGTACTTCCTCACAGTTGAGGATTATTTGACTCACGTTTCCCCCCTTTTTAGCACTCAGCTTTATCTGGTGCCTAACCCAACATGGGGACAAGACAATGCTTCCTGATGCCCAGGCACCCCTGCAGTGCTACACTTGCCAACTTGGCATATTCCTCTTCAGCAGCTGGAGACCCAGCCACTGCCTTTCTCATTTGTCCCATTTAATTGGTTCCATCTCTAACTTGTCACTGCCTCTCCAGTGTACAGTCTGTGATTCCCAAATGACAGAAAGCTTTGAACTTTCTCCTTATTCTAGTCACCAACTCTGAAAATCACTTTGGTCATCCTTAAGAACTGCTCTTGTTCAGGATGCTTGTACATTGTATACAGTTTGAGATCATTGTCCTCATTTTCTACACAGTTGTTTAAAAATTGTTTAATATTCTGATATAATGTAGTCTTTTTTGACACCAATTGCAGCGTGATTTATTAGACAAGATATGCACTTTTGATATGGCCTCAGTAACCACGGTTTCCTTCACTCAACAGTACAGGACCAGGATACAAGGGCTCAAAGATAAGACAGACAAATTCTCCCCATGAGCCAACAGGGAAGCAAGGGGCAAAAAGAGCCTCTTTCCTTCTTCCTTCCCTATCACTCTGGGCTTCAGTTTGCTCCTGTCTTGGAAGGGAACTGACCAGGGATACCTGGGGACAGTGTGCATCGCAGCCTGAAGTGGGTTAGGGCTGACATTGTCCACCAAAATACCTGGCTGGACCATTCAACTTGTCCTCACCCGGACCCTACGATCTGGCCACTGTTCCAGTCCCCCCTGTGGCTACAGTTAAAAAATACGAAAGCGGATCCGATGCGGGACAATGTGCAAAGAGAGAAGGGACCGAGATTCTGCAGTCTCTTAACCACAGCCCCCAATGGCAGGAGTGGCTGAGTTCAGGGTGTGCTGAGCAGTTCTGGAAATCTCTTTTCGTCCTGAGAGGATGAGCAGCCGTTGTCACTAAGCTTAGGGAAGGTGGGGTTGATGAAAGAGGAGCAGAGACTTAGAAGGGTAGGACCAGAGGCGTGCGGGGATGGGGTAGGGTGGGAGGTAGGTAGGGTGGGTGAGGTGCTTCACCCTGTCCCTCAGCCAGTCAGAAGCAGGTGGCTGGTGCCTATGGGAAGCCAGTGGGGAAGAGGCTGAGTGGCTGGCTCTCGTTGGTAGGGAGCGGAGATCTGTAGCCATCAAAGTTCCTTGGGATGCTGTTACTCAGAGTCTCGATGCTTCCCTCTCTCTGAAGTTCTGTTCCAGATCCTACAACATCGTGGCTTGGTGACTCAGCCATGGCATCTGAGAGCCGTTCCCGGAGACCTTCCTCTGTGTGCTCCGTGGAGGACATGTGTCGCAGGCCAAAGCCCTCAGGCCAGCTCCCACACACCTCCAGCAGGGTCACACTCCAGTTGAAGGTACCAGAGGCAGCATCAATCACCGTGGAAACTCCCCTGCGATCAGAGACTGGATGGGATGACCCTGGCATGCTGACTGGGTCAGAGCGGACGGGCTGGATCCTGAGACTGTTTAGATCTAGATCATCTGTAACGAAATCCAAGAGCAGCTGTGGTGTGTTGCTCGGCCCGTGAGACTGCAACACAGACGAACTAGGTGATATGACCGTGGTCTGGCCTGAGGGGTGGATGGTTTTAAACTGGATTTGGGGACCCATCCACAGGTGTCTGTGGGGTCCAGTGTGTGTTACAATTTCAACCTGGGAAAGCGATTCTTCATCTTCCTGTCCACTATGGTCAGAGGCTAAGCTGTCATAGGACCCATGTCGAGTAATGGGGCCGGGACTTCCAGGGGGAAGCAAGCCAGCAAGCAGGAGCTGGTAGTAGTGCACAGCTTCTGCCGCGAGGTTCGCGTTAAACTGTGGCTGCGGCTCGTTCCACTGAGGCGTCCTAACGAGTGTCCAGCTGGCACCGGGTGATGTCATCATCTCCAGCGGTGTGTCCTCACTGATCTTGGGAGCAGTACTGAGCGGCCTGGGCTCAATTGTGTGCTCTACTAAGGTTCCGTAGCAGCTGATGATGTACAGAGATTCAACTCCAACTTGTTTGGACTGATCTTTTTCCCCGTTTCAGACCTGAGTTGTTTGCAAACCACGACCTGGAGGTCCCGAACACTGCAGCGACGCAAAACTCGCCACCCATTCATTTGCTCCGTGAAATTTGTGGAGGTTGTTTTACTTTGCCAGTGCGTTTGGTGATGGTCCCCAACGTCATTGGCTGCTTGGTTTGTGCTAGAGGGGTCACTACCATCATTCTCGGGAAGGGAGAAAGTCAGGGGTTGCCAGGATTGTTGTTGGTGAAGTTATTGTAAGAGTCTTGGCTGTTCAGCTTCCCATGCAGCGGGGAGCCGGAAGGACTGCTGAATAAGCCTGGAACCGGACTACAGCGGCCGCCTTGCTTAGATATCAGTTCTTGCTTAATCTCATACAGCCCAGCACTTTTCTGAAAACGGCTCATGCGATTCACTACTCCTGGTGACATCTGTGAGCGGACACAAGGCTGGCCACAGTAGGGATTGATGGCGAAAACGTGGGAAGTACCCCAGAGGGTACTGACCACCACCCAGCGACAATCATGGCTGAAACAGATGTCCTGAACTTTGGCTTCGGTGTCTCCCCGGTGAAGAGTATACAGAGATGGACAGCACTTTGGGATGATGACCAGGGATGAGTCAGAATCCGGAAGACATGAAAGTCATGGCCAAGAGTGTCTGTTGTGACTAAAAGCATTCCACTAGTATTAAAAGCCATACAGCACACTGGCTTCTCATGGGCAGGGAAGTGGGCCACAATGCCATCGCTGTCTGAATCCTCACTCACAAACACCTGGCCCTCGCCAACTGTCTCGTTGTCTATGACTGCGATGATGCCCGGCACCAGGGGGCTCCGCCTGGAGTTGCTGTGGACAGCAACGTCATCTTATGTCACCCCCGAGGGCAGTGTGCTTTTCAGCTGCGTCACCACTTTCCCAACCATCGTCAGGCCGCTCTTCAGTGTCTGCTAACTCAACGAGAATGGTTCTGAGAGAGCAACACCATTAGCGCTAATGGCTAGGGGGACAACTGATAAGGCAGAGAAAGGTTCAAAATGACGAAGGACCCTGCGGCCTATTTCTTTCGCGGCACTAATGACTGTAGTGGTGTAAGACTGAATGTTGTCTCCACAGGCTCCGCCACAGGACTGATGACATCGAATCAACTTGTTTTCTGCATAAACCAGCCAGCGGGTCCCAAGAGCAATGGTGTTCATGTTTGGCCCAGGACAAGGATAACAGCTTGTGACAAAAAAAAAAAAAAAAAAAAAAAAATTGTGAAAGTACAGCTATCAAAGGCAGCGATTTTCTCCTGCAAGACTACGACGAGTATCTGCTTATTGCAATGGAGATCGTAAATGGGCGTTTTGAACTGAATGGACTTCACCATTTCCCTGGTACGAAGTGAATTCAGGTCCACACAGCAGTACGGTGGTGCTGTGCCCGAAGATCCAATGCTCTTACAAATACCAAGAAGAGGTCTTTTCTCAGCAAAGTTATCACATTTTTGAGCACCCATCTGTGGAGCAGGCAAGATCCTAGCTGCTCGGACTGGGCCATGTCGAACAGAGAAGAGCTCCTGGGCTTCCCCACTGATAGGGATGCCCCAGACTTCCATGCGGTCACTGTAGCCGATCATAAGCAGCAGGGGGGGGGGGCTCATTCCCAGTGCTATGCAGTTCATGAAATTCTAAATTCCGTGATGTATCGTTCAGATCTGCGTTCTTGAATCTGACCCAGACTATTTCCTCTTTTCTTCTATTAGGGGAGTCCTGCTGTGAGCCTGCGGCACAACATCCTGCAGAAAAGTCACGAAGCTCTCCTTGTAGGACTGCTCCTTGACAGCCTGAAGGCGAACCACAACTTCAGCAGTACAACTGTTTGGCCTTTGAGGAGAGTCCATAGCCATCGCGTCGCTCATAGGACCTGAGGACAGTTTCTTGCAAGCCCCTCAGGCTCCACTCTCCCCAAAGTCAAGGGAACAACACTCCCCACTTCACCTCCAGCCTGGCCATCACTGCCCCTGGCCGCCCTCTGGCCTCTTGCCCGTCTTGCCCGGCTCTCCTCCAGTTTCGATAGCTTTCCCCCACATCCTGCCAACTGGGGCTGGCCCAGCCCTGTCCCCTCATTCTGCCTGTCCCTTTTCCTCTCCAAGCCTCCCCCACACCAAGGACCAGCCAGCCTTCTCAAAGTTTTAGTCTTTAAGTTATATAGGTTTTAAGTATTATAGGTCAATAGTCACTTATGTTTGTCATACTCATTAGGCTAATTAGGTTCTTTAGATACATAGAGATTGTATTCTATATTGTATTTATATAGATAGATAATCTTCAATCACTTCAAAAAACTGTAGAACATGGCATTTAAATAACTTTGGGATCTATTGCCATGAGACATGATTGCTCCTGGCAGCACAGATCCATTTCTAAGAGAACATTTAACACCAAAGATACTGTACTGGGAGCTTGTTTTCTTCTTGGTACAACTGGTCTTTGAGCAAGGAACAGCCAATGCCTCAACCACTGACAGAGTGCATAATATCCTGACTGGTCAAGCAAGACACAAGAAAAATAGACTGTCAAATCTTGCAAGAGCAGATAAGATGGTTTTAAAAAAACTTACCTGCCTATGAAAACGGTCTGTCAGTTATTCTAGGCCTTAGCCAAACTTGGTTGCTTCAACATTGCAAATGAGACATTGGGTGATTGTCCAGGTAGCCAGTTGCCTCTGTCATCTACTATACATTTTGGAAGCTGCTTAATTATACTTTTTGCCTACTCAACTAATATTATCTCCCTTCTCAGACCTTCAAAAGTTTGAAGATTAGATATTCATAGTTATATTCCTCTTCTGATATAGCCAAACCATTTCTAACACAAAACTTAGACTCAGGATAAAATGATTATTAAAATATTTAGAATATGCTTCTTGCTTGATATTGTTTATGTTGGTTGTAATTCTATTTTTATATTTTATATCTGTTTTTAGTATTTATGGTTTTTGTTTTGGTTTTGGAACTCTCTTATTTAGACAAAAGGGAAGGTGTTGGGGAAACTCCTCTGTCAATGGCCTTTGGGAGGCTGGACCAGGTTGGGGCATGACTTTTGGGTTCCCAAAAAAGCTGCCTTCTGGCCCAGCTCTGCTCTCTTCTTCCCACACTCCACACTTTGAAACTGGACCCTCATTCCTGTTCTATGAGTTTTCCCCCCTAATAAAGAAGCACCTTTAAATATACCATTTCAAAGTCAGCTTAGAATTATTTGACTCGTACTTCCCCTGTTTTTAAACATTCAGCTCCATAGGGTGAAATTAGTCTTTGGGAATGTTTTCTTTTTTACTTTTTGAAATATAAATAAATTCAATGTACTACATGATAACTGTATTTCAATGAAATATGTAGGCGTCCACCTTCTCCAACTCTTATTTTATTACTTTGTGTCATCTCTCAATGTTGGCTAATTTAGTTAGGATTTACCAAAGGACAACACATTGATCACTTTTATACATTATTCTTTTCACCTCTGTTTCACTAATTTACTTTAACATTTTAAATTTGCATTTTAAAGCATTTGAACCCTGCCTCTTCCAATTTATTTTCATCAGTAAAGAACATAGGGGCTCCGTATATTTGTGTTTCCTATAAAATGTGAGCAAGGAAGGACCCAGGTAGTTATCTTTATAAGTTGAATTCTCTTGTTTTGGAGATATTTCATGTTTAATGTCTCCCCCTGAAAAAATTCCAAGCTTTTTGCCCAGGGTTCACTTTCTGCCCACAATTTTTCAATTTCATCTTTACTTAGTGGTACTACAGTTTCTGCTGGGTCAATCCTTCCCAACTGATGAAGTCTCAATTTTCTTTTTTGTATTAATTCAGAGATCATTTCTTCATGAATTATCAATTCTTTACTCGGTTTATGTGATAACAAGATTCATTCTAAGATATATTACCTTCACTCTGCATTAAAATTCCTTTGAAAGATCAGCAGCTGATGTTCCCTGTTCTTTTACAATCAGAATTGTTGCTTACTTTTCTTTGTAATTCCTTCTAATACTTTTCCCAGAAACATAAATTAATACATGGTTTGTTCTGAGATTGGAGGAATATTAATCTGAGTATTTCTTTGCTGTAACAAATCACATCCCCATAAATTTGACATTTTGCTAGACATATAAGTCTCTAAATATTCTCTTTGACATTCTGGCTATATACATTTGATTTGTCTCATACTTCATTTTATCTGCAATAATGTTCCAAACATTAAAACTGACCATTTACCTCCTGAAGAGGTCAATTTGGATGTGAAACTTCTGGTGCAATTATTGTGACATCCGCATCTATGTCTACAAAATCTTCAATGATAACATCATTTATTCATATTTTTAATTTTGGTCTTTGCTCATTTAAAATTTGTCAAAATATTTTGCGTTATCATTTTTCTTGATTTCTTTGTTCTTTCCTCTGTATCTTTTCTACCATCCAGAATAGTATGGCTTCTTATTTATAACCATTTGACTCTAATTTCTCGGGTAAGGGGTTTCCTCCGTGGATACAAGAAATGAATGAACGGAAGTTGGCATTGGGGATTGTAAGGGACACCTCAAAGAGTTTCCTGATGGCAAGAGGTTATATTAGCTATTCCGTGTTGACTTACGTTCTTTGTCCAATGCCTACCTTTGTGACACCTGCATAATCCAGAAGTGAGAGACATTCTTGTTACGGGAGGTCCTCCCACTCCTCCAGCCTATCGCCGCTGAGATACCAGCCCCTTGGGGCGTGGTCTCTCTCCCTTTAAAAAAGCGGCCACTTCCCTCTCCTCTCTCTCTTCACTTCCTGCTCGGCCGGCGACTAGACTTCCTTCCTGGTTGCGCAGAGGGCTGACGGTGATCTGTAAGTTTTTTTCCCCTTTAAATAAATACCACCCTATTCATCATAATTCCAAACTGGTGTGGCATTGTTTATGACTTACGCCGCCAAATGATGCCCCACGTGATGGACTAAACCCACTTAAAAAACCTGAGAAGGCTTAAAAATAATGGAGAGAGAGTTTAACACAGATTTTTGCTGTTTGTTGGTGGCGTGCTGTAGAGAGATTTCCTGATTCGGCAACAGCAGCAGAAAAAACGCTGTGTCATTTTAAAGCACAGCTCCTTGGGGCTGTGCTGCCAGTGCAAACTCTGGCTTTAAAGCATTTCAATGGATTTTATGGGACTGGATGTTTCTGTTCCCGCTTGGGATAGGAAGGAGAGTGCTCTGAGACCGTGCTGATGGCTCTCAGCGCTCCCCGCCTGCACCTGGGCAGACGGCCGAATCAGGCTTAGGCAGGCGGAAGAGCATGGCGGATTCCTGACAGAGACGTGTTTTCAGACTGCGCAGTGCTCTGTGTGTCAGATTTGGACGTAACTTGGATGAAAAGAATTTCTGTGCTGCATGCTCAGTCTCAGAATTAAAGTGCTGAGTGCCGTTCCTACCTGGCGGCCCCAGGGCTAGCACAAAATGGTACGTCCTCCATTTTGAAATTTTCCTGACTCAGCTTTAGCTGCAAAACCCTGCAGCTCATTAAGAGGTCCTGCCACGAAACACTTAAACGGTGTTGACGAAAAGCTGAACGCATGCTTTTCGGTTTTCAGTTGTAGCAGGAAAAAAGCTGCGCCGTTTAAAAATGCCGGTTTTCTGGGCTGTCCTGCCAGGGCAAACTCTGACTCTTTTACGCAGGCGGTTCATGCGGTTTGCAAGCATAGGCTGCTGAAGCTCGCTTGCTGGCAAGGACCTTGAAACACTGTAGACTCTGAATGCGGCTCTGGCCGGTACCTCAGCCACAAGGTTGGAATGGCAGAAAGCTAAGGAATGGGCTGGATCCAGCCGTCAAAGCCACGCCTTTAGTCCTACTGATATTGCTCAGTAATTTAAAGACTCATGTGGTCAAAAAACAGAGAGATATACAGTAAAGAGAGATTCAAAGACAGAGAAAATTTCTGAATGGTTTAAAGTGTGTTAAAAATATATGCAAGCTGAAAGTTGAAGTTCTTAAAGCAAAAAAAAAACAAAAACAAAAAAAAGGAAGAGAGTTGTTGTGTGTACACACCTTTAATCCCAACACTTGGGAGGCAGAGGGAGATAGACCTCTGTGACTTCAAGGTGTGGTAGCACACGCCTTTAATCCAGTGCCTAAAAGGCAGAGACAAACAGATCTCTGTGAGTTCAAGGTGTAGTAGCAAACACCTTTAATCCCAATGCCTGGGATGCAGAGACAGGCGGATCTCTGAGAGTTCAAAGACAGCCTGGTCTACAGGGTTATTCCAGGTCAAAGATATGCGCTCAAAAAGCAAAAAGTTAACCTAGGAGTGTCACAGCTTAGATTCTTAAGCGCCTAGTGATTTAAAGGTGCAAATCAAAAGTACTCCTGGATAGTAAAAAATTGCAGATTCACAATAGGACAGATTCAGACCACTAAATGAGTCACACTGTTGGATGAATGTACGTAGGCTTGGGAGAGAGAAGAAAAAGAATATAGAAAATAAAGTTAATGTTAAAAAAAAAAGATAAAGTCTTTAAAGAGACAGAGTACGGATAGTTAAGAGATTAAAAGAAATAAAGAAAAATAAGCCACGTAAAAATGGAAAATTCACAGAGAGTCTGGATTATGTACATTGTGTTTTCTTTAAAATTTTTGACTGTAAAGGAGCTAAGTACAAAGAGACATTTCATTATATGGGCTGCCAAGTGGAACCAGAACGGATATCATGAGGGTATGATTTCAGAATTTGGATCTAAGGATATGATACTTTGGAAAAGAGATTCTTCTTTTGTTTTCACAGAGGATCAGACCTTGTGGATTGCATCTATCCCGATTTGGTATGATGGACCACGCCCTCCTGAAGGGTTGATGTGAACATCTTCAGAAAATTGCTTCGCTCAACTGCCAACTGAGATGAAACTAGCACACAGGTTATACCATGAAAGACCTAATTAACGACACCCCCATTCAGCAGGAAGCAGTTTGGAGAGAAAAAACTGCGCCCATGTTCCCAAATATTGTTTATAAATGTTCTTTTACATTTAAAGGGGGAAATGATATAGGTATGAATAATTTGCATTAGTATAGATTTTGCTTCATTGATAGAGATTTAAGGTAAATTTTGTTATATGTATAAGTGTTTCTGATTTTGATTAAGGTATTGTGATTGTGTAGTTCATTTAAATATGTACTGTATAATTAAGAAATATAGGTTGTTAATGGATAATCATCGATAATAGTAAAGCTTGCAGTCATGTTAGTTAGATTTTCTAGATATAGAGATATGTTTCAGATAGGCATTCTTCATATTTTTCAAAGATTATAGAATATGGCATTTTAAATGTTTTAATAACTTAGGACTTTTCATGACAATGAGACATCTGCTCCTGGCAGCACCAATCTACTTCAAGAGGAAGATGGGCATCAAAGAGGCTCATTATGGAGTTTGATAGCCATTTGGGCAAGAAACTGCTCTTGCCTGGACTATTGCATAAACTGGACACAGAGAACCCGCAGAGAGAGGACTACTGAATTTGCCTAAGGTGAGATGATCTTTTGGGGTTCCTGATTCATGAAAGAGTCTGCGCGACATTCTGCAGGACACAACAGATAGTGACTGAACTGACTTTGAATTTTCCTGCTTTATGGAAATGTCTGCTGAATACAATGGGCCTGAAGGCTGAAGATGGATGCCCCAACGGTACAGAGGAACTTTGGGTGACTGTCCAGGCAGCGAGATGTCTCTGTCATTTCTAGAGTTTTAAAAGTTGCTTTTTTCTTGTTTGCTTATTGTATCTTTCTGGAGTCTTTGATGGAGTTAAGAATAGTTAGTTATAGTTATAGTTTTCCTTAGTTATGATAAAGATTATTGTAATTTTTACTTGATAACTGTTCTGTTATATGTAATTTTGCTATGTTAAAGTTAAAGCCTTCCTTTTTTTTTTTTGTTTAAACCGAAAAAGAGGAAATGATGGAGGAAGGTCATTGGCTAATAAAGGAACTGCCTCGGCCCATTTCATTGGTTAGAAGATAGGTGGGAGGAGTAAACAGAACAAAACGCTGAGAGGAAGAGGAAGTGAGGTCAGACTCGACAGCTCTCCTCTAGGGAGCAGACGCCTCTGCAGAGAGACGCCATGCCCCGCTCCCAGGCAGACACATGCGATGAAGCTCCGACCTAGAATCTTCCCGGTAAGACCGGTGCTCACATATTATTAGAGATGGGTTGATTGGGATATCAGAATTAGCCAGTAAGGGCCAGAGTTAAAGGGCCAAGCAGTGATTAAATGAATACAGTGTCTGTGTAATTATTTCGGGGCATAAGCTAGCCGAGCAGGCGGCTGGGGTGTTGGGGACACAGCCCCGCCGCTGCTCCTTATTACTACACATTCTGTTTAAATTATGCTTAGAAAATTCATTTATTCTAGAAAATGCCCTGTTTACTGTCCATTTTAAGGTGATCATATTTAGCACAATTGAAACACTTGACATTTCTAATTTTCTTCAATCTTCTGGAAATCACCTCTTGTATCCATGTATCCTCATGGTCATGAGATTCAGTGTTGACTGCATCTCATATGGTTTACCTCTCCTTTTATATTGTGCATTCACATTTTCAAAAGCCATACATTAAATTATTATTTTTCCTAGTTTCTGAATCTGGTATCATTCATTTTATTTACTGCTGAAGTCAGTCTTTGCAAGAAATCTATGAAGGCCTTTATTTGGGCCCTGTATAACCTTAGTAAGTGACACAATTTTCTTTCCTACTTCTCTAATTTGTCTCAAGCATTCAAAGCTGCTGTGTGGTATAAATCCAGGGTGTGGTCATCATATAGATATTGCCTTTACACATCAGCATAATTTCCCTTTCTATGAAGTTGGTCTTGGGGGATTTCCATACCAGTACAATTACTGCATTGTTCAATGGTCTTAGCCTCATCTTTTCACAATGTCTTTCAATGTAATTAAGGACCAGGCCCAAAGACAACTCTAAACAAATCTCTTCAGTCTCTAGAAATAATTCTATTACAAGTTGACTATGAATTTAACATCTGCTTCATAAAATGTTAATACATCCCATATAAGAATAGCATTTCCCTAAATGTCCATAAATCTAACATTTCCACGGGAGTCCATTTAAGTCTAGCACAGCTGTTATAGAAGGTTGTTTGTTCCCAGCTTCCCAGACTTAACCACACAAAAACTGTATTAAGTACAACACTTCTTAGCCTATTAGCTTAGGCATATTTCTAGCTCACTCTTATCTGTTAAATTAACCCATTTCTATTCTTTTATATTTTACCATGAGGCTCATGGCCTACCAGCAAGTTTCCAGCTGGTGGCTAGCATCTTTCTCTTCTGAAAGGTCCATGGCATATCATTGATTCCAACTTCTTGGAGTCAATTCTCCCAGCATTCAGTTTAGTTTTCCCCACCTACCTCTATTCTGCCCTGCACAGGCCCTAGACAGTGTCTTTGTTAGCCAATGGTATTCACAACATACAGGAGGAATTCCACATCACACAGTCTTTTGATATATATTATTTGACAGTTCCTATTAGGTAATTAGATAAATTAAAGTTGGTTGTTGTAAAACCTTAGGCTGTTCTTCTCTAACCTTAAAATGCAACACTAAAATTCATTCTCCATCAAATTCTTCTATTCTTCTGTGAGAATCTATATATCTCTATGAACTGGTTTATTAAGTTTCTCTAAAACCTGTATCTTAGCACTCAACTTAACCAACTTTTTTATTTATAAAACAAAAATAATAAAATTTATAATGCTTATAATTGACACTAAGTTCTCTCCAATTTAGTATTCCTCTCATTTAATTTTTCCATTTTCAAGCTGTCAACCATATTATCATAAAGAATCTTAAATCCCTCCAGAGTAATAGTGTTTCCCCTTTTATAGATGGAAAAAACCCTCTCTTTTAACTAATTACTTTTTTAAAAGAAATTCCCAATTATTTTACCAAATCTTTCCAAAATGTCTGTGAACTGTGAGGCATAGATCATCTGGTTATAGAAAATAAACAACGAAAAGCCTGGCCAACAAGAAGTGCCACTGGTAGCATTTAGCCATAAGTTAAAAGTAGCAGCCTGACATGAGTGGATATAGGGAAGCCTGGCTACCTATGGGTGAAATAGAGAGAGAACCCGTAGTTTAAAAAACATACACAGGATTGTGAGGAAAACGCACGTGTGGTACGGTAATATGAGAAATATTAACAGAGAGATAATTTTTATTCAACGGTGACTTATAATTAAAATAAAACAATATCAAAAATAAATTATTTCTGAACTTATTACAGGATCACCTAAGACTGAGTAAACTGTAGTTAGAAAAAAATATTCAATTTTTAACAAAAACGAACCAAAACGGAAGCCAAGTAGCTGAAGAGTATAAAGAGAATTGCAACAGTATCTACAGAAAGATATTAAATAGGGCAAAATCAGGTGATCAAAATTGTTTTATAATTTGTTTTATTTTTAAGATAATTCATATAAAACATGAAAAAATACAATCAGTTATAAAAATTAATGACAGTGGATCATATCTGGGTATCAGAGAAACTTCAACACTCCTGGCACAATTTAATAGAGATTTAAGGTATTAGGCATACAACCTTTTTAGAAACAAAATCATCAGCCTAACCCAACAATGAATCTTGTGAGCAACAATAATGACTAGCTTTGTGAGATATGCTCACTGGTACAATAGTGGTATGAATACTCTAAGAGTAACCAACAGCATTCTGATTACATTTAAGGTATGGTTCATATTGAGATATATTATTTACTCAAGACTATAACTTTAAAGACAGTAGTTTCTAGGAGAGAACTACTAATATTATTATGCAGAATTGACAAATATTAAACCAATATATAATTATCTATCATTATACCAACACATACAGCCACTTATCAACCCTCATCAGAGAAACTACTGTTTGAAGTAAATGATGATTAATGCAGAGACACACAACTGACAAAAGTGCAAATAAGAGGCTAAAAATATTCAATCTCTAATAGAAAATATAAGTTTTACTTGGCTTTTATATTGATTCATGCACCATGATCAAAAAGTAGGAAAGGGTTTATTTGGTTTACACTTTCATATTGCTGACCATCATTGAAAGAATTCAGGACAGGAAGTCAAACATTGCATAGACTTGGAGGTAGGAAATAACACAGAAGGAAAGGAAGAGTGCTCAGCCTGCATTTTTATAGAACCAAGATCCACCAGCACAGGAATGGAACCACCCACAATGAGATGGGCCCTCACCCAACAAACATTAATTAAGAACTTTCATCCGGCGAAGGAGGAAGATAGAGCCAGAGAGACCCAAATGGGAGCATTGGACTGAGCTCCCAAGGTCCCGTTGAAAACAAGAAGGAGGGAGAAGATGAGCAAGGAAGTCAGGAACATGAGAGCTTGGTCTACCCACCGAGACAGTGTGTCTGAGCAAATAGGAGCTCACCAAATCCAACTGGACTGGGACTGAGTGAGCATGGGATCAAACTGGACCCTCTGAATGTGACTGACAATTGGGACAGACTGAGAAACCAATGATAATGGCACTGAGATTTGTCTCTACTGCATGTACAGGCTTTTTGGGATCCTATTCTATTTGGATGCATACCTTCCTAAGCCTGGATGGAGAGGGGAGGGTCTTGACCTCTCTTAGGACTGGAGAGGGAGAGGGGGAGGGAAAATGGGGGAGTAGGAGGGAAGTGAGAAGAGAGGAAGTGGAACTTTTGATTGGTATTATTTAGAAAGTAATTTAAAAAAGAAGAAAAAGAAAATGTCTTACAGCCAGATCTTATTGAGGAATTCTCTCCTTTCAAATAACTCTAGATTAAGCAGCACAACTTGAACTATCAACTTGAAACACAAATACATCACTATTAAGCCACAACGTTTCTTTTCATATTCATCACCAGAATTGCACATCAAAAATATACATAACATAGATTTGTCGACTCACACCTCTAATCCGATAGCAGAGGTATAGAGATCACTGTGAATTTGAGGTCAACCAGATCTAAAAAGGCAGTATAGGATAGCCACAACAATAAAAACAATGAAAAGCTAACACAAATAACTTTAAAATTCCCACAGTACTCGTAAGGTGAGCATCCAAACTGCCTAGGCTCCCCCAAAGCCAGTACGTGCAGTAGGATCAAAAAACCCACTGCGATTGTTCTTGAGATGTCAGTATTCCTCATTGTCCGCTATGTTCAGCTAGTCTGGATTTATCCCATGCTTTTTCAGACCTAGGCCAGCTGGCCTTGGTGAGTTCCCAATAGATCATCCCCATTGTCTAGAGGTGGGCAGTCCTTGGGCTTCCCACAGGTCAGGGAACCCTGATTGCTCTTCGAGCAGATGAGGGAGGGGGACTTGATCGGGGGAGGGGGAGGGAAATGGGAAGCGGTTGCGGGGAGGAGGCAGAAATCCTTAATAAATAAATAAATTAAAAAAATAAAATAAAATTCCGAAACTAAACAAAAAAAAACCAAAAAAACAAAAAAACCCCAGAGTGATCTTTTTAAAATACAAAAAAAAAAAAAAAAATTCCCACAGTACTTACAAATTCAAAGACAATATATTTTCAGTCGCTTTAAAATATCTAATCTCTCTAAACTCTCTTTAAAAATATCTAGTCTCTCTAAATTCTCCTTAAAATATCTAATCTCTGTAAACCCCAAAATCTCTTTTAAAGTTTAAAGCTGTTCAATGGTAGGTTTCTGTAAAATCAAAATTAAATTAAATCATTCTTATTTCAATATGTAAAAACAAGGTCATAGTCCTAGTCAAATAAAAGAAGACACAAATTCCTCCAACTGTAAAAACAACATAATGTCCAATGTCTAAAATCCACTCATTATCTTCTGTGTTTCTACAAAACTTCTGGGATTCTCTGATGCACCTTGGATGCATGTTCACCATTAATCTATCACAGGCTCTCTTCATAGTATTAAGCCGCAATATTTCTGCATGACCACTTCAATCCTTTGTCTTCAACTGCTACTGACGTGGCACCATTGACAATACCCTCTCCTGGCCTCTCACAGTGTCTTACAGAATACTTGAGCAAACTTGCCAGCCAAAGGAACCCGATTGTTTCCTTTGTGATTAATAATAGCTAGGAAGAACAAGTTAGGTGAGACTTCTAAGGTAAAGGTGGAACTCAGGAAGAATCTAGGCATGAGAGACACAAGGGAGATGGAGAATAAGGTGGACATAGAGAGTGGAAGAGATGAAAAGGCCATGTGACAGAATATAGATTAACAGAAAGAGGTTCATTTAAATTATAACAGCTACACTGGAACAAATCTAAGCTAAAGGACAAACTTTATAATTAATAAGAAGTCTCCATGTCATCATCTGGGGAATCGTGGTTCAAAGAAAGTCCAGCTACAAACAGTTCCAGGCCTTATTTATTCTTCATCACCCTTCATGCATTCAAAACTGATACAAAGACTCTCCCACTACCAAGTTTTACTACTAGTTGGAAGTAAAACCAAGGTTGTCTCTGGAACATAGATTTTGTGTGGTGACTCCTTGGAAACATTTCCTAGAAGACTTCACTTCAATGAATTTTAACCAATTAACCAGCATTAAGTACCCCACGAAAGGCAAATATTTTGCTTTAATAGTTATTTTGTTAATCATAGCTTTTTCTTCTTCTCCAGATAACCAGAACGACATAATCTTAAATCAAAATATCAAACATGATAGTCTTCAAACTTTGCTTTGAAACTTCACAAGACAGGCATCCATTTTTTACCCCCCTTTCAACATTATCTTCCAATCTCCTAAAGTACATTCCACTGAGCTCTTAATACTCAATAGCCTTTCTAATTCAAAGTTCTAATGTGTTTTCAACCCCCACAACAAATCATGGTGTGATCCATCAAATCAATATCCAACTCCTAGTATCAACTTGTCAGTTAATTTTTCTATTTTTTGCAATGAAACACCATGAAAAAGAAACATGTTAGGGAGGAAAGGGTTTATTTGGATTATACTTCTATATTCAAAGGAAGTAAAAACAGGAACTCAAACAGTGCAGATACCTAAAGGTAAGAGCTGAAGCAGAAGTCATGGAGGGGTGGTGCTTACTGTCTTGCTCATCATGACTTGTTTAGCCTGATTTCTTGTAGAACTCAGGGCCACAAGCCCAGAGATGGAAAAAAAATCACCATGTGCTAGACCCTCCTCCATCAATCACTAATTAAATAAATGCCATATAACCAGACACTTTGGCAGTATTTTCTTGAGATTCTGTCTTTTTATAAAATTCTAGCTTATGTGATGAGTTGACAGAAGAATAACCAGCATGATGTATTTCACAGTCCTCTTCCAAATCTTCAAGGGTCATTGTGAAGAGAGAATAGGTAATAAGCCATAAATGTTGGCTCTGATGATGAAAATAAAATTGTATCCTCTAGAGGCAATGGGGCTGCTGAATTTAGGAATTCACAGTTGCTTTGACAACATTTTCAAGACATGTGCAAACCCATGCCAGACAAAATCTCAGCAGAGAAAGAGGAATGACTTCAGATTTTACCCTAGCCAAGAAACTATTGGCAATACTTAGCTCTTGGGAGAGAGATGATCAAATTCATCATAGAGTGTAACCCTTGATAATTCTATGATGCTCCAGTGAAAGGGGAGACATCCAAGAATTTGGGCAATACAAATGAAACTTAATGGTGGGGAAAAATTTACAAATTTGGAAGAAAAATGGTTGTGGATCTGGGTAGCATTGAAAGAAGAAGGGCGAATACAATCAAAACATACAAAGTTATCAAAGAACTAATGAAAATATTAACATTTGAATAATAGAATTATACACTTACTGTGACTTATAGTACACAAATGCACACAAGTGATATGGAGGAACCGTGCACAAAGGAACACTGAACAGAAGACATATGCACACGGGTTTCATATATTTTGAAATACAGAGAGTAAACATGTCAACCTAGGATTTCTATACACAGAAAAATGCCATGCAAAATAATTAAGAATAAAGAAACAACTTTTCCAGGAGACAAAATAAAGAGAATTTATCACCAGAAAACAGTAACAGGAAGAAAATCTGCAGTAATTTTCTAGAAAAAAGATGGAATAAAATACTGTCAGAAAATTGCATACACAAAATTAAATTCAAATATTTAAAATTAGTAAGCTGAAAATATTACCTTATTTTAAATCACTCTTAAAAAAGCAGATTTTCCAGTGTAAATGACCAAATACGTATTGTGAAGTTTATTAGGTTTGTTAGAAATAAATACATAAAAGGAAAGAGAAAACTGAGATATAGTCATAAGATATTTATAATACGCATAATCTAATATTTTATTATTTGAGTTCAGTTTATAGCTTATGTAGATCTTAAAACTGAGTAGACAATAGAAAGCCAAACTAAAGTGAAAGCTAATCCAAAACAGGAGATATTAAACTGAAAGACTACCTAATTCTTACATCCATGGAATTCAGAAATAATGGAAATGTTGGATATGTGGAAATAGCATGGTAAAACTCTTGCTTTAACTTATCTTTCTCTGTTAGTAATTTTAGATAAATTTAAATTAGTTTTCTAATCAATCAAATTATTAGAAATTATTAAGTAGATGTTCACTCTACAGTGTTCCATTTCACATATGGATAAGTTGATGGCAGTAATTTAAAGTGGAAAGAAGCACCTCAGAATACCAAAATAAAAAATGGTTAGAGTGGTCATGTCAATATTAGACGTTTGAAGTGTTTAAAATAGAATGATAGGAATATAGATGTATCCTCCAAGTGTGACAATAACACCCAAGAGTCATTTATTATTGAAAAAATGAAAAGGTTCTCATAATCACATTAAGCAATGTAACTCTAAAAACATAAACACATAAACACAATAACATTAGAAATTAAATTGAAGAATATAAAAATTGTACCTATAAAATTTTAAAACTTTTCAACTAAATTTTTTAACATTTATATCTAAGGGATATGTTCTTATAATAGTCATCCATCATGACCCTTACATCCCCATCAAATCCTCACTAACTGCCTCTTATCATCTAAAATAGTCTTTTACTTTCTAGACTTTTTCTTTGTGTATAGGGAGATACAGATTCTATATTATTATGATTGTGATAATCATTCCATATACAGAAAATATCATTGTATACTTCTATTCTCCTCTCATCCTCTGTTCCTTTAAATAATTATATTCACTTTCTTGGATTTTATATGGCTGATTATATAAAGCTTAATTTTGCAAAGGACTACAAGGTATATGGGAATTATGACTGGTCAAAGTGCTGAGAATAAGCAACTGTTGACTTCATATATTACCTACTTGACCTGAGAGGTCAGTAGTTCCTTATTCTCAGCACCTTGATTCCAACATTCCTTGTTTTTCTCTGAAAAATGAAGCTTCTCTTACTCAAGATGACAGTCATATTAGCCTATGTGAATAAAGACATATATTCATATGTATTTGCTATAGGTCCATCAAAAAATCTCAAGTACTCAACCATGACCTATGAACCCCTCAGCTATAGGTTTTGATCAATATCAAGTATATATTCCTGTGGAGCAGGATTCAAATCCAATAGGAAAGCAATTGGTTAGCTTCTGGAGGGCATATTTTGCCTGGTAGTCAGAGTTATACCATAAATAATCATAGCTTAGAAACACCATTAATGCCACTTTTCTCTTCTTAGCCTATATACCATATTCTAGTAAAATGCACATCTCCAGACCACAGAAGCTTCTAGCTCAGTTCCAACTGGATGTTTCTGTTTTTTCTATCAAAAGTGTGCTGTATGTTTATCAAAAATAGTCTACCACCTAGTATTAATGAGAAACCAAAAATAAAGTTCTGTATGGCTTTGAGGGCCACTGGAATCCCTCTAGACAAACACTGACAGGGTTTTTACTTAAAATTTTTGGATGGAGAGCAGCATTAAAAACCTACACCATTCCAAATGTAGAGCTTATCATATCTTCAAATGACCATGAGTTCACCAAGATAGACCAACTTTTTACCAAGGAACTTCAACAAAATATAAGATTAGGTGGTTCAGCAGCTAAGAGCACCACATTTCCGTAGAAAATTAGACACAAATGCACAGGTATTGAAGCCAAATAATAACCACAAACAACAGTTTGATATAATTTAAATGAAACGAGAACAAAGGTACAACATTAAGAGCTAAGATTAAATTAAAACTACTTTGATAAGGATTTTTAGGAATATAGAATTTGGTGTATTGGAAAATTAAAATATAATTGTATATTAGCTTATTATTCTTAAAAAATACTAAGAAAAATTAAATACAGTTCAAATTAAACAGATATATGAAAATGAGAAATAGTAGTAAAAAAATTGTAAATCAAATACACTTTTTAAAAAACCAAAGCTGAAACTTTGAAACAAAATACTATGTCTCTAGAGCATAAAATACCACTGAATGTACATATTGCCAACAGAGGAATAAAGATTGGTGTATTCTTGCTGATTTGAGAGAATGGATATAATAACTGGAAAATGCTTTCACCAGGATAATGTAAGTTTATTTGTCACATAATTAGCAGTAATAGTCATATTCATTGAAAATCAAAAGTTTCTGCATAAGACAGAGATAATGAATGAGCTACTAGACAAAACCAGTAGAAAAAACTCTGACTGAGAAAAGATCAGGACTATAGGGCATAAAAGCTCTTTTAGCCATGTGTGAATTACAACAGTAAAATTCTGCCTCAGAAGGTAGGTGAAATATAAATGCTTACCCAAAACCTTTATATAACTTTACCCTTCGACCATTTTCCCTTAGCAAGCATTACACAACATCAATAGTATATAAGTGTATCAAAATCAGGTATCAAAGAGAAATCATGCATCTTGAGTGCAGAAAAAAATGGGAATGCATTTTCACAAACAATTAACTTAAATCATTTTGTCAGCATAATAATTATAAAGCCAGTGATAACATTTACTTTAAACACGTACTATGAAAATGAAAACAAAACTATTATGTTCTCTTTACATTAAGATGCCAACATTTGAAAGTAATGTAAACCTGTGAACAGGACTAATCTCTTTATTTTATTCTTTTGTTAAATTTTATATAAAATAACTAGGATTTTCCCAAGGCTTTTACTGTGTTTTGTTTTAGTATCTGCTTGGTGCAGCCAAACTGGTTCCTGACTGAGCAAGAACTTTTCTTTGCTTGCATTTCATGTTGCTATCTATTTCTGTCAACTACTACTCTGAATTCACTTTTCCTGAAATTGGTGATTAAATTCCACGGGAAGAATGCAGTCTTAAGTTTATGGCACACTGTTTACAACTTATTATGATGGTTAAGCATGACTTGAAACTGAATTGAATCAAGAAACACTCAGATATATTTCAGAAAATGTCCACAAGGGCTAATCAAAGCCAGAAAAAGCCTTGAATGTAATTTGTACCCTTCCTTAGGCGGACAGTACAGACAGATGAAAAGGGAAAAACAAGAAAGAAAAGGATGTAGATATTTTCTGTTTCCTGACTTCAGTGTTCCCTGATCTGCTTTCCTCCACATTCAATATCATGGTGAATAAAAGGTCATGAAAGGGAGAACCTGCATATAGTTTTGCCCCCTTGTCTCTGTACCGAAAAAACTAACTATAATAAGCTTTCTAATAAAAATAACAAAATTAGTTTCTGACTTCAGTGTTTGGGAGTAAGTTTTGGTCCTCCATGTTATGCAAAGACAAATTTATGATTTGTTACTTAAATAACTTTATGATTGAAAGAATATATTGCACAAGTAAAGGAACCAAAATTCTAATTTATCTACAAATTTTACAATCTATCTATCTTTTATTAGCAAATTACATTTACCTGATTCATCTACATTACCTGTAAAGCTTTTTTGGAATCAGTCCTGATCCAATTTTTAATTCTGCCACTTCTTCCTCAGTGCTTTTTAGAAACTCTTAATTTTTTTCTTTTTTATTGATTTTATTGAGCTATACATTTTTCTCGGCTCCACTCCCTTCCTCTCCCCTCCCCTTCTACTCTCTCCCATAGTCCCTTTGCTCCCAATTTAATCAGGAGATCTTGTCTTTTTCTATTTTCCATATAGATTAGATCCATGTATGTCTCTAGTAGAGTCCTCATTGTTTTCTAGGTTCTCCAGGATTGTGATTTATGGGCTGGTTCTCTTTGCTCTATGTCTAAAATCCATGTAGTGAGTGACTACATGTGATAATTGTCTTTATGGGTCTGGGTTACATCACCCAATATAATGTGTTCTAGATCTATACATTTGCCAGCACATCCCAAGTTGTCATTATTTTTTCTGCTGTATACTACTCCATTGTGTAAATATACCACATTTTCCAAAAATATCAAATGGAAAAAAGAAAGCATATTCAACAAATGGTGCTGGCATAACTGGATATCAACATGTAGAATCATGGAAATAGATCCATATCTATCACCATGCACATAATTCAAGTTCAAATGGATCAAAGATCTCAAAATAAAGCCAACCACACTGAACCTTATATAATAAAACTCTTAATTTTTAAGCAAAGTAGCAGGAAAATCAACTGATCCCACAGAATTATGGTGATAGAAGTAGACATACAACCATTTAATTTAGTATCCATTCAGCTTTACTTACTGTGATCATAAAGTTTTATCATCAACTTGACTGGATGTAGAATCAGCTAAGAAAAAGTGGATTTTCTTGCCTGCCTATGATTTGGTTTCCAGACTAGGTAAACTGATGTGAGAAGACACTCCCTAAATGTGTGTAGCATTTCCTGTGTTAGGATTTCAGACTGTATGAAAAAAGAGAAAGAGTGTCGAGTCTTTCATTGTTCTCTTCCTGGCTACATTATAATGTGATTAGCTATCACATACTCCTACATTGGTCTTCCAATCATTATTTGATGAAAGCATTCAAACTGTAGCCTGAAAGGAATTATTTCTCTTTTGGTTTCTTCTTACTAGGTATTAGGACACAACAGTGAGAAGAATAATTGATGCAGCTATTATTTTTTTCAGTCAAATGTAATAAACATCCGAAAAAGTATTGCAAAATATAAATTTATGCTGGGTGGTGGTGGTACACGCCTTTTATCCCAGCACTCTGAAGGCAGAGGGAGGTGGAACTCTGTGAATTCAAGGCCAGCCTGAGCTATAAGTGCTAGTTCTAGGCCAGGCTCCAAAGCTACAGAGAATCCCTGTCTTGAAATTTACTAAAATATATCAAATTTAGAATAACATGATAAAATTCTCTCCTTCTGTCCCAATATACATTTGAAATCTTAAGTAATAACATTATAATCATTAAGTAAACATATTTATCATTTCACTTCATTTTACCTGAAGTTACTAGAATAATAAATTTTCATCTTCTTGTCTATAATTTTAACCAGATTTTTAAACTAAATGTCATATATTTATGAGACTATTGGTATGGGCCTTGGTTTGTTGATACAAATTTAAAGTCAATTTTGTTATATGTATATTTCTGCTCTTGATTAAGGGATTGTGCTTGTGTAGCTCATTTAAAAATGTAAGGTATAATTAAGAAATATAGGTCAATACATAGTCATTTATAATAGTCAAGTTATAGTCATGTTGGTTAGGTTTTCTAGACATATAAAGATATATTTCAGATAGATAGGTATTCTACAAATATTTCAAAGACCTTCAGAATATGGCATTTAAAATGTTTGAAGACCTTAGGACTTTTCATGATAATGAGACACATCTTCTCCTGGCAGCACCAATTTACTTCAAGAGGAAGATAGGCATTAAAAAGGCTCTTTGTGGAACTGGCTAGCCATTTGGGCAAGAAACTGCTCTTGCCTGGACTGCTTGATGAAGTGGACATGCAAGACCCACAGAGAAATGACTGTTGAACTTGCCTAAAGATGAGACTACCCTTTGGCATTCCTGATTCATGAAAGTTTCTGCTAGACATTCTACAAGACACAGAAGAAAGTGACTGACAAACTGCCAATATAGGTGGAACTGTCTTTGAAATTTCCTGCTTCCTGGAAAAGCTTATTGGATGCTATGGGCCTCTAGGCTAAAGTTGGATGCCCCAATGGTACAGAACAACTTTGGGTGACTGTCCAGGCAGTGAGATGTCTCTGTCAATTCTAGAAATTTGGAAGTTGCTTACAATGCCCTTTCGGTTTACTTAGGTAATATTATATCGTTCTGAAGTTTTTGATGTAGTTGAAGAATTTATAGTTAAAATTATAATTTTCCTTAGATATGATAAAAGATAAAATAGATATAATATTATAACTGTAATTCTTGCTTGAACCCATTTTGTTACATGTAATATTTCTGTGTTAAAATTAAACCTTCTTTTTAATTTAAACAGAAAAGGGGAGGTGTTGTGGGATTCCCCTCTGTATGCTGTGAAAACCATTGATAAATAAAGAAACTGCCTTGGCCTCTTGATAGGGCAGAGCTTAGGTAGGTATGGAAAACTAAACTGAATGCTAGGAGGAAAAAGGCAGAGTCAGAGAGAAGCCATGTAGCACTGCTGGAGACCGGCACCAGAACTTTACTGGTAAGCCACAGCCACATGGTGATACACAGATTAATGGAGACGGGCTAAATTTATTTTTAAGAGTTATCCAATAAGAAGCTAGAGCCAATGAGCCAACCAGTGATTTAATTACTATAGTTTCTGGGTAATTATTTCAGGTCTGAAATGCCAGGCAGCAAGGAAACAAATAAGTGGCCTATTACTAACTGTGCCTATATGTGTATGTGTTTGTGTAAAAGGGAGAGACAGATAGACAGAATAGAGACAAAGATAGGGAGGCAGTAAGACAGAGAAACATACAGAAACACAAACACACATTGCACATGCAGAGAAAAAGAGTAATGAACATAATGTGGTACATATGTAGAGGTCATGGGTCATGTAACAACTTTCAAAGGTCAGTTTTCTTCCTTCATCATATGTTTCAGGATCATATTAGATTTTCAGGATAAAAGACAGCAGCTAGTGAGCTAAGTTTCTGGTTCCTAATCTTTCAAATTAGCCACATGCATTTAACATTTTAGTAAATACTGTGTAGCAGAAATGTTATTATTTCCCAATAAGAAAAGAAAAATGAAATAGAATATTTTTTCAAGGTCATGGGTATACATCAGAAAAACAGAAATTCAAGTTTAGAATTTTCTTATTCATTCCAGATACTCTTATCAGGAGTGTTTGGACTCTATATGTTTCTTGTCATAAGAATATAAAGTTGGTATTATATTGAAAGTCCAATAGGGAAGGTGAAATTCATTTCCAGTTATCTTAAGTCTTCTAAATCTAAGAATAAGCATAAAGCATAAATTGCCAATAGGCTTGAAATATAGTAAGTGAATCATCTAAGGTAATATTATTTTTAATATTATTGGTGTTTAAAAGATTTAATTATAAGGTATGACTTCAGCAGAAATCTTTGTTGTGAATACCTGTATGGTAACCAAGACAAAAATTAAAACTGTTTATTTTAAGTGATACTGGTAATATAAGCAAAGCTTTGAGCAGAACAGGCAAGTGTATTATCACTGAGAGGTTTTCTTCTTCCAAAATTCTATATTTTACCTTCTTCGTTTGTTCTTTTTTTTTAAAAAGTGCCTGTGCGTGTTTTGACTGCATGTATGTTTACAATCGCAAAGGTATGTCTGGTGCCCATGGAAGCTAGAAGATGCTTTTCAGATACAAAATGGATCTGTGGTTAGAGATTTTTTTTAATTGATTTTTATTGAGCTCAACATTTTTCTCTGCTCCCCTCCCTGCTTCTCCCCTCCCCTTCAAGCCTCTCCCAAGGTCCCCATGCTCCCAATTTGCTCAGGACATCTTGTCTTTTTCTACTTCCCGTATAGATTAGTTTTATGGATGTCTCTGTTAGGGTACTCACTGTTGTTCAGGTTCTCTGCATTTGTGGGCTGGTTTCCTTTGCTTTATGTTTAAAAATCAATTATGATTTCCCTCCCACATCCCCCCACTTCCCTTCCCTCTCCAGTCCAAAGAGCAGTCAGGGTTCCCTGCCCTGTGTGAAGTCCAAGGTCCTCCCCCATCCATCCAGGTATAGAAAAGTGAGCATCCAAACAGACTAGGCTCCCACAAAGTCAGTACATGCTGTAGGATCAAAACCCAGTGCCATTGTTTTGGCTTCTCAGTCAGCACTCATTGTCCGCCACATTCGGAGAGTTCGGTTTGATCACATGCTCCATCTGTCCCAGTTCAGCTAGCCTTGGTGAGCTCCCATTAGATCAGCTCCAACATCTCAGTGGGTGGGTGCACCCTTCGCGGTCCTGACTTCCTTGCTCATGTTCTCCCTCCTTCTGCTTCTCATTTGGACCTTGGGAGCTCAGTCCAGTGCTCCGGAAATGGGAGGTGGGAAGGAAGTGGAAATTTTTAATAATAATAATAAAATAAAGTTAAAAAAGAGAAGCACTTTCTTCAAACACTTCAAAGCATAAATAAATAATAAAATGGATGATTGTATTTTCACTATAAAACTATTTCAAAAATATTTTTGTATTGTAATAATATATTAAAATTCATATCTTGAGAGAAAATTTAAAAACTCATTTATGAGTCAGTACATGTGATAATTGTCTTTCTGGGTCTAAGTTACCTCACTCAAAATGATGTTTCCAGTGCCATCCATTTGCCTGCAAAATTGAAGATGTTATTTATTTTCTGCTGTGTACTATTTTTTGCTGTGTAAATTTACCACATTTCCCTTATCCATTATTCGGTTGAGGGACATTTAGGTTGGTTCCAGGTTCTGACTTTGATAAACAATTCTGCTTCAAACGTAGCTGAGCACATGTCCTTGTGGCACAATTGAACATTTTTTGGATATATATTCAAAAGTGGTATTACTGAGTCTTGAGGAAGGTAATTTCCTAATTTTCTGAGAAATCACTACATTAACATCCAAAGGGACTGTACCAGCTTGCGTTCCCACCGGCAATGCAGGAGTGTTCCCTTTACCCCACAACTTCTCCAGTTGTTTTCAGTGAGTTTGATCTTGGCCATTCTTACAGGTATAAGATGGAGTTCAGAGTTGTTTTGATTTGCAATTCTCTGATGACTAAGGATGTTGAACGTTTCCTTCAGTGTCTTTCAGACATTTTATATTTCTCAGTTGAGAATTCTCTATTTAGATCTGCACTCCTCTTTTATTAGATTATTTGTTCTTTTGATGACCAATCTCTTGAGTTCTTTGTATTTTTTGGAGATCAGACCTCTATCTGATGTGGGGTTAGTGAAGATCTTTTCCTATTCTGTAGGCTGTTGCTTTGTCTTGTCAACCATGTACTTTGCCTTACAGGAGCTTTTCAGTTTCAGGAGGTGCCATTTATTAATTGCTTCTCTCAGTGTCTGTGCTCCTGGGGTTATATTCAGGAAGTGGTCTCCTGTGCCATTGTGTTCAAGTGTATTTCCCAATTTCTCTTCTATGAGGTTCTATGTGACTGGCTTTATGTAGAGCTGTTTATAAGATGCTTGATAGATGCCAGGAATCAAAATTGGGTCCCCTGAAAGAGAAGCCACTGCATTTAGCTCTCAAGCTGCCTCTCCAGCCTAAATTCTACTTCATGACTCCTCTTACACTTTCAGGATTTAAACATAAGAAAACAGATTAAGATTTCCTGGTTCTGGCCAGAAAGAAATATGTTTTAACTTTTAGGTTAGCTTCCTTTATAATGTAAAGTGAAATATGTAGCCTCATTTGTCTCAGATATTTTCCTTTTTTAGTATTTTAACATTTGATTCTAAACCATTGGTTTGTTGTTCCAAGCTGCAATTTTAACTACATCCTAAGGTTCACATTGTTGATCACTGAATCAGAGAGTATTTTCCTTTCTAATCTTGCCTAGTTACATTTTATATCATCTTGGGATTTGCTACAAGAAGATATTTAGGAATTTAGCATTAAACCTGAAGCACTGTTAACTTATACTTAATAAACTCAGATTTTCATTTTACCACACTACACATCATTAAATGAAGATTACTTTTACTGCAGTGGCTTATAGAAACAGAAAAATTAGAACACTTCTAATCAAAACAAACTGAAGGTTTAACATAGGAAACAAGCTTTGAGACATCTGACAGTATCCTCTTCTAGAGGGTCTCATATATATATATGAGACCAACATAAAGACTACCAGTGCAGAGAGTTTTGTCTATCATTATATCATCTTATAAAGTAATAAGACCAATGAAAACACACTACTGAGCTACTAGCTACTTAAATCTGTTTACAGTTTTAAGACAGACCAGCAAGAAATATTTCAAAGTGAAATATTTGCAACGGCACCAAAGGTAGTCCATATAAAACCACAGTCAAAGGTAAAAAGGGAAGGTATGAGACAGTTTTGGAAATAAAAGCTAAACAGCTGAGCATTTATAATACATAGTAAAGCCAAAAATGTGCTGTATACTTCTATGTCAAAAATGACACAAGCTAGAATCATTTTGGAAGAAGAAAATTCATTTGAGACTGCCCCAAACGTATGAATGTAAGCAAGCCTGTAGGATATTTTCTTGATAGATGATTGATTTGAGAATGTTAAACTCAGCTCAGGCAGTGCCACCAAGAACTGGTGGACCTAAGTACTATAAAATATCATGCTTAACAAAACATGAAGAGCAAAGCAGTTACCAGCATTCTGTCATGACTTCTGCTTCAGTTTATGCCTCCTTTAAGTTCCTTCCTTTACATCCTTTGATGATAGACAGAGGTATAGCTTGAAATAAACCTCATTACATTCCCAAGTTATATTTGGTCATAGTGTTCATCACAGCAGTAAAACCAAAAATAAAACAGCAAGTCAATAGGTGAATGAATAATCAAAAAACAAGCCTGCCAAGAAAAGGCAGCAAGCTGTACTGTTAAGCACAAAATTTACAATGTCTCACTTAAAAGTCAAAATAATAAAATACGTAAAATGAAACCTACTAAGATTTACTTACTAATCATTGTTGCCCTTTAAAAAAACTTGCATTTCTTTTTCTGATTTCTACATGTTGACTAAACTTTTGAAATGATTTTAAAAGTATGCATTCCCTTAGTAAAATTTCATTTGTTTTCCCATTATTTCTAATATGCCATTTTAAACAACTTAAGTTCATCTTGGAAATAGAATATGTTTATATGTTCCACTACAGAGACATGTTATGAAAGTGTCTTCTCTTTCTCCCCAGACTAATGTCATAATTATTGTAGAAATCAGAAATAACCTCTTCCTCCCCTTTTTAAATGAGACTTTCAATTGATCTAGGGAACCAATTATTGAAAAAGTCCATTAACAATTGAGAAAACATGCAAGCTATAATCCTTATCTGAACATAAGGATTGACAGAAGAATGAAATCTGAAGAAATTATCAAAAAGATCATTTTATATTATGAAAAGATCATTTTATATTTTATAGGAAAAGAATAATAACTTTACAAAGCAATAACAAGCTAATAAATATCTGGATTATGAAATTAACTAACAGGTGTAAGTGGGATTAAAAGGTAGGGAAAGGTATGATTGTTTTAATGAATTTGTATACATTTTACTATCACAACTTTCAAGAGAATATAAGTCTTGATGAAATTTTTAAAAAGTTCTGATAAATATAGCTCTTACTGAGGTTATAATTTTTAGTTGATTTTAGGTTGAAGTAATTTATGCATTAACTTCATATATTTACCGAGTCCTTCAAACCCACACCATCAAATATTTTTCTTGGCATTCCTGTATAACCATCCAATGCTTAAACACCCCCTCCACTTTAAAATTAGTTATTCTATGAATATGTTAATAACACAGTAAAGTGTTTTACATGGCATTATTTACTCTTTCTCTCGTGCTCTTTATAGAGATGTGATTTTCTAAAATGAATAGTTTTCCAGTTTGTGAAGAAAATTTTAGTTTTACTTACGGTGTTTCCATTTGTCTATGCACTTTACTCGTGTTCCCTTGCCTATTGCATATTCTTTTTCATTAAGATTGTAGTAATCTCTGCTCCATAGAGAAGCAGAACCCAGATGACAAATAGATTTGGAAGACGTAAATTACTATGGAATTTCCTCACATGGTTACAGGAGTTGATAAATACCATAATGTGCTTCCTGGATCCTTGAAGAAAAGATATTAATTTGTGTGATTTGGCCTTTCTTTGAATTCTGAGACTGATGGAAATTAAAGTTATATCAGTCATATGCCAATGGCCTAATATTCAGGATCTTGGCATCTAAATTTCCAACAAACAGGAGGAATTAAGTATCTAAGAACAGGAGAATGTTGTGGCCAAGTACCAGGTCAATTATCTCAGTCTTCCTCTAAGTGACATGAATTTATAGCAGAAATCAGATTTTGATGGGTAGGATTTCAGTTAAAATTTATGTTCTTCTGACCAAGTGTCACTGTTTACACTTCTTTGTTTGGGGATATTTTTTCGCTGATTAGTTGGTTTTGTTTTTATTGTTGCTGTTGCGTATATGTTAAAGTTCTAGGGACAGTGATCCACTGCAGGTCTCTGTTTCTATTTCCATCAGCTGCTGAATGAAGGTTCTATGGTGATATTTACGATATTCAGCAGTTTGACTACAGACAAGGCCAGTTCAGTCACCCTCTTCTCTATTGCTTAAAGTCTTAGCTGGGGTCATTCTTGTGGATTACTGGGAATTTCTCGTGAGCCAGGTTTCTTGGTAGCCCCATAATGGCTCCCTCAATCAAGACACCTCTTTCCTTGCTCTATCTCTGTCCTTCCTGCATCTACCTATCACATTCCCTCAAGTTCTCCATGTCCCTCCCCTTGTCCCCTCCAAACCCTATGTTCCCAATTTTGTCAGACGATCTTGTCTATTTTGACTTTCTAGATGGATCTATATATGTTTTTCTTAGTGTTAGCTTCTCTAGTATCATAAACTCTGGGCTCAATATCCTTTGTTTTAGCTAGTGTCTACTTATGAGTGAGTATATACCATATTCATATTTTTGAGTCTGAGTTACTTTACTCAGGATGGTGTTTTTTAGCTCCATCCATTTGCATGCAAATTTCAAGATGTTATTATCTTTTACTGCTGAATAGTACTCTAATTTGTAAATGTTTTACATTTTCTTTATCCACTCTTTGGTTGAAGGACATCTAGGTTACTTCCAGGTTCTGGCTATTACAAATAATGCTACTATGAATATAGTTGAACAAATGTCTTTGTAGTATGATTGAACATCTTGTGGGTATATGTCTAAGAGTTGTATTGCTGGATGCTGAAGTACATTGATTCCCAATTTTCTGAGAAAGCACCATATTGATTTCGATAGCAATTGTACAAGTATGCATTCCCACCAGCAATAGAGGAATGTTCCCCTTACTCCACATCCTCTCCAGCATAAACTGTTATTGATGTTTTTGATCTTAGCCATTCTGACAGTACTATGTATTTCATTGTAGATTAGCATGCATGGAAAAGAGCAAAAGAATGGGCATATAGATTATTAGATTCAGAAAGAGAGTTTAGAAATAGAAGTACAAGAATGTAACTATCTGATCTTTGCTAGAGGTACAGAGACTATTTAGTGAGAAAAGAGTTTTTCTACAAGTGATGCTATATCAAACAAATGTTTGTATTAAAAAGTGAAAATTACCCAGAAAAAAAACTCTACCTGTATTTCCTTGAAAATGAGTTATCTCAACATGAATAGTGAACACTACTGTAAAATAAAAAATCTAAAATATATTAGACACTTCTCAAAAAAATAAAGAAGCTATCTATAATTGAGTCAAAAATATATTTTTACATACATTCTAAGAAAAGCAAGACTCTAGAAGAGATATCTGCCATTTCCTATTCATTATTACATTAATCTCAATTGCCAAGATGTAAAAAGGTAATATGAAGAAAAACAGTATATGTCTAAAGCAAGTACATGTTAATAAATATACTAATGGTGGAAACAAAATATATTGCCTATTTAAAAAAATTCAAGGAATACCTGCAATTTCTGTCTCATTCAGTCCAGCATTTTTTCTCAGACCTTCAGTGTAAACTTGTCAACATGATTTTCTTCCAAAGAAGAAAAATATTGAACTAGAATGGAAAGAATAGCTTCACATTTAGAATGCAAGCAAACATGGTCCTAAGTAGTTATCATGATTAGACTCAACAATGACAAGGCACGTAGATACTATGCTACTTGCTGTTGTGCGAATCGCACTTTATAATTTGTGAACTTTTAACTGAAACACAACAAACAACTTTTAAAAAAAATAATCATTTAAATTTTAATTAAAGGATAATTTATATAACTCATATCTCCCTCAAATTTCAAAGGAAGGTAAAAGTAAAAACAAACTCTTTTATACCAAAAAGAAGTATGAGGCATTAAGTCTTTCTGTAACTCCGTAAGATAAGATGATTTTTCTTCATCTACTACATGGGAAAAGTGAAATAAAGGGTACTAAATGACAATTGGGGAAACATAAATAAATTGTGGATGTTTGATTAACCAGTGTTTTGTTAATAATAATGTATCAGCACTGGCTCATTGTGACAAATACATTATATAAATATCACATATTAAAATACAAAAAATTTGAACCATAAATGGATTCTGAACAATATTTATATTTAATCTATAAACCTAATATTCAAGTAATAATTTGCTTTTCTAAAGATAATGAGTGTTCACAAGGAAAATGTAGGACAGGTACATATGTTCACATGAAATATTAAGTCTTTACTCTATAAGTTCTCAGATATTTTTCTATAACTATTTATCTTTTCTCAAATTTATAACTTGCCCTAAAATTTATACTCAGCAAACCCTTAAATACTTAATAAATCTACAATAATAACCCCAAAGCAAAAATCACCTATGAGCTTTACAGTTTTCATTCTGTTTCTATGGTAGTATGTGCTTACATGAAGCCAATTAGTGAATTTTTACCTATAATTATAAAGAGAAAGGATCCCTTTAGGAGGGAAGTCATGGTGACAGGCAGGGAATACATCAAGAAAGGGCCAGGAAACTTACTTAAAGCTTTGGAAACATGTTCAGGAAGCAGAAATAATATGAAGTGTATTCAGGATATAAAACCTCAAGTCTATTCACACTTAAATACTTTCTCCAGCAAAGCCTACCTTCTGAATTTTCCATAAACTTATCTCCACTACCACACTTCACATTCAAAGTACTGTATTGACCACAGGAGAATTCAGCATATACTCTATGTGAGAGGTGCCCACATACAGAGGAAACTCAGGTATGTTTGCACCTGTAATGCAGTGTAGCACTAGGGCAGAAACTATCCTTTCTTTCTGCAGTGATCACATTCTAGCAGCACCAAATGATTTAAGGGTAGCACTGCTCTGAGTGCCCGCCGTTGGAGAAGTGATATTTTCTGCAGGAAAAAAATTTTAGATATTGTCAACTGATCAGATTTGACATCCTCTAACCTCATATTTTTTGATGGAAGTGAGTTTTCTTTGATTATGAGATTATTTATTTGTATTATGTTCTTAGCATGCATTAAAATGTGTTCTTTTCATATTTAAATATATGTTCAAAACATAACATTTTTTGACAAAATTGTTAAAAATTGCCCTGCTTTACCTTACCATCAAAAAAAAAGGAAAGTTGTAAGAGCAACAGATTCAGAGTGTTCTAAAATAATGTGATTTCTAGAAATATAGGATGCTACATCATAAAGTCATGAAATTTAGAACATGAGGTGAACAAAGATAACACCAATGGACATGCTAGAGTGGATAGAAAAAGCTGACAAAATTTCAACCTTACCCAAAGAACTACATATATGTGAGAAGGCCTGGGATTGGTAGAAGTTTGTCTAGTGCCAGAAAGACATCCCTGACAGTATACATAAAAGTAAAATTTTATAATCTGAACATATTATAGTTAGAAATAAGTATTATATATGTTTGCATACGCACATACAATACTATTTAGTAAAACGGAGTCCAGAATTTGAATGAAAATAAAACAGATACATAGGGAAGGCAGAGCATATTTTCAATTATAAAATAATAGAAGAATATTTTCCAAACCTAAAGAAAGAGATTTTCATTTAGGTACAAGAAACACTAAATTATCAGTACTTTAAAAGAAATAACCCACAATATATAAAAGTTAAAAGATTAAAAATACAGAATTAAGATACAATATTTTATGTTTCAAGTGCAAAAAGCTAAGTCATTTATAAAGGTAAAAACTTCAGAGTAACACATCATTTTTGAAACAAGTTTAAATATGGAGGGGTCTGGAAAGACATACTCTAAATTCTAAAAGATGATACTAGCAACTCAGACTAATAACCCCAATAAAAATATTCACTTAAATTGAAGGGTAGAGAAACTCCATGAATAAAGTAGGCTATAGAATTTATGACTTTTGAGACACCCATACGTAAGATGATTAATGAAATACTTCATCCTGAAGAACAAATATAGAAAAGAAGTCTCAGTGAATAAACAAAGCTGTGGAAATTAATCAGAAGAAGACAAATAAATCATTACAAACTTAAGAAAATGACAAGACTTTATAGATATCATTAAATAATAAATCTTAATAGTAAAAAAATCATTTCTTCAGTAAATGTGATAGACTAAAAATGCTATTAGAAAAGGATTCATGAGAGATTATCTTCACCCTGTAGAGCAACAGGCATGAATATGCACCAAGAAAAAAGAGAGAGATATGAGCAAGACATTGGAGATCCTATGTTGGAGTCCTGACTTCTATCTTGTATATTTTTATATGTTCACTATCAGACTAATTAGTTGCCTATATGAATAATCTAGGGAGTAGAAGAAGAGGCACAGCAATGGGTCAGCATAGGCTGTCAGAGGTAAAGATTCAACCTTCACTATATTAAAAGAAGAGTCACAGCAGCAGGTCAGAAGAGGTCACTGGAGGCAGAGGCTCCACCTTTGCCAATTGGAGGAAGAGGTGAACAGCAGGTTTTCTGGCTGGAGTATCACAATGTTTAATGGCCCAAGAACCCAGAGCACATCATAAGCACCTCCTCCACTCATCACAGCTGAAGCAACAGAATCCCAAGAGGCACAAATACCACCTTCACCAATTGGAAGAATAATCAAGACCCTTAACTATAACTACCCCAAAGTCAAATGGCAAGGTAGTAGTGTAAGAATACATTCAACAACATGAAGATCAATATGGCACCACTAGAACCCAGTGGTTCTACAACATGAAGATCTTAATATTCCCAAATTGATGAAAGAGAAGAAAACCACCTTAAAATAATTTCATTAAGATAACAAAGGCCCTTAAGAGGAAATGAGAACTTCATTTCAAAAAAAATGAGAAAAGAACAAATAAAAAAGTAGAAGTAAATAAGTCCCTTAAAAAAGCCAAGATATTTCATGACAAAATTAGATTTTAACAATACATATCCACAAATTCAGCCATGCAGAAAATACTAGAAGGAAGATCCAATTTTAGGAAGTAGGCTACACCAAGAAAAACACAGGCAATAGACAGCAATAGATAATCTCACAACAGCAAAGTTCAATGAAGGAGAAAACCCACACATGCTATCACCCCCAAAAACTAAACCAAAAATAAGAGGAATTACAATCACCGGTGATTAATATCCTTTAATATCAATGGACTCAAATCACTTATAAAAAGATACAGTCTAGTGAACGAATATGAAAAAAAGAGCCATCCTTCTCCCATATACAAGAAATGCTCCTCAACTTCAAAGATGGCCATTAATTACTTCACAGTAAAATATTGGGGTAAGATTTTCCATCAAATGGAACTAAGAAACAAGCTGATGTAGCTATGTTTGTATCTAACAAGATAGATTCAAACTAAAATTAAGTCATGAAGGACATTTTCTATTCATCATAGAAAAAAAGCTCATCAAGATAAAGTCTCAATTCTTAACATTCATGCTGCAAATACAAGGGCACCCATATTTATGTAAAATGTGTAAAAAGCACAACTAAAGAATAAATCACACATCATGCCCTAGTAGTGAGGGACGTTAACACCCCACTGTTACCAATAAACAGGTATGCAAGACAGACAATCAACAGACTTAAGAGAACTTACAGACATTATGACTTGGGCTTAACAGACATCTATAGAACATCACACCCAAACACAAAAGAATATATCTTTTTCTGAGCACCTCAAAGAACATTCCCTAAAATTGGCTATACACTCTGAAACAAAGCAAATCTCAATAAATATAAAACTAATTGGAATAATTCCCTGTATCTTACCTGAGCACCATGGCTTAAACTTAGAATTCAGCAACAATACAAATTGTAGAAAGCCTACAAACTCATGGAAACTGAATAATGCTCACACGAATCACCATTAAGCCAAGGAAGAAATATAGAAAGAAATTAAAGATTTCCTAAAATTCAATGAAAATGAATACACAACGTAACCAAAAATCTGGGAACCATGAAAGCATTGATAAAATGAAAACCCAAAGCACTAAATGCATACATAATAAATCTGAAGAAATCTCACACTAGGGACAGCATACTGTAAACTCTAGAACAAAAAGAAGCAAAATTACCTATGAGGAAGACACTACAGTAATTAAAAATATGAGAGTTGAAATCGATAAAATATGAAGGGAACAATACAAAGAATTAATGAAATGCAGAGTTTGTTCTTTGAGAAAATCAACAAGACACAAAACCTTATCCAAACTAACCAAAAGTAAAAGAGAGTATGAAAAATAAAAGATAGTATGAAAATTAGCAAACTCAGAAACCACATAACAACAAACACTGAAGAAATCCAGAGAATCATTGATTCATTTTGAAAAACCTGTACTCAACAAAATTGAAAAATACAAAGAAATGGACAATTTTCTGGATAGGTACCACATACCAAAATGAATTCAAAATAAGATAAATAATTTAAATAGACCTATATTCCCTAAGGAACTAAAAGCAGTCATTAAAAGTCTCCCAACCAAAACAAGCCCAGGACCAGATGGTTTCAGTACATAATTCTACAAGGATTTCAAGGAAGAACTAATATCACAAACTCCTCAGATTGTTCTACATAGTAGACACAGAAGGAACTTTGACAAACTTTTGCTATGAGGTGAAAGTTATCCTGATACCCAAACAACACAAATATAAAACAAAGACAGAGAATTACAGACCAAAGTTGTATTTATTGGGGATAAACTCACAGTAAAGCTAGTTATCCACCGTCCTCTGTGTGCACTGGAAACTGGGAACCAAATCCAGTAGAAAAGGGCCCATGATGCCGGTCGATGCTGGCGCACGTCTTTAATCCCAGCACTCGGGAGGCAGAGGCAGGCAGATCTCTGTGAGTTCGAGACCAGCCTGGTCTACAAAGCTAGTTCCAGGACAGGCTCCAAAGCCACAGAGAAACCCTGTCTCGAAAAACCAAAAAAAGGGGGGGGGGGCATGCACACTTTTTGTCTGTAATTCTAGTATCTGAAACCACAACAACAAAAAAAATGGCCTGGTATCTAAAAGGCTATTTGTTAAGGATTTCCAATAACAGGGTTATTTCAATATTTTATATATGTTGAGACTTGTTTTGTGGCCAACTATTTGGTCAATTCTGGAGAAGGTTCCATGTGATACTGAGAAGGTATAGTTTGTTCTTAGGTGAAATAGTCTGTAGATATCATCCATTTGAGTTGTGATGTCTGTTAGTTCCATTATTTCTTCTTTGAGTTTCTGTCTTGATGACCTGGCTATCGGTGAGAGTGGGGTGCAAAAGTCTGCCACTATTATTAGGTGGGGTTCTAGGAATGAATTAATCTTTAATAATGTTTCTTTGACAAATGTAGGTGCCCTTGCACATGGAACATAGATATTGAGAATTGTGACATCATCTTGGTTGATTTTTCCTATGATGACTATGAAATGTGCTTCTTTATCTCTTATAATTTAATTTGGTTGGAGGTCAATTTTGTTAGCTATTAGGATAATTACATCAGCTTGTTTCTTAGTACCATATGATTAGAAAATCTTTTCCAAACATTTACTCTGAAGTAATGTCTATCCTGATGTTGTGGTATGTTTCTTGTATGCAGAGAAATGTTGCAGTCTGTTTGTGTATCCAATCCATTAGCTTGACCCACCCTCTTTCTCTCTCTCTCTCTCTCTCTCTCTCTCTCTCTCTCTCTCTCTCTCTCTCTGTGTGTGTGTGTGTGTGTGTGTGTGTGTGTGTTTGTGTTCATGTTCTTTGGAATTTTCTGGTGTGAGATTATCTATAGATAGTGTTTTAAGGGTGTTGTTAACTTCCTGGAGTTGGAGTTTTCCTTCTAGTACCTTCTGTAGACCTGGGTTAGTGAATAGACATTGTCTAAATTTGATTTGCTTTCTCTATCTATGGTAACTGACAGTTTTGCTACAACTTCTGAAGTTGTAAGCCTGGGGTTCCTAGACCTGGCCTGTCCTCTGGAGTTTTAAGGAGCAGTTTTTAAGGAGCAGTCATGGATATGTGTCTGAATATGGAACTCAGGAGAAGGGGTGTAGTCTGGCATGGCTAGACAGGTTTTAAGAAGTGTTAGCTGGAATTGGCCAGTTTTTTACATAGCATTACTTGATCTTTCCTGGCCTTGGGTAAAGCTCAAAACCTCTTCTAAAGTAGTTGGCAGGGATATAGGGGCCTGGTGTGTGTGGGGTGCTTTCTGGGGTTATTAAACAGAACAAAAGCATTTTATCAGGTGATGGACAGTGTTTTCCCTGGTCTCTCTAGGATGTCTCTGGCCTCCAATAGAGCTGTCCACCTGTGAGACCTATTGTGGAGCTCAGAGAATCGTGTGCAGTTTGGACATGCTGGGGGTGTTTAAAAGAGTGTTAGTAGACAGAGGGCAGTTCTTACCTGGGGGTACCTAAATCTAACCTGGTCTCTGATAAAGCAGAAATATTATCCTGAAGTTGTACATCAGGATGCAGAGGCAGGTGTGAGGGTTACAGTGGTGGGACTGTGTGTGGAGTCTGGGATTTTTGGGAAGGCTTAAAGAGGCTTAGCAAGTGGTGGGCAGTGCCTACCCTGGGGTGCCTATATATGGAAAACATCAAAATATTCTTATTTGCAGGTAATATGAATATCACAATAAGGATGTGAAATAAGTCAAATTTTAAGCACCTTAAGATGCCTATTAAAAGAGAAGGTAAACATATATACAGATTAACTGGGTGGAAAATTAACAGAAAAGTTAGCAGCCTTCATATTTCCCCAATATAAACATACAAAGAAAGAAATTGGGGAGGCTCATCTTATTTACTATAGCTTTAAAAAATGGCTCAGAATAGAACTACCAGTGGAAGGAAAAGATTTATACAATGAAGGCTTTAAACAATTGAAGAATAAAATTGATGAAGATACCAGAAAATGTAAAACCCTACAATGGATTTATAGATTTACTAATGTGAAAATGTTCATCCTACAAACATAGATCTAAATATTCGGTGCAAGACTCAATCAAAATTCTTCCTAGAAATTGAAAAAATATTTTGTGCTGAAGCACAGAAGGCACAAGATAATCAAAAACTGTTTTGAACTACAAAATAACTGATGTTGGAATAATCATGATTTCAAGTTAATACTACAGATCTGTAGTAAGAAAACCAGAATAGTGTTGGCACAAAAACAACCCAGTACAGTTTGTAATAGAATTGAATGGAGGACCCAGATACAAATACATACCACCACAGTAAACTTCTATTTCAAAGAGTTAAACAATTCATGCTGGAGAAATGACAGTATAATCAATAAAGGGATCTATTCTGACTGAATAATCACATGTACCAGAATGAAATTAGATAGTTCTCTTTTACATTTCACAAAATTCAGCTCCAAATGATCCAAGAACCTCATCATAAACCTGATGATAAAGGAGAAAGTAAGAAACATGATTTAAATAGTAGGCAGGAGAGGAGATTTTCAGTACCAAATACTGGTAGCACATGCAGAGAGACTAATGACTGATACATGAGACATCATAAAATTACAAAGTTTCTTTATTTTATAAGCCACTATCATTTGAGTAAAAAGGCAGCCTATAGAGTGTATAACTACACTCACCAGATTTACATATATCTAGAAGTTTCTAGAATGTACAAACTAAATACTAAGAAACCAACCAATTCAATCAAAAATTGCAGTATGGAGTAAACAGAAAGTTCTCAAAATTAGAGATTGAGGCATCCAAGAAATATGTTTTAAACATTAAAATTAATGGGCTTTAGGAAAATGCACTTTGAAACTACTTTTGAAATTTCATTTACCCCAGTTAGAATGGCTAAGATCAAGAATGATTGTGAAGAAATGCTTGCATGATTATAAGCAGAGAGAATACTTAATCACTGTTGTTGGGAGTGCAAACTGTCATGGTCACTCTGGAAGCCAGTGTTATGATCCCTCAAAGACCTAGGACTGTATGTCCCATTTCACCTATATACACTTCTCTTTAGCATAGTATGAAAGGATATTATATTGTACTAGAGAGACTTGCTCATCCATGTCACTGCTGCTTTATCTACCAGAGCCAGGAAACAGAAACAATGTATGTCCATCAGTTTACCAATGGATATAGAAAACATGGCTCACAAATACAATAAAATATGCCAAGTTATAAATAAAAATTGAAATTCACACATAAGAATTTGGGCTGAAATAATCATGTTAAGTGACATAATTCAGACTCAAAAGTCAAGTGGTGTATATTCTCTATCATGCATAGATACTAAAGTTGAACTGGAATGTTTGGATTTTAACGAATTACCCATAGAAAGCAGAAAACTTTCAAGGTATGGGAAGGATTTCAAAGTAAAAAGGTAATTAACACAGGTGGCATAAATAGGAAAAGGACAATGATAGAACAGTAATGATTAAATAGCATTTCAAATGGAATGGCAGGAGGAACATGAGGAGGAATATCTAAGATTAAAACCTTTAAAGTTGTGATATGGGAAACCTATCACATATGTATAAGCTTGATATGTATAAGCTTCCTAAAGTAAAATATAAAGGGGAGTTAAATGTCATCAGTCTATAATGGGAAGACAATACTTCCTCCCACAGCAATTGGGAATCCAATGAAAACCTAAGTGTCAGATTGAGGTTACTGTTTTTCGAGTTACTTATCAATGGGCTTTCACATACTCTGCTGAGTCTCAGAGTATATTTCCATTTCTCTGTTAACATCCAAAAGTTATTCTCAGACTGCAGTGCTGAAAATTGCAATCAGTAGAGAAATCAAATTGGTTCTGACCTGGAAGATCCATCTTTACTTGCTATCTTTTATAGTGTTGGAAGGCTTATATATGTCACTCAAAAAAGTCAACAATAGTCTTATTCATCATTGAAATTGGTGAATTACAATAATAACATGTATAAAAATGAACACACTATTGGCACAAAGTTTGTATGAATAACTACCTACTTTCTCATATTTAAAGTTCACTAAAGAAGAAAACACTCATGCCTTGTACCATTATCTGATCCAAATATATGTGGCTAAAGTTTATGCTTTAAGATTGAACCCAGTACTATTATTCTGCCAAATTAAAGTAATAATATATTGTCATTTAGGTTCTTATTTATACCCATAAAGTAGTGAATCTCTAAATCTTTTTTTACTGGTGAAGCTTCTACTACAGCAGATGGTGATTAGTATACAGACCAACCACTAGTCAATGTGAAGGGAATAAGAAATGGCACAGCACCTATGTCTAGCTGGAATGCTTATGTATCTCTTCTCACATGAGGCTCAGGGTTCATGTCAGATGACATAGAAATTATAAAACCCATAGGTACTGAACATCTGCATCAAAGCAGTATTTGCTGGGAATGTCAGGTCAGTGCTGTTTTCACAAAATCTGTGACTACGTTTCAAATGACCTTCAAAACATCAAGGTAGACAGCATCTCTGCATAAATAGAAGAGATGCTTCTTATTTCTTACCTCTCCATGAGGCACTAGTGTTTCATATATTGTTGTTAGAGAGAGGAGAGCCTATTTTCTTCAGGAAGCAGCATCTGAGACACTGCCAGTGTTCAGGTCGATAGTCCCACATCCAAGCATACATAATTCTAAGTGGAATTAGTGGGTTAAAAAAGGGGGGGGCACATGAAATTGAAATGTAAAGTGATGTTGGAGGTATAAGGTAAATAATTGAAGATGAAGGTAAAATGATGACTTTGATTTAAAAGTATTAATGCATTAAATTCTCAAATACTAAAACTTCTTTCTAAAACCACTATTTCAAGACTTAAAATGTACTTAAAAAGTATGTTTGTCAAGATAATTTCATGCTAAAGTGTAAATCTTCATTTCATCATCTATGAACAATAGGACCAATGCATTCATTTAAAGGTACTAAACAGGAAGTGGAGAATTTTAAAAGGCCTCCATTTTGTGTAATATAGAATCATCCCAGAACCCCCATGTTAGCACAGCAATGTGAATACTGTACCATGTGAAACTTGAGCCCAGCAAGTTTTGCTCTTTACACTTCTGCTTCAACAGTTCATGGTTTTCCTGAAGGATACTTCTTTGCTCTTCCGTTCTAAAATTTGATATGAAAGGAAGAACAACTATATTCTGTGAGTGATTTATATGTTTAAATATCACATTTACTTCAAAAAAAATTGGAACCGGGTGGTGGTGGTGCATGTCTTTAATCCCAATACTTGGGAGAATGTCTAAATTTCAGTCATTAGCTGTCCTAGTGATTAGAAATATGTGATGAGCTGAAAGTGTAAGTTCTGTAAAAACTTCCTGTAGTGAATTCCTGCTGGTTCCTGAGACCTTCTTTTCAGGATGAACCCCCAATACTTTTTTCAGATCTTGCTTTCCTCATAATTATCTTATTCTTCTGATACTTTTTCTTTTTTTTAACTGAGGTGTAATTACCTTAAAATTATGGAGATTTTATGAGAAATGGCAACTTAGCTTTGTCCTGAGATGTTTCCTTTAATTACAATTACTTAAAAAATATCACCCCTTTGAAACAATTTCAGCCTTGACTGATACTTATGGGCTTAAAATTTTACTGAGCACTAATTGCCTTCAAATTCAAAGATTTCCCCTTAATCTTTCTTGATGTGTCTGTGGGGTAAAGTTAAACCTCCAATCAATAGAATCTTTCATGTTTGAGGAGCCCTAGGTTTCTGCAATCCAAAATCTTCATTCAGTTAGTTCTCATGCATAGCATTTCTCCCACAACTGACTGGTATTTATACCTATTGATTTAAAAAAGCTACACAAAGTCTATTTTTGACATCTTTTATGTATCCCAGTTTAGAAATTATAATTAAATTCAAGATTTTCTTTTTTTTTTTTTGTTTTTCTCCTTTCTCAGCTGTAAACCTGTTTATTTTAGGACAATTACAAGAAATTCTGTTAAACTCTCTTTAGTCCTCTTGTATATCTCCTGTGATACAAGGTTCTATTTTAGTCATATCCAGAGCTACGTTCCAATTTCATTGATTACAAAAGTGGGAAAAACAAAAGTGGGGAAACTTCACAACTTTCTTAGCAATTCTTGGAAATTCAACTTGAGAACCACCAAAATTGAATGTGACTTCCACCAAGATTTTCTTAAACACACACAATTTTTAAAAATATTCTCAAATTTAATATGTATATTTCTCCTTCAGTTTTTTTAGCATAATTCATTCTAGATCCTTAATTTTTTTCATGACGACAATTACTTCTTTTTTTAACATTTTTTTTGATAAAAGGAGAATAAAGAAAAGAAAGAAAAAAAACAAATTTCCACCTCCTCCCAGCCTCCCATTTCCCTCCCCCTCCTCCCATTCTTCTCCCCCTCCTCCCACCCCTCTCCCTTTCCCCCCACTTTTCTCCCCCTCCCTCTCCAGACCAAAGAGCAGTCAGGGTTCCCTGCCCTGTGGTAAGTCCTAGGTCCTCCCCCCTCCGTCCATATCTAGGAAGGTGAACATCCAAACTGGCTAAGCTCCCACCAAGCCAGTACATTGCGTTGGATCAAAACCGCGTGCCATTGTCCTTGGCGTCTCATCAGCCCTCATTGTTCGTCATGTTCAGAGAGTCCAGTTTTATCCCATGCTTTTTTTGGTAACAGTCCAGCTGGCCTTGGTGAGCTCCCAGTAGATCAGCTCCACTGTCTCAGTGGGTGGGTGCACCCCTCGTGGTCCCGACTTCTTTGCTCATGTTCTCCCTCCTTCTGTTCCTCCTTGGGACCTTGGGAGCTCTATCCAGTGTTCCAGTGTGGGTCTCTGTCTCTATCTCCATCCATCGCCAGATGAAAGTTCTAGGATGATATGCATGATATTCGTCAGTATTGCTCTAGGATAGGGTCATTTCAGGTTCCCTATCCTCAGCTGCCCAAGGAACTAACTGGGGGCCTCAGCTTGGGCACCTGGGAGCCCCTCTAGGGTCAAGTCTCCTGCCCATCCTAAAGTGGGTCCCTTAACTAAGAAATGGGGTTCCGTGCTCCCCTATCCAACCTTCCTTTATCCCGATCCTCCTGTTTCCCCAAGTCCCCCCTCCTTTCCTTCTACCTTTTCTCTCCCCATCTCCCCTTACCCCCATCCCACCCCACCCCCAACATCCCACTTTTCTCCCCGGCAATTTTGTCTACTTCCCTTATCCAAGAGGATAACTATATGTTTTTCCTTGGGTTTACCTTCTTACTTAGCTTCTTTAGATTCGCCTATTGTAGACTCTGTGACCCCTATTTATGGCTAGAAACCAATTATGAGAGGCTGTGGAGGAAGGGGTACACTCATCCATTGCTGGTGGGAATGCAATCTTGTGCAACCACTGTGGAAGTCAGTGTTTCGGTTTCTCAGGAAATTCAGGATCAACCTACCCCTCGACCCAGCAATACCACTCTTGGGAATTTACCCAAGAGATGCTCTATCATATGTCAAAAGCATTTGTTCAACTATGTTCATAGCAGTATTATTTGTAATAGCCAGAACATGGAAACAACCTAGATGCCCTTCAATGGAAGAATGGATGAAAAAAGTATGGAATATATACACATTAGAGTACTACGCTGCGGTAAAAAACAATGACTTCTCGAATTTTGCATGCAAATGGATGGAAATAGAAAACACTATCCTGAGTGAGGTATCCCAGACCCAAAAAGATGAACATGGGATGTACTCACTCATAATTGGTTTCTAGACAATTACTTCTTAAAAGGAGTTATTAAAACATTTGAATTTTCTTTGTCAGAAAACAGTAAGTGCATTGTGTTTATACATTTTGTTTCTAACCACAAATTTTACATCAGTTACTTAAAGCATGAATAACTACATTTAACATTTTACTTGAATGAAATAATCTCTCCAGTATGAACTGATAAAGTTTATTTTAACAGCTAGGGGGTGGTGACATATGCCTCTAATCCCAGCACTCAGGAGGCAGAGGAAGGTGGATCCCTATGAGTTTGAGGCCAGCATGGTTTGAGAAGCAAGTTCCAGGACAGCCAGAACTGTTACACAGAGAAAGTCTGTCTAAAAAAAACCATGTGTGTGTGTGTGTGTGTGTGTGTGTGTGTGTGTGTGTACATATACATATATACATATTAAACTTTTATGTTTGGCAAGCATATGCTACACACACACACACACACACACACATATATATTAGTTTAATGTACCAAGTTAAGAATCCTTTTTCATTGAACATTTATATATAGAGAGATAAGGGAGTTAAGTAAAAATACATAAATCATATGCATATCATACATGCACATACATATGAAATATGTACGCATATACATGTATGCATATAGGAAATATATTTCTATATATACATATAAGCACCTTAGGCTCCATTGTGAAGTTGTAAAATACTGAAACCTGCTACATAATGGTACTGTGACATTATCAAGTATTAATACATTAAATAGTGGTCTCTCTATAAATGTTTCACAGACCCAAGAATCCATTGCCAAGTAATATACCCTTCTGGTTTTATTGTAGAGCTGGGAGCTGTTTCACTATTGCAAAACACACAAAATAGAACATTTATTGCTATTATGCCAAATAAATGAAGTGAAACAACAAAGAGCCCTTTAAATGAACTGTATTTTATGGCTGAAGCACACAGAAGATTAAATGAAAAAACAACTTGGAATCCATTCAGCCATTTTACTTATTCATCTGTATGTGTGATAAAGCCTAGTGCAGCCACACATAATCTCAGGTTACTGCCTCCTGTTTTCATGGTGCAATTATGAATGAGCTAAAGCAAAATGATGGAAATAGTAGATATGATCTGAATTATAGAATTTAAAATAGAAAGGGAAAGCAATAAAAAGCATTATTTTTTCAATCACATTCTATTTAAAATAAAATTAGAGCAGTTTCGATTTACTTTAAATATGTGTCAAGTTAAAAGAACTCCACAGCCATAGACAGGTCTTTAAAACTATCTTTGTAATTCATGTGAAAAGTCTAGCTTCCAAACTTCAGAAGTGTGGATTTTGTGAGGAAAATATATTTTGAATTTTAACAACTATGTTATGTAGCATAATTTCTTTAAATATTAACAACACTAACTGAACTATATGATAGTTTTGAACAAAAGAAAAAAGGGAAGATTTGTAGATTATAAAACCCTTCTTCAGAGAACATTTTTAAACAGCTTTTAATTAATGGCACAATGTGATATATTTAACATTTTAATTCCTCCCACCATTACTACTGTAGTGATAAGAACAGCGGGGCTGCGTCCCCAGCACCCCAGCCTCCTGCTAGCTTATGCCCGAAATAATTACACGGACACTGTATTCTTTTAAACACTGCTTGGCCCATTCTGCTCTAGCCCTTACTGGCTAATTCTGATATCCCGATCAACCCATCTCTAATAATCCATGAGCACCAGTTTTACCTGGAAGATTCTAGCCTATGTCCATCCTTGGTCGGAGCTTCATCGTGTCTCTCTGCCCAGGAGCCGGGAGCATGGCGTCTCTGTCTGAGGCGTCTTACCTCACTTCCTCTTCCTCCCAGCATTCTGTTCTGTTTACTCCACCCACCTATGTTCTAAGCTATGAGCCCAAGCAGTTTGTTTATTACTTAACCAATGAAATCAACAGATTGATATATGACACTCCCACATCATACTACAACTGGAATTTAGGCATAAGTGGTAAATTTTACTTCTTTTATTTATATCTTTATAAATAACATCTCTTATTTCCTTAGCTTGGGTGTCATCCTTTAGCATTATACTTATTAGTCTAAAAGATGACTATTCAAATAAAATTTCCTGTTATAAGAATATTAATATTTTTAGATTGTAATCATCATTGACTGCAGCTTGAGATAGTAAATGCTGTCACAAGCTCTTAATTTTGTTATATGCATTTAAAAGAGCTGCATATCTGTAAGGTTTACAATGATGTTGTATAGCTCTCATCCATTTTCTAGATCATGTACATTTGAGTTCAATAGGAATTCTTACAAAATATTTGTGTTAGCTTCTCAGTTGCCCTTTAGTTTCATTATGGAAAACTTGAAACAGAAGCTTGCTAGTATCAAGATGACAACCTCCGAAACTTTATTCTTGCTGTGTCATGTCTTAATCTTAAATTTGCTCTACTGAGGTGCTAGCATTCTAGTGTGTAGCATTTAAAGGGAGAAGGGATATAGATTAACTTAATGCCATGGCCACCACAAGTTAAAGATACAAACTGATACATAGTTATTTTCTTATTAGCACTAACTAATGCTTTTTGGGAAAGTAGTATATTTAGAATTTTCCAAGCTAATCAGTTCCATTTCCTATATATTTCCCTTTGATTCTTATCTTTAGAATCTATTATCCTACCCAGAATAAAATTTATCATTACTTTGGCTTTAAGAATTTTTATGGAGATAAAAATATTGAATGAGACAAATTTACTGACAATATTTTACTGTGTTTTTTATTTAAAATGTTAAACTTTGAAACAAGATGATTGGTTTTATTATATAATTTTTGCATATCTGGAATTATATATTTTTCTTGGCCATATCTGTGTCCCTTAGCTCTCCTGTTGCTGATCATCCTCCTTGTCCCTAATAGTCCTTTCCTCTTCTCTCAAGTTCTTCATTTTTTTCCATTTTTCTCCTGTATGTATGTAAACAGTATTCCTTGAATATTTGTTGAATAAGATATATATATATATATATATATATATATATATATATATATATATATCATAATAGAAAATTTTGACATTTGTCAAAATGTAGGTAGTTGTAGATATGAGCATTTATTTATGGGTCACATGTTTGCTTTCTACCATTTTCTATATGTATTTTTTGTGCCTGTCTTAGGATATGTTTGCAATTATAGCTATAAGCTATATTTTATGATCAAGTATTAGAATATCCAGCATCACTGTTCTTGAAATGCTTTTGGTATTCTTGGTCATTCTTCTTAGAATTTTAGAATTTTTTAAATGGAATTATGTTGGAATATATTTTCAACCTATAGATTACTTGAGGTAATATAACCATTTTACAATATTAATTCTACCAATGTATGAAAGTGACAAGTCTTTAATTTTAGAGGCACTTCAAATGAATTGTTTGTGCTTTTCTTGAACCTTTTTTGAAACTACTGTGCAAAATTTTTTTTCCAAGTTTTTCATCTTGGAAAGTTGTTATTGAATTATTGTTATACTGAAAAGCTCCTGAGTTCTATATATTGATTTTGTAGCCTGCTACTTACCAAAATATCTATAGAGAGATGAGTTTTCTTGCAGATTTTGTATGGTCCTTTGTGTATAGGGCCATATCTTTTGAAAACAGGAATGTCTTGATTTCTTATTGTTTCTTTCTCTTTAATTTTCTACTCGTCTTATGTTGGGCATTGTGGACCACCAGAAGTGAATTTCCTGTGACTTTTTTTTATTAATATTTTTTATTTTAATTATTTTTTTAATTTAGAAAAGGAAAAAAAAGTATCCGCTTCCTCCCAGCCTCCCATTTCCCTCCCCCTCCTCCCAACCTTCTCCCCTTCCCCCAAACTCCTCTCCCCCTCCCTCTCCAGTCCATAGAGAAGTCAGGGTTCCCTGCCCTGTGGAAAGTCCAAGGTCTTCCCCCCTCCGTCCATGTCTAGGAAGGTGAACAACCAAACTGGCTAGGCTCCCACAAAGCCAGAACATGAAGTAGGGTCAAAACCCCGTGCCATTGTCCTTGGCTTCTCGTCAGCCCTCATTGTTCGCCATGTTCAGAGAGTCCGGTTTTATCCCATGCTTTTTCAGTCACAGTCCAGCTGGCCTTGGTGAGCTCTCAATAGATCAGCCCCCTTGTCTCAGTGGGTGTGTGCACCCCTCGTGATCCTGACTTCCTTGCTCATCTTCTCCTTCCTTCCGCTCCTCATTGGGACCTTGAGCTCAGACCAGTGCTCCAGTGTGGGTCTCTGTCTCTATCTCCATCCATCACCAGATGAAGGTTCTATGGTGATATGCAAGATATTCTTCAGTATTGCTATAGGATAGGGTCATTTCAGGTTGCCTATCCTCAGCTGCCCAAGGGACTAACTGGGGACATCACCATGGGCTCCTGGGAGCCACTCTAGGGTCAAGTCTCTTGCCAACCCTAAAGTGGCTCCCTTAACTAAGAATTGTGGTTCCGTGCTCCCCTGTCCAACCTTCCTTTATCCCAATCCTCCTGTTTCCCCTAGTTCCCTCCTCCTTCCCTTCTAACTTTTCTCTCCTGTCTCCCCTTACCCCCATCCCACCCCACCCCCAAGATCCCAATTCTCTCCCCGGAAATTTTGTCTACTTCCCATAGCCAAGAGGATAACTATATGTTTTTCCTTGGGTTCACTTTCTTATTTAGTTCCTGTGACTTTTTGTCTGCTTTTGTTTTTCTATGCTTGCAGTTGTTCTGAGCAAACAACTGTTCTACACCTGCGCTGAGCATGAGACCCTCAGGAGTTCCTTATCTCCAGGGAGTGGTTTCTGGGATACTTGTAGCTGATAGTTAGGATGTGGAAGGAGACCCTATATAAGCTGCTCTGGAACACAATAAAGAGGCAGTAGGCATTCTCTCTTCATTGATTACCCATGTCTCTTTTTTTTTTCTTAATCTCCATGCCTTTACCCAGCAGCAAACCTTACCATAGCATGTAGTGCATAGATTAGGTATTGCATTACATTCTTGTTGCTTTTAATGCTCTTGATAAGACTTTAAAGTACTATACTGAAGAAGAATTGTAAGCACCTTTACCCTGTCTGTGATCTTAAAGGGAATTCTTAAAACATATCTTAGTTGGTATTCAACCTAGAGCTCTGCCATACGTGGCTTTTTGTAATTTTAATGGGGTTCTTTCTATTCCATGTTTTTCTAGAGATTTTTTTAAAGAAGAGAAAATTTTGTCAGTGTTCTTTAATCCATTTATTAAAATATAACTATATTTCTAGAGTCTTTGTCTTTTTTGGTTTCTTTTCCATTTATTACTTTTGTATGTTGGACTTAGTTTGAAACCCTGGGATGAACTAACTCAGTCATAGTGTTCTTGGATTTGACTTGCAAATGTTTTATTGAACATTTGAAATCAGTTAATGAGTGGAAAAAGTAATTATTTTCTTTTCTGCTGCTTTCTTGTTTGGGTATTTCAATACTAGATTTGTGAAATGAATTTGGTAGTTTTCATAACCTTTCTGTAATGCAGAACCATTTGAAATTCATGGATGTCAACTTTTACTGAAAAATATGGAAGAATTTAACAGCAAATTTCTTTGGTCCTGTATTATATTTTAAGTAGGGATGATAATTTTTGCTTTTGTTTCATTCATGTCTTTCCTATCTATTTGAAAAGCCTTTGGGTTATTTTGTCAGATCAAAGGTATCTAGGAATTTATCCACTTATCCATATTTTTGCATTTTATCTTGATTTTTTTAGTTTGGAATTGTGTATTCAAAGTATTCCCCATTGACACCACAGATTTGTACCATACATTTTCATTTCTATTTTTTTATTTTTTATTACTTTATTAATACTAGGAATTAAAATTTCCACTTCCTCCCCTCCTCCCACTTCCCTCTTGTTCCCCCTCCCTCTTCTGCTCTCCACCTCCAATCCTAAGAGAGGGCAGGGTATCTTGCCCTGTGAGAAGTCCAAGGCCCTCCCTGCTCCATCCAGGTTTAGGAAGGTATGCATCCAAATAGACTAGAATCCCCAAAAGCCAGTGCATGCCATCTAGACAAATCCCAGTACCATTATCATTGGGTTCTCAGTCTGCCCCAATTGTCAGCCACATTCAAAGGGTCCAGTTTGATCCCATGCTCATTTAGTCCCATTCCAGCTCACTTTAGTGAGCTTCCATTAGTTCAGGCACAGTGTCTCAGTGGTTGGATCAACCCCTCATGGTCCTGACTTCCTAGGTCATATTCTCCCTCCTTCTGCTCTTCAATTGGAAGCAGACAAGATCTCCAGGCAAAAGTTGAGAGGATGGGGGTGGGGGTGTGGGGAAAGGGTGAGGGGGAGAGAGAAGGGAGAAGAGGAGGGTTGGGAAGAGCTTGGGGGAATGGAATGATTGAGATGGAGTAAGGACAGATATGGGAGCAGGGAAGAAGATATCTTAATTAAGGGAGACATTGTGGGGCTTGACTCTAAAGAGGGTCCCAGATGTCCACAGGGATGTCCCCAGCTACGACCCTGGGCAGTAGAGGAGAGGGTGCCTGAATTGACCTAGTCCTGTAGTTAGACTGATGACTATCTTGAATATCACCATAGAACCTTCATGCGGCAATGGTTGGAGTTAGAGACAGAGACCCACATGGGAGTACTGGACTGAGTTCCCAAGGTTCATTTCTAATTTTTTATTGTTTGTTTTCTGTCTCTTTTCATTAGTTTGGCTACAGATTTTTGATTCTTATCAAAAGTTCTCAATGGTTATTTTAATGTGAGCTTGGCTGTAAACTTTTGTTTTATTTCTTATTGTCTTACTAAAAATCTGTGTTTTTATTTTTTATAGATTCTATATTTTTAAGTTCCTTTCTGTTTTCTTAATGATCATTTGACCGACAATGAATGTATTATTCTGTCTGCAAGTATTTTTTTAGCTTTAATAGGTTTCCTTGTCAATGGTTTCTAGTTCTATTTCTCTTTGAAACAACATAATATGTTGACATATTTTTTCTTCCAGTATAGTATTAATTTACAATTTATTTAAGGTATTGTTGGAACCAGCAAATGAGCCAAGTAAAAGAAGAAGGCAGAAGTAAGAAAAACAAAGGAACATAATAAAATAAGTTTTCAAAGACAATATAATGTGTAGAGAAGGATGTTATGTAGGATATGAGAGCAAAATTGTAGAAAAGATTTAAAGACTTTTAAAGACTAAAGAAAATAAAACAATGACGACAGTGAAAAAGTTCTAATAAAATTAGATACATGTAAAAAGGAGAACAAAAATAAAACTGATTTTAGTTGTATAAACAATATGGTGGAGAAAATTAATTTTTCATAATGTATGTATAATATAAAATATAAATTAAATGTATAATAGAAGAAAGTAGGAAATGACACTGGAAAGTTGTGACAGGGGCTACTTTGCCTAATAGTGAAAGAGCTATCCAAAATTTTTAGCTAAGTGTATGTAGGAAAATAAATATTTTTTATTATTATTATATATTTTTTTTACTTAAAAATTTCCACCTCCTCCCATTTCCATCCCCCTCTCCCTCTCCCCATCCTTCCCCTCTCTCTCCAGTCCAAAGAGCAGTCAGGGTTCCCTGCCCTGTGGGAAGTCCAAGGTCCTCCCACCTCCATCCAGGTCTAGGAAGGTGAGTATCCAAACAGACTAGGCTTCCACAAAGCCAGTACATGCAGTAGGATCAAAACATAGTGCCATTGTCCTTGGCTTCTCAGTCAGCCCTAAAAAACTTGTTTAAATGGAATATTTTAAAATAGTGCTAAAATTATAGCTAAAAATTAGGAAAGCTCTAGTGATCAAAATGTAATGAGGTGTCAGATTCAAAGGATATTCTGTTTGACTTCTTCAGTTCTTGTATAATTTACTGGGCTAGGGGTGTGGTCAAATATCATTTCTTTGGTTTTACATTGTTTAAACTAGTTTTGTGCTTGAACTAGTTAATGGACATTTTACTTTAACAAAGTATTCTCTTTCTTTGCCTAAGAGCTGTGCTGACCACTCTTTGCTGTGATTTTTCTGGATGGGTATATTCTCTGACTCTCCTGGGATTATACAATTTATAGTCCTGGAGTGATTAAATATTTAACTTTATCATGAATCTCAGGTACACAGGAAATATGAAAAGCAGCCAGAGCACTAAGATCAGTACTGATGATGGACCTGTCCCCATACATCAAAGATACCTTAAGTTTTAATATCTCTATTATATATTATATACTCAAGAACAGATAGATAACTCCAGAGGTTAATATACCCACTGACTGCAGGCTCAGAAAGATCACAGTTCAGAGTTACCTTCGACCGATAGAATCTGTTTCTGGGGACTGGAAGCATAGTTATGACACACTGCCTGAGCCAAGCCTCTTTTGGCTGCACTTTGTCATCACACAACTCTCATGAGCTCAACAACAGCTCTCCATTGCTATTTCTTACTGTGGGACTACAGTAAGCTACACTCTCTAATGTATTTATTCTCTGTTCTCAATAATTCAACATAGCTCAATTAAAAAAAATACCATTCTAGGACCAATCAAAAAAAATGGGATTCTTTCCAACTACTAATCAAGACCTCAGATGGATTTGAGTCTTTATGAGGGCTGTGGGCTTCCCCTGAGTGGGAACCTGCCAGTTTCTTGTCTCCAAACAATCCATCTTACTGTTTGGATGGGGCTTTCACATTTCCATCCCATAACAGAGTGATACAAGAACCTGTGTTTGGATTGACATATCTGAGCTCTTTTTTTTTTTTAACTATTCTGACTCTGCTTCTGTGAAATTCTGGTTTCTCTTCTGTCTTGCTTTGTCCTTTCATGTACCAACCTTTCTTCTCTACTTGGTTACTCACATATAGACAATGTCCTCTCTGTCATCTTATGTACAAGTATGGATACTTTCAAGAAAATATATTCATGAGTGACCTTGCTTGATCCTTTCTTCATTAAAGCATAGTGCAGTTATGACTGACTTCTAACTCTTGATTCTTGATATGCAACAAAGTTTTCTGACTCAAATCTTCTAAGATTTTTCAAAAAAACAGATTCAGCAATCAAATTTGTGTAATATTAAAACATTGTAAGATTTCCTTAACTCAATTGCATGAACCAATGTTTCCAATATCATATTTTTATTCCAAGTAAAGATCAAATAATCTATGAGACAAATAAGAAAAGTAACAGGAAAGAGATATAACATAAGGTCATACCATTGTTATTCCATGTAAGGCAAAGCATGAACCTCAGTGTGAAGCACAGAAAAGAAATAAAGAGAGAAAATTACAGAGACTGCACTATGACTTTACAAAACTATTTAGACTAAAACGTCCTAAGGAAATACCTGTGTTTTTTTGTGTAATAACTACAATGATTAAAGTGTTTAAGAAAAAGTAAGTATGTCTTTGTGTGCATAGACATGAACATGCAATATGTGATTTGGAAAGGGGGAAAATAGATCCATAAATATAGCAGACAAATATTAATGTGAAATAAAACACTGTATAAATAACTCAATGTAGAGGAATTTGCACATACCTGAGTGATTTCTGCACATATAAAAATAATGTAAGAGAGCTAAATAATAAATAACATTTTAAACATAGAAAACATCAATCAATATATATGAAAGCCAAGGAGACTTCAGAAGTAGACAGAAATTCATACTTCATGATTTTGCTTGTTAGATGTAACATGGATTTGGATTTCATTCCAAAATATTTTGGAAGAGATCAATCTTTGATGAGAATTTATTTGTTCAGTATGCTGTGTGTTTGTGTGTGTTATTATTTTTCTTCCTTCTATGACTTATCTTGTTTCTTGTTTACCCCCGTTTGTAAAAGCAGGTTCATTCATTCATTCATTCATTCATTCATTCATTCATTTATTTATTTATCTATTTATCTATTTATTTATTAAAGATTTCTGTCTCCTCCCTGCCACCGCCTTCCATTTCCCTCCCCCTCCCCAAACAACCCCCCCTCCCTCATCAGTCCAAAGAGTCATCAGGGTTCCCTGCCCTGTGGGAAGTCCAAGGACATCCCACCTCCTTCCAGGTCTAGTAAGGTGAGCATCCAAAACAGCCTAGGCTCCCACAAAGCCAGTACGCGCGGTAGGATCAAAACCCATTGCCATTGTTCTAGACTTCTCAGCAGTCCTCATTGCCTGCTATGTTCAGCAAGTCCGGTTTTATCCCATGATTTTTCAGACTCAGTCCAGCTGGCCTTGATGAGTTCCCGATAGAACATCCCCATCGTCTCAGTGTGTGGGTGCACCCCTTGCGGTCCTGAGTTCCTTGCTTGTGCTCTCTCTCCTGCTCCTGATTTGAACCTTGGGTTTCAGTCCGGTGCTCCAATGTGGGTCTCTGTCTCTGTCTCCTTTCATCGCCTGATGAAGGTTAATATCCAGGAGGATGACTATATGTTTTTCTTTGGGTTCATCTTCTTATTTATGAATGTAATTCCTATCTGCTAAAATGTTTTAAAATTTTACCACTGTCTGTAGCGCAAATTCTAATTGATAATTAAAATTTAATCTTAATTTTTAAATTAATCTTAGTAACTAAAAACTCAGAGGCAGATAGCAGGATAAATGTTGAAAGAGCAGAGAAGTAAAAGGAGCCAACTTCGTGAGACATTTTACCACTACTTAATCCTCAGACTGAATGGGGCAAGATTCCAAGAACTTCAGGGGAAATGAGCTCCTGTTTCCTTCTGCCTTATATTCTTCTTTCCACCCAGCCATATCCCCTCCTGTATCTGCCTCCCTAGTGCTGGGATTATACTCATGTGACTCCCAAATACTGGGATTAAAGGTATGAGCTATTACCACCTGGCTCTGTTTCTCTATGAGACTAGGTCAATTTTGTGTGGCCCAAAGTGGCCTTGAACTCACAGAGATCTGTCTGCCTCTGCCTCTGGGTGTTGGTATTAAAGGTGTGTACCACCACTGTCTGACCTGAACTTCTAACTAGTGTCATAGCTCCACACTCTTACCATCGGGCAAGCTGTATTTGTTAGATCACAAACAACAGATCACCAAAATTGTCTAGCTTCTTCCCACACCAAATGACGAAGATCACAGATCTCCATGTAAAAAATGAGATTACAGATCTCTCTTATCATAAAACTTTCTATTTGATTATCCCTAGTAGATTTAGAATGATAATGAGAAACAATATTTTGGTTTACAATGATGTTGTTTAGAATGATATTAATAAACAATCTTGTTTGCTCTTTAGATATGCATTTTTTGATTTTGAAATATCATGCTCCTTTATATATTTCTATATGTTTACCTTCTCTTTTAATATATATCTTAAGGTACTTAAAATTGACTTAGTTCACATCCTTATTTTCTCTTTTAAGCTCATTTCAACATTTTTCTTATGGTTATATTTAGTCACATTTGTCATTTTTTCAGTAATGAATAATGATTTGGAAAGCTGCAAAAATCTGTTCAGAGGTTACACTTAAAATATAAAATTTGACATACTTCCTGTCACATAAAGTAATAGGAGTTCAATCATCACATGCACAATTTAAAAGTTACTACAATATAGATACATAAAAATATATGTGACTAAAATTTGCATTCTATATAAAATCAAAAAATAACTTACAGAAAATATGTGCTAAAAATATGTGGAAGTTATATTTTAAACACAAGTGCAAATCACTAAATTTCCCTTAATTATACTCAAGAAATCTTCATTAAAATAGCATGTCACAATCATGAAACCACTTTGATAACTTTCTCTAATTCTTATCTGCTAATCCCCTCTATCCTCAGATTTCTCTCTATGGTTTAGTGTTAATAAAAGCCAAATAACATCTAACAGGTTCCATAGCTAGATTTTTCTTGCAAATATATTGTACAACAATTCTAAAGAAACATTAATAATATCATGTCCATTGAAAAATAATCCACATAAATAATTTTAAAACAAAAATATAATAAATAGTGCATGGTAAGAATGCTAATAAAAGGACTGGAGATATGGCTGGTTCGTCGGCTAAGAGCATTGACTACTCATGCAATGTATTTGGATTCAATTCCCAGGTCCAGCATGGCAGCATACAAGCATCTGTAACTGCTTCTAGGGCAGGGCTTCTGATTCCCTCTTCTGACCTCTATGGGTCTAACATATACATGCATGCAAACGGTGAAAAACAGCCAAACACATAAAACAATACAAGATAGGTTAAGTATGAAACATATTGGGCTAAAGTAAAGTGCTAATAATTCTTATCTTGGCACTGGAATACATTTGAATGATTTTTAACTTATTTTGAATTTGTATATTTTCTTATATCTCTAAAGTCTTATGTCAACCTAGTAACATTGTAGACTTATTCTAAAGATCCTAAAGATTACTCTAGGGCACTGCTTAAATTGTACTAAACTTTCTTTACATTAATTTCTAATTTTTTTCTAATTAACTGGTAATGGACTCATACAGTTTTATAGTAGAAATTAATGATACACTTCCAAAATCTATATTTTAGTCAAGGTTTCTAATACTGTAAAGAGACACTATGACCATGGAAATTCTAATAAAAAGAAAATAAATGGTAAATTGGGGCTTGTTTACATTTTCATACTTTTAATCTATTATCATCATGGTAGAAATCATGAGGAAACACATGCAGACGTAGTGCTGGAGAAGTAGCTGAGAGTTATACAGATAGATTGACAGACAGCAAGAAGAGAAAGACCCTGAGCCTGAATTCCAAAACATCAAAAGCCACTATCAACAAGGCCCTATCTACTCTAACAATGTCACACCTACCAATTCCTCCTATACTGTGTCACTCCCTTATGACCAAGCTTTCAAATATATGAGCATATGGGGAACATTCTTATTCAAACTACCACTGTCTATATAAGAACATTATTCAGAAAATATTATGTCACTATGTAATCAAATTATTTCAGAGAAATTCACATAGTATCTTTCACACTTTTCTTATGGTTATATTTAGTCACATTTGTCATTTTTGAGTAAAGAATAATGATTTAGAAAGAAAATCATTATATTTTATGATTTAATTACATTTCCAAATTGAATTTCACTAATCAGTCACTTTATTTATGGGTACCACATCATGGACTTCTAGCAATTTTATTATTTATTTAGTAATAACCCCAGGGTAAAATTCAGGTTTTTGTAATTAATAAATTTTTGGTTAAGTTGGGAATTATAGGTAATAATAAGTTGGGAGTAATTTATGGTTAAGTAGAGGATAGACCATAGGTTTTAACCTAGATTTCAAGGTTTCTAGATTGAATCAAATATTGTGTTCTGTTGTTTGCAACCAGCAGGAAAATAATCACTTTACAGAAAAGTAATCAAAGATTTATCTAATATTAGTAACTTACTAAATATTCCTAAATTTACTAAATATACTAGAAACTTTAAGTTTTCACTAGCTTATAGACTGTTATTCTTTTACAAATATATTTATAATAAATATTTTTAATGCCAGATAAGTAAGATACAGGTGAGAAAGCAAGCAATCATGAAATAAAGTATGAATGATCCATTTAATAACTAGAAGGATAGTCTATCATGCATATTTGTTTAATGGAAATAGAAAAGTCATTTTTTACTCTATAAAAAATTTTGTTATTTTAATTTTTACTTAAATTCTAAATCATATTAGAGGAAAGGAAATATTGGATGTAGTTTTTTTGTCTTTGTTACATTTCAATTTATTTTGAAAGGTTTTATAGATACCATCATTTCCTAAGGAAACTGTAACAACTACCTAGTTTCAGAAGGAGAAACATGGAAGAATCGACTCTCTATCTCCCTGAATATTTTGCAAGTACAATTAGCTTTGTTTATGTTGAATTATTTCCTTGCTGTCCTGCATATTTCAATGAAATAATTAGAAAAGAAGTCTTATAAGTTAGGATATATTATTAAAAATGGTTGCAATAAGAATGCCAAAATTAAATTAGGATAATTTTTTAAAGAAATAAATCGAGGGGGATATATCAAGGGAATTAGGGGAGCTATATAAAAAGGAAAATGACGTAGATGTGATCATATTTCAGTGTATAAATGTATTAACTTTTCAAAAATCAAAATATAAAATATATTTTACATAATAAGATAAATTAATGATATTCCTGCTTTGTCAATTTGTGTGATGACTTTGTGTTATATTAGTTTAACAAGAAATAAGTAAATTAAATTTTATATTGAACAGCATGCATACTGGTATATACCTGCATACCTGTAATCCCTACACTTGAGGCTAAAATAGAAAGGTTAGTTGAGCATAATCCAAACAGAAAGCTGGGAATCTGGGAAACAATGAGACCTCTATCTATCTATTTATCACCTATCAATCATTCTATCTATCTATCTATCTATCTATCTATCTATCTATCTATCTATCTATCTATCATCTGTGTGTGTTTGTGTGTGCATGTGTGTGTGTTGTTATATGAATTTGACAAATTATATGTCTTATAATAACGATAAAGGGTATTTTGCTATTTGCTGTGCCTATTGGGTTACACTAATAAATCAGTTTTATTTTATATATTTTCAAATATGTATTATATTTTATTAAATGTATCCATTTACTTGTGTATATGAGTGCCAGTCAGAAGACAATACACCAGAATTGGTTCTCCTACCACATGGTCCCCATGGTGGGAACTTAGGTAATCATGTGTGGTTGTAAGAGACTTTGCCTGCTGAGTCATTTTGACACTTTCACCCATTTTTTTTAATGATCCAGTTTTCTGTCTTCACACAGCATTTTATAATGCTTGGCTCTGTTATTATTCACATGCAGCTACAGGAAAGAATGACATTTGTCTTATAAACAAGGTAGTGGGATTGAAATAGCACTTGAGACTTTTATTCATATTCTACTGAAAAGAGCTAAGAACATGGGACATTGCTCGGCATGAGAAAGCTAAGCTCATAAATGCAGTCAATGAGAAATTAGCCACTTTATAACAACCACTGTGCACTGTAAAAGGAAAATCTGAGCACCTGTCAATAAATATAGATATATACCATTAAATTAAGCAAATTGATGCAAACCTACATACTTATATGTACACAAATACATAATACATATATGCTTTTGTTTCTTACTATATATATATATATATATCTCACAACAACTTCCATTAATTTTAATGCATTCATATTCCAAAAATTATAAAGTCTAGGAAGAATTCTTTAGTTTTACATTGTCATAGTATGGTCTCTAGCTACATTTAATTTATAAAATAAAATAGAAGTTATGAAATATTTTGTGTTTTTCTTTCTTTTTGTAACTTGAGAGCTTCATACTTGAAAATAATTTGTACAGATCAAATCGACCCCGCCATTCCCTCTTCTCTAATACCATGTTCATGGCCTGAACATTTTCCCTTCTGTTTAAAAGCTATTTTATTAATGTCCCTTAATAAACATCCCCAAAATACATTTCAAACACTTTTTCAATCGTCAAACTTTAAGCAAATTGACAGCCTATAATATGGTTTATGAAATACCAAGGCACTTACTTACTACCAGGAAAAGTGGCTTTCCTTTGTATATTTGTGATTCTGTAACTTTTGATCTTTGTTCTATGCCACAGGTCAGGACAATATGCCCTGCAATGCTATGCTGTTGGGAGGGATTAATTCTCCTTGTATAGAGCAGTAGAAGTACCTCTTTGTGTTATAAACTCATGATTGACAGTCTCAATAGGAAAGAACACGAATGCCATGACACTATCTGTGCAGCATTGTAACAAGCTACTGTGTTGCTGAGGGAACTCTAAAGTCTCCTATTCACCCTATCACCTCTGGAAGACAGACTTCTGAGCCAAGATCTCCTGCTGTCTGCTTCATCTGTACAACAACAATAACAAAATCACAACTCTCTAAACATGGGGAATTATTTCCCATTTTGTGCTCTAAAGTTGAGTTTCACATGTAAAAGAGATGCTTGATAAAAATGTTGAATAAATCTACTTGTAAATATAAGATTAAAATTACTTGAGTTTCTCAGTGCCTCCTCACTTCAAACACTCACCCACCAGTATATAAAACTAATATCTTTTGGAAGTTCTTTAAGATTCACAAGTAATGCTTCCTTATTGTTTTCTTTTAGCCTATATTATTATCATATATATACATATATATATATATATATATATATGGCATGTATACATATGTAATTGTTATAGTCCATAGCAATTCCTAGTATCTGTTCATTTATAAAGGATTATGCTGATATTTGCACCCATTAAAAAGATCTTCCATTTCATTCTGGCATCTTTTATTTCTTGTCTTTGTAAAGAAAGCTGCAGAAACCTGGAAGAGAGGTAGTTTTCCAGAAGGCCCTATCCAGGCTTTCTATAATAAAAGTTGTACTAAACAGGGCAGTGGTGGTGCACACTTTTAATCCCAGCACTCAGGAGGCAGAGGCAGGAGGATCTTTGTGAGTTCGAGGTCAGCCTGCTCTACAAGAGCTAGTTCCAGGACAGGCTCCAAAGGTACAGAGAAACCTGTCTCAAAAAACCAAAAGAAAAAAAAAGTGTACTCAAATTTTATGAACTACTAGACCAGTACGCAAGAAAGACATAACTAACTGTAAAACAATAAGACTATTTGTATGGAGGGGCCAACTGCCTTCTAATATAATTTGAATCATGTTCCCTGTATTTACCTTGTTTTATAAACTGTTTCAAGTCCCATGACAGTGGAGGTCACAATTCTTATGAGCTAGGCGACTGAGTGCTGTTTTTAGTGAGGGTGGCACAGTAACAAACTGTTTTCTAAATATTTGTGTTTATACTAAAAGTCAAATGTCTTAATAACACAACTGTTTCTCTCTCATTACAGCAATGAATGGAAACACAAAGTTTCCACACAAAGTACTGAGTGTTCAGCTTTAAGCAAGACATTTGCTCTGTCTTAGAAAACTTTGTGTAAGCATGAGCAAAAAGAATGTAAGAGCTGAAAAATAAGGAAAAGTGCTATAAAATTAAGCCTTTTAAGCAACACACTGTCATAGCAGAAACAAAAACAGCAGCTTTGGATGTCTGCACCAGGCTTCCACAGGAAATGGTCTCAAGAATTCAGATGTGGATGGAGAGATCAATCATGCTTATCCCTCATTACAGAACAATTTGCTACTCAATGATTTGGGAGTACAAAGAGTCATTTCCTTCAGATAAAAACTTGCTATCCCTCAACTGATAATTCCAATCACCCAATGGTTACTCACAGTGTATTAGTTTAATAAAATTGGTTATAAAACAAAATCAAAATAATGAGTCTGTTGAAGGCATTGGTAAGGAGGAATAGGGGGCATAAACAGAAGTGGGGGCACCAAAAACAGCAGAGAAAAAGTTATTAGGATGTGCTATATACATCTATGAAATTCTCAAAGAACTAAAGTAAGTAAATAAAATAATGACAAAATAAGAACAAAGAAAAACAACTTACAATGTTTTATTTTGAATGTTTCCACTACAAATTGATGGTAAGGAGGAAGTGATTTTGAAAATCGAATTTAAGTATCATGCAGTATATTAATTATAAAAAGCACATGTGAAACTTTCGTGCATTTGTTTACATATCATTCAAATATAACATTAAATTTAAAAGAAAGGTGCTGCTATTATTTTTCAGTCTCAATTCAAAACTCAGTCTTTAAGGACAAATAGCAAATAGTTGAATTCCTTTGATCAAGTTATTATTCAGCAACCCAGGACTAGTCCATAGAATTATTCCTTTTTCTATTGTAGTGGTAGCGAATTCTTTCTTCCTTTCTCTTTCAGTCTGGATGGGATATTTTCTGTGGCAACGCAAATAACATAGTCCAACATGCTTATACAGATTTATTTCTGGAAAACTGAAAATTTCCAATATTCTGTGGACTATTATAAAAAGAGGATCAATCTAGTTTTTTTTTTTTTAAAGCCTATTACAAATCCTTTCTCTTTGTATGATACACTTATGTGAATTTGTTTCGCAGGAATAATTCTTGCTCAGCCTACCCTTAGATCTCATCTACTTTAAAGCAATAGTTATTAGAGTGTTTTATTTGTTGTTTCTTGCCTTAAAACTAAACAAGATAAAACCCATTTCTTTTCTTCAATGTGAAAAAGACACTAGTCAGTCTATTTACAACCATCCTTTTCTTGTTGGTAATTATACCCCGTAAGACTTCATAAATCTTGAACTTACCCTTCTTAATTGCTTGTCTTACCTCATCTTTGTGTAGCCCATCCAGTGTTCCTGTTTTGAATCTCATCATTATTCTTTATTTTTCTTTTCATTTTTCAAGACAGGATTTTACTGTAATTTTGTACCTGTACTGGTATTAGCTCCTGTATACCAGGCTGACCTCAAACTCACAATGATCTGCCTGCCCCTTTCTCCCAAATGCTGGCATTAAAGGTGTGAACCACCCAGCTTTTTATTTTATCTTACTATTTGTTATTTTTTATCATTTATTCTGACAGATTTTTACTATTCAGAAGAGAAAGGCACTCCACTTACCTTCAGTTAGGTTTGTGTAGACCAGGGAAATTCCTAGGTACCATCTGGTGATGGTGACAGATCAATAAATTCATTTTACCTATTTACACTTTTTTTTTTAAAAAAAATCTCAGGAAAACATAAAATTTAAAAGGTAATTATCCATCTCTTGAAAACTAGAAGGCAGAAACCAATTTGGAGTGAAAATCAAGTATTCCAGCATAAAACTTGAATAGAGTCAAATAATAAATGTACATCATATAGAATAGAATGCTCTATTTATAATAGTCATGCTGAAAAAATTTAACAAAGTCCAAAAAAATGAAAGAAAGCAAAGCAAAAGAACAAAAGAGAAACTGGATGTGCTTTGGTAGAATGAAAATCAGAGCATTTAAAATGCTATTTGATACCTTAGATTGCATAAAGTAATGACTCGTTTTCAGTCTTTGTGCTTAATTCCTAAAATTATAGGTATTCTTGATATTTCAGGCTTTTAAAGAATATGTTGAATCCAATGTCCTATAAAATTGTAAAATATGCTAAGAATGTCATAGAATGAAGACAATATTGTTCATGAAGATTATGTGATATTCAACTAATAATTTCTATGTTTATTTGAAAAAAATCAAGATTGAATAATTTTATAACAAAAAATAAGAATTCTATGGGAATTCCTAATTCCCTATGGGACATCCTAATAAATGATAAAAGTGCTTTTAAACCATTATTGATTAGTATAGATTTTTAAATGTTAAAAAGCTACAAAAATACACCATGTTTGAAAGACTAGTGTTTAGGACTAGCCTAAGTAGTGTTATTAATTTAGCTTTATATAAAGAACTTGATTTAAAGTGCCAAATCACTTCAGTTATTACAATGAACAAAAATATTTCAGTGAAGATTTTTTCCTTTTTTAGGATAAAATTAATTCTACATTATACCAATTTGCAATTTAATGAAATGCTAATGTTATTTCACTTTAAAAAGTATGCTTTTTAAAAATTTTCTGACATATACTTCACATGTTCTTTTATATTTTAAGTTTTAGAGATGCATTTATGCTTATAACATATATAATTTAATCTTCCAAAGATTTTTGTCTCTTTTAAGTCTTCAATAACTGTCACACTGAACCTGAAGTCTTGCTTCCTTGATTGATTTTAATGTTTTGTATTGCTATATTCTTTAATATTTTTTCGTTTGGAATGTGGAAAATATTAAGCACAGAAATTTTGTTTCCATTTAATTAAATATTTATTCAGAATACCCAAAGTAAAAGACTACTGATCTAACAAATTTTTAATTCTACCATGTCCTGTAAATTCAAATATTGATGAAAATTGATAAATTTAATTTCGCTAAATTTATATCATGTCAGATTTATTTTATGACCTTTTGTACAGTAATCACAATGCTAATTAGAGAAGAACAGATGTAGCTTAGTGAAGAGAGTTTGTCTTAATACATCATATTTGAGAAGGCATTTAAGTCAGAAAAATTTACTATCTCAAACAAGTGTCTGGATAAGAACAGCATGAGCCAGTTTTCTCAGAGATTATCACATATTTATTAATAGCTCCATGATGAAATATCAGAGATGAGTAAATGCTGGCCCCCATGGGTACCTACTACATTATACTGCTCTTCTACATACTATTTGGAGCATCACATCAGGTTTTAACCTGAATTTCAATAAAGTTTACCTAAAATCAATATCTCAGAAAGGAAATCACGGATTAGCAATCTAAACATACTTTTCCATCACCAATATCATATCCAGTTCCTCTATTGTATGCAAATAACTCCTAAATAGTTTCATGTTGTACTTGACATACACAGCTATATTTTTACCACATGCCCAGTAAAGAAAAAGTTATCATTAACTTTGACATATTTATATGTTTATATGTAAACTACTTGAAATAATAATTTACAACACCTAAAAGCATTACAAGGAATTTTATAACTTGATATTATTAAATAAATTAGACTTGTGTTTAAAAAAATCTTAATATAGGAAATCTTATCTGTTATAGAAACCTGATTTGCTTTATGTCTGTATCTTACTCCCTCGGGTTTCTATCTTTATGTATAGTATTTTTCAATTCAAGTGCTTTACTATATACCATATCCTGAGGTAACAAATTATTGCTAATTTTGTATGAAAATTTTACAGGACATGATCAAATTTACAATTAACTTGACTTATTGTTTCTAATGGGCATCATGTTGAATATGTACATATTTGAAGAAAACTGGTATTGTAACATTACTGAGCATGATGGGCCATACTTATGTGACCTTTCTCTTCATGCTTTTATTTATGCTTTCTAACATTTCTTTCAAAAGTTTTTCCATGTCTCACAGCAAAATCCCCAGCATATATTGTTTCTCTTATTAAAAGTCACTTGTGATTTTGATTATTTCAGTAGTTGTCACTACATTTGTCAATATTTTAAAGCTGATTAAGATAATAATTAATATTTTTGGATTATGAAAAGCATTTTATGCTTATAAAAATTATTTTTCAATTCTGTTAAGCTCACTTCATATTGATGATTCATATTAATGGTATTGAAAATACATTTTTTATGATTTCTAAATACACTATGATCAAACATGTTTATATTTTTCCAGTTTGATATCTTTCATTTCGTTAGTTCATTTATTATTCAAAGAAGACCGGATGAAACCTAATATTATATATTCAGATAGCAGAATTACACTTCTTTTGCCATTTTATTAATCTCAAGAATATCTTAAAGTCACTTATATTTTTGAACTTTCAAATATTTATCGATTGTATAACATTTTTCCTCCCCATTTTTGTGGAGTTATGTATGCTTCAAAGAGATAGTTTATTTGGGGAAGTCTTTTATGGGGCAGACTATATTCTCCTACTATCACATACCTGTTGCTTAAAGTTCTAAGGTTGGGATCCCCTGAAATATATTTCTTTAATATATCTGTTGGTACTGTCATTGATCTGGTTTTATTAGGCATCCATGAGGGTAGATTTCTTGAATTAGGAACACAATCTCATAGCAGATTTCCATTTTTCTGACACTTAGCATATTATTGCTTGTTATTGTTATGATGTTCTCCATCTACTGTAAATGGAGTTCTTTCTTGAGAGATCTATTAATTAGGTTTATATTGCTGTGATAAAACCCCGTGAAAAAAAAGCATGACAGAGAAAATTTATTTTACCTTCATAATCTATTACCCAAGGGAGACAGGGCAGGGATTCATATCAGGAACCTGAAGGGAGTAACTGGGCAAAAGGACATGGATGAGTCCTTTTCACTGACTTAGTTCTCCTGACTTCCCCAGTCTGCTTCTCATAGCCATCTTAAAATACTGTAGTAAGGAGGCTGCTTGTTCATTTCCTGGCCACCCAGACTCCAGAAATAAACACACAGAAACTGTATTAATTAAATCACTGTTTGGGGTATTAGCTCTAACTTCTTATTGGCTAGCTTTTACATCTTAGTTTAACCCATTTCCATTATTTTATATACCACAAGTTTTGTGGACTACAGGCAAGTTTCACACATATCTGTGTCCAGCAGCAGCTCCATGGCTCCAAGCAAAGAAAATTATCACTTATAAGGACTGGTCATCTGAGGGTAGAATTTCTGAATATTAACTAGAATGATAGTCATGACTCACTTAAAAATCGAAGCTGGCTTTGGAGTTGGACAATGACTCTGTCCTCTAAATCCAAAGCATGTTGTTAAAAGAAAAACAAAGAGTTTCTGTCTCCTGTCAGAAGCCACCTGGTATGGAACAGAAAGAAGAAAGAATTTAGAAAAAAAAATTTACTTTTCTTTATACCTATTTTTGTCTCTATTGTAGCTTTCATTGAATATATGTTTGTATAAATAATGTTTAAGTTTTTCATACTGAACAATGGATCTTCCCGCAGTAATCTTTGAAGTTTCCAGTAAGAAGATGGGGCCCCATAACAATGAATCCACCTGGTTGATATGATGTCATGATGTTGATAGTGGTACTATAAGACCTATTTTGAGTACCAGCAGCTCAAGATGGTTCCAACTTGGTAAGCTGAAATGGTGCACTTTTTTACAACCTTCTGGTCAGATCTCCATATAGGAACATCAGAAAATCCCTATCAAATATTCACAGACTATTGAAACTTAGCCATCATTTTACTTTCACAGGATTCCATGGGAAGAACATCACCTCCATGACAGCTGGAAATAGTTCTAGAAGAACACATCCTCTCTCCCAACAAAGTTTATCCTCAAGATTAAGCACATCTTTTAGGGGTCGATTATAATTGGCATAGATACCATTCCCTCCAGAATTGTCCTTTCACAGATTCAGGTATAGCCTAAGTTTCTGACAAGTCAGGATATGTTTCGCTCCTGAGATGTAATACTTGCAGATACTACCACCCATACTGAGCTAGGCCATCCCACATTAATCCTAAATAAAGCACACCACAGGCTTCCCATTAGGCTAATATGATGGGGTCATTTTGCAAATGATATCTGTCTGAGAAAATGAGTCTTCCTGTGTCAATCTGAAATAAAAATAGCTAGAAAAATGGTGAAAGATGCATTTATCTGTGAGTATAAAAGTATAAATGTTTAGAATTCAGTAAGAAATTCTGCCAGTTTAATGTTATGTTCATTTCATTTTCTTTATAAGATACATAACCTCACTAGTCCCAGGGCAGGAAGTAAGACTTGAAGTAGTGGAACTGATATACCACTTGTTCAGGACATTAGTCCAATTAGGCAAGTTTCTAAAGACACACGATCAACCCTGAAAACATTTATATATATAATATATACATACATATGTGTGTGTGTGTGTGTGTAGCTGTATATGGACTAAACAGATTGTATTTATATGATTATATATCTGTATATATTCATGTATGTATATACATAAAAGAAAGATAAACCACAAATTTAGAAGATAGCAGATGGCTACAGGTATATGGAAAGGGGACGAATAGAAGAAAGTGAAAGGGGATTCCGATAAAATTATCATTTGTTTTCAAAAATACAAAAATAAAAAGGACTATGCACTTGAAAATTGTGTGGTGGATCTTTTTGCAGTCTCCAGTTAGCCTTCTTGTCCACAATCTCATTTCTGCTCTCCAGTGATGGGAAGGAATCATTACACATGTGGGGCTTCATCTTTGCTATCCTCTCTATGTGAACTTCCTCATATTAAACTGCAATACAGCATATGCTCCTCTTGCTTCACATATTTGCTCATGCCTGCAAGTCAGATCCTTCCATATAATACAACATTGCTAAGAGCACAGATTATTTAGATAAAGGGTAACAGAGACTATATACATTCAAAGCATAGCTAATATTCATATTTCATGATAGAGAATAGTTTAGATGAACCTTGCCTAAAATAGAAAATGATTTGTAACTATGAACAAAAGATTTTGACTTAGAAAGTCATAGTACAGTATTATCAGTGAGTTAAGGCCTCCTGTATTTCAGGCTGTCCTCAAGTTTGCTATGTAGGTAGTGATGCCCTTGAGCTTCTGTCCTATCTGTATCTACCCCTCAAATACTGGTTCCATATGCATGGGGCACCATACCAGAGTTATGTATTTCTGGGGAAGAAACCTCAGAAATTTTATTTTCTATGACTGGAAAGTATTCTACCACCTCACTACATTCCCAGTCTTCACTTTATTTTAGCACAAAATCCACCCAGAATTTCAAGAAAAATATGATATCAATATTCCTCAAACTATTCCACAACTTAGGAACAGAAGGAACATTGTTAAATTCATTTTGAGGCCACAGTCACAGTGACAAACCAAACCACACAAAGAAAGAATGTTACAGACAAATTTCACTCATGAACATTGATAATACTCAAATACTTACAAACGGAATCCAAGAACACATCAAGAAGATAATCCCCAGAGATCAAGTAGGTTTCATCCCAGAGATGCAGGGATGGTTGAACATATTAAACCAGTCAATGTAATCCACTATATAAGCACACTGAAAGAAAAAAAAAAACACACATGATCATATCATAGATGCCAAAATAAAAAGGCTTTAATAGAATCCAAAAATTCTTCATAATAATATAAGTCTTGGAGAGATCAAGAATACAAAGGACATAATTAACCATAATAAAGTAGTTTACAGCAAGCCTATGACCAAATAAACTTAAGTGTAGAGAAACTTAAAGTAATTCTACTGAGATCAGATATAAGACAAGGCTATTCACTCTCTACATCTGTTCAATATAGTACTTGATGTTTTAACTAGAGCAGTAAGACAACTAAAGGAGAACAAGGAGATATAAATTAGAAAGGAAGAGATCAAAGAATCACTATTTGCAGATGATATAATAGTACATATGTGAACCCAAAAAATCTACCAGGAAACTGTTACAGCTGATAAACACCATTAGTGAAGTATCTAGATAGAAGAGTAACTCAAAAAATTCAGTAGCCTTCCTATATATAAAAATAATAAATGGCTGACCCCACACATGATTGTTTACTTGCTCCTCTCTCCCCACACTTTAGAGGACTCATCACTCAGTCTTTTCTATTTTTCGTTTTTTGTTTGTTAAAAAGAGTTATTTATTCCTTTATTTGCAGTATCACTGTCATTTATTACCTGCCCTATTGACAAAAGTATATTCTTAGCCTTTATGAGTACACGTACATGATTTTGTCAGGGAGGTATCAGCTCTATGTGATGACTGCAATTTTTTGTTAAATAATAAACATTTGCTACAATTACCAACAATATTATCTATGGTACAGTTTCTTTTCTTTTTATTATTATTAAAAATTTCTGCCTCCTCCCCTCCTCCGCCTCCCATTTCCCTCCCCCTTCCCCGCTCCTTTCCCCCTCCCTCTCCAGTCCTACCAGCAATCAGGGTTCCCTGCCCTGTGGGAAGTCCAAGTTTCTCTCCCCTCCATCCAGGTATCCGAAAGTGGGCACCCAAACAGCCTAGGCTCCCACAAAGCCAGTACATGCAGTAGGTTCAAAACCCAGTGCCCTTGTTCTTGGCTTCTCAGCAGCCCTCATTGTCCGCCATGTTCAGAGAATCCGGGTTTATCCCATGCTTTTTTAGACCCAGTCCTGCTGGCCTTAGTGAGTTCCCAATAGATCGGCCCCATTGTCTCAGTGGGTGAGTGCACCCCTTGCGGTCCTGACTTCCTTGCTCATGTTCTCCCTCCTTCTGCTCCTCATTTGGACCATGGAAGCGCAGTCTGGTGCTCCAATGTGGGTCTCTGTCTCTATCTCCTGTCTGGGATTCTGACATTCCATTTTCCTATACTTGTGTTCTCTCTGCCTTGTGAGCTGTAAAATCAACACTGGAAGCCCTAAAATATAATTGTTCCCACCACTAAAGTCTTTATATAAGATGGTCACAACTATGCATAAGATCATTGTGACCTTTCTAATGCTCACCAAAGAAATGATTGGCCATTTATGAACCCATTCCTGACTACTTTCTCATCCTCATTGCTTGCTATTGTCCTGTATTTCCTGGTTAAATAAATAAATAAAAACCAAAAATTAATAATATATGGCCTGAGAAGAAAATAGGGAATCATCTGTCATAATAGCCACAAAGAATATAAAATATTTTTAGGTAACTCTAACCTAGCAAGTGAAAGATGTGGATACCAAGAACTTCAAGTCTTTAAAGAAACTGAAGAGAGCAGAAGATGGAGAAGTCTTGCATGTTCCTGCATTGGTAGGATAAACATAGTAAAAATGTTATGTAAAGTGCTGCAGATTCAAAGCAATTCCATGTTGGCAAACTTCTTCAGACAAGCTGCTGGGCCATGGAGATACTGTGACCTCTGAGCAGCCTCCGGTGTCTTCCAACATAAGTGGTCCTAAAAAGTTTTAAGTGAGATTCTCTACTCAACTCTGGGACAATGTGTCTAAATGTAAGATATTTTGGTGTAGATAACAGTTAGCACAAGTTTTGGTAGTAGATTAAATGGGTTCCATGACTATGAAGGTTCAGTAATAAGAGAAATATGTAAACAAATCTAGTCTCTATCTGTTTCTAAGAAAATTATTAACTGTACTCTGAAACTCACACTCCACATATGTCACAATTCTGTTGACCTATAATATCTGTAATCATCAGGTTCTGTTTAAGATGAATAACACTAACTTCTTTATAAAGAACATGGAGGAATATTTGTTTTGGTTCTAAGTAGACAGTGTTTTGCTTACTAAATAATACTCTGAAATCTTAGCTTATAATTGAAGAAGAGAAAGAAAATAAATTTTAATTTTATTTTATACACATTATATTTGTTTTATATACAAACCAGATTTAATATACACAATTTTTATAAATGTTTATCTATTCTGACATATGATTATTCCATGAACAGAATTAAATAGATTATATTATTAATAGTTTTATAGTTTAATGAATTTTTGCATATGTACATACCCAAGGAAACTACATACTATTTTCAATAGTCCTTCTTATAAATCTATGACATTATGTAGCAATTATTGGTAATTATAGATGAGCATATAAATAGCACATACTCATTAGATCTATTTAACCAAAGTTAAATTCCTGAAATTTTATCCTTATTTTTTATTAATGCTTTAAATATTCCCTTGCTAAAATTTATGTATTACCTCATTAAAAGAGTTTTAAATTGAGTACGTTTAAAATGTTACAAAAGGATTTGATAAATGCCCTTCATGATCATGGACACAGAGAATTTCTAGGGTAATATTTTTAGAAATATTATTGACTTTAATACATTTTTTCATTATTGCCTCTGATAAATTATCTACTGAGCCAAAGCTCAAAAATAGCTTAGTCCACATAGTAAGATTAATCACTAATGCTTGTAGGTCAGGGATTCTCCATCTTCCTAATATTGTGACTCTTTAGTAAGTTTGTTTTGACAACCAATAAAAAATATTTTTGTTGCTATTTCATAACTATAATTATGTTACTGTTATTTATCAAAATGTAAATAGATGTGTTTTTCATTGATCTTTGAGTACCTCTGTCAAAGGTCTCTTTAAACCCTAAAGAAGTCATATCCCATGTTGCTCTAGGTGTTTCAAGCAATGTACTGATTTACCATCTGAATATATACTTCATGCTTAAGTATTTTGTAGAATTTGTAGATGTGAATCCTTAATGAAGCACTTTCAATCAAGCATTCTAAAAAGTCTAAGAAGTGTAAAGGCGTATGGTGACAGACACAGTTGACACAAAGCTGCACATGTGCCTCCTTTCTTGTCCCAGACTATAACAAAAAGAAAGCAAATTCAAACAAGGTGAAAAGCGTTGCCAATAGCAACATCCCTTGCAGATACCATTAAGAACTAGCTAGCAGGCATTTTTTTTCAAATTCCCTAAACAATTAGTGTGCCAAATTAGTTACAATTACATAAGGCTATTACAGTGCCCTTTCTTTCTAAAAAATAGTTGAGTTTTCAACAGTTTAAAGGTAAGTGATTCCCTAGGTAAAATACTCCCCAAAACAGTAGGAAAACAAACAAGGCTTCCTTTTTTTAATGCCAAATCTAAACAATGACATAACTATGTAATAGGCAAATATTCATTGTGAATATACATGTAAGAATTCTTAATAAATACATGGGAACACAATTAAAGAAAACATCAAAAGATTATCCACCATGATCAAGCAGACTTCATCCCAGACATGCAGACATGCTTCAACATTCATAAAGCAATAAATGTTATATACCATGTAAACACAATAAAAGGCAAAAACTCCAAGATCAACTCATTAGTTGTAGAAAGTGACATTGGCAAAATCCAACAACTCTTCAGGAAAAATGTCCTGAAGAGTCCTTGGATTCAAGAAAGATACAAAAATATTATTATCATAATTATACTATTATATTTACTGAATTATAGTATTTATTTACTGAATTGCCAGCATCCACCACCACATACACATACATACACACACTCGTTTGTTCACACATACATGTGAATACACATATTTACATGATAGACATAAAAACATGAACAAATACCACTTTATCACCATGTTTATCTTATTAAATCAAGTGGTTTCCCAATGTCATATCATCAGGTCCGAAATCTCTATACAAGTAATAGCATATAAATAAACATCTCCATATTCATTTACTAACAAGTGCAGAAAATAGAGGCTGTGAATTGGAAAAAAGTGAGGAGGAATATGGGAACAGTAGGAGGGAGGAGATGAATGAAAAATGTAATTGAAATGCAATCTCCAAAATAAAAAAATATTTAAATTTATTTTTTTTTAAAAAATATAAACTCAATCATAGCTGCCCTGACTTGGAACACAAGTGTTAATACTAAAATATGCATTAAAATCTAATTCAAGTCCAATGAAATATAATTTTCAATATATTTCAAAACAGGAATATAACTTCTCTGGTACTCTTATATAGGACTTTTATGTTTAGATTCATAGTCTTTTGAACTGCCCCACAAATTAAAAAAATGAAATATTTATCTTAAAATATGCAAAATGAAAAATTTAGGTAAGTTTTTAAACATTATTCATATATAATATTTTATACATAAATGCTTATCACAATATTCATGCATAATATTTCATACATAAATTCTTAATATATACCTACATATGTGTGATGAGTAAACACACATGCAAAAATATATATTAAGTATTTATGTGTGGAATATTGTATATATATAAATGATTTATATGTGAAATATTGTGTGTACATATATATCCTGATGAAATTAAACATTATTTCTTAATTTATTTATTCAACTTTTTCTCTTTCATTATATCAGTTAGAGTCAAAAGATATAAAAAGTAACATGAGAAGTGATGTGTAACCATTACATCTGTCTCTTCAGGATGATAATTGACAGTGTTGCTAGCATCTTAGCTGTTGCCTGAGGCTCTGTCAAAGATTAATCTCTTGAAGGATAAACTCTCTGTAATACATTTCTCTTTCACAATCTCTTAGATTTCTGTGATATTATATTATATTACAACTCCTTCAAAGAACTCAGAGTGATTCACAGATGTTATATATTAATTCTCAAATTTTCACCAAGGTCATAGATAGGTAGGAAAAGCTGTTCCTTCAATGTTTGGAAAAGAATAATTCTAAACATACAGCAGAAAAAAATGGGGCATTCAGACTGAATTATCAATATGAATTAATAATTTTTAAATGTGAAGATATTCACCAGGAAAATGAATTATAGCATAGTTGAAATTTTAACTACAATATGTGCTCTGGTTTAAAATATCAGAGTCAGTCAGATGTTGGACAATTAAAAATAAAAGCACTAAACTTGATCGCTAGAGTTAAAGGCACAGGTACAATTATCTGACGTGTTTCTATACTTTTCATGAGTGTCACAAAGACATTTAGTATCTGTGTTGGATATTTTTATGTCATCTTGATATAGGATAGATTCATCTTGGAGGCATAACATCAATTGAGAAGATGTTCTCAATTGATTTTATTGATTAATTATTTACTTAGGAGATTGCAACCCACTGTGGATGGTGACATTCAAAGTAAACTAAGCAAAATTTCAAGAGCAAGCCAGTAAGTGACATTCCTGTATTGTATCTGTATCAGTTCCTCCCTCTTGGTTCCTGCCTTGAGTTCATAACCAGATGACTTACCTCAGTGATATATTGTAATCTGAGACTTATAATCTAAAATAAATCCATTCCTTCCCAAATTGATTCAGTATTTCATCACAGTAATAAAATTATTATGTGAGACAGAATCAAATTAGGTATGAAATTCAGGGAAAAACTATTTAAGTTATAAGGTAGGGAAAACTGACTCCAACCAGTGTCCTTTGATCAACATGCTTACAATGCCTGCACATGTGGGCACACACATGAATAATAAATATTGTAAAATAATTTAAATCAAGTTAAGCAAACATGATTGCTAACATAACAAAATGCAAAAGTATTTTGAATAAATAATTTTAATTTTTAAACATATGTAAATAATCTAAAACCTTTAAATGTTTTGCAAAATTTTCTCATAGTTTATTCTCAGACACACGAATCCTTTATAGTTAATTATTTCTAGTATATACTAATATATATTTTCAATCAGATAATATATTCTCGCAGAAATACATTGTGTTTATTTGAGTAAACTGAGTTTAAAGCCACAAGCCCATCCCTAAAATGGTGGCACAGCTGCCAATACATAAGAATGGGTACTGGAGCTCAGCCCAGGCAGTCCTCCACTAGGAAACAGAAATCTAATCTCCATATTTCTCAGAAACCTTATCAGTCTTGAACTTGAATTATCAAAGCACCACAACTTCCTCATTCTTCCCTAATGTCTAGTCATGCTAGGAAAAGGAACATCTAGCACCCCTTAATATTTTGAGAACCAGAAAGACAGCACTACAGGCTTGTATTCTTATTGCTGAATTGTTGAATCACCAAAAAAGTATAATATCTCACCATGAAACCAGTAGACTCTTCCTGTGGGAGAAATCTCTTGCCTTTTTATTGTCAGCTGGTCTGTGGATTTATTTAGGCTAAAAGAAAACAGTAGCATTCCTTGGAAACTTTATAAGAAGAGTTGTTCCATATTTCTGTAGCTCACTGGAACACTTCAGAGTGCCAAAAAGGAAATATATACTTAAGTGAATTGACCCTACTAAGACGTACACAGCAGAAACACTACAAACTGGCTGCCTACTTTTAATGGAGAAGAAAGTACTATAGTCTCGAAAGTCAACAGCACAAAACTTTCCATTAACTACATGATGGTGATTACAATAAAGTAGTCCCATACTAGCTCAGAATGGAGTATAATAAAAGGTTCTTTATTTAGGGGTAGACTCACAGATAATCAGTCCTCTGCAAAAATGGGGAACAGGACCCAAAGCCAGCAACCAAGAGGCTATACGTTTCTACATCTGTTTATATAGTACATGTGGCCATGCTCGAAGTGTATCAGTATCTTGAAGGCTATTAGATGAAGGAGTTTCCATAGCAACTCAGCCTTTTGTCTAAATAAGAGAGCTATAAGCCTAATACAAAACTATATAAAATAGGAACAAATAGCAAGTATAAAATTAGAATCAGAGCCATCATAAACAATATTATCAAGGAACATATGCTAAATGTTTTAATAATTATCCTATTCTAAGGATTCTAAGTTTTGTATTAGAAATGGCTTGGATAAATCATGAGACAAAGTAAATATGACTATCTAGTCTTTAATCCCATCAAAGACATGGGAAGGGAAGATAATATTATTTGAGTAAACAGGAAGTGCATTTACAAAACTTTCAAAATGTGTAATAAAAGACAGAGACAACTGGCTACCTGGGCAATCACCCAAAATCTCATTTGCAACATTGGAGCAACCAACTTTGGCTAAGGCCTAGCATAACTGACAGATCATTTTCAGAGGGAGAAAAATTACCAAAACCATCTTATCCTGTCTTGGCAAGGTTTGGCAGTCTTTTTATTTGTATACTGCTTGTCCAGTCTGGACATCATGCATTTTTGTCAGAATTCGAGGGATGAGCAGTTCTTTGCCCAAAGGCACATGTGGATCAGGTAGATCCAAGTCTTAACTGCTTTCTAGTCATATTACCCTCCAGAATTTCCTCTAGAGAAATTTTAATGCAGAGGGAAGATATTATCCTAGAATGGATCTTTCACCATATAAACTGAGTAAAAAATTAAAAAACTTATGTGGAAAAGGTCTCTTCTTAATTATAAAAAGAAAATTAAGACTTCGTCAACTAGGAGTAAGAAACTTAGCGAAGATTAAAGTGCCTTTTTAATGATAAAATTAAAAAAACATATGAAAAGACAATGAATCCTGGCAAAGAACTTGTGCTAATTTTTAGGAGAAATTAATAGAAATTCTTTCAAAAGCAATAAAATTAACCTTATAAAGAGAGCTACTTGAATCCTTGTCCTCATTATATGTGAGGAACCAATTACTAGAGCCTGTACATTCTATACTGATAGAAATAAATCAAAAACCTGGTAACAAATCAAAAGATCTAAGTAAAGTTGAACAAGGCCCTTATAATTCTGTCCAAAAGTCAGAATTATATGCTCTATTTCATGGTACTAAGGGATTTTAAACAACCTCTCAGTAAGGTTAAATTCACAATATGCAGAAAGAATTGTTTAAAATATTGAAACCAATAAATGTATATCTTATGATATAAAATTTATTTTATTATTGATTTAGGTTCAAGATATAATCAAAAATAGCCTTTATCCCATATACACAACACACTTCTGAAACCATATGAGTCTACAAGGTCCTTTAACACAAGGTAATGCAAAAATTAATTGATTATTGATTAAAAATGTGTAAAGCCCTCAAAAGTTTATAAAAAAAAGCAACATGTAAATAGCAAAGGTTTAAAGAAAGAGTTTTCTGTTACATGACAACAAGTTAAGGAGATTATAAAGAGTTGTTCTACTTGTTCTTTTTATACCCAAACACCGCAAGGGGCAACCAAAAGGGTACTCAAAAGAATAAAATCTGGCAGATGGATGTGTTCCACTTTGCAGAATTTTAAGTTTTCCATAATGAACAATAAATGTTCCTGCAATAATCTTTAAAGTTTCCAGGAAAAAGTTGGGCCCACACAGCAATAACTCCACTTGATTGATATGATGTTTTAATTCTGATAGCAATGATAGTGGGCCGCAGGAAGATGGGTAGGGAGCAAGTGCAGGCCTGGGAAATTGCCAAGTTGCTGTGTGGTCTGCCAAAATGGTACCTCTGCTGTAGCTGGGTTTGGGCAACAAATACTTTTTAGGTAAAATCAAGTTAGGCAGGCAGTGGAGGGAGACCTTATGGACTGTGAACCTTCTGGGCTGCTCCCGATAGGCATGGAGTTGGATTCCACATGGGGTGCCAGATGTTGACAATTACAATAAAGTAGTTCCACACAAACTCAGAATGGAGTATAATAAAGGGTTCTTCATTTAGGGGTAAACTCAACTGAACAGTCTTCTGCTCAAGCAGGAAATAGGAAGTAAATCCAGCAGCCAAGAGGCTGCTCACGTATCTACATCTGTTTATGTAGTACATATGGCCATGACCACAGTGTGCCAGTATCTTAAAGGCTATTGGCTGAAGGAGTTCCCAGAGCACCTACAGATTATAGTTTAGCTAAAGACGTTTGTTTAAGTAAATTAATAATTCCTCCATTACACTAGCTTAATAATATGTCTCAAGAAAATTTCAAGCTTGTATCACATTTCATATAATTTTTCAATTTTGTTTTATATCACTCTCTCCAAACATTCACAAATCCCTCTATCTCCTTTATTACTAATAGAGTACTGAATTTGTGATTAATTGAACAATTTAACTTGACAGAGCTACATTAAAATAACACTTAATAGACATTGCATCAGCCGTAAAACTATACTGGTTAAGACACCATTACATTGAATATTTCTGGCCTTTTCTGATTTAGTAATGGTTGAAATATCGTAGAATTTTAATGTTTAAAAGTTAAAAAATACGGTCTACACTCATATTTTGTTTTCCTCTTTTGATCCTTTCTTTCTTGCTCTACTCTCTCTTAGTCATCTCTGCCTCTCTTGTTTCTCCAGTTCATGGCTGGGGTCAGTCCAATGGCAATATTCCCTCTACTACTGTCTCCTCCCCTTGTCCCATTTGTACTCTTTATCAAATCTAATATATATATATATATATATATATATATATATATATATATATATATATATACATACATATATCTTCCCCTCAACCATACCAAGTAGTCATGTTCTCTCACTTTATATATATGGTGTCAAAACCTGGATGTGACTTACATGAACCCCTTTCCAAGGGCTTTGCCTTCTAAATACATCAAATTGCAAATCTGAATGTCTTAAAGTATGAAAGGTTCATTTGTTTTTGCTAACTTCTACAATTAGTCCCATGTGGTTCTTCAGGAACTGGACAGCAAATGAATCCTCTTCTTGCTTGAATTCTGTCCACGCTCCTGGCTTTTGACCAGTGATTCAGACCTTTTGAGCCTTAACAAAAATTTCTTAATTTCAATTAAGAAGCTTTACTTCAAGAAGATTCGTTGCCATCAGAAATAAGTGTGTGTGTGTGTGTGTGTGTGTGTGTGTGTGTGTGTATCTGACATGCTAGGTTCAAATGAACATGGGGAAATTTGGATAACTGTAGTGCCTTATTAGCATATCAAAGTGTATTCTGGCCTTCATATATATATATATATATATATATATATATATATATATATATATATATATATATATATATAATCTCAGCTATAGCAGAGTCCATGCAGGTATCCTGGATCATCTCAATTTTTCTCATTCTAGTCCTTACCCTAAACCTGTCAGACTCATGGACAACCCTTTACTACATGATCTCTTGTTCTACATTTGTCTTCCTCTCTTGGCCCCCTCTCTCTTGTTCCTCTCTCATGGTCAACTCTTCTTTTATTCTCCTGCTTTCTCTTTCTCCTCTTCTCTCATGGTCAGATTCTAAGGTGGTATTCCCCTCTGTATGCTGTGAATACCATTGATTAATAAAGGACTGCTTTGGACTTATAGCAGGGTAAGACTCATCTAGGCAGGGAAAACTAAACTGAATACTGAGAGAAAGGAGGCAGAGGAAAGAGAGAAACCATATAGCCCCACTGAAGACAGATGCTGAGAATTTTACCCAGTAAGCCAAAGACACATGGTGATACACAGATTACTAGAAATGGGTCAAATTAAATTAAGATATAAGTGTTAGCCAATAAGAAGCTAGAGCTAATGAGCCAAGCACTGTTTTAATTATCACAGTTTCTGTGATATTATTTCGTGTCTGAGCTGCCAGGCAGCCTAAAAACAAACAAGTAGCCCTCCCAACAACAAACTGGCACTCCAACATGGTTGACTAAATCCACCTATAACCTGAGAAAGCCAACAAAGGAATCCTACATAGAAAAGAACATAGTTAAGCATGTATTGGTAGAGGCATTTTCTTGGGTGGACTCTGTTTGCTAGAAGCAAGCATAGGCATGGCTCCTTTAAGAGAGGTTTTCCTGATTCAGTGGTAGCAAAAAAAAAAAAAAAAAAAAAAAAAAAAAAAAAAAAAAAGCTGTGCTGTTTTGAAACTGTGGATTCCCGGGTCATGCTGCCAGCACAAAATTGATGAGGTCCAGCTGTAGAGCATTTAAATGGGTTTTGTGAGCAGCGTGTTGCAACCTGATTAATGGAACAACATAGACCCTCAGTGTGCCTGAAACTGGGGAAATGGACATTGCTGTCAGACTCAATGAACAGCTCCACCATGCTAGACTGGGCAGGGAAAGCAGGAAGTACCATATTTCCCCTAGCAGTGCTGCAGCTTAGGTTTTTAAGAAGCTCTTAGCATTTTAAGAAATGCTCCTAGACAGAAAAGAATTACAGATACACAATAGGACAGAATCAAAAATAAAGGAACTCTAAATGAGTCACAATGTTGGACAAATGTACATAGGCTTGGGGGAGAGAAGAAAAAGAGTATAGAGTTATAAAAAGAAACAAATGGTTTAAAAAACAGTCTTTAAAGAGACTGAGTATAGACAGTCATAGATTAAAGGGTTAAAGGTAATAAATTAAATACTAAAAAGTAATAGAGTAAAAGCAAATAAGCCATGTAAAGATAGACTATAAACAGAGTCTGGATTATGCATACTATGCGTTTTCTTTGAATTTTTGACTACAGAGAGACATTTGATACAGGGGACTGCTAAGTCAAACCAACATATACAGCTTACAAGTGTCTTGATTTCAAAATTTGGGTCTAAGAATATGTTACTTTGGAAAACAGGTTCTTCTTTTGATTTCACAGAGGATGAGAAAATGTGGAATACTTTCACACTTATGTAGTTTGATACACCAATACCCCCTAAAAGGTCACTGTAACACCCACAAAAATTATTTCACCCAACTAAAAGCAGGAAGCAGTTTAAAAAGAACTATGCCCAAATTCTCTAAATAATTTGTTTATAAATGTTTGTTTACATTTAAAGGGGATATGCTATAGAGATTTGCATTGATATTGATCTTGGTTTATTGATACAAATTTAAGGTCAATTTTGTTATAGTGTGTATATGTATTTCTGATCTTTATTAAGGTATTGTGTTTGTGTAGCTTATTTACAAAATGTAATGTATAATTAAGACATATAGTTCAATAGATAATCATCTACAATAGTCAACTTGTAGTTATGTTAGTTAGGTTTTCTAGATATATAGAGATATATTTCAGTGATATGTATTTCTCAAATCTTTCAGAGACATTCAGAACATGCCAATTTAATGTTTAGGACTTAGGACTTTTCATGACACTGAGACACATCTGCTCCTGGCAGCATTAATTATTTCAAGAGGAAGATGGACATTGAAGAGTCTCCTTATGGAGTTGGCTAGCCACTTTGGAAAGAAACTGCTCTTGCCTGAACTGGACATGCGGCACCTTCAGAGAAATGACTGCTGAACTTGCCTAAAGGTGACATGATCCTTCAGGTTTTCTGCTTTATAAAAGAGTTTGCTAGTCATTCTACAGGACACAGAAGAAAGTGACTGACCAGCTGCCAAAATAGAAGGAACTGTCTTTGAAATTTCCAGCTTCATGTAAAAGTAAGCCTGTAGGCTGAAGATAGATGCCTCAACGGTACCGAAGATCTTTGGGTGACTATCCAAACAGCAAGATGTCTCTGTCATTTCTAGAGTTTTGGAAGTTGTTTACAATGTACTTCCTGTTTACGTAAGTAATATTATAACCTTCTGGAGTCTTTGATGAAGTTGAAGAATATAATTATAGTGTCCTTATATATGATAAAAGATAAAGTAAATATAAATATTGTAACTGTAATTATTGCTTGATACCCATTTTGTTATATGTAATTTTACTATGTTAAAGTTAAAACCTTTTTTTATTTAAACAGTATATTTCAATACTTTCAAATGCTATTAAAATATGATCAATATATTACATGTAGTTATAGCTATCATTGAGGATCTCTTAACTTACTCCTTGGGGTGATAAATAGAAGTAAATATGAGTATGGCACCCAAGAGCACACAAGTAGAGAACCAAACAAGACTGAGTGATTTTTTTGAATGGTTCCTGGCCTTAGTGTTTGGAAAGAACTTTTTTTCAGTGAAACAGAAACTCCCTATTTCAACTAAACTATCATTGTATGCATGTGGGCAAAACTATCAATTCTGAGTTGGATTTGCTTTCGTAAGTTAAATAGCAGTGCAGTGACACTTGCTAAAATTATTGTTATGTTTAAAATTTGCTAACAAAGTGGATCACACGTTCCACACAATGAAAAAATGGAAGGGGACTATTTGAAGTGTATAACAGTTTAACCAGCAGAATGTTTTGTAATCGGTCTATAATGAACAGGCAACTTGAAATATTACATTGTTCAACTTGAAAGCTAAGAATGTTTACTTGTAAATCAGAACTTAATAAAAATAAACTTAGAAAGAAATCAAAATACGTTTCAGAACTGAAAGCTTGAATAACTGAATACTACAATCATTAGATTTCCAACATTACTCTGTTGAAAAATAACAAGTTTTTAATTTTAAATAAAACACATTACTGTGGGACAATGGTCTAATAACCAGTAAGGATTTGTCACTTGTATTGGTTTAATACAATGCTGATTGGCCAGTAGCTAGGCAAAAGGTGTAGGATTGGTGACCAGAATATGAGAATTCATGGAACAGGAAAGGCTCAGTGTGCAGTCATCACCCAGAGGCAGAAGGAAGCAAGATGAGAATGCCTCACTAATAAAAATTACCAAATCACCTGACTAACACAGACAAAAATTATGGGTTAACTCAAGATACAAGAGTTAGGTAACAAGAAGCCTGAACTAATAGGCCAATCAGTTTATAATTAATGTAAACCTCTGTATGTTTCTTTGGGACTGAACAGCTGTGGGACCAGGCAGGACAGAAACCTCTGTCAACAAAACATATTCATTTTTCTTGGACTAACATTATTGTTTTTTTTTCTTTAGACCTTGGTCTTGAATCCCCTTTCCTGATATGAATTCCTATAATTCCCTATTACTTCTAAAATGATTTGTTCTTTCTGTTAGGAGACTAGCATTCTTTCCCTCAAAGTCTTTTATTATCACTGTTATAAAGAAAGAGGCAAGCAGACACAGTTTCACAAGAGCATCACCATATTCGACTTCTGTGTTAACACAGTTAAGAATAAACTGTAAGCATTTTCTGTATTTATATCTGTGTTCTGTTTTCCTAATTAATCTTTAATAATCTCTTTTATTAAGATGACATCATTTTACTTGTTAATGACTTAGAAATTGCTAACATGAAAGATATAAAGTTCATTTAAAAACTCCTTTAATGCACTATTGAGATTTTGATTTAAGATCCTTAATTTTGAGCCACATACAGTTCCTCTAATGCTAATACATTTTCCATTTTAATTATTGGATATAGTCACAGAAGAAAATTACTGTGGGAATGAAATGTTTTTCCATAAACAGCATTTAATAATTGCTTTTGTTCTAAGAGTAACTTTGTGAATAAAATCAAATTGTTATTGATTTCTTTTAGGCCATTTAACCTCTGATTACGAGACTGTGCTACTAGATATCATTGGGCAGAGAAGAAGCACCAATATTTCTGATAATGAAGGTAAGTCAGACACTTTTTCATCTAACTACAAAGTTAGGCAGAATAAAAAAAAATTAGCAAAGTTGAATGACCATACTTGACAAAATGAAATGAGGAATGTATTCACTTTTCAATTATGAAAGGGAGACATAGTGTGAAATAATATAAACATAATTATTTTGACAACTTTTGCTTAATTTTTGCATTTATGATTTTAAAGTTTTATAATTTTTATGTATGGATAACAACTTTAAAAATAGTTTGTATGAGAGTTTACATAGATTAAAACAGAACAGGGATTTCACTCTGGAAATGTAAGATAAACAGTTAAAGAAAGAAATTACAAAAGAATAGAAATCATAGATGAGGATGGTTATGATACAGAACTTTCAGAACCTAAAAATCAGAAAAAAAGAAGACTGTGAGGGAAAGTAACATCAGAAGTTCTCGAGAATTTGTATTAAATATGGTGAAAATTTAAAAGCAATGCTGGGGAAATGGCTCAGAGTGTAAAATGTTTGACACACAAAAAAGGACATAAATTCGAATCCCTAAAACCAGCAAGTTAACATATGTGATAGTATACACTTGTTATTGGAGTACTCTTGTGGTCTAGATGGAAGAAAGGGATAGGAGAACTGCTAGAAGCTTTCAGGCCAACTAGCCTGGTTCAGATTGTCAAATGTTGAAGTGATCCATGTCATACATGGAGTGTACTGGCTAGTTTTGTCTCAACATGACAGAACTTAGCATCATCAGAAAGGAGGAAGCCTCAGTTCAAAAAATGTCTGAATAAGATCAGGCTGTAGACAAATGGGTAGGAAATTTTCTTAATTAGTAATTGATGGGGGTAGAGCCCAGCCCAATATTTAAGTTTCATTTCTGGACTGTTGATCCTGGATTTATGAAAAAACAGTCTGAACAAATCATGGGGAGTACGCCAGTTATCAGCACTCCTCTATGATGCCTATATGAGCTCTTTCCTCCAGGTCCCTCGCTCTGCTTGAGTTCCTGCCTTGATTCCATGGTTGATGGACTATGATATAGAATATTAAGCTGAATAAATCCTTTCTTCCCAAGTTTCTTTGGTCATAGTGTTCCATTACAGCAATAGTAACCCTCACTAAGACATGGAGGAAGCTGAGGACTGGCACTGGAGGTTGTACTCTGAGCTCCACATGTGCACTGTGAAACACATGCTCCTTCATTCACATGAACAAATATATGCACATGCATACACATACACATATAAAACAATATAAAGTAGCCAATAGTTTTTGCAATATATTATTTAAGGGACTCTAGCTGACCTGAGGGAGCAAACATGGATCTGACTGATGATGCCTTTCTTATCCACTTCCTGTACCTTGCTAAAAACCATTAGGATGTATTCATAAAGCAGTCCCCAAAATCTATTCCCTTTTTAGCCCCTTCCTCCTCCTGAAGCTGGTGACCAAAGTTCAGGTGTAGCATTATTTAAGACCAGCCATGAAAAGTATCCCTGTGGCTACACTAATTAACAAGTCCAATTAAAATTAACCATCTCATCTTAACGAGATGTTTCCCCCTTTACCTTTATAAACTTTCATTTGTATATATGTATATATTTTTATGTATATGATATATGCATACAAAATATAAAACTATATGTGTGTGTATATATATAATATATATAGCTGTTTCAGCTTTTTTTACATTCTCTCTATACTGTTGTTTAGGTTGAACTTACTTTCTCCTTCACCTAAGGGTCCTCCAGACCCTTCCAGACCACTTCAGACCCCTCCCTTAATTTACTCCTCTCACGATTTTCTTCTCCTCATTTGGTCATGTGATATCTTCTTACTAGAAAGGGATGTTCTCTCCAGAACAGCCATGAATATTCATTTTTACGACAAGAACTTCAAAGGATACTCCTCCATCTTCCTCTTAAATTCCTCAGCCATTTTGTACACATTTTACTTTCCCCAATCACAATATCCCACATATTCTCTGTCCAATTCTCTCGGCAATCCCACTGTATTGGATACCATGTAACTTTGTCTTGATGCACATCATAATTCTTTTTCTATTTCCAGACAAAGACCCTTCTCCCTATGTTTACAAACCTTTATATTCTCTATCCACAGCAGGCCACTGCCCGGGCCTCAAGCCCATCATTTTTAGCCATCACCTCTTTAGTACTCCCATATTAATAATCAAAAACTCAATAGAACTTTCCATTTTGTCCAAGACCTTCACTAATTAATACTGCTGTTGTGCATGTAGACCCTGTAGAGCCTAACCACTATCCTATCCTCTCCATTATCCCTAACAAGATCCCTCCACTTTTCAATCCTAAATTTATTTTTTATAACTTCATTACTGACTATTTGAGAGTTTCACATCATGCACCCCAATTTCCTTCACCTCCCAGTGACACCATATCCTCCCCTCATCCTTGTCATGTCAACCTATATAAGGAAAGAAATCAAAGTAAGCAAGTAAGAAAAGAAAAGCCAAAAAAAAAAAACCAAAAACAAAAACCACAAGAGAGAAATCTCTTTGATTCTCCTTTCCTGCTTGTCCAAGACTTCTTCATTTGCCCTGGTAGTAATAGAGACTTTGGAGTACACCTCTTTGTCCCACTAGGTTTACTATCAAAAGTTCATCGAAATGAGTCACTGATCTGGTTCAAGGCCTGTGCTTCTGGTATACCAACATTATTGAATCTTCCTCAGAGCTCCTCTGGGATATCCTGTGGCTGCCATGTGTCTTGGACACCTTGCAGGTATCATTCCACAGGACCAGTTTCTTCACCATCTCCATCAGATACAAGATGGGGTAGATGCTAGATGAGTTAACCTAAGGTCTGGCTGTGGGCTTGGACAGAAGTAAAGATGGTCAGTCCATGGGGCCTAGTGCCATCCACTTTAGGCTATGTAGTTGAGCCAGCTCTCCTACATGTGTGCCCTCAGAGCTGGTTCACCTTAGCCTGTGGTGAGGGGTGGGGCTATCTTTCCAGCAGACAGGCACTATCTCTCTTGCTGTAGTGTTCAGAGAGGGGCAAGGCCAGCTTTCCCAGGGTCAGTAAACGGTGTGAATGGCTCAGTATGCCCCTATGATTTTGTCTCTTAGGGTTACTAGGGCCTCCTGAGGTGACACAAGCCACAGACATCGACATAGACCCCAAATAAAGATGGATTATTGACCCAGACATGTCCCTCAGCAGCAACTTGGGCCTGGTGGACATCCTGGCTCAGGGTTGGAGGACTGGCCACAGATGCAGAAATTGATTCAGTCCTATGTAACTTTTGGTGGCATTTCAGGACCAGGTCAGTCCTAAATCTTAATGACACTCTTCTCAATACTTTTGGATGTCCTCCCCAAGACTTTTTTTTTTACCTTCACATAGATAAATTCTGATACTCAACACTCCCAACAATTGACCTGGACTGTACTTCCCCATTTTCCCTCCCACTTACTTCAGTAAATAGGCACTCTTCTTCGCATTCCTTCTTTGACAACCAAACTAACACTGCCTCCTTCTCAATTTCCTCTGCTCCAGAGGTTACCAGATCTCATCTTCCAAATCTCAACCCTCTTCTCCCCCACATTACCTATCTTAATTTTTTTTCATGTCAACCCATTAACAACTTGCCCATCTCCCCTCCTCATCTTTGCTCTCAGGCCCATTTTTTTTCTTGTCATAATTTCCTAAAAACTCACCACTGATATATTTCCTATACCAAGGTGCTTTTTAACTTTTTCTTTCCCCCATTAACAATTCTTTAAAGCTAAAACATTCTTCTTTCTACTCAGATCCTCTGCCTCCCAAATCTATAGAAACATTTTTTTTAATTTTTTTATTTTTAAATTAATTTATTTATTAAGGATTTCTGCCTCCTCCCCGCCACCGCCTCCCATTTCCCTCCCCCTCCCCCGATCAAGTCACCCTCCCTCATCTGCTAGAAGAGCAATCAGGGTTCCCTGACCTGTGGGAAGCCCAAGGACCGCCCACCTCTATCCAGGTCTCCTAAGGTGAGCATCCAAACTGCATAGGCTCCCCCAAAGCCAGTACATGCAGTAGGATCAAAAACCCACTGCCATTGTTCTTGAGTTCTCAGTATTCCTCATTGTTCTCTCATACAACAAAAGTATATGCTCAACTATGTTCATGGCAGCATTGTTTGTAATAGCCAGAACCTGGAAACAACCTAGATGCCCTTCAACGGAAGAATGGATGAAGAAAGTATGGAATATATACATATTAGAGGATTACTCAGCAGTAAAAAACAAGGACTTCTTGAATTTTGCATACAAATGGATGGAAATAGAAAACACTATCCTGAGTGAGGTAAGCCAGACCCAAAAAGAGGAACATGGGATGTACTCACTCATATTTGGTTTCTAGCCATAAATAAAGGACATTGAGCTTATAATGCATGTTCCTAGAGAAGCTAAATAAGAAGGTGAACCCAAAGACAAACACATAGGCATCCTCATGAATATTAACCTTCATCAGGCGATGAAAGGAGACAGAGACAGAGGAGCACGGGACAGAAATCTCAAGGTCCAAATCAGGAGCAGAAGGAGACGGAACACGAACTCAGGACCGCGAGGGGTGCACCCACACACTGAAACAATGGGGATGTTCTATCGGGAACTCACCAAGGCCAGCTGGCCTGGGTCTGAAAAAGCATGGGATAAATCCGGACTAGCTGAATATAGAAACATTTCTATACTGATACTTTTATAATAATACATCAGCACTTCCTAAGATCACTGTTTGCCCTTATCACTTACTCTAACAAACCAAAACTCTATATAGCCATATCCCCGGCTGTCCTTCTTGTCACAGCTCCTATGTTCATCTCAAAATAAAAACAATTAAATTTTGGTTTCTTGTCTCACAATCTATTCCTACCTACTCTTTCAACTTCTGACTTACAAAGGACTCCAGTCTCTTCCACAATTTCAGATTCTATCCCTTCAAACTTCTCTTATCAAAAACTTACCACTAGTCCTATCTGAATCCTTCCATACTTAACCATTTTCCTCAAAGTTTCTAAGATTCTCAACACTCCTGTCCAAAACTCTCAAAAACTCCCCCCATCCCTCTCATATGAAAGAGGGTCTCTAGCTACTTCTGCCTATACTTTTATATAGATAGCAACTCTTTCCTGTCAGGCAGTCACATCAGATTGACACCTCTATTATCAATAAAGATAATAATGCTCCAATAGTCAATTAAACCATCTTTTTAACCCTTAGTCATTGCGCTTCCCTCCAGGCTACCTTACTATATAACCCAGATAAAAAAAATAAAAAACCTAGACAAAAATGAGGATCCTAAGAAAGACACACATGAATCCAATCTACATGGGAGCATGGGGTCCATGGGAGAGAGTTGAAGGGGAGTGGGAGAAAAGGAGGGGAGCAGAGAAAAATGTATAGCTTAATAAATAAAAAAAGAAAAAAAACTACATAATCTTCCTTCAAGCCAAAATACTCTCCTAACCCCTGCTTTGCTTTGCATATTCATTCCCTCCCTCTTGTTCCTGTTCCCTGAGGAACCTGTTCCCCACAAATATCCTCTGTCTTTTCACACTCCTATTTTCCTCTGCCTAAATGATTCCAGGTAACGTCCACACTCACAACTATAAGACCTAATTAAACCCAAACCATCTCTTCTCTCTCTCCGCACCTCTCTCTCTCTCTCTCTCTCTCTCTCTCTCTCTCTCTCTCTCCCTCCCTCCCTCCCTCCCTCCCTCCCTTCCTCCCTCCCTCCCTCCCTCTCTCTCTCTCTCTCTCTCTCTCTCTCTCTCTCTCTCTCTCTTTCACACACACACACACACACATTCATAGCCAAGCCCTCTCCGTTGGTTCAATATCATCCAACAGATTCTTATAAACCACTGATAACTCCTTTAATGCCTCCCAATACTTCTTTGCACCTCTCTTTAAAGCCCCCCATTAGCCACAGTCCCCCTTACTGCTGATCCTCCAGTTGCCGAGTACACAGTCCCATTACTGACTGCTTGTTTACCTGAACAACCAAGTCCTCCTTTGGGAACCAAAGTCAAGTTCACTCAATCTTTCCACACTCAGCACAATAACCTCTTAACAGACACCCCTCTCACAGTTTGCTAAGAGACTCCCCGGTCTTTCGTACTCCTAAAATATTTCAGTTTCAGAAAACACCTAAATACTCCATGTAGTGGTTTAAAAGAAAATGATCCCCAAAGAAACTGGCAGTTTGGTGTTGTCTTATTAGAGGAAATGTGTCATTGTGGAGGTCTTTGTAACTTTGAGGTCTCATATATGCTCAAATCCCCAGCCAGTGTCAGAGACCACTTCCTTTAGCCTGTCTATCAAAGGGTAGGACTCTCAGTTACTTCTCCATGATGATAATGGATTAAATATATGAACTGTAAACAAAGCCCAGTTAAACGTTTTTTCTTTATAAGAGTTGGCCATGGTGTCTTTTGATTTTTTTTCTTTTTTTTTATTGAGAAAAGGAAAAAAAAGTTTCAGCTTCCTCCCAGCTCCCCATTTCCCTCCCCCTCCTCCCACCCTTCTCTCCCTCCCCCAACTCTTCTCCCTCTCCCTCTCCAGTCCAAAGAGCAGTCAGGGTTTCCTGCCCTGTGGAAAATCCAAGGTCCTCCCCCACTCCGTCCATGTCTAGGAAGGTTAACATCCAAACTGGCTATGCTCCCACAAAGCCAGAACATGAAGTAGGATCAAAACCCCGTGCCATTGTCCTTGGCCTCTCATCAGCCCTCATTGTTCACCATGTTCAGAGAGTCTGGTTTTATCCCATGCTTTTTCAGTCACAGTCCAGCTGGCCTTGGTGAGCTCCCAATAGATCAGCCCCACTGTCTCAGTGGGTGGGTGCACCTCTTGTGTTCCTGACTTCCTTGCTCATGTTCTCCCTTCTTCTGCTCCTCATTGGGACCTTGGGAGCTCAGTCCAGTGCTCCAGTGTGGGTCTCTGTCTCTATCTCCATCCATCACCAGATGTCCCCAGTTAGTTCCTTGGGCAGCTGAGGGTAGGGAACCTGAAATGACCCAATCCTATAGCAATACTGACGAATATCTTGCATTATCACCATGGTGTCTTTTGAAAGTAATAGAAGCAACAGCTGAGACAGAAGTTGCTACTAGAAGTGGAACATTGCTGGGATAGGTCTGGCAATGCTTTTGCTTGAAATTGTATAGACTTTTGGAGTTTGTATAAGGAAAGCAGCTGATGCTTTAAGTGTTAATTAACAGGACGCACTAGTAGAAACATGCAAGATAGTCATGCTAAAGTTTATTTGAACTATAGATGGCTGGCTCAAGAAATTTTGGAGAAGAATTTTAATATGTTGCATAGAGATAGTTCTTGTTATATTTTGATGATGAAAGCAGCTGCTTTTTACCCTTTTCTAAAGAGGCTGTCTGAAACCAAAGTGAAGAGATTTAGATTAATTGCATAGGAAGAAAAGAATGCCTAAACAGCCTAGTAAATACTCTGTCCTGTGGTTACTAGTGTTCATGTTTGTAAAGATTTATGATGAAAAGGAGCAAGCTAAGGAGAAAAGGAAAACCAAAAAATGAAATGGGGATAAGTCCTATGTTCATTGAGACAAACAAATTAGAAAGCACTGAAGGAAGTGGTGACCTCAGAGCATGATCATACCCAGCTGCATTTCCAATTTGTAAAAAGGAATTAGAGAAAGAAAAGCTAAGAGCTGGGAATGATGGGACACTTTTAATCCCAGCATTCTGATGTTAGGGGCTGGAAGATCTCTGAGTTTGAGGCCTACCTGGTACACAGAGAGTTACAGAAGAGTCAGGTTAAGGCAGTGAAGATAAGCATTGAAAATAGAGAGCTGGTGAAGATATAATTGTATGAGAGGGACATGTTCTAACCCCATAATCAGAAGAACTTGGTAGCTATGGTCACAAGGGTTTGGCTTTAAAGAATGAGGAAAGGGGTTATGGAATTTACTTTAGCTACTAAGGAAAACTTTTCAGGCCAGACATGTGTCAGAGGTGTCCCTGAATAGAGGTCTAAAGAGGCCATTGCTTAAAACTGTGTAGTTGAAGCCTTGGAGAATTCAAGATAATGGAGAAGCCAGAGCTGTGAGATAACTTCCAAGGAAAACTGCTAACAGGGTGTGGACTCAGCCCAAATAGAAAGAATTGTGCCTCAGTCAACATAACTGAAAGGTGCTGTGGATCTGAAGAATGCTTTTACATTAGACATGGAGATACAGAGCTTGGAGTTTTCCCAACTGGTTTTTGGTTATGCTTTTGTCCAGATTTTCCTCACTGTGCTCCTTATCCTACAATAGTAGTGTACATCCCGTGCATTAAATGTTGTAAGTATGTGATTGACAAATAAAACTTCCTTGTGCTTAGCACTTGGACTTTGGGTATTTTGAGCTGATGATACTGGCCCATTCAATTATTACATATTATCTTCATATCTTATCATTATTTTTATTTTATACTTTTGCATGATGCTATAGTAGAATTAACATGCTTATATGTGGTTTAAATTATTGTCACAGTTCAGATGCTGGGACTTTGATCCACAGAGAGGCAGTTTGGAAAAAATGGGACACCTTCTTTTATCCTTGATTCTAATTTCCCTAATATTTCTATTTCTTATCACTGTGGGCAACTTGTCAACACTGGTAAGTTATTCATTAGAGCACTGACTTCACTTATTTGGTTTCAGTTACAATTACATAGTCAAGAACATGAAGTTAAAAATAGCATAGTCCATTTTATATATATTATTTATTTATTTATTTATTAAAGATTTCTGCCTCCTCCCCGCCACCACCTCCCATTTCCCTCCTCCTCCCCCAATCAAGTCCCCCTCCCTCATCAGCCTGAAGAGCAGTCCCGGTTCCCTGCCTTGTGGGAAGTCCAAGGACCTCCCACCTCCTTCCAGGTCTAGTAAGGTGAGCACTCAAACTGCCTAGGCTCCTACAAAGCCCGTAGGTGCAGTAGGATCAAAAACCCATTGCCATTGTTCATGACTTCTCAGCAGTCCTCATTGTCTGCTATGTTCAACGAGTCCGGTTTTATCCCATGCTTTTTCAGACCCAGTCCAGCTGGCCTTGATGAGTTCCCGATAGAACATCCCCATTGTCTCAGTGTGTGGGTGCACCCCTCGCGGTCCTGAGTTCCTTACTCGTGCTCCCTCTCCTTCTGCTCCTGATTTGGACCTTGGGATTTCTGTCTGGTGCTCCAATGTGGGTCTCTGTCTCTGTCTCCTTTCATCCCCTGAAAGGAGACAGAGCATAGTCCATTTTAAAAACTGTAGAGGTAAGTAATTAAAAATTATATTTAATAAAAGGTATTTTAACATCAACTCAAAGTTGTAAAAATGTGGAGCATGAGAAATATTTATAAAATAAGATGAGCTTGTCACATACTGGTATGTATTTTATTGAGTATTTCATTATATTCCTATGATCATTGTGTGGACAAAAATTTTAAATAACTGGGAAAATAACTCAGGCAGTAAAGTACTTATCACTCTACAGCCATGTAAAAGCCAGTTATAATAGCTTAAGTCTAGAACATCAGCAAAAACACAGATGCCTATGCAGAGCTTGTGACGTAGCCACGCCAGTCAACTGATGAACTCTGTTTCAGGAATAAATCCTGTCTCATCAATAGAGAGGCATTGAGCAAGGCATGCCATCATTGATTTCTGTCATCTGCATGCACACACACACACACACACACACGTATACATTTACTTGTATAAAGCCATATATCACACAAACACTTGTGTCTGTTTTAAAGTCATTTTTGATATTTATGAATTTAAAAGTTGCATATGAAATAGACTGATCTTTTTGACTTTCACAATTGCATGGCTAAATATCATTCCGTTGTTTTCTGGTCAACATTACATATTAATTTACAGTTAATCATAGAAAAGTAAAATACATACTTTAAGAGGAGAACCTTATGTATTTGCTTACCATATTTAAATAATAGAAGTGGTAATTAAAATTAAGAATATTTACTATTTCTCTATATGCAAAGTATAAAAGAATTGACTTTCTTTCCAGATAAACCATGCTTTAAAATGTTATTTGGTGGGCTGTCTGACACAGAGAAACAGAAATGTTTCCTCTCTAGTGTGTTTTCCTTTCTGTCTGATTACTTCTCTTTCTCTTAAGCCTGAATACAAGTTATTATTAAAAGCAATGCAAATCAAATGTCTCTGAGATACCATCTTACACCAGTAAGTTAAAAAACATCAATGATAGCTTATGCTGGAGAAGATGAAAAGTAAGGGGAACACTCCTCCATTGCTGGTGGGAATGAAAACTTGTACAATCACTCTGAAAATCAGTATGATGGTTTCTCAGAAAATTGGGAATCAACCTACGTCAGAACCCAGATATACCACCCCTGGGTATATACACAAAACGTGCTCAACCATACTACAAAAAGAGTTGTTCCCCCAGTCCTCGGGGCGGCCGGGCGGGCTGCACTTCCTTTGTTTCTGTGGCCTGCCTGCACCAAGGAGGGTAGGCGCTTTGTTTGCGAGCTGCCCAACCAGCACGGAGGCCTGATCTCTCGGCCCCAGGAAAACCAGCGTTGGGGTGAGTTTCTGGCCCGCGGCGCCAGCCAGGGACAGGGATCTCGGGGGTCCCTTGGCCTCCCGTCTTTCTTGGGCTCTCTGCAGGACCTCTATTCCCTGGTTACTGCCTCTTTCTTCCTGGCCCACCCAGCTTCTGTCCAGAGCCCTCCCCACTTGCCCCCCCCCCTGCCCTCTTTTGGCGCGTGGCATTGGGAGCTGGGTCCCAGTCCTCGGGGCGGCCGGGCGGGCTGCACTTCCTTTGTTTCTGTGGCCTGCCTGCACCAAGGAGGGTAGGCGCTTTGTTTGCGAGCTGCCCAACCAGCACGGAGGCCTGATCTCTCGGCCCCAGGAGAACCAGCGTTGGGGTGAGTTTCTGGCCCGCGGCGCCAGCCAGCGACAGGGATCTCGGGGGTCCCTTGGCCTCCTGTCTTTCTTGGGCTCTCTGCAGGACCTCTATTCCCTGGGTACTGCCTCTTTCTTCCTGGCCCACCCAGCTTCCGTCCAGAGCCCCCCCCTTCGCCCCCCCCCTCTTTTGCGTCCAGGCGGGCTGCAGTTCCTTTGCCTCTGTGGCCTGCCTGCACCCAGCAGGGTAGGCGCTTTGTTTGCGAGCTGCCCAACCAGCACGGAGGCCTGATCTCTCGGCCCCAGGAGAACCAGCAGTGGGGAGAATCAGCATAGGGACGAGCCAGGGTTGGGCACGGAGACCTGATCCCTTGGTGCCAGGAGAGCCAACATTGGGGAGGCCGCGTTGGGTAGGCAAGGAGACGTGATCTGGTAAAAGAAGATCCATAAGGGAGTATTTGGAAGAAAAGATGGGCAGACGACAAGGCAAGAATTCGCCCAACAAACTGAAAAGCAACATGAAGCCACCAGAAACCAGCGACCTCACAACGGAAGGACATGAACACCTTAATCAAGAAGGAGAAAAGATTGACTTCATGAAAGTTATTGACGCCCTTAAACAGCATCTAAAAAACGCCCTTATAGAAATGGATGAGAAATGTAACAGAAAGTTTGAAGAATTGAATAAATCAGTGAATGATACCCTAGAAAACCAAGGAAAAACAATCAAACAGATAATGGAAACAGTTCAAGACTTGAAAACTGAAATAGAGGCAAAGAAGAAAACACAAACAGAGGGCCGGCTGGACATGGAAAATCTAGGTAAACGAATAGAGACTACAGAAACAAGCATAACCAGCAGAATACAAGAGATAGAAGAAAGACTCTCAGATTCTGAAGATACCATAGAGAAAATAAACACACTGATCAAAGAAAACAGCAAGTCCAACAAACTCTCATCACAAAACATTCAGGAAATATGGGACACAATAAAAAGACCAAACCTAAGAATAATAGGAGTAGAAGAAGGAGAAGAAGTGCAGCTCAATGGTCCAGAAAATATATTTAATAAAATTATAGAAGAAAACTTTCCCAACCTAAAGAAAGATATACCTATGAAGGTGCAAGAAGCATACAGAACACCAAATAGGCTGGATCAAAAAAAAACATCCCCTCGCCATATAATTATCAAAACACAAAGCATTCAGAATAAGGAAAAAATATTAAGAGCGGCAAAGGAAAAAGGCCAAATTACTTACAAAGGTAAACCTGTCAGACTTACACCTGACTTTTCCATGGAAACCATGAAAGCCAGAAGGTCCTGGATAGATGTACTGCAGAAACTGAGAGACCATGGATGCAAGCCCAGATTATTATACCCAGCCAAGCTTCCGTTCACTATAAATGGAGAAAATAAAATTTTCCAGGATAAAAACAAATTCAAACAATATGCAGCCACAAATCCAGCCTTACAGAAAGTAATAGAAGGAAAATCACTAACCAAGGAGTCCAATAATGACCACAATAACTCAGGCATCTAGAGACCCTTCATCAACACAAACCAAAGAAGGGATACACACAAACTCTACGACTAAAAAAAAATGACCGGAGTTAACAACCACTGGTCATTAATATCACTTAATGTCAATGGTCTCAACTCACCTATAAAAAGGCACAGGCTAAGAGATTGGATAAGAAAACAGGATCCAACATTCTGCTGTTTACAAGAAACACACCTCAACCACAAAGACAGGCACCTACTCAGAGTAAAGGGTTGGGAAAAGGCCTATCAAGCAAATGGACCTAAGAAACAAGCAGGTGTGGCCATACTAATCTCTAACAAAGTTGACTTCAAACTTAAATCAATCAGAAGAGATGGAGAGGGGCATTTTATATTCATAACAGGAACAGTTCATCAGGATGAAGTCTCAATCCTGAACATCTATGCCCCTAATATAAAAGCACCCACGTACATAAAAGAAACATTGCTAAAATTCAAGGCAGCCATCAAACCGCACACACTAATAGTAGGAGACTTCAACACTCCTCTCTCACCAATGGACAGGTCAATCAGACAGAAACCTAGCAGAGAAATAAGACAATTAATGGAGGTAATGAAACAAATGGACTTAACAGACATCTATAGAACATTCCACCCAAATAGGAAAGAATACACCTTCTTCTCTGCAGCTCATGGAACCTTCTCGAAAATCGACCACATAGTCGGTAACAAAGCAAACATCCACAGTTACAAAAAAGTATTACTAACCACCTGTGTCTTATCAGATCACCATGGATTAAAGTTAGAATTCAACAACAAGGCTACCCCCGGAAAGCCCACAAAGTCATGGAAACTGAACAGCCAACTACTGAACCATACCTGGATTAAGGAAGAAATAAAGAAAGAAATTAAAGTCTTCCTGGAATTCAATGAAAATAAAGAAACAACATACTCAAATTTATGGGACACTATGAAAGCAGTCCTAAGAGGAAAGTTCATAGCACTAAGTGCCCACTTAAAGAAAACAGAGAAAGCTCACATTGGAGACTTAACAGCCCACCTGAAAGCTCTAGAAAAAAAAAGAAGCAGACTCACCTAGGAGGAGTAGGAGACTGGAAATAATCAAACTGAGGGCTGAAATCAATAAAATAGAAACACAGAGAACAATCCAAAGAATCAATGAAACAAAAAGCTGGTTCCTGGAGAAAATCAATAAGATTGACAAACCCCTATCCAAACTAATCAAACGGCAGAGAGAGAATTTGCAAATTAATAAGATCAGAAATGAAAAGGGGGACATAACCACAGACATAGAGGAAATTCAGAGAATCATTAGATCTTACTACAAAAGCCTATATGCCACAAAACTGGAAAATGTAAAGGAAATGGATACTTTCTTAGATAAATATCATTTACCAAAGTTAAATCAGGACCAGGTGAACAATCTAAATAGACCTGTTAGTCGCGAAGAATTAGAAGAGGTTATCAAAAACCTCCCTACCAAAAAAAGCCCAGGACCAGATGGTTTCAACGCGGAATTCTACCAGAACTTCCAAGAAGACCTAATACCTATACTCCTTAATGTATTTCACAATATAGAAACAGAAGGGTCATTACCAAATTCCTTTTATGAAGCTACAGTTACTCTGATACCAAAACCACACAAAGACTCAACCAGGAAAGAGAATTACAGGCCGATCTCACTCATGAATATCGATGCAAAAATCCTGAACAAAATACTGGCAAACCGAATCCAAGAACACATCCGAAAAATTATCCACTATGATCAAGTAGGCTTCATTCCTGAGATGCAGGGCTGGTTCAACATACGAAAATCTATCAATGTAATCCAGCATATAAATAAACTGAAAGAAAAAAACCATATGATCATTTCATTAGATGCTGAAAAAGCATTCGACAAAATTCAACATCCATTTATGTTAAAAGTCTTGGAGAGATTAGGGATACAAGGGTCATACCTAAATATAATAAAAGCTATATACAGCAAGCCGACAGCTAACATCAAATTAAACGGAGTGAAACTCAAAGCCATCCCGCTTAACTCAGGAACACGACAAGGCTGTCCACTTTCGCCATACCTCTTCAATATAGTGCTGGAAGTTCTAGCAATAGCAATAAGACAACATAATGGGATCAAGGGGATTCGAATTGGAAAGGAAGAAGTTAAACTTTCGTTATTCGCAGATGATATGATAGTGTACATAAGCTACCCCCAAAACTCCACCAAAGAACTTTTACAGCTGATAAACAGCTTTAGTAATGTGGCAGGATACAAGATCAACTCCAAAAAATCAGTCGCCCTCTTATACACAAAGGATATGGAAGCAGAGAGGGAAATCAGAGAAGCTTCTCCATTCACGATAGCCACAAACAGCATAAAATATCTTGGGGTAAACCTAACCAAGGAAGTGAAAGATCTATTTGACAAGAACTTTAAGGCATTGAAGAAAGAAATTGATGAAGATACCAAAAAATGGATGGACATCCCTTGCTCTTGGATTGGGAGGATCAACATAGTAAAAATGGCAATTCTACCTAAGGCAATTTATAGATTCAATGCAATCCCCATCAAGATCCCATCAAAATTCTTTACAGATCTGGAGAGGACAATAATCAACCTTATATGGAAAAACAAAAAACCCAGGATAGCCAAAACAATCCTATACAATAAAGGATCTTCTGGAGGCATTACCATCCCTGACTTCAAACTCTATTACAGAGCTACAGTAATGAAAACAGGGTGGTACTGGCATAAAAACAGAGAAGTCGACCAATGGAATCGTATAGAAGACCCGGATTTTACCCCACAAACCTATGAACACCTCATTTTCGATAAAGGAGCTAAAAGTATACAATGGAAGAAAGAAAGCATCTTCAACAAATGGTGCTGGCACAACTAGATGTCAACCTGTAGAAGAATGAAAATAGACCCATATCTATCACCGTGCACAAAACTCAAGTCCAAATGGATTAAAGACCTCATTATCAGCCTGAAAACACTGAACCTGATAGAGGAGAAAGTGGGAAATACCCTACAACAGATGGGCACAGGTGATCGCTTCTTAGGTATAACCCCAGAAGCACAGGCATTAAGGGCAACATTGAATAAATGGGACCTACTAAAACTGAGAAGCTTCTGTAAAGCAAAGGACACTGTCACTAAGACACAAAGGGAACCTACTGACTGGGAGAAGATCTTCACCAACCCCGCAACAGACAAAGGTCTGATCTCCAAAATATATAGAGAACTCAAGAAACTAGACTTTAAAATGCTAATTAACCCAATTAAAAAATGGGGCACTGAACTGAACAGAGAATTCTCAACAGAAGAACTTCAAATGGCCAAAAGATACTTAAGGTCGTGCTCAATTTCCTTAGCAATCAGGGAAATGCAAATCAAAACAACTTTGAGATACCATCTTACACCTGTCAGAATGGCTAAAGTCAAAAACAACAAGGACAGCCTTTGCTGGAGAGGCTGTGGAGGAAGGGGTACCCTCATCCATTGCTGGTGGGAATGCAATCTTGTGCAACCACTGTGGAAGTCAGTGTTTCGGTTTCTCAGGAAATTCGGGATCAACCTACCCCTGGACCCAGCAATACCACTCTTGGGAATTTACCCAAGAGATGCTCTATCACATGTCAAAAGCATTTGTTCAACTATGTTCATAGCAGTATTATTTGTAATAGCCAGAACCTGGAAACAACCTAGATGCCCTTCAATGGAAGAATGGATGAAGAAAGTATGGAATATATACACACTAGAGTACTACGCTGCGGTAAAAAACAATGACTTCTCGAATTTTGCATGCAAATGGATGGAAATAGAAAACACTATCCTGAGTGAGGTATCCCAGACCCAAAAAGAAGAACATGGGATGTACTCACTCATAATTGGTTTCTAGCCATAAATAGGGGTCACAGAATCTACAATTGGCGAACCTAAAGAAGCTAAGTAAGAAGGTGAACACAAGGAAAAACATATCGTTATCCTCTTGGATAAGGGAAGTAGACAAAATTGCCGGGGAGAAAAGTGGGATCTTGGGGGTGGGGTGGGAAGGGGGTAAGGGGAGATGGGGAGAGAAAAGGTAGAAGGGAAGGAGGGGGGACTTGGGGAAATAGGAGGATCGGGATAAAGGAAGGTTGGATAGGGGAGCACGGAACCACAATCCTTAGTTAAGGGACCCACTTTAGGGTGGGCAGGAGAATTGACCCTAGAGGGGCCCCCAGGAGCCCAAGCTGAGGTCCCCAGTTAGTTCCTTGGGCAGCTGAGGATAGGGAACCTGAAATGACCCCATCCTAGCGCAATACTGACGAATATCTTGCATATCATCTTAGAACTTTCATCTGGCGAGGGATGGAGATAGAGACAGAGACCCACACTGGAGCACTGGACTGAGCTCCCAAGGTCCCAATGAGGAGCAGAAGGAGGGAGAACATGAGCAAAGAAGTCGGGACCACGAGGGGTGCACCCACCCACTGAGACAGTGGAGCTGATCTACTGGGAGCTCACCAAGGCCAGCTGGACTATTACCAAAAAAAGCATGGGATAAAACTGAACTCTCTGATCATGACGAACAATGAGGGCTGATGAGACGCCAAGGACAATGGCACGCAGTTTTGATCCTACGCAATCTGCTGGCTTAGTGGGAGCCTAGCCAGTCTGGATGTTCACCTTCCTAGATATGGACGGAGGGGGGAGGACCTAGGACTTACCACAGGGCAGGGAACCCTGACTGCTCTTTGGACTGGAGAGAGAGGGGGAGAGGAGTGGGGGGAAGGGGAGAGGGGTGGGAGGAGGGGGAGAAGAGTGGGAGGAGGGGGAGGGAAAGGGGAGGCTGGGAGGAGGTGGAAATTTGTTTTTTTTTTCTTTATTCTTCTTTTATCAATAAAAAAATGTTAAAAAAAAGAGAAAAAAAAGAGTTGTTCAACTATGTTTATGCATTATTATTATTATTATTATTATTATTATTATTATTATTATACCTGGAACTAGAGAAATTCACAGGAATCCACAAGGATGACCCCAGCTAAGACCTTAAAGCAATAGTGGAGAGGGTGCCTGAACTGGCCTTGCCGTGCAGTCGGATTGATGAATATCTTAAATATCACCATAAAATCTTTATTCAGCAACTGATGGAAACAGAGGTAGAGACCCACTGTGGAGCACTGGATTGAGCTTCCAAAGTCCAGTTGAAGAGTGGGAGGAGTGAGAATATGTCAACAAGGTCAACGAGGTCAAGACCATGTTGGAGACACCCACTGAAACAGTTTACCTGAAATAATGGGAGCTTAACAACTCCATTCAGATGGGAAAGGAACCAGCAACTTACCAACTCCATTCATATTGAAAAGGTCCAAACTAGACCCTCTGAATGTGGTGACATTTATATGTGGTGACAGTTATATGGCTGGGGCAGACGGTGGGGCCACTGGCAGTGGCACCCTGATTTATCCCTACTGTTAGTACTGGCCGTTTGGGAACCCATTCTCTTTGGATGGATACCTTGCTCAGCCTAGCTATAGTAGAAAAGGCCTTGGACATTCCCCACTGCAATGTGACTTACCCTTTCTGAGGAGTGGATGGGGGTGGGTTGGGAAAGTAGGTTGAGGGATTGGGAAAAGTGGAGGAAGTGGAAATTAGGATTGGTATGTAAAATGAAAAAAAAAAGATAATTTGTTTTCTTTATTTAAGAAAAATAAAGAGTATAAAAAAGTATATAAAATATCAAGTGGGGAACACAAATTGCATATAGACTGGACTATATTCAAAAGCATGTCTCATGACTTTGTGAGCACAGACTGAGGTAACTGTGCTTGAATCTAACTAGTGATGCTCAAATACTTTCAGGATCCACTCTAACACAAATAGTTTTGGATTTAAAGAGTTTCTTACCACTTGTGTTTCTATGATCTGATCTTGAAAGTGGAAATAAAAAACGAGCAGTTAATGAAAATCAGCTCCCCTTTCTAAAAACATCAAAAGATTTACACACAAAATTGTGCATTTTCTGCACAAATCACAGTAATAACAAACAATATCAGAATGAATACATTTAGTTCTAAAGCAGAACATACATGAAGTCGTTGACTGTAATAAACTCCCTGACTTATTTTTTTTTTGTTGTTACTTTATTTTGTTTTGGTAAGTTTTCTTACTTTCAGTTCCTTTCCCAAATAATGTTTAAGCATATAATACACAATGTTGTTGACAATAGGCACTCCACTAACACAAAATTTCTAGAATTTACTCACATTAAATATTAACTGCTCATTTTCTCAAGTCTTTCTATTAAAGATATCCAAGGATAAGATTGAGAATTATTGGGTATGTATATGTATCTACAATTACATGCATGATTGCAAAGACAACTGGTGAAAAAAGGAGCCTTGATATAAAAGAAGTGTGGCAAAGTGTGTATAAAAGAGCTTGAAGTGGGAAAAAAAGAGGGAGAAATTGAAAATTAAAATAGCATTACAACAAACAAACAAACAAAAGAATTAATGTGAACTGATAATCTTGAATCTATAGAAATTCATAATGAAATATTGAAGACATTAAGAACATTAAATAATTTACATTGTCTTAAGGCTACTAATCACTTTATGTTATACTTTATTATTAATGCGTATTTAAAATTATAGATGTTTATAGTATATAACTGGAAATATGAAGCAAGACACAGAATATAAAATTATACCTTCCATATTAAGAGATGTTTTCACATAAGAAGTTAGTCTTCAAGTTAATTTAAAAGTAATCACCATGAGTCTATTAGAAATATTACTTTATTACTTTTACATAATTCATTGATAATCTGAGAATTTCATGTAATGTACTTTAATAATATTTATTTCCCTCCACAAGCCTTCCAGAACTACCCTCTCTTTATCTACCTAGCCAACTTTGTGCCCCTTCCCTGCTGTTTTTTTTTTGAAGGCAATATTCTTTTTAATTCTTTTAGTATATTGGATTACATGAGACTATTTTCATGCAAGTACATAATTTGCTTTGTGTATATCTCCCAAATCTGCTACATTGCATTCCCTTTTTCTTCTCTCCCGTTAGTACTATTGTTACCCTAGTTTCACTTCAACTTCTAACTACATACGTAATTTTATGTATCTACAAAACACCAATTAATGAGGGAAAACGCATGATCTTTTGATGGAGGAAGGTCATTGGCTAATAAAGGAACTGCCTTGGCCCATTTTATTGGTTAGAACATAGGTAGGTGAAGTAAACAGAACAGAATGCTGGGAGGAAGAGGAAGTGAGCTCAGACTTGACAGCTCTCCTCTTGGGAGCAGACGCCTCAGAGAGACACCATGCCTCGCTCCTGGGCAGACACAGGCGATAAAGCAAGCCGCCAGGTCAGACATGCTGAATCTTTCCCGGTAAAACCGGTGCTCACAGATTATTAGAGATGGGTTGACCGGGATGTGAGAATTAGCCTGTAAGGGCTAGAGCTAAAGGGCCAAGCAGTGATTAAAAGAATACAGTGTCTGTGTAATTATTTCAGGGCATAAGCTAGCCGAGCAGGCAGCCAGGGTGCTGGGGACACAGCCTCGCCACCCATATTACTACAATTTTTGATTCTCTGAGACTAACTTAATTCAATTAATTGTCTCCATTTGCATCTATTTTCTTTTCTTTTTTTCCTAAAACGGCTTGAATTTATTATTAGGAAAAATGGAGGGTCATCCTGACATTATTTCAGAGAAAACTACGCAAAATATAAAAACCATCAGTATTTTAACTTTTATTACTATTTTTTTAATTAATTTACTTATTTATTAAAGATTTCTGCCTCCTCCCCGCCACTGCCTTCCATTTCCCTCCCTCTCCCCCAATCAAGTCCCCCTCCCTCATCAGTCCAAAGAGCAATCAGGGTTTCCTGCCCTGTGGAAAGTCCAAGGACCTCCCACCTCCTTCCAGGTCTAGTAAGGTTAGCATCCAAACTGCATAGGCTTCCACAAATGTTGCGGGAGGTCCTCCCACTCCTCCAGCCTATCGCCGCTGAGATACCAGCCCCTTGGGGCGTGGTCTCTCTTCCTTTAAAAAAGCGGCCACTTCCCTCTCCTCTCTCTCTTCACTTCCTGCTCCGCCGGTGACTAGACTCCTGGTCGCGTAGAGGGCTGTTGCCTGGGACAGTGATCCGTAAGTTTTTCCCCTTTAAATAAATATCACCCTATTAATCATAATCCCAAATTGGTGTGGCATTGTTTGTGACTTACGCCTTCATTTTGGCACCCAACGTTTGGTTTTAGAACCTCTCCCGGCTCGCAGCCGCGAGTTCGGCTTGGCGGCCGGAAGTTCGGCTTTGCGGCCGCAAGTTCGGCTTGGCGGCCGCAAGTTCGGCTTGGCGGGAGCCCTTGCTTCTTCAGCCGCTGCCTGTGCCTTGCAGCGGCGGCCTTGGCCTCCCGTGGTTTGCTCTTTTCTGAGTTGTTTTTAAATCTCCCTTGCAAGCACAGCTCTTAAAGTGGCGCGAACCAGAGCACGCGGTTGCTGAAAGCTGCAACCCCTCAGGGTGACTCTGTCACGTGGAGGCATAAGCAGCTTCCAGATTGCTCTTCTCTACCCCTGGATTCTGGGTTTCTGGTTCCATCTCTGGAATTGATTTAATTACATTTACTTTGTTGAGAAACTTGCGTTTTCCAGTTTTTAACATCTACTAAGGCACTGAAACAGGACCATGTTTTCATCGCGATTCTGCAACAGCGCCACCTGCTGGACAATAGGTAATATGGCAATTTTCGTTTCTAACGCAAATTTTACTGCTTTGTTTTCACTAATACAATGGATTAGTAATTTTGTATTTACTAATACAATGAATTACATCATACAAGGTCTATATGATTATGGGAATGCCTTAATTTGCTTGTTACTAGGCTTCAGTTTTCTTTTCCATATTCTATCATTAAGGAAGAATATGGCACTCCTAAGAATGATAGAATCTTTACGAACTAATAATGAACAACTAATTGACAGGATTAAAATTATTGAAAATCAGAGGTTATCTGAACAAGTGGATACTATTACAGACAAAATTGATTCCATATCCAAGGGTATTAGAAAGTTACCTGAAAGGGTTCAGGCTATTGAATTTGACCTTCAGAGTTTATCACAAAGTTTTGATAAGGTAACAGACAAAATGTACCTCCAAGATGGGAATCTACATGATATACAAGAAAAGTCTAAGGAGGACATGTTATCTTTGAAGGAAAAAATTAAAGCTTTGGAATCACAGGTGCAGAATGGGGACCAAAAAATTGATACCTCAGTGAAATCACTGGAAATATATACAGGTCAAGAGATTCAGGATTTAAGAGAGACAATGATAAAAAGATTTGAAAAGATTGGAGAAATTATTGCAGCTGGTGAACAGAGTAAGGAGGCACAAGGACAGGATACAATGCCTCCACCAGCTATTAGAACTGGCTTACCCAGGGTTCTAGCGACATACCCTGTACTTAATTCTGACAAAGCGTCAACTTCTAAAGGCTCAAAGGGAGTCAGAGAAGCTAGATGGACACCAATAGCAATGAATGATCTGAAAGAAATTAAGCAAGCTGTTGTTAATTTTGGCTTGCACAATGCATATGTAAAGGAAATGATAAAGACTTGGGCTTCTAATGCTAGAGCTATCCCCCATGATTTCCATCAGTTAGTGTCTGCAGTTTTAGATAAGGGACCTTCCTTGATGTTTGGAATTTATTTCAGAGAAGAATCCAAACATATGGAACAGCAAGGAAGAGCAAAAGATATTGAGGTTTCCCAAGATCAAATTCTTGGTGCAGGAGAATATGCTGATCCACAGGTCCAAGCTCTTTATGATGATGAAGTACTGTGTCTATGTCACCAAGCAGCTTTAAATGCTTTGAATAGGATACAAGATCCAGCAAAAAGGGTTGAATCATATACCAGAATTAGGCAGGGACAGAGAGAACCCTTTATTGACTTTTTGCAAAGATTGATTAAGGCTCTGGACATAGGGGTAACAGACCCAGAATCTAGACGAATACTTCTTGAATCTCTAGCTTTTGAGAATGCAAACATAGAATGCAAAAAGATAATTGGGCCTTTAAAGTCTAGATCAGCACCTATGGATGAATGGATTCAGCATACGATGAATGTTGAGACGTTTAGCTATAATGATGAATCTTGGGTAGGAGAAGTGATTTCCAAAGCAATGAGGAGACATCAAACTGCCAGGTGTTTTAATTGTGGTAAATTAGGACATTTACAAAGGGATTGCAGGCAAAGAATTTCTAGGAATAATATCTCTTCTGGGAATGACAAAAATAGGAGACCTCGGCCTTCAGGTATATGTAGGAGATGTGGTAAAGGCAGGCATTGGTCCAACGAATGTAGGTCAACAACAGATAGACGGGGCAATCCGATATCATCGGGAAACTCCATGGGGGGCCTCTCGCAGGCCCCCAAGCCAACAGTGGCCCAGTCATTCCCAGTCACAGTGGAGAACGTGCCTCACCAAGAAAATTAAAAGCTCCAATTTCTGCTGTAAAAAGTAATACTGGTCTAAATGATGAATTACGTGTGGAGGATGAGTCAAAAAACCCAGTAGGACAGAGTAAACGTATATTTTGGCAGACTTCTATTAATGATCAAAGACCAAAGCTAAGAGTCTGTATAAATGGCACTTTTATTGAAGGCTTATTAGACACAGGTGCGGATGTAAGTATCATTACCCCAGAATCTTGGCATCTGAATTGGCCTCTTCAAGAGGTAGATGTTCAGTTCCTAGGAATTGGAACCCTATCTCGTGTAAAACAAAGCACAAGATGGGTTGAATGCATAGGGCCCGAAGGGCAAATAGGAAGACTAAGGCCATATATAGCCAATATTGCCATAAATTTATGGGGCCGTGACCTGCTACAGCAATGGAATACCCAGATTAACATTCCTGTATTTCCAGGAATTCATAATTCGGGGAAGGATATGATGAGGTATTATGGAAAAAGGTCACCAGCCATTCAGGCTGTACAAGAACATACAGCAAATACCAAACCTTTAGAGGTACCAACAGCCCTACCTTTAAAATGGCTAACTGAGAAGCCAATATGGATCAAACAGTGGCCTCTAGCTGAAGATAAACTACAGGCATTGGAACAGCTGGTGCAAGAGCAACTAGATGCTCACCATATTGAAGAATCAACCAGCCCTTGGAATTCTCCTGTGTTTGTTGTAAAAAAGAAATCTGGTAAATGGAGAATGGTGACAGATCTAAGAGCTGTCAACAAAGTAATTCAACCTATGGGCCCACTACAGTCTGGAATTCCTTTGCCTTCTCTGTTACCAAAAGGATGGCCTCTTATAGTTATTGATTTGAAAGATTGTTTTTTCACTATACCATTACAAGAAAAGGATAGAGAAAAATTTGCCTTCACAGTGCCTACTTATAATAATTCTCAGCCTAATAAGAGATATCAGTGGACTGTCCTCCCACAGGGTATGCTCAATAGTCCTACACTGTGCCAATATTTTGTAAGTAAGCCATTGGAAATAATTCGTAAACAATTCCCCAAGTCCATCATTTATCATTACATGGATGACATCTTGTTATCTGATTCAAATAAAGATACTTTAGAAAGGATGTTTGAAGAAGTAAAGAAAGTCTTGCCTAGGTGGGGATTACAAATTGCCCCTGAAAAGATTCAAAGAGGAAATTCTATTAATTACCTAGGTTACAGAATAGGGTTAGAGAAAATTAAAACGCAAAAGGCACAAATTAGGAGAGACCGCTTAAAGACTCTTAATGACTTCCAAAGATTGTTAGGAGACATTTCCAGTCTACGACCAGCTGTTGGGATAACACCTGATCTAATAGTTCATTTAAACAAAACCTTAGATGGTGATAAAGATTTGAATAGTCCAAGAGAACTGACAGCTGAAGCAGAAAAGGAACTGACAATGATTGAGGAAAAATTACAGGAGGCACATGTGGATAGGGTGAACCCAAATCTTAGCTGCATCCTAGTCATATTGCCTTCCAGAATTTCTCCTACAGGGATTCTAATGCAGAGGGAAGATATTATTTTAGAGTGGATATTTATACCTAATAAACCAAGTAAAAAATTAAAAACTTATGTGGAAAAAGTCTCTGAATTAATTATAAAAGGTAAGCTGAGACTTCGTCAACTAGCAGGTATAGACCCAGCAGAAATTATAGTGCCTTTTACTACTGAAGAAATAAAAAAGTTATGGGAAGACAATGAACCGTGGCAAAGAGCTTGTGCTAATTTTTTGGGAGAAATTAATAGCAACTATCCCAAAAGTGGTAGACTTAACCTCATAAAAAGAACTTCTTGGATTCTTCCTAGAATTGTACGTGATGCTCCAATAACTGGAGCCCGTACTTTCTATACTGATGCAAATAAATCAGGGAAAGCAGGTTACAAGTCAGATGAATTGAGTAAGGTGGAACAAAGCCCTTATAATTCTGTCCAGAAGGCAGAATTATATGCCATCCTTATGGTGCTAAGGGATTTTAAAGAACCTCTTAATATAGTTACAGATTCACAATATGCAGAAAGAGTTATCTTGCATATTGAGACAGCTGAATTTATACCAGATGACACAGAGTTGACTTCATTGTTTATCCAGGTACAAGACATAATCAGGAACAGGCTTTGTCCGATGTACATAACACACATCCGGTCCCATACAGGTCTGCCTGGTCCTCTAGCCCAAGGCAATGCTGAGATTGATCAATTATTGATTGGAAGTGTGTTGCAGGCCTCAGAATTTCATAAGAAGCATCATGTCAATAGTAAAGGCCTAAAGAAAGAATTTTCCATTACTTGGCAACAAGCTAAGGACATTATAAAGAGATGTCCTACTTGTTCTTTCTATAATCAAACACCGTTGCCTGCAGGGAGTAACCCAAAGGGCACTAAGAGAAATGAAATCTGGCAGATGGATGTGTTCCACTTTATGGAATTTGGTAAATTAAAATATGTACACCACACCATAGACACGTATTCAGGTTTTCAATGGGCTACTGCCCTGAGCTCAGAAAAGGCTGATTCAGTAATCACACATTTATTGGAAGTTATGGCCATCATGGGTATACCTGCACAAATAAAGACAGATAATGGTCCAGCATATGTATCTAAGAAAATGAAATGCTTTTTTGATTATTATAATATAAAACACATTACAGGTATACCAAACAATCCTACAGGTCAGGCAGTTATAGAAAGATCAAATCGTACTATAAAGGATATGCTGAACAAACAGAAAGGGACTGAAAATACCCCCAGAAATAGATTACATAATGCTTTATTAACCTTGAATTTTCTCAACGCTAATGAGAAAGGAACGACAGCAGCAGAAAGACATTGGATAATGGAAAAGTCTGCTGAACTAAATCAACCAATTTATTTCAAAGATGTGCTGACCTCTCAGTGGAAGCCAGGAGATGTGCTACGTTGGGGAAGGGGTTTTGCTCTTGTTTCCACAGGAGAAGAAAAATTGTGGATACCATCAAAATTAATAAAGTTTCGATTTGAAGAGGAGAAACCTCTTGGAAAGGAGAAATGACAACTCATCCACAATGATGATATTCATACAGGTGGTAAGAAAAACATATAGAATGGGGGCAGGGTTCTGTTCTTATCTCCACAGGAAAACACTCATCTTTGAAAAATTCATTTGGATACTGACAGATGGAAAAATACCTGCCCAATAGGAAATATCAAGAAAACTGAAAGGGTTGTGTAAGTAATATTAAACCATATTTCTAAATTTATAAAGCTGGTTTTGAAGTTGGACTCTGGCTCAGTCCTTCTCCAATTCCAAGCCTGTTAGTAAGAGAAAAACCCAGAGTTTCTGGAGTTTCTGTCTCATGTCAAGAGCCATGATATGGGACAGAAAGAAATATGAGTTTAGAAAACATCTTTGCTTTTCTTCATATCTATCATACTTTTCATTGAATATATCTATCATGTCTTTCATTGAATATATATATATATATATATATATATATATATATATGTCTATATGATTAATGCTTAAGTTTTTCATAATGAACAATGAGTTTTTCCTGAAGTGACATTTGAAGTTTCCAGGAAGAAGATGGGGCCCCATAACAACAACTCCACCTGGTTGATATGACGTCATGATACTGATAGCGCAACAACAAGACCTGCTTTGGGTACCAGCTGCACAAGACAGTTCCAACTTGGTTAGCTGAAATGGTGCACATCTTATACAACATTTTGGCCAGACCTGCACAAAATACTCAGAGACTATTGGCAATTTTAAAAGACATTGATCTTGAAATTTAACCATCATTTTACTTTCACAGGATCCCCCAGAAAGAACGTCGCCCCTATGACAGCTGGAAGTAATTTTAGAGGACGACGTCCCCTCTCCCAGTAAAGTTTGCCCTTGGGTTTAGGGACATCATTTAGGGGTTGATTATAATTAGTATACGATTGAGGGTTGGGGGAGGAATTTTTAAGCTCAGGGATCATTTTGAAAAAAAAAAAAAGAGGGATGATGGGATAATAGATTTGTAATTGTGAGTTACTGTTGTTAGACAAATATATTGATATAGATTCTTGTATATTGATACAAAGTTAAATTGTATTGACTATTGTATGCATTCATGTTTCTACCTCTGTTTAAAACATTTTTTATGTATTGACATATATTGTATTGATATATATATATATTGTATATATTTACCATATTGCAGTGTACATTTCTACCTCTGATTAAGATACTTATATAATGTTTGTGTATTGATATATATTTACCTACTGCAATGTATATTTGTACATTGTTTATATTTGGAGGTCATTGTCCTCATTTGTTTCACAGTCGTTTATTGTCTTAGTCTTTAAGTTAGATAGATATTGAGAATTATATAGACTAATAGTCATCTAAGTTTGTCATTTATAATTAGACTAATCAGGTTCTTTAGATATATAGAGATTATACTCAGTATAGATAGATAATCTTCAACTTCTTCAAAGAGCTGTAGAAAATGGCCTTTAATCTAACTCAGAGTTTTGTGGTAGTGAGACACAATTGCTCCTGGCAACACCACTCTATTCCCGAGAGAATGTTGAGCACCAAAGACACTCCACCTGGAGCATTTCTTTTTGGCAGAACTGGCCTTGGGGCAAAGAAATGCCCGTACCTCAACCACCGACAAAGATACAGAGCATGCATCAATGGATAAAACAGGACTGTCTTATCCTGCCAAGACAGGGTAAGATAGTTTTGAAAAGTTGCTTGCCTTTGAAAATGGTGTGTCAGTTATGTTAGGCCTTAGCCAAAGTTGGTTGCTTCAACGCTGCTAATGTGACTTTGGGTGATTGCCTAGGTAGCTAGTTGTCTCTGTGATTTGTTGCATATTTTGGAAGTTGTTTTACTGAACTTCCTAATTACCCAGGTAACATTATTTCCCTTCTCAGATCTTTGATGGGGTTGAAGACTATACAAATGTAGTTACTTTCTCTCATGACTTGGCCAAGTTATTTATTATACAAGACCTAAGCTAGTTAGAATAGGATATTTGTACTTATTGTATATAATTTCATAGTAGGTTTAGAACTCTCTTATTTAAACAGAAGGGGGAGGTGTTGCGGGAGGTCCTCCCACTCCTCCAGCCTATCGCCGCTGAGATACCAGCCCCTTGGGGCGTGGTCTCTCTTCCTTTAAAAAAGCGGCCACTTCCCTCTCCTCTCTCTCTTCACTTCCTGCTCCGCCGGCGACTAGACTCCTGGTCGCGTAGAGGGCTGTTGCCTGGGACAGTGATCCGTAAGTTTTTCCCCTTTAAATAAATATCACCCTATTAATCATAATCCCAAATTGGTGTGGCATTGTTTGTGACTTATGCCTTCACACAAAGCCAGTACGTGCAGTAGGATCAAAACCCAGTGCTATTGTTCTTGACTTCTCAGCAGTCCCCACTGTTTTTTAAATCAGGAATTCCAATTGGTACTGCTTGTATTTTTTGCTTGTATTCTTAGGCAAGTGACCATGTACTAGCAAGAGGTGGATGAGTCAGGGGTGACACTGTTAAAGAATACTGACTTCCTATTCCTACAACTCTCAGCTATCGATAGCTCCTTAGTTTCAGTGGTATTCCATGCATATCTGCTAAATCTGTATTGGGATTTTTCTCAAGTTTTAGAATTGAACTAAAACAGATCATGTGCATAATATTACAATCACAGTAAATTCATATTTGCAAATTTGTTTTACTTTTAAAAATTGTTTCTTCACACTCATCTATCAGTTCTGGCTTTTTCTGTTTTTCCTTATTCTCTCTTCCTCAACCATCCCTGACCAGTTGGAGGAAGAAATGTGATATAAACAACCTATTTAGAACTAAGCATCCCTCCATCTCTTAGTCTATACATACACATTGATGAATTTTGGATCTCTGTGTTAATCACTATCTACTACAAAAAGAAACTTCTCTAATGAGTGGTGAGGAATGATTCAATAGACGTTAGAAAAATAATTCAATTAGGAATAACATTTAAGCTGTGTAAGCTAGTCAAATAATTGGGATCCTCTTTCTCCTAGGACATATGACCAATCTAGTCACAGATTCTTAGTCCCCATAACATTGACACAGAGCTTCTTGGTCAGAGCATAAACCAAATAGATGTTGTTCTCTTCACTATTGTACCTGTGAAAATGTCTTGATAGTCTAGTGATTATTGTAATTTGCCGTGCTCATGACTGGTTAAGATTGATGATTAGTTTTCTCCTTTGGTAGAAAATATAATACCTTTCAGAACTGTGAAAGCTGGTCAGTAGGAATTACGTTTTAAGGCCATCATCAGCTTGATTTCTTATAGACAAGTATAAGGTTCCTTTAGAAATAGGATTTCATAATTACATTCTGGAAGACAAATAATGTTTAAGAATCTGTTAGAATTCACTGTCAGGCAACTACAAAATAAATAACCCATTCCTGGGTCTAGAGTCACCCTGTTACAGGGTAATTCAACTTAAACATCTTTTATTGTATGTGTGTAAAAATATTTTAGGAAACATCTACACTTGTGTGTGTTATTATGACTTTTGAAAAGATTTCCATTTTCTCCTGTTTCCCACTTCTACCCAGCCATCCCACTCCTCATGACATTTAATCCTCCTTCCATTCCTGTTCCATTATTATCCTTTACACTTATTTTTATTAATGTATTTTATTTTATGTATATGAGTGTTTTGCCTGTACATACATCTGCATACTGTAAGTGTGCCATGAGAGTATCATGAGAGTATTAGAAGATTTTAAGCCACAGTTTGAATAATTAGAATAAAATTCAGGTCCTCAGCAATGTCATAAAATGTTCTTAATCACTGAGACTTCTCTACAGCTGGCTGTTTATCCAATGAATTCTGTCTCTGTGTCCTTGATTGCTTTTCCATATGTTAACTTTAAAAGTATTACTCTCAGAAAAGTTGAATCTTATTGACAAGTAAGGAATACCCTTTAACCTTAAATCACTTTGACATTAAAATTTCATAATTTTAAATTGTGACTTAATATGAAAAAGACACAAAATAATCCTTCAGGTTTAAATTAAATTCAAGTTGACTGATGAGGTGGCTTAGTAGGCAAAGGTACTGTTTAAGCAGTTATCAAAGGTTATAGATTTTATTTAAAAATAAAATAATCTGGAATGCCAAACATTAAGTGTTTAAGAAGAAACATTACCGAAATTGATTCACTATAGATGAATATTTAAAGATATATGAACAATAGATACACACCTGCATCTGAATACTACATGATCTCCACCTAGCAATATCGATGAATAATACCTTGCAGTACCTAATGCTTTTAGTATGCATGATTTAAAAACAAATGTAACGTTTATTCAAAGGATAGTAATTCAACCTGCAAAACTTTTTAGAAGTTAAAATCATGAAAAACAATAAGGTGAACTAACTGCCTTTAAGTATATATATATTAATTATACTTATCAGTGTTGTAAATGGAATTTTACAATTATTGGACCAATATGAAAAATGTTTCTCTGTCTATTTGGATCATTGCCAGTACATTAAATCTGCTTTGCAATTTGGCCCTCACACTTTCAGGCATTTAATAATCTTTGATAATAAGTGAAGATAAAAAATAATTCACATTGATAAATTTGCCATTTAAACAAAGTGGATGACATTTAATGTAATTTCATCTTAAATCATTTTGATATAATTATTTTTACTGGAATCCACTAGTTAGTCATACATTCTGTTACATAAATATTTTTTAGAAGCAATAAAGGGAAAAGATTCTTGTTGAAACTATTATATGACTGTATAGGAAAATTGTGAATTTGCAGAAATTGGGTTAAGTCCATATTTCCTTTAAGGTAACTATATAAAATAATGGAAATTGTTTATACTATCAAATAATACTCTAATATGGATTCTACTTTGCATATATGTTCATCTACATTATTTTCCTATCAGTTTTAAATTAGATCATGACTGTTAGTATCATCCTTGTTCAGATTTGGGCAGTCTTGTTGATGAGACTTCAAAGATGTAGCTTCTTGTGTTACTAGAAGATAACAATCTCACAGTAAACTCCTTGGTTCCCTGGCCCCATCTCCCCAAAGAGGGACAGGTTGTGCTGGCAGCATAGCCTAGAAAAACAGCATTTTAAAATGGTTGTGGCTTTTTTCCTGCTATGGCTGAATTAGGAACTTTTTAAGCTCCTCTTAAAGGAGCTGTGGCAAGCCACGAGCAAACGACAAGAAACTGTGTTAAACGTGTCACTTTTTCTTTTTTGTCTAGAATTCCTTTTCAAGCCCTCTCAGGTTTTACATGGATTTAGTTGACCACGTGGGCATCAATTTGTAGGAGGAGGGGCTGCTTGTTTGTTCCGGCTGCCCAGAACCAAAATAACCACACAGAAATTGTATTAATTAAATCACTTCTTGGCCCATTAGCCTAACTTTTTATTGGCTAACTCTCACATCTTAATTAAACCCATTTCTATTAATCTGAGTATCACCACAAGGTCGTGGTCTACCAGCAAACTTTCAGCATGTCTATCTCCAGTGGTGGATCCATGGCATCTCCCTGACTCTACACTACTTTCTTCCAGCATTCAGTTCAGTCCTCCCCACCTACCTAAGTTCTGCTCTATTAACAGGCCAAGGAAGATTCGTTATTCATTAATAGCAATCACGGAACACAGAGATGACTCCCACATCAAAAGAGCAGCTAAGGTGGTCTTTCTTAGGGAAAAGCATACTAAATAATTGTCCTGTGCCAAAGGGTAATCCCCAACAACATACATACAAATAATATTAAGACAGAATAGCTTTTATTTATGAATATATATTTACATATAGATATATTTATGAAATAACAATCAGTAAGATAAGAGATCATCAATTTGAATAGAGAAAGAGAGTATATGGGAGGACTTAGAGGGCATAAATGTATGAGAAAATGTAATTACATAATTCAAAATAAAAAGCAAACAGGCATAAGTTTAAATCATCATAATGTTGTTTAAGACATTATTTTGGACACTAACCATACAAAAAAGAAATATTTATACATAATATACATAAATATTTATACTTAATTTATATTTATACATATACATAATTATACATATTCATATTTGTAAAAAATCTTAATTTTAAACATCTCTGAATATGACATTATTTTATGAAAAATTATTTGGATTCAAAAGACCATTTTTCCTGAATTTTAAAGAACTTAATTGAAGTTCAGATATAGGTAATAGTATTTCATGGCAAAGACAAGAGGACTATCGGTTTAATGCTATAAGTCCTGGGCTCACCCTGAGCACTTCCCACTCAGAGCCTAGCACCTCAGGTATAGTCGTGAAGAGACAGAGACTCTGGACTAGGACAAGATTCCTCCAACTTAAGGTTCTGAACCCTATACCATCCAATCAACTCTGAAACATCACCACAGACAAGCACACATATGAACTTTATCAGTTTTCTAGATATTTTAAAATCAAACTGACACTCAAAAATCCACAGTAAAATAGTAAATACGAGGATATAAGAGAAAAGAAACCAGTCTGTATTTTAACCAGGGGTAATGCAGAACACACTAGCATGGCTGTAGGTTTTAAAAACCTATGGAAAAAATGTTCAGTGAATACAGAAATTGAAAGAAAGTCAACTAATAAGAATATAATATCTGAGTTAGAAAATGCTTTGTGAAAGGAGGGACTGAGTGATGGGATGGTACAAGGCAGGTGTATCTCTATGATTCCTCACAGACGTAGGAAGCCTCAGGCCAATCCTGTCTCCAAGACAAACAACACACACACACACACAAACATACAACCATCCAGCATAGAAATAGAAGAAACATTCAATAAAAAATTACCCACATGTTACAGTGACATTTTAAGCAATGGAATAAAATGAAGATGACACTAAAAACTACCCAGTATCGTTAATATCAAAGTGACATAATAGGGGGATATCTGAGAGACAGCCCGCCTTGAAGAACAAAAGAGTCTACAGTACAGACAAAGACAGGAAAGTTTAAGGAATTCCACATCATTTTTATTGCTACTGTCATTTGCCACTGTAGAGAATGATGGGTACTGCCTCTCCACATATTATATTACTTTTTTACATATGTGTCTAAAAATGGATTGAAACAAGTGTCCCTTTCTTCTATAGCCTTTTCACTTTAATTTCAACAGAAACTCAAATGACCTGCTTGCTTTCCTCTGATAAAATTCTACAGTGAAATGGGATGTAGAATATTTAATCATTTTATAGCTTTTTTTTTTCTGCTTCTACTGAGATACTTACTTTACAAAGTAAATTTGGCAAAACTGTGTGAGTGTGTGCTTGTGGGTGTGCCTGTGTATGTGTCTGTGTTTGCATGTGTATGTGTATCTTTGAGTGAGTGTGTGTATATGTGTATGTGTGTATATATGCGTATATCTGTGTGTATGTGTGTATATGTGCATATGCGTATGTGTGTACGTGTTTGTGTATGTATGTGTGTATATGTGTTTATGTATGTATATGTGTGTATATTGTGAAAGTGTGTATATGTTGTGTGTATATGTGAATGTGGGTATATGTGTGTGATATGTGCATATATGTGTCTGTATGAGTGTGGGTATATAACGTGTGTATGTGTGTCTGTGTGTGTGTGTGTGTGTATTTCATGGAATCAATATGAGAAATTCTACTTTATAAGAGCATATTTATCATTGAAAATTCCTTATAGTTTTAAGATTTTCTCACCAATAAAACATGAAACCTTATCTGTTTGCTTTCAAAAATAACATTTTTTTTTAAAAAAGCATCTACTTTAAACTGCAATTTGTGTGGAAAGCATATAGAAAATTAACATTAAATAAATCAACTACTTTTATTTAGGAATATATGTGTATACACAAATACATATGTACTTATAATACCAATTAATGAAAAGATAGCTGATGAATTTGAAGGAGAACAGGAAGGGGTATATGAGAAAGTTTGAAGAGAGGAAAGGAAAGAAAAAATGTTATAATTAAACATCAATTTCAAACATGCTTTAAAAATGCTTGAGTGCATCTAATTTTAAAGCATTATATTTCATTGTTATTCAAAATTGTAGGCTTTTTAAAGAGTCTAATATCCACTCATACCTCTACATTGTCTCTAGTTTAAATATTAAATACACTCAAATTTTACTAAAATTCTTTCTGAATTTACTTCTTTTGATTCTTTCTTTGAAGAAATCTGATGAATTATGTGCATCCTTTATCTGAGAGTATTTTTTCTATCAAATGTAAGTACATTTTTATTATCTATAACAAAAACAAAAACAAATTTATGATTCTTTCTTTAAAAATCAGTGTCTGCAGAGGTTTGCTAGCAAAAAAAAATGAGAGAACATACCTTAAAAGTGTAAAGAATCAATAAATCTGTCATGGGAAGAAAAGTCTTAAAAAGTATAATAGTTTCAAAGTTTCAGACTGGACAAAACACATATTAAATTACACAGCCATGTCTGACTGTTCAAAGTACCTCACATAAAGTTATTTCTGTATAACTTCAGGTATAATATGAAACCTTAATTACACTACATATTTTGTGATTTCAAACAAGAGATACCTATGGAAATTCATTAGAATATAAAATATTTTCAATTTTTTTAAGTTACAACAAAATACTTATATTTATTCCTATATATGCATAGCATGTTACTTTATAGGTAACTTTAGTTATTTTCCATTTTCTGCTTTATCATTCGAATAATTTAATATTTCTCATTAAAATTTACCACTACATGTGGAATTAATATTTTCTAGAAATTACTTGTTCTGCTTCACAGAAGTATTACTTATTCATAAACCAAAATGATAAATTGCCCCAAATTTCCTCCTACAAGTCATGATTTCCCATTTATCTTCATTAGTCTTAATAAGTTTCCCTCCTCTTTTTAGTAGCATAATATGAGCATTTCATACCTATAGAAAAACATGGATAAAATAACAAATTTAGTCACAAGGAAATCCTAGAATACTTATGAAAAATCTTGGAAGAGTTAAAAGCTTTTCAAAGGAACCTAAGGTAATTTCTGTAATGGACTATAAAAAATAATGTTTATAGGTAGAAAAGAAAAAGAAAATATCAAAGTATAGTCAACAAGAATAACCAATATATCTAGGGAAAAAACCTTCAGTTTTCTTCCACACATAGAAAGAAGTAGTTGTCTGGACTTGGTAATCAATAAAGCAATGTTGAATATACAAATCTGTGGGATGTATCATAGTAAGTATATTGTATATGTAAATATTTTATAAAGAATTAAATTAGACAAGGTGAAATATTACATGTCCATCCATTCGTATGCTTAACATATTTCACAGAATTCCCTTTCAACTGTATAATCTTTGAATTTTGAATGGTCTTGGACAAAGTAAACTTGCAAAGGATGCTAAAAAGTACTACAAAACTGAGAACATTGAATGAGAGACTAAGCATGAAAGAGGTATTACAAAAAAAAAAAAACAGTTGTATAAACCTAAGTTTCTTACTAAGAAATTTATTTATAGTTTGCATACTCTATTAACCTGAGGGATGAAGATTTCCTATGAAAGCAGATGTTACATTCTAAGGTCCTACTCAAATTTTTTCCAGTCTTTTAACTGTCTGTGGTTTGATATTAGCACCACTAGGTTCCTGCGCTGAAGGTTTGACCTTCAGCGAGTAGCATTGTTTTGAAAGATTCTGGAAAGTTTGGAAGGTTAGTCCAAGCTGAAGTAAGTGTTCATCAGTGATATTTTCTTGAAAAGAATCTTATCCCTGGCACCTTTATGACTCTGCTGCAACTGACCATAGGTGATCAGCCCTGTTTCATTCTTTGTTTTCTGGTAGTATTCAGCCTTTCCTTAGATGAAGAAATCTCGCATTGAAACCTGTGACTGATGAGCTCATAGTCCTTCCATTTTTAATGCCATGTTTAATTTTAGTCAAATATCAGTCAAAAATCCGACTCCACCATGAAGCTTCTCCCAGCCACTATATTCTATTAGTGCAATAGTTAATTTTTGGGGTTCTCAGAAATAAACTTCCACCAATAATTAGTAATAAGTAGCGGAGACTCCAAGCAGCTCAATCAAAGCAGCTTCCTGTTTATCCTACAGTGTCAAGTATCAGTCCAGAATGACTGACATGCTGATTCCAACAAAATACTGAACATTTTTATGAGTTTAGATTTCTGACTTTTTTCTCCAGAGTTATATCCTACTTATTTCAAAGTTACCAAATACATAACCTTGTCATGCCTGCAGGTTGTTAGGCAAGTTAGGTTCGTAATAATTTTCTAGACTAAATTTTTATGTGGGGGCAAAGCTAAAATAGCAGGATTTGGGTATGCAGAGCCAGTTTAGATGGCTGTCAACAGAGGCACAGGGTTTCCCATTTGTCATAAATATTTTTTCATTATATGCTATTTCTGATGATTGTACAATACATGATTGTATTGAGAACTATCACTCCTATAATTCTGTCTACTTTTCAAAAAAAAGTAGTAATCAATGAATGTCTGACTCTGAATATGTGGGGTGTTGTCCCATAGGCTTGAGACCTGAATTCTATTAACGGAGCTAAAAGTGTTGGCTGTAACTATCATTCTCATGCAAGCCTTCTTGACAGCCATTGGGTGAACAACTAGGCTTCATGATATACTTCCACATGGATGTACTGCTCCACACAGATTCCCAGAAATAGTAAATAAATCTTCTAAGCACGAAACCCTGGAACTGTGAGCGAAAATACATCCACAAATTTGACTTTGTTTTCTCAAGTACTAAGTCACAGTGATAAATATCTGACATAGAAAAATATCTTAGGCCTTTACATCTGGTTTATAGGAGGGATTTATATAAGGTTGGACAGAAAAATGTATGCTTGCTACCATTATATTTAAGTATACATTTATATAAGTAGTTAATTAAAATGGTAAACACCCACTTTAACTCCAGGTGGAATCACAAAAAATTCTAAATATTCAATATAAGAACATTAATTGAACTTTTTTTCATTGAATAGATGAATATTTTCTAATTGTCCTTGAAATAATATATATAACCCTTAGGTGAAAATACACAGTACGGGCTGGAGAGATGGCTCAGTTTAGGAGCACTGCCTACTCTTCCAGAGATCCTGAGTTCAATTCCCAACAACCACATCATGGCTCACAATCATTTGTAATGAGAACTGGTGCCCTCTTCTGGCCTGCAGGCATACATGGAGTCAGAATATTGTATACATAATAAATTATTTAAAAAAATACACAGAACATTGTAAAAGAGGTCACAATAAAATTATATAAAGGCTTTGATTTTTACATTTACATAAAAACATTAAACCAAATGAGGAGCAGAAGGACGGAGAACTTGAGCAAGGACGTCAGGACCACGAGATGTGCTCCCACCCACTGAGACGGTGGGGCTGATCTAATGGGAGCTCACCAAAGCAAGCTGTACTAGGACTGATGGAGCACGTGATCAAACCAGACACTCTGAACGTGTCAGACAAGGAGGGTTGACTGAGAAGCCAAGGACAATGGCACTGGGTTTTGATCCTACTGCATATACTGGCTTGGTGGGAGCCTAGCCTGTTTGTATGCTCACCCTCTTAGACCTGGATGGAGCAGGGAGGAACTTGGACTTCCCACAGGGCAGGGAACCCTGACTGCTCTTTGGACTGGAGAGAGAGGGGGAGGGTGGTGGAGGGAGGGGGAAGAAAATGGGAGGAGGGTAGGAGGTGGAAATTTTTAAGAAAAAAAGAAGAAATATGCATCAACACAATAAAGGTTAAATATGACAAAAATTAAACAGAAATAAGAACTCAGCTTTAAATATTATCATATAGCTAGATTAATAATGCTGTTTTATTACATGTGTGTATTTTAAAAATCAATAATTCGCTTATCTTTAAGAAAATAATAAAATCCATGAGGAAAGGTCATGAGTATGCCGTTGAGTGGCATTATACCTTTTTAGAAAAATAGATATAAACACATTATCTAAAATATTCCTCTGCACGTTGTTTTGATTAAATAAAATATATGATGCCCAGTTTTTCTTAACTGTTTTGTACATATCAGAAAAAATACCAAGTTTTTTGTATGTAAATTTTATGCATTAGAACGTCTCATTTTCAAATTTGTAACTTTTTGTTTTATGATCTCTAAAATTACTTAACTCTGTGTTCACAATTCAATAAGCTTCCCACTAGCTTTTGGTTATATTAACAAGTAAAAAATAACTTTTTGCATAAATTTAATGAAACAGTCATATAAAAACTAAAATCATAAAAAACTTTTATAAATAATTCTGAGCTACAGCAATTAACTTAATCCTAGTTAGGATTTAAAACTCAATAGGGTCCCAGTTTATATTTACATTAGGTTTGACACCAATTTAAATATTAAAGCCAAATCACATTTCTTTTTTTAAAAAGCAATTACATTTGTTCAGAGTGAAAACATGTTTGTGTATAGCTTCACTATACTTCTGACGATGACATTATTTGACTTCCAGGGGTGATAGAAAACAAATTATTAGTAAGTGTCACCTGTGAATTGAATATTCACAATGCAGATAATATACATAGAAAATTTAGGTGATCCTGACTCTGATTGCATCTTATGTGCCTTTCCTCTCTATCTCAGAAGATAAGGCCCTGGAATGCCAATTTTTCTTATTTGCATGGATATTCTTTGGATAATACACTCAGCAAAAATGCAAATAATTTAGACTATATGTGAATGCCTTTACTAAATCAGTAAACAGAAGCATCATTACAAAATCATAATTTAAATGAAGAACAGTTTCTAAAGTGTTATATAATTTAATGGTACTTTTCATTATTAGTACATATACACATGCATAAACTGACATAAAAGAACAACTACCTAATCTCTATTCTTTTTTTATCCCACTATTAGTAGTATCCCCTGAACCAATCATAGCAACAACAACCAAATCAGCCTAACAAAATCAATATAACTGTGTGCCAATACTAAGAAAAATAAATAAATACAATTAGAAAATTACAGAAAGAACCAAAGCTCTAAATTCAGAATAGGATAAGTCAAGTACAATAACAAGATGAGATGAACAGATAGCATTTTTAACTATGGACAGAAGCCAAATTAAAGGGTCATTCATAATTCAATAATAAAACACAAAAGTTATGTTGTGCATGCATATGTGGTACATGACTTTTATATGTGTGTATATGGAATATGATGTGTGGTGTAGGATGTATGTGCATATATTTGTGTGTACTTAGTATTTTCTTAACTATCTTACCATTCTATTTTAGGTTTAAAACATACTAAAATCTGTCCTTTTAACTTTAATATATTTTCTGAAATGAAAGTATTGATGCATTTTGAATTTAATATTTTATATCTATAATAAAGTAGGCTTAGTATTTTCTTAACTATCTTACCACAATTACAAAATTACATTCTATTTTAGGTTTACAAACATTAAAATTTGTGTTTTTAACTTTAATGTATTTTCTAAAATGAAAGTATTGATACATTATGAATTTAATATTTTATATATATATATATAATAAAGTAGGTTATAGAAAGTTAAAAATTAAATGTTACAATATTTAATATAGTATAATTATCAACTTGCTGGAAAATGTTCTACCTCATGTATTAAAAATTAAAATTCATTGGAATCATTACATCTAAACTTTCTCTTAAGCATTTGAACATTTTAACATCAGTTCAAACAAAATTAGTACTAAATTATATATCATTAATAAATTTTGTGAAATATTAAATATCAGTTTCATACTACATATTGAAAATAAGAGACTTTAGACTTCAGTATATTAGTAGAAATACCTGAATTCAGTTTAATAGCTAATGACAATTTTCTCAACCCAAATATTTTGATAAAAGTCCAATATATTTTAAGCTTTCTGGATTTAAATCTTTTTAATTACATGGAAATATTTATGATATGACAGCAAATGTCTTAAAAGTATTTCTTAAAGGCTTGTTTTTACCATTAAGTGACTTTAATGTAATATGTTTGAGGTGGGAGATAATGTCCCTCAGTAGCAGAAGAAATTCTGCATATCTAGCTTTAATGTTGTCTGTCTGAGGAACATTGATTCCTCGTTGTTGTTTTCCTTAGTTGTTACCATTACCAGCGTTCTTTCACTAGACTTGTGAGAGAATTCCATAATAAGAGTTTTGTATTTAATTAGCTTTCATAGATTCTAGGACTTTGATGACAAATCAATTCCTTTAATACACAGAAGTGAATTTTTTAAAGAAAAAAAAACACATCATTTAGTCTATTGATTTCTTTTGTGTTTTCACTGTTTTCTGTTTATTTAGTTTTTCTTCGGTCTTCACTGTCATGCTTGGATTGAAGTTTAAGCCTCAGTTGCTCCATTCTATCCCTCAAAGGAAAAGCAAGTGCTTTCCTCTTGCTGACCTTCATGGCCTAAGCTAGAATTAGACAATATCTTCCTTTTTCACACACCAATAGCCTTCTTGTTCTCATCTTGAAAAGCCAGTGCATCCATATGCATTAGACAGGGCAGGGAGTACTGGCTGCTCTGTAATGCTTTTCAAGCCCACAGCTCTTGCTCACTGTTTATATCTTAACTCAGGAGAGAAAAAAAAGGCTTAAGATGGCTTCTGTTTGTTCTGAGGTCTTAGTCTATTCTGCCAAGGAGAATTACAAACCGGTTTATATTTCTGTATCTCTTTTGATGAGTCCACAAAGGAAATAAATTACAATGTTTCCCTCCTAAAATACTGCCTCATACTCAAAAAATATGATTAAAATTATAGATACTATTAGATTAAACAAACATTCAAATACACTCCACGGCTCTAGTCATTCCTTTACAGACTAGCTATTAGGATTTCGTGATTGCTCACCATAAATAAATATTACTTTCCAAATGGAGACTGAAACAAATGAGAATGCAGCCAGGCATTTCCCTCTTGTCGGGCCTCATTATTCTGGGACTGAGGAATAGCAGCAAAGCTACACTGTCACAACCTTATGGATTCAAACTCAATAATAACAGAAAAGCTGTGACCTTTGTTATAATCCTTCATATTGAGCTAGTAGAAAACGATCCAGCAATATGTATGCGTATTTCATTTTATATTTGCCAAGACTAGTATTGAGAGACCTCTTGGGTCAAGTAATTTCTTAATGTTAAGAAAGCCATTAATTGAAAGATCGTTCTTTATATTCCAGATACATAGTCTAGAAACCATATGCCATAGTGGCTACAATTTTAGATTTTAAAGTATGGTATTATGTACCTTTTCCCCCAGAGGGTAGTGTCATTGCTAACTTTTCAGATTCTATCAAATAGCAGGTTTGAAAACTTCACCACTAATTTCAACCTCTGTGCTTGTTTCTTCATAAACGTATTTGTGATGGGCATGGAATAGAGCTGGAAACTTCTACACAACTGATAGATCATAGACAAGCTAAATATACTGAGCAAGTGGTGTGCAGGTCTGTTTCTGGAGAGTACCATGTATGTGTGCACCTGTGAGTAGATGCACCTCTGTGTGTGTGAGTGTATGTGTGTCCTCTCTCACACACACTTGCATTAGATTTTCTGTATTTGTGGTTGTTTCTTGTTATTTTTCTTTATTTCTCTACATTGCTTGTAGTCACAAATATTTCTCCACAAAGACTACTGGGCAGAACTGGCTTATTCCATGTTCTACCAGGTGTGTGGATCGATGCAACATGAGAGTGTTGGCTAGGATTTGTGCTATAGCAGGGAGGAGACAGTATGATTTAACATAGAGTCACTGTCCAGATGAACTGAGATAGAAATCTGTCATTCATTAAGTGTGGATTACTCAAACAAATTACTGAAACAAATCATCTTTATATTCCAATATTCTTGTCATTGTGTAGAGATGCTTCACTTCTTCAACTTTGCATTTGTCTGTAAAAGTATAAATAAGATTTTTTTATACTTTTATGTATGTACTAAAATGTGCACACAAATAAAAATAAGTGAAAATGTAAATTATACCAACCCTCATGCAATTACTTTTTCAAAGTAAAAAGAGTAATCATCAAAGTTCACACATGATAGTTATCTTCAAGTCAAGAAGCTACATTTCCCTTTGCCTCCAGCCTCTGTTGTTCATCTTCTCTACTATTTACTAGCAGTGTTTTGGTCTGCTACAACTGCTAATTCCAAAGTATGCGTGTGTGTGTGTGTGTGTGTGTGTGTGTGTGTGTGTGTGTGTGTGTGTAGAAACTTCTATTTTGGAGTGTTTTTCTAAACACAGTAGCACTGTATTTACTGCCATAGCTTATTTGTGACAAAAATCTCAAAGGAACAATTATTTATTCTTCTCATTGTTTCATAGTTCAAACGTTAAATAGATGTGTTCAGTTTTTGACTTAAGAGCTCTGACTTACAGTCTCATATAAGCTGGAGTTTTGATTATCTAATGGCTCCACTGGCCTGAAATACTTTGACAGGATGTTCATACAATCAGCAGAACAGCAGAATAAGTACTGAAAATTTAGCTGATGTTGATGGACAGAGCAATCAAATGTTGCATCTTGTTAGCTTTTTACCTGAAGCTTTGAGATCCAGCAAGTGAAAAATGTGGAAACTTTAGTGTGTTTCATGGTCATACTTCAAAAATTGCATATACGTTTTACTATTTCTTAGAGGTCATCCGTGTGTCACAACTCACCCAAAACTTGAGGAAGAAAATATGGTCTTGTTTTATGGTGGAAATTTGCAAAGGTCAAATTATGAAATAATATGTATAAGCATGGAATTTCATGACTATTTTTTTAACATTTTTGAGTAATGTTACTCATATCCTGAAAGAGTTTAGTTTTAGTACCCTTAAATTACTTCATTTTTACTGACAAAGATGATATTTTTAAATTTCACTAGTAGTCACTCACTTAATGTGTGTGATTTAGACAATTCCTGATGCAAATGTAAAATATTTAAATTTAATTACAAAAAGTAATTATAGTTGAAGCTAATTAATTTGATTCTAAAAAGTTTATTGAAAAATAGTGAATTTGGAAATTTTTCATTTTTAATAAAGTAGTGGATTAAGTTTACTTTTAAACCTTCATTTCCAAAATTGGTCTATAGATAGCAGTTCAAAAGCTTTTACTTCTTGAATTCTTTTAAGGTTCTTATAGACAAAGTCTTACTATATAGCTTGTCCTGACTAGAACATAATACGTAGCTTCTTGCATGAGCAAAGAGAAAAGGTGGAGGTATATGTCTAGCCTTGAAATCTTTTCTCACAAGCATTGCTATTAATTTTCTCAGTACAAATAGCATTTATAATCTCAATGAATAAATGCTATTGAGAGATAATGATATGAAGAGATCAAATAGTCAGTCAAAGAGATACTCATGTTAAAAAAAATCTATGAGAACTATTCTCAAGAAACATGTGAAGATCAGGTATTTGATTAACTAGAACTGTAGGAACTATACAGGATGGTAAAGGGTAATGTGAGATCTTAAATTAGATCCTGGGTCAAAAATATTACATTACATATCACTTTTATAACTGAAAATTCAAAGAGCATATGTAATGCCTCTCACAGGGCCATTTGTCATGCAGTGAATGTCTATGTACCTAACAACAACTTTAAATGAGAATTTAAAACTGAGTATTATATTTAGATTCTCTTTCTTTTTGAGATTATTCCCTTTCTTTCCTCCAAATCCTTCCATATAACTCTTCCCACTCTCCTTCAAATACATGGCCTTAAGGTTACATTTTATTTAAAATGTATAAATGGTTTGATCCTTTTAAATAGCATTGAAGGCTTCAGGTGAATACCTGTTGCTTTACAAATAACAACGTTATACTACCTACAATGAAATATGAATCAACAATAAATATAGATTTATCTTTCATGACCTTTGACTCAACCAGTGACAATAAAGTAATTGTAGACAGCAGTGTATGGAAAATCAAGAAGTGGGGTGGAAGCAAACGGAGTCCAGGTTATAAAAAGAAAGGAGGGCTATGGTGGTTTGAAAGAAAATGGGCCTTAAAGGAAGTAGCACTATTATTGGAGTACGTTTCGTCTTATAGTTGAAGTGTGTTACTGTAGAGGCAGTCTCTGAGTTTTCCTATACTCAAGTAACTATCCAGTGTCTCAAACTAATTCATGTTTCTAGATTGTCAAGATGTAAAAACTCTCAGTTCCTTATCCAGCATCATGTGTGCCTACATGCTTGCTTTCTTCCCTCTAAGAAGATAATGTACTAACCCTCTCAAACTGTGAGTAAGCCAGCACAGTTAATGTTTTCCTTTATAAGAGGTGATGTAGTCATAGTGTCTCTTCACAGCAATAGAAATCCTAACTCAGACATAAGATGATACCATGAACTGGAATATGCCTGGGATAGGATTTACAATGTTTTCCGTTGCAGGGATTTGAACTTTGGTACTTTTGGTAAGCAAATACTTTTTTTTTTTTTAGCTGTAATGGAAGTACTTCTATTTATTTATTTATTCATTTATTTATTTATTTATTTATTTATTTATTTATTTATTTATTTTTGTTGAAAAAAATTTCCGCCTCCTCCCTGCCTCCCATTTCCCTCCCTCTCCTCCCACTCCTCTCTCCCTTCCCCCACTCCTCTCCCCCTCCCCCCACTCCATTTCCCCTCCCTCTCAAGTCTGAAGAGCAGTCCTGATTCCCTGCTCTGTGGGAAGTCCAAGGTCCTACCCCCTCCATCCAGGTCCAGGAAGGTGAGCATCCAAACAGGCTAGGCTCCCACAAAGCCAGTTCATGTAGTAGGATCGAAACCCGGTGCCATTGCCCTTGGCTTCTAGTCAGCCCTCATTGTCCGCCATGTTCAGAGAATCTGGTTTTATCCCATGCTTATTCAGTCCCAGTCCAGCTGGCCTGGGTGAGCTCCCAATAGATCAGCCCTACTGTAGCAGTGGTTGGGTGCACCCCTCGTGGTCCTGACTTCCTTGCTCATGATCTATCTCCTTCTGCTCCTCATTTGTACCTTGGGAGCTCAGTCCGGTGCTCCAATGTGGGTCTCTGTCTCTATCTCCATCCATCGCCAAATGAAGGTTCTGTCCTGATAGAACTCCTCAGCACTGAAACAGGTTCGCCTGGTAGCCCAATGACCTGCGGACAAAAGGGAGAATGTGAGGGGCAGAGCAGGGAAGAGTAGAACACAAGAGACCCTGCAGCACAAGCTGAAGGTGCCCAAGCTCCCTTGCAGGGGACCTTAAGGCATGCCGGGTAGGCAGACACTCACCTCTCTGGGTGGGTAGCCTTAGTGTAGGCAACAGTGAAATTCTTTAAGCACTGCTTGATAGTCATACTTGTAGGAGCATGGAAGACAGTAGTGCTAAGTATGATTTGAACTGTATAGGGCTGGCTCAAGAAGTTTCATAGAATAATTTTAGTAACTTGCCTAGAAACAATTCTTGTGGTATTTTGGTGAAGAATGTGGCTTCATTTTGCTCTTGTCTAAAAAGTTTAAAAGAGGGTAAAGTAAAGAGTTTTGGATTAATTCCCTTAAGTGGGGAAATCTCAAAATAGGAGACTCAAGAGTCATGGGATACCTACAGAAGGAAAGAGAACCACTAATAGGGAATAAAACCATCCCACGAGAAAGAAGTGTGCTTAATGCAATTGGAGATATGAAGAGCCCTTAGATGTAAGATATAGAGATGCAGATTTTGGAGTTTGTTCAGTTGGTTTTTTTTTCTTGCTTTGCTCAAGAACTTCCTCACTATGCTTTCACTTCTCATTTTTGAAATGACAATGTATATCCTGTGCCATTATATGTTTGAAGGAGGAGATCTGCTTTTAGATTTTAATTTTATAGGGGATTACATTTCAAAGAGTGCATCAATCTCAGAAGAACTTTGAACTATAGATGTTTAAGACTGTTATAGACTATAGGTATTTTTAAAGTTGGATTAAATGTACTTTACATTATGATATTGTTACAAGCTTATTGGGGCCACGGAGTAGAACATGGTGGTTGAAAGAAAATGTCCCCAAAATGGAGTGGCACTAGGAAGAGGTGTGGCTTTGTTAGAGTAGGTGTGGTCTTTTTGGATTACATGTCACTGTAGAGGCACACTTTTTTATGTCCTCTTGACAGAATGGAGCTAGGCAAGAAAACCTAAACTGAATGCTGGGAGAAAAAAGGAAGTCAGGAGACACTATTTAGCCACAGCTGGTAGTAGACACCAGAAACTTGCCAATAAGCCACAGCCACATTGTGATATACATACATATTTATAGAAATGGGTTAAATTAAGATGTAAGAGTTAGCCAATAAGAAAGAAGCTAGAGCTAAAGCAGTGACTTAATTAATAGTTTCTGTGTAGTTATTTTGGGGCTGAGCAGCCAGGAACAAACAAGCAGCTTCATACTACAATACTAATTCAATAAGTCTTCAAAAACTTTATCTCTCAGTAAGACAGAACAGAAAAAAAAATGACAGAGACAAAAAATAGAAACAGGAGGGCAATCCAGTGAATACTGAATTTGACAATGTTTATTTTCCTTATGTTCATATAAGCCGATTCAAAAAATGGGAAATATGGTAAAAGACTGCTTTAATGTGATACAAAGAACAAAGAGGGCAATTACCTCTCCTCTTCAATAACTGAAACATCAAGTAGGCATTCCCTGAGTTAAATATTCTACTGTATAGGAGGACTTGCAGCAGTCACACCTTATTCCAAGTATCCTGTAGGAAGCCACTCTGTGGGTAACACCTCTGTCATCCCCTTGAAGGAGCAGAAATATGCCTAAATCTCTTAACTTATGTCAAGGTGAAATGATCCACCTCTCTGGGCCATCTTAGTATCCAAAATACAACGTAATAACACACTAGGTCAAGATATCTTGTTAATAGCCACACATTAAGTCAACTCTCTTGTCAGTAGTCTTGAAGGAGCACGGATAGTCCTGGACTCTCTTACATTCAGTCAAGGTAAAACAGACACACTTCTGTGGGCTCCCACTTTTACATACCATATTTTATTGAGCCAAGTTTTTCTTTCTGATCATATTATTTATAAAATTAGTTGCACTAAAATATGCCATGATCATTCTGTATCTAATGCTTTCATGTATGACATTAAATGTGAGATCCACATCACAATGAAGAGTTCTTACATGTACAAATCTTCAAATATGGAAAAAAGTCAATCTATACTTCTTTGAGTCTTTCATAATTCAGTGTAACAAATAACACATTTCCAATGACATAAATAATATTATTCATTAATAACATCAAGATTTCTGAAGTATGAATATTTAACAATGGTTCTGAAGGTCACATGGAGAAGCAAAAGAAGCTTGTGACTTACAGATATCCAGGCACAGATTGGATAAAATCAACTATTAATGTGGAAATACATTCTAGCAGTATCTGAATGACAAGTACAAATACAAAGGATAACTCACACCTTCATTTCAGAATGTCCTGATATACAAAAAGAATCTATACTTGGACTCCTCTTATAACTTGTAAAAATATATAATCTCCAGTGAAATAGGATAGATTTAATAAAGGACAATTATCATAAAGTATAGAAACTTAATGTTTTAAAAATAAGCATATAGATGAAAAAGTTATAATGAATCATATAGGCAATGATCTACCTTTAAAAATCTCTACCATATGTATGCCTAATTATATGTGGTTTAAATGAAATGTTCTTATTTCCTGTGAAAATGCTGACTCTAATAGCCCAAAACATATAACTAAAATCCCAAACCATACATGAGAAGTCATGTTTTGACTTTCCAGGAGACTCCCAGAATATTGCAGATTATTAATATTTCCCTTTTATTTTCCCTATAGGTAGAAAGTAAGTCCATATTTCTGAAGACACTATGTTTAGACAGAGAGCCCAGAGGTTCCTGAGTTAGTAGCAACCTGAATGTTTTTTTCCTGGAAGTTTGGCTTTTATGATAGTGTAAGGTACCATAAAAACTTATAAAAGACTGAAGCAAACAACAGTCTTACCCAACTATGATGCTGATAAACCACGTCAGGAACCCACATGGCAGGATAACCATGGTGGTGCAGTAATGGCATACATGTCTTGACAGTAACCAACAGCAATTTAATTTGGTCTTAAGACATATTTAACAGGAGGGCAATCATGGCTGGCAATGGAAAACTAACCAAGTACCCAAAGCTAGTAAAGTCATGGGTCATACAGAAGAACCTACAATACTACCTTACTAAACAAGCATTATTTCTAATAATATTGTAAGTATCTGTTCTTATACCCACAAGTAAATGTAATACTTACACCTTATTGAGGAAATTTATCTTTGCAATAGATGTGGAACATTGCAGAAAACCAATCAAAATGCAGAGTTGTGGACCCCAGGCACAATGGATATATCAACAGAATACTCCTGGAACCTGAGGCTCAGGAACCTTGCAGAGGAATGATAAAACATTTTATGGTCCTGAGAATAAGGGAGTTTATTGTGTGAATGCAGTTACTAGTAAGATCAGAAGCTATACCTTTAAATCTCAGCAACTTGACTACTTCTTAAATGTTAACTAAACAAGGACAATAACAACAGACATATAACAAAAATTAATGAAAAGGGATTTCATGAATCTAAAAGAGATTGAAAACCTTGGCAGGGTTTCAAAAGAGAAACAGGTAGGGAATTATGTTGTAATTGTAACTACAAAAAATAGAAGAAATAATAAAATGAAGTATGTAGATTACTTTATTCATTTTTTATTAAATTATGCTTTTATAATGTTCATTATGGTTCCCTTAACTCTGTGCTTGTTGAAAAAGATAGTATATTTCCAAACATTTATTAATGTAAGTGAGAATGTGACTATCATCTATTTGACTGGTTTTTTTTGGTGTTAATAGGCAAACTATCATTAAAAACATAAGGTTATAGAATTTTCATGGGGACGTGAAAGGTGATAATTCTCTAGATGTGTCAGTGTATTCAGATGTAATAATTTGGTAAAAGGAAGTGAGTTAAATATTCACTAGAAGACAAATTGTAGAAGAAAGGTCACAGAAGAAAATAAAATGAGAGCATGTTTGTCAATAGGGCACTGAATTCAGCCATTGCTAAGAGGAAGCCCTGAAGTCAGACACTAATAATTTGCCCTGAGTAATGCTAAGGAGACAGATATTTTACTCCCTTTCCAAAGAGAAGCAAGTTTACCTCTAGACAGCCAGTTTATTCTCAGCATTTTCCACAAAGTCTTAGAAGATATTCATGTGGCTAGCTTAGTGATAAGCTGGGAGGAGAGGGAAGTATTTTGATTCTCTCAGCTAGAACTTAGATTGTAAAGGTACTGACTATCTCAGACAGAGCCTGGGTAAACTTATCAATAGCGTGGGTAATCAGACATATAATTAGCTCAACTAGCTCCATAGTGTGTAATAACTATGATAAAAGTGGACATGGATAAGATATATTGTCATTGTCCACTACAATTGAATCTTGGCTTTGGTATTTAACAAATATTTTTGTACTTACTACCTGTGAATATGTGACAGCATATCAGATACACATTGTTACATTGAACAAGTCAAATCTTTAGTGCCACAGAAGTCATGAAAATGCTTTCTTTTTCTTAAACAATCTATTATTACAAATTACCCAAGTATTGTTTTCTATATTACTCATAAAACAATGTACAGTAACTATTTGGACAATGAATGCCTACTGACAAATATTGATGTGTAATTTAAAATCTTTGTAAAACAGGGGTTACAGCAGAGGTGCTGAAGCAATATTGGGAAAATAATGCTCTAATAGCTAAATAGTAGATTTTATTTCAAATGAAGGCACAATAAAATTGGCTGTGGCAGGGGGTGACTGCTTGTTGGTTCCTGGCCACTCAGCCATAAAATAATCACACAGAAACTATATCATTTAAAACACTTAGGTGTTACTAGGGATATTTCTAACTAACTTTTACATCTAGAATTACCCCACTCTTCATTATTTTATATTTTACAACAAAATTCATGGCCTACTGACAAGGTTCTGGCATCTGTCTCTGGTAGGGCTACATTGCTTCTTTCTGAATCTACCTCCTTATATTTACAGATTTTAGACAAATTTAATACCACCAAAGCATCTATAAATCTTAGCAAATGAAAGAATTAGATCTTTTTCTTAATAATGTTTCTTTATTCATTATTTGTTTTTCTGTATTGATTCTTTTGAATTTTCTATCATACACCATACCATGCCCATTTTCCAGTTTCTTCATATTTGCCCCTTACCCCAATATCATTCCCCCTAAAAGAAAATTAAAAATATATTAACTAAAACCAAAACTAAGCATTTTGATTCTCTGTCTTTCCCACCTCTCCAACATCATTCATTCCTGTTAGTGGCATTGGTAGCTGTACTGTGTTGCACAGTATAACCCTTTGTCCTCTCAGCTTTATTTGCAAATGTTCGTTGCAATGCATTGTTGATCTGGTTCAAGATCTCTGGCTTCTGATACACCATCAATATTGAATTCATTTAAACTTTTCTTGGATTTCCTGCTATTGCCTGGAGTCATGGAGATCCTTCAGCTATGGTTCCACAAGACCATTTCTTTGGAAAGCAAGTTATTCAGTTTCTTACAAGGCTAACTTTATGATTCAAATGAGGAGTGAATAATTTGTGGGTAATAGATAAAGAAACATATGTGTCTAGTGTACTTCATTATTATCAAAGCTAAATAATCCTGTAATTCATTTAGTGTGTTGTAACTCAAATAATAACCCACCCCCCATATATATATATATATATGGGTTCAATCTGAAAACTAGAAAACCACAGACAGCACATCTATCTCCACTCATTTTTTTATTCCCCATAGTGTTGGTATTAAAGGCATGACTCCTAATGCTGGGATTAAAGGTAAAGCATCACCACCTGGATTTGTTCCTACATTGGTCTTGTATAGCCCAAGATTGACTTGTTCATACAGAGATCCATCTGCCTCTGTCTCCCAAATTTTAGAATTGATGCTGTGTGTCTCCATTACCAGACCTCTAGTGGCATTAGCTTTGCCTCTGGTCTTCAGGCAAGATTTATTTATTAAAACACACACACAAAAATATACCACTATAGTGTGTTCTCTATATTGTCATGTTTTCAGCAAATAGAACAAAAAGAAAGAAGAGGACACATTTCTTTTGGTTATAAAATGTTAACTCTGCAGATCAGCACTTTTAAGTTAATGCACTTAAGATAGTTACATAAAATTTCATTATGCTTACATATTTGAACTTTGAACATAATAAGTAACATTTAATTTTCACTTCAATTAATGGTTCCATTAAAAGAGAAAAATTCTGTGGTTTTATTCTGAAGTCTTATGACCAAGATACCTAAAACATGACAAATACAACACAAAATAAATAAAATGTACAAAATTATGTAACATTCTGAATTCATTACAATATATCTCCAGTGAGATTTATTCCCAAGGGATGTAAATATTAGATAAAGTAAAATACTTGCCATCATTACTATACTTTAATTGAATTGCCATATAATAGCATTGCATAGGATAATCTTTTGGCATATATCAAGATTTTGTGTTTTGATGATGTTGGAGGAAGGCTGCTTCTTTGTTTCCTACTCGCACTGCAGCTCAGTCCCAAAATAACCACATAGAAACTGTACTAATTAAATCACTGCTTTGCCCATTATCTCTAGCTTCTTATTGGCTAACTCTTAAATATTAATTTAACCCATTTCTATTAATCTATGTATTGCCACCTAGCTGTGGCTTACTGGGTAAAGTTCTGGAGTCTGTCTCCAGTGGAGCTACATGGCTTCTCTCTTACTCTGCCACCTTTCTCCCAGAATTCAGTTTAGTTTTCCTTACCTAAGTTCTGCCCTATCAACAGGCCAAGACAGTTTCTTTATTAACCAATGGTATTCACAGCATACAGAGGGAATCCTACATCATCAAGACTGAATAATACCTTATATGGACATGTCACATTTCACCTCCCCATTGGAAAACCTGGATCATTTCCTACCTTTTTATTATCACTTCTTTTATTTTTTGATCTTGTAGTATAATTATGTGATTTCCCATTTCCTTCACATCCCTCTAATTCTAATATCATTTTACTTCATCCTAAATATATGGGACATACCTGAAAATTAATATCATAGATTTGGTATCTATTTACCTTTCCTTGTTCAGTCTTAGATCTGATTTTTGAGATATTACCTTTTATTTAATACACAAAAGTGTTAGAAAAAAGAAGAAAAAGAATTAATAATATATGTAGAAATCAATGCAAATGTTTATAAGAATGTGAATATATTTATAAACATTTTCTAAGTATAGATAGGTTTTACATGCATCATTTTTATAAAATGTATATATAGTTACTTTATATACTTGAATATGAAATTCAAATAAAAGCATATGTTTATCTCTATGTATACATACATACTTCATATACTACATATTTACACATTGTTATTAAAGAGTACATATATAAAGATTGTGTGTCTGTATTCTTTACAAACTTCTGAAAGTTGAAAAGTAAAGAGCACAGTTTCTATTTCTCAGTAGAGTAGAAACTTCTTTGGTTTCTCAGTGCTATAGAGAGCATCACAATTTGACACTATGCAGAAACACACCTCCAATTAAACAAAATTTTATTTTTTATTATTGACTACTGGGCACACACATACATCATTGGAAGTCAGAAAAGAACTGTGTGGTATTATTTTCTCCACTTCCTCCTTCTGTTACATCATTGAAATACAAGTCAGGTCATCAAGTTCCACAGCGAACACTTTACACAGGGAGCCATCTGGATATTCCCACTTGTCCTTATAGAATTGGCTCAATAGCAAGTGATTCAACATAGTGTCTTCTTGTTCTTCTTTATTTTAGCAGATAATCTAAATTAAGACTCCCAGAAAGCAAACTTTACATAAGCAATTTTGATATAGACTACATTCTTAAAATATCAATATATCAATTACAAATTCCATGATCTACCTCTTCTATCTCAAAAATATGAAAATGTTACAAAAAGAAGCAACTAATGATTTTATAGATGAGGGTTTTATGTACTTTGAATTTATGTAATGTGCAAAGCACAGTGTTTCAGGGAAGGTATTGTACTGTTTTCTCTATATGGTACTGGTAACAAGTAGTTAACAATTTTTGTAGCAATTCAAAGAAAGTGCCTGGATGAGCCTAAAAGACATCTCCTAGATTGAGAAATTTTGGAGTAATTAAAAAAAGTAAATGAAGATTATGAGCAGTGACCCTCTGTAAAACATATAAAAGTAAATATAAATTTGCCACCAATATTATAAACAATTTTAAATTAATATTTTTCAAATTATGATGATAAAGACTGCAAATATCCCACAAGTAGGCATGAAAGTTGTAACCATACATATTTCTATAAACATAGATCAAGAATTACTACTGTCATTTTAAGGAACTTATGCTTATTTAACAACAGTGAAAAAGAAGTCAAATAAATTTTCTGATAATGGAAAATATATAGGTTGTCTAAGTAAGGGTTTCTATAGCTAAGAAGAAATATCATGACCAAAGCAACGTAAGGATTGAAGGGTTTATTGAACTTACACTTCCCTACAACAATTCTCTTTGGATGAATACCTTGATCAGCCTAAATATAGTAGGGAGGGTCTTGGACCTTCCACAAAGTAATGTGTCTTACCCTCTCTGAGGATTGGATGGGAGCAGGGTGGGAGGAAGTGTGGACGGAATGGGAGGAGGGAAGGGAGTGGGAACTTGTATTGGTAGTTTTTAAAAATCTAGTAAACTAAAAAAAATACATAAAAAGTTCCCTCTTCTAAGATGACTTTAGTTTGAGTCAAGTTGAAATAAATCTATCCAGCACATATTTGACGGCAAACATATAGTCACCCTAACTGTAATGTGTAACTAACTTTGGTTTCATTATAGAGGCTACAAAATCACAATATTAATCATAAGTATAAAATTTTACTTGGTACACATTGCAAAACATGCACATGGCAACATTAATAACAAAGTGATGGGTAAGAAATGTAAGCAATTCTTGTATGTAATTAGAGTTATCAGTTTAAAATATACTCTGGAGATTTTATATACCTAAATAGCTATCAAATCTTTATAGAAGAGTATTCTAAAATTTGAGAAAAGTTAATCAAAATATATTACTATCAAAACACAAAAAAATTGGGAGAAGACAAAAGAGAACAAGAAAAAGTAGCTATAAGATACATTGGAAATAATTAATGAAGTGGTAATAATAAAATTTCCCCATCAATAAATACTTTGTTAAGTCTAAATGAATTAAATTCTTCATAACACAATATTCACTTTGCATCTGTAAACACACACATACACATACTTTCTTTCTCTTTCGCTCTTTCACCTCACACAAATACACACCAATGCCCCACTAATATGCTATAGGCATGTTAAAGGTGAAGGAAAAGGAAAATATTCATGCTATTGTTGAGCAAAAGAATGAATAAGTACAGTAATTCACTAGAAAATATTAATTAGGAAGAAAATTCTCTTAAGTGACAAATCCATTATATCAAAAATAATTTCTTAGGAAGACATAATATTTGTAAATTGATGCATATATGCACTAGTAAAGACAGATTTATATATGTGTATGTGTAAAATATAATCTTACTATAAATACAGCAAACAATGACAGATTTCAAGATATAAAGAACATTATGGAAATGTTAGAAAACTTTAACTACTTGATTTCAAAGATGATTAGGATATTTGTAAATTATAATTAGTAAATTTGAATCAGAAAATCAGTAAGGAAACAGTACAGCTGAAACTATAGACCAAGCATGAACCTGTAAAATAGAATCTTGAGATGGGCGGGGTTAAAAGGGACCCCAAGAAGTGTAACAAAGCTTTGGGGAAGCAGTTAAGGATATCTCTACCCAGTAAATGTGCTGGGCAAGCCAGTATCACTAAGAAAGAATGAGGGAAAAATGTCCTGCAAGATGGTAGGGCAGTTGGCAAAGTTTTAAGTGGGGAGGACTGGGTCCTTTCTTCTCCCATAGCTGAAATTGGTGAGGGAAACTTAAGGCTCAAGTGAGAATAAAAATAATGGACTTACGTGCCACTTGTAGCATGACCCTAGGCTAGGAGAGGGTTATGGAATATGTCATGTTTGGGCATCGTCAATCCTCTTTAAGGCTGAGGGATTTGAAGGTTGGCACAGTTTTACTTGCTGATGGTGATGAGGCCGGACCTCCATGGCTTGGCATAGAGGACAAGCCTGCACGGGGGCATTGTGATTTTCAGTGTCCAGGTTGCTAGCAGATAGGGCACAAACTTGGAGCAGGTGTAGTGTAATATCATGCCACGTGATCATTTAGACCACACTTGATAGAGCCCTGTGGTTGGCTTCCCTTGTCCCCCTTCCTATAGCCTTAGTGCAGCTGCTAAGGCCTGGGCCTATAGATTGTTGTAGCTTTGTATCTTGGGAAGACTCAGCTGATTCCTCTAGGGCATTAAAAATTTTAAAGGTCATTTTTACCAATTCCCTTATAGGAGTTTGCTGACCATCCTCAACCATTTTTTTTAACTTCTTTTTAATATCTGGCACTGACTGAGAAAGCAGAACCTAGCCACTTTTCTACCTGAGAGGGATTTAGAAGAGAAAAGGGAGCCTGGGAGGGGCTAGCCCTGTGCACAGATGTGGTCCAGGAGTGGAGCAGCGAGATAGGAGGGGTGGGTGGCGAAGGTGGAAGTTGACCTTGAACCTCTGAATTGGGAAAGGGAGGGTTATGCGCAAATCAGTCCCCCACCAGTTATTATTTAAAGGGATATTTATTTAGGGGGGTAAAACTCAAGAAACACCAACTGTCAGGAAAGGAGCCTAGTCGCTGGAGCAAGAACCAAGCACAGGAACCAAGAGAGTGGCAGAGGCTTGCTGCTCTTTTTTAAAGATAAATAGACCATGCCCCAGTGTGCTGGTATTTCAACAGCTATTGGTTGAAGGAGCAGAAGGTGCTCCTGCAGCTCAATGGACTCATACTTCAGCGACTATTGGCTGAAGGAGCTAAGGTCCTCCCTCAGCAGGAGGGGAAAGAATGTTGCTCCAAAGGAGGGTGATTGGGAAGTGTGGGCTTGAAAGAGTGGGGGGGGCAGTGCCTCCGGTGCTGTGAGACACTGGCTACTAAGGGGAGGTGGAGTGAAAGCACAGAGACCAAAAACCATATATATTCTGTTTATTTGTATCAGACATGCTCAGTTTTAAAAGATTTTTGTAAGAGGCTTACAGGGGCAACTGCAGACCTGGCATTGAACTGTAAGTGCCCATTTTAGAGTCTATGCCCAACCACGTGGCCTAAGTCCATTTCAGAGTGTCCTCCAAACTGGCTCTTAGGTCCAAAAGGAGCTGCGAAGATTGGATGCCCTGTGTTCCAGTGTAAACAGATCTCTGCCTCAGCCAAGCCTGATCCAGTGGAATTGACGGCAAATTCCCAGAGTGAGCTCACAACTTCAGCAGGAATCCGAAAATGACAAAAATAAGTACGAATAGGTTCCCCAAAACCTTATAGCATAGACAAGAAAAGGGATTCACCAAGATGCAGCTGCAGTAGCCCAGAAGCCGGTTGTTATGATTGTTTGTACAAGCCACACCCACTCCCTCCCACATCCGCAGAGGCAGACTGATCTTCAGCTTTGGCCTGAGCTCACTCTCTTTTCAGTCTTCCTCTTGGAGAGGCAGCTTCACTTCTGCCTCTCTCCCCACCCCTTTCTCTCTCTCTGTCCTCCTTCTTCCCCTCCTCCTCTAAGTAATAAATATCTAATTCTATTCTGTAACATGTGTCTGTCCATGTGCTTCCTACCTGCCACTTGCTCATACAGCCAGGCTAGCTGGGACCAGCCTGCTGACCATGTGTCTTCCTGCCTGGGACCAGCCACCACTCAGGGACTGGCAGCTGTCTCTGCCTGGGACTGGCTGCTCCCAGGGCCTGCTGCCTGCCGCCACATGGCCTGCTACCACCATTTGGGGACCTACAGCATTTCTTCTGCCTACTGCTGCTAGGGATCTTGCAGCATTTTTTTAAAAAAAATCATAACAACAGTTTTAAGTGTGGTGTAGAGAGATCGAATTGTAGACTAGGGGCCTTTCAACACATGGCCTGCCATGTGGAAAGGGCCTGCCCTATCTTGGTGGAACCTCCAAAATGTTAGGAATATTTCCTAACACAAGTTCCCTGCTGACGCAAAAAATTCCAATCAAGCCAAATCAAAACAAGCCAAATTAAAAAAATATCCAGGTTTAATGGGAGATCTACACTCTCAGGTGTCCCTGAGGGGAAAAGCAGGAAGCCACTGGAATGTGAACCCAGGAATAAAGGGAGACCATGTGTTCTTCTTTTGGGAGATCACTTAAATACCCTGGGGAGTGGTCCCTGGCCTGCTGGGATTTGGAGTCCAGACTAGGACTGAGGGCTGGAGTAGATATGAGGGGTAGGGGCCTATGCTCCCAACTTGACAATATATACAAAACATTTCTCACTAAAATTGCTTTATATTTAAATGCACATGGAAGTTTCTATAGGAAAGAATGTGTGTTAAGTCAAAAATCAAGTCTCAAAATTTTTACAAAAACTGAAAAGAAAATTTTCACCAAATAACTGGAGCTATAAATCTATTACCCATCAATAAGCCAGAGAATTCAAAGTCATGACAAATTAAATAATACAATTACAAGCATAAATTTTTCAAATCAAAAATTAAAAAGGAAAAATATGAGCGAACATTATTTATTGAGATAATACTATATAGGATGATAAAATAAGATTATTTTACATGTAATTCTCTATGATCTCTAAAACATAGCACAGCCTAAAAATAATGTCATGCTTGACCTTTGTAATGAATATCGTTGGTCTGAACTTGGCAGACTTACTGCATTTTATTGTCTCAAGTTTATTGAGGGCTGGAGAGATTGTTTAGTGTTTAACCACATTGTTGTTTCCCCAGAGGACCCAGATCCAATTCTCAGCACTCCATGGCAGCTTTGAACAGTGTGTAACTTCACTACTAGCAAATTTCAATTTCTTCTCTGGCCTCTTAAGATAACATGAGTACAAATGGTTCAGACATACATAAAGACAAACCATCCATAAAATGAAAATGTTCTTAATTTGATAATGAATATTTTTTAAGTTTTAAAGCAAAATGCTTTGCTTCTTAACACTTTTTCCCTTAGTGATGTTAACTCAAGAAAAAGGCACTGAAATATATCTTATTTGTGATCAAATATTCTAAAGAGACATGAAATGTATGTGTTGGCTTCACAAAAAAATAGTCATAATTAGATATCTTTAACATAACTGCAGTTGTATAATTTTGGTGCCTCTCAACTTTCATCTAAATTTTGCTAAGGAATTTTATTTTCCATTTCTCCTTTTAGTGAATGAGATAATAGGTTTGTTTCTGGTGTATACTGGACATTATTACACCTGTTAAAGTAAAAACACAGTTCTCCTGGGGGGAAAAGAGACATGCAACTTACTATAAATCTCTCTAAATCACTCTTTAGATTATTTTAATCTAGTTTAGTATAAGTTAAGTCATAGAAACATAGAGTCTTACTTCACATTTCTTTTCCACTGAGATAAATTGAAGATTAAATATTATCTACATCACTAAAAAAATAGGAAAGGGAGAAGTTGGAGTAAGTAGAAAAAAAAACTACTCTCACAATAACACAAAACTACTCTCTTTAATTGGCCTTTATAATTTTGCCTTAGCAATCATTTAGTAATATTTAAATATAGCTAAAATTTTAAAAGATATTTCATAATATTAGGCAGAAACCTAAAGAAGAGATTTGAATAAATTTCATGAAAGCACAGGGGTTGAAGAATATCTTAAAGGATTCTGGTAATTGGCTTTATGATATTTGGATTTCCTCTGTTTTACTTTCCCTGAGTGGGTTGCTATCAATCTGAAATCCTATAATAAAAAATAAATGTGTCTTGATGCAGCCCTTAGCATCATGAATATTAATAGTTATTAAATTAGTTAATCATATATAACAATATTTTTATTGTACTTCTATTACATGCTTTTCAACAATTCATTACTTCAAATTCTATAAAATTTTTCTGATACATGTGTTCTCACGCTATTTAAAGAACCATCAACAGAAATAAAAATTGGATTCCATATTCATTTCATGGATAAAACAGTAGTTTTAAGGGCTACTTTGAATCAATTACAGAGTGAAGAAAAATATCCTTGATGGGCTGTTATCATTATTCTCTGTTACTCTCCACATCTTGACTTAAATAATCTGTTGTTGACAGCATCACAATTTAACTAAAAAAATGAATAAATAAATAAAAGGAGAAATTAAGTGGGTACCAGGTACCAACCAGGAGGCATCATCCTTATGAATTTTTCAGGTGCAATGCAGAGAGAAGTAATCATCTGCTTTTACCCAGCTATGTTCTTTGTGACCTAAAATAAAGCCTGGTTTGGAAAAGTATGTCCTTTGGCACAATAGTGACACCAGTGTTGTGGTACTAACAAGATACCTTCTGATGGATGTAATTTGTATTCCAGAAAATGGATCCAATAGCTGGTATCCTTGACAAGTCCAAGTACCATAGGCTAGGTAGGTCATAGGCTCTAGGAGAGAAGTAACTATTATTTTGCTAAAGGGAGATATTATTAAACCAACTCCTAATAATGTATTGCTATACTCATAATGAGTGCATGGATCAACATTCATCAGAGAAGTTTCTTCTTGCAATAGATTGCAATTAACAGAGAACTCACAACTGTTCAACATGCAAAGAATAAGAGAATATAGAATTCTCAGTCTTGGCTTCAGGAATAAGTAGCACACAGATTAATCAAATCATGGAGAAAGTTTAATATAGTTGCTATGGTGTCATTAGCCATGTTTAGTTTATCAGCTTGACAAAATCTAGAATCAGTTCAGAGCTTGACCTTCATGCATGCCAATAAGGGATTTTTATGATTAACTTACTTAGATAGGAAAACTTTATAGTATAGATGGCACCATTCCCTGGATGAGAAACAAATTGTCATTGGCATAGGAAATGTCGGTGGGAAATGAAGTCTCAAAAAGTAGCTGAGAAGATGCACACATTCAATGCTCTTTGCTTCCTAAATGCGGGTGCTGCTTCAAGCTTCTGCAGACTATATTTCCCTGACTGGTGGACTGATGGACTGTTAGTTGCATGATTAACAAAAACTGGGAGGTAGATACTGGGGTTCAACCTGAAGGTCAGAAAAGCAGGCACTGGCTCTTACCTCTGCCTCAGTAAGAAATGATAAATCTGCCTCAAGGAATCCTCAGAAAGAGACTGTATCTGAGAGCTGCCTGCTTCTGTCTTACAATTCCTCTCTAGTGCTGGGATTAAAGGTATGCACCACTATTTCCCATTTTCTATGGCAAACTAGTGTGGCTGCTGTCACCATTACCTGATCTGTAAGGATGACCATTGAAGCTGGTTTACCCTCTGGTCTTCAAGCAAACTTTATTTACTAAAATACAAATTAAATATCACTACAGACTGTAAGTTTGAAACATGAGCCTGCATAAATCATATGTACCATACATTTCCATTATCAAAGTATTTTAGCACAGCAACAAAATAAGATTCTATGACAATAGCAATTAGGAACATATCACTCTAATATCTGTTTCCAGATATCTCATAGATTATGACAGAAAAATCTAAAATGATTTTATTTGTTCTTGTAAATACCTTCAAAGGTGTGCAACTTCTTAAGTGCTCTGTGTCATCACTATGCATATATTTTCTGAAATTTTATGATAATTTTTTTTATTATATTAACTCTTTTTTAATTTTTTTATTGAGAAAAGGAAAAAAAAGAAAAAAAGTTTCCGCCTTCCCCCAGCCTCCCATTTCCCTCCCCCTCATCCCACCCTTCTCCCCTTCCCCGCACTCCTCTCCCCCTCCCTCCCCAGTTCAAAGAGCAGTCAGGGTTCCCTGCCCTGTGGAAAGTCCTAGGTCCTCCCCCCTCCGTCCATATCTAGGAAGGTGAACATCCAAACTAGCTAGGCTCTCACAAAGCCAGCACATTACGTAGGATCAAAACCCTGAGCCATTGTCCTTGGCTTCTCATCAGCCCTCATTGTTCGCCGTGTTCAGAGAGTCCAGTTTTATTCCATGCTTTTTCAGTCCCAGTCCAGCTGGCCTTGATGACCTCCCATTAGATCAGCTCCACTGTCTTAGTGGATGGGTGCACCCCTCGTGGTCTTGACTTCCTTGCTCATGTTCTCCCTCCTTCTGCTCCTCATTGGGACCTTGGGAGCTCAGTCCAGTGCTCCAGTGTGGGTCTCTGTCTCTATCTCCATCCATCACGAGATGAAGGTTCTATGGTGATATGCAAAATATTCGTCAGTATTGCTATAGGATAGTGTCATTTCAGGTTCCCTATCCTCAGCTGCCCAAGGAACTAACTGGGGACCTCGGCTTGGGCTCCTGGGAGCCACTCTAGGTTCAAGTCTCTTGCCAACCCTAAGGTGGCTCCCTTAACTAAGAATTGTCCGAACACACTGAACCTGATATTATATTAACTCTTGTGAAAGTAAATAATGGTATATGAGATATCATGTGCTGTCCATCACAACTGTATATGCATTTAAAATTGTTAAAAAATTTCTACAGAGAAATAAAATAAAAGATGTGAGTTTTATTTTTTGAAATTAAAATATGTAAAGTACATATTTTCACAAAGAATACATCATAAATACACAGAACTCTAATTCAGAAGCTTTTGATGTCAATGTCATGTGACCAATTGCCAGAGAAGTACTGTGAGATTGGAAGAGTAAGAGCTGAAATCATACTACTGGTATTACATGATCCTACCACTACCCAGTTGTTCCTTACTACATCATATAAAATAGAGTGAATTACATATTAAACCTGTGATACTAACCTCATTCATGTGTGTAGAGTCTTCTATTCTGACATAACCAATTCAGAGTTATCTATGCTTCAGAATCATCAAAATGAAACTCACTTTCACTTCATTAGTGAGGTGCTAATCCTCCATTATTTCCATCTGGATGCTCTTAGTTACTTCTGGAATTAAGTAAAATTCTATTACATACTTAGGTAATGCCTATTTTAAAATAAGAATTGAAGAAGAATAAATCAAATAAACTTTCCTCATTACGTTAAAAGGTAAAGAGGTTAATATCTTCTTGCATCAATGAAAACACTATCAACAGGGGAAAATAACACAATGTAACTGATAACAAGGAGAGATAAAGTGAGTATATTTCTAGGGGTAGATTATAAATCAGGTTATTATACTAATGGGTAAAACAATGTTTGATACAAGCAAGAATAGTGGAAAACCATCTTTTTTGATAGGAACTCTACATGGAGTATGAAGTCACCATAAGTAGAATTTGAAGGAAGTTTCTATAAACTACTTGCTTGCCCACCTTCCTAAATGCTGCAAAATACAGATATATGTCAACACAATGGGTTTTTTTTGTGCATTTATATGTGCCTCCCATTTGTGGAGAAGCAGATTACCTAACATTTTCAATCTTAGAATGAAAGCACACACTTATTTCAATATTTATTCACACTTGTGAGGAGAAGGAAAAAAATTCATATGCTTTTTTGTAAAAGTTTGAGCTTACCAATATAATGATCAGAATCATACCAGATTTCTGTGAAAAAAATACAGAAGTCATCTTTTATCAACAATATTGCAAAGAAATAAAAAGAGAAATCATTACTCAAAGTTTTTAGAAAATGTTCCCTTTGGGGGCATGTCATGAATCAGTAAACATGAAAATATACTATACACCATATTAAAATCTGAGAAACATAATATGGTTCAATATATGATGAAGAAAGTAAAAAGTAATTTGTGTTTATTATTTCATCTTTGGATTTCATATACCATCATCTTGATGTGTAAAATTTCCAAAACAGCAAATTACGACATGAAGGTATATATTGTTTCTCTCTTTGTCTACATTTTGTAGCTATCAGATGAGATCTTAGACTTAATTTCCAATTAGGTGTTTTGAATCTATATAAATTACACAAAAATTTCATAATCTTGAATAAGAAACATAATTTTTGTTACACTGATAAAGTGATAAAGAGTTAATTCACAGTATAGTTAACAGGAAGCCCACTTGTTTTAGCAATCTTGAATAATAAACAACCCTTGTACTTTGTTGTCTAGATCTGTATATAGTAAGAATCCTATACAGTTTAAACTTTTAGTTCATTATATATATCCCAAGTAAATTAGTGATAAAACCCCATATACTTACAACAGATTCTACTATAAATTTGATCATTTTTACATAGTAAAGAAATTTTAAGTGATAAAGATATCTTTCTTTTTTTGAATTTTTGAGACAGGGTTTCTCTGTAGCTTTTGGTTCCTGTCCTGGAAGTAGCTCTTGTACACCAGGCTGGCCTCGAACTCACAAAGATCCGACTGCCTCTGCCTCCCGATTAAAGATATCTTTTAAAATAATTATTAAAAACATATAATTTAATGTTTATTTTCCAGACAATTTATCTGAAAGCAACCATAGGTCCATAAATTTCACATTGATAAATTCATTCTTATAGAAGAAACTTTTTAAATGTAAAAATGGGAGCACTATTTCATCATCGAAATATTAATTTATTTGAAACTTCAGGATATATCGCTTTTTTCCCTGCCAAAAATGTTGGATCTAAGTCATTGAGAATTTTAGAAGTCATGTATTAGAGAATGATTCAGAGTGACTAATTCTCACAGAAAACCACTAATGTTTATTTTGTCTCTGGTTGCTTTAAATTAAGAACAATTAAGCAAATTATCCCCATTCCACTCAGAACTTGAGAGCAAATCTGACTGTTAAGGAATTTTCTGAGTTTGTGGGAAATTTGAAATCAGTAATACTGTGTTTATGCAGCATGCATAGGACAATGTAACATACAAATTTCCTTTGTTTCTGCAATTTCTTCTTTTCTTTTTTTGCATAAACGACAATAAATAGGTACAACCATAATCTTGATATATTGCTCACTGTGCTTATAATGTCAGAAATACTGAACAAGTTTGAAAATACAGAAAATGAAGAAGTTTATGTTCTATAAACAGGGAGTAGTGTGATGCATTAGAGAGAGCTGTGTATGTAAGGGTAGAATGTGTTGAGAATATTTCGGTCTAAACACACTGGTTTAAATTGCATAGGATGAATAATATGGGGAGATAATGTTTAGTAACATGCCTGTAGATAATATATACTGTGAAAAATATCTAAAACTTCAACTTTGTACCTCTAACTACTAAGCAGAAAGCCATAAGATGAGTTTGTGAAGGCATTTAATATTCAAACCAAAACAGTTAATACTCCACTGTGTTCTAACAAGATACTGAAGAGAAAGTGGATATTAAGTGCTTTGACTCATAATGTCTGCATGGTGTAACATATATGTCAATTAGCTAGCTTTTATCACTAAATGATGAATACACATTCAAAACACCATGCTATACCTGATAAGAGCTTATGATTTTATCTGTTAATTTCTAAGGGACTTCTAAATATAATACTTTGTACTAACTGTAATACAAAAACAAAAGCCAGAATAAAATAATGAGTTAATTACATCAATACCATTTAAGAGATCTGTAATTTCTTTGTGAACAGACCAATTGCAGTTTCTCATTTATTGGTTCACTCTGAGGCATACTTTATGTTGCTTTTAGGATATGTAGGTGGGTTTCTGCATTCCAAAACTCTTTATAAAATCTTAAGCTTCATCTTCCCAGTGTGATGCTTTCAGTATTCTGGACCCCATTCTGTTTTTAATGGTCCATCTAAAATTCAGTCTAAATACTTGTTCATTTGATGCTTCTTGGCTCCTCATCCTTCACCTTCCTTGAGTTACTTGTTTGGCTTCTTAACACCTCTTCATTTTCCTTTTCCTTTTATTTTTTTCTCAAAAAGTACCACATATTCTTCTAATGACTCAAATATCACTATTTTTTAATCAATAACTAAGCTTAGTTTCACCCATTTTAGAAAATACTAATACATTAAGTTAGAATCCATACTATAAATATCTCTCTTGACAAGGGATTTAAAATGAAGTTTATTGGATAAAATGTAGGTGATTTGTGATGTACTTATTACAATTTGGGTATATAAATAAATTAACTAATCAGAAATCCAGCTGGAGGCAGCATAGATAATACTAAATGTAAAAAACTGACTGTCATTGTATGCAACAGAACCAAAAAAGTATCAAATTGGCTTTTGTGGGTGGTAGACTGTGAAAAGTAGATAGGGATCTACTTGGGAGCAGTTTCTCACCATGTGAGGTTAACATTTGGCAAGAACTTCAAGGGATGATGTAAGGTTTTTAGTAGGATGGTTCTATCTTAGAAGCTCAAAGAGATTGATGATCAATGCTGAGCAAAATAGAAAGGCAGCAACTTCCTGGCAGATGGTACAGGATTAAATATGAGTAAGTGAAGATGGTGCATAATCATTTTTATGATGGTAAAGACATACCAAGGGGTTTCTTCCTTGTAAGTTCAAAGACCTCATGCCACTCATAAATGTCTTCAGAGATATTTTTGAATAATAAACAATCAGAAAATATTAAAAATTTACTGGCTTCTTTTATAATGACAGGTAATGTAGTCAACAAACTGGGTAGAAGACAATGTTCTCATATGATAAAGGCCAACTACCAGTGTTTTATCCTGATACTCAGAAGGCTACAGTTACCTTACTAAAAGACAAGTGGAGAAGATCAAAACAGCTTAGCTTGGAAGAATTTCCTGGCATGATTTATATAATTTGCTCTCCCTGGGAGCAACTTAGAAGAACAAGAACTTGATTCCTGTTAATATCATAGCCAAGGGGGAACCGAAAAAGGGACAGGGAGCATATCAGATATCCAGCAGAACAGACGTTTACAGTATCTTTCATAACAGTGGCAAAGATGGACAATGGTGACGCATGCCTTGGAGGGCAGAGGTAGACAGATTTCAGTGAATTCCAGGCCAACCTGGTCTATAGGAGCTAGTTCCAAGAGAGGCTCCAAAGCTACAGAGAAGCCCTGCCTCAAATATATATATATATATATATGAATGAATAAAGTTAGCAAAGCTACAGAGAAGCCCTGCCTCAAAATAAATAAATAAATAAATAAATAAATAAATAAATAAATAAATAAATAAATAAATAAATAAGTTATGAAGCAGCAATAAAAGTATTTTAGGGTTGGGTCTCGCCACAACATGAAGAATTTTATTAAATAGCAAGAGCATTATGGAGGTTGAGAAATGCTGATTTAGAGTGTAAAAATAATAGCTATTTACCATTTGTCACAAAATGTACATATTCCTTCTCTCACACAGGTACACATGACTTCTAAATTGGCTTAAGAATCTATAGTGAATCACATGTTGGTATGAGCATAGATTTTGTCAGGGTTGCCATTCAAGTCCTTGGAATGATCCACTCAATCACAATTTTTAAGTGATTTTCCAAGAGTAAAATAAGAGTAGTATCTTTCTAAATATTAGATATTTATCAAGTAAGAGATTTTTATTGATGTTATACTACCAATGTTAATAATACTATTAAAAAGTTGAAACTAGAAATGGTCTTCACTCTTTCTGTTTGCAGTGAGGTACACAAGAAATACTAATTTCACTAACATGGACTTCTACAGGACTAACGAGTCATCTAAAATTGACTCAAATTCTTGTTATTACCCCATGTGTTACACTGAGTTATAAACAGTCAGAACCACTTTAGATTCTTCTGCCTTATAAGCTAACAGATAAAAAATTAATTATGATAACCAGGAGTTCTTAAGCTACTTTATGCAATAGAAACAGAGAAGACCAAATACAGGACCCAGAAGAGACTTTTGCATGTTTTGTGATAGTCTAAGTCCCTTTGTCTGTAAATGAACAGAAGAATACTTCCATCCTGATGAAGGAATGACTAGTCACAGACATACCCAAATGCAGGATCAGCTCATAAATAAATCATTATAAGCCTCTGATAATGTAGGAGACATAGTAATCTAATTAGAAGTAGACACCATCCCTTTAATTTGCTGCTGTTCCGTTGGTAAGGGCCTGCTTCTTTCAGAATGCTGCTATCCAGTGCTGATAGAGGATTGAGTTCTTGCCCTTTCCTTATGGTCATGGAATTTGCTTCATTCATAGTTTGCTCAGGTCTCAAGAAACTGTCAATAGGCATTATGTAGCCAAAGAATTAATATTGACACTGGGTAGACTATTTAAGTCATTTACCTACATAAACCGATGAGTTAGAATGATACTATAATTAGTATTTTATCAGAACTCAAGTTGTATATAAAATATCAAATTGATTCCATCAAAAATATATGACTTTGGCATATAAATTTGGTTCATAAATTAAAGCAATTGTGTACCAGTTTATTTAGAATTGTTTTCATAGACATTGAAAGACATATATTTTATTGCCTCTAAGATATTGCCAAGGATTAAATAAAGCTGCACCCTAATATATTATAATGAATATTATTATAGATAACAAAAAAGTACGTAAAAACTAATGACAAAATAATGAGCAAATAGTGAGAACAAGACAATGATACACATTTGAATAATATACATAGCATATCATGCCACAATAGATATGTCTGGCAATAGCAGATGTTACTTTCAAATATTTTGTTCTGGGGTTCAATATTACTGAATAGGACAGAGAAGAACTTGCAAGATAATGCAACTATTGCCTCAAAAAAGTGATCAAAAATAAAATAATAAAATAAATACTACTTTACTGCTCATCAAATTAATTAGTATTGTGCTAAATGGATAAAGTGTTTCATTAGTTTAGAGGGTATCCTTTCCATGCTGAATTGAATGACATTGGAGAGAGAGAAAAGAGAGGTGGAAGAGGGATGAAGAAACTGCTATCCTTATAGATAATTCAAACGTATGCGCCTAAGAAGGTAAGTTATTTCCACAAGAGCCTACCTCATAAATGGTCCACAACCTAACAGGAACTTTAGAAGATGGTGGTCATTCAAACCATAAAAATGTATATCATAAAGGAAGACACTGAAAGATATTTGAAAAGAAGGCAGTACATTCTTATAACTAATACAAACAAATTTTGAAACATTTTTATATTATTTTTATTTGATTTAAAATATCTACTATTTAATATACATAACTACACCTTTATTAATGTCTGTAATTTTAATTATTAGTTTGTGGGATGTGCACTCTTCTCAGAAAAAGACTCTCAGTACTCCTTAGCTGCATGTATTATTTAAATAGGTAAGTTCTCAGGAGCTTTCTACCCTCCATTTTTTTTTTTGGCTATTGCTGTTGTCCTTTTTCTATTCATGTTTGGGAAATTATGTTGGTGAGACTTTATGAATGTACCTCTTGACAATCTCATAGCAAGTTTACTGATCATCATTTTTAATTGCAGGAAATTTAACACTAAGTACATGGTCCAAAGTGAGCAGCAGAACAAGAGCACACAGTAAGAGAAAAGTGAAAGAACTGAGCACAGTGCAAGAAAAGAGAAAGAAATCTGGGCTTGCATCCATGGTCTCTCAGTTTCTGCAGTACATCTATCCAGGACCTTCTGGCTTTCATGGTTTCCATGGAGAAGTCAGGTGTAAGTCTGATAGGTTTACCTTTATAAGTAATTTGGCCTTTTTCCTTTGCAGCTCTTAATATTCTTTCATTATTCTGTATGCTTTGTGTTTTGATAATTATATGGCGAGGGGATTTTTTTTTTGATCCAGCCTATTCGGTGTTCTGTATGCTTCTTGAACCTTCATAGGTATATCTTTCTTTAGGTTGGGAAAGTTTTCTTCTATAATTTTATTAAATATGTTTTCTGGACCATTGAGCTGCACTTCTTCTCCTTCTTCTACTCCTATTATTCTTAGGTTTGGTCTTTTTATTGTGTCCCATATTTCCTGAATGCTTTGTGATGAGAGTTTGTTGGACTTGCTGTTTTCTTTGATCAGTGTGTTTTATTTTCTCTATGGTATCTTCAGAATCTGAGATTCTTTCTTCTAACTCTTGTATTCTGTTGGTTATGCTTGTTTCTGTAGACTCTGTTTGTTTACGTAAATTTTCCATGTCCAGCCGGCCCTCTGTTTGTGTTTTCTTCTTTGCCTCCATTTCAGTTTTCAAGTCTTGAACTGTTTCCATTATCTGTTTGATGGTTTTTCCTTGGTTTTCTAGGGTATCATTCACTGATTTATTCAATTCTTCAAACTTTCTGTTATATTTCTCATCCATTTCTATAAGGGCGTTTTTTACATGCTGTTTAAGGGCGTCAATCACTTTCATGAAGCCTACTAAAACTGAGAAGCTTCTGTAAAGCAAAGGACATTGTCACCAAGACACAAAGGCAACCTACTGACCAGGAGAAGATCTTCACCAACCCCACAACAGACAAAGGTCTGATCTCCAAAATATATAGAGAACTCAGGAAACTAGACTTTAAAATGCTGATTAACCCAATTAAAAAAATGGGGCACTGAACTGAACAGAGAATTCTCAGCAGAGGAAGTTCAAATGGCCAAAAGACACTTAAGGTCATGCTCAACCTCCTTAGCGATCAAGGAAATGCAAATCAAAACAACTTTGAGATATCATCTTACACCTGTCAGAATGGCTAAAATCAAAAACTCCAATAATAGCCTTTGCTGGAGAGGCTGTGGAGGAAGGGGTACCCTCATCCATTGCTGGTGGGAATGCAATCTTGTGCAACCACTTTGGAAATCAGTGTTTCGGTTTCTCAGGAAATTCGGGATCAACCTACCCCTGGACCCAGCAATACCACTCCTGGGAATATACCCAAGAGATGCCCTATCATATGACAAGAGCATTTGTTCAACCATGTTCATAGCAGTATTATTTGTAATAGCCAGAACCTGGAAACAACCGAGATGTCCTTCAATGGAAGAATGGATGAAGAAAGTTTGGAATATATACACATTAGAGTACTACGCTGCGGTAAAAAACAATGACTTCTCGAATTTTGCATGCAAAAAGATGGAAATAGAAAACACTATTCTGAGTGAGGTAACCCAGACCCAAAAAGATGAATATGGGATGTACTCACTCATAATTGGTTTCTAGCCATAAATAAGGGTCACGGAGTCTACAATTGGTGATCCTAAAGAAGCTAAGTAAGAAGGTGAACCAAAGGAAAAACATATAGTTATCCTTTTGGCTATGGGAAGTAGACAAAATTGCCAGGGAGAAAATTGGGATCTTGGGGGTGGGTTAGGATGGGGGTAAGGGGAGATGGGGATTGAAAAGGGAGAAGGGAAGGAGGGGGGGAACTTGGGGAAAAAGGAGGATTTGGATAAAGGAAGGTTGGATAGGGGAGCACGGAAGCACAATTCTTAGTTAAGGGAGCCACCTTAGGGTTGGCAAGAGACTTGAACCTAGAGTGGCTCCCAGGAACCCAAGGCGATATCCCCAGTTAGTTCCTTGGGCAGCTGAGGATAGGGAACCTGAAATGACCCTAGCCTAAAGCAATACTGACGAATATCTTGCATATCACCATAGAACCTTCATCTGGTGATGGATGGAGATAGGAACAGAGACCCACACTGGAGCACTGGACTGAGCTCCCAAGGTCCCAATGAGGAGCAGAAGGAGGGAGAACATGAGCAAAGAAGTCGGGACCACGAGGGGTGCACCCACCCACTGAGACAGTGGAGCTGATCTACTGGGAGCTCACCAAGGCCAGCTGGACTGTGACTGAAAAAGCATGGGTTAAAACTGGACTCTCTGAACATGGCGAACAATGAGGGCTGATGAGAAGCCAAGGACAATGGCACTGGGTTTTGATCCTACGTAATGTGCTGGCTTTGTGAGAGCCTAGCAAGTTTGGATGTTCACCTTCCTAGATATGGACGGAGGGGGGAGGACCTAGGACTTACCACAGGGCAGGGAACCCTGACTGCTCTTTGGACTGGAGAGGGAGGGGGAGAGGAACGGGAGGAGGGGGAGAAGGGTGGGAGGAGGGGGAGGGAAATGGGAAGCTGGGAGGAGGTGGAAACTTGTTTTTTTTTTTTTTCCTTTTCTGTATAAAAAAAGAAAAAAAAAGAAAAGAGAAAGAAAAGCAAGAAAGATGAATAATCTCAGGTTATGTCATGTTTCTGTTTTTCGTAGAGAGAAGTTTGTTAATATTATACATATATGTACTGTTAAGTGGATTGAACGTGGAATAGCAAGATGCTCCCATGAAAAGTTCTACTTGAATATTATTCTGATGTTTAATTTTATGTACGAGCTTGACTGGCACCCAGAGTATGTGAACAATTGGTTATAAATTATTCTAAATGTGCCTGTGAGGATATTCTTAGATATTGACATTTGGATCCATAGAAAAGAGAAAGACTGGCTTTCAAAATGTGGATATTCTTATTCAGGCATTTTAAGGCTTGAATGTATCAAAGGGCTGACTGCTACTGATCAGGGTTGAAACAGGAGATGATTTTGGTGATTTCATAGTCAGACTAAAATATCTGCTCTTTTGGATTCCTTTTCAGTCTTTTTAGATTATAACATTTTTGTCTTTCAAGTCTCCATCATACACACTGTGATTGACATAGACACTTTTAATGAGGTTTTGAGACCAGAATTTCATTACAATATGTATTTAAAACTGTTTATGATATGTAAAAGTTTCAATTTGAAATTAATTCAAGTATTTAGCACATAGATAAGTATATATTTCTCATAGTTAAATTATACTCTTGGTGAAGAAGCTATAAATGAATTAAAAACTACCTGCTGAGAAGAAAGCAAGCAAAAGATCATATACTGTGTAATTACAGCTTATATATTTCAAAGTCTCAAAAATAATCCATAGTGACAGTAAGTGGACCAATGCTTCACAACACTCAGAGTGAAGCAGAAGACAAGTGGCAAAGAGGTAAAGAGGTGGTGGGCATGTTTTATACTTTCCCAAATGTGATGGAACAATCCTGCATTGATGCACTGTATTCATTTACAGTACTGTACATTGTACCATAGATAAACTATAGCCCCAACATTTTATTTTTAAGAATAAAAGGTATCCAGGCAGTGGTGGAGCGTGCCCTTAATCCCAGCACTCTGGAAGCAGAAGCAGGTAGATGTCTATGAGTTTGAGGCCAGCTGGTCTACTAGAGCTAGTTCCAGGACAGGTCCTAAAGCTATAGAGAAACTCTGTCTCAGAAAACCAAAGAAGAAAAAAAAATAAAAAGGTAGGTGTAGTGGCACATTCTAATAATCCCAAATAAAATGAGTCTGGGGCAATAACCTAGGGTAGAATAAAATACTGTATCAAAGAGATGAATAAATTAATTAAATTAAAAATCTAAAAACATCTTTAAAATAATAGAAAAGTGTTAGTCACATAGTTTATTACTTGTCACTGTGATATACGATAAAATATTGCATCTTAAGATACTTTTCGCAAACACTAGTTTTATTATGTATAGATTTTAATATTTTTAGTTATAGTGTATAATAAACAGTATATATTTTTTATTTTTGCTAGTCCTGTTATCAGAAGATAGACTCAGGTTTTGAGAGGGAATATAAATTAGTTTAAATACAGATTTCTCATACTTTAAATTATGCCAAATATGACCATTAAATTTCAATATGAACTTCAAGGATGTTCATCCCCTTAGAAGCTTTTTAGTGTGCTTCAGGCCATGAATTCAGAGGCAATGGTAACGTGATAATAATAGTGATAGCGGGAATGTGCATGCTGCTGCAGCTCACAGAAGAGCAAAATGCTTTACATTGATGCACCTACAGTAATTGGTTTGTTCTGCTCTGAGTTCAATTTAAAATGGCAATTATTTCTTGAATGTGTGATTTAAAACTTCCAAGATATATTACAGTGGAAAGGAAAGGGTTTTAGAATTGAAATGTGGACTCACACAAGTAGTTATGGAGGAGGAAATTAGTGCCCACAAGATAACATTTAAACCTCATGTTGTGACTTCAATCAAGAGTGAATTTGAATTTTTAGAATGTATTATGAGACCATATGAATACATAAGACTACCCATTTAAAAAATGACTTTCAAACTTGCAGTTAAACTGTAATTAAAGATAGCAAATGAAACCTCATTCAACATGCTGCTGTGCCGCACTCTGAATATAAAAATAGTCACTGGTGCCTGTACTTGTGTCTTGCATTGTTTTAAATATTATGTAATATTATCATGCAGATCAGGTTGTCTAGATTGTGTAGATTAAATGATCTCAGGTTCATTGCATTCATCTCAAATTTATGCCTGTAAATAAATGAGTAGAAATGAACGTTTGGAAGTAAAACACATGCAATTTGGCAAATTGATGAAGCCTGGAAACATAGCTCACAATGTAGGTTAGGAAAAGGAACACAGTTGTGATCAGAATCCAATAAGGTAAAAACATGGAAGTTCATTATAGTATAGTATAACAGTTTATGTAAAATGAGACTAAAGTTGAGAAAGAATAAGGACCATGCAATTTGATAATTTTAAACATACTGGACATCATTCTATGCATGAAAGCAGAGAACTGGTCAATCGAGACTATAAATAATGCTTTAATAAAAATTTATTCATTTTATGTAATTATATTCACTAGACTTTGCAGCATTCATCCTATTCACTTTTCAGGAATGCGCACATTGCACCATCAGCTTACCGATATGGATAAAATTAACTTATCAATGGTTCTGCTATTTCTACCAATATAGTTTTGTACATTTATATGACAACAGCAAGAGTTCGTCTGCAACAATGGTGTATATTTACACCATATCTGCATTTCAAACTCCACCCTTCCAAAATTAATAACTCCCATACTTAATAATATATGGTTAGCAAATTATGAAGCAGTAGAATAATAGCTTAAACACAGAACAAAGATACTGCTTGGCATAGCTTCAAAGAGACACCCTAAAGACAAATAAGAATTTTCACAGGTCAAATGTAATTAGAGACATAAAAGAGGAATTTTTAGAAGAAGTTCCATCAGTAACATCTGCTTAATTAGTTCTCCTAGAAACTTTTATATTTTATTTCTATAAAAATACATTTTTTAAAAAAATTATGTTTTGTTTGTATGTAGCTTTAGAAAACAATTGTGTTATGAAAAATGCAATGTTTGAGAATTAATTTGATGTTTAAAAACCACTTATTAGTGAGTACATGTGATACTTGTCTTTATGTGTCTGGGTTACCTCACTCAAAATGTCTTTTAGCTCCATCCAGTTTTGTGCAAAATTCAAAATGTCATTAATACAAAAACCAGCCCACAAATCACAATCCCAGAGAACATGGACAACAATGAGGACACTAAGAGAGACATACATGATCTAATCTACATGGGATGTAGAAAAAGGCAAGATCTCCTGAGTAAATTGGGAGTTGGGGACCTTGGGGAGAAGGTTGAAGGGGAAGAAGAGCAGAGAGGGGAACAGAGAAAAATGTAGAACTAAATAAAAAAAATTAAAAAAAAGAATTAAATTAATGTTGGCATGCTGACATACACTTTTAATCCCAGCACTTGGTAGAATTAGATTGGTCTCAGTGAGTTCAAGGCCTTATAAGTCTACATAATAAATTCCAGGCCTGCATAGTGAGAACAGAATTTTAAAAATTACTTTAACATTAATATAAAATATTATAATTTCATACCATTCACATTTTTACAAATGAATTGTTTCAGTCACATTAGATTTTTAATTTTTTAAAAAAATTGTTTTATTCACTGGGCGGTGGTGGCACAAGCCTTTAATTGCAGCACTCGGGAGGCAGAGGCAGGGGGATCTCTGTGACTTTGAGGCCAGACTGTTTTATAAGAATGCGTTCCAGGACAGGCTCTAAAACTACAGCAAAAGCCTGTCTCAGAAAAAAAAAAAGAACTGTTTAACTCATTTTACATGCTAACAACCATTCCCCCTAACTCCTGTCCTCCTACTTCCCCAACCACATCCACTCTTCTGAAAAGGTAAGGCCTCCCATGGGGAAATCAACAAAGCCTGGCACATCAAATTGAGGCAGGACCAAGCTTCCCCTCGCCCTGCCACATACATAAAGGCTGAGCATACATACAGCGTCTCTTCTGGCAGCATAATTCAGATCTTGCTCCCCATTTGTGCAAAGGATTGTGATCTGTGAGTCTATCCCAAATAAATAACCCTCTATTATACTCAATTCTGAGTTAGTGTGAAATTTGATTTCTTTTAAGTGTCCATCTTTATAAGCTATTGACCAAACCGAATTGAAAATAATATAGCTTTGTGTAATTATTTTGGGTCAGTGTGGCTGGGGGAAAAAAAAAAAACTAGCAGCCTCCAAAAAACACATGTTAGAGAATTTTCATTGTCACAATTTACCTCCATTGCTTAATCATATAAACCAACTTTTTACAATGAGACAATCTTTTAATTCTCATAAAATTATTTCCAAAAAGGATTTACATTAATTTTCATCATTCATCTAGCATTACATTGAAATATATTAACATTTTGTAACATAATTTATTTGTTCAGACCATTTTATAAGCTTAGCATTATCACAGAAAGTACTACTAAGTTTTTTCTATACCCTTAAACTGCATTCCCTGCTTTTAGCTTTAAGATCATTTTTCTCATTTTCTTCTATTCCTTTCTAGTAGTGTCCTCAGCAGCCATTAGCTTAGGTTTACTGAAGTCACCATGGCCCTTCCAACTCATCTCAATGCTTTATCTATACTTTGTATTTTTTTGTAGAATATTGCTGGAAATCCAGGTCTGAAATAATACTCCAATTTTATTGTTAGTAGATTAGTTCTCCCAAATCATAGTTGAATAAAACTCATTAATTTTGCTTATAGGTTCTGTAGGTTAGGAATTTCATGAGGAGCAAAGTAGGGATAACTATTTCCAAAGAACATTATGAGGTTAACATCTGGAATCTTTAAGGTTTCTTCATTCATTTGAATGGAGGCTGCAAGTCCACAGACATCATGACAGACAGTCTACAGTAAGCCATTTTTTATGATGCTTTCATTGTTACTGTCCCGAATTCAATAATCTAAATGAACATTGTAATTTATTGATCTAGTCCACTGATGGAGATTCCCCTCTATATGCTGTGAAAATCATTGATTAATAAAGAAACTGTCTTGTGCCTACACAGAGAAGAATCAATTTAGGTAGGGAAAACTAAACTGCATGATGGGAGAAAGAAGGCACAGTCAGAAAGAAGTCATGGAGCTGCCGCAGGAGACATACATGCCAGAACCTTGCTGGTAGGCCAAGAACCTCAGCGTAAAATATAAAATAATGGAAATGGGTTAAAGTAAGATGCAAAAACTTGCCAATAAGAAGTTAGAGCTAAGAAGCCAAGCAGTGATTTAATTAGTACAGTTTCTGTATGGTTATTTCTGGAGTCTGGGTGGATAGGAAACAAACAAGCCTCGTCTTACAACAGCCTACAGATTTTCTAATGATATTTGATGGGGATATTAAAGAATAAATCAAAAAAAAAATCTTCACAATCTTAGACTTTCCTACCAGGAATACAATCGTCATTATATCTGCTCCTCTTTGTCTTCAAAAATATTTTATTATAGGTATCATATGAGGCTTTCCCCCTTTTAAAATTTTGTGTTCTTATTTTGTTTGTTTTTTTCTACATCAAGAATAGAGATAGTTACCATTCTTGTCACTCTTACTGGGCTTAAAAAACCTTCACTACAGTCAACAAACTTAGACTTCCCATATGCCCTTGAATCTTGTCATACTCTTTTATCAAGAATGTTATCAGATTGTGAGAAAATATGCCAACATAAAATTGATTATTCTTGATTGTTTTATTGAGAGTTGTGTATGAATCAATATATTTATTAACAAAACTTATCCATACTGATCACATCAAGAAGTCATCTCAGAACTTCCTTAATTATTTTAACTTTGACGTTCTGCTCAAATTTTGATGATAGAGTTGTTTTTTGCTTGATTGTTACAGCCACGATCAATGCAGGTAGAACAAATTTGGGCGATTTTTCTTTTCCTAGAGAAAAGAAAATAATGAAATATCAAGATTATCTAGGTTCATTAATTCTGTGTGCGAGGACAGTATTTAAACTTTGTATTATTTACTTTAAGATTATTTTACTTTAAACTAAATTTAAACTTATCTCCTCAAGTAATCACATCTTAACAAAATAAATGACAATATAAATGAGGCATAAGCATTACAGATATAATTTCATAGCAAAGAGGTCGAGAATTCTCTAATTTTTTTGCTATTTTGTGTTTAAAATTCAAAAAATGCACTGACATTTTGTGACCAAGAAATGTGATTTTTTTTTTTTTTAGTTAGGCTTGCAACCAAGCCCAAGTCTTGAATGGGTAACTATTGCAGAGAATACTGAAGAAAATTGCTTCTACCATAAGCCAAATTATTTCCCCTTCATATAAACTACAAACACTTATCCTCCTATTCTGGATATACCTAGGTAAAATGTTTTTCTCCTATTTTTCTTTTAAACAAAATAAATTTTAAACAAAATTACATATAGATTAATTAAGAGGAAATTTGGGGCAGGGAGTCGAGAAGAAACCATGGGAAAGTAACGCTTACTGAATTACTTTCTGGCTTGTTCATTTCTCATGCTCTGCTAGCTGTTTTATAGCCCATCTGCCTAGGCATAGTGCTACACACAGTGGTCTGAGTCCGCACACATCATTCAGCAATTATTATCTCAGAGACAATTGTCACAGGTCAATCTAATGTGGATAATCGCTTAAATAAGAGACCGTCATGTGATTTTGTAGGTGTCAGGTTGATAGTTGACGATAGCTAGGATAACTTTTACACTGATAAAAGACTAGAAAATTACATGATAGGAAATAGAAGTTATGAGATTAATATTTATTTACTCAGAGTATTAAAATTAAATATGAAATATGCCTTGCATTGCATTACAATATAGGGGTAGTTATATAAAAGCCAGGCTCTTGATCTTATAGGAGAATTGACCATTAACTTCTATACGGATCAGAAATTAATTTCTAGAAATACCTCCTTTCTAATCATCAAATATAATCAGTAGATACAATTTTTTTTTCTGCTGTTAACATCATACTGGACACAGAATTTCCTGGAAAGAAATGTGCTTGATGTCCTTCTGACAGCACCACAACAATACAGGGAACTTTTCTATTTAAAATGTGTTGGAAGATAATGAACAAGTTTAAGTGATCTAAAAATACACTTCTATTTAAGAACATACGGAATCATTCATGCTCATATTGTTTAAGGAAAAGACTATCAGTGTTAGAAAAGTAACAATGAAAACTAAGAATGCTAACTCATTAGATGTAAAGAGAATGGGACAAATGGGGTGATTTAGACAAAGAAAGAATGCTGGAAAATTTGTCCTTACAACAGAGTGGGGTAAGGTCAAATAATTATGATTGTTAAAAATAAAACTGCTTTGACTTTTATCCAACTCTTGGTCAAAATTTAATCATATTTATAAATTACTGTGTTAATTTCAGAGTTTTAGTTTAGGTTATGATACACCTATTTATGATAGATTCTTGGGTTTCAATTTCTTACCGGAAAAAAACAGATATAAGAAATAAGCTTCACTTTTAAGGTATCAATTTACCATCTCTTCTTTCCAAGTCAGTTGTTTCTGTTCTTCTTTGTAATACTGAAAATAGATGATGAAAGCCCAAATGCTATTAGTTTTTCTTTACAATTCTCAACTAGATTGACTCTGGCAACGCTAACACATAAGTGGTCATTTTCTTTTATTTAGTACCTAAAGCTAGTTGCTTTGGGGTTAGCAACAAAACCATCTCATGTGACAGCTCAGTAGTCTCCCAGTAGAGAACCGTATCCAGCTTCAGGATATAGCAATGTGAGGTAGTGACTCTGCCATGTAATTGTTTCCTCTGGAATTTTACCTTAGCCCTAGGAACATAAATATTATCTGTGGACCTCCGTCTTTGTTAAAAGTATTCATTTGAGATATTTTGTGCTATTTAGCAGTAAGTACCTGTTTTATGTTTAAAGGATTCACATTAAATGTTGCCTATTTAAATTGGTATCATATTTGTGAGTGTATAGTGATAATAGTTGTTTAGAATCTTCTTTTCTTTTATCTATTTCCCACTCAATGATCATTTAACTTGACCTCTATTCTTTTTCTCAGCCGATTTACTAATGTTCTTTGAGACTCACATGTTAACTTGTGAAAATTGTTCTGTAAATGTGTTAATCGGGCTAGGTCAGTACACAATCCATTATTCTCTGCATTTTTAATAGTTACATCCATCTGTTTCTGGTCTACATGTATGAAAAGAAGCTTCTCTGATGATAGATGAGGGTTACACATATTTCTGGGAATATAGAATATGTCTTTAACTATACTGGTTTAAGGAACTGACAATATTAGGTTGGAAATATTGTAAGAAAAAAGATGAATATATCTTATGGGAGATAGTATATCCTATATATGACAGGAAATTTGCAACCATTAAATCTCAATAATACAGTTGCCTAAACAAGGGTTGAAAAATGACACCACAAATGGACAATATTTTGTGGATGGGAAAAATCAAAAGTGGTCCCTACCTTAAATGAAGAGTTACAGGTAATTAAGGAACCCTAAGAAAGATAATGATTAAGTTTGTTCTTTGTTCCAGGTAAAAAATCCTTCAATAGATATTCCAATCCCAAGTGACCAGATTTAAACATATAAAAAATGAGCAACACTAAATTAACTCAGCAGATTGTATTCACAATTTTTTTGTTTTGTTTTGTTTTTTTGTTTTGTTTTGTTTTTGTTTTTGTTTTTGTTTTTGTTTTTTTTTTGAGACACGGTTTCTTTGTGTAGCTTTGCATCCTATCCTAGAACTCGCTTTGCATCCTCTCCTGGAGCTCACTTTGTAACCCAGGCTGTCCTCAAATTCACACAGATCTGTCCCTGAGTTCTGGGATTAAAGGCGTATGCCACCACCACCAGTCAAAAAGTAAGAAATCAGCCGGGCGATGGTGGCACACGCCTTTAATCCCAGCACTCGGGAGGCAGAGACAGGCGGATCTCTGTGAGTTCGAGGCCAGCCTGGTCTACAAGAACTAGTTCCGGGACAGGCACCAAAGCTACAGAGAAACCCTGTCTCGAAAAACCAAAAAAAAAAAAAAAAAAAAGTAAGAAATCATACTACTTTTTCTTGAGATTGATTTACTTATTATGCATACAGTGTTCTGCCAGCATGTATGCTATGCCTGCACACCAGAAGAGGGCACCAGATCACCTTGGATATGATTGTGAGCTACCTTTTTGCTGGGAACTGAATTCAGGGCCTTTGGAAAAGCAGATACTGCTCTTAACCTTTGAGCCTTCTCTTCAACACCATGTATTCATAAACCTTATATTGTAAAATATTATTTAATTATTGTTGCTTGATACATATACACATATATAATGCATATTTGTACTATAAGTATCAAGCAACAATAATTAAAGAATAAGAGTCCAAAAATTTGAGGAGTTGGGAGGTCATATGGGAAGGGAGGAGGAAGAGGGTGATGTAAATACAGTAATCATATATACATATATGTGGGAATAAAATTCTCAACAACAAATGAAATAAAAAGACTACCTCATTCATCTTGTTTAATGTGCACACACACATACACATGTGTGTGTATTTGTGTGTATATATCACAAAAAAACTTATTTTCTTTCTTGTATATTAAGGCAACTTATACCTTCTTTTATGTCCTTGATTTTTCTTCAATGATACTTTAATAGACAAACCAATTTTGAGGGGTATTTATTGAGTTAGATGAAAGGATAAACATCTACTTACCAGAATATGCTATATTTATCATCACAATTTATTATTTCTGCACTTATGAAAGCTTCTTATATATTATATTTTAAGTTGTTACTGTAAACTCTATCAGCGTTCCATTTATAAAACACTAGCAGCTTCTATAATCAATCTACATTGTACATTTCCAGATAGTAATATCTTCTCCAATTGTCTTCTGTCTGCAGTCATTTCCTGCCATGATCCAAAGTTTTGACATTTTTATCTAAATGATTTCATTTTCTGCCAGTTTCTTATTCTTCACCTTTTAAAACATTTTATGTCTATGAATATTTTTTGGAAATGAAAACTGTATTTCTTAAGCTTATTATTATTATTATTATTGAAAAATATTTTCGTTTCCTCCCCCCCCCATTTCCCTTCCCTTCCTCCCACTTCTCCCCCCATTCCTTTCCCCCTCCCTCTCTAGTCAGAAGAGCAATTAGGGTTTCCTGCCCTGTGGGAAGTCCAAGGACCTCCCCCCTCCATCCAGGTCTAGTAAGGTGAGCTTCCAAACAAGCTAGGCTCCCACAAAGCCAGTACAGGCAGTAGAATCAAAACCCAGTGCCATTGTCCTTGGCTTCTCATCAGTCCTCATTGTCCGCCATGTTCAGAGAGTCCGGTTTGATCCCATGCTTTTTCAGTCCCAGTCCAGCTGGCCTTGGTGAGTTCCCTATAGATCAGCCCAACTGTCTCTGTGGGTGGGTACACCCCTAGCGGTCCTGACTTCCTTGCTCATGTTCTCCCTCCTTTTGTTCCTCATTTGGATCTTGGGGGCTCAGTCCGGTACTCCAATGTGGGTCTCTGTCTCTATCTCCATCCATCGTGTCTATGAATATTTTGTCTACTAGCATGTCTATGCCTACATGAATGCAATGGTCATAGAGATTAGATGACAATTTAGATTCCTTAATACTGAAATTACAAACAGTTATGAACATTTGTGTTGGTGGAAATTGAGCCAGGGCTCTGTTTAATAAGAACAGTCAATCCTCCAAAACCTCTAAATCACTGAACCTTGTCTCCAGCTTGCCTTTCTTTTTTTCTTTTTTTTTCTTTCTTTTTCTTTTCTTTTCTTTCTTTTTTTTTTCTTGGGTTATCACTTCCTAACATCAGCATTTCTGTAGTCCAGAGGTTATAGGGTTGTGAACCAGATTTATGTACTTGTGCCCCTTTAAGGTTTACTTGCTAGTTTAACAATGGTCATCATTTGAAGTTAAACTGATCTTTTGATACACATTTTTTTCTTGTTTGTTCTTAACATATTTAATTTCAACAGGTTTTTTTTCTTTGACTTTTTCTCTATTGTACTAAGTTTGAAGTACTTAGGAGAAAGCTAAAATTCTCTGTGTAGGTAAGGGAGGGGAAAGAGTAGGGATGTAGATTAGAGCACAGTGGGAAGTACTGTGTTTAGTTTGTATCATGATTTGGATTTAAAGCACATTAATACATAATTAAGAGAATGTTGAGGTATTAGGACATTTGTGACCCCAATAATTTTTATTATCATTAATTTGTGTCTCATTTTGAGACATGGTCTTTCTGTACATCACAGGCTGGGCCCAAATCACTCTGTCTTGGACTTCAGTACTGGGATTGCAGTTAGATACAAATATGCTGTGTTATTTTTATCCTATTGTGTTGTTTTTTATTTATTTTGTGAGGTAAATCTATTATAAGCAATTTTAGGGTGTTATAAAACACTCATTAAGATTACTGATCATTTTGATATTTGTAGTAATCATCAGTAAATTATCATGTGTCTTTCAGTTTGTTGTGTGCGGCTTCTATTTTCACATGACTAAACTTCTATAGACTCAAATCTGTTATTTTCTCAATTTAGGGTTAATTGTGATTGGTAAAATAAATCTTTAATTTGGCATTTTGTTTATGTTTGATAACTGCATGATTTGCAGTTATTGCTTAAATATGTATTTTCTTCTCAAAACATTATTTTGATGTTCAATAATAATACTTATTCTCATAAAATACTCTCACTTTATTTAGCATACTTTTCTGGAAAATTAAGTCAAATTTTGATATTTATATTACTGAATGACCAGACACATCACATCAGCACTTTATAGTTATTAAGAATCTGTCTCCATCACATCCTTCAACTGCAGCTGTCCAGAAATGTACTTAGAATTTATTTACATGCATATATGTGCAAATAACAATGAATAATAGCAAAACAAGCTATAAATTTGAAGAAGATCAAAAAGAGTGTGAAGGAAGATTTGGGGTGGGGATATGTGAGTATAATCTCAAAAGGTAAGTAAGTTTTTAAAATACAGTGGATTTATCAACCTGAAAACCATTCACCTATATGTTTGCAAGATTTCCAAGAATACATATTAATACATTTATATACTTTCTATCTTTATTTCAATCAATATAAAATTGTATATTTCACTAAATTTTGTATATGATTTCATTGCTACAAGTAAGCGTCTTTGGCATTCCACTCTTATTTATTATTATGAATCAATAGCATCAACTAGTATATAACTTAACTAAAAATCACAAAGAAATCAAGTCAGTTTCATGTCAAAGAAAATGATTAAAGAGATAACAGAAAAAACACTATAGTAAAATATTTGTTTTCTCTTTCTTGCATCAGGTGTGAAGAATGTTATAAACATTCAATAAACAAGTTAAATTTGGGATAAATGCCAGATAAGTGATAGAATGGACTATTTTGAAGTACCATAGACAGTAGATATGTAGAATTTTAAAAGACCCAATTATATTATATTTTTAGTGACTCTGTTATGGTATAGACTTTGCAGCATGTGATCAAACTCTCTTTGTTTCACTGCAGATCGAATTTGTTTTTTCTGGGTAGTATGGTATTATACACAACATTTTAAATATGCTTTCAGTTTTGCCATAGACATAAATGTCATCACCCAAAGTTTCATAACATAATGTCACTGTGTACCCTTGGGTGTATTTCTTTACTAAAATTTATTTCTTTGATTGTTCCAACAGAGTCTGTATGTTTTACTAGAGTTCATCTATCACAAAACAATTTACAGTGTCTCACATAAACCTGATACCCAGGGTAAAATGTATTTATGTTTTCCTTGACACAGAGGGAACAACTTAGGTATTGCCATATCCCTAAGGCCTTGTTCTTCAGACTTGCTCCTTTTAAGGGAAATGCATGTAGGTCAGTCACCTAAAAGGAACTATGATTGAATAGTTGTGAGAAACAGTGAAATATAGCCTGACCAACAAACCACCTTAAGGGAAGTAATCTAAGTTTAAAGGTATTGGAGTTTAAATGTCTAAAGCTTATTTTATTTAGAATTGTTAAAGAGCAATAGAAGAATTAACTTTAAAAATAAAAAAATATGTTATTACGTGTCACTTGTGTTAATGAAACTTCTTTCTCTTCAGAGAATCAAAACAGTTTTTTGTATGCACATGACATATTAAAATGTACTCTATTATATACTTTTCATATGCTGAGTCTTTAGCATGAGTAAGCATTAGAAGACTTCTGGCTTCTTTAATTTTTTATACCAGTATATCAGTGTTAAAATCAAATCAGAATGATATTATTGGACAGTATAGAGGAATTTTTTTTAATAGTAACTCCCATCCTACCTCTTTTCTGGATACCATAAAGATGCTGTTACCCCCAGACAGCAGGAATTTAATTTTAAGAACACAATGCCCACATTCCCAAGAGAGGTTGTTCTACAACTCTATTTTGTAAAGATTAATGAAAATGTGGTATATATACAAATAAAATATTTCTTATCCATAAGAAACTAAAATAATGAAAAATTTAAGAAAAATGAATAGAACAATACAATATTAAGTAAGGAAGCGCTGTATCACTAAATGCAAATTCAGACCCTAATTATTATATTTATGTGGACAGATATTAGTAAATTAGAAACGGACCTATAAAAAGGGGGAAGATGCTTTAATGAGGGAGTACTTTAGGGAAAATAGGAGAAAACATGATTGGAAAGCAGAAGGAATAAAAGTAGGCACAGTTTAGAGAGCAGAGGATGAGAGAAGAAACTGGAAGAATCAATACTAAAAAAATTTATGCCTGTTTGTTCTAAAAAGTAAATAAAATAGCAAGGTAAAATATTGACATACAGAAGACACATTTTGATAAATCCACATCATCATGGTGAATAAATACATTTTAATTATATCATGTGATAGAAAACATTTATATACAGTGTACTTGACCATATATTTTTCTCTTGTATAGATGGAAAAATAGCTATATTAATTCATTACAATCTTTCTCAAATCAAATAATAGCACTGTAATTTTATTAGCATATCATAGAGGTAAAATTTTAAAAATTATCTGCAAAATGATTCATATTTCTAGAAGATTTCAATGGTTTTTTTAATATAATTCATAAAAAAGAAAGTATTTATAAAGAAAACTTTGTTTTGTACAATTGAGCATGAAAATATGCAATACAATTTTGGATAAGTATATAAAACACTAAAATTAGCTTTATGTTTATGAAAATCTTGTAAAATATTGGCAGAAGTTTGCTGTATCAGAGCCACTAAATACCACATATCTGGCAGCTGCTTTCAAATTACGACACAGAGGCTTAATATTACTTATAAATGCTCAGCTAATACCTCAGACTTATTATTAACTAGCTCTTACATGTTAAGTTAACCCATATTCCTTACTTATGTTCTGCCACATGATGGTAACATTTCTCAGTAGAGCATGTTCATCTTAGTCACTCTGCATCAGGCCACTCCCTCCTGACTCTGCCTTTCTTCTCATCATTCTTAGTTTGGTCATCCCACCTATACTTCTTGCCATGAGGCTGTGGCTTATCAGGTAAAGTTCCAATGTCTATCTCCGGTGGAGGTACATGGCTTCTGATTGTGCCTTCTTTCTCCCAGAATTCAGTTTAGTTTTTCCTGCCCAGCTTTACTCCTTTGCCCCATCACAGGCCAAGACAGTTTCTTTATTAACCAATGGTATTCACAGCATATAGAGGGGACAATCCCATATCAGGTTAATCCATAGTATTTCCTTCTTTTTGTCTAATTAAAAAGGGAAGGTTTTAATTGCATTCTAATAAAATAATATACAACAAAAATTGTTATCATGCAAGAATTAAAGTACAATACCCAATCCATTTGTATGTGGGAAAATTAAAGAAAATATTTTATCATTTATCTTATCTTTATGAGTATAAAATATTGTAAATATTGTATCTAATTTACCTCTTAGCATAACTAAGGAAAAATATACTTATAACTATTTAGTATTTAACTCCATCCAAGTCCTCAGAAGGGTGAAATGCTGCCTAGTAGCAGGGAACTCAAGCTGGCTAGACAGCTACCCAACATTCCTCTGTAATATTGGGACATCCAGCTCAGGCTTACAGGCCTAGCACATCCAGCAGACTTTTCTCAAATGAGGTAATTTTGAAAGGATTTTTCTTTATATGTCCTTATGGCAATATTTGACCATTATGTTTCTTTTGTTCTGCTGGTCTAGCTTGGACATTAACTGTCAGCAATTGAGGCAAGGAACATACTTTTGTCCACATGACTAGCTATTGCTATAAAGAAAACAAAATCCATACAGAGATTCTTTAATGCCTATCATCCATGTTGAAGTAATTGGTGCTGCCAGGAGGAGTTTCTCACTGCTGAGAACAATCTAAATTTAAAAAACATTTTAAATGCCATATTCTGTAGTAATTTAAAGTGTTTTAACATTGACTATCTGATATGTATCTCTGTATAACCTTAAAAACATACCTAAGATATTTGCTATTATGTACTGTTACTTTATATTATTAAGATATAAGATTATTAATGAGATGCATAAACATAATTTACTAAACAAGAGGATTGCAAAAATTAACATTAAATTTGTATCAATCAAAAAATCCATATTAATATAAAAATCCCTGAGATTAATAGCTGGTTTTGGGTTAAAGTCGATTCAATATGTAAACTTTGTCCCTATCATGTCTATATCCTATCTTCATTTTTTCCATTAGAAAGAAATCTTTGAATTTAACTCTTTAGTTTAACTATTTTTTGACTATGGCCAATAATTTGTAACCAAATGCCCTAAACAATAACAAACATCCATATTCCAATTTTTTTTAAAGATTTATTTATTTATTATGTATACAACATTCTGCCTCCATGTATGCTTACACGCCAGAAGAGGGCACCAGATCTCATTACAGATGGTTGTGAGCCACCATGTGGTTGCTGGGAATTGAACTCACCACCTCTGGAAGAGCAGCCAATGCTCTTAACCACTGAGCTATCTCTCCAGCCCCCCATATTCCAATTTTTAATGTGGGTGTAGTTTTCTATGCTGATTCCTTCTGATTAGGGCATGGTTAATTTTGGGATAAACCTGAGAAAATTTGTTATTATGGTCTAGTTTTACTGGAGTATTCTGTGAGGCTGGACCATTTTATCCAGTCACCTTGAAGTTGTTCTGAATGTAGAACTTAAGAGTAAACTTCAACAGAGACTCTCGGAATGTTGGATCAACTGAGACATCTGTGCTTATTGCCAATTTTCCAAGGAGCCTTCCTTAATCAAAACTGAATTTTTAAATCCAGAATGAATGCAAAACTTTTCATTTTCTAAGGAAAAAAGCATAACCTCTTTTCCAAAATAGCATATCTTTTAACTTAAATTATTTAGTCAATTTTTTTTTATAGTATATAGGTTGGTTTGCTATAGCAGTTACCAGATTCCAAAGTCTTTTAATAGCCCCATTTTTTGAGACAGGGTTTCTTTGTTTAGCTTTGGTGCCTATCCTGGAACTAGCTCTTGTAAACCTGGCTGACCTCAATCTCACAGAGATTCACCTGCCTCTTCCTGCCAAGTACTGGGATTAAAGGCGTGCACCTCCAACAACTGTCACCAGCCCAAAAATTTAAGAACAATACAATAACATACATAATTTAAACTTGTGCTGTATTTTCCATCTTTATTCGGCTTATTACATTTTTATTACTCTATTCCTTTTTTAAGGGCTTTGCCATTTTTCTTTTCTCTCCTAAGCCTACATAGTTTTTTTTCACACATTGCATACTATTTAAAGGATCCTTCCCTATCAGAGTCTGTCTTTTCTGCATATTTTTTTGACCATATTAGTCTTTATACTGTTAAGTGTGTGTGGCTAGGACCAAATCCTTGGCTTCAGAGGCTAGCTCAGACTCATGCCTTAGTATTCTGGGAGTTTAGTTTCATGTCAGAGGTACTGGCTTAAGCCATATTTATTTACCACCCCAACACTGAGAAGTTTCTGAGTCCATGTTGCCAATGAGTAGTATGCCATTAGCTGCTCATAAACCCCATTTAAGTATTTGATAGCAGGGCCTTAAAAGAGACACAGGGATTTTACTGTTTGTGTTGAGTACAGAAGACATCTCTCAAAGGAGCCACACCCTTGCTTACTGCTAACAAACATAGTCTATTCAAGAAAAGACAGTTACCAAGAAGCTGAATTTGATTATATTATTGTGTGTTTAGAATCATTTTTAAAGCTTTTTCAGGCTTTATGCAGAAATTCTTTTTTTTTTTCTTTCTTCCTTTTGGATTTATGAGACAGGGTTTCTCCGTAGCTTTTGGTTCCTGTCCTGGAACTAGCACTTGTAGACCAGGCGGGCCTCAAACTCACAGATATATGCCTGCCTCTGCCTCCCAAGTGCTGGGATTAAAGGTGTGCGCCACCACCACCCAGTTTATGCAGAGATTTTTGCCAAATATTTGGGCATCTTGTGTAGGTAGATGTTTACTGTTTCAGAGTCACTGAGTCTCTAACACCCATCAGTCACTTCCCAAATTACAACACAGAAGTTTAAGATTAGTATAAATGTTCAAGGAATAGCTCAGGCTAACTATTAATTAGCTCTTCCATTTTAAACTAACCCATATTCTTATTTACACTCTGCCATGCAGCAGTACATTTTCTTAATTTGACACGACCACATTGCTCACTCTCTATCTGGCCACTGATTCTTGACTCTGCCCTTCTCCTTCCCATCATCCTTAGTTTGGTCATTTTACCTATACATCCTGCCTAGCTACTGGCCAATCAGTGTTTTATCAAACCAATTGTTACAGTGTACAAAGGATAATTCCACAGCAGTAAAACACTACTTTTTCCCCATTATCTGAAATTAAAAGTGGAAATTGGGGGAAAAATGTAATTTATATAAAGCCACATAGTACTATGGTATAGGGAGGTATTCAGCCTAACTGCAGCTTCTGGTGTTAATTTTAGATATATTCTTTATTTCCAAGAAGCATACCTTGAACATGCACATACTATATAAACATAAAAATACACACAAACACACAATATGTGCATTTATAAATAATTGTATGACACTTATATAAGGTATACCATTAGATTAGTACATGTTTATATATTTTTATGTATGTGACTTATATACATGCTTATATGACTTTAGTTTACAGTTATTGTATAAGTTTATATTTAGTAGGTTGAAAAATATTCTTTAGTGATGTAATAACATTCTGCTTAGTATTTAGAAATGAGCATGTGTATTTTACTACATTCAAAAAGTAACTACAAGAAAAAGTCTCTGTCTATATACATACATATATACATATATGTTAGACAAAATAAAAGTTTAAAATGAGGAAAGAACAAAAAATAAAAAACTGCTGATTTTGCATATAATCAAAGTACATCAATAAATAATGTTTAACTTAAAAGAAAATGATTGAGGCAATTCACACTGGGTCAGCAGTAATCAACTTTTGGCACCAGGGTGTCAGGAGCTATCATAGAGTTCAAGTACAGGGTGGGGAAATGGGAGAAAGTGGAAGCTAGAACTGTTTACATGGTGGGAAAAGAGGCCAATCAGAAGAGGTGAAGGTGTTGAGGAATGGGCTGAAGTGGGTGGCCAGATTATCACCTAGAGGCATAGTAATGTTTAGGTCTAGTCTGCTGCCTAGTACCATATATTGGTCAGTGGCCCTGATGCAGCAGTAGTGGTCTATGTTTATAATCATGACTCCTGTTACCATCAAGGGACTTGTGGACCCTTGGAGTTTGAAACCACCTAAGACCATGTCAGTGTCAAAGGGATGTGACCCAAGAGGGGCCATGCCAATCAAAGAGGTCTGTGTTGTCACCTAGGATCATGGTGATGTTTGGGCCTAGACTGCTATCAAGGGTCATGTCTGGTTCCATGGTCCAGCAGCAGCCAGACTCTGTTTTGACATCTGTGTCCCCTGTTTCCACTGAGGCTAGTACATTGTCTTGTAGACTGGGCCATCGCCAGAGGTCATGTTGGTTGTTGAGTATGTAGCTGCCATTGGGTGGCCATGGTGATATCAAGACGCAAACTGCATCCAGAAGCCATTTCTGGTTTCATGACCCTACACCAGCCATGATCCATGTCCCATTTTGCCAGCAAGGACCACATAGATATGAGTATTTGGGCTGCCATGTAGGGCCATGTTGGTGTCTGAGGGTTGTGCTGCATCTGAGGCCATATGAATCTGCATCACAAAGACCTAGTACCATGGTGTTGTCCTGGTCTGGCCTGCTACAAAGGCTAAGTTTGGGTCTGTGTTGATTCCATGACTCCTGTTACCAAAAAAAAGAAGTAAGGCTAGGGCTAAACACAGTTGTCCTAGATACTTCACTATCTAAAGAACTAGGGAACTGGCCCTGCTTCTCACCAACTTCAACAATGGGGCTGCAGGCCATCCATACATTTCACTTGGGCAGCACACTAGAGCTCTCCCTTGTGGTGGTAGTATAGGTGAAGGGGCCCTAAGGACATGGAAGCAAGAGAGCTGACCCTGTCCCCTGTGTATGCCATATGGTATCATGGGCTCCACCTGCATTTGCTATATGGTAGAGAGAAGAAAGGAAAAATGACCTCACCCCTAGCCCTTGCTACCTGGGGAAAGTGGGAGAACTGGCCTCAAAAACATGAGAACAGGAGACCTGTCCCTGCCCCTTGCTAACTACTGCACTCTTGTGAGAGTGGGCTCTGGATCTCACCAAGGAAAAACATAGAGCTGATGGTATGGGCATGGGTAAACCGGACCCAAGACCACAAGAGCAGAAGTGGTCCTCATTCTTGATGTCTTCTGCATTGAGTGAGATGATTGAGGCAGTCCTAAAATACTAATCTGGGTAATAAAGAGTGGAAACTATCAGGCAGACCAATACAGCTACTATCTAGGACCAGAATCAGGGCTATTGGTACCCAAATGGTTAACAAAAAAGGAGCCTCTTCAATGCCCATCATTCTCTTGAAGTAGATTGGTGCTGCCAGAAGCATATGTGTCTCGTTGTCATGAAAAGTTCTGAGATCTTAAAATATTTTAAATGCCATATTCTAAAGGTCTTTGAAAGATATGAAGAATCCCTATCCATCTAAAATATATGTCTGTACATCTAGAAAACCTAACGTGATTACAAGTTTGACTACTATAGATGACCATCTACTAACCTGTATTTTTAAATTATGCATTACATTTTTAAATGAGTTACACAAACCTAATGCTTTAATAAAAAGACACTTAAGGTCATGCTCAACTTCCTTAGCGATCAGGGAAATGCAAATCAAGACAACTTTAAGATACCATCTTACACCTGTCAGAATGGCTAAAATCAAAAACACCAATGATAGCCTTTGTTGGAGAGGTTGTGGAGAAAGGGGTACACTCATCCATTGCTGGTGGGAATGCAAACTTGTGCAACCACTTTGGAAGGCAGTATGGCGGTTTCTCAGGAAATTCGGGATCAACTTACCCCTGGACCCAGCAATACCACTCTTGGGAATATACCCAAGAGAGGCCTTATCATACAACAAAAGTATATGCTCTACAATGTTCATAGCAGCATTGTTTGTGATAGCCAGAACCTGGAAACAACCTAGATGCCCTTCAATGGAAGAATGGATGAAGAAAGTATGGAATTTATACATATTAGAGTACTACTCAGCAATAAAAAACAAGGACTTCTTGAATTTTGCATACAAATGGATGGAAATAGAAAACACTATCCTGAGTGAGGTAAGCCAGACCCAAAAAGAGGAACATGGGATGTACTCACTCATATTTGGTTTCTAGCCATAAACCAAGGACATTGAGGTTATAATTAGTGATCATAGAGAAGCTAAATTCGGAGAACCCAAAGAAAAACATATAGGCAACCTCCTGAATATTAATCTTCAGCAAGCGATGAAAGGAGACAGAGACAGAGACCCAAATTGGAGCACAGGACTGAAATCTCAAGGTCCAAATCAGGAGCAGAAGTACAGAAATATGCATATAACAAAATTGACCTTAAATTTGTATCAATAAACCAATATCCACACCAATGCAAAGTAGTCATCTCTGTAGCAAATCTGCATTAAATGTAAACAAGCATTTATAAACAATCATCTAGGGAATTTGGGCATGGTTGTCTCCAAACTGCTTCCTGCTTTGTGTTGGGCAAAGTATTTGGAGGGGGGGGGTTTGGAGACTTTTCTGGAGGTCTTGATCAATCAAACCACATTAGTTTGGAAGGAATCCTAAAGTTCTCATTCTCTGTGGAAACAAAAACCAAACCTCTTTTCCAAAGCAACATATTCTTAGACCCAAATTTTGAGGTCAAAATAACTTTAAAATATATATGTTGGTTTAGCTTAGCCGCCCGTACAATAATATGTCTCTCTGTACTTAGTTTTTTCACAGTCAAAAAATTCAAAGAAAATACAATAGCATACATGATCTAGACTCTGTGTATATTCCATCTTCATGTGGCTTATTTTTCTTTTCTCCTTTAATGTTTGACTGTCTTACTATGTCTCTTTAAAGACTTTGTTTCATTTTTTAAAACCACTTACTTATTTTTATAACAGTCTATATTATCTCTCTCTCTCTCTCTCTCTCTCTCTCTCTCTCTCTCTCTCTCTCTCTCTCCTAAGCCTACATACTTAGAGGTCTTTTTCTTCTGTGTCTGTCTTTATCGTAATCCTTTTCTGACCAAGACCTCTTCTTAAAATGCTAAGCTGCATGGCTAAGATTAAGGCTACTAAAAACCCATGCTTGGCTCCCATTTTTGTGGGTCTATAGGGCATCTTATTTTTAAACTTCTTTTTCGGTTTTATGTAGATCCATGTCCTAGATAGTGGGCACTAATTTGTAGTCGGAAGCCATTTGTTTGTTCCTAGGTGCTCAGACCTAAAATAATTACACAAAACTGTATTAATTAAAACAGTTCTTGGTCAACCACTTAAGTATATTGCTAGCTAGATCTTCTATCTTAAATTAACTCATTTTTATTATTATATATTTTTACAATGAGGCTTGTCATTTATTAGTAAAGTTCCAGGGCACATCTGTTTCCTCCAGCAGCTATATAACATCTCACTGACTCTGACTTCTTTCTCAGAACATTTAGTTTAGTTTTTCCACATGGCTCTACCATGCTCTATCATGGGCAAAAGGAGCTTTTTTATTTATTAACTAATAAAAGCAACACATATACAGAAGGACTTCCCATATCAGCAATAGATATGGGTCTATTTTTATTCTTCTACATATTGATATCCAGTTATACCAGCACCATTTGTTGATGATGCTTTCTTTTTTTTCCTTTTTATATTTTTTGCTTTAAAAAAATAGATGTTCAACGGTGTGTGCATTGATATCCTGGCATTAGATTTGATTCCATTGGTCCTCCTGTTTGTTTTTATGCTAATAACTGGCCATTTTCATTACTATAGCACTGTAGTAAGGTTTTAGTAAGAGATTGTGAGGTCTTCAGAAGTTGTTTGATTGTACAGGGCTGTTTTAGATATCCTGGGATTTTTGTTGTCTTTTTTTTTTTACCTTTTCCATATGAAGTTGAGTATTATTCTTTCAAGATCTGTGAAGAATTTTGCTGGGAAATATTTAATCTGCAGATTGTAGACTGTTTTAACTAAGATTGCCAAAGTTTGTTCACTTTCTCCATATCTATTTAACATAGTAATTGAGGTTCTAGCTAGGATAAGGAGACAACAAAAGGAGATCAAGTGGATACAAATCAGAAAAGAAGTCAACTCTCACTATTTGCTGATATTAAGATAGCTTACATAAGTGATCCCAAAATTCTACCAAGGAACTTATAAAACTCATAAACACCTTCAGTAATGTAGGAGGATACAAGGATAGCTAAAAAAAAAAAAAGTACCTCTTTATACTATACACATGATAAATGGACTGAGAAAGAAATCAAAAAAAAACTTCTTTGATTGGAGTAATTCTAAGAAAAGCAAGTGGAAGTCCTGTATGACAATAATTTTATGTCTTTGAAGAAAGAGATTGAAGAAGACACCATGGTCTTAGATAGGTAAAATTAACACAATGCCCTGAAGTTTTTAAAATATAGGTGTTTATGTGCTTGGTTAATACTTCCCCATGATATTGTACATTATTTGTGGCTATTATGAAGGGTCTTGTTTTCTGGGATTTCTTTCTTGGCCTATTTATCATCTATATATAAGAGGGCTGTTTTTTTTAATCTTATATACAGTCACTTTGCTGAAGGTTTTTTTTTATCTGCTGTAAAGTGTTCCTTGGTATAATTTTTGGGGTACCTTATGTATCATCTGCAAATAACAATATTTTTACTTCTTTCTGATATTTTATCCACTAGATTTCTTTTAGTTGTCTTATTGTTCTAGACAGACCTTCCAGTAATACCTTCAATAGATAAGGAGAGAATGGACAACCCTTCCTTGCTCCTAATTTTAGTGTTATTGTTTCAAGTTTCTCTTTGTTTAATTTGTTGGTAGTTATAGGCTTGAAGTAAATTGCTTTTATTTTGTTTTGTTATATCCTTTATACCCCTGATATTTTAAGACTTTTGTCATATAGAGGTATTGAATATTGTCAAAGGCTTCTTGATATCTGATTCAATGATTATATGTTGTGTTTTTGTTACTGTTTTTTGCTTTTTCAATTTGTTTATATAGTGGACAAAAAATATTTCAATTTGCTTATATAGTGGATTTCACTGATATATTTTCATATTTTGTTCATTTGTCTAGATTTTTCATTTCCAGTGTTCTTTTAGTTTGTGTATTCTTTTTGCTTATATTTCAGAAATTTCCTAATTTGAAATTTAGGAATTGCTCAGGGTGTAGAGATAGAAGAAGATATAAACTCCACCAGCCTTACTGTATCTTTCAGAAATAACATAGATGATGCTTGGATGCTATGGTAGCAATCAAGGCAAAATGGGTAGGTCTTGATTGATAGGGAGAAGTCAGTAACTCAGGATATACTTAGACATGAAAGTCTATAAGGAAACCAAAAAAGAATAGTGTTTCTCACTATTTTCAACACACGTTGAAGTGTGTAAATTGCTCATTTCTGAAAAGTGTAAAGGGTTAATTTCTGGGAATTTTCATTTAGGATAAAAAGAAGACTGATTAAATCTTGTTCCTGGAATCGAAAGGGATCTTCAGATATCTATGAGCTATAAATTATCATAGTCTAGTCAGTAACCACCTGTCATTTCTTTGTATATAAGTGGGACATTCCACTCACCAGTCTCAATAGTTATGTTTGACATGTTCTGTAGCCTTGAAAAAAAAATTACCAAATTTTTCACTAAGTACAAATACAAAAAAGAAACTAATCCTAGAAAATTATTGTGTTCAATGGTTTCATTTGAGTAAGCCTAATTTTGTGATTTTTGGTTTTATTCAAAGATATATAGGGAGATGTTATTCAAAGAGTACCAGGCTAGTGCTGAAACTTAAACCATCTTTTAGATAAAGCAGATGTGATCACACAGATAACTTTTACTAGGAAAAGCTTACATTCAAGGAGTTGAAATCCTCAAGATGTAAAAAGTGTGTGAACAGCTTTGAGTACTGTTGAAAAGCTAAGGGAAGTGAGATTTTTAAATGTACTTGTTGTCTTAATAGAATAATGAATAGAAATAATGAAAGCTCTCAATTTTAGAAAGTGGTTCAACTAATTTAGAAAGGCATAATTTAGAGTGCAAATGAGAATCTGTAGCATAAGTACAATATCATGAATAATTCCTGGCATTCACTTTAAATAAAGAAATAAACAAACAAAAGCAATAGCTATGGGAACAAAATGGTCATGTGGTATATCAAGCTACAAACACACACACACACACATTCAAATATTTTTGTAGGAAGTTAAGGCCTACTAGGCTAAGAGGAGCCAGCCTGGAGTCTGCCTGGTGCAGTCAGAGGTCCTGATTGTACCTAACTAATAATGACAATGACAGTATGTCAAACTTTCAAAATGCCAGAGTGTGGGAGAATACATAAGTTTTTCCCAAGTTTTTAAATCCATGAGTGTGTGGTATAACATCTATCTGACTCCCACTGTCTGGGACATTGACACTGTTCCTTCTCACTCCTTTCCTTAAGAAAGACAATAAGGCCCAGCAATATCTGACACCCAGAACAAGGACTTCTAACATCTGGTTGGAATCTTCTTATTTTTTCATTGCAGGTCTGACTTTTAGGTTTTGCCCAGAACAGGTTACATTCACCTCCCTTTCTTCACTTGCAATGCTGGGCATCTCCCTTCAAATATGCATTTTCAGTGAAAAGCTGCATTAATTCCTCACCAGGTAAGCATTAGGACCCCTATCCCTTTCTTCTTTTGAGTTGTTTGTCTTGTTTTTCAGCCCATCCAGTTAGGGAAGGATATTTTTTTTTCTGTTTCTTTTCACCCCATGTTTTCATATAAAGGCTGTCTGCCCAGCAGGTAGAACCAAGGCTCAGCTCCCTAAAGCAGTCTTTTATCTGGAGACACCATGTGTGATGAGGGATTCCCTTCGGTATGACTTGAGTATGCTTTATTACCACTGGTTAATAAAGAAGTTGCTTTGAGCCTATTGCAATGCAGAATAGAGCAAGGAGGAAATTCCAAGCAATAAAAGAGGAAAAAAGAAGGTGGAGTCAGAGAGACACCATGTAGTCACTAAAGAAGACAGATGCCCAGGAACTGTACCAGTAAACCATGAGCCTTGAGGTAAAATATCAAATAATATAAATGGGTTAATTTAAGATGTAAGGACTAGCTAGAAATATGTTTAAGCTATTGGCCAAATTGTATTGCAATTAATATTGTTTCTGTGTGAATTTTTCAGGTTTGGATGGCCAGGAAATGAATGAACAGTCTCTGACTACAAAATGGTACACAATATGGGTCAACTACATTCACATAAAAACTGAGAGAGCTTGGGAAGAAATTGTAGACACACACACACACACACACAAACGGAGTCAAATATAGCTTCATAGTAGCAGCATTTTCTTGGGTGGGCTCTGTTTGCTAGAAGGAAGCTGAGGCATGGTTCCTTTAAGAAAAGACTTTCTGATACTGAGGTAGCAGCAAAAAATTGCACTGGCTGCTTTAAGAAGGTTTCCTGATTTGTGCTTGTTGCACTAACAGCTCTGGCTCTTTCAGGAGTTTGAGAATATGGAGTTTTGTGGAAAGTTTACTGTAAGTTACTTGGTGGCGGAATGGTCCATGTGCTTCTCAGAGTTGAGTTGGTAAGGATGGCTCCCACCCAGCAGTCCCAGACCTGATGATAAAGGTACCTTTACCATTTTGAAAGGCCAAGAGAGGTGGATCCAACATCCAGGATTGCTGCAACCAAACTTCTTACCATTTTAGAATGCTCCTTGTCAGAAAATTATTTCAGATAAGCAACAGGACAGATTCAGACATGAAAGATCCCTAAACAAGACACATCTTTTTTTTTTTCAGAAAATGTATGTAGGCTTGGGAGAGAGAAGAAGAGTATAGACAATTATAATGAGAAGTACAGTCTTTAAAGAGACAGTAAAAGTAATATAAAAGAGTACAGTCATAGATGAGAGGAGTTATGAAAAACAAGCCATGTTAAGATGCAATATATACGGAGAGTCTTGATTATGTATAATATTGTGCTTTCCTTGAATTGTTTGACTGTGAATGAGCTAAGTACAGAGAGACATTTCATTGTATGAGTTACTAAGTTAAACCAAAGTTTATATTTTAAAGATATCTTTCAAAATTTGGGTCTAAGAATATGTTGCTTTAGAAAAGAGGTTCTGTTTTTATTCCACAGAGGATAGAAATCTGTAGATTCCTTGCCAGCTAATATGGTATGATCAAACAAGCCCCCTTGAAGCAATGGCCCAGATGGTCCAATATCCATGACAGCTTAAAGACTGCTGGCTGAGAGGGACCCATCACACATGAAAGACCTGGTTAACAGTGACACCAATCAACAGGAAGTAGTCTAGAGATCAATGCCCAAATTCCCTAAATGATTGTTTATAAATATTTGTTTACATTTAAAGAAATTAAGCTATAGAAATGAATACTTCGCGCTGAGATGGATCTTAGCTTATTGATACAAATTTAAGTTCAATTTTGGTATATGTATATTTCTGCTCTTAATTAAGGTATTGTTTTGTGGAGCTCATTTCAAAATGTATTATATAATTAAGGAATATAGGTTAATATTATTTATAATAGTCAAATTTATAGCCATGTTAGGTTTTCTAGACACATGGATATATATTTCAGATTGACAACTATTCTTCAAACCTTTCAAATACATACAGAATATGGCATTTAAAATGTTGTTAAAGAACTTGGGACTTTTCATGACATTGAGACACATCTACTCCTGAAAGCACCGATTTATTTGAAGGAAATGATGGGCATCAAAGAGCTCCTTATTAGCCACTTGGGCAAGAAACTGCTGTTGCCTAGAATTCTGGAATGCTGGAATGCTGGAATGCTGGAATGCTGGAATGCTTGATGTTATGCTGTACGAACTGGACATGAATGGTGCATAGGAAAATGACTGCTGAGCTTGCCTAAGAGCTCAGTGAGATAGTCCTTCAGGATTCCTGCATTATGAAAGAGTCTGCAAGACATACTGCAAGATACAGAAGAAAGCAACTGATAAATTGTCAAGAGAAGCAAAAAGTTTTTCAAATTCCTTGCTTCGTGGAAAAGTCTGCCAGATACTATGGGCCTGTAGGATGAAGATGGATCCCCCAAAGTTACAGAAGAACTTTGGGTAGTTGTCCAGGCAATGAGATGTCTCTGTCAATTCTCGAGCTTTAGAAGTTACTTATAATGAATTTTATGTTAACTTAGGTAATATTTTATCCTTCTAGGGTTTTTAATGGTGTTGAGGAATAGATAGTTATAATTATAGTTTTTCTTAGTTACAATAAAAGAAAAAGTAGATATAAATATTTCAACTGTAATTCTTGCTTGATAACTCTTTTATTATATATAATTTTATATGTTAAAGTTAAAAACCTTCCTTTTCCTTAGAAAAAAAGAGAAGGTGATGTGAGATTCCCCTCTGTATATTCTGAATATGTTTTGTTACCATTGGTTAATAAAGAATCTGCTTTGGGCCTATTGCAGTCTAGAATAGAGCAAGGTGGGAATTCCAAGCAGATATAGAGGAGAAAAGAAGGCAGTGTCAGAGAGGCACCATGAACTACTAAAGGAGACAAATGCCCAGGAACCTTATCAGTAAGCCAAAGCCTTGAGATAAAATATAAAATAATAGAAATTGGTAATTTAAGATGTAAGAGCTAGCTATAAATACACTTAAGCTATTGACCAAACAGTATTACAATTAATATAGTTTCTGTGTGATTAATTTAGGTTAGGGAAGCTGATAAATGAATGAACAGTCTCAGAATATATGGGCATATGGCTGCGGACTAAAGAACCACAGAAGTTCTCCACTAATCACAAGACATAAAGGTTCTATGTAATTTTCTACCCCTGTTGATTATTGTCTCCCTTTACAAAATGAGTAAACACTTACTTCACCTCCTGCCCTTCCATATCTGATCTCTCTATATCTAATGAAGGGGAGACAGAAAGTTTAGACACCAAAAAGCTTGCTGTAGAGGTTAGGCCACAGTTAAGACTACAAATGCTGCTCCCAGTAAGCTCCCCTCCTGCTACAGGAAGCTACACCTCTGCCACAGAACTCTTTGAACAGCTGGCAGCAGCCCCCAATACGTATACAGGAGGTCAGGGCCAGGCCTGCTGCTATGGAGGACCAGTGTGTATAGCATTCTGCCTGGTACTGCTTGGCCTTGCATTCACAGTGGCCACACTGGCTTCACTGACCTTGGAGGTGAGTGTGGCCTGGCGGGATCACAGTTGTGAATCCTATGGCTTGCAGAACCTGTCATCTCTTGTACATGAATTGTGCAGCAGCCTTTGGCCAAGATCACTGCTTCAACAACTCCGGCTAAGTCAGCAGTCAAGGACAGCTTCTGTGAGTTCTACAGCACACTTGGAGGCACAGATCCTTCTGAACTCTTACTCATGGGCACCTAGTCTGCCCCAGCCTAACTTAGAGGAGCCTGAGGACAGACTGGGTCATGTCCCACCCTCATGCACCTTGCTTTCTGTGTTGGCAGCTCAGAGTTGACCATGTCCACCCCGCATACCCCACCTCACTCTTATGACCTTCCCAGAAGCTGCCCCATTTGAGAGTATCGGTCTTTATCAAGCTGGTTTGTTATAATACCCAGAAGACGATAACCCATTGCAGCAGGACCAGTTTTCCTTGCATGGGGCACTGCCAACAGTGTGCTGGAACAGTGTTCACAAAAAGGAAGTGATATCTGCATGGGAGTCAAGAATGGTGTATAGCCAAGTGACAATGAGGACTGTCCCTTCAGATAGCTCACCAATTACTTTGCTCACCAATGTGAGAGCAGATACTCACTCAACACAACACTATCTTTACTATTAAGTAATATCTTAGACCCTTGTGCACTCAAAGAAAAGCAAAAGAAGACAGTGGCGGAAGAAGACAAACTACTGCTAGCTACATAACCTGGAAAGTAAGAGAAGGCACCATGATAGCAATGGGACGAGGCATTCAGCATTTGAACCCCTTGTGGCCAAGGGAGTCTCTGCTTCCCTTGTGAACAAGTCTGGCTCCATGAAGAGAATTCTCCCTTCCTAGGGTTCAGAAGACCACGTGAACAAATGATCTCCCTCCTCGGTGAGCTCCCTGACTAGTACATGTACAGGAGGCATGCTCTTCTGCTGTTAGAAGCCGGGTCTGCCACATTCCAGAAGATACTGTGGTTTTGATCAAAAGAATAGCCTGCCTTGGCCTGAGCAGCAAAGCAGTTCATTCCATATGATTCTTTCTCCAAGTCTGAAGATCTTCAGGAGTTTAGATGAAAGGCAGCTTTGCCCAGGGGTTAGCACCTTTACTTGATGAAGCAAATTACAGATGGACATTGTTCTGTGCCCATTTCTCTTCTGTCTTCTTTGAATGAAATCGAGTGCTACTTCTAGAAGTCAATTTCTTTCTCTGTTATGAAAAGTCTTTTAATAATTAAGCATTTAAATGCCATATCCCCAAGATATGTGAGCACTGAGGGCTGTTTATTGGATATAGATAAATTATAACTAGAGTAGAGAATCTGCCTGGAGAGCTGGGTCCAAGCTTCACTGTATAGGTTTTTAACTTAACAGGTGATATTTATACTTGTGAAAGACAAAGAAGAAAAAAAAACTGTTTGTAATAGAAATTTAACAGTAGAACTGACAACATTGGAGAACAGCTTAATATATTTTAAAGTAGGGTTGGAGCACATATACAGTATTTTTGTAAGAGATTTAAAAGTGCATACCAATATGAGAGTTATTGTTTTTTTAGTTTGGAATGAGATACATTGAACAGACTACTTAAAACATTTAACAGTAAGTATATGTACATTTACACACAGTTGAATTTAAATTTTTATACATATATACAGACAGAGTTAAAGCTAACTTATATTCATACATAAAGTTAACTCAAATGTCACATGCATGCACATACATGTGTATTAAACAGGAGTTGAGTGAAGTCGATGCTCTATTGAGTCCTACTGAAAAAATGCAACTGCGCAAAATATACATGTAAAAGAGTCAAAAATAGGAATTTAGAGGCAAAACTATAAACTGGAAAACTAGGCAAGGATACCTCAGTAAAGATGGAAACTTGCTTACCTGACCTGCCCTTAGTCAAGATGGTGGGACTTGGTTACCTGACCAACCCTTGTCAAGATATTTTATTCATTAATGGTAATCACAGCATACAGAGGGAAATCCCATATCATTTGGACATCTTATTAAAAGTTTGTAAATTATCTTTTCAATCAAAACTGCAAGTTTGCCTAGCTGACAAGCTTTAACTTGCTCATTTAAATTTTTACTGACACCTTTGTAGGCAGGGAAGAGATTGCTGTGGCCTGAGGCTACTTTTTTGCAGCTTGGCTGTCAGACCAGGAAGTGACTTCTGCTGAACTCAGCTTGTAGCTGAAGTTGGAAGCAGGACAGGGTACATGCCATGCTCTCTGCCATGCGGTCATACCTCCAGGGATTTGGGACCAGGAGGCCAGCCAGCCTTTCATTACCTGCTGTGCCTGGATACAGGCCATGCCTTTTATATTTGGCAGTCCCATCAGAATCCTGTGTTAGAGGTAGCTGACTAATTTACAGGCTCCCAAGTGCTCACATTTCTGCAGCACTGAGACCACTGTATACATAAGCTTAGCTGAATAGAGTCATGCTGTTTTTATTATCCCTGCTTTATTTTATTTTAAATCTTTCAATCACAAAATGAGGAGAATTCCTGAATCCTCTCATCTGTTAAAAGCCATTGATTTACCCATACAGGCTCCTTGGCTCCTGGGCCATGTAGCCTCGAGCCATTTCTCACATACCAGTTGCAGGCACTGGTCACAGGAGGCATAGTCCTCCAAACTTTCCTGTCATCTGCCTTTCCTGGCTCTGCAGCTTGATGCTGGACAGGCTCACTCAGCCAGTTTTAGGGGATGTACTTGGGTGGCCTAAATCTCAAAGGCAAGTCAGGTCAGAGCAGGGACACATGTTGCCTCGCACTCACTTCCTTGCACCACACTCTCAGCAGCAGCTTCAGACTTGGTGTAGGTGGGGCTGCAACTTGACCTCTCTGAGTCCCGGAGCTGTTCAGACTCTGTGGTGGCTATGCTGCCACTGTAATGGAGGGATCACAATATTTATATTTACATTATCTACAAATGAAAAATCTCTGAATTTTTTTCTGCTCACCCCAGCTCCTTTAACCATCAAAATATACCCAAATAATTGTGCAAACAGTTGAACATTACTTTCTCTTCACATGTTTACAGTTATATACAAATCTTACTCCCAAAAGAATTCTCTGCCTTTCCTCTTACCCCTTATTGACTATTATTGAGCACTCAATTCTCACCTCTATACCTGTGGTGTAAAATTCACTTTGCAAGGGCCTTCACATTACCTCATATACCACGGACCAAATGTCCATGCATTATCTGTTGTGCATCCTCAGCCAAATGTATGGCACCATATGCCGAAAACACCAGGTTAGGCTGATATCTGTAAGTGCCACGTTATTGCACGACATGTTGAAAACCAGCTTTAGAAAAACTCATGCATTCCAGGATAGGAGCATAGGATTAAAAATATTAGGCAAGAGATATAGGAGAAATAAGAGACTGAAACATAGAACAGTATTGGTAGGGACATTCAATGAATAAGGAATCCTTTTTGTTTATTTTCCACATGCTTATATACTACAAAGGTGATGGGGAGGCAACAGACTTCAATAGCATGACACAAGGAATAGACTTGAATTCTCCAGCCTTTGGTCTAGGTCAAGCAGATCTACTTCAGCACTCAAATTATTAATTAGACACACCCTAGGCCTGAATTGCTTGTTTGTAGCAACACCTGGGTTAACAGCTTTGAGACAGCACAATTAGCTCAAACTCTCTGACTTTCAGACATGGTAAAATGGGCTCACATCTGTGTTTGCCCCTACAGTCTCATCACTGACTGGGTCACTGGCCAGCACCTCCTCAGATGCCAAACCTGCAGCCACCTTCCTGTGGCTGACTCCTGCTTCAACTGCAACACTATTCACTGACACCAAATGCCTTGGAATCCTTCCAGCTGAGCAATCTGTCAGCATCCCAGCCTCCATGACTCCCTCATCTACTCCAAAGTCCAGCATGCTGTTCCGAATGCTAAATCTACCTGTGTACTCTTCTTCCCTTGCTACTGCTTGGCCAGTTTGTGCTTCTCCCATGTTTAAGTCCATTTGTTGGACACACTTAAAAATGTGAATAATAGCCCCCTACCCTCTAGCTCCTCAGCCACTACTACAACTTTGTCTAGCATATATACACTATGCCCCTTTTGCAACCCTAAATATATTCATATGATAATTTGTTTATGTCCCCACCCTTTCTGGGGAGACAGCTGTCAATGTTCTCAAGGCCCTTAAGTCAGCAATGGTAGTTATGGAGTACCTTGGGCACTTAAGACTGATAATAGCCTGGCTATGCCTCTTAACAATTCAGTGATATTCTGTGGTCCTGGAAGACTTCCCATACCCTTGGTATCTCCTACATCCACAGGGACAAGACATTGTGGAGAGGACCAACAGAGCTCTTAAGGAGCTATTTGCCTGAACTATCTCACCAGAGGTTAGAAGAAATCTTCATCTGGCCTTAACAGAGGTCCTTTTCCATATGAACTTTCTCAGTTTTGATGATAAGGGACACAACCCAGCTAAAAAGCACTGGGCATCTCTGCCAAGGAATATACCTCTGCCGCTGGTGTGAGGTAGAGATACTATTTCCATCAAAAGGCAGCTTCCAGTCTCCCTGCTAGCCCATGGGGTAGGGTTTTCTTGTGTTTGTCCTCAGACTTCCACAATGCCAATATGGGTCCTGGTAAGGGATGTAAGTCAGGCTGGTGTGGGAGAATTGTCTGAATTCTGTCATTCATGTTATGAATAAACGCTGATTGGCCAGGCAAGAAGTATAGGTGGGTCAACCAGACAGGAAGCAGAGGTGGGGTGATGAGAACAGAAGAATTCTAGGAAGGAGGAAGCCGATTCCTCCCATTCCTTCCCAGACACAGAAGAAGCAAGATGTAATCTACCCGGCTGAGAAAGGTACCAAGCCATGTGGCTAACATAGATAAGAATAATGGGTTGATATAAGTTATAAGAGTTAATAAGTAGCCTGAGCTAATGGGCCAATCAGTTTTATAACTTATAGAGTTCTCTGTGTGATTTTCTTTGGGACCTTGCCAGCTGTGGGGTACCGGGTGGGAGAGAAACCCCACAAGCCGGCCCTCATGTTACATCAAGCTATGGAACAGCCTGCTTCCACCAAGGACAGAAAAACCCAAAATGGGCAACATATATACTCCCCTTTCTTGCCCTCATTGACCCCAAAACATGTTAAATTATTAAGGACAAAAGTTATGATCATTGACTATTCATTTTTGAAAAGGTTTGGCATAATATTAAAAGTCCTTATGATATCCCAAAATGCTCACATATTCATTATTTGATGGGGTGGTATTGCTAATCCTTATTCTCTTTAAATATTTGCTGCATCATACCCAACATCAGGGAATAGTACCAGGAAGACTCTAGTTTGGCTCCACTCAGTCTGATAGGCCTTAACTTCCTTCAGGTTTTATTTTTCAGGGGATGACAAAAGAGGTGAAGACCATGGAACAAGAGTCTAAATGATAATTTGTTGCATGATATCTGAGAAGACAGGTATCAAGAAGCAGGGATAACAGAGAGGAGAGAAGGGAGGAGAAGAAGGGAAAAGGATGGCAGAAGGAAACAGGGTAAGAAGATGGAGTAGAGGACAAAGGTAAATACTATGATAAAATTTTGAAGTTTGTCAACATCACTAATATTAAAACATTTACATTGTGCTAACTTTTTAACTTCTTGGTTTTGCTCTTGTGGAGAAATCCAATATCCCGCTTTGGTGTTTATTCACAATGTATGTTATTTATAGTTAGTTTTATCTCTATGCTGGAATATTATTGTTTACCCTTACATAAAGTTTCAATTTAATGAAGCAATCAAGTTCAATTAATCATATAAGACTCTGTTTTGTCAAAAGCATCGTCCCAACTCCCTAATACCCCTTTATACAAAGACCCTGGAATATTAGTCAGGGGCCTCATCCCAGGCCCTGTCAGTCATCTTTGGAATATTGGGCAGAAAGTTCCATTTCAAACACCCTCTCCTGATAGTTGCCTTAGTCCAAACTCCATCTCCAAGAGGGCCCACCACGTGCTGATCCTCCCCAGGGAGGGTCAAGTCCACTCCCACAGGATACTTAAACTGCCCCCCATAGAATATACGCATGGTCTCCTGGTTTCACATGGTCTCCCCTTCTCTATCTCTTCCACTCATCATGCTTTCCTGGTGCCACCCAGGAACATTGCATTAAACATGAGCATCTTTTATTTGGTCTGATTGAAATTATCTGAAATGACCCTATCCTAGAGCAATACTGACGAATATCTTGCATATCATCCTAGAACCTTCATCTGGTGATGGATGGAGATAGAGACAGAGACCCACACTGGAGCACTGGACTGAGCTCCCAAGGTCCCAATGAGGAGCAGAAGGAGGGAGAACATGAGCAAAGAAGTTGGGACCACGAGGGGTGCACCCACCCACTGACACAATGGAGCTGATCTACTGGGAGCTCACCAAGGCCAGCTGGACTGTTACCGAAAAAGCATGGGATAAAACTGGACTCTCTGAACATGGCGAACAATGAGGGCTGATGAGACGCCAAGGACAATGGCACGGGTTTTGATCCTACTTAATGTGCTGGCTTGGTGGGAGCCTAGCCAGTTTGGATGTTCACCTTCCTAGATATGGACGGAGAGGGGAGGACCTAGGACTTACCACAGGGCAGGGAACCCTGACTGCTCTTTGGACTGGAGAGGGAGGGGGAGAGGAGTGGGGAGAAGGGGAGAGGGGTGGGAGGAGGGGGAGAAAAGTGGGAGGAGGGGGAGGGAAATGGGAGGCTGGGAGGAGGTGGAAATTTGTTTTTTTTTTCTTTATTATTCTCCTTTTATCAATAAAAAAAAGAAAAAAAAAAGAAATTATTTGCATGGGCAGAAAGGCTCATCTAAGAAATATTCCTAATATTTGGAGGTTTCACAGGGGGCGGGGGAGGGAATCCTGTTTTTCCCAAAGTCTCAGGGTCACATATTCAAAAATGCCTTTCTCACTCATGTTCTCAACCAGGCTAAGATCAGCTTTGTCTTGGTGAGTCCCCCTTTTTTTACTTTTTGCTACTAGGGCTATGGGACCCATTTTCATTTATCTTTGTTGATTTTTGGTCTTTGCCATAAGAGTCATGATTGTGCCAAAAAGCCGGATCCAAGCATCTAGGCCAGGCTTTGTTGAGGTGAGAATTGCTGGGACCAAAGACTTCTGCCACTCATTTCTCATGACCCCCATTTTGACTCAAGAGTCCCAGTGGACGCACTGTGACAGACTGTAATCCCACAGTTTGGCATAGACTTTAAAAGGGGTTCTTGTGATTCAAAGCCAAATCCTCAAATGCCCTTGGGCTGTCCTTTACAAAAATTCTTTTAAATTGAGACTATCTAACACCTAACATAACACCAAATAAGCCTCCAAAAGCCCATGGTTTCTAGTTGTGTGCTCCTGCTCCCCTTCTTCTCCTCCCCCTCCCTGCTTCTACAGCTGTTTGCTGTTTGTCTCATTCTTGGATTCTCTAACACAGATCTGTTTCACCTGTCCTTCCACTCTAAAATCATATAGCTCTTCCATCCTTATGTTTCTGTTCCCTCTTACAATGTCTGATAATGTGGTATTTAAAGGGACCACCTCTGTGCTTTCTTGGCTTCTGCCTCCTGCCTACCCCAAGATTTTTAAGTTGGTCAGCTGACACAGGTTGTTAAAAGTGTTTCATTTGTCTGTCTTTTAGAATAATGTGGCCACAGTATGTCTGTGTGAGTATATGGTTGTGGTTTCAAAGTATGCTTGCCTTATGTCTCTGTGTATATGTGTACATGTTTTAAGATCTGCAAAATTATAGCTTCATATTACAACAGCTCTGGAAAAATACAAACACGTGGGTAACCCCCATTTTGACCCTACCACTGCTTGGGTAAGAGAACCCCACATATGTTAGTATTCTTTGACTTATTTAAATATCCATTTTAAGCTTCTTACATTTACTAGCATTGGTACATTGTAACTAATTGAATAAAATACATGTTTAAATTCAGATTATTTGCCCAGTTTAAATATAATAAGTTATGGTACCCAATTCTTCAGTGCTTTTTTTACAGATCTGAGAGTATGGCATTTAAGAAAAGAGCTTCTAACAAAGAGACACGCCAGATTTTGCAGCATCCTGTAGCTCCTCAAGAAGATATGTGGTTGGCAAAAACCTTACACCTCCATGATTGCCGTTGGGTTTGGCATAGCCACACACACAGCAAAAAGCAGCCTTTTATCTCTTTAGCTTCCTGGATACGACCTGGGGAAGTGATCTACTCATTCTCCCAAGAGACAAGTAGACTAAATTTTCACTCCACAAGAAAATCTTTGGGCCTCTTGTATTCAGCAGCTAATGGCAACACTGCTTCTAGGCTGTATTCTCCAAGGACTAAGAGAGACTTGGGATTGCCTGCATAGAAAGAAAAAAAAAGCTGTCTCATTTCTGCTCATTTATTCAGCCTTAGATCTGTCTAATAGCATTTGATAACTTAAGGTACTGGTAGCTCATTACTTCATTTGTTAAGTTTCCTGCTAAAATACAGACAGGTATGCCTCTTTAACAGGCGTCATAGTAAAGGACTAATAGGTTTTAGGTCTATCTTCAGAGAGTCAGAGTTTCCAATTCCCTTTGCCTTTTAAAATGTGCATACCTTTTAACATAAAGCAATAGCCTATTGCTATGATACCAAAATGTAAATCTGTTCCTGCTCCCTTACAGATACCTACAGGTTCCTGGAAAAAAAAGTTCTGTGCCTGTATCAAAAATCAGCTCTGGTAAAAACTAACAGTCTCCAGAGCCTGTCTTAAACCCAGTCATTTTAAAGCATATTTTACAGGTCTCTCCTGCTGTCTGGGCCAAGACTAACTTACAAAGTGCTCTCCAGATAACAATAACACCTGCACCAGTTCCTGGGACCTCACCATTGGTACCAACTCTCCTGGTCTAAGGACACCTACGAATGAAAATCTGGTTTTATTTGCTATTGTGTCCCACTTATAACCCAAGCCTCACCTGTACAACCAGGGAATTTCTCTGTCCTTTTCTTTCTGGCAGTTAATGACTCTTCCCATGGCTAGCCCCTTTCATAGGACTAATAATAACAATATTTTTTTTTCTCCTAGGCAGCTGCCTTCTCTTTTTCCTCAAGAAAGAGCTGCCTGAGGCCTCCAGGATGATAATAAATCAGATTCTGCTCCAGCCACACCTCTTGCTGAGCATAAGCCCACCAGCTCCCTGCTGTCCCCTCTCCCATGTCACCCCATGCATGCAGGAAGCAGTCAGACTTGAGCCAGCACCCCCAAGGAGTCTAAAATGCTTGGTTGAGGGATTTCACCTCAGCTCAATGGAACCCCCTTATCCAAAAAGCCTGGAAGGTTTGGTCGAAAGCATCATCCCAGCTCCCTAATACACCTTTATACAAAGAGTCTGGAATATATTAGTCGGGGGCCTCATCCCAGGCACTGGCTGCTATCTTTGGAATATTGGACAGAAAGTTTCATTTCAAGCCCCCTCCCCTGAGAGTTGCCTTAGCCCAAACTCCACCTCAAAGAGGGCCTCCCAAGTGGTAACCCCTCCCCAAAGAGAGTCAGGAAAGCCCACCAAACAGTAACCCCTCCCTAGGGAAGGTCAAGTCCACTCCCACAGGTTACTTAAACTGCACCCCATAGAATGTCCACGTGGTCTCTGGGTTTTGTGTGGTCTTCCTTCTCTCTCTCTTTCCCTCTCCATGCTTCCCTGGTGACACCCAGGAACATTGTATTAAACATGGGTGTCTTTTATTTGGTCTGATTGGAATTATTTGCATTGGCGGAGAGGCTCATCTCAGAAATATTCCTAACAGATTTTTTTATTTCTTCCATGTGACAGCTACTTTTGACATTTAAACACCCTTCCTTTTCTGGAGAATTAAACATTATTAGTGACTTAGATATAATAATTGTGAGGGTAGATTTGTATTTTACATTGGTTTACGTAGAAAATCTCTCTAAACCAAGGGATAAGCAGATGCAGTAAAACAAGGAGAAACTCTTGACTACAATGAGTTAGGAAGAATAACAAGATCCAGCGTTGCTAGGGAAGCCAATGAGAAGTACTCAGGAAAAGTAAAAAGAATAAGAATCAAACCAGTGTACACAGTGATTTAAAGCAGAGTATATTATTATATCTTTCTAAAACACTTAAATGCAACTGTTTATCATGACTATTATAAATTATATGACTGTTTTATTTATATACATGTCTATATATTGAATAGACAGATGGTGTATGGTTGCCTACACACATATAGCACACTCAAATTGAACTCATATCTGTATCAAAAACTTTCCATTTGATGAAGGTTAGACTTCCAAAGTAATTTTGTCTATATATAGTTTCTATTTTATTCTGATGTATTCAGAGATATCTACATATATAAACTTCAGAGGTTTCAACTAAATATAAATATTTCCGTCAGAAACTTGGGATGGTGAGTCCAGGTTCAGAGCCATATTAAAGATGAAATTTAATGGTCAGACTTATTATACCTAGAATATAGAGAAATAAAATTAGGAGACTATAATATACTGAAATAATCAAATTTCATTTTTGAATAATGTGAAAAGTACACATGGAGTTCCTTTAAAAAAGTGGAAATGATCTATTTCTTGGATTTTCATTTCTTTCATGGGGTGTTTAAGGCATGATTTTTCCTTTTATGTGTTTTCAGTTACAAAGGTTATTTTTTTCATGGTCTAACTGAATTTTCACACTAAGCTAAGTTACTTCATTTAAACATATTTGTATTTATGATCTAAAGATTATCTTAGTGTCACAGATAAAATGATTATTTTTGCAGAAAAAATTGTCTTCCTATTATTATTTCCATAATTGCTATCAGGATGAATTAAGCTATCAATTCCAGAAGCTAGGGAGTTTTATGGGTTCTACCTGTCTTCAGTTTAGTTGCATAAACAGAGGTACTGGCTCTTTATTTTTTATTTATTTATTTATCAAAGATTTCTGCCTCCTCCCCTCCACTGCCTCCCGTATCCCTCCCCCTTCCCCAATCACTTCCCCCTCCCTAATCAGCCCAAAGAGCAGTCTGGGTTCCCTGCCTTGTGGGAAGTCCAAGGACCTCCCACCTCCTTCCAGGTCTAGTAAGGTGAGCATCCAAACTGCCTAGGCTCCCACAAAGCCAGTACGTGCAGTAGGATCAAAAACCCATTGCCATTGTTCTTGAGTTCTCAGTAGTCCTCATTATCCACTATGTTCAGCGAGTCCAGTTTTATCCCATGCTTTTTCAGACCCAGTCCAGCAGGCCTTGTTGAGTTCCTGATAGATCATCCCTAATGTCTCAGTATGTGGGTGCACCCCTCACGGTCCTGAGTTCCTTGCTCGTGCTCTCTCTCCTTCTGCTCCTGATTTGGACCTTGGGATTTCAGTCCGGTGTTCCAATTTGGGTCTCTGTCTGTGTCTGCTTTCATCGCCCGATGAAAGTTAATCTCCAGGAGGATGACTATATGTCTTTCTTTGGATTCACCTTCTTATTTAGCTTCTCTAGGATCACGAATTATAGGCTCAATGTCCTATATTTATGGCTAGAAATCAAATATGAGTGAGTACATCGCATGTTCCTCTTTTTGGGTCTGGCTTACCTCACTCAGGATAGTGTTTTCTATTTCCGTCCATTTGCATGCAAAATTCAAGAAGTCATTGTTTTTTACTGCTGAGTAGTACTCTAATACGTATATATTCCATACTTTCTTCATCCATTTTTCCGTTGATGGGCATCTAGGTTGTTTCCAGGTTCTGGTTGATTTAATTGTAGTGGGGCGATCTCCTCTCAGTGTGGGCTTCGGTGTTTCAAGCTTGGACCATCCCGTGTCCGCTGTGTGTCTGCGGCGGTAGGTCTCTCCGCGCTCGGTACTGGCTCTTTATAGAGTAAAATTGTGTTCTACTGCAGTCTAGTTGCTAATGTTCCTGTAAGAACAAGGCAAAATAAATTTAAAATTTTAGTTCAATGTCTACATAAGATGTGCCCAAATTTTATCTACCACTATTCCTTATTTTAAAAATATCCATTTCATATTTTTACAGGTGCATTTATATGTCTTTGTATGTATGTCATGTGGTGCAAGAAACACACCTGGAGTGGGGGTGACTATGTGTACCTTGATGCGTGTTCTAAGAACTGAGCTCTGGTTCTCTGAAGAACAACATGTTCTCTTAACCATTAAGTCATTGTTCCTGTCCCCAGCATTCAAAATTCATAGCTATGCAGTTCATAAAGCTTCTCAATACCCAACTTATTTTGGAAACCTCTGCTTGGGAATGGAATCTGTCACATGCTCCATTTCAAATTTGGGTGTACTCTTTCATGCTATTTTGAGAAGCTAAAATAGATGTGATGATTTTGCAATTTTCCTAGAAAAATGACTTCTAGCTTGCTGCTGAGCTAAAATTGAGCCCATATTTCAAGACCCTGCCCATATTCACTAGCTTCAGATTCTGACATTTTAAAAATAACTATCCCGTCCTGCAATGCCACTGTGTTTGGCCTTTATTGATTTATTTAAAGATTGAACTATGAGTACCAAAAATGTTTTTGCTCAAAAATATGTTACATGTTTTAAAGTCTTCAATTGTTAATATTATCTCCAAGACATACATATTTGGCAAAGATGTTAATCAATGATTCAATTTATATTTGAAAGCAGGAAGGAAAATGATGTTTTTCTTTTTGAAAATAATAGAAAAATTACGTTTATTCTTCCACAACCTTCACAAAGTGACTAGAAGTTCAAATTGTAATATACTTGTGTGTTTGGGAATAATATTCAGTCATATGTGGTTGAAAATCCTAGCAAGATGGATTATAAATGGCATATTACCACAAATTAAGTGGATTTTCTTGTTGTCTGGGGTATCTTTCCTGCCTGGTTCCCACTATTGTTAAGACCCAAAGAAATCACATAGAGGTTTCCATTAGTTATAAAGTGATTGGCCCATTAGCTCAGACTTCGTATTAACTCTTATCACTTATATAGCCCATTATTCTTATCTATGTTATCCACATGGCTCAGTACCTTATTCAGTGGGCAGTCATATCCTGCTTTCTCTTTGGTCGGATCAGGACTGCCGAGGAAACTGGGCTTTCTTCTTCTCCTGTTCTCTTTGACCCACCTCTACTTCCTGTCTGGTTGTCCCTCTTATACTTCCTTCTTGACTACTGGCCAATCAGCATTTATTTAAAATATAAATAACAGAATACAGGCCACTCTCCCACATCATTTTCTTAAGAAAATTATACTGAATTTTTCATATTCACTTATACTAGGATAAATTTTAAACATGTTGATTATGTAAAAATAAGATTTACTTTTCACTAAAGTTTGATTTTTTTTTCTTTCTTCCATGCATCTACTGCAGAGTTCTAAAGCAGGCAATTTGAGATGGGACTCTAGGGCAAGGTATGATGTATGTAAACAATAAAATTTTATAATATGTATAAAAGATATTATAAAAATAAGAAAACAAATGTTATCAAAGTACTACCAAGAACTTAGTAAATATAAATTGGAAGAAAAAAGAAGAGTCAAATCAAACAGTCTTTTCCATATCTTTATGGAGGTTATATTGTTTAGGCATTTCAATAGTCAATTATTTATGAATAGTGGGTGAAGAATTAGGTATAAAGCATTTTCACTGTGCCTTTACTCCTTCTCTGATTGCAACATCTTGTGCAAGTAGTTCAGCTCTCAAGTTAGGAAAGCATGGTTTCATCTTTTCATTTCAATAGTTAGGAGATAAATCAGTTATTGATGGTCCTTGTTTTTATTCCAACTGATGCATAGCTGTGTATTATTTTCAAAAGCTATCCTCCATCATTATACAAATTATAGCTTGTTTATCACAGACATCCATCCATCAGAGATAGCTTGTGTTCATATACTGACAGAAGCATGTGTCTATTCTTCTATAAAGCTCCCTTGTTGGCACGTTTCTTTAGTTTGCTAGCCAGAACATCTGGTATTACTGTGTTCTCAAAAATTCTGACAAGGGTAACATGCCTTCTTTCTAATTTGAAGATTATTAAAGCTCAGAAAGAATAACAAAAAGGATTGAAAGTCACTATATTGAACCTTCCTTCCTACAATGCATTTAAGGATATTGGTTTGAAGTGATAATAAATTATGAGTTCTCCCAGAATACATTTAACTTGTCCATGGGCCAGCCACATGAACATTACTTTTCAGCATAAATTTCGAGTATCAGTGAGTAATATTAAGCTATAACTATTAATATCAAACCAATAAAAATAATTCTTTGTCAATAGAATAAATCTACAAAACATATTTATAGAGAGTTTTACAAGTATAGGATATAGAGCAAGAATTTTTTTTAAACACTTGTTAGAAAGATAATTAATCTAGCAAAACTCACTTGAAACAATGTCTGATTTGAGTTGATTCCCCCAAATCCCTCCAGCTGTCCTCTGACAACAACATACTCATCATGATCTAGACAGGTGGGTTCACACATATGTGCACACACATACACACACACACACACACAATAATAATTATAATAAGTATACATGTAATAAAATATTTTGACAAAATGTAATCAGAGCAAATTCAAGATAGATTTTAATTTGTGTATAAACTCAAATATGTATAAAAGTAAACTTTGAATGGCTGGAAAGATAGCTTTGAGAAAAAGAGTGCTTGCTTCTTAAAACTGATGACTTGAGATTGGAGCCCAGGACATGCATGCCTTCATTCTCTGAATTGAATATGGAAGAGGCAGGTGGATTTCTGAGGCTTGTTCCCTGCCAAGAAAATATAAGTTGTTGGCTCCGGTGAAGACCTTTTCTCAAAGGAATAAGAAGAGAGTGATCAAAGAAACATAATGTCCTCCTCTGTGTAGTCACACTTCCATAAACTTATGCATGTTCAATATAGAGACCAGATTATCACAATAAAAACACAAGAGTTCCTTTCTCTCTCTCTCTCTCTCTCTCTCTCTCTCTCTCTCTCTCCCTCTCTCTCTCTCTCTCTCTCTCTCTCTCTCTCTGTCTTCCTTATACACACACACACAAACAAACAAATACACACAAAGGAGATATTATTTTTCTTGATATAAGGAGCAGATATGTTATTAGGAGCCTGTGTTGCAAAATTAAAGTTGAGGTTATCAAACAGAAAATCTGTGACTTTATTCCAGCCCACACCTCTGGCAGACACTTCCTGTGTCACCAGCACGTAGGCCAGCATCCTGAACCCCAGGTTAGACTCCCTCCTACCCCACCATCGTTAACCCAGCATAACATCTACTTTCTACACCATCATTATCCCTCCTGACTGCTCTGGCATAAAAATTCTACCCTTTCAGAGGCCAGCCAGCATCCTGACAGCCAAGTAAACAACTCCCATTCCCCTTTCCTACCTCTGCCTATACAACATAACCCCTACTGCCCCTCCTCCTCTTGTTACCTTTCCAAAGACAACATCTACAGCAGAAGCCTCCTACACCAGAGGCCAGGCAAGTACCCTTAACTCTGGGTAAACCAGCACTCCCATTCCACCATGCCTGCCAAACATAACTCCCACTGCCCCTATTCAATTTGTCACCTTATTCCATATTATAGCACTATTCATGGAAGCCACCTACTCTACCAGAGGCCAGACCAGCATCTTGCACACCAGGGGAGACTGTCTCCCACCTTACCACTCACAGAGTATGACTTTAACTGCCCCTCCTTGCCTCGTCCTGTATTGTGATTGACACCTATGGCAGAAGCCTTCTACACCATCAGAAGCCTGGCCAGCGACTGAAGCCTCAAAAATTCCTGGCCAGATCAAAGAAAACACATAGCCATCACTCCAGCCCCAAATTTGGGTAGCAATACCCTGTTGGATCAGAGGCTACCCAGACCATGAGAGTCCAGACACAAACTTGTATGGAGTACCTCTAATCAATCACAGGCTTATGCAGCCAGAAGATCACAGAAGAAACAGAAATCAAAAAAGAGAACATTCATCCAACAACAACAAAAAAAAAATCCAAAAATAGGTACCTGAAACTATAATCATTCTGAATTCAGATGCCAACATATAAACAATAACAGCTCAGGCAATATGTCACAAAAGAGCCCAACCATCCCACTACAGCAAGTGGGATGAATATTCCAATACATCAGACACAAAAGAAAATGACCTGCAAACCAACTTTATGATGATTATAAACATCCTTAAGGATGAAATAAATACCTTAAAATTTCAAAGAATAAACAATCAAAAATCAATAAATCCCTTAAGGAATGTAAAGAAAAACAGTATAATTGACTTAAATGAATAAAAATGTTCAAGACATAAAAATGGAAAAAGAAGTAATTAAAAAAAAAAACAAAACCCGAGTGAATTCTAGAAAGGAAGATCTAGGTACATGAACAGGAATTACAAATAAAAGCAGCACTAAGAGAATACAGAAGATGGAAGAGAGAATGTCAGACATTGTGGGCATAATAGAAGAAATGTTTACATTGGTAAAAGAAAATATTAAATATAAAACTTTCCTGATGAAACATCCAGGAACTCTGGGATACTATGAAAAGACTATCACTATCATATTCATCATAATAAAAGAAGAGTTATTACAGCTGAAAAAACCAGAAAATATTTTAAACAAAATCAAAGAAGTAGTTCTAACCTAAAGAATGACATGCCTATAAAGTTACAAGAAATTTCCAGAAAACCAAATAGATTCGACCAGAAAAGGAAGTCCACATATCACATAATAATCAAAACACTAAACATACAGAACAATGAAAGAATATTAAAAGCTGCAAGAGAAGGACAAGTAACATATAAAGACAGACTTATCTGAATTACACCCAATTCTTAACAGAGACTTTAAAGAACAGAAAGAACTGGGCAAATGTCTTGCAGACTCTAAGAGGTCACAGATGCAAGCCCAAAGTACTAAACCCAGCAAAACTTTCAAAGAGTATGGTTGGAGAAAGTAACATATTTCATGATAAAATCAAATTTAAACAATATATATTCAGAAATCCAGTCCTACAGAAGGTAATAGAAAGAAAACTCCAAATCAGACAGTAAAATACCCCTACAAAATCTCAAGTAATAAATAATGTTAATTAATTAATTAAATAATAACACAACCCTAACCTAAAGAAGAAAGACACACACACACACACACAATTTAAGAAAATTTCTTAACTTTGTTATTTGTTTTCTTGTTCACTCAATTTTTTTGTTGCTGTTAACTTTGGAAAGGTTCTGAAGCCTGACCATCCACATATACAATCATAATATTATTTATATTTGGAAAGATCCTGTGGGCCTTTATTTATTTTTATATATTTTACTTTACATTTGTATTTTAAGTTAACAACCATGATGAAACAGACCTGTATATCAGCTCTCAGGAACATGAGGGCAGAGATGCAAGTTTAAGACTAATTTTGATAGCGAACATAGTAATGTCAATGTCATGTGAAGGACATAGTAAAGCTATCACTCACAAAACACCCTACATATATACTAGTATGTTATTAAATTCTCAAATGAAAATTAATCTGCTATTCTTTAGAAATTGAAATGTTACAAAAGTTGTTTTTGTTGTAATCTTTGTCCGTAAACTATGACATAATTAAAGGTCATGCAGTAAGTACTTTATGATAAAAATAACTTAGACCATTGAGGTCATGTCCTCAGAGAGATAGTGGGACCATAAATCTCTCCTATCTCTATCACTTCACAAGTGTCATGAAAAGACCCCTTCACCATTGTGTCCCTCCATGATATATTGTACTTCAGAGGCCCAAAGCCACATAATTAAGTGATTATGTGTTGATTTTTTATTTCTTAAAATTGTATTTGTTTATGAGTCATAGGGTTACATCCCTAGACTTAAGAAGCTAAGACAGGAGGATGGAAAGTCTGTGGTTAGTCTGATCTTTCTTATGAGAACTACCCTCTAAAGAGAAAAGGAAAGAAAGAACATAAAAAAAAACAAACAAAAAGGTTGATTACCTCAGATATTTTTAAATAATAGTCAGGTAAAACTGACATCATATAAGTCAGTCTTAAATGTACTGTCAGTGAGAAAAAAAGCCTTTCTGTTTTTATTAGGAATCATAATACCTGTAGAGATATTCACTAAAATCATGTTAAGATATAGATTTAAGAAATGGGTCAAGAATATTTGTTCCTATATTTTTATGAGCATTTTTTCTAGAATCTGAAACATTCATGGAGTTAATGATTCTTTTCCAATGCAAGTGAGAAAATATGGACATTAAACATTGTCATAGTGATTGTTAAATCTGTGGACACTGTAAGTATGTGTAAGACCCTCTCACCTATTTTTTTTTACTTCATACTCTTTGGAAATTATAGATACAGGTGATAAAGATGGAAATGGAACTGGAACATATAGAGTACACAACTACCGAGATTTCTATGTGCTTCCATGATTTCAAAAGTAACTACAGAGATTTAAGAGCTAGATATTTGTTTCAAGGAAGATTTAAAATAAATATATCTATTTCAAATCACACTTAATTTTTTGTTTTATTCTAGTCAGACAATAACAAGACAATAAAAATAAAATGTTTGGTCTGAGTCATTTGCTAATTAGTTTTCCTTAAGGTCCATCTTTCATGCAGATGTTAAATTATAAATTTGATAATGAAAATTATTCAGTGATATATTTGTCATTTTGGTGTGAAGTGTCCTGAAGAGGCTCTATGTTAAAAGTTTCCTTCTTTGCTGTCAAAATCTAATGACAAGAAGGGGATTGACTCATGAAGGTCCTAACTTTATTAATGAATCAGCCATTGATGAACACATAGATAAATGGATATAGAAAAAGGGACCCAGTTACAATACATAGGTAAGTTCAGAAGTGACCTGAACTTATTTTTTAATTATAATTTCTATTTTTTCCAACATTAAAAAGTAATACTACTGGAAAACAATTTAACTCCCACCCTATTGATCCTCTTGTAAGACACATCAACTTGATTTGCCATAGTCAGTGGCATATAGATAGATGATCTAATATTAGTACCAAGTATAGAAATTAGCAGGCATCACAGTACTGTATTCAGCCTAGTAATGGTTCTTTCTTCTACTCTGGAAATACATTACCAAGGAATTCATCAGTGTGTGGAGAACAGAGAACAGTTTAGAAAAAGGGAACAACCAAAACAAACAAAGAAGCAGAAGCAAAAGTTAAATAACAATTAAAAAGTGTACTTATCGTGGATATTAATGCAGTAGTCATTGATTTGGGAACAATTTCATATTCAACTCAGTAAATCAAGAAATGCAATATATTCTGTTTGAACTCAAGGTTGTGTGAATGAACACAGCTAAGAGAAAGCTAAGTTGGTCCATTCATCCCCTTTATGGATAGTATACATACTGAATGGACTCTAGCCTCTCAGAGCATGACAAGCATGGCTCTGGCAGGCCATGCTCTTCTTCCACATCAACTCGCCCTTGCTGAAAATCATTTGATTACATTCTTGAAGTTAGCACACAAGTATCATTCTATTGCTTAGTCTCTTCCTCTTCCTGAGACTGAATACCAAGACCAGGTTTAAGCCTATTAATTATACAATATGCATATTTTAAACACTTACCCCTGAAAAATAATTGTGGTAATCAGTAACTGTAATTGTCAGGATCTTCACAGCAGTGTCCTACCACATATTTTTATACTCGCGTTTTCTTCAGCAATAATTGTGCAGCCTAGTTATGAATAAATTCATATGGCCAATTTATGCCTTTACTCATCTGGTTTTCCTGTCTCCAGAAATTCTGTCATGTTCCTGCTTTTGTGCTCCTCACACTGATCTCTTATGGAAATTCAGTCATGTTGTAGCTTTGGTGTTCCTTGTACTGATCTCGTATGAGAAGTCTGTCATATTCCAGTTTTTGTTTTCCTTGCTCTGATCTCTTACAACTATGTGAGAAAGGTCCTCAAGATCTCAACTGAATGTGAGAGCTTCTATCTGAAAAGTCAAGTACCAGCCAGAAAATCTACACATAAAAGGAGGCAAGATGTTTTTTTTCTTTCCATGTTACTTTGTAAGAAAGAGAAAGGAGGAAAACATCTGCTCATTATAGAGAAAAGAGAGAATAAGTGAAAAGATATGGAAAATACCGCTTTAAAAATCCCTTAGGAAATATATCAGAGCAAACATTGAGACATTGTCAAACAATTTTTTGAATGTAAAAAATAGATTAAAATAGAAGGTCATCTCTTTATGATATTTTGCTCAGAGCAATCAGAGAAAGTAGCAACCAGTTTTGGAAATGCTATTTTGAAGATGCAATGATTAAACATGATATTATTTTAAGTAAAAATAACTTTAGAAATCTTTAGTCAATATTATTACATATTCATTTGCTTTCTTTTTATTAGTGTCACCGCTTAGAACAAACTGTAATTTCTTAGTAAAGATTGATAATAAAAAAATTAGCTGGAAATTATTAGTCACTTAAGGGTGGTATATTTGATAGAACCTGTGGAATTGTGACACCAAGAATGGAAAAGCATTATTTATTCATGTAATAAAAATAATTTCTATATTTGCTACATACATTTACATATATAAATATTGAAATATAAATGTGAAAATAGCCTTTTCTTATGTTGGAAAAGACACACACCTGAATGTAGAATGAAATACTAACTGCATAATTTTGCTTCATACCAAAGTAAACAGCTTAAACTTCCTTTCCTTATCTTTGTATTGGTATGTAGATAATTCTGGCCTTTAACCTTATTTTTATACCAACTTTTTAAAGGCTATTTTCAAAAAAATGTGTTTAGTTTAATGTTTTACTAAAATGCAATGAATAATCTTAAAATTCTAGTTTTTTTTACAGCTAAATAATGTTTTGTACACAAGAACACAATATTTATATGGTATTCAGAGAGCACTAAGGTTATCATTCAGGATGTTAGAAAATTTATAGGTATAACTCAGGTTTGGGTAACATTTCACTGAACAGGAGCTATAGGAAAACAAATGTTATCACTGCTCTTAATTATTTACATAGTAAACTGCAGAATATTATACTATTATGTTTTTAGTATTCACAGTTTTCAGTATTGATGTATCTTTGTCAGTTTTTCAGTTTATCTTTTTCAGTTGCAACATGATTAATTATCCATTTTATAAATAAAAATATTTCAAGATAGGTTTACAATATGGATTAAAATAGATGGAAAATTCATAAATTAGCTCTAAAAATTTAGGATTGAATATAATGAAATTTTCTTAGATATATTGAGATGCATGATAAATTATTAGGTATATACAACATATTTACATAAAGAATATAGAGTTTCTTCTTATCATGTAATTACATTTTGTTTAAAAACAAGAAGGCCCTAAGTCTTCCCTTCCTCTGCTTTCTGACCACCTGAAGTTTTTTGTGTGATAAAGGCACTTAAAAGTTCATGTGCAAGTCGAAAGAGGCAGCATTTATCTTCTTATGTCTTATTCTGCTTATTAATTTCCAGTTTGATTCAGGGCATCACACAAGATAATGTTTATTATTTTTGATTTGTAGTTTTGTATTACCTAACCTGGACATGTTTTTATTCAATGATTAACATTTATCAGTCAACTTTATATCTTGACTATGATTAATACTACTGCAGTGAGTGTAGGACTTCCAGTAATTTCTTTGATATTTTCTTCCATTCCCCTACTTGTGTGTATGTGTATGTGTGTGTGGTGTGTGTGTATGTGGTATGGTACGTGTGTGGTGTTTGTGTGTGTGTGTTATACACAGACACATTTATATACATATATACATACACACATATATACTTACACACCCATATATACACATAGTGACACATTTGTATCCTTTTGTCTATAATAACTGTATTCCTTTATAGTACCCCAAAAAGCTTATGGGTGCTTGCCTCTGTTTAAAGTCTTAGAGGCATTTTTTCCATATTTATCCTTATCTTTTTTGAAAATAGCTATTTTAACTGAGATAATATTTTACTGTAGTTTGATTTTTTTACTTTTATTTGGTAATTAGGGAAATTTAGCACATTATCATACATCTATTGCGTATTTTTATGTCTTCCTTTGGAAAACATATAAACAGAAAACTCATGTATTATTTTTAGTTTTGTTTGTTTTGAGAGAGATACACCCTTTGTAGGTCATGGTTGCCTTAAACCAACTATTTTCCAGTCTGGTACTAAACATTAATATTTCATTTTTGTGTGTGACTATGAGAGAGATTTCAAAAGACATTTCTTCAGATGATAGCATTATGGAAGATGTAAATGTATTTGAAATGCTCATGGCATTTACATTGTGAAATAAATTTCACAATGACTCATGTATGGTACATTCTGCTTCAATACACATGAATCTAGCTATCATGTTCATTCATGTCTGTGCTAATATCTAGGCAGTTTTATTTTACCTAGACAGTTTATTTTGAGCTTTCTCAAGTGATACACTATTCTCAGTTCATTATCTTTTGTAATATTCTGTATCATGTTTTGTATGGTGTAAATCTGAATAAAAATATTGTCTGTTCCACTGACAGCTGCATCAGCCTCCAACACTTACACACATGGAATAATGTTGGGGTACAGTAAATCTTTCAAAAGTATAATGTTTGGGGGAATAAGAAAATAAAATATTTAGCTTAGAATCTTTAAACCTAGGAGCCATATCATGTTTGCACTAAAATAGGCTATAAGAGAAATGGGTCACTCTAAATTAATTATAAAATATGCATATATATGCTTATATATAGCCTCTAAATATGTCATTAATTTTCATAAGCATAAAACTTAAATGATTAGAAATGTAATCTACTTTTAAATAATTTAACATATAGCCAATGCCCAAAGTTATAATATTATCATACTTGTTTATGCCTTTTTATACAAAATTAATAATTTGTCAAATTATTTTTAGCTTATATTATGTAATATTTTTAAATTTAAATAAATAATTCTTATTTAAGTTATTTTATCTATCTGTCAGTCAATTATAAAATATAATCTTGGTGAATATATATTTGATAATATCTAAAATTATGCTGAAGTGCTCTACAAATGAAAAAAATATAAATTAAATTGACACATTGCATACACACATGTCCATTTATTTTTCCTGCAATTGCCTTAAAATGAGTAAATGATTGTGTATATGTCTCAGTGGTAGATTAACTGTCTAATGTGTTATAATACCCAGTTTGTCTGTGACAAGAACAAATAAAGTTGTTAAAATATTAAATTAATAAATGAAAACTGCACATGGCCAACATAGTAGATACATCACGATGGTGGAGTCTTAATCAGCTATTGTAGTGAAGATATGCCATGGTAACTCTTATAAAGGAAGATATTTAATTGAAATGGATTTACACTCCAGAGATTTAGCTGATTATCATCATGGCAGGAAGCATAATAGCACACAGGCAGATATGGTGTTAGCGAATTAGCTGAGATTTCTATATCTAGACTGGTGAAGTAGCAAGAAGCCAGAGATACTAAACCAGGTTTGGGTATTTGAAACACAAAGCCTACTCCTAGTGAAACATTTTTCAAAGCAAGAGTACATCTACACAAAGATGAACCTCTTAATCTTAGTTATATCATGCCATTCCCTAGTAATCAAGTCATCAAATATATGAGCCTATGAGGACCAGTCTTATTTAACAAGGGGTTTCTTATTCACAGGTGGTTTGAATGAGAAAGATCTTTATAAGTTCATATATCTGAATGCTTTTTTCCAGATTAATGAACTGTTTGGAAGAATTAGGAAGTGAGCCCTTGTTGAAGAAGGTGTGTCCTTGTCAGAGGAGATGTAAAATTGAATGTGAGCTTCATAAATTCAAAAGTTCATTCCAGTCCCAGTGTCCCTCTCTCCCTTCTCTTTCTGTTGCCTATGGATCAGGATGTAGACCTCACACATACTGCTCCAGCACCATGCCTATCTGCTTCCCTCCAAGATAATACCATTCTGAAAGTGTATATAAGCAACCAATTAAATGCATTCTTTTATAAGAGCTGCCTTAGTCATTGTATCTCTTCAAAATAATGAAACTCTAAATAAAACACAATATGTCCTGAAAACTTGATCCTATAATTTCAAAACACCTGAAATAAGACTTTCCAGTATGTAGAAAATACCTTGAAACACTTAGAAATTCTAAACTATATATGTGGTGCAAATAAAACCAAAGACCAAAACATGGAGATTAATGGAAAGCATAAAATACTTCTAAGCCCAATACAAAACTATATACAATAAGAACACATATCAAGTATAAAAATTGTAATTACAGTCAGAATAACAATATTAATTAAGAAGCATGTGCTATATGTTTCAATAATTATTCTACCCTAAGAATTCTAAGTCTTGTATTAGAAATTGCTTGACTAAGTCATGAGAGAAAAGGAACTATGACTATTTAGTCTTCAAACCCATTGAAGACTTGAGAAGAAAGATAATAGCAAATAAGTTGGTAGGAAGTGCAATCAAGCAGCTTCCAAAATGTGCAATAAATAATAGAGACAATGGATACCTGAGCAATCACCCAAAGTCTCATTTGCAATGTTGGAACAACCAACTTTGACTAAGGCCTAGAGTAACTGACAAACCATTTTCAGAGGCAGGAAATTTTTCAAAATTGTCTTACATTGTATTGACATGGTTTGGCAGGTTTTTTTTTTTTTTGGATCCTGATTGTCCAGTCCAGATAATGTACATTCTTTTCAGGATTCCAGGAAAGGGTAGTTCCCTGCCCAAGGACCAAAATTGCCATGAAGAAAATAAACACCAAGTGGAGTGTCTTTGGTGCTCAACATTCTCTGAGAAAGAGATCCGTGATGCCAGGAACAATCCTGTTTTTTGTAAACAGAACTCTAAGTTATTTAAATGCCATATTCTGTAATTCTTTGAAGTGGCTGAAGATTACCTAGCTATGTGGAATACAATCTCTATGCATCTAAAGAACCTGATTAGTCTAAATATAAATATGACAAACATGGATGACTATGGACCTATAGCACTTAATTCATGAAATGTTAAAAAGACTCATATTAGAATATTACACAATCTTTAAACAACTGTGCAGCAAATGAGATCAATGACCTCAAAATGTAAACAATGTATAAGTATCTTGATCAGAGGTAGAAATGTATAGTGAAATATGACAAATATATCCTAAAACTGTATCAATATATAAAATGTCTTAGGTAGGGGTAGAAACATGCATGCATACAAAATGACAAAATAACTTTGCATATGTGTAAAAATATTGTAAACAGAAGTAGGAGCATGTCCAATATTACAAATATAATTTGAATTTGTACCAATATACAAGAATCTATACCAGTGTAAACTGTCTATAAATAATATCTCACAAGTATTCACTCTATTTCTCACTATTATTGTTAGTGTGGGTAAGCTCACACTAATCTATCTATTATCCTATTCAACTTTCTTTTTTAGTCCAAATGAGAGTCCTGAGCCTACAAAATTTCTACCCTAACTCCCAACTCTATACCAGTTCTCATCAATGCCTAATTGATGACAAACATTGTTGGTGGAGGAGACATTGTTTTCTAGAATTATTTCCAGCTATTATTTGGGTGATGTTCTTTGCTAGTTGATGAAGTCTCAATTTTCCTTTTAAAATGAATTCAGAGACTTTTTCCACAAACGTTTTTAATATTTTACTTGGCTTATGTGGTAAAAAGATCCATTTACATTAAAATCCCTGTAGGGGAAATTCTGTAAAGCAATATGACTAGGAGACAAGTAAGATTTGGATCCACCCTATCCACATGTGACTCCTTTAATTTCTCTTTAACCACAGTTAATACTTTCTCAGCTTCAGCTGTTAATTCCCTTTGACTATTTAAGTCTTTGTCATCAACTAAGGTTCTGCTGAAATGAATTATTAGATCAGGCATTATCTCAATAGTGGGTTGTAGATTGGAAATGTCTCCTAACATTCTTTGAATGTCTTTGAGTCTGCAATTGGTCTCTCCTAATTTGCACTTTTTGTGTTCTAATTTTCTTTAATCCTATTTTATAACATAGGTAATTGATAGAATCTTCTCTTTGTATTTCTCAGGAGCAATTTGGAATCCCCATTTAGACAAAACTTTCATTACTTCTTCAAACATTCGTTCTAAGGTATCTGAATTTGAATGAGATAGCAAAATGTCATTCATTAATGGTCAATTATAGATTTAGAAAATTGTTTATATATTATTTCCAATGGCTGACTCACAAAGTATTGGCACCAGGTGGGGCTATGAGCATTACCTGTGGGAGGATAGTCCATTGATATCTCCTAGTAGGCTGAGACAAAAGTAGGCACTCTGAAGGTAATATTTTTTTCTGTCCTTTTCTTGTAAAGGTAGAGTGAAGAAATAGTCTTTTAAATCAATAACAATAAGAGGCCATTCTTTTTTTTTTACTTTCTTCTTTACTTTCATTTATTTATTTATTTATTAAAGTTTTATGCCTCTTCCCCTCCACCGCCAATAATTTCAGATTGTAGAGGGCCCAGAGGTTGAATTACCTTGTCAACAGCTCTCTGACACTATTCTCCATATTTATTTTTAACAACAAATACAGGAGAATTCCAAGGGTTGGTTGATTCTTCAATATAATGAGCATCTAGTTGCTCCTGTAACAGATGTTCTAAAGCCCACAGTTTTTCTTCTATAAAAGGCCATAGTTTAAACCCACGTTGGTTTCTCAGTTAACCATTTTAAAGTATCTGTTAGTATCTCTAAAGGTTTCCTAGTTGCTTTGTGTTCTTTTATAGCCTGAATGGCTGGTGATCTTTGTTTACAGCATCTTATAATATCCTTCCCAGAAATATAAGTTTCTGGGAATTAATGAATATTAATCTGGTTATTCCATTGCTGAGGCAGGTTATGACCCCATGAATTCACTATAATATTAGTCACATGTGACCATAGACTTCTTCTCTGTCCTTGTGTCCTTATGGAGTCAACTCATCTCATACTTTCCCTCATTTGAGATAGGGTTCCAATTCCTAGAAATTGAACATCTGCCTTTTGAAAAAGCCAATTTGAATACCAAGATTCTGGAGTAATGATAGTCACATACACACTCATGTCCAGTAATTCCTCATATAAAATTTTATTTATACAAACTCTTAGTTTTGATATTTTTTCATTTATAGAAGCCTGTTGAAATATGCTTCCTATTTCATACTGGAGTTTTTGATCCATCCTCCATGTGTATTGCATCATTCATTCAAAACAGTATGGCTTTTAACAGCAGGCCCTGGATTTTTTTTTTTTTTATTTTTCTGGTGAGACATGTCCTCAACAGTGACTGGACCATATTTGACAAGGGTCCTGTAAGAACCCCCCCCCCCCCCGCCAAGGAGCTTCCTGAAGTTTGCCTTGTCTGTTTTTTATTGATCTACATCATTGGTTCAATGTCGGCCTTTGTCACATCTTCTAAATAAATGGGAACAGAGAACTAATTCTGTCAGGCACAGGTATGGTAGTCGTTTTTGCACTCCCTGAACACAGAGAAGGGGAAGAGAGAGAGAGAGAGAGAGAGAGGGGGGGGGAGAGGCAGAGAGGGAGAGAAAGAGGAAAGAGGGAGAAGAGAAATTATGACAAATCTGTCTTTGTTCAGAGTAGTTGCATATTAGTTTCTTTGTTATTTTTGTACGGTTTCAGAGGTTGTTAACATAAAGAAAAAAAGGATGTATATATAAAGCTGACTACATATGACTTTTGTAACACTACTGTTAGTTTAAAATTATCAAAATCCATCAGCCTTTAAAAGTACTACTGCTTTTGTCTCTATATTTACTTTTTCCTGAAAGAGGCCCAAGAGTACCGAAGAAGTGACTTTTTTACATGTTTCCTTATTGCATAAGGAGAGAACGGTAAAAATAACCCAGATAATGAAAAAAATACTTTCTAAGCTTTTTGACACTTTCTATTCCCTTCAGGAGCAGCCACAGCCTGAAGACATGAATGAGCAGAAGGAAAGAGTCAGCAAGGCTTATCATCTCTGTATGCCCAGAAGGGAGAAGAAAGAGTTCTCTTAGAAACCAGAGCAGGAAAACTGGATGTATGTATTATTCTCACACACTTTCTTCTTTTAAATAATAATTATTTTATTCCCAAGGAATACTATTCAAACAATAAAATGTAGGTATTGCATTAAATAGCAATTCAAACCCGAAGTTCAGAATACTTATCATTTTATGCTTGTTCCTCATAGACATTTAAATAGAATAAAAGCAAATGTCAGTCCTATCCCCTTATGAAGAAGTAGATGATTAAAATAACTGCATATAACATTAATTAATAAAAGTAGAATTCCAAAGAGTAAATATAATTTTGCTTTTAAATTATCATATTGGAACAAGTTTTAATCTATACATATATTTTTGTGTAAAGTTTATTAATAATTTATTGACTTCATTGTTTTAAGCAAAATCAGGAAAAATTATAGTAGGTGTGCAGACACAGAAATGTACCTGTATTATAACACATCACTGTTATTAATAGGAAGTTTACGCAAAAGGAAATTTGTTTAAGTTACATAGCAATAAAAGGCAGATTACCACTTAAATGACTGGTGATGCCTTGTTACTAAAGCTAGCCTGAAAAACACAGAAAGATGTGGACAAACAGATGAAGCAGTTACTGGTCAGGAACAGATAAACCCTTTCATCTGCAAAATGCCCCCAATTGAATCAGGTTTTGTTGGAGTTCTTTTGTTTGTTTGTTTGTGTTTTTGTCTTACTAGAAAGTAGAGCTCATTATTTGTTTTCTTTTCTCTTTCAAGAGGGAGTACAGCTCAATGTTTTTACATAAAATCTCATCACACTCTGGCTTGTTTCTTTTAGGCAGTGTTTGTGTAGTATGACATCACTCAAAATGATGGAAGGGGCAGAATATAGTCAGAAAGAATAAAGAAGAGAGTAATGGATGCTGATTACTAGTGTCAGACACGATGGATTATTTAAAAATCTTCATTAATGTATTAATGTGTGACAAAGTTTTAAGGAAGGTTTCTGTATTGAATGCCTTAAGGATAATTTTCAGAAATTAATATATGCCCATTCACAGTTAGAGACTGTTATGAATTATTTTCTTAGACTTTCTAAAGCTTAAAATATACTTAATTCCCAGAAATGGGAGGCAGAGGCAGGCAGATCTCACTGAATTCCAGCCCAGCTTTGTCTACAAAGTGTATTTCAGGCTAGCCAAGACGTGCATACAGAAACACTGTATCAAAAATAAAAAATAAGATCCCTTTCTCTATTTAGAAAATATCAAAATGGCATGCCATAGGCTTGAGGATCTTAGTTCAGAAGCCCAGAACAAAATAAAGTCATCAGTCCACACAGCTAGAATCTGTAGCTCCAGCACTGGGTGATGATCAGCTATAGATGGATCATAACATCTACCTGGCTAAGTAATGGAGCCAGTTGGTTAGTTACAGATTCAAAGAGAGATGCTGACCTGAAATTAGTATGGAAGAATAATTGAAGAAGACACTGATATTCTACCTCATTTCTTCTCTGGCATTTATACCCCCCCACACATAAACTACACACATATAAATAAATTCATTAAAATATTAGAAATAATGACTACATTTTAAAATATGTTTTAAAATATTTGATTATGTAAGAGTATACTTTTGTATATTGGACTGGTGTGACTAAGTATATTGCTTTTGTTTGTCATGCTTTAGGATCTTCATCTATATTTAATGAGGTGTGATTGTCAGGCAGTGTTCCCCTAGAAATATGGAATAGCAGTCTTGAATGAATAGGCACATGTTTTGAAACTCTTTGTTATCCTGTGTGATTTCAGCCTGTTCTCTCTGCTATGATTACCTTGTGAACTCTGTAATTTGGCCTCATCAGCTCCCTGTAGCCTTAGTGTCCTTCTTCTGGGGACCATGGTGAATGTTCCATTACTCCAACTGGTTGTCATGATCTGCTGATTAAACTCCAATTATTTATATTCCTCTAAGACAATTGTCATTTTTGTGTGTTTAGATATGTTTGTATATGCATATGAACTTTTCTTTGCTTTATTTAAAACAGAGCTTTGATGCTATTGACAATGAATATCATGCTGAATTGCCATTTCTTTCTTTTTTTTAAACAGTCTTTATATGAAGCCCAAATAGCTTTAAATTTATGACACTCCTGTTTCAGACTCCCAAACCCTGGGATTATAGGTATGCGTCATTGTCCCTGCCTCTTAGATGCCATTGATTGATGATCAAGAGAGTTACTTTTATTTTTTTTTTTACTACTTAACTCTAATAACTTATATGCTTGATTCATAGGGTTTGACATTATTAGGAAATGTGGCCTTGTTGGAGTAGATATGGACTTACTAGAAAAAGATGGGCTTAAGATGGACTTTAAGGTCTTATATGTGCTCAAGCTAGGCCATCATATTCCCTGCCATGATGATAATGGACTAAACCTCTGAAACTGTAAGCCAGCTCCAATTTAATATTTTTATATGAGTTGTCATAATCATGGTGTCTCTTCACAGCATTAGAAACTTTAAGGCAGAAGTTGGTACCAGGGGCAGGGGTATTTGATGTGGGAGTCCCCTCTGTGTGTTGTGATTACCGTTAATGAATAAACAAAACTGCCTTGGCCTGTTGATAGGGCAGAAATTAAGTAGGCGGGGAGGATGAATTGAATACTGGGAGAAGGACGGGTGGAGTCAGGAGACACTATGGAGCCACCACCAGAGTCATACATTCTGGAACTTTGCTGGTAGGCCATGACCTTGTGGTGATACACAGATTAATAGAAATGGGTTAAGTTAAGATGTAAGAGTTAGCCAATAAGAAGCTAGAGCTAATGGGCCAAGCAGTGATTTAGGTAATACAGTTTCTGTGTGATGATTTCGGTTCTGGGTGACAGGGATGAAGGAGCAGTTCCTTGCAACAGGTATTGTTGTGATAGACTAGTCCATGTTTTTGTTTGGAGGAATTTGGACTTCTGGTACTTTGGACAAACAAAGCAGTGGAATGCTTTATGTACTGCTTAATGAAAACAGTGGTTCTGAGGGTGATTTAAATGTTAGGAGCTGGCACAAGATATTGCAGGGGAGAAGACGGTTAGTGTGTTGACCAAAGAATGTTCCTGTGGTGTTTTGGTGAAGAATTTTACTGCTTTTTCCCTTATTCAAAGAGTCTTCTTGATACTCAAATGAAGAGATATAGATTAAATACATTGGTAGAGGAAGACTTGAAGCAGCCTAGTATAGACTCTGTTGTTTGATTATTAGTATTAACTCTAATGTTTTATAATGAAAAGGAGGAATCTGAGCAAGTAAAAATACAAAATGTAGATGAAGGAGTAAAAGGGGCACCAGGAAGTGGAATGGAGCTAATACCTGTTTTTAAGGAGACAAATAGATTAAAGATATTAAAGTCATAAAGAGAATGGTGATCTTAGCACAAGATCCCACCCAGCTAACCTTCCAATTTCTGAAAAGCAATGAAAGAACAACTTAAAAAAAAAAACAGCTTAGGGCCAGATGTGGTGGTACACATCTTAAATCTCAGTACTCAGAAGGCTTATGTTGGCAAGTCCCTGAGTTTGAGGCCAGCCTGTTCTACAGATCTGGTTTCATGGTAGCCAAGTTTAGGCTGTAAAGGAAACCACGAAAAATATAAAAGTGGTAAAGATGTAGTTGAACATGTGAGCCATGTTCTAGTCCCAGCAAGAAGCCGAACATGGCAACTTTAGCCTTGTTCTGAGTCAGAGCCTGAATGGCCCGAGGACTGAGTGTTCCAAGGTCTCTCACTCTCTGCTTAATGTCTGGCTGTAGATCTCTGCATTTTCCCCTTCTGCTGCAGGAGGAATCTTTTCTGCTGATGGTGGAGCAAGTCACTGAATTAAGAATATAGCAGAATGTCATTATAAGTCATTTATTTCTGTGGTTGTTATTGTTGCTGTTTTGTGCTTTATTGAGGACAGTATTAGGTATTGCCATATGTCTCACCTTATTGGTCATTTTGGTCATATCAGACATTATGATTTGGGTTCTTTGCAGGCTTATTGCTGCTGCCTGTTGTGCAATCCCTGTTTGGGCAGGGCAAGAAGGGCAGGGCTTGAGAAGATGTGGAGGCAATGAGATAGACTCTGAGAGATTCCAAAGCAGAAGCTTTTTATTGTAAAGAAGGTCGGGGGGTTTATGGCTGGTCCTTTTGAAACTGACAATCACTGCTGGTGTGTTTCAATGGCTAAGAGTATGTATCATTAGTTACCATGCTTTTGGTCCTCTGACAGGCTGTCTTGGCCAATTTTACTTACTCGTTGTGAGTTTGCATGTGCTTGCTTGTGGTAGCATTATTGCTCTGCCTCGGGTTCCATCTTGTGGAGTTTGCCTTAAATCAAGTCAATTTTTAATGAATTTTACATTGTTTGGTTGTTCCCACAAACTTTGTGTCACCATTGCATTAGTATATGTAGCAGATAGGACATCATTGGAAATCAAAACATTTGAGCCTATGTGGGTGTTTATGTTTGTCTTTGATAGTGTAAGAGTACCTTAGTGTAAAAAAAAACTAGCATCTAGGGGTTGAAGGCTCTATGTAGACATTAGTTCTATTTCTTCATGCTCAATTAGTTATGTAGGTGCTGTTCAGCATTTGGTCTTGTCTTCAGTTTGTTGATAACAACCTATATTCTTGGCAACAGCTTGCATTGTTCAAGCATTTCCAAAATATCATTTTCACCTAAAATTCAATGAGGTATGTAAGGCACACTAATGGTACTGTATGCTTCATTTGGTGAAAGTGGGTAAAACTCTGCAACTCCCATTATTTATTGATTTCCATTTTATATCCCTGATACATGTACTTGATTTAGGAGGCTTTTATTCTATTACATTTCCATAATACCCCTCCAATAGTCATTAGTTTTAGCTGTCTCTCCATCCATGCCCTCCCTCATACTCCTGCCTGCTCTTCTGCGTTAGTATATCCTCTCATTTTGGTTCTCACTTCTACCCATAGCTAGAGAGATCTCTTTCTCTTTCCTTCTAATCCCCAGAAATTTGCTCTATAATAAAACTCTGTGATTTTATACAATGTAGAACCAGATCTTGATTTTTCATTGATATAATAGCTAATTTCTGCATTTAAGTGAGTACATATCATATTTGTATTTCTTGTTCTGAAACACTTCACTTGGGATGTTTTTTTCCTAGTTTCATTTATTTACTCTTAATTTTCATTATTCCATGTTTTCTACTGCCTGAGTAATATGCCTTTATGTATGTGTGCCACATTTTCTGTATTCAGTCTTCTGTTGAGGGACATCTACATTGTTTCCAGTTTTTGGTTATGATAAATAGAGTAGCAATGGACATGGTTGAGCATGTCTTTATGTAGTAGAGTAGAGTAGAAATGTCCTTTAGGTATTTGCCAATAGCTGAGTTGGGGGTAGGTCACGTCCCATATTCCTGAAAAATTGCTACATTGATTTCCATAGTAACTGTACAAGTTTGAACTCTACACAGTGATAGATTTACTTCCAGTACTCATCAGCATGAGCTGTTACTTATATTATTGATTTTAGCCAATTTGACAGGTATTAGATAAAATCTAAAAGTAGTATTTATTTGTATTTCTCTGATTGCTAAAAATGATGAAAATTTCTTTAAATATTTCTCAGATGTTTGAGTTTCTTCTTTTGAGAAATTTATTTATATTTGTATGCCACTTTTAATTGAGTTATTTATTTTCTTGATATATGGCTCATTGAATTCTTTATATATTTTACATATTAGCCCTTTATTAGATATGTAGTTGATAAAAAATATTTTCTCACTCTTTAGTGTGTCACTTTTTCTGAATGAGGGCTGCTCAGAAGCTTTTCAGTTTCATGAGATCCAACTTATTAATATTTGAATTGTGCCTAGGGTAATAGCTTTCTTTTCAAATATCTTCTCCTGTGCCAATAAGTTTAGGGCTGTTTCACTTTCTTTTACATCAGGTTCAGTGTACCTCATTTTATGTTGATATCCTTGATCTATTGGGAGATAAGTTTTGTGCAGCATTGTAAATATGGATATATGTACACTCTTCTGTATGAAGCTGTTCAGTGTGACTAACAAACAATTGTTCAGATGCAGTGTTTATTTTTGACTTCCTTATCAAAACTCAGTTGTCCATATGTACGTTGATTTATGCCTGAGCCTTCAGTTTGGTTCCATTGATTAATGTGTCTATTTTGGTACCAGTACCATGCTGTTTTTATTACTACAGTTAGGTAATATAACTTGAAATTGGGGGTGGTGATGTCTCCCCCTGTTCTTTTATTATTCAGGGTATTTTTAGGTATCCTACATTTGTTTGTTTATTTGTGTGTGTGTGTGCGTTTTCAGTATGAAACTAAAATTTTTCATTTAAAGATCTATGAAAACTTGTGTTGGAAGTTTGATAGAGGTTGCACTGAATCCTTAGATTGCTTATAGGATGAACATTTTTGTTATATTATTCCTACTGATTCAGGAGAGCATGGGTAAACTTTACATGTACTGATAGCTTCTTCAATTTTTGCCATTAATGTCTTAAAGATTGTATCATGCAAGTCTTTCTCTTGCTTGATTAGAGTTTCTACAAGGTAGTTTATATTATTTGAGACATTTGTGAAAACTGTTGTTTCTGTAAGTTCTTTCTCAATCCATTTGTCATTTGTATATAGGAGTGCTACTGATTTTTTTCTTTTCTTTTTTCTTTTTTTTCTTTTTGATTTCTTGAAAGAGAGTTTCTCTGTAACTTTGAGCCTTTCCTGGAATTTGCTCTGTAGACCAGGGTAGTCTTGAACTCACAGAGATGCACCTGTTTCTACCTCCTGAGTGATGGGAGTAAAGGCATGCACCACTACGACCTGGCTCATATTTTTGAGTTGATTTTATTTCCATCTATTTTGCTAAAAGTGTTTTTTTTATCAGTTGTAAGAGTTTGTTAGTTGAAGTTTTAGTATCATTTGCTATCATATTGTCTGCTAAGAAACATATTGCTTGAATATAGCCATGTGTGGAAGAAAGAAAGTATGGAGGAGAAGATCTCTGTGATCCACTGGAGAAGGAGCAGAGAGGAAGGGGAAGCCACAGCAAGTGATCTGCTGATGACCTGGGGCTGAGACAGGAGATTGGGGGGAATGGACTGAGAGGTGAAGATATGCAGTTAGCCTACCTGCCTCCCAGGTCTGAGTGACATGAGATTACCCAGGGAGTGTCTGTTGGAGTTGGATGTTGGTATAAAGCAATGAATGTGTAGGAGGAAGTTAGGATAGGTAGTCTTGATTGAGCCACTGCTCATGGGGAAAGGACAGGAAGGGAGAGGTAGTCTGCCACAGAATTGTGGATTTTATATTTTAAGGAGAGGCACAATCTGTTTCCCTGGTCAGAGTGGACTGTGGTTCCCAGAGAGTTTGAAATCATTCTTGCTTAAGTTTAAATATCAGGGTTTGTTTTTTAATGCTATCCTGTTGGATCTCAGTTATATTCACTGTTAAACAAGGAAGAATGGTTTCAGAGTGAAGCTTTGGGGAAACTTGTATATGCAATTATCCATATTACACTTAGGTTTCAATTCCCATATTTATTTTACTGTAAAGATATTTTTATAACAACTAGCACAACAATAAAACCTCTTTAGTATGTTATTTGATAGACTGCAAAGAAAATTAAATGGTGCCCTAGGATAGATATACTTCCTATTGCACCATACCTACAATTTTTCTGACCTTGATAATCCCATTAATATTGCTTTTGCTCAGAAATTAAATAACATGCAAACCCAGTGACTGACAAACTGATTCAGTAAAATCAAATCCAAACCAGACCAAAAGCTCCAGACAAATAAGCCTAAGTGACTTGCACTGTCCAGAAAAGAGTTTTGATGGATGACGCACTTACTAAAAAGGTCGAAGTGCTTCATCCATTATGCTTCAACTAAGCTTTAAGAGCTAAAAACATGACTTATTACCGCTTTGATTTTGAGATCTTCTTGCTAAATAACTGTATTATTACAGCCAGGCATGGCAGCTAACACAACTCCCACACACTTGGGAAACTGAAGCAGCAAGATTGCTTTGAATTTTCAAAGTCAGCCTGAGCTACACAGTTAGACCCCATTTCTAAAAAGATGGGACAAATTCACTTATAGACAAAGGAAAGCTAAGGCGTGAGTGTGGAGCTTGAGGATTCTTGGAGACAGGATCTTGCCCCTTCAGCCTAAAGATTTTGTAGAGACAAAAAAATCAGGAAATAGTAGTATTGTTGTAATTTAAAAAGTGGTACACTATCTGTAATGGTCTGTTCTGTCCCTTTAAGAGACAAGTCAGGCTCACTCCCTCTCCCATCTGCTGAGGTAAGCTGATCTTCAGCTTCCAGACTGAGTCATTTCCCTTTCAGTCTCTCTGGAAGAGGCAACTTCTATCTCTTCCTTTTCCCTATTTCCCCACCCCCCACCCTGCACATCCCCCTTCCCTTCCAAAACCCACTAAATAATTATCCAACCTCACTCAACATGGCATGGCGTGCCTATCCATGTCTCTGTCTCTGGCCCGCTGCATGGCTCACTGCCTTGGACCCACCTGTCTTTGTGGTCTGCTGTGGTCTCAGGACCCACTGCCTGCTGCTTGCTACCACTCGGGAATCTGCCACATGATCTCCTGGCCTGCTGCCCACTGCCACTGCTTCTGGGACCTGCAGCATTTCTGCCCTTTTGCCCTTGGGGAACCTGCAGCATTTTACTTTTACTGTCAGCAGCTCCAAACCCTGGTCTGGAACCGTTATAGAGAGAGGTAACATGGTGGAGGCCCTGGCTCTGGTGCAAAAACATCAGAGGGAGAGGGAGTATGGTACCGACTCTAGTGCCAGAAAGCCTTGGGCCAAGAGAGAGAGGGAGCATGGTGGCAGTGGGCCTGATTCTTGTTCAAAATCTTTAGAGAGGGAGTGTAGCAAAAGCCAGGGCGACTTAGAAGCACTGACAGCAGTGACTATCAGAAACTGTATTAAGAAGTCCTTCTGGGAAAGAGCACTTGTGTTCCATCCAGCATTCAATGGCATTCTCTGTATGAAAAACCCTACTGCATTAGCCACTACTGGAGCCACAGATCCATCCGCACCAAGAGGAGCAATCACCGGAGCCATGACTCCATCTGCATTTGGAGGAGTGACCACCTGATCCTCTGGCCCACTTGTAACTGGAGGGAGAGCCACCCTCTGAATCAGAGGCTTCACCTGTACCTATTGGTAGATGGGTAGACACAGTGCAAGAATGCACTCAACAACATAAAGAACAATACGAAACCACCAGAAACTACTGATCCTACTAACCTGAAAATCCTGACACAGATGTAGCAGAAGAAAATGAACTAAAAAAATAACTTCATGAGGACCATTGAGGTCTTTAAAGAGAAAATTAAAAAAAAAATTCCTTAAAGAAATGAAGAAAAATACAAACAATTCCCTTAAAGAAACAGAGGAAAATACAAACAACAACAAAAGAGACATTTAACAAATTGCTCAACATCTCAAAATGACTCTGAGATACCGTTCTACACCTGTCAGAGTGGTTAAGATCAAATATACTGAGGACCGCTTATGTTAGAGAGGATGTAGTGTCAGGTGAACACTCCTCCACTGCTGGTGGAAGTGAAATCTTCTACAGCCATTCTACAAATAAGTATGGCAGTTTCTCAGAAAATTGGAAATCTATCTACCCCAAGACCCAGGAATATCATTCTTGGACATATACCAAAGAATACTCAATTAAACCACAATGACACTTGCTCAACAATAGTCATAGCATTATTATTCATAATAGCCAGAATCTGGAAAAAAACCTAGATGGCCCTCAACTGAAGAATGAATAAAGAAAAGGTGGTACATTTGCATAATGGAGTATCGCTCAGCTGTAAAAAACAATGACTTCATTAAATTTGCAAGCAAATGGATGAAACTAGAAAAAACCATCCTGAGTGAGGTAACCAGACTCAGAAAGACAAACACAGTATGTACTCACTCATAAATGGATAGAAGATATAAAGCAAAACAAAGGATAACCAGACTATAATCCACAGCTTCAGGAAATTGTGAGCATGGGAAGCAAGGAGAAGGGTCGAAGGGAAGAAGGGAGAAAAGAAGGGGAGTGGGAAAATTATGTAGTTCAAAAAAAGAAATAAAAAGTTAAGAAAAAATAAAAAATAAAATAAAAACAAAACAAATAAAAACTTAATTCTATTATATTTATTTACTGTTTGGGGCAGAATACATTGTACAGCACTGGGGGAGGTAAGAGGGAAACGTGTGACAGTCAGCTTTTTTCTTTACCTATGTGCATCTCAGGGATCAAATTCTAGTCACCAGACTTGGTGGCAAGTGCCTTACCCACTGAGTCATCCATCTAGACTGTAACACAGAAGAGAAAATTATAAACATGTTCAATGTGTTCTTTTTATTTGAGCCAACACTGATATTGTAGAAATACATACATGATAGGAGGACATGGTATGCATACCAACTCCTGTCTCCAGAATTAAATAGGGCATTTCATAAAGGACTTCTTTCATAAGCATTTAAAATGAATTTGAGTGATTAGCTAAGGAAGTTCTTTACTCACATATTTTGGTTTCCTATCAATGCCCATCAAACTACCTAATGAATAAATTTTTTACAAAGGCAGTCTGTTATGTGTTCAAGGTTATGGGAACAGAGTATGTTTGGGTAGTAACTACCCTTTTGCTCTGCAGCCTTCAATTTTTTATTTTATTTATTTTTATTTAATTAATTTATTTTTTATTAAAAATTTCTACCTCTTCCCATTTCCCTCCCACTCCCCCACCCCCCTTTGTCCTCCTTCTTCAGTCCTAGGAGCAGTAAGGGTTCCCTGCCTTGTGAGAAGTCCAAGGTCCTCTTCCCTCCATCCAGGTCTAGGAAGGTGAGCATCCAAACAGTCTAGGCACCCACAAAGCCAGTCCATGCAGTAGAATCAAAATCCAGTGCCATTGTCCTTGGATTCTCAGTCAGCCCTCATTGTCAGCCACATTCAGAGAGTCCAGTTTGATCACATGCTCCATCAGTTCCAGTCCAGCTGGCCTTGGTGAGCTCCCATTAGATCAGTCCCACCATGTCAGTGGGTAGACACACCCCTCGCAGTCCTGACTTCCTTGCTCATGTTCTCCCTCCTTCTGCTCCTTATTTGGAGCTTGGGAGCTCAGTCCAGTGTGCAGCCTTCAATTTTATGAATGGCATTTTGAGATGGATTCTGGTGGGAGTGCAGTTGCAGCTCCTTGCTTGACTGTAGATCCCTCCAGGCTACTGCTTAGAATCTGCGTGAAGGGTGTAAAGACTATGTGTTCCTGTGAAGGTGGATGCACGAGCAGAAGACTAAACCTAAGTTTTTGGTTTGAAGCTTGGTCTAAAGCTAATAAAGACGTTCTTCACAGACAGAAAGAACATTGTTCAACTTCATATGGAAAAACAAAACAAAAACAAATAAACCTGAATAACTCAAACAATCCTATACAATAAAGCACTACTATAGAACTATAGTAATAAAAATAGCTTGATATATGTGCCACACTTTCCTGGAACAATAAAGGATCGCATCTCTTGCATGGATTCCTAGGAGCTCTCTGAACTCAGTACAATTCTTAGCATAGAAGAACATACCATTTACAGATAAATAATCAAAAGTAATTAAAAGATGATCATAAGCAACTTTAACTGTGACATAGATTAGAAAACAGTATAAGAACATTATATTGTGTCACTGTTTTAATGAGGGAGAGGGACTTGATCGGGGGAGGGAGAGGGAAATGGGAGGCAGAGCCGGGGAGGAGGCCGAAATCCTTAATAAATAAATAAATTAAAAAAATAGATTACAACTTGATATAATTAAAAATTAATCTCATATTGCCCATCACCAAAAGAATAGTTTAACTACAACAATGTCAATATATAATGTAGTGGTAATCATTGAAAAATAAATAACATTGAACACAATAAAAAAAAAGAAAACAGTATAAGATAGCTAATTACTATGAAAGAAATATCATAAAATATTAGACATTACTGATTTCATATCTCAAGACTTATGACATTTATCAATGACAAAATAACACTTAAATTGATACAATAGATCACTGTCAACAGACCTAAAGCAAAAAGATACCATGAAATGGAAAAAAGACTATATATATATATATATATATATATATATATATATATACATATATATATATATATATAGTATGAAACCCAAGAAAATGCAATTCGTTCATAAAGTAAAAACAATTACTAATTCTAAAGCTCATCTAAAATATAGAGTTCTAAAATGTAGAGAGCTTAAAAACAATAAAAACAATCATGGCAATGAAAGCATCAATAAATCATATGAGAAATAATGTTGATAGCCTCAGCACTTGAGTAAATCACAATGAAATAATTTTTAAAAATAAATAAATGCTTTGGAAAAATCATGTTCAGATAAAACACACACAAAATAATTGAAACCAGAAGTAACAAAGAAGCAGGATTGAAGAGAGTATTAAGAGACTTTGGTACACCGTTAAATGAATCACTGTATTTGTCAGAAACATGAGAACAAAGAGAAGGGAAAAAATCCCATAAAATCAGATAAGAAGCCCTCCCTTCCTTGGTGGCAGAGCGCCTCCCTGCTCTGCCTGCTTGGGCACTGGGTCCTAACCCAAAGCGTAGGGCAAAGGGGAGCTCGGGGGCTTCTTTGTCCCCATAGCCTGCCTGCAGCAAGCAGGGTGGGCCCTTTGTCTGCGAGCGAACCAAGCAGCAAGGAGTTTCGATCAGGGCACCTAGTGAAACATCATTGTGGTGAGTGAGTGCTGCGGCACCCGGGAACAGCCTGCCTACACTTCCTGATCAACCTACAGGGCTACACTGCCCGGTACCTCCTCTCTCTTCCTATCCCATCCAGCTTACATCCAGATCCCCCTACCCCCTGTCTCTCTCCATCCCTCCCTTCTTGGGGCAGAGCACCTCCCTGCTCAGCCTGCCTGGGCGCTGGGACTGAACCCGAAGGTGAGTGCAAAGGGGAAGGTGGTAGCTACTTTGCCTCCATAACCTGCCTGCAGCAAGAAGAGTGGGCCCTTTGTTTGCGAGCTAACCAAGCAGCAAGGAGATCCGAACTGGACTCCAGGAGAAACATCACTGGGGAGTGACATCACTGGGAAGGTACATCAGTTGGCAAGAAGACCTGATCCTGTAAAAGAAGATCCATAGGAGAATATTGGGAGGAAGAGATGGGGAGACGCCAATGCAAGAATTCACCCAACAATCTGAAAAACAACACTAAACCACCAGAAGCCAGCGACCTCACAACAGGAGGACAAGAACACCTTAATCAAGAAGAAGGAGAAAAAACTGACTTCATGACAGGGATTGACACCCTTAAACAGCATATAAAAAACGCCCTTATAGAAATGGATGAGAAGTATAATAGAAAGTTCGAGGAATTGAGTAAATCAGTGAATGATACCCTAGGAAATCAAGGAAAAACAATCAAGCAGATAATGGAAACAGTTCATGATTTGAAAAATGAAATGGAGGCAAAGAAGAAAACACAAACAGAGGGCCGGCTGGGCATGGAAAATCTAGGTAAACGAATAGAGACTACAGAAACAAGCATAACCAGCAGAATACAAGAGATAGAAGAAAGAATCTCAGAGTCTGAGGATAACATAGAGAAAATAAACGCACTGATCAAAGAAAACAGCAAGTCCAACAAACTCTCATCACAAAACATTCAGGAAATATGGGACACAATAAAAAGACCAAACCTAAGAATAATTGGAGTAGAAGAAGGAGAAGAAGTGCAGCTCAACGGTCCAGAAAATATACTTAACAAAATTATAGAAGAAAACTTTCCCAACCTGAAGAAGGATGTACCTATGAAGGTTCAAGAGGCATACAGAACCCCAAATAGGCTGGATCAAAAAAAAAAACATCCCCTCGCCATATAATAATCAAAACACAAAATATACAGAATAAAGAAAGAATATTAAGAGCCGCAAAGGAAAAAGGCCAACTTACTTATAAAGGTAAACCTATCAGACTTACACCTGACTTCTCTATGGAAACCATGAAAGCCAGAAGGTCCTGGATAGATGTACTGCAAAAATTAAGAGACCATGGATGCAAGAACAGACTACTATATCCAGCCAAGCTTTCGTTCACCATAAATGGAGAAAACAAAATTTTCCAGGATAAAAACAAATTTAAGCAATACGTAGCCACAAATCCAGCCTTACAGAAAATAATAGAAGGAAAATCACTAACCAAGGAGTCCAACAAAGACCTCAATAACTCAGACATCTAGAGACCCTTCACCAGCGCAACTCAAAGAAGGGAAACACACAAACCCTACTACTAAAAAAGTGACCGGAGTTAACAACCACTGGTCATTAATATCACTTAATGTCAATGGGCTCAACTCACCTATAAAAAGGCATAGGCTAAGAGCCTGGATACGAAAACAGGATCCAACATTCTGCTGTCTACAAGAAACACACCTCAACCACAAAGACAGGCACCTACTCAGAGTAAAGGGCTGGGAAAAGGCTTATCAAGCAAATGGACCTAAGAAACAAGCAGGTGTGGCCATACTAATTTCTAACAAATTTGACTTCAAACTTAAATCAATCAGAAGAGATGGAGAGGGACATTTTATACTCATAACAGGAAAAATTCATTAGGAAGAAGTCTCAATCCTGAATATCTATGCCCCTAATATAAAAGCACCCACGTATGTAAAAGAAACATTGCTAAAATTCAAGGCAGCCATCAAACTGCACACACTAATAGTAGGAGACTTCAACACTCCTCTCTCACCAATGGACAGGTCAATCAGACAGAAACCTAACAGAGAAATTAGAGAATTAATGGAGGTAATGAAGCAAATGGACTTAACAGACATCTATAGAATATTCCACCCAAAGAGGAAAGAATATACCTTTTTCTCTGCAGCTCATGGAACCTTCTCGAAAATTGACCACATACTTGGTAACAAAGCTAACTTACACAGCTACAAAAAAATATTACTAACCACCTGTGTCTTATCAGACCACCATGGTTTAAAGTTAGAATTCAACAACAATGCTACCCCCAGAAAGCCTACAAACTCATGGAAACTGAACAGTCAACTACTGAACCATACCTGGATTAAGGAAGAAATAAAGAAAGAAATTAAAGTCTTCCTTGAATTCAATGAAAATAAAGAAACAACATACTCGAACTTATGGGACACTATGAACGCAGTCCTAAGAGGAAAGTTCATAGCACTAAGTGCCCACTTAAAGAAAACAGAGAAAGCACATATTGGAGACTTAACAGCCGCCTGAAAGCTCTAGAAAAAAAAAAGAAGCAGACTCACCTAGGAGGAGTAGAAGACTGGAAATAATCAAACTGAGGGCTGAAATCAACAAAATAGAAACACAGAAAACAATCCAATGAATCAAGAAGCTGGTTCCTGGAGAAAATCAACAAGATTGACAAACCCCTATCCAAACTAGTCAAACAGCAGAGAGAAAATTTGCAAATTAATAAGATCAGAAATGAAAAGGGGGACATAACCACAAACACAGAGGAAATTCAGAGAGTCATTAGATCTTACTACAAAAGCTTGTATGCCACTAAACTGGAAAATGTAAAAGAAATGGACACTTTTTTAGATAAATACGATTTACCAAAATTAAATCAGGACCAAGTGAACAATCTAAATAGACCTGTTAGTCGCGAAGAACTAGAAGCTGTTATCAAAAACCTCCCTACCAAAAAAAGCCCAGGACCAGATGGTTTCAATGCGGAATTCTACCAGAACTTCCAAGAAGATCTAATACCTATACTCCTCAATGTATTCCACAATATAGAAACAGAAGGGTCATTACCAAATTCCTTTTATGAAGCTACAGTTACTCTGATACCAAAACCACACAAAGACTCAACCAAGAAAGAGAATTACAGGCCGATCTCACTCATGAATATCGACGCAAAAATCCTCAACAAAATACTGGCAAACAGAATCCAAGAACACATCCAAAAAATTATCCATTATGATCAAGTAGGCTTCATTCCTGAGATGCAGGGCTGGTTCAACATACGAAAATCTATCAATGTAATCCATCATATAAATAAACTGAAAGAAAAAAACCATATGATCATTTCATTAGATGCTGAAAAAGCATTTGACAAAATTCAACATCCATTTATGTTAAAAGTCTTGGAGAGATTAGGGATACAAGGGTCATACCTAAATATAATAAAAGCTATATACAGCAAGCCGACAGCTAACATCAAATTAAACGGAGAGAAACTCAAAGCCATCCCGCTTAACTCAGGAACACGACAAGGCTGCCCACTTTCGCCATACCTCTTCAATATAGTGGTGGAAGTTCTAGCAATAGCAATAAGACAGCATAATGGGATCAAGGGGATTTGAATTGGAAAGGAAGAAGTTAAACTTTCGTTATTTGCAGATGATATGATAGTGTACATAAGCGACCCCCAAAATTCGACCAAAGAACTTTTACAGCTGATAAACAGCTTTAGTAATGTGGCAGGATACAAGATCAACTCCAAAAAATCAGTCGCCCTCTTATACTCAAAGGATATGGAAGCAGAGAGGGAAATCAGAGAAGCTTCTCCATTCACGATAGCCACAAACAGCATAAAATATCTTGGGGTAAATCTAACCAAGGAAGTGAAAGTTCTATTTGACAAGAACTTTAAGGCATTGAAGAAAGAAATTGAAGAGGATACCAAAAAACGGATGGACATCCCTTGCTCTTGGATTGGGAGGATAAACGTAGTAAAAATGGCAATTCTACCAAAGGCAATTTATAGATTCAATGCAATCCCCATCAAGATCCCATCAAAATTCTTCACAGATCTGGAGAGGACAATAATTAACTTTATATGGAAAAACAAAAAACCTAGGATAGCCAAAACAATCCTATACAATAAAGGATCTTCTGGAGGCATTACCATCCCTGACTTCAAACTCTATTACAGAGCTACAGTAATGAAAACAGGGTGGTACTGGCATAAATACAGAGAAGTCGACCAATGGAATCGTATAGAAGACCCGGACTTTATCCCACAAACCTATGAACACGTCATTTTCGATAAAGGAGCTAAAAGTATACATTGGAAGAAAGAAAGCATCTTCAAAAAATGGTGCTGGCACAACTGGATGTCAACCTGTAGAAGAATGAAAACAGACCCATATCTATCACCATGCACAAAACTCAAGTCCAAATGGATTAAAGACCTCAATATCAGCCCGAAAACACTGAATCTGATAGAAGAGAAAGTGGGAAATACCCTACAACAGATGGGCACAGGTGATCGCTTCTTAGGTATAACCCCAGAAGCACAGACATTAAGGGCAACATTGAATAAATGGGACCTACTAAAACTGAGAAGCTTCTGTAAAGCAAAGGACACTGTCACTAAGACACAAAGGCAACCTACTGACTGGGAGAAGATCTTCACCAACCCCGCAACAGACAAAGGTCTGATCTCCAAAATATATAGAGAACTCAAGAAACTAGACTTTAAAATGCTAATTAACCCAATTACAAAATGGGGCGCTGAACTGAACAGAGAATTCTCAACAGAAGAAGTTCAAATGGCCAAAAGACACTTAAGGTCATGCTCAACCTCCTTAGCGATCAGGGAAATGCAAATCAAAACAACTTTGAGATATCATCTTACACCTGTCAGATTGGCTAAAGTCAAAAACACCAAGGATAGCCTTTGCTGGAGAGGCTGTGGAGGAAGGGGTACCCTCATCCATTGCTGGTGGGAATGCAATCTTGTGCAACCACTGTGGAAGTCAGTGTTTCAGTTTCTCAGGAAATTCGGGATCAACCTACCCCTGGACCCAGCAATACCACTCTTGGGAATTTACCCAAGAGATGCTCTATCACATGTCAAAAGCATTTGTTCAACTATGTTCATAGCAGTATTATTTGTAATAGCCAGAACCTGGAAACAACCTAGATGCCCTTCAATGGAAGAATGGATGAAGAAAGTGTGGAATATATACACACTAGAGTACTACGCTGCGGTAATAAACAATGACTTCTCGAATTTTGCATGCAAATGGATGGAAATAGAAAACACTATCCTGAGTGAGGTATCCCAGACCCAAAAAGATGAACATGGGATGTACTCACTCATAATTGGTTTCTAGCCATAAATAGGGTTCACGGAGTCTACAATAGGCGAATCTAAAGAAGCTAAGTAAGAAGGTGAACCCAAGGAAAAACATATAGTTATCCTCTTGGATAAGGGAAGTAGACAAAATTGCCGGGGAGAAAAGTGGGATGTTGGGGGTGGGGTGGGATGGGGGTTAGGGGAGATGGGGAGAGAAAAGGTAGAAGGGAAGAAGGGGGGACTTGGGGAAACAGGAGGATCGGGATAAAGGAAGGTTGGATAGGGGAGCACGGAACCACAATTCTTAGTTAAGGGACCCACTTTAGGGTGGGCAGGAGACTTGACCCTAGAGGGGCTCTCAGGTGCCCAAGCTGAGGTCCCCAGTTAGTTCCCTGGGCAGCTGAGGATAGGGAACCTGAAATGACCATACCCTAGAGCAATACTGACGAATATATTGCATATCATCCTAGAACTTGCATCTGACCATGGATGGAGATAGAGACAGAGACCAACACTGGAGCACTGGACTGTGCTCCCAAGGTCCCAATTTGGAGCAGAAGGAGGGAGAACATGAGCAAAGAAGTCGGGACCACGAGGGGTGCACCCACCCACTGAGACAGTGGAGCTGATCTACTGGGAGCTCACCAAGGCCAGCTGGACTGTTACCAAAAAAAGCATGGGATAAAACTGGACTCTCGGAACATGGCGAACAATGAGGGCTGATGAGACGCCAAGGACAATGGCTCTGGGTTTTGATCCTACGTAATGTGCTGGCTTGGTGGGAGCCTAGCTAGTCTTGATGTTCACCTTTCTAGATATGGATGGAGGGGGGAGGACCTAGGACTTACCACAGGGCAGGGAACCCTGACAGCTCTTTGGACTGGAAAGGGAGGAGGAGAGGAGTGGGGGGAAGGGGAGAGGGGTGGGAGGAGGGGGAGAAGAGTGGGAGGAGGGGGAGAAGAGTGGGAGGAGGGGGAGGGAAATGGGAGGCTGGGAGGAGGTGGAAATTTGTTTTTTTTCTGTTCTTTATTCTCCTTTTATCAATAAAAAGTTAAAAAAATCAGATAAGAATAATAGCTACAAATTTACTAATGTTGAAAATACCTAGACACTGTGCTGTAGAAATGTGTTGTATCTGAAAGACTCATAACCAGAAATCATCTTCATCATGACATATTGTCACACTGTCTATAACACAAGACGTAGAAAACATCTAAAAACTTCAAAACTGTAAAGAATGTTTATGAAGATCCACATTAGAATAACATTAGTTTGTTAGAGAAGAACTTTTCCAATGGACAAGGGACCTGAACTAGATCTAGAAATGTTACATTCAGAAATATTATATAAATAAATAGTCTTTTAGGACAAAAAATTAGGGAATTTTTTATCTTCAGACTAGACCTACAACATCTTGAAAAATGAATGACAACTATCATAATTAAAGTATTTAAAATTATATTTTAAAGAAGAATATCAAATATGTAAGAGAAAAAGAATTTAATCTAATTAGTAGAAGAAGTGATTTTTAAAAGAGAAAATTACCAAAATTAGTGAAGGTTTTGTCTTTTAAAATAATATAATATTCAAAATTATAGATAGACTCAAAATAAGACCCTACATGATTCTCATTTCAAACCACTGTGGTTGTTTGAATGGAAATTGCAACTACACGCTCATATGGAGTGGGACTATTCAAAAGTATGGCCTTATTGTAAGTTGTACCTCTGGGTGTGGTTTTTGTTTTTTCAGGAGCTCAAGCCAGGAGGCCCAGTGTCTGTCTTCTTACTGTCTGATGATATGGATATAGAACTCTCAGTTACCTCTTATACATCAGTTTGTACATTTGCTGTCACTATGAAGATAGTAGAGTAAACCTCAGAAAAATGAGGAAGCACCAATTAAATGCTTTCTTTTATAAAAGTAGTTGTGGTCATGGTGTCTCTTAACAAAAATAGACCATTAACTAAGACATGTATTAAATGTGAAAAGATAAGAATAAAAACAAAGTCTCATTAGAAAACAAATAATAAATAGGAATATATGTGTGAGATAAAATAGAATTTGTTTCCCACACCTTACCTGGCCCAATTCAGACACTAGGTATAGAGCCTAGCTTCCCATGCATAGACAAATATAAACTTCTGCAAAAATAAAATATGTCTTAAATCTTGGCATGATTAGTTTCACGTACCGGACAAAATCTGAGTCTCATAGTAAGGCCTGTGATAGAGCCTGCAGCCCTCAATACCAAACTCACAAAGATTAAAATTTTTACTTAACTTTTCTTAGTCTCCTTCTGAACTTTGCAAATGACTCTACAGAAAAAATAAAGAAATTAAGGAACTTAAACAGAAGGAAGAAATACAGAAAGAAAAAAAAGAAAAAATGAAGAGAGAGAGAGAGAGAGAGAGAGAGAGAGAGAGAGAGAGAGAGAGAGAGAGAGAGAGAGAGAAGCTTAATCAATGATGAACTCCAGGTATACAATTTCCAGCGAAGAAATAAATGTTGCTGTGGTAAAATACAAAAGTAATGTGGTAAAGAAAGGATGCTTTTTAGCTTACAAAACACAGTCCACTTTAGAGGGAAGCTTCAGCAAAGCAAAAGGCAGGAACCTGTAAGAAGAAACTGAAGCAGAGACCATAGAAGGACACTGCTAACTGGTTTGCTTGCTGTGGCTTTCTTGTGCAATGCAGGATTACTTACCCAATTGTGGCACTAACCACTGTAGTCTGGCTTATCTTACAATAATAATGTATGAGGACAATCTCTCAAAGCCATACCTTCAGGCTAATTAGTTTGTGGTAATCTCTGAATTGAATTTCCATCTTCCCAAGTGACTTGAGTTTGTTTCAAGATTACAAAAATAAGAAGCATAACATGTCTTCTTCAAAAGTTACAAATCCCATTGTAGGGTTTTCCAGAAAGAATGATCTTAAATAATTTTCAGCCAAAAGAGGAAAGAAAGAAAAAAAGAAAAAGAGAATAACTCTGATCAAACAACTCAAGAAAAACATGAATATACTCTCAGAGACCAAAACCAATATTATAAATGGAATAAGATAAGGCAGTACAGGCTATGAAAATAGAACTGAAACAGAGATAGATGCTTTAAATTGTTGATATTTTGACTTTTAATAAAAGACTAAAAGTTATGGTCACAGCTATAATCACCAAATATTAACCAGAAACTAGGATGTTCATCTCATGTGATGAGAAAAGACCTGTGATAGTGGTCTTGACCCTTCCCAGGGAGGGGTCAGCATATGGCAGGCTATGAGTTGGAGTTCAAGAACCCGACAGTTAGGAATTGAAGTCCAAGCACTTGGCAGGTTGGGAGTTGGAGTCCCACTCAATATTACATTCCAGACTCTTTGGATATAGGGTGTTTGAGGACTGGGGTATCACTTTTGACCAAACATCCCAGATTCCTTGGATATAAGGGTGTCAGCTCAAGTCTGGCTACTTCCTGTGGGCATGGGGTGATGTGCAAGAGGGGACAGCTGGAAGTTGGTGTGCTCATGCTCAGCGAGAGTTGAGGCTGGAGTGGCATCAAGTTTGCTTTCATCCTGTGGTATGAGAAGGCAGGTGGCTCAGAGAAAAAAAATATTGTAATTATTGGGCCTATAAAATGGGGCTAGCCATAGGATGGGATACAATAGCAGATAATGCTGGTTTTTTTTTAAACTAGATTTTATTTGGCAAGTGTTCTTAACCCAGGAGGGTTTGTACCAATGTGAAGTCCCAGAAGCTGGAACAGGTCTTTTGGCCTTGCCTGGGCAGCACTTTTTAGGTTGGTCTTAGCCCAGACAGCAGGAGTAAGAGGTAAAATATACTTGAAACTGGCTGAGGTTAGCAAAAGGCTCTGGAGACCGTTTTTTGCCAGACCTGTAAGAGAAGTGGAACAGACTTACACCTTGGTCATAGCAAAAGGCTATTGCTTTAGGTTTAAAGGTAAAGGGAATTAAGAACTCTGAATCTCTGAAGACGTACCTAAAACCTACTAGTCCTGGACTATGAACCCTGTGAGGGACACATACCTGTCTGTATTTTAGAGGAGACTTTATTAAATGTCATGGGTGAACTATTAATTAATAGTACCTTAAGTTGTCAAACGCCATTAGACAGATCTGGGAGGTGTAAATGGGCAAAAATAAGACAGCATTTTAGCTACACAGGCAATGCCAAATCCTCTCCTAAGTCCTTAAAGAATTCCAGTCTTAGAAGTAGTATTTGCTATTAGCTGCTGAATACAAGAGTCCCAAAGATTTTTCCTTTGGGGGAAAATTTTATTCTACCTGCATAGGCAGGATAAGATGAATGATTCCATAGGTGAAGGAAGCTGAAGAGGTGAAAGGCTGCTTTTTGCTGTGTGGGTTGTTTTTCCAAACCCAGAAGCAAGGCCTGGAGGTGGAAAGTCTTCAGTCTTCTTGGAGGAGCTAAAGCGTGCTGCTGAAACTGCATGTCTGTGTTAGAAGCTCTTGTAAAAATGCCATGCCCTCAGATCTGTAAAGGCACTTGAGAACTAGGTACCATTACCTGTTATTTAAACTGGGCATATATGCTAAATTTAGGAGTGTATTTTATCCAATTAGTTACAGTTATCAATGCTAGTAGATGTAGAAAGATTAAAAGGAATATTTTAATAAGTCAAAGATTCTTAAATTGATCACATATGCACACAGAAACATTTATAAATTTATAGAAACATACTGTGGTCACATCATTCTTATAGACATTTTTAGAAACCTGTGTTAGCTGACCAACTTAAAATTTTGGTGTAATTAGGTGGCAGAAGCTAGGAGGGTGGAAGGACAGGGAAAACTATTTATTTTAAAAATTTTTAGAGTGAGTAGAGTGAGACAAACAGCAAACAGCTTAGAGAAGCAGGGATATAGCGGGGCAGGAGCGCATGGCAGAAACCATGGGCTTTTGAAGGCTTAAGTTACGTGTTAGTCTCAATTTAAAATGATTTTTTTTTTTTTTTTTTTTGGTAAAAGGCTGCCCAAGCGGCAAGCAGCAGGGAGAGGGCAAAAGCAGAGCAGGGCTAGAGTGATCTTAGTGTAGGCAGCAGAGGCTAGGGAAAAAGCTGATGGGCGAGCACTGTTCCCAAGGCATGGAATAGAAAGGGAGTCAGGTTTAGATCCACGAATCCAGAATGGGATGGAAGCCCTCTGCACTGGGTGCAGCATCGGAGCCCTGCAGGATCCAGAGAAACAGAAGTGGGGATGGGACGCACTACTGGCCACGAATAAGCAGAGAGTGAGAGAGACAGAAGTGGAGCAGTGGGACAAGAGTGCTGGCCAGGAATAAGCAGGGAGAGGGAGAGAGAGGGAGAGAGAGAGAGAGAGAGAGAGAGAGAGAGGGAGGGAGGGAGGGGGAGGGAGGGAGGGAGGGAGGGAGGGAGGGAGGGAGAGAGAGAGAGAGAGAGAGAGAGAGAGAGAAAGAGAGAGAGAGAGAGAGAGAGAGAGAGAGAAAAGAGAGAGAGAGAGAGAGAGAGAGAGAGAGAGAGAGAGAGAGAGAGAGAGAGAGAGAGAGAGAGAGATGAAAGTGGGGGTGGGACAAGAACAATTACAACGGGCTTTTGGAGCATTGTTAATTTAGATTAAAATAGCCACAATTAATAAAAAAAAGAAAAAAAATAAATAAAAGAATTTTTGTAAACGGCCGTCGAAGGACATTCTGGAATGAGCTTGGAATCACAAGAAACCCAATAAAGGTGCATGCCTCTGTGACTCAAGCCTGTTGTGATGTGTCTACTGAGAAATGAGTTGGAGACATCTCTTCATACCTAAGTCCCATCTCAGCAAAAGGCCCTGGCATTCACCACTTGGATCAGACTTCCAGAGTGGGCCTGCAGCTTCAGTGGAAAACCCAGAAAGCAAATGGGTCAAACTAAGACTCTACCTACAATGCAGTTTAAAAGGGGAACACACTGAGTGAAGCTGATCTTGCCTGGTAGAAGGCAAGGCAGCCCTAGGCCCGTGAGATAAAATAGAAAATATTTTTCTGGTTTTTGGTGGAAAACCTTCATCTGTTTGTTTTAATCTTAAGAAAAGCTGCTCTGCTAATTCAAAGAACTCCAATCAAACCAGATTAGACCGAATTAAATTGCCCGTTTTAATAAATGCAGCTCTCTTGGGTGAACTGAGACAGCATTTTAGAGAGCGGAGACCACACAAACCCGAAACCACATGTTCCTCTTTCCAGTGTGAGCCTAAATACCCTGTGTGTTTCTGACACTCCCTGGGGACGGGTCAGTGCCGGGCAGGCTGGGAGTTGGAGTCCAAGCACTTGGCAGGCTAGGAATTGGAGTACAAGCACTTGGCAGGTTGCGAATTAGAGTCCATCTCAATATTAAAAGACCCGGATAAATCCAGACCCCTCTCGCAGGAAAAGAAGAGTCAAACATCTAGGTTAGCCTGTTCAGTGACTCTGTTTTAGGAACTAGCTGAAGATAAAGTTAGATTATAATCTTGAGAATAATCTTGAGAAACAGGGAGTTACCTCCTTGTGATTATCACTGGTATTTTCTGAATTTTTCAATAATCACTGGTATTTTCAGAATTTTCCAATGATGTCCTCCCTAACCCCTTTGAATTACTGGGTTGTGGTTTCTTCCCTTAAATACCTTTTCTCCCAGTTACTTGGGGTTGAACTTTTTACCCTTCCATGGAAAATGAGTTTTGGCCCCATTGCACTGGTTCCTGTCCTGTCAATAAACCTGGTGTGATTGCAGTAAGAATGGTCTCTCATGAGTTGCTGGGAGGTCGTGTTATTTTGACTCTTGAGTGGGAGTCTCCCTGTTCTGGAGGTCTTTCAATATTACATTCCAGACTCTTTGGATATAGGAGTGTTAGATGGCTGGGTTCTCACTTTTGACCAACACTAATGTATCTAAAAATTTTATGCCTCTTTTTGCTAACTAAAAAAAAAAATAAGTTTCAGAGACTCTGGGAAGTCATAAAACTTAGGTCCATTTCACACAGATCAAAAGGACTCCAGATAAATACACTGAAAAATTGATCCATTTGTCTAATCCTGTGGATAAATTTTTCTCTCTCCTGATCTTGGGACTTCTCATTCCCACTTAGTAGAACTATGAGTCTGAAAGTTTCAAATTCAATATTTTCCTTTAAGGTCATAAATTTTAATTTCTGTCCTTGATTTAAAACTTGTCTTAATAGGTTTCAGCTTCTTGACAGATATATCCAAGTATCATTTGATGACCAGAACCTGCTCCAAATGACTGTGAGCACTAGATTTGCTAAAAGTTTATGTAGACCAGTCCAATCAATGTGAATGCTCCCTGACTCTTCAGCAGAGCCAGCAAGTCAGATGCTTCCAATAAATATACCATTGGATAAATATAATAAAAATTTCCTCCTTAACTTTAAAGAGTCGGGCTTTCAGCCTTCTTGGGTCATGACAACATGCCTTAGTGTCAGGTGGAAGCAGTTATAGACAATAATGCATCATCATGTATTTCCTGCACATAGTAGGTAAAAATGTTAAGTCAAGGAAAAACTCCCTGGCATAGAGGACAAAATAGCAACCTATCACGCCCATTGATATACCAGGAAAATATGCCCAGAATTGTCAATCAATGGTTTTATTTACTAAAATGATTCTGAAATAATATAAGACAATTGACCTTCTTTATGTAGAACCAAAGAGATATTATATAATGTTAAGAAATTTTTATTTCTATATAAATCATTCAGGATTATAATATAATGGTAAGACTCAAATATCAGAACTATAGGACCTTGAGAATGTCAATAGATGAAAGATCATTGCCCTAGAGAAATCTTTCAGTTAATGGCTCTTAGGTCCCAATACTACCCACTTGAGCCTCTAGGCACACAGGTCCCATGATTGGGTCCTGTCATCAGTACTTGTGAAGTGGGGAATGTGGGACCAAGGGAAGCTGGGATATACTGCTGCCATGACAGACTCATTAGTAGCCAGTCAAAGAATAGGCCTAAGTTTCAGCTTTCCATAAGACAATACCTGGTTCCAGGAAAGACCATGAACTGAAACCACCTAGGCACCACCCAAGAACAGGCAAGTCAGCATCCAAAGGGAAAACATCTAACATTCCAAAGGAAATATCTAACATTCCAACCACTGTAGATAGAATCACCAAATATTCCTGAGCACAGCACCCTTACGACAAGAAACCCCTGGAAAAATGTCAGCTAATCAGGGTCCTGTACCATGGAAATATCCTAACATCCAACCTCTACTGTGACAAAATTGCTGCCCCATCCAGGATCAGCACTCTTTTTTTTTTTAATCTTTTTTTTTTATTGAGAAAATGAGAAAAAAAAGTTTCCACCTCCTCCCAGCCTCCCATTTCCCTCCCCCTCCTCCCACCCTTCTCCCCCTCCCCCCAGCCTTCTCCCCCTCCCCCCATTCCTTTCCCCCTCCCTCTCCAGTCCAAAGAGCAGTCAGGGTTCCCTGCCCTGTGGTAAGTCCTAGGTCCTCCCCCTCCGTCCATATCTAGGAAGGTGAACATCCAAACTGGGTAGGCTCCCACAAAGCCAGCACATTACGTAGGATCTAAACCCCTTGCCATTGTCCTTGGCGTCTCATCAGCTCTCATTGTTCGCCATGTTCAGAGAGTCCAGTTTTATCCCATGCTTTTTCAGGATCAGCACTCTTAAATCATATGGCTATATTGGACACACAGAGCAAGCTCAAACTTGAATAAAGACCTTTGCATATGAACTCAGATACTGTGGTAGATGTTCCAGATGTGGTCAAGTCAACAACCTAGAATAGCCATCATAGTAGCCAATATAAAAAATGATCATATTATTGAAAATGTCTGTACTACTTTGTTCATTGAATGAATAAATAATCTAATTAAAAAATGAATACAGGCCCAAACAGAGAACTCTCAGCACAGGAATCTAAAATAGCTGAAAGACACTTAAGGAAGTGTGCATCATCCTTAATCATCAGATAAATGCAAATTAAGACAACTCTGAGATTCCATCTTACACCTGTAACAATGGCCAAAGTCAAAAACACTAATGACAACTTATGCTGGAGAGGTTGTGGGATAAAGGGAACACTCCTATATTGCTGGTAGGAGTGCAAGCTGGTACAGCTCCTTTTGATATCAATATAGTGATTTCTCAGAAAATTAGGAAACAACCTTCCTCAAGACCCAGCAATACCACTTTTGGGTATATACCCAAAGGATGCTCAATCGTATCACAAGGACATGTGCTCAACTATTTCGTAGCAGCATTGTTTATCATAGCCAGAATCTGGAAACAACCTAAATGCCCCTCAACCAAAGAATGGATAAGGAAAATGTGGTACATTTACACAATGAAGTCCTACACAGCAGAAAAAAGTAATGACATCTTGAAATTTGTAGGCTAATGGATAGAGCTAGAAAACATATTGAGTGAGGTAACCCAGACCCAGAAAGACAATTATCATATGTACTCATTCATAAGTGGTTGTTAGTCATAAACAAAGAAAACTAGCCTAAAAATCACAATACCAGAGAACCTAGACAACAATGAGGACCCTAAGAGAGACATACATGATTATAATCTACATGGGAATTAGAAAAAGACAAGATCTCTGGGTAAATTGGGAGCATGGGGACCATGGGAGAGGAAGGAGGGGAGCAGAGAAAAACGTATAGCTCAATAAAATCAATAAAAGAAACAAACAACCCCCCCAAAACTTGAGTATTATTTATTTATTTGGAAGATTAAAAATATGCAAAGTCACAAGGAGATAAAGGTAAAAAATAAAAAGGCCAGAAGGCAGAGAAAAGACAGAGATACAACAACTGTCAAAGTCCCAGATTTGTAACAAGCCTGAATCTATGCACTTGACATTCTGAGTAAAGTCAAATCCCATTTTAATGAGATCACCTTTTCTGAGCTGTTCTCTCAAGTTTGATATCAAAGTAGATTATTAACATATTGCTATTACCAGCCAGCTACTCAAATAAAAGATGGCAAAAGTTGATGATAAAGATATTCTTGTTCATGCATCATTTTCTTCATTTAATAGAGTTTTTATTTTTTAAATAAAAATCAGTTTCTGTACTTTCTTCTATGCAATCATATTTATTAGACAGCTTCCCTGTGATTCTATTGGAAGGAGAACATACAACAAATACAAATGAGAAAGGAATGTAATAAAATAAGCAGAAATAACCAATTACTTCACATGCAGAGATCCACACACCCTATATGATTACACACACTCACATACACTTGTATATGTATATACACAGAGATGTATATATAGACACACACATATATATTCACACACAAATGGAGATGCATACACAAAAATACAGAGAAATACACACATATACTTCTATTGACAAACACACAGATACACAGAGAGATGGACACATACATATATACACTGATTAACATAAACTTATAAGCTCAGAAAAACAAAAATTATAATCAACTCTGCATACAGGAGTTCCTTACTATTTTGTGAATGTGCAAAATACTTTATGTTATTGGTTCTGTGAAAATATATTAAATGTGTAACTAATATAGATTCAAAAGGCAAAGTGTATCGCTATCAAAATTCCAAGAAAACTCTTTATAGATATTTAAAAAATAATCCTCAAGTACATATGGGAACATTTTTTTTAAAAAGAGAAAAAAAAGGAAAACCAAGAAAGCCAAAAACAATCCTGAACAAATAAGACCTGGTAGATTTATAAACTTTCCCAATTGTGGGGGCAGTGTGGAAATATAGCACAATGGAAATTTCCTGTAATTATGGGGATGATCCTAGTGAGGGCTTCTATTAAAGCAGATATTGAGCTTCACCTGGACTTGTAACCAGGCGAAGATTCAAGTGGTGGAATTGGGTCACACTGGTTGAGGTTTTGGCCCAGAGCATCCAATGGTGCTTCTAAAACATCCCAGGAAGTTTTTTTGGGCAGAAGGTTGATCTCTGAAAAATGACAAATGGCCCCATTGCCATTGAGAGCATCCACACACTTCATGGAATGTGGTGAGGTTGAGCTCAGTGCCTGTATCCATACAAAGTTGTCTCTTTGTTTTGAGAAGCAACTCTCCAGGTTGCTTGAAGAGAAATATGGATACAAACCCAGCTACAAAACTTTTGACCAAAAATCTGTCTAACCGGCCAGATGTGCTGGGAGAAACATTATCACAGCACTTGTGGGAGTGGTCAACAAATGTTTTATTTAACTTAAGACCCACTCCAGGGGAGTGGCTCATGCCATAAAGTGCTTAGATGGCCAGAAACAAGAGACTCACTTGGTGCCTTGTTCATTTGTCATCAGAGAGGTTTCCTTTGTTAGAAGATAGGAGCAGCTGCAGAGACCTACAGGCAAAGATATGCAGAGAGAATTTAAATCTAAGGTCTCCATTGGGTTCCTGCCTTGGAGCTTGGGAACCCAGTACAGCAGGGTTCAGAGGATTTCTAGGGGTCAGAGTGTATGGAGGACACCAGGAGTACATAGTCCACTAGATCAACAAAACAGGGCAAATATAGGCTCATATAAACTGAAGCAGCAAGCACATAGCCTGCATGGAATTGTACCAGGTCTTCTACATATATGCTGTGGCTGGTAGCTTGATTTTTTTTTTAATTAACAGTTAAGAGCCAGTGGGACTCTGACTCTGGCTCTTTTGTCTGATTTTGGAACCCTTTTCTTCCATTTGGGCTATATGTCCACCCTCAATATGTGGGCTTTTACCTTGTTTAATTTTTTTTCTTGCTTTGTTATGATACATTGTTATATCATGGAGGCCTGCACTTTTCTGAAAAGAGATGGAGGGGGAATGGATTTGAAGGAGAAGAAAGGAGGGAGTGGGCTGAAAGAAATGGATGGAGGCAAAACTGTGGTCAGGATGTATAGTATGAGCCTAGAATCTATTTTCAATAAATAAATAAAAGAATGTTGTAATTATACTATCTTAACAATACTGAAATTTAGAATATTCATAATCATTATCTATGACACCATGACTCAGCAAGATAGTAATCTTAGAAATTATCTCAAAATGTAAGATACGTGTGTCCTAGTTTGAGATCCCTGGGATGTACATGATAGCAAGACAGAATCCTTTGAACTTCACGTGTGTCACATGATTCCCATGACATATGTGGGCACACACAAACATACGTACACACACAAACATATGATTGAATAAATATAATCTTTAAATTTTAAAGACAAAACAAACACAAAAAGATGATAGCAATGTGCAGAAGACTGAAAGCAACTGTTCCTCATGATTTGAAATGTGTATACTTTCCTGGCTGAAACTTCTCAGAACTGTTACTATATTTTCTTTGAATCTGAAATTTTAGATTCAATGTAAGAGTCAAATTACACAGTATTTCTCCTTGTATGTCTGATGTATTATCATGACTTTCTTTTGTCTAGTTTTGGAATTATATTTTTTAAACTTTCTTTTTATTTATTCTTTTTGTCTTTTACATCATACGCTTTGATCCAATTCATTTCCTGCCCCTTCATATCCACTTTTCTGCTTTGCATCCCTTCGAAATAAATTTTAAGAGAAAAAAATGAAAGAAAGGGAAATAGCTCATCTTGGAAGCAGTAGTGTGACATAGTGAGTCACACAGGAAAGCATTTATTTATATATATTTATGTGCAAGTATTCATTGCAAAGAATCTTTGGTCAGGATCAAGGCATCTAGTTTCCACTACATTATCAGTTCTGAGCCCTTGCTGGGACTCCTCTTCCATATCCTGTCATTACCCTGTGTCATGGAGCTCCTGCAGCTTTGGATCTGTAGGACCTGCCCCTTCATGTGCTGATGTAGGATGCCCCTCTGTATGGTGTGAATATGTTTTATTACCGTTACTTAGTAAAGAAGTTGCTTTTGCTTATGGAAGGGCAGAATATAGCTAGTCAGGAAAGTAAAATTGAATTTGAATACAGGGAAAACGAAGACAGTGTCTGGGCGATGCCAGCAACTAAAGAAGTAATATGCATGGTCCACATGACGATACACAGATTACTAGAAATAGGTTAACTCAAATATGTAGAACCAGCCAGTAAGAAGCCTGAGGGATTGGACAGTTTGTAATTAATATTAAGTCTCAGAGCAGTTGAGATGGCAGATAAGAACAAAACCTCCAGTTACAATGTGCTCCAGCAGATCCTATAAGATAGATGTTGGGGTGGGGAATCTCGTGTTGGGGATTCTGGGCCTGAGTAGTTGCAGGGTTGGTCAGCCTACCAGCTCTCCCCTTTCTTCACCACCAGGGTGGGTTCTCTGGCTATTTCATCTCTGGCTATTGCAGCAGTGAGCAAGGGGTGTGGTCACTGCTCCTGCATCACACCCTCAGCGTTTCTCCCACAACTCTACCTTCAGGGCCAGCTCTTCTGTGTTGCCCAGACTAGCACGCTTCTGTGGTTGGTGCTGCATCTGGTAAAGGTCGGGGACTGTTCTCCTGGGGGTTTTTTTGGCCTCAGGGATATCTCTGCCACAGGTATTGATGTAGATATCACTTCCTACCCATGCCACCATATGGCAAATAAGGGGTCATGCTCATATTTGGAGCCATTTACCCATACCCCTTCAGTGGGGTAAGCTCTTGTGTTCTGACCAGGTGAAGAGCAGAACCTGTTTTCTTTCCTGAGTGTTAGAGCTGGTAAGGGGAAGGGCCAGATCTCTCATCTGTCATAGGCAGTGATGTGCAAGGTATAAGTGGAGCATGTCTCCCTTGCCCATTCCACCACATGAACAACAAGTAGTAGGGACAGCTCATTGGGATTATAGTTTGATTAAAACATTTCTCTTTTTTCTTCATACTTGGTCCTCCCAATTCTCTTTCAAATTCAAGGACTCTATTAATTGTTAATTGTTATTGCAAGCATGTATGTTTTTATATACATACATTTTACTAAATATAACTTGTTCCACTCATATAGTGCTACCTATAAGTACATTTTCATGGCTTCTCTTTTGTCTTAGAAAACCAACTGATATGATTTTTCCTGGGGCAGCTAACTCTCCATTCCCAGACTTTCTCGGTACCCTTGGTACTTTGTGTGTGGTTGAGGCCTTATTGATATTTCTCTACACATTTTGAAAATTTCGTTATTGTCATCTTTACTCAGTTCACATTTGGGTAGTCAGGGTGGTGAGTCTTTATAGCTGTGGATTCTGCTACTACTACTAGACACAGTTTCAAGGCAAACTCCCTGATACTTTGGCTGGCTCTTTCAATAATCTTCCAGAATGTTCTGTGAGTCTCATGGGAAGTTTTCTTCTTCTCAGAGAAAAGAATTGTGGGAGTGTTTTCTTTATGTATCTATAGAAATGGACTCCAAATGTATTTTGATTGTGGTTTTTTGTATATGGTTTATATTTGTTGCAAAGAGAAGTTTCCTTAATGAGGGGTGAAGACTACATTTGTCTGTGGATATAAGAACAAATACTTATAGATTGTTGTTGAAGATAATGCTGGTTTAGTAAAACAAAGGTTCTAGATTCTCCTCTAGTAACCATAACATCACTATCACTAAACAATCACCTATATTTACAGGGTAAATCATGGCTGATGTGGGAGGTCCTTCTGTCTATGTATTGCTTCTATAGGTTAATGAATAAAGAACTGCATTGAGCCTTTGGCAGGGAAGAAGAGAAGTAGTAGGTGGGGAAAGCTAGGCTGTATGCTGTGAGCAAGAAGGGCAGAGTCAGAGAGAAGACGGAGCTGCCGGAGATAGATGCTGGCAACATTAGCTGGGGAGCCACAGCCACATGGGTGATACACAGATTAATAGAAATGGGTTAAATTAATATAAAAGTTAGCCAATAAGATGCCAGAGCTAATGGGCCAGTCAGTAATTTAATTACTTAAATTTCTGTGTGATTATTTTTGGTCTAAGCTAGGTAGGCACCAGAACCAACAAGCAACTTCTCTCCAACACATGACCACCCTCTTGTTGCATGGGTCTTCAGTAAAATGTGAGAGCCATTAATTACCACCAAGGCACCACTACTGTTCCCTTGGAATTATTGTTCCATGCTGGTCTTTGATGTGGTTTATAGGTCTTAGGTGAGAAGGTCTGATGGCTACCTTCCTCTTTGGAAGGGAGCTAGCTTCTTCTGGGACCATGAAATGTATTCCTTAGGGAGGAAACATTAAGGTAAATAACATCTCAGAGTTCTCTGGTCCCTGATTCTAAAGTACATGGTATCTTCAGCAATAGGTAATTACTTTACATCTAGAGGACAATCAAGAGCAACAGCAATAGGCTGTTTGTTTTTGGTGTCTTTGGACACCAATGACAACAACTCAAAAAAGGGTTACTCATTTCGGGTATTTAAAATTTTGTTAGGTGATCTTGATTCTTAGATAGAGTAGCATCAGCACAGATGATCAAGGGTTGTTATGCATGTATATTTCTACATATAATTATGTATATTTTAGTTTTTTGTAAAAATATCATTTGAGGGAGGAAGACACAGCTTTAACCCATATATATATATATATATATATATATATATATATATATATATATATATATATTTGAGCTGGAAAAGACTACAATATAGCCCAAATCATGGGATGGGAAGATAGTATTTAATTTGGGTCACATATTCTGCTGAAAACCTACATAAATACACAGAAAAAGGAAAATTTTCCTCTTTGCCTGTTTGATAGCAAGTCCAAAACTTCACTGAAATTAGAGTTTATTCCCTAGGGATTTCAGCATATTTTGAAAAACAGCTGAGACATACAGCCTCATGGACAGAGCAACTCCTGGATTCTTGGACTTTCTATTCACAGCAAGCTATTGATAGGTTGGTTGAACCATAGCCTCTAATTCATTCTAATAAATCTCTATCTATAAGTTCTTTTACTCTAGAGGGTCCTGACTAATAAACATGGTAGTGCTGATAATTGCTCAAACATGCGACAATGCGAACAGAGACAATTTAAAAAGTATGGAAGACTGAGAAAGGTGAATAAGATGACATGCAGTGAGTATTAGATAATCAAGCTTAATAGATATGAGGAATGTGGGAGTTTCAATGACATTGGCTACCATAAGATCAGATATTAGAACAGTGGTTTGTTGGTGGTGGTACTGTTTGTGGAGGCATAGGGAGTATAACCTTGCTCTAGGAAGTCTGACCCTGGTGACCGGCTTTGAGAATTTAATGCATCCATCTATTCCAAGTTCCTTTGCTCTGTTTTGTGTTTATCATTTAATTTGTGATCTTTCAGCTTCCTACTCTGTCTTCCATACCTGCCTACTGCCAGGCCTCCCAGTAATGATGAATTTTTATTCCTCTAAAACTGTAAGTAGAAAAAAAAAACTATTCCTTCTAAAGTTCTCATAATTATTGTATTATTTATCTTTATATTGCTTCCATAATGCACCATGAACAAGGTACCTTTAATTTACTTGCATTTAGGTACCAGAGATATAGGAATCCATCATTGTAGGGAACAATGGCAATAGGCAGCAGTTATAATGGAAGGACACCTGAAAGTACATATCTTGCACTAGAATCAAGAATCATACAGCATAAAGAAAAATTTCTGTCCTGCCTTGTCCTACAGCCATTCAGTCACAAATCAACACAGAGAGGCTTATATTAACTATAAAATGTTTGGTCTATTGCTCAGGATTATTGTGAACTACCTCTCACAACTTACATTAACCTTTAATTCTTATCTTTGTTTAGCCATGTGGCTTGGTACCTTTTCTCATTAAGGCATTCTCATCTTGCTTCATCTATATCTGTCTTGTGACTGTGTCTCTGCCTTTCCTCTTCCTATAACTCTCTTAGCTCCTCTCCCATTACTTCCTGCTTTGTTATTGGCCGATCAACATTTTTATTTATTTATTTATTAAAGATTTTGGTCTCTTCCCCACCACTGTCTCCCATTTCCCTCCCCCTCCCCCAATCAAGTCCCCCTCCCTCATCAGCCCAAACAGCAATCAGGGTTCCCTGCCCTGTGGGAAGTCCAAGGACCACCCACCTCCATCCAAGTCTAGTAAGGTTAGCATCCAAACTGCCTAGGCTCTCACAAAGCCAGTACGTGCAGTAGGATCAAAAACCCATTGCCATTGTTCTTGAGTTCTCAGTAGTCCTCATTGTCCACTATGTTCAGCGAGTCCAGTTTTATCCCAGGCTTTTTCAGACCCAGGCCAGCTGGCCTTGGTGAGTTCCCGATAGAACATCCCCATTGTCTCAGTGTGTGGGTGCACCCCTCGCAGTCCTGAGTTCCTTGCTCGTGCTCTCTCTCCTTCTGTTCCTGATTTGGACCTTGGGGTTGTAGTCCAGTGCTCCAATGTGGGACTCTGTCTCTGTCTCCTTTCACAACCTAGATGCTCTTCAATAGAAGAATGGATGAAGAAAGTATGGGATATATACATATTAGAGTACTACTCAGCAGTAAAAAACAAGGACTTCTTGAATTTTGCATGCAAATGGATGGAAATAGAAAACACTATCCTGAGTGAGGTAAGCCAGACCCAAAAAGAGGAAAATGGGATGTATTCACTCATATTTGGTTTCTAGCCATAAATAAAGGACATTGAGCCTAGAATTAATGATCCTTGAGAAGCTAAATAAGAAGGAGAACCCAAGAAAAACATATAGGCCAATCAACGTTTTATAAACCTATATGAGTGACAAATATTTACAGTATACATGAGTATTATCCCATAGCAACACAGTACATACTGGAAATGTCACATAATGTAAAACCTTAAAGTCCATCCTAGTGACATATTTCTTCAAGCAAGGTCATACTTCCTAAACCTATCAAAACAATGCCATGAACTGGAGACCAAATACTCAAATATGTGGGCCTATGGAGAATATATTGTCATTCAAACCACCACAATCATGGTATTTTATCAAAACAAACAAAACTAACCAGTACAAGAATAGGAGAGACAAAGGCCAATGGTGGCAATTGACCTGACTCTATGTACCTCCGAAGTTTCAAGCACTATATCTCTGTATATTCTAAAGTTTTGTCAAATCACATATTTTTTCTAATGCAATTAACTAAAAAAGACTAATTTTTAAATTGCAATAGCTTTTGAAAATAAGTGTCTACCTAGAAGGATATTTCAGAGGACCAAATTGATTGGAATATAAAGAAAGACTGATTCTTGATGTCTGTGATAAAAATTAACTCTCTGCCTAGGTGGAAAAACAAGGTAACCATCAAATGAAAACAAATTCAGGTTGGTATGATTAACAACAGTTAAGGTACCTTCAATATCAGGAAATAGTTATGCGGTTGAACTGACTGACAGCCAGCACACAATTAAGGCCAATTATTAACAATGGTGGAGTCAGAGGTAGAAAGAGTGGTGTGATGCTTCAATCACTCCTAACTGTATGTTAAGTGCATAGAAATTTAACATCTCCATGGTTTGGAAAGTGTTGATGCATGAAGCTGTAGGAGCTTCAATGATTCAACCCATAGTAGTTCAGAAAATGAATCAACCTCAGTAGAGATTAACCTAGCTTTTGTCCAGGTTTGCCTTTTACATATAAAACTCATCAACAAAGGAGTTCAATGTAATTTTCTCTCTCTTCTAAGGTTTCTTATCATTAAAACCTGTTTCTAACTTGTATACTGCCCTATGAGTTGTGTGTTTAATTTTCAATAGCAGGAAAAGAAAAAAAAATGAACTCTGAGCCACTATCTGAGGTTGACCTTTGGTAACCATTAAGTGTCTGGCATCTTAGACTCTGAGGCAAGAACAATTAGGTTAAGTAAAGATCTCTCCTGCTATAAAATTTTTCAAGAATATGAAGTTATGCTACAGAAATAATGAGTGAAGTATTTAGCAAATATTTAAGAAGACAGCAATTTAATCCTAAGGAATCCTGCAACTTTTCTTAGAAATTTGCATTACTTTAATGGTGAAGGAGGATCTTCTTTCTGTGTGTTCCTTTCATTGGTTAAATAAAGAAAACTGCCTGGGCCTTTTGATAGGGCAGAAACTTAGGTAGGTGGGAAAGACAGAACTGGAAGCTGGGAGGAAAAAGGCAGGTAGAGAGAGCTAACATGGAGTCAACAGAGTAAGGCATGCTGAATCTTTCCCAGTAAGCCATGACCTCATGGTAATACACAGAATAACTGAAATGCGAAATGGGTTAAAGCAAGATGTAAGAATTAGCTAATAAGAGGCTAGAGATAATTGACCAGGCAGCAATTTAAGTAATACAATTTCTGTGTAATTATTTCAGGTGTAAGCTAGTGGGGCGCCAGGACATGGATCCTATTTCCTGGTAAATCACGACCTCGTGGTGACATACAGATTATTAGAAATGTGTTGAATCAAGATGTGAGAGTTAGCCAAGAAAAGGCTAGAACTAATGGGCCAGGCAGTGTTCAAATGAATACAGTTTCTGTGTAATTATTTAAGGAGTAAGCTAGCCCGCTACTCTCCTTACTACACTTTAATGGTAAGAAGAAACCAAATATGTATGGACAGTAGAATAAGAAGTCAAGAGGCTAGCACTCTGTCTGTTGACATTTGTGGGAAAGAGAAAGCAGTACATACATATAAACCAGTTAGGTTACACTTATAGAAGTCTGGCCTAATAAAAATATCGAACCAATACTTCTCCTGAGTTTCATCAAAGGATGAGAGATTTTAATATATAGTGATATTCATTCATACAAACTAGATATTTTCTTTTCATTTATATTATAGAAAATAGCTTTTATACTCATGTAATATATCCTCATTATAATTTCCCCTCCCTCTACTCCTTTCATTTCCATCTCCCCTCCCCTACCATGCAGATCCTCAAATCTTTTTTCTTTCATTAGAAAACAAACAAGCTTCTAATGGATTATAAAATAAAAACAAAAACTAATGCATGAGTAAAGAACCTAAACAAAAGTAAAGAAAGGAAATGAATACAATAAAATGCACAATAGTTGGAGGAGGGCCTGCTTGTTCATCCTGACCACCCAACTAGTTTAGCCCCAAAATAACCACACAGAAATTATATTAATTAAATCATTGCTTGGCCCATTAGCTCTAACTTCTTATTGGCTAACTTTTACATCTTAATTTAACCCATTTCTATTAGTCTGTGTATCACCACAAGGTTGTGACCTACCAGCAAATTTCCAGCATTTCTATCTCTGGTGTCAGATCCATGGCATCTCTCTGACTCTGCCTTCTTCCTCCCAGCATTCCATTTAGTTTTCCCCACCGACCAAAGTTCTGCCCTATCATCAGACCAAGGGAGTTTCTTTATTCATTAACCAAGAAAAGCAACAGACAGACAGAAAGAACCCCCACACTATTTTCCCTTTTCTGTTTAAATGAAAATGAAGGCTTTAACATAGTAAAATTCTAGCAGGAATTACAGTTACAATATCTATATATACTTTATCTTTATCATACCTAAGGAAAACTGTAACTATAAATTCTTCAACTCTATCGAGGACACCAGAAGGATATAATACTTTTTAAGGAAACAGAAAGTGCATTGTAAGCAACTTCCAAAACTCTGAAATTGACAGAGCCATCTTGCTGCCTGGAGAGTCCCCCAAAGTTCTTTTGTACCATGGGGACATCCAGCTTCAGCCTACAAGCTCATAGTATCCAGCAGACTTTTCCATGAATCAGGAAATTTTAAGGACAGTTCTACCTATATTGGCAGCTAGTCAGACACTTTCTTTTGTGTCCTGCAGAATGTCTAGAAGACTCTTTTATGAAGCAGGAACCCCTAAGGATCATCTCACCTTTAGACAAGTTCAGTAGTCATTTCTCTGTGGGTCCTGCATGTACAGTTAAGCAGTCCAGGCAAGAGTAGATTCTTGTGCAAAGGGCTAACCAATTCAATAAGGAGTCTCTTTGATGCCCATCTTTCTCTTGAAGCAATTGGTGTTGCCAAGAGCAAATGTGTCTCATTGTCATGAAAAATCTTAAGTTGTCTTCTTGATCTTAGCTATTCTTGCAGGTGTAAGATGAAATCTCAAAGTAGTTATAATTTTCATTTTCTTGATGACTAAGGATAATAAACATTTCTTTAAGTGTTTCTCGGCCATTTGAGTTTTCTCTATTGACAATTCTCTGTTTATATCTATCTATACCCCATTTTAAGAATTGTATTAGTTTTCTTAATAATCAGTGTTTAAAGTTTTTTACATATAGTGGATACTAGCCCTCTGTTGTATAATAAGTTGTTAAATCTGTTTTCCTATTGTATATGTGCACTTTGAATAAATGATGGTGTTCTTCATCATGCAGAAGCTTTTAAGTTTACGAGGTCTCATTTATTATCTTTCTTAGTACTAACAGTGTTCTGTTCAGAAAGGTTTCTTTTGTGTCAATGAGCTCAAGACTATCCCCATTTTTCTCTTCTATCAAATTCAGTTTATATGATTTTTGTGCTGAGGTCATTGATCCATTTGCTGTTGAGTTTTGTACATGGTGATAAGTATGGAATTTTTTGGATTCTTCTACATAATAACAGTTCAGTTAACAGCACTATTTATTGTAGATGCTGTTTCTTTGTTTTTCTAGAATGTATTTCAGTCTTCTTTACCAAAATTCAGATGTCCATCTGTGTGTGGATTTATGCCTACATCTTCGTTATGAGTCACTTGACCAATGTGTCTGTTTTTCTAGAAATTTCATGCTGTTATTGCTAGAAAAGCTACTGATTTTTTTGAGTTAATCATGAATCTTGCAATTTTGCTGAAAGTGTTTATCAGCTATAGCAGGTTCGAACTGTATTGTTTATGGGCATATATTATCTACATATAAAAGTATTATGATTTCTACCTTTCAGATCTGTGTCACACTAATCTTTTTCAGTTGTATTTTATTAGAGTTAAGACACCCAATACTATATGAATGGTATGGAAAGAGGAATAACCTTGTCTTGTTCCAAATCTCAAAGAAATTTTTTGAATTTCCATTTAAAATTATGTTGACCCTGGCCTTGCAGTAAACTTGCTTTATTATGGTGAGACCTATCCCTTCTATACCTAATTTCCTCAGGACTTTTGCCTTGAAGGGGTGTTGGTGATTTTCAAAGTCCTTTTCTGCATTCAATAAGTTATTTTTGTCCTCAGTTTGCATATATATATATATATGTACATATACATGTATATTTAATATACGATGGATTACATCGATTGTTTTGCATATGTTGAATCGTACTTGCATCTCTTCCTATTTCATCATTGCAGATGATTTTTTTTAATGAGTTCTGGATTATATTCAGCTTTCAAGTATTTTTTGCCTACATGTTCATGAGGGAAATTGGTTTCAATTCTCTTCCCCATTTGGAATTTATATGGTTTGTGTATCATGGTAACTATAGCCTCATAAAATAAATTAGACAATGTTCTTTCTGTTTCTATTTTGTGGGATAGTTTGAAGAGAATTAAAATTAATTTTTATTTGAAATCTGGTAGAATTCTGTGCTAAAATCATCTGACACTTGGCTTTTTTGGTGGTTGGGATGTTGGGAGACTTTTATTGCTGCCTCTATTTTGCTAGGGGATACATATCATTTATTTATCTAATATTGACTTGACTTTGTTAGGTTCTATGTATTATAAATGTTACAGATTTTACTTAGATTATTTAAATTGGAGGAGTACAGAAATTTAAAATATGTCCATATAAGTCTCTGGATTTATTTAGTATGTTTATTCCCCTTTCATCTCTAATTTTGTTAATTTGTGTATTCTCTCTCCATTAATCTTATCAACTTTAACAAAGAACCGAGTCATTATTTTATTGATTCTTTGTATTGTTATTTTTTGGTTATTTGTTTGTTTGTTTCTACTTTATTGATAAGTATGTAGTATCTTTCCCTATCTCTTCTGATTAGCTTTGGTTTGAAGTCTATTTTGTCAGATATTAAATTGCTGTACCTGCCTTCTCCTTGGGTCCATTTGCTTGGATTCATTTTCTCAATCTTTTCCCTGAGATGGTATCCATTGTGAATGTTACAGTGTGTTTCTTGATTTCAGCATAATGATAGATTCTACTTTTGCATCTATTCTGTTAGCCTTTTTTTTTAGTTGGGAGACTTGAGACCATTAATATTGAAAGATATAAATGAGCAGATTTTCTTGATTCCTTCGACTATGTGTGTGTGTTTCATCTCCTCTGATTTTCTGGCTTAGAGAATTTATTTCCTGTGTTTCTTTCTTTCTTTTTTTTTTTTGTAGCTGTGAATAACACATTTAAGTTGTTTTTTTTCTAGTGCCTTTTATAGAATTGTATTTTTAGATAGATAATGGCTTAAATTTGGTTTTACCAGGTAATGTCTCATTTTCTCCATCTACTTTCTACCATGATTGAAAGTTTTGCTGCAAATCTTGGCTATCACCTGTTATCTCTTAAAGTCTACAGAACACGTTTACAGTATTTATGATTTTAGAGACTCTATTGAGGATTTAGGCATTATTCCAATAGGTCTGCCTTTGTATGTTACTTGGTCTTTTCCCCTTGCAGCTTTTAATATTCTTTCCTTATTCTGTACTAAAATAAGTTTTTCTTTATTATCTGCCAAAGGAATTTAATTTTATGATCACAAACATGTGGTACATTTTTTTCTATGCTTCTTATACTTTGCTAGGTATCTCTTTCTTTAAGTTGGGAAATTCCTTTAACAACTTTATTGATAATAATTTCTGTACCATGCAACTGGATTTTTTCTGCTTCCTCTATTCCTATTATTCTTAGATTTGGTCTTTTCATTGTGTTCCAGATGTCTTGGATGTTTTGTTCCAGGATACTATTTAGATTTGATATATTTTTTGACTGAGATACATTAATTCTGTGGTATCTCCAGTGTCTGAAATTTAATCTTTCATCTTTTTTTTTTCCTGCCAGTGAAGCTTTCCTCTGAGCTTTCCTTTTGAGTTGCTAAATGTTTTATTTTCAGAATTCTCTCCATTTGTGTTTTTCTCAATGATTCTATTTCTACTTTGGGAAAAATGACTAACTCTTTTACTTGTTCCTTCTGCTGTTTGTTTTTGTTTTTATAGATTTCTTTAAAACTATTAATTTCCTCTTTAAAGGTCACTGTTATACCTATGAAGGCTCATTTAAGGTCTTTTTCTTATGTTTCACTTATATTCAAATAATTAGGAACTTCTGTGTTGAGCTCTAGTAGAAAAATATTGTCCTAGCTGTTAATTATGTGCGTTTTTATGTTAACCTTTAGGTGCTTGGTTTTTGGGAAGATTATGATTTTAGATGATGATATCTGGTCTTATCTTTGTTGTGTAGGTGATTTGCATCTTTTCTGTTCCCCTCTGTGGTTCTTAGAAAGGTTTGGTCACTGTGTATTTTTTATAGACAATTCTTCTGTGATTATCCTGTGTGTGGCTACTGGGGTTTTAGATACTATGTTTCTAAGTATTGGGCATTAGAAAATTGGATGGCCTAATGGGGCATGGTTTAGTTGCGCAAGATGGAGCAAAGCAAGGTTTTCCATCAGGATCTCCTTGTTGTCCACAGTATGAAGTCAGAGAGTAAGGAGAGACCACTACATGTATTCAGTTACAGATCTGGGGGTTGAGAATTGATGTGATGTAGAGAAGAGGAAAAAGAGTGGAGATTTGAATTTCTCCTACCAGTTTCATTGGCCAACTAGTTTCTCTATCAGGCTTAACTACATGATTACTGGGAATTTTTTTCAGAGATAAGACAGTGAATGTAGAACAAGTTGGAGAAGAAGATCTCTATGGAGGAAATAGGGTTGTAGAAGATGGGAGGTCTCAGCATGTGGTCTACTCCAGTGTTGGGTTGAGACTGGGCAATTGGATTTATAAAAGAGAAGTTAGAAATGGATATCAACACTTAGGCTATCTGTTCCCTAGCTAGTGAGGCTGGTGGGTTCTCAGGTGATCATAACTGCAAATTCATAAATATTAAATGTTTACTATTTTAAATATAAGTCAATAATAAATTTTAATAAAATATTTGTAGTTTGGTTTAAAATCACAGCAAATTCATAACTGTTATCCACTAAATGCTTTGAAATTTTTTTTCAGAAACATTATAATAGAATTTTTTTTTGGATGGAAAAGGTCAGTTTCATGACCAAAGAAGTTTCTTTCAAAAGATTGGAAAAATTTACAGTTCAATGCTTTTTCAATAATATATTTTTTGTTTCTCTTTCTTTCTCTGTTTTGGGATAAATAACAATGACAGATTGTGATGGTAAAGGTTAGCTTTCCATAGAGGTGATGAACTACATATTACAGAAAAAAGAGACATAGAAAAGCCAGGAACGTATTCTCCAGTGAGCAGAACTTTAAAATAAAAACTGTTCACAGTGGTCCACAGAAAAGCTAGATTTCTGTTCTCATAGATTTGCAATCAATTCTTGATTATCTATGCTAATTGGAGGAGTAGTGGCACATTACATTCAAATTTATTTGTGTGAGATGACTGATTCAAGGGCACTTGATAATGCTCATGGCCTGTGGAGATTCATAGAGGATTATATTTTAATGACCTAATACCAGTGTTCCAATACCAATTTTTCGTACTTTTAAAGTGTCCTTGAAAAAACTGCAAAGGAAGACAGAGAGATGAGCATTTCATTGTAGTTGATTAGCTGTGAAGTACAGGACAGGCATGGCAATATCAACTACAGTAAAAATTTCCTAGGGCTGTCTTGTGTTATGCCATCTTGAAAAATATGATTCAAAAATATGGCCTAAGAAAAGCATTTCCATTAAAATAACCTCATGTAATGAGTCCATTGCTCATCAATTATTGGTTTTAAAAGTTTTACTTAAAGCTAATTAGTTCAAAAATTTAAAATAAATCCAAATGCTCCACTAATGTTTAAATACATATGTCAGTGAGGGTGGATATGAACAAAATTCTAGAGGGGAAATTCTAACAGTGTTGAATATACAGACAGTTGTGAGTCATCCAATGTAGGAGGTAGGAACCAAAAACAGCATGTCAAGAAGTGCATACTCGCATATGACTTTTAAGACAGAGCCCAGTAGAAATGAAGCAGTATTTCTCTCATGATGCTCTTGCCTAAAGAAGTCTTACAGTACTTTTCTTCTGTGTTTAGTATTTTCCATTTATGAAAAATGTCTTCATTAACTGTTGACTTTTTTATGTTCACTAGATTTTTAGGTGGAAATTTTTATGTTATTCAAAGAAGAAAACTGGTAAGCACTGGCACCTCCCTGAGAATACTACAAAATGGTAAGCGTTGGTCTTTTACTCTAAGTATCACTCTGATTATATTTCAACGTTGTACCCTACTTTGTTCTTTTCATTTCAAGCATAGAAAAATGAGGCATCATCTGTAATTCAGAAAATAACGCTTGCCCAAACAACAAATCTGCAGGCACATTAAGATTAAATTTCCTACACTCTAATTAATGGAAATAATTTTGCTAATAATTGCCTATCTAAATTATAACATTTATGTGCAAAATTTAAATCAAGAAGGACTAAGATACTCTATTGTCAAAAAGAAATTCCCTGTCTGGTACCCAAAATCTCTTACTGAGATCTGTGTACTCTGCCCAAATCTTTATTTCAGACACCTCTTTGCATAAAAACATTTCAAGAGCTCACATCAAATTTCTGAACTCCAGAAAGTACTATACACTTGAATTATTAGAACTACTATCTTTTTATTTATTTACTTATTTAATGTTTTACTAATCCTGTGAACACACTAAACCTCCCCTACCCTAACATCTATACAATATTTTTTTATTATCTTCCTTATACTTTGTTTTTGCTTTGCTATGTTAGACCATGGGCTTCCTATTTGAGAGTTGGTCACACTAAATGGTTAGATCTTACAGTCAGGCACAGAGGCGGAGCGCCGGCGGCCAGACGCACAGAGGCGGACGCACAGAGGCGGAGCGCCGGCGGCCAGACGCGCGGCGGAGCGCCGGCGGCCAGACGCGCGGCGGAGCGACACCGCATTCAGGAAGAGGCTTTGGGAGACCAGCGCAGCAGCAGACGCAAGCAGCAGAGTCAGGCGGGCAATAAGGAGAACAGATCGCCCTACTACAATCAAATCAAAGAGGTAGGCCTTTGTTTGGCCAGGTCACTGGCAAACGGGGAGCCTGGTCCTGTCCGGAAGACACTTCGGAGGGGTGAGAGGGTTCTTGGCCTGCGGCAGAAACCAGGAAACAGAGCGAGGGCATTTTGTAAGCGGAGCCCTGGGCCAGCAGGGAAACCTGATCCGGTTTTTAAAAGACCTATTAGATAGGATTAATAGGAGGAGATGGGCAGACGCCAAGGCAAGAACTCACCCAATAATCTGAAAAACAACATGAAAACACCAGAACCCAAGGATCTTACAACAGAAGTATTTGAACAATCTAACACAGAAGAAGTGGAAAAAATTGACTTTATGAACGCAATAGAGTCCCTTAAACAACATGTAAAAAATGCCCTTATAGAAATGGATGAGAAGTATAACAAAAAGTTTGAAGAAATGAGTAAATATGTACATGATACCCTGGGAAACCAAGATAAAACGATCAAACAGGTAATGGAAACAGTTCAAGAATTGAAAACTGAAATGAAGGCAAGGAAGAAAATACAAACTGAGGACCAGCCGGATATGGAAAATCTAGGTCAACGAGCAGAGTCTACAGAAACAAGCATAATCAATAGAATACAAGAGATAGAAGAAAGAATCTCAGATGCTGAAGACACCATAGAGAAAATAAACGAACAGATCAAAGAAAACAGCAAAACCAACAAATTCTCAACACAAAACATTCAGGAAATATGGGACACAATAAAAAAACCAAACTTAAGAATAATAGGTATAGATGAAGGAGAAGAGTCACAGCTCAAAGGCCCAGAAAATATATTCAACAAAATTATGGAAGAAAACTTTCCCAACTTAAAGAAAGATATTCACTTAAATATTCAAGAAGCATACAGAACACCAAACAGACTGGATCAAAGAAAAACATCTCCTCGCCATATAATAATCAAAACACAAAATATACAGGTTAAAGAAAGAATATTAAGAGCTGCAAAGGAAAAAGGGCAAGTAACTTATAAAGGTAAACCGATCAGACTTACACCTGACTTCTCTATGGAAACTATGAAAGCCAGAAGGTCCTGGATAGATGTTCTGCAGAAGCTAAGAGACCATGGATGCAAGCCCAGACTACTATACCCAGCCAAGCTTTCGTTCACTATAAATGGAGAAATCAAGACATTCCAGGATAAGAATAAATTTAAACAATACGTAGCCACAAACCCAGCCCTACAGAAAGTAATAGAAGGAAAATCACAACCCAAGGAATCCAACACTGCCAACACTGCCTACAATAACCCGGGCATCTAGTGACCCTTCACCAGCACATCTCAAAGAAGGGAGACACACAATCTCTACAACCAAAAGCAATAAGAATAACCGGAGTAAACAACCACTGGTCATTAATATCACTTAATATTAATGGGCTCAATTCACCTATAAAAAGGCACAGGCTAAAAGATTGGATACGAAAACAGGATCCAACATTCTGCTGTTTGCAAGAAACACATCTCAACCACAAAGACAGGCACCTACTCAGAGTAAAGGGTTGGGAAAAGGTGTTTCAAGCAAATGGTCCTAAGAAAAAAGCAGGTGTGGCCATATTAATTTCTAACAAAACTGACTTCAAACTAAAATCAATCAGAAGAGACCGAGATGGTCACTTTATACTCATAACAGGAACAATTCATCAGGATGACGTCTCAATTCTGAATATCTACGCCCCCAATATAAAAGCACCTACTTATGTAAAAGAAATATTACTAGAACTCAAAGCAGACATCAAACCACACACACTAGTAGTAGGAGACTTCAACACACCTCTCTCTACAAGGGACAGGTCAATCAGACAGAAACCTAATAGAGAATTAAGAGAATTATTGGAGGTAATGAAGCAAATGGACTTAACAGACATCTATAGAACATTCCACCCAAATAGGAAAGAATATACCTTCTTCTCTGCAGCTCATGGAACCTTCTCAAAAATTGACCACATACTTGGAAACAAAGGAAACCTCCACAGATACAAAAAAATATCAGTGTCCACCTGTGTCCTATCTGATCACCATGGATTAAAGTTAGAAGGCAACAACAATGATACCCACAGAAAGCCGACAAACTCATGGAAACTGAACTGTCAACTACTGAACCACACCTGGGTCAAGGAAGAAATTAAGAAAGAAATTAAAGTCTTCCTTGAATTTAATGAAAATAAAGAGACAACATACTCAAACCTATGGGACACAATGAAAGCAGTGCTAAGAGGAAAGTTCATAGCACTAAGTGCCCACTTAAAGAAAACGGAAAATGCATACATTGGGGACTTAACAACACACCTGAAAGCTCTAGAAAAAAAAGAAGCAGACGCGCCCAGGAGAAGTAGAAGATTGGAAATAATAAAACTGAGGGCCGAAATCAACAAAATAGAAACACAGAAAACAGTCCAAAGAATCAATGAAACAAAAAGCTGGTTCTTGGAGAAAGTCAACAAGATCGACAAACCCCTATCCAAACTAATTAAACGACAGAGAGAGAACACACAAATAAATAAGATCAGAAATGAAAAGGGGGACATAACCACAGACACAGAGGAAATTCAGAGAATCATTAGATCTTACTACAAAAGCCTGTATAACACAAAACTGGAAAATATAAAAGAAATGGACACTTTTTTAGATAAATACCATATACCAAAGTTAAACCAGGACCAGGTGAACAATCTAAACAGACCTGTTAGTCGCGAAGAATTAGAAGAGGTTATCAAAAACCTCCCTACCAAAAAAAGCCCAGGACCAGATGGTTTCAATGCGGAATTCTACCAGAACTTCCAAGAAGAGTTAATACCTATACTCCTTAATGTATTCCACAATATAGAAACAGAAGGGTCATTACCAAACTCCTTCTATGAAGCTACAGTTACTTTGATACCAAAACCACACAAAGACTCAACCAGGAAGGAGAATTACAGGCCAATCTCACTCATGAACATCGACGCAAAAATCCTCAACAAAATACTGGCAAACCGAATCCAAGAACACATCCGAAAAATTATCCATTATGATCAAGTAGGCTTCATTCCTGAGATGCAGGGCTGGTTCAACATACGAAAATCTATCAATGTAATCCACCATATAAATAAACTGAAAGAAAAAAATCATATGATCATTTCATTAGATGCTGAAAAAGCATTCGACAAAGTTCAACACCCCTTCATGATAAAGGTCTTGGAGAGAATAGGGATACAAGGATCCTACCTAAATATAATAAAAGCTATTTACAGCAAGCCAACAGCTAACATTAAATTGAACGGAGAAAAACTCAAAGCCATCCCACTAAAATCAGGAACACGACAAGGATGTCCACTCTCTCCATACCTCTTCAATATAGTGCTTGAAGTTCTAGCAATAGCAATAAGACAACATAAGGAGATCAAGGGGATTTGTATTGGAAAGGAAGAAGTTAAGCTTTCATTATTTGCAGATGATATGATAGTATACATAAGTGATCCCAAAAATTCTACCAAAGAACTCCTACAGCTGATAAACACCTTTAGTAATGTGTCAGGATACAAGATCAACTCCAAAAAATCAGTTGCCTTCCTTTACACTAAGGATAAGGAAACAGAGAGGGAAATCAGAGAAGCATCACCTTTCACGATAGCCACAAATAGCATAAAATATCTAGGGGTAACCCTGACCAAGGAAGTGAAAGACCTATTCGACAAGAACTATAAGTCTTTGAAGAAAGAAATTGAAGAAGACACCAGAAAATGGAAGGACCTCCCTTGCTCTTGGATTGGGAGGATCAACATAGTAAAAATGGCAATTCTACCAAAAGCAATCTATAGATTCAATGCAATCCCCATCAAAATCCCATCAAAATTCTTCACAGATCTGGAGAAGACAATAATCAACTTTATATGGAGGAACAAAAAACCCAGGATAGCCAGAACAATCTTATACAATAAAGGATTGTCTGGAGGCATTACCATCCCTGACTTCAAACTCTATTATAGAGCTACAGTATTGAAAACAGCATGGTATTGGCATAAAAACAGAGAAGTAGACCAATGGAATCGAATAGAAGACCCTGACTTTAACCCACAAACCTATGAGCACCTGATTTTCGATAAAGGAGCTAAAAGTATACAATGGAAAAAAGACAGCATTTTCAACAAATTGTGCTGGCAAAACTGGATGTCAATCTGTAAAAGAATGAAAATAGATCCATATCTATCACCATGCACAAAACTCAAGTCCAAATGGATTAAAGACCTCAATATCAGTCCGAACACACTGAACCTGATAGAAGAGGAAGTGGGAAGTACTCTACAACACATGGGCACAGGAGACCACTTCCTGTGTATAACCCCAGCAGCACAGATACTAAGGGCATCATTGAATAAATGGGACCTCCTGAGGCTGAGAAGCTTCTGTAAAGCAAAGGACACTGTCACTAAGACAAAAAGGCAACTCACTTACTGGGAGAAGATTTTCACCAACCCCGCAACTGACAAAGGTCTGATCTCCAAAATATATAAAGAAATCAAGAAACTAGACCGTAAAAGGCTAATCAATCCAATTATAAAATGGGGTACTGAGTTGAACAGAGAATTCTCAACAGAAAAACTTCAAATGGCCAAAAGACACTTAAGGTCATGCTCAACTTCCCTAGCGATCAGGGAAATGCAAATCAAGACAACTTTAAGATACCATCTTACACCTGTCAGAATGGCTAAAATAAAAAACACCAATGATAGCCTTTGCTGGAGAGGTTGTGGAGAAAGGGGGACACTCACCCATTGCTGGTGGGAATGCAAACTTGTGCAACCACTCTGGAAAGCAGTGTTTCGGTTTCTCAGGAAATTCGGAATCAACCTACCCCTGGATCCAGCAATACCACTCTTGGGAATATACCCAAGAGAGGCCCTATCATACAACAAAAGTATATGCTCAACTATGTTCATGGCAGCATTGTTTGTAATAGCCAGAACCTGGAAACAACCTAGATGCCCTTCAACGGAAGAATGGATGAAGAAAGTATGGAATATATACATATTAGAGTATTACTCAGCAGTAAAAAACAAGGACTTCTTGAATTTTGCATACAAATGGATGGAAATAGAAAACACTATACTGAGTGAGGTAAGCCAGACCCAAAAAGAGGAACATGGGATGTACTCACTCATATTTGGTTTCTAGCCATAACTAAAGGACATTGGGCTTATAATGCATGTTCCTAGAGAAGCTAAGTAAGAAGGTGAACCCAAAGACAAACACATAGGCATCCTCATAAATATTAACCCTCATCAGGCGATGAAAGGAGACAGAGACAGAGGAGCACGGGACAGAAATCTCAAGGTCCAAATCAGGAGCAGAAGGAGACGGAGCACGAGCAAGGAACCAAGGAACTCAGGACCGCAAGGGGTGCACCCACACACTGAGACAATGGGGATGTTCTATCGGGAACTCACCAAGGCCAGCTGGCCTGGGTCTGAAAAAGGATGGGATAAATCCGGACTGGCTGAATATAGAGGACAATGAGGAATACTGAGAACTCAAGAACAATCGCAGAGGGTTTTTGATCCTACTGCACGTACTGGCTTTGGGGGAGCCTAGGCAGTTTGGATGCTCACCTTAGGAGACCTGGATAGAGGTGGGCAGTCCTTGGGCTTCCCACAGGTCAGGGAACCCTGATTGCTCTTCGAGCAGATTAGGGAGGGTGACTTGATCGGGGGAGGGGGAGGGAAATGGGAGGCGGTTGCGGGGAGGAGGCAGCAATCCTTAATAAATAAATAAAAAAAATAAAAAAAAAAATAAATAAAAAAAAAAAAAAAGAAAAAAAAATACCACAAAAGCATTTGTTCAACTATGCTCATGGCAGCATTATTTGTAATAGCCAGAACTTGGAAACAGCCTAGATGCCCCTCAAACAAAGAATCAATAAAGAAGATGAGGCACACTTATATATTATAGTAAAAAAAAAAAAAAAAAAAAAAAAAAAAAGATCTTACAGTCAAAAGACACCAATCTAGCCGGGCGGTGGTGGCGCACGCCTTTAATCCCAGCACTCGGGAGGCAGAGGCAGGCGGATCTCTGTGAGTTCGAGACCAGCCTGGTCTACAAGAGCTAGTTCCAGGACAGGCTCCAAAACCACAGAGAAACCCTGTCTCGAAAAAAAAAAAAAAAAAGACACCAATCTGTGTTCTGACACATGTTAAGGAGTCATCTATGCTGATGGACTCACAGCCTCTAATTTATGCTCCTACCTAGTACCTGGCTCCTCCATAATTCTTATCTCTTAGTTTATTTTGGCTAAATTTTACAGTGTACAACTTTCTGAAACTGTTTTTAAGTACATAAAAGTTAGTTTCCTTTGCTTGGGGGATTTCTCTGAAGGGTGTCTGTCCATTTCCCTTGGTATTCTCTCTATTTGGTATCCTCTCTATTTGGTATCCTCTCTCTTTTTACTTTAGGCTATGCTGCTTAATGAATTTGCTGTCCAGAATTTAAAATGTTTCCTCTCTTTCCCTTTAAATCTCTATCATATCATATTTAACATAGTGTACCATTTTATGTTTTCACCTCAAGCCCTGCTATAGGCCCCATGATCAGCATGGTCTCTCCTGCTAAAGTTTATTATTGAACTGTAATTGAATGCCAGATTCATTTGTAAAGTAATCAACTGTTGCTGTTTTCTTTTTTCTAATAGTTTCTTCTTTAGTCATGTAATCATTTCCCTTTTCATGGAACCCACTGACTTCAAGACATGTTTTCTTAATATTTTTCCATGATTTTCTATAGCATAATATTTAACATCTTCACAGTCAATGAACATTTTATTTAGCTTCCAAAGATTGTTTTCCAAATGTTTATATTCACTTCAATCTTAGGAAAATCTGCCATTTAATTTTTTTTACTGAGTTATACATTTTTCTTCACTCCTCTCCCCTTCTACACTTTTCCTTTACCCCCATGCTCCCAATTTACTCAGGAGACCTTGCCTTTTTCTTCTTCCTATGTATATCTATGTATGTCTTTCTTAGGGTCCTCTTGGTTTCTAGGTTGTTTGGGATTATGAACAGTAGGTTTGGTTTCTTTTTGCTTTATATCTAGAAGCCAATTATGAGTGAGTACGTATTATATTTATCTTTATGGGTATCAATTACTTCACTCACTATGTTTTTTTAGTCTATTAATTGGCCTGCAAATTTCAAGATGTCGTTATTTTTTACTACTATGTAGTATTCCATTTGTCATAGCCAGAAGCTGAAAAGTCTGTCATTTTAAGAATGCCTAACTATGCATGCTTAAATAAATATTTAATAGGAAAATAATTTTCTCCTATTTGTGCTAGTTTCACTGTAAACTTATTTCATTCCGCTTTCCAAAGTGGTTGCACAAGTTTGCATTCCCACCAGCAATGGATAAGTGTACCCCTTTCTCCACAACCTCTCCAGCAAAGGCTATTATTGGTGTTTTTGATTTTAGGGATTCTGACAGGTATAAAATGGTATCTTAAAGTTGTCTTGATTTGTATTTCCCTCATCGCTAAGGAGGTTGAGCATGACCTTAAGTGTCTTTTGGCCTTTGGAAATTCTTCTGTTGAGAATTCTCTGTTCAGTTCAGTGCCCCATTTTTTAATTGGGTTAATTAGCATTTTAAAGTCTAGTTTCTTGAGTTCTCTATATGTTTTGGAGATCAGACCTTTGTCTGTTGTGGGGTTGGTGAAGATCTTCTCCCAGTAAGTAGGTTGCTTTTTTTGTCTTAGTGACAGTGTCCTTTGCTTTACAGAAGCTTCTCAGTTTCAGTAGGTCCCATTTATTCAATGTTGCCCTTAATGTCTGTGCTGCTGGGGTTATACCTAGGAAGTGATCGCCTGTGCCCATATGTTGTAGGGTACTTCCCACTTTCTATTCTATCAGGTTCAGTGTGTTCAGACTGATATTGAGGTCTTTGATCCGTTTGGACTTGAGTTTTGTGCATGGTGATAGATATGGATCTATTTTCATTCTTCTACAGGTTGACATCCAGTTGTGCCACCACAATTTGTTGAAGATGCTTTCTTTTTTCCATTGTATACATTTAGCTCCTTTATCGAAAATGAGGAGTTCATAGGTTTGTAGGTTAAAATCCGGGTCTTCTATAAGATTCCATTTGTTGGTTTCTCTGTTTTTATGCCAGTACCACACTGTTTTCATTACTGTAGCTCCGTAATAGAGTTTGAAGTCAGGGATGGTAATGCCTCCAGAAGATCCTTTATTGTATAAGATTGTTTTGGCTATCCTGTTTTTTTTCCATATAAAGTTGATTATTGTCCTCTCAAGAACTCTGAAGAATTTTGATGGGACCTTGATGGGGACTGCATTGAATCTATAAATTGCCTTTGGTAGAATTGCCATTTTTACTATGTTGATCCTCCCAATCCAAGAGCAAGGGAGGTCCTTCCATTTTCTGGTATCCTCTTCAATTGCTTTCTTCAATGCCTTAAGGCAGTTTCTCAGGAAATTCAGGATCAACCTACCCCTGGACCCAGCAATACCACTCTTGGGAATATACCCAAGAGATGCCCTATCATATGACAGAAGCATTTGTTCACCTATGTTCATAGCAGTATTATTTGTAATAGCCAGAACCTGGAAACAACCGAGATGTCCTTCAATGGAAGAATGGATGAAGAAAGTTTGGAATATATACACATTAGAGTACTACGCTGCGGTAAAAAACAATGACTTCTCCAATTTTGCATGCAAATGGATGGAAATAGAAAACACTATCCTGAGTGAGGTAACCCAGACCCAAAAGGATGAACATGGGATGTACTCACGCATAATTGGTTTCTAGCCAAAAATAAAAGTCACAGAGTATATAATTGGTGATCCTAAAGAAGCTAAATAAGAAGGTGAACCCAAAGAAAAACATAGTTATCCTCCTGGCTATGGGAAGTAGACACAATTGCCGGGGGGGGGGGGGGGGGGGGAATTGGGATTTTGGCGGTGGGGTGGGATGGGGGTAAGGGGAGATGTGGAGAGAAAAATGAGAAGGGGAGGATGGGGAGAACTTGGGAAAACAGGATGACTGGGATAAAGGAAGGTTGGATAGGGGAACAGGCAAGTACAAATCTTAGTTAAGAGAGCCACCTTAGGGTTTGCAAGAGGCTTGAACTTAGAGTGGCTCCCAGGAGCCCAAGGTAATGTCCCCAGTTAGTTCCTTGGGCAGCTGAGGATAGGGAACCTGAAATGACCCTATCCTACAGCAATACTGATGAATATCTTACATATCACCATAGAACCTTCATCTGGTGATGGATGGAGATAGAGACAGAGACCCACACTGGAGCACCGGACTGAGCTCCCAAGGTCCCTATGAGGAGCAGAAGGAGGGAGAAGATGAGCAAGGAAGTCAGGACCACGAGGGGTGCACCCACCCACTGAGACAGTAGGGCTGATCTATTGGGAGCACACCAAGGCTAGCTGGACTGGGACTGAAAAAACATGGGATAAAACTGGCCTCTCTGAACATGGCGAGCCATGAGGGCTGCTGAGAAGCCAAGGACAATGGCTCTGGGTTTTGATCCTACTTCATGTTCTGGCTTTGTGGGAGCCTAGCCAGTTTGGATGCTCACCTTCCTAGACATGGACGGAGGGGGGAGGACCTTGGACTTTCCACAGGGCAGGGAATCCTGACTGCTCTTTGGACTGGAGAGGGAGGGGAGAAGAGTGGGGGGAGGGGGAGAAGGGTGGGATGAGAGGGAGGGAAATGGGAGGCTGGGAGGAGGCGGACACTTTTTTTCTTTTTCTCAATTAAAAAAAAAAAACTTATTTCATTCCATCCATCTCCTTTTTACTCTTTAGTCTCTGGAGAATTTAGGAAATATTCACTCTCACTCTCTTTTCCTAAATGTTTAGGAGAGCAGAGCATCCCTGCTGAGGATGAGATCAGGTAAATTGTTTGGTGACCAGTATAAGCTGAATGTGAATTGTACATTGTGATGACTACTGTGTGGACTTTCTTTGTCAAAGTAATGTAAATATTAGAATATTAAAAATTTGTAATTTTCAAAAAAGTGAATGTATTAATGGAGTGTACATATTTTGCCATCTCTAGGCATTAAAGAACAGTATTTTCTTTGTGTCCTTTCTGTTACATCTTACACAATTTACAACTGTACACAGAACCAGAGAATAAAAACCTCATGCCAGACTTCAGTTCAACCTTTAGAATACTGTTTATGATGCACAGTTGATATTATTAGTATTTCAAATATCTACCTTATGAAAGCTGGCTGCATACTAAAAGTGAAATCAGATGAGTTCCAACCCTGGTTTTCCCATTTTGTTGAATTATTGGCCCAGTCATTAGATTCTCTAGTTTAAATTTGCCTATTTCCAAAGAAAAAAAATAATGTTTTTGTCTCTTGCAACTGTTTGAAGATTAATAATATAGAGTCAGATACATAGTTATACACATGTATGCAAATGATTTGGGGGAAAGTATTGTTTGATTGTTTTATGAATTAAGACCAGATATTACATATTAATTCAATTAACCCTAAGCACATGTTCTAAAAATACTTTTTAGTATAACATATTTCTGTTTCCAATATTGTTAAAACAAACAAACAAAATCTTGAATCAATCAGCTTGCACATGTACATACTTTCCTTCAATTTTTCATCTTTCTCTCCTTACTCTTTAATTTCCACAAACACATACAAACACACACAACACACACACACATACTTATAGATGTATGTGATTTTCTATCCTATTTTGAAAGAGATTAAAACTCTGCTTCTATATTAGAAATACCTACAATCTATAGAGAACATCCAGCTGCCCCCATTATAATCAAGACTGCTGTGATAGGTTCTCACAATGTTTACAGACTTTGCATCAGAATCACCCCCAGGGATTCACATAGCAGGTTTCTTCAGCTCAGTTTTGTAGTTTCTGACCTAGTAGTTCAATATTAAGTATCTCAATTTCAAACAGGTTATCAAGTGATATCCATGTGGACATGGGACAGCAGAATACAGCAGAGATTAAGGTCTGAAAGATTTTACATAACAGATGTAAAATTATCATAGGAAAATCCACTGCCTGTGGAATGTTGGAAATCCCCTGCAAGGATGCTTATATATGCAAATTACCTATTAAAATTTCTTAAGCCATTCTGCCTGGGACTATTGGATTTCTGACTTACCTCTCCGTTCCCTAGTAAACTGTTAATGCTTTTTACCATTATTATGCTTCTCTGTCCAATTCTTTGTTCCATAACATAAGAAAATGGAAATCTTTGCTATCATTTAATGATCCCTAAATTTCAACAACATCAATTGGTAAGCCAATCACCCAGGGAATAATACTTATGTTTCTCACCCACCAGTGTTTCTGCTCATTCTATAGGCACTTGATAGGAACTATTCCAAACTGCAAACACTAACTGAATATTGACACTCCAGAAGAACGAGATATGCAGGCAAACTACTGGTTCTATATTTCTAAAATGTCAGCAATGGTTGTGGTACAGAACTCTAACGTCCCTACCATTTCTAAGTAGAAGTTTCTTTTACATCTCCCGTTTCCACTTCCACAGGCTTTAGCTTGCTACCAGAGCCTTGTTAGTCCAGTTCCATTTTCACCCTTCATCTTAACATTCTTCTTTCCTCCCTTCTTTTACTTTGCTTTGCACTTCCATATTGCCCTTTTATGTTTCTAAGCTCTTTTTATTTTTTGAGATGAATATTTTCTTACAAAGACAAGAATAGAACCATGCCCCAACCCTTATTAGCCTTTCTTACCACCTGTATTCTCACCTCTGTGAATGAGCTGTCATTTCATTTTCTCAAGAATTTCTCTTTTCCAAATCAAATATTTATTAATTATGATGGTATTAATAGCTTTTCTTCTACTGTGGAAACAAGAACAAAACCCCTTCCCCAACATAGCACATATCCTGCTTTCCATTCTGAGTTCAATACATCCTTGAAATATACTGACTGATTTAATTCAGATTTTTTTCTATTATCCAATGTCTCTCTGCTGTTGTTGTTTCTTTGTTATTAGCGTTAAGAAAACTTCTAGGTTAATAAATCATTATGCAATCTATTTCTAGTGGTATTTTTGTCCCTTTCTGTTTGTTTAACATATCCTTCATAGTTGAATTTGATCTTTCTATAACTGAATGACCTGTAGGATTGCTTAGTATACCTGTAATGTTCTTTATATTATGATAAGCAAAAAAAAAAAAAAAAAAAAAAAAAAACCAAAAACCTGTTTCATTGTTTAGATACATATGCTGGACCATTATCTGTCTTTATTTGTGCAGGTGTATCCATGATGGTCATAACTTCTAATAAATGTGTGATTACTAAATCAAACCTTTCTGAGCTCAAAGCAGTTGATCATTGAAAACCTGAACAAGTGTCAATGTTAATTTTTCAAATTCTACAAAGTGGAATACATTCATTGGTAAGATTTCATTTCTTTAAGCATCCATTGAGTTAATCCCTGCAGGTAGTAGTGTTTGGTTAAGAAAGAGCAAGTGGGACATCTTTTTTAAAATCTCCTTATATTGTTGCCATGTAATAAAAAACTTTTTCCTTAAACCATTGCTATTGGCATGATTTTTTTAATAAAATTTTTAGCCCTTCAGCACATTTCCAAACAGTAATTGATCAATTTCTGTATTACCTTGTGATAGAGGATCTTAAAGACCCATATGTGATCAGACATGTGTTATGTATATGGGACAAAGTTTATCCTTGATTGAACCTTGAACCTGAATGAATAATGAAGTCAATTCTGTATCATCTGATATGAATTCCAAAATTTCAATATTTGAAACAACACTTTCTACCAAATCAGTAACTTTATTGAGAGGTTCTTTAAAATCCCTAGTACCAGCTGGCCTTGGTGAGCTCCCAGTAGATCAGCTCCACTGTCTCAGTGGGTGGGTGCACCCCTCGTGGTCCCGACTTCTTTGCTCATGTTCTCCCTCCTTCTCCTCCTCATTGGGACCTTGGGATCTCAGTCCATTGCTCCAGTGTGGGTCTCTGTCTCTATCTCCATCCATCACCAGATGAAGGTTCTATGATGATATGCAAGATATTCGTCAGTATTGCTGTAGGATAGGGTCATTTCAGGTTCCCTATCCTCAACTGCCCAAGGAACTAACTAAAAAAAAAAAAATCCCTAGTACCGTGAGAATAGCCTATAACCCTGCCTTTTGAACAGAATTATAAGAGCTTTGATCTACCTTACATAAATCTTCTGATTTGTAACCTGCCCCTCCTTGTTTATCTGCATCAGTATAGAATGTGCAGGCTCTAGTAATTGCTGTGTAATGTACAATGCAGAGAAGGATCCAAGTATTTCTCTTTATGAGGTTAAATGTATTGCTTTTAGGATAATTGCTATATAACTCTCACAAAAAAATAGCACAAGCTTTTTGCCAGGGTTCATTGTCTTCTTATTTTTTTAATTTCATCAGTATTAAAAAGCACTATAATCTCCCTGGGTCTATCCCTGTTAGTTGATGATGTCTCAATTTTGCTTTTATAATGAATTCAGAGACATTTTACATATAAGTTTATAATTTTTTACTCCGTTTATATGGTAAAAATATCCATTCTCAGCTAATATTTTCTATCTAATTTAAAATTCCTGTAGCTTATTGTAAACAATATGACTAGTATGCAGCTAAGGTTTGGAACCACCTGATCCACATGTCTCAATTTCTCTTCAACCAAAGTTAATTCTTTCTCAGCTTTAGCTGTTAATTTTCTGGAACTATTTATGTCTCTGTCACCATCTAAGATTTTATTTAAATGAATTATTAGATCAGGTGTTATCCCAAAATTGTGTCAGATTGGAAATGTCTCCTAGCAATCTTTGAAAGTCGTTAAGAGTCCACAATTGCCCTCTCATAATTTGAGCTTTTTGGGTTCTAATGTTCTGTAACTCCATTTTATAACTTAATTAATTTGTAGAAACTCCTCTTTCTATTTTTTTTGAAAAAAATTTTAATCCTCATTTAGGCAAAACTTTCTTCTTCAAACATTCTTTCTAAAGTATCTGAATTAGAATCAGATAGCAAAATGTCATCTGAATAATGTTATATTAAAGATTTAGGATGTTTTTTATGTGTTATTTCCAATGGCTGACTTACAAAATATTGGCACAGGGTGGGGCTGTTGAGCATTCCCTGTGGGCAGATGGTCTATTGATATCTACTTGTAGGCTGAGAATTATTATAAGCAAGCACTGTGAAGGCATGTTTTTCTCAGTTCTTTTCTTGTAAGGGTATCGTGAAGAAACAAATATTTTAAATCAGTAATTATAAGAGGCCATCCTTTAGGCAGTAGTAGGAGGTCCTTCTATATTTGTGTTGATTTCATTGGTTGAATAAAGAAGCTGCCTTGGCCTTTTGCTAGGGCAGAACGTAGATAGGTGGGGAAGAGAGAACTGGATGTTGGGAGGAAGAAGGCAGTGTGGCAGATGCCATGGCTCTCCTCTTCGAGATGGATGCTGGTTAGACTCATGCTGGTAAGCCACAGTCAAGTGTCGATACATATTATTAGAAATGGGTTAAATCAAGATGTGAGAGTTAGCTAATAAGAGGCTAGAACTAATGGGCCAGGCAGTGTTTAATTAATACAATTTCCATGTGGTTATTTCAGGGTTAAAGCTAGTCAGATGCCAGGAATGCAGTCTTTGCTTTTACAACAGAGTGGTGCTCCAATGTGGTAACTAACTCCACGTAAAACCTAAGAGGGCTTAAAAAAAAATTCTAGACACAAAAAATAGAGTTTAACACAGATTTTTTTGCTGTTTGCTACAGTGTGCTATAGAGAAATTTCCTGATTCAGCAATAGCAGCAGAAAAAAAGCCATGCCATTTTAAAAATGTGAGAGTTAGCCAATAAGAGGCTAGAACTAATAGGCCATGCAATGTTTAATTAATACAATTTCTGTGTGGTTATTTCAGAGTATAAGCTAGCCAGGTGCCGGGAATGCAGTCCGCTTCTCTTACAACATAGTAGGGTAGGAAAAGTAATTCCAGACTGTATAGGGCCTATAGGATCAATTATCTTGTTGAAAGCTCTTAGATCTGTTACTGTTCCCCATTTTCCAAATTTCTTCTTAACAACAAATATAGGAAAATTCAAAGGACTGGTTCATTCTTCAATACATTGAGTATACAGTTGCACCTGTACCAGCCATTGTAAAGCCTACAGTTTCTTTTCTGTTAAAGATCATTGTATAACCCATGTTGGTTTCTCAATTAAACATTTAAAGGTAGATCCATTGGTACCTCTGAAGATTTGCTAGTTGTTTTGTGTTCTTGTAGAGTCTGAATGGCTGATGACACTTTTTTATAGTACCTTAAAATATTCTTCACAGAAACATAATTTCTAATACTATAGGTATTCTGTTGTTGTAATAAGTCATCACCCCATAAATTCACTGCCATATTAGCCACATATGGCCTCAGTCTTCCTCTTTGTTCTTTTAGCCCCGTGCATTTAGTGTATCTCCTGCTTCATTTCACTTGACATATGGTTCCAATTTCTAGGAATTAAACATCTGCCTCTTGAAGAGGCCAACTCAGATGCCAAGATTTTGTAGTAATGTTAGTCATATCCATGCCCATTTCTAGTAACCCCTTAAAAAAAGTTATCTATACACACTCTTTCTTTGGCCTTTATTGAAGACTGCCAAAATATACTTTTCCCTATTTTCTATTGGAATTTTTGATTCATCCTTTAGGTTTAATCCATCATTCAGAACAGTATGCTTTTTTATATAAGGGACTTGATTTTTTTATCTTCCTTGTGAGGCATGTCATCCACAGTAAATGGGAATGACTATACCATGTTTGACCTTAGGGCCTGTGGTAGTACCCTCATGGTATCAAATTGCCTTGTTTGCCTTTTGTTTATCTAAATTCATTGATTCAGTGTTGGCCTTTGCCACATCTTCTACATAATCCAGAACTTTGAGATCTATTTTTGTTATTCCCAAAGGAGACGTTATTTCTAGGAATGCCTTATATACAATTCCTTCTCAGATGTCCAAGTCTACCACAATTAAAACATTTGTCATTTTGATGTCTCCTCATACCTTTGGAAATTCCTTCTCCTAACCAAGCCTCAGTATAATAGTCAAATTTATCAACATTCATTGTATGCAGGATCCATTCATCCATTGGTGATAATCTGACCTTTAAAGGCCCAAGTATCTTTTTGCATTCTAAGTTGACATTTTCAAAAGCCAACAAATCAATAAGTACTCATTGAGCTTTTGGGTCTGTTACTCCTATTTGTATCATCATAGTCTTTGTAAAAAGTTGCCAAAGGTTTCTCTTTGACATTGTTTAATCCTTGAGTATGATATAATTCTTTTTCCTAGTTCTTGAATTCTGTGCCAAGCATTGATAGCTGCTGTGTGTCTTACAGACAAGATGTGTTCAGTGTAAAGAGATTGATCTTGTGGTTCAGAATAAGGAATTTGATATTTGGAAGCCTCAAAACCTTTTTGTTTCAAATCTTTTTACCACTGCTTTTAGTAAAGCCTGAAGCTATTGACCTATGAATATATCTAAAGATTTCATTGATGCATATAACCTCTGGTCCTCATTCTGCACATATGACTCCAAGGTATGAAATTATTCCATTAAAGATAATGTCTCATGCTTGGATATTATTCAGATGGTGTACAGATTGCCTTCCTGGCAAGATATTCTATCTGCTAAGTTATCATAAATTTTTAACAGATTTTGATTTTCAAATCCAATAATATAAATTCTTTCAGATAATTTCTCAGCACCCTTTGACTTTAATTTTATTTTGTCTCTCAAATTAATGGTATTCTTTTCAATGGTATTAATTTTTTCAGCTAACTTTTTATTTTTGATGATATTAATCCTGTCAGCTAACTATTCATTATTAGTCTGAACAGACTATATCATTTCTAAAAGTGCCTCATACATTACTCTGTTATCAAACCATTTTCTTAAGGATATAATATGAAAATCAAAGCCAAGTCTCGGCATTAAATAAATAAATGTATCAGAAAATCATATGAGACTTATAGAATACCATCCATAGTATAAGCAAAAAACTATTAAATTCCTGGATAGTGATAATGTCTACCATTTTATAACCTTCAAATTTATTTATTTATTTATTATAAAATTACCTTTGTTATGAAATTTCAGTAAATTATTATTGGTATAATAATATTTATTGGTCAGAACGTATCATGGTTATGATTATATGACAGAGAGATGCAACTGGTTAGGGCCTAAATAGTCCCTCTTATTTTGTGTTTGTTACTTCCTTAAATATTGACATATATATGTTGCTTGAAAATTTAAGAGCAATTAAATTGATTCTCTATATGGAGAGAGTTTGTTGGTGCCCAGAATCTCAAGGAACCCGGAGCTCATGGTCCAGGAAACACAAACCAGAAGCTGTGCAAGTTTCCATGTGACAGGGAAAGTGGAGTGGGGGTAGGGCGAGGACTATGCACAAGCCTGGGAAATTGCCTAGGTGCTTTCTGGCAGACCCACCAAAGGGTTAGCTCTGCTGCAGCTAAGTAGGTAAAATAAATCTAGGCAGCAATAGTTGGAGACATTCTGGGCTGTTAGACATGGAGTTGAGATTTACGTGGAGCACTATAGAAGGAGCTGTGGGTCGCTTCCTGCTAGGCTCCCGCACGGCTACCTTTACACCAGAAATAACAGCACACAAATTGTATTCTTTTAAACACTGCTTGGGCCATTAGCTCTAGCCTCTTACTGACTAACTTTCACATCTTGATTAACCCATTTCTATTAATGAGTGAAGCACCATGAGGTGGTGGCTTACCAGGAAGGATCTTAACCTGTGTCTATCTTGGAGAGGAGAGCTATATCATCTGCTTCACTTCCCTTCTTCCCAGCATTCTGTTCTGTCTACTCCACCCACCTATGTTCTGACTTATCAGGCCAAGCAGTTTCTTAATTAACCAATAAAAGTAACCAAATGCAGATGGATGGTAGAAAATAGTCACACATTAGCTAAGAATTGAGTAAAGTAAAACATTCTTTATTTATGGGTAGACTCACAGATCACAATCCTCTGCATGAGTGGGGAAAAGGAATCAAATCCTGTAGCCAAGAGAGAGACATAAAATCGTGTTTGCTTTATGTCAGCATTTATATTACAAGAAACTAAACCCAAGTGGACTGATATCATAAAGGCAATAAACTAACAGAGTTCTGACAGCAAAGAGGAGTGAATCCTGTGTTTGTGTCCATTATAGTAATCTGTACCTTTCTATATGCAAGTTGATTCCATTGATATTAAGTGACAGATCATTGCATTCCCATCTCTGTTTTATAATAAAAAGGTGGGAAGTTAGGCATAACAGGTTAAAGGAACTGGGATGTAATGGTCTGTCCTGTCCCTTTAGGAGACAAGTCCCAAGCCCCACCCACTCACTCCCATATCTGCTGAGGCAAGTAGATCTTCCCTTCCTCTTCCAGCCTCAGTTCCTTTCCTTTCTGTCTCTCTCCTGAAGAGGCAGCTTCTGCCTCTCTCCCTTCCCCCAACTTCTTCCCTTCCCCCTCTTTCTCTGTTTCTCTCTCTCTCTCTCTCTCTTTCTCTTTCTCTCTCTCTCTCCCTCTTTTTGTCTCTTTCTCTGCTCTTCTCTCTTTTTCCCTTCCCCCTTTTCTTTCCCCTCCATAAACAACTAAATAAATACCCACCTTCTCTTCATGGCTTGTCTCTGTCTCTCACCTGCTGAGCAGCTCTCACCTGCCATGTGACTCCCTGCTTGGGACTAGCTGTAGTCTTGTCCCCACTGCCACTGCTGACATTCAGGAAATGACACCATTTTATATTTACCATAATATTGGTGCTTGTGACCCAGCCAAGTTCTCCACACATTCACTCCTTTCCACAGGTGGGATGGCTGAGGAAATGTGGAACTCTGGGCTCTGGATCCAGGTTTCTTTACAACAGCATCACATTCTATCTTCCTAAATGCCTACATCTACACACACCAGTGGCTTCAGTAGTGAGTTTTCCCTTTTCAGTCAGTCAACCACAGCTTTCACAGCTTTGGTTGAGCCCTTTGGTAACATTCATCTCTGCTTGCTTCCCATAGCTTAAAACATAATCAGACAACCCAGGGTAGTCCACCCACTCCAGCACTGCACATGCTATGCAGTGCATTCATTTAGGGACCCCCCATCCCTCAGATTTTTCTTTCTCTTTTCTTTTATTTTGGGCCACTTAAAAATGGTCCCAGTCATGAAAGAGCACTCCAAGGAGCCTCTAGCCTTTCACTTCCAAGTCAACCAGAATATAAATCGTCAGGTTTTAACACCTCGCTTGTAGAGAAGAGATATTCTTCTTTATGCCCTGTGGTGTTCATTTACTGTTTGTGTAAGTTTTCACATTTTTAGCTATGGTACAAACCCTCAAACTATCAGTTACCCACCTGGGAAGGCTTTGCCAGTGTCCCACCAGCTACACTTTTCATCAGACTATCCCTGCCACAGCTACTGCTGGTCCAATGGAAACTGACAAGATTAGTTAAAGCTGTGAGGCAGCTCTTTTCAATTCCAGCCTTTGCTCCCCACTGTGGCTTGTGGTACAGTGGCTTTGTGACAGAACAGATCATACCTCTATGTCTCTCTTGTTATTATGTTTAAAACTCCCATGGCTTAAAAAAATATGGTATCTATACTACATGTGGCAGCTGCCATTTTAACTGAGGTCAGGTGACCTTACCACTATCTTCACTGAGATCCAGGTGACTTCACCAACATCTTAACTAATGGTCAGGTCAGATGACCAAGTCCTGCCATCTTTACTGAGGTATTCGCTGCCTGGTTCCCTGGTGTTGATTCTGTTGAATGTGTGTTTTGTGCAGTGGCATGCCTTTAGTAGGACCCACCAAATAATACACTTTGTCCAATTCCTAATCCGTGTGTGTGTGCATACATGTAACTTAAATACACCTGTACTTACTGTTAAATGTTATAATTGTCTGTTCATTTTATCTCATACCAGACTACAAAACAAGACTCATGTTATAAATTGGTATGTACTTTTAAGTCTCTTAATCAAACTCTTCTTTTAGTTGAGAGCCAGTACAGTCAAACACAAACTCAGCTCTCCAGGCAGAATCTGTATCTTATCTATACACAGTTAACAGCCCTTTACTTTTCGGAGGTCTGGGAAATATGACATTTAATATTTAATTATTAAAAAGCTTTTCATAACAAAAAGAGATAGACTGGCTCCTAACAGCAGCATTATACTTCTGCCCAATAAGACAGAAGACAAATGGGTACAAAACAACATCCATCTGCAATTTATCTCCACTACCAAGTACTGACCACTGGGTAAAACCTGCCTTTTATCTAAACTGAAGATCACCAGGCAGTGGACAGAATCACTGGAATTGACTGCCTAGCTACTCAGGTCAAGGTAGGCTTGTCTTCCTACAAGACTAAATTTCTTAGTCCACAGGATGTTCTGGAGCCTGGAAGGCCCTGCAGTAAACAGCAAAAGAAAAGTACAACCCTCAGTGTCCATGAGAAGTAGCTATAGGTGCCAACAAATTAAATTCTACATTGTTTTTAATCAATAATGCAAGTAAAATTATATCATTCTCAAAGATTTCTGATGCTGTTGGCCAGCTGACAGGTTTTGTCATTTAAAAGGACAGCCTTACCAAACAAATTTTAGCAAGTTATCCAATCTCTCTCATGCTGCCTTCTATAGCCCTAAAAATACTTTTCATTGTGCAAAAACATCTGACACAGTCATTCTGACATAAATATGATATAGTTTATACAATGTATATATCTAAAATATATGTTTTTACAAACTGAAAGAATTCTTGTGAGTTCCAGGGAGCAAAATTGAAGGATCCACCTCAAACAAGTCAGATACACCCCTCTCAATTCCCTGTTCTATTTTTTCCTAAACTTAACTTTGTCCTCTGTTCTGCCAATATCTTAAACAGGTGTGCAAGACACCAGTCATTACCATACCACAAACACTGAACAGGAGCAAAAAGACCAGCTATGCCAGGATGTGATCTGCACCCAGCTTTCTCAGGTTCCTCCCAAGACAATGTCCACAAATAAGCAGGGAGCAGTCTTGAGAATCCAACATCCCAATTTCTTTAACCTATTGTGCCTAACCTCTCACCTGTTTATTATAAAAAAGAAATGGGACTGTAATGGTCTGTCCTGTCCCATTAAGAGATAATCCCTGTCAACTCCCTCCCCTTTCTGCTGAGGCAAGCAGATCTTCCTTCCACTTCCAGGCTGAGTTTTTTTTTTCTTTCTGTCTCTTTCCTGAGGAGGCAGCTTCTGCCTCTCTCCCTTCTCCCAACTTCTCCCCTTTCTCTCTCTCTCTCTCTCTCTCTCTCTCTCTCTCTCTCTCTCTATCTATCTTTCTCTCTCTCTCTTTCTCTCTACCTCTCCCTGTTCTTTTTTCTTTCCACCTTCCTTCTTTCACTTTTCCCTCAATAACCAACTAAATAAATACACACTTTCTCTTCATGGTGCCTCTCTCTCACACACACCCACTGAGTGACTCTCATCTGTCATGTGGCTCCCTGCCTGGGACCAGCTCCCTTCATGGTCTCGTACCCATTGCCCATGGCTGCCACTTGGTAACCTGCAGTGTTTTATTTTTACCATATCAATAACTATAATTATAGTCATCAACTTGATCAGAGACCCAAGAAGAAAATATTACCGGATTAAGCAGGAAGTGCAAGCAAGTGGCTTTCTTTTTTTTCTTGTTGTTTTTTTATTGAAAAAAAATTCCGCCTCTTCCCCGCCTCCGTTTTCCCTCCCCCACTCCTCTCCCCCTCCCCCTACTCCTCTCCCCCTTCCCTCACTTCTTTTCCTCTCCCTTTCCAGTCGGAAGAGCAGTCAGTGTTCCCTGCCCTGTGGGAAGTCCAAGGTCCTCCCCCCTCTATCCAGGTCTAGGATGGTGAGCATCCAAACAAGCTAGGCTCCCACAAAGCCAGTTCATGCAGTAGGATTAAAACCCAGTGCCATTGTCTTTGGCTTCTCAGCAGCCCTCTTTGTCTGCCATGTTTAGATAGTCCGGTTTTATCCCATGCTTTTTCAGTCCCAGTCCAGCTGGCCTTGGTGAGTTCCCAATAGATCAGCCCCACTGTCTCAGTGGGTGGGTACACTCCTTGCGGTCCTGACTTCCTTGCTCATGATCTCCCTCCTTTTGCTCCTCATTTGGACCTTAGGAGCTCAGTCTGGTGCTCCAGTGTGGGTCTCTTTATCTCCAACCATTGCCAGATGAAGGTTCTATGGTGATATGCAAGATATTCATCAGTAGGGCTATAGGATAGGGCCATTTCAAGTTTCCTCTCCTCATTTACCCAAAGAACTAACAGGGGACATCTCCCTGGACACCTGGGAGCCCCTCTAGAGTCAAGTCTCTTGCCAACCCTAAGATGGCTCCCTTAATTAGGATATATACTTCCCTGTTCCCATATCCACCCTTCTTTTATCCCAACCATCCCATTTCTCCAAGCTCCCACATCCTCCCCTTCTCACTTTTCTCTTCCCATCCCACCCCACCCCCAAGTTCCCAAGTTTTGCCCAGCAATCTTGTCTACTTCCAATATCCAGGAGGATGACTATATGTTTTTCTTTAGGTTCACCTTCCTATTTAGCTTCTTTAGGATCACAAATTATAGGCTCAATGTCCTTTATTTATGGCTAGAAACCAATTATGAGTGAGTACATCCCATGCAAGGTCCTTGGGTTTCAAAGAATATGAGATATGATAGACATGTTGGGCTACCAGGACTATTACCCAAGGTTTCTCCATAGCATTTCAGGCATCCATATTCAGCTTAATGGCCTAGCATATCTGACAGACATTTCTGTGAAGCATAATATTTTAAAGGGCTGTTCTACTTTGTCTTGACAAAGTTTGGCAGTCACTCTCTTTTGGGTCCTGCTCATCTAATGAGACATAGATAAGGAATGGATCCAGATGACAGGGAAACAGGGAAGGCACTGTCCTGAGTAGAAAGGTAAAACTGTAATCAAGATATTATACATGATAATATTAATGTGAAAATATTTTCTATGTGCATATATTCTTTTGCACTTTCTTAACAATATATTGTGATAGAAGGCTTATTGTTGATTTGTTATTTATCATGTTGTGCTAAATTTTCTCCTTTAATAACTCAGAAGCTATTTGCCTATGTTTTTCTAGATTTAAACATTTAGCTATTTTGTTTTGATCATTGATATTTTATAATTTCCCTTTTCGATCAGATTGAGTCTGGCTTAATACATACATTTGTTTAAATGATTTATTTGAATCTGGCAATGATTATTAATAAACTTTTCTCTTAACTTTTTGTTTTGATTCTTCTTTCAGAAATCAATTATTCAGTTATAAACCTGTGAAATTAACTTTGTCCAACATTCTTTCTTCCGATCTTATTCATTTTTACTTGAAAAACATACACTTTTGATAATAAGAAATTTGCATTACAAATTGAAGCCCAGTGAATGTAAATCTTAAATATTATTCTGTTATTTGAAAACAATAAATGATGCTTATTTTGCTCATATAAATCTTAAAATAATCTAAGCATTTATTTTGGAAATACATTCATAAACTTTAATTAGAATACCATTAAAAGTATAAAAGAATATAATACTTTTACATAACAAATCATTCATTAAAATATTAAAGATAATTTCTGAGCATTAAATTGGAATGCAGAGATCAATGCAGACATAGTTTTTTCACTACTGTAAATAAATTGTTGAGATCCATAATATCATTGTTGCTAATACAGAAAAAAATTGCTTCTAGTTTTGCTGATACAAGATCTTAGTGACACCAGTCTGTTAGCCTTGAGAGACTGGTTTTAGGATTCTTTACAAAAGAAGTCATGATTTTTGGTCAAATAAAGAGAATATTTTCAAAAAAATAAATACTCACACATCTGCTGGTGGGAAGTAGATTGCTTTCAATTCTTTGCTCTATTTTGTAAAAGCAGCAAAAACCATGGGTTTGCAAATAATTTTGCATTAGCATATGGAGTTACCTTGAGATGTTCCTAAAAATGAAATATCGGGATATGTGATAGTTCTATATTAAAAGAATTTTGGGGAAGCATTAAACATATGTACAACAGCAATACTAATTTTCATACCCACCAAAAGGTTTCTTTCATTCCACATCCTTCCAAAGCTTTGTCAGATTAATTGATGATAGTCCTTGAGGAAGGGTTGAAGAAAAATCTTAAATCAGTATTGATTGGTTATGTATACTGACCACTCTTAAAACATGTTGGCCATTAATTTTGCTTTATATTCTCCATTTTTAATAATCTTTTTTTGTACCTCTTTTTGGCTATTTTGTGGGTTTGCTATTAAATTTCAGTAAGTCTTTGTAAATTATGGTCATGAGCTTCTTGTTGGAAATGGGGCTTTAAAGATCTTTTTCTCCCATTTGTAGAATGTTTGCTCTGTTAAATGTTTCATTTGCTGTACAAAAAAAAATTTCTTCAGTCATCTGTTAATAATTAAAGTCAGTACCTATACTATTGAATTCTATTACAATGATTCTTTCCTACTTTCTTATAAAAGTTGTATATTTGCATAAATAGGAATTATGAGCTTTCATACATTGAAATTTATTTTTTTGTACAAGGTGAAGATAAGAATCTAATTTTATTTTTCTTCGGGTAAAAATCTAATTTTTCAAGCACCATTTGTTAAAATTGTTGGTTTTGCTGCTTTTGTCAAAAATTAAGTGAGCACAGCATTATCATTTTATGTCTGGGTCCTTTGTTATGTTTCATTGGTTTTCCTGTCTATTTTTACACAAATGCCAAGGTGTCTTTGAGACTCCAGCCCTGAAGTGCAATTTAAGGTTGCTTATTAAAACACCTCAAACAATGTTTTGACTCTTTTGTGCTTTGGCTACTCTTGACCTTTTATGGGTCTATATAAGGCCTTTTTTTTCAAAACCAGTTAAATATAATATCATTATTTTAATATGCATTCCATTAAATCTATGTGATGGCTATGCCTGTTTGAAAACTTGACTTTACCTGGAAGGAACTACAATACAAAAATGGAAGTCACGCCTGTTAGAGATTGTTATTGCTTGAATGATGTTATGTGCTTGAATCCAATTCTAGCACAGACCTGCGACGTAGGAAGCCACAAACCTTTGCTCTTGATCCTGAGGCAGGAAAATACCAACCTTTGATTCCAATCTTGAGATGGGAAGACAGCTTTAATCTGGAAAATACCTCTATTGGAATTCTATATAAATACATAGAAATTCTTCTTTTCTTTTCCTTCATGTCCTTGCTTTTCTAGAACATCAATTTCTTTATTGACATTGAAACATACTTCTTTGGGATTCCAGCATATGCTGAAGAGTGGTTCAGACTTCCATCCTTGTGGAGTAAGAAACGAATTGGATTATTGGATTTTTTGTGCATAGCCATTGTTGGATTGCCTATACTGTAGCCTGTAAGTCATTCCAATAAATTACTTACATATATTAATTCTATGAGTTCTGTTATTCTAGAAAACACTGATTGATACAATCTTTAATTACTTTTTGGAATATAGCCATTTTTCAATGATATTCAGCCAATTCATAGGTATGCTAGACATTTCCACCATTTAGTATCTTATGTGATTTTCTTTTTTATATCTTGGTGTTTTTGCTGTACAATCCTTTGATATAAGTGTGTGTATATATATATATATATGTATATATATATATATGTAACTAAGCACATAACATTTTAGAGCTATTACAGATAGATATTTTCCTATTTCATATATATTTGAAAATATATATGAATATTAATAAAATCTTAAAAAAGATATCATAAAATTGCAAAAAATGGATTCCCAATGTATAATATTGAGGGAGTGTATACAATTTCAGGAACATAAGAAATCATGCTCTCCTTATATGCACATGCATACATACAGAGAGAGACATGTGTATAAGTTTGTGTATGTGTGCATGTATATATAAGGAGAGCATGATTTATTATGTATATACATATACACATACATAAATGTAAAAACAAGTACATCAAAAGAGATTGAAAAGGGGATCAGGAAATGCTGAATTTATCTAATGTACATGATATTTAAAAGAAGATATTCATTCAAAGATGAAAGTATAAAATCTAATGTGAGGCACCATGGATGCTAAATCACTACCTACATGTTTTGAAGTTTATTAAATAGTACAGTCTCTAGGAGTATTTAATTTTAATGTGCAAATTTTTATAATGTAATCATTTATTACTTTTTGGGTATTTATATCATGCCCCAATACAGCTCACCTCACATTTTCTCCATGTCTAACCCTGAAGTATTCTCCTAACACAACTGCCACTAACTTAATTAAAACAATACAGTCAAAAAGTCACATTACTCCTCTATTTTCCCACCTCTCTAATACCTCTTCATGTGTCTTTCCTTCTGACATTGGAGCTGTGGCATATCAGGCAAATTGTTTTGTCCCACCAACCCCACCTTTAAATGTATATTGCAATGAGTCATTGGTCTGGTTAATGGGCTCTGGCCTCTGGCACAACTACATCACTGGACCCTCACTAATACCCTTCTTGGATATCTTGATGTTGCCTGGAATCATGGATATCCTGTGTTTATCACTCCACAGGGCCAATCCCTTCACATGCTTTAGCATGTCATAGATGGGATAGGTTCTTAGATGGGCCAAACCAGGTCCCCAGGATGTGGGCTTGGTGGTAGCTAACATGGTCATTCCAGCCTGCTGGGACTGCATCCCTTAGGATATGGGTGGAGCCAGATAGCCTACACCCATGCAATTGTGGCCAGCTTTTCTATAAGAGGTGAATCCAGCTTTCCTGTTACAGTAAACAGTGAGGGAAAGAATAGCTATCCCATGGCCAGTGAAGGGCAGGATCACCTCAGCATGACCTTCTAGTTTCAACCCACATGTTTCATATGTCCTCTTATGGTAACATAAACAAATAGACATAAACAAAGTCATTTCAGCTGCAGAAGGATCATATACCAATATATGGATCTCACCAGCAGCTTGGGCTAAGACGTCATCATGCCCTAGTGGCAGCACTAGCAACCCAAAAATCTATGGCCCTATAACACATATATGGTTTCAGGTGGAAGACCAGACCTGAGGCATCTATTAGTCCCTTCTCAGGGTATAGCAGGAGCCATGAACATCAACTCAGATCCTGATGGCTGCAGGACCACAGACTCAGACATGGCCCTAGGCAGAAGCTTGAACCATGAAGTCAATGGTCTTGGGTGGCAGTGGAGACAATGGTGATATCTTCCTTTAACAAATAAACCTTGTCTGAAGATCAGAGGGCAAAGCCAGGTACTAACTAGCCATAGAAGTCAGAGGATGTACAGACAGACAGGAACTGATAAGACTGGGTAGAGAGAGGAAGTGATAAGATGGGAGGAGACAGGTTTTCATTCTCTTTTTGACTGTGAGTCTGAGGTAAGGTGGTTGTGGTTTTGCTTCTTTGTCTGTCTGATCTCTCAGCATTTTCCCCTATATCTGACTCGGGGCTTTTATTATTAAGAACTATTAGAACTCGAGCTGCAGTAGGCCACTCAGATAGACATGACCCTCATGGTGAAATGGCCTTTGGACCCCAATATGGCCATAGATTCTGCCTAGACCCCATGTATATATTTAGCCTTTGTTGGTAACATGGCCATGACCATCAATACAGACCCTGGCTATGAAGGATCATTTACCCAGACATGATCTTCAACAGCAGCCTGCATTATCACCATGTCCCCAGGTACAGGCCTCTCAGATCACATAGCCTCAGTGCCTGCAGACAGAAACATGGGCCCTGTTTGGGGCCCAGATCCCTGAAATTGTCATGGCCTTTGATGATAACAAGAGCCATGCACATCAATAGAGACACCATGGGTCATGAATATCAAAATAAAACTTGACTATATTAGGACCAATAACCTAAATATGGCTGTTGGTTGCAGCCCAGGCCTAGATGTTACCTTAGGCCCAGGTGGCAAGGAGGCTACTAACATCAGTCCATTCATTCCTCACCACTTTCACTTAATTCAGTTCTGCCTCTTTCTACAGCACATGAACCATTCTCTTTAGCTTTCACTCCCATTTCTCTACCACATATTTACTCATCTTAATTGCATCTATGGGTGACTTTTGTATATATCTTCTCCCAGCCTGGATTATGAGGACCCAGGCTGGCCTGTGGGTATCTTTTACATACCCTGGCTGAGTACCAACAGGAAGGCCTGTGCATGAGTTCAATCAACCTGGATGGTGAGGGTGTGTAGTGTAGTTGCTTTTTAACTACTTTAAAAAAAATCAAAACCAAAGTTGAAATTTTAAAAGTGGAAACTAAAGTAAAGAAATTTAAAACAAAAATTCCAGAATAGCTGAAACAATTCTTTACGATCAAGAAACTTCTGGAGGCATTATCATACCTGACTCTAAGCTACACTATAGAAATATAGAACTATAGAAATAATAATAGCTTGATATTGGCATAATAATAGACATCTTGACAAATGGAACTGAATTAAAGATTCTGATATTAATTTATACACCCATGAACACTTTTTTTAATAAAGAAGCCAAAATTGTACAATAGAGAAAAGAAAGTATCACCAACAAATAGTGGTAGCATAACTAAATGTTGACAAGTAGAAGAATGTAAATAGATACATATTCTTCATGCTGCACAAAGCATAGGTCCATGTGGATCAAAAAACCTCAACATGAATCCAGTTACAGAAAACATGATAGGAGAAAAAATTGGAAGTAGGTTTGAACATACTGGTACAGGAGACGATATCCTAAATATAACATCAGTAACGCAGACACTGAAAGCAATAATAAATAAATGGAACCTCCTGAAACCGAGAAGCTTCTGTAAGGCAAAGGACACAGTAAATGAGAAAAAATGACAGTTTACAGAATGGGAAAAGATCTTCACCACCCCCCCCCATATGACAGAGGGCTGATCTCCAAAATATGTAAAGAACTCAAGAAAATTGACACCAAAGTATCAAATAATCCAGTTATAAAGGGGGTACAGATATGAACAGAATTCTCAACAGAAGTATCTCAAATGGTCAAAAGACATTTAAGGAATTCCTCAATATCATTAATCATTAAGTAAATGCAAATCAAAATGACTCTGAGATACCATCTTATAGCTGTCAGAATAGCTAAATTTGCAATCACTGATGACAGCTTATGCTGGAGAGGATATGGAATAAAAGGAACAGTCTTCTACTGCTGGTGGAAGTACAATCTTGTCAAGACACTTTAGAAATTATTTTGGTGGTATCTCAAAAAATTGGAAATTAATTTCAAGACTCAGGAATTTTATTATTTGGCATATACTCAAAGGATTACTGATTATATCACAAGGACACTTGATCAACTATGTTCATAGAAGCATTATTCATAATAGCTAGAAACAGAAAACAACCTAGATGCTCCTCAACCAAAAAGTGGATAAAGAAAATACACAGTAGAGTAATATTTAGGCAAAAATAAAACAAAACAAAACAATAACATCATGAAATTTGCAGGCAAATGGAAGGAACTAGAACAAAATCATCATGAATGAGGTAATACAGACTCAGATAAACAAACAAGGTAAGTACTCACTCATAAGTGCATACTAGATATAAAGCAAATGATAGCCAGACTACAATCCACAGCTCCAGAGAAGCTATTTAGCAAGGAGGACCCTAAGAGGGATTCATGGATCAATATAGGAAGGGAAATAGATGAGATCTCCTGGGTAAACAGTGGGCAGAGAAGCAGTAGAGGGGATAGAAGATGATAGCATGAGATGTTGTGGGAGCTGCGAGCTGCATTCCTGGCACCCAGCTCATAGCCAAAGGCTAGCTTTACCCGAAATAACAACACACAAATTGTATTCTTTTAAACACTGTTTGGTCCATTTCTATTAATGTGTGTAGTGCCACGAGGCAGTAGCTTACCGAGAAGGATTCTAGCCTATGTCCATCCTGGGTTGGAGTTTCATCACGTCTGCCCCAGAGAGGAGAGGAAATGGCATCTCAGCTCACTTCCTCTTCCTCCCAGCATTCTGTTCTGTTTACTCCACCAACCTCAAGGCTGGCCTATTAAATGGGCCAAGGCAGTTTCTTTATTAGCCAATGACCTTCCTCCATCAATGAGAGCTGAAGATAGATGATTTGGAGAAGGTACGGGGTTCTGAAGCATGATTACTAATAACTCAGAGAGAGAAATTGGAGTTCAACCTGAAGATCTGAAAAGCAAAACAGCCAACCACTGGCTCTTACCTTGACCTCAGTCGGAAATGGTGATCCTGCTTCCCAGAATCTCATAATGAGATTGTGTGTCTGAAAGCTATCTCGTTCAAACTTGTATTTCTTTCTAGGGCTGGGATTAAAGGCATGTACCACTGGGATTAAAGGTTCATGTCATTCTGGATACTGGGATTAAATGTGTGTGTTATTGTGGCTACTGGGAATAAAGGCATTTGTTATCATAACCTTGTCTACAAGGGTGACCAATGGGGTTGTTTTACTTTCAGATCTTCATGCAGTCTTTATTTATTAAAATACAATTGAAATGCTACTACATTTCCCCCTTTTGTCTAAAATTTAAAAAGTCTATAACTAACATAGAAATTGATATACAATAAGTACAATGACTATATACAATATATACAGGTAATAAATCATCAACAATGTCCAGTTCATGAGCATTTGACAAATTCAGAGAATATATATTCTGTCTCGGCGGGTCCAAAGTCTTATAGCTAATTTACTTTATTATAACTTGCTTTCTCTCTGTTAAACTATAACTATAGCTATCTAATCTTCAGCTCCCTCAGAAATCCACAAAGGAAGTAATATTAACTGAGTAAGCAGGAAGTGCAGGCAGGCAACTTCCAAAAATGTGAGTAATGACAGAAACAGCTAACTTCCTGGACAGTCACTTAAAGATCCTCTACAATGTTGGGACATCCGTCAGCCTACAGTCCTAACATGTTTGACAGACTTTTCTGTGAAGCAAGATATTTTGTGACCTGCTTTCTCATTAGGACAGATACTGTCAACAGTTGAGGCAGGGCCATTTTCTTGCCCTATGGTTTACTTTTGCCAAACAAATGTAAACTCCATGTAGAACTCTATTAATGCCCATTATCTTCTCTGAAGTATATTGGTGCTGCCAGGATCAGACATGTCTGATTGTCATAAAACACAACAACCTAAGTTATTAAAACATCAAAAATGCCATATTCTGGAGATTTCTGAATTGTTTGAAGATGACCTATCCATCCAAACTATATCTTTGTTTGACATTGAAAAATACTTATTGTGACTACAAGTTTAATTATACTAGGTGATTAACTACTAACCTATATTTCTTTATTGTCCTAAACAGTTGATAATAATTTTCAAGGACTAGAAATTTGAATCATATTGTTAAATAACTTGTATATGTAAAATATTTTGAAAAAATTAAGAATGTATGTACATGTTTTAACAAAATTAATCTCAAATTTGTATCAATATATAAAATTTGCATACAAAATACAAAAGTAAAAGCAATGTAAAACTTTTAAAACTAATAGTTGCTTTTAAAAAGCAGATTCAATAAACTAATTTTTTATTTTATCATATGTATATGTCCATTTTGCTTTTTTTTCCCAAAGGTGGTCCTTGAGATTATGAAATTTACACCACAACCCCCATAATTATATCAGTTATAATCAACCCCTTATTTATCTTTTGTCGTCCATGGATTTCACTGTCAGACTTTCCAAGACAATAATTCAAAATCTACTGACTTTTTATGACTTTTATGACTATCAAGTTGTTCCAGCTACTAACTTTTCAAGACAAGGAACAAATCCCATTATTCCTCTCTTGGTTGAAAACCAGGTTAAGTATGAAGCAGATTCGCCCTATATTGGATCTTCATGTAGTCTACATTTTTTCTTTTCTCAACTACTCAATTATTTTGTAAAAAATGATTCCAACTCTCCATTCTTTGTTTCTTAAGGCAACTCTTCAGCAATAAAATGATAACCTGTGCCCTCAGCATACTTCAGTGTGCCTACTTTAGTTCCAGTATAAGATGGGAACATTCCAAAGACCAGTGACTAGTCATGCATGGGTGGGGCTTGCCAAACATTGTCCACAGGGACTAAATAAAGTCCTTCAGAAACTAGTATGATAAATATAGAACTGAAATAAGACAGAAAGGAGTATTAAGACTCAGAATAATACTAACATCTAAAAATTATTTGAAAACTTAGTTGTAAAAAAGAAAGGGAAGATTTGAGAAAAGGAGGTCAATGTTGTTTCTATTTCCTATGTTGTATGATATAAGGAAGATCATTTCATGTAAAATACAATTCACTAGGATTTAATATTAAGTTTCATAATAAATAACCACTAATTGAAGCCTCTTAATCTTTATATGTTAAAGGCACAGCAAATGCTTTCATAATATTTACATATTGCCATAATTTGTTTTAGAGTCAATGCATGGTCACCATAGCATTATTGTTTATTAAGAGAAATTCAGCTCTTCTTAATGTACTGGAAATGTGTGCTTCAAGTATTTTCTAAACAGTGATATTAGAAACACTACTACAGAAGACGGGAATAATTACAGAGATCCACATTCACACAATTTACTAATTTACACACACACACACAAACATAAAGAAAACACAGAAACATGTTCTCTAAATGAGATCTCTCCATTAAATCCTGCCCTCCAAGAGCTAAAGGAACCCCATGGAAGAGGGGGTGAAAAAAGTACTTGCGAACTCACAGAACCTGAAGCAGAATACACAAGGCCTTCATTGCTTTGCACTATGTCCTGTGTGTGTGTGTGTGTGTGTGTGTGTGTGTGTGTGTGTGTGTGTATATATATATATATATATATATATATATATATATATATATAAAAGCATTTAGTTTAGTATTTTAATATACTCCTGAGTGTGTGAATGAAGGGGAGGGGATCTTGGATTCTTGTTTGTGCCTATTCTTGGGCTCTGCCTTCTGTTGGTATGCCTTGTCCAAATTCAGTGTAAATTTTTTAATTTTATCTTGCTTTTGTTTTATCTTGTTATAATTTATTTTGTTATGTTTTCTTGTTATCTCTTAGAAGCCTGCTCTTTTCAAATGAGAAACAGAGTTGGAATGACTCTGCATATGATGGAAGATAGGAAGAACCTGGAAATAATAGAGGGAGATTAAATTGTAATCAGAATATGTTGTGTGATAAAATAGTGTATTTTCAACGAAGGCAGGTTATGCAGTAAATGTTTTAAATATTTACCCTAGTGCTCTAGAGAAAAGATTACGGAGTGTAAGATGTCACACATTGTTATATAAAATAAAAGTGACTATATCTTTTAATTTTAAAACTATGGATATAATTTATGCTGATATGCAGCAATAAAGCTATTAAAAGTGAAAAATAAAGAAAACACTCATTTACTGTTTAGATATACTTTTTCAAGCCATGAATCAGAGTGTTGAAACATACTTTCTTTTCAATTTTCTCTTTTCTGTGTGTGCTTAAACCGAAAACATAAATTTTCTCTACAGAAAACATCAAAAGATAAATTCCCTTAGGTGCATTTTACAATTAATTTTAATATCTGTGAACTAAACACATAAATCCTTCCACTTTTAACATATGCAAATGAAATTTTGTATATCTTTGAAGTCGCTGTTATTAAATTTAAATGCAGATATGATCTCTGCTTGGAGCTGAGCACTAAAACTTTTATTACAAAATAGCAAAAGATGCTGCATGTTATTTTCTGGATGGTTTGTTTTACTTAATAAACTTCCTTAGATAGGAAATGCAAAACACTATGACAAATTTCATAAATTTTATCTATGAATTGTAAGTCACTGTATGAACAAAGGTAAGTCAGTATCTGTAAGCTCAAAAGAAAAATAGGAAATATAATTAATCCTGCACATATTCCATCTTTAATCATAAAAATCTTCTCAAGAAATTTGAATTAGTTATATGATAAAATAAATTACCTCAAATAATGAAGTGTGTGCAATTTTTTATTCATCAGTGTCTTATTTTTATTAATGTCCCTAGGTCATGTAACATGAAAATTATTAATTACATATTATCCAATAAAAAATTGAAGAGATTTTCATATCAAATATTCTTTTGATAAAATAAGTAATCAATAAGACAGCAGTCTAGCTAATCTTTAATGCAACAATTACTCATTTTAATTTGAATTTTAATGTTAATTTTAAATAAAAAATGTCTTGCCAAGTATATATGGTACAATGTATCATTCATAGTATAAAGCACAGTTTGAGCTTTGATATTTACAGTGAAATATTCTTTTTCAAAACAAAAATAACTGCCAATAAGTATAAATGTTGAGGTAAAGGTCAATCATGATATTGAATCCTGGGGAATTAAGTTTAATAGGTTGAACATGTGTGTGTTTGCTTTAAATTTATTCTTGACAATGAACATTAAAAAATAGCATAAAATTTGAGAAGTCCAGCTGGACTGTGACTGAAAAAGCATGGGATAAAACCGGACTCTCTGAACATGGTGAACAATGAGGGATGATGAGAAGCCAAGGACAATGGCATGGGGTTTTGACCCTACTTCATGTTCTGGCTTTGTGGGAGCCTAGCCAGTTTGGATGTTCACCTTCCTAGACATGGACGGAGTGGGGCGGACCTTGGACTTTCCACAGGACAGGGAAACCTGACTGCTCTATGGACTGGAGGGGGGGGGGAGTTTGGGGGAGGGGGAGAGGGGTGGGAGGAGGGGGAGGAAAAGGGGAGGCTGGGAGGAAGAGGATACTTTTTTTCCTTTTCTCAATAAAAAATAGCATAAATATTTTATAAGGAAAATACATTCAGAGAAATTGAAGAATAATGTATGCACAAATTGTGAAACATGATTGAGCATCACTATTTGCAAACCTCTAGAGGTACTCACTAAGTAGGACATCCTGAAAGCATTTATCCTTTGGGTTCTTTCTGTTTGCCAGGAATAATTTATTGAAGCATCAAACAAAGGACAATGCTAAATAAATTTTTACAAAAGATATGAAATCAACATTTCTGGCAAAAGAGAATCTAGCAGAACTTTCTAATGATTAAATGGAATAGTTTTAGAAAAACTTTAGATTTCTCTATTTCTGTCTTATTTATAAACTTTCTGCTAAACAAAACTGAATTATAGAGAGAATATTTAGCAGAGGTAGATTAAAAATGAATGGAAATATTAATTAATGAGTTTCAATACAAACAATAAACAAGGTTATTAAACTTCAATAATGCATTTCAATTAAACAGCAGCAAACACACTTTTTTTTTCAAATGTCTAGGCTGTTAAGAAGTAAAATCATTGTTGGCCTTTGCTTAAGTGATAATAATCTATACATATTTGGAGTACGTAGTTTAATACATTTTTGGAAAATGTATGTGATAAAATTTCACCACATTCAATAAAAGGAATGAATATATTAATCTGGTAAAATACTTTACTTGGTAACTTCTTAATTTCCTTTCCACGCTTTTTTTCTGGAGCCAAGCACAGCTTTATTCTTCCAATGCAGTTCGCATTTTTGTGAAGTTTTGTGTGTGAAACATGCAGTCTGTATTTTCATATGCAGTATCTTCAATAAGTCTGATTACTTTGACATCCAAAATATCAAATTGCATTTCAGTAGCTCACTTTTCTATTACTAAAAAACATCCTTTGATAAGCATGTAATACATTTTGTAGTTTATTCATCACTTGAACAGATAATGGACATTTTGGTTATTGTTAGATTGTGGCAGTTACAAACGAAACTGCCATGAATATTTATAGATACATTTTTGTTTGGAAACATGCTTGTCTATTACTTAAATGTGGGCTTAGGTACAGAATAACAGTATTATGTGCCAGGACTGTATTCGGACATCAGAGAAATGCTGGCTTTTTCCTAGAGTGGTTGCAGTATTTCCTAGTCCCGGTGGCATAGAATCAATCTTAGCTCTTCTACAACCTTGCCAATACTTTTTATATCTGTACCTTTTAATTTCAGCCATTTTGATACTTGCATACTGGAATTTCATTTTGGTTTTAATGATCAGTTTTCTAATCACTAATGGTGTTGAGCATCTTTTCATTTGCATATTTGCCATCTGCACATATTTTTTTCATGATGGTGTGTACTCTCAGAAAATTGTTGAATCCAACCTGAAGGTCATTTTTATCAGTTTATTGGTTTGCTACATATCCTGCATTAACTTTTAGAGTCTTACTACACACAAACACATGCACACATACAAACCCATACAGACACACATGAAGTGAGCCTCTGAATATAGCACACAATATATAGTATGTATAGTATAATATATATATATATAGCTTCTTTGCTGGATAATATGACACATATGAAGTGAAAATAATAGACGGGAGATATTGAAATTAGCAATTTTGAATGACTGACTTTTCCTTCTATGTTGTGTTACATTTTTTTGATTTTCATGTAATCTGCCAATTTTGCTTTTAGATAGACATTATGGCTTACAGTTTTAGGGCATTGTGAATTTCTAATGACTTTAATAGTATTGAATTCATTCTCAAGATTAAGATACCTGGAATAATTTTATCTTCTCAAGTGTTGATTGCTTCTCAAATCCAAAGTGGTGTTCAGTCCAAAGACATTTATTCAATAGCATGGAGTCTAGATTGTTTCTGTACTTTTCTTGGTGTCCTGGATTGGAGTTATTTACAATCTGACTGTGAAAGAGAAAATATTTTTCTATTGGGTGCTACACAGACTACAATCTCATCAGTTTAAAGATCAATTTACACACACACATACACACACACATACACACACACACACACACACATATATATATAATGTGATATGAAGCATAAATTATATTTCCACAAGTAAATAGTAATTATGCAGACTAAAATTTTAATTGTGACATTTCTATACAGTCATATAAAATATTTTAATAATGTGTTTCCATTTACTATTGTCCGTTAGCATGTAGAAACAATGCATTCTTTTAAGAATGAAAAATAAAGTATTAAAAGTTGTTCTAAAATAAATTTTGAATAAAAATGATTTTACCTAGCAAACTAAGCAAAAGAAGAAAAATATGCATTATTTTCAAGTACTTTTGATGTCAATTGAAATTTGAGTAAAAGTCAGTTCTTAAACACTTCAAAAAATGAAGAAAATGTATTCATAATTCTGAAGACAGAAAATACTTTTTTAAAAGTTTATAGAAAACACAACCAGATTATGTTTGAGTAAGTGATGTATTAAGTCACATTAAATATGATATTTATTGATCTTAATACATGCTTAGCAAAGCAATCAGAGTGATTCCCAGCATATCAGTCACGATAACACTTTTTATCAGATACATCCTAGATCTATTGATGTAAAGGACATGTACAAAGTTTTGTTAAAAAGTAATACATAATAATGTTTATCTAGTCTGAAAGAAACTAAAACATAATGTAAAATTTCATTTTGAATAAAATAGAAATCAATTTATACTAAGTATGAATAATGATTTCCCAACATTATGAAATGCATGTTGGAGCTACAATTTGAGTGCTTTTTATAGCTTAAGAATATTACAATGTACAAAACGTCCTTTTAAGTGTTCAGAACAGGAAAAAGTAATATAGTTTTCATGACAGTTTAGATATTGCCACTTGCATGGGATAAAACAACTGGTAAGAAGAAAATAATAAATAACAATCAACTTTCCTTGGCAGGAAAGAGTGATATCTTTACTTTTAATCACCAAATAATAAGAGCAAGAATATATTTAAAACTTTAAACAGTTTATGAATTAAAAAAGATTACCTATGGAAGAATTTTCTTTACTTTGTATTGACATATTAAGCAAACTTACAGACAGAGATGAAAATTTTGCCTAATGAGGGCTAATAGTTTTAAAAAGACATGAAATGTCTGATAGGTTTACCTTTATAAGTAAGTTGGCCTTTTTCCTTTGCGGCTCTTAATATTCTTTCTTTATTCTGTATATTTTGTGTTTTGATTATTATATGGCGAGGGGATGTTTTTTTTTGATCCAGCCTATTTGGGGTTCTGTATGCCTCTTGAACCTTCATAGGTACATCCTTCTTCAGGTTGGGAAAGTTTTCTTCTATAATTTTGTTAAGTATATTTTCTGGACCGTTGAGCTTGGGAATTTACCCAAGAGATGCTCTATCACATGTCAAAAGCATTTGTTCAACTATGTTCATAGCAGTATTATTTGTAATAGCCAGAACCTGGAAACAACCTAGATGCCCTTCAATGGAAGAATGGATGAAGAAAGTATGGAATATATACACACTAGAGTACTACGCTGCGGTAAAAAACAATGACTTCTCGAATTTTGCATGCAAATGGATGGAAATAGAAAACACTATCCTGAGTGAGGTATCCCAGGCCCAAAAAGACGAACATGGGATGTACTCACTCATAATTGGTTTCTAGCCATAAATAGGGGTCACGGAGTCTACAATAGGCGAATCTAAAGAAGCTAAGTAAGACGGTGAACCCAAGGAAAAACATATAGTTATCCTCTTGGATAAGGGAAGTAGACAAAATTGCCGGGGGGAAAAGTGGGATCTTGGGGGTGGGGTGGGATGGGGGTTAGGGGAGATGGGGAGAGAAAAGGTAGAAGGGAAGGAGGGTGGACTTGGGGAAACAGGAGGATCGGGATAAAGGAAGGTTGGATAGGGGAGCACGGAACCACAATTCTAGTTAAGGGACCCACTTTAGGGTGGGCAGGAGACTTGACCCTAGAGGGGCTCCCAGGTGCCCAAGCTGAGGTCCCCAATTAGTTCCCTGGGCAGCTGAGGATAGGGAACCTGAAATGACCCTACCCTAGAGCAATACTGACGAATATATTGCATATCATCCTAGAACTTGCATCTGGCGATGGAGGGAGATAGAGACAGAGACCCACACTGGAGCACTGGACTGAGCTCCCAAGGTCCCAATGAGGAGCAGAAGGAGCGAGAACATGAGCAAAGATGTCGGGACCACGAGGAGTGCACCCACCCACTGAGACAGTGGAGATGATCTACTGGGAGCTCACCAAGGCCAGCTGGACTGTTACCAGAAAAAGCATGGGATAAAACTGGACTCTCGGAACATGGCGAACAATGAGGGCTGATGAGACGCCAAGGACAATGGCACGCGGTTTTGATCCTATGCAATGTGCTGGCTTGGTGGGAGCCTAGCCAGTCTGGATGTTCACCTTCCTAGATATGGATGGAGGGGGGAGGACCTAGGACGTACCACAGGGCAGGGAACCCTGACAGCTCTTTGGACTGGAAAGGGAGGGGGAGAGGAGTGGGGGGAAGGGGAGAGGGGTGGGAGGAGGGGGAGAAGAGTGGGAGGAGGGGGAGGGAAATGGGAGGCTGGTGGGAGGAGGTGGAAATTTGTTTTTTTTTCTTTTCTTTATCCTCCTTTTATCAATAAAAAAATTAAAAAAAAAAAGACATGAAATGTTTGACTTCATATGTAAAATATATAGTATCTCCAAGATCCTTCTGACCACAAAACCATTATATATATATATATATATATATATATATATATATATATATATATATATATATACACATATGTGTGTGTATGAGTATTTGATAAAATATTTGGCACAATAAATGGAGCAAAACTCATATGTGGTGCTCGTGTTTAGAGTATACATAGGAGATTCTCACGTGTTACAATTTCTCTGTAAATAGAGATATTTTTTTTTGTAAATAGAGATTTATATTACAACATTTTCCCGGTGCTCTTCTGGTATTGATATATATTATTTGAGTAATTTAAGCAGAGATAAACCATCCCTAGGTAATACTGACTTTAACAAAATAATTTACTGTTACTCAAAATCATATCTATGAAGACAACCTCACTTGCCCTGTCCTTCATCATTTCTGTGGTACCTTATTGTTCTTCAGGGGGCCTGAGTTCATGGATGACTATGAACAACTGATTTAGAGTAATAATTTCGTAGAGAAGCAGGCATGTAGATGATACTTGTGTCACTTAGACTCTTATTAGTTCTGTGAATTTGTCTAACTTTCCCTTCCATATCTGCAATATAGAATCTTTGCTTCCAAAAATGATGTGAGGGTAAGGTGACAAGAATCTTGGCATCTTAGACAGAAATTATCACAGAGTGAGAATTTTATAGTCAATGTGCTACTAACATAACAGGATCCAAAGTCATTTTTCCCCCAAATTCACACTAGAAGATCCTATGGATAATTTAACTTCACATTGGAAAAAAAAATGTAAGAAAGGAAGTTTAAATATCTCCAAATAATAACTTAGCTAGGATGTAACATTTCAGTTTATTTTGTAAAATTTGAGGTATAAGTTTCGTAGAATCATTTGACCATTTACCGGCATTTTTCATAGTTCTATAACGTATGAAAAATGTACAGAGGATTTAAGTAGAAAATATAAAAGAAATTATAATTTGCTAGATCGAAACAAGAAACTAATCTCCTTCCCTCTCTCTTTTTCTCTGTCTCTCTTTCTCTCTCTCTCTCCAAGTGTGTAGGCACATGCATCATAGACAGACAGCTATGACTTACATAAATCCTTAATACTTGGCGTATTCATAGCCAGTCAGATTCTTTTCATTGCCAAAACCTGTGACCATGATGGGCATATACTTCCATGTGATGGTTTCTATTGGCTGCTTTTCAGCCAATAAAGTGGTTCATGATTTGGTGCATCCTAAACTTATGTTATTTCTCCTTTCATTCCTTATATTTAATATTACCATGCAACAAGGTTTTTGAAAAGGTATTTTATATACCAGAAAATCATACATATTATATATATGGTATATATGTATATATACCAGAATGTATTTTTATATACCAGAAGACCATACACATATTATATAAAATATAAACACATGATATATCCATGCTATTTATATATTCCTACTATATATTTAAATGTATGTATATACATATAACCTTATATTAGAATAATATATATTTCAATGTAATATATTTTTTTCTCAAACACCACACACACACTAGGGAAATATTTTGGGAATTATGAGTCTGAAATCAGTCCACGGATAAATGCCAGGCAATTACAGCAGCATCTGTTTATTCTATGGCTACGAGAAATTAATTATGCCAACAACCACATGTGGTTCAAACATAATCCATGTTTCAGAAAGGAATTGGGTGCATTAACTTCTGCCTTTTGAAACCCCTACTGACAAGAAGCATATGCCCAGATTAGAGACCAATGGAGAATAGGAGATAATAGATTTGCGTTTTAATCCATGTGACTTAAAATGATTTGTTAAGAAGAAAGATATTAGTTGTAAACTGGAAAGTCAAAGTACCTTCCATATTCATATAGGTAGCTAGTCCAGGTTTACAGTTTCTACTGACAGACCTCGTAGCTTCTCCTCTTTTAATGGAGATAAACTGACACAATTTTATGAAATGTTTTAGAGATTTCTGTCTTTATTATCCTTTTTGTCTCTAAAAGTATTTATTTTTTGAGCATTAATGCCTTTCAGTTTTAATATGTATTCTTACATGTTATATAGTAATTTTTATGTAACATATTTATATTTAGCAGTTCGCTGAAATTTTCAAGCCTTTTATAGATTCTTATTTTCACTACTAAACATAAAAATAATGCAGAAAACATATAAGTATTTTTGCACAGAATATATTATTTCATTTGCTGAAGATGAGCTTCTAGATACCTCCAGTCAACAGTGAGATCTACGAGCATAGTTGATGCTGTTTTTAAACACTAATTATAACCTTTACTTTTTGTTTTCCCTTAAGACGTTATATTAATATCAATGGGTCAATATAGTTCAGTTCCTCTAAAGCACCCAAAGTTTCTTTCAAAGCTTTAGGCCCTATAGTAACAAAGCAAAACCAAACAAAATAAATAATTTCTAATTTTGAAAGGGGAGAACAAGACAGAATTACATCAAATCAAAGCAAAGGTAAGGTTTAGCAGTGTGAACATCAGTGTCAATCTCCTGAGACTCACAACCTTCTGAGGGGTCAAAAGTCTTGAATAGGTTCACCACTTTGCTCCTACATCTACAGAACAAATATTTCGTCACATTGGTGCATATAAGTCCCACTCCACAGCTGCTGCTGTCCTTTGTGGTCATCTCATGGTACTAACATCCTCAAAATCTTGAGTTCTCCACAGAAACTGGACTGCAACATCAATAGCCTTTTCTGGGCTCCCTTCAGGTGGCAGCTTCAACTTTACTCAGTCCTCTTCAGTCCTGGAGCTTCTGAAGTTGCATCTTCACTAATAATCTCTTCCTGTGTTCTAAAGCACAAAACCTGGATGATTTCCATAACCATGCCATTTTTAAATCAGAATAACCTAGGAAACTCTGTCATATAATAAGTTTCGTTGCCAGCATGAGGCACACCCTTGGCCGCTTCTGGACTAGAACTTCTTCATGCTGACCTTGAGGAAAAATCTTCCAGAATATTTTGCTTCAGTGACATTTTTTTCTTAATTACAGCTGTTTCTTCATCCCCAACTTACCAGTACCAATCATGATAGCAAAGCAATTTCTTTATTTTAGTGGTTGTCTTGGTGGAATGTACTTCCTCTGAAATTTGAAAAACCAGGCCTGTTGTAGGGAGGCTGTTTGTTCTTTTCCTGGCTACCTAGACTCCTGAAATAGTTACTCAGAAATTTCATTATTTGCAATACTGTTTGGTCAATAGATTAAGTGTATTGCTCGCTAGCTCTTACATCTAGAATTAATACATTTCCATTATTTTATATTTTACCATGAGGCTCATAGACTACTGGCCAATACATGGCATCTCACATCTTTCTATTTCTCCTCTGACCAATCCATGGCATCTTGCTGACTCTGTCTTCTTTTTCCCAGCATTCAGTTCAGTTTTCTCTGCCTAGCTCTATTCTACCCCATCACAGTCAAAACAGTTCTTTATTCATTAACCAATAAAAGCAACACAATACATGACTTCCCACACCACAGGCCCCTATAATCTGTACCACGATTTTAACATTATCTCTTTGAACATCCCACAAAATATCCCTCTGTGTTATTTTTTAAAATTTTTCTCATATATAATATTCCAACCTTAGTTTACCCTTATTCTTCCCCTCCCAGTACATATCTCCCATCTATTCCCCCTCCTTTTCCTTCAGAAAAAGTAGGCTTTCCAGGATAGTCAACCAAATATGGCATATGAAGTTGCTATAAGATTAAGCACTTCACCTCATTTTAAAGTTAGACAAGGCAACTCCGTAAGAAAAACAGAATTTTAAATGTTAGCAAAAGAGTTAGAAATAGCCCTCGCTTCCACTGTTAAAAGTTCCACAAGAATTCCAAGATATACAACTGTAACATATATGCATAGGAAATAGGTCAGACCCATGAAAGCTCCCTGAATAGCCATTCATTCTTTGTGAGTCCCCACGAGTAACTTGATTCTGTGAGTTTTCTTGTTGTCTCCTTGAACCTTTGGCTTCCTTTCCTCCCGCTTTCACAGGATTTCCCAGCTACTCCTCATCTTTGATAGTGGGAGTTTGCCTCTGTTTTATCTGTCTCTACATGAAGCCTTTCTGGTGATAATGATCCCAGGTTCCTGTGTACAAGTATAACAGAATATCACAAGGAATCATTTCACTGACATTTTTGTTGGTTTGTTTTATTTTCTAGTTGTGTTTGTTTCTATCCTAGGTCTCTGAACTATCCTGTCTTTGGTTTACGACACTCTAGGCAGTGGTAGGATGGGCCCAGTCATTGGTGGTCACTCCGACAATTTCTACACCACCTCTATCTCATTACACTTTTCAAGAAGGACAAATTGTAGGTTTTCTGTGTGGGTTGATGTCTCAGTCTCTCCACTGAAAATCTTGCCTGGTCTCCCTCCTTCTGCTCCTCATTGGGACCTTGGGAGCTCAGTACAGTGCTCCAGTGTGGGTCTCTGTCTCTATCTCCATCCATCACCAGATGAAGGTTCTATGGTGATATGCAAGATATTTGTCAGTGGGGTGCACCTACCCACTGAGACAGTGGAGCTGATCTATTGGGAGCTCACCAAGGCCAGCTGGACTGGGACTGAAAAACCATGGGATAAAACCGGACTCTCTGAACATGGCGAACAATGAGGGATGATGAGAAGCCAAGGACAATGGCACGGGGTTTTGATCCTACTTAATGTGCTGGCTTTGTGGGAGCCTAGCCAGTTTGGATGTTCACCTTCCTAGATATGGATGGAGGGGGGAGGACCTAGGACTTACCACAGGGCAGGGAACCCTGACTGCTCTTTGGACTGGAGAGGGAGGGGGAGAGGAGTAGGGGGAGGGGGAGAAGGGTGGGAGGAGGGGGAGAGAAATGGGAGGCTGGGAGGAGGCGGAAACTTGTTTTTTTTTCTCTTCCTTTTCTCAATAAAAAAAGAATAAAAAAAAATCTTACCTGATTACAGGAGGTAGCCCATTCAGGCTTCTTATCTCCCATTGCTAGGAGAATTTTCTTGGCACACACTTGTAGATTTCTGGAAGTTTCCATTGCATTAGGTTTCTAGCTTGTTTATAGGATGTCCCCCGACTCCAGTTGTCTCTTCCAGTACTCCTTCACTCTATACTTCCCCTACCTCATTCCTTTTATTCTCATCCCAAACTCCACAACACCAGTCTATCTAAAATATCTATTCTATTTCCACTTTCCGGGTCTGCTAAGAGTAGTGTAATTATCCTTTAGAGTTAATATCCACTTATAAGTGAGTACATGCCATGTTTCTTTTTCTGTGTTTGGATTTTATCATTAAAGAAGATATTTTTTATAATTCCTAAAATTTTCCCACAAATGTTATGAGGGTATTTCTTTTTTACTGCTGAGTAATACTTTGTTGTTTAAATGTAACACATTTTCTTTATCTATTCATTGTTTGAGGGACATCTATATTGTTTTTAGCATATGGTTATTATCAATAAAATTACTATGATCATAGTTGAGCAATTGTCCATGAGGCAGTATTCTTCAGGTATATACCAAGGGATGTTATACATGAATCTTGGGGTGGATAAATTTCCAATTTTCTGAGAAACCACCCTATTGATTTCCAAAGCATCTCTTTAAGTTTGCACTCCTACGCACAATGGAGCAGTGTTTTACTTGTTCTGACATACTCTTTATCATGACCTGTCACATGGTTTTTTGTTTATTTTGGTATAATATAGAATCTTAGAGTCATTTTGATTTGCATGTCCTTGATGGTTGTGGATGTTGAATATTTCTTTAAGGGCTTTTGAGCCACTTGAGATTCCTCTGTCGAGAATTCTCTGTTTGGATTTGTTTCTTATTTTCATTGAGTTCTTTGGTTTGATGATGTATAGTTTATTTTATTTCTTTATATATTTTCTATATTAGCCCTCTGTGAGATATGGAGTTTACAATTTCTCCCGTTCTATAGGCTGCCTTTTCCTCATATTCACACTGTCTTTTTCCTTAAAAAAGCTTTTCAGTTTCATAAAGTCCCATTGCTTGCTTGTCAGTTTTGATGCCTGCACTATTGGTGTTCTATTCAGAGAGTTGTCTCTGTGCCAATGCATGCAAGGCTACTCCCCACTTTCTCTTAAATCATGCTCAGTGTATCTAGCATTATTTTGAGGTCTTTGATCTATTTGGACTTGAATTCTGTGCATGGTGATATGTTTTGTGCAAAATTGGATCTATTTGCATTCCTCTACATGCAGACATCCAGTTAGACAAAGCTTCATTTGTTAAATATGTTCTCTTTTCTCTATTGTTTAATTATGGCTTCATTGTCAAAATCAGGTGTCCATAACTGTGTGGAATTATGTTTGGGTTTTCAATATGATGCCATTGATCAGTATGTCTGTTATCATACTAATACCATAAGGATTTTGTTGCTATAATTCTGTAATAGAGCATGAAATTAGAGATTGTAATACCTCTGGAAGTTTTTTATTGTACAGAATTGTTTTATCTCTCCTAAGTTATATATATATTTTTTAATTTTTTTCCATATGAAGATCAGTTCTGTTATTTCAAGGTCTGTAAAAACTTTGTTGGAACTTTGATGGGAATTGCATTGACTGTAGATTGCTTGTGGTAAGATGGCCATTTTTACTATGCTAATCCTATCAATACATGAGCATGGGAGATTTTCCATCTTTGTATATTTTCTTCATTTTTTTTTTACAAAGATGTGAAGTTTTTGTCAAACAGATCTTTTACTTGCTTGGTTAGAGTTACCTCAAGATATTTTATATCATTTGTAGCTACTGTGGTTACCCAATTTCTTTTTTAGAACATTCATCTTTTGTACATAGAAGGGAAGCTAATATTTTTTTTTAGCTAATCTTGTATCCAGCAACCTCACTAAAGCTGTTTATCAGCTGTAGGAATTCTCTGGTTAAAATTTTGGAGTTGCTTATGTATACTGTCTCATGACCAGCAAAAAGCTATATACTTTGAATATTGCCTTTCCAATTTGAATCCCTGTGGTTTTCTCCAGTTGTCTAATGTCAAGCACTGAATCAAATAGATATGGAGAAAGTGTACAGCCTTGTGTGTTTCCTGATTAAATGGAATTGCTTTTAGTTTATTAATATTATATTTGATGTTGATTATCAGATTGCTGTGGATTGCTTTTATTATGTTTAATTATCTTCCTTGTATCTTTTATCTCTCCAAGACTTTTTATCATGAAGGGGTATTGAATTTTGTCAAGGAATTTCTAAGCATCTAATGAGATGGCCATATGTTTTTTGTTTTGCTTTGTTTTGAGTGTTTTTATAGTGTGGATTACAATGACAGATTTTTTTGTATGTTGAACCATTCCAATATATCTGAGATGAAGTTTCCTTGATCATTTGGGTGATATTTTAGATGAGTTGTTGGATTTGCTTGTGAGTATTTTATTAAATATTTTTCATCAATGCTCATGAGAGAAATTTGTCTGAAATTCTCTTTTTTTGTGGAGGCTTAGTGTGGTTTTGGTATCAGGGTGGATGTGGCCTCATGAAATGAAATGGGCAATATTCCTTTTATTGCTGTTTTCTGTAATCTTTGGAGGAGTATTGGTCTAGGCTCTTCTCTAAGTATGGTAAAATTCTGTATTAAAATCATCAGGCTCTAGGGGTGTTGTTGTTGGGAAACTTTTAATGACTGCTTCTATTTTATTATAAGTCTATTTAAATTGTTATCTGATCTTGATTTAACTTCGGTAAGTGGTAGTTATTAAAAAATTGCCATTTCTTTAGATTTTCCTATTTTGTGGCGGACAGGTTCTTAAAGTATGACCTAATATAATTTATGAAACTTTTTCCATTTCTGTTGGTATATCTCCTCTTTTCTTTCTAATTTACTAAATTTAGATATTCTATTTCTGTCTTTTAGTTAGAGTTAGTTTAGATAATGGTTTGTCTATATTGTTGACTTTTCTCAAGGCAACAACTCTTTGTTTCCTTGATTTTTTCTAATTTTTCCTTGATTTTATTCTATTGATTTCAGCATTCAATTTTATTATTTGTTGCCGTTTACTCCTCCTGGGTATACTTACTTTTCTTTATTCTAGAGATTTCAGGTGCACTGTTGAGTTGTTAGTATTAGATCTCTCCAGTTATTTTTTTTTTGCTGTTGCTGTTTTTTTTTTACAGTAGGCATGTCATGCTATGAACATGCCTCTTAGCACAACTTTTATTGTATTATATAAATTTAGACATGCTCTATATTAATTTTCATTTGAAATCTAGAAAGTTTTTTATTATTTTTTTGGTATAGGAGAGTTTTCTGTATTTGTGTTGCTTTCATTGGTTGAATAAAGAAACTGCCTTGGCCTTTTGATAGGGAAGAACTTAGATAGGTAGAGTAGACAGAACAAGATGCTGGGAAGAAGGACAGCATGGCAGACACCATGAATCTCCTGTCTGAGACAGACATAGGTTAGAATCTTGCAGGTAAGCCACAATCATGTGATGTTACACAGATTGGCAGAAGTGGGTTAGATCAAGATGTGAGAGTTGGCCAAGAAGAGACTAGATATAATGGGTCAGGCAGTAATTTAATTAATACAATTTCTGTGTGGTTATTTTGGGAGTAAGCTAGCCAGATGGCGGGCCACATCCCGCCTTCTTACAACACTTCCTTATTTTTTTTGACCCATTTTTCATTCAGCAGAAAGTTGTTTAGTTTCCAGGAGTTTGTGATCTTTCTGTTTTGTCTGTTGTGTTAATATTTAGCTTTATACTGTGGTGATGTGAAAAAATGCAGGGGGATAGTTAAGTTGGTTTTTTTTTTCTGTTGAGACTTGCTTTGTATCTAAGCATGCTTTCAATTTTGAAGAAAATTTCATGATGTGCAGAGAAGAAGAAATGTTCTTTTGTGTTTAGGTGGTATGTTCTATCAGTGTCTTAAGATCAATATGTGGTTTAAGCTGTAGTAGTTTTTTTTTCTACTTTCTACTTTCCATGTAGATTAGATCTATGTAGTCTCTTATTGTCCTCATTGTTGTCTAAGTTCTCTGGGATTATGGTTTGTAAGCTAGTTTTCTTTGCTTTTTGTTTAAAAACTACCTATGAGTGACTACATGTGATAATTGTCTAGCTGTGTCTGGGTTTTCTAGCTCCATCCATTTTCCTCACTCAAAATAATGTTTTCTAGCTCCATCCATTTTCCTGAAGAATTCAAGATGCCATTATTTTTTCTGCTGTGTAGTACTCCATTGTGTAAATGTACCACATTTTCCTTATTCATTGTTTGGTTAAGGGACATTTAGGTTGTTTCCAGGTTCTGGCTATGACAAACAAAGCTGCTATGAACATAGTTGAACAGATGTCCTTGTGGCACAATTGAACATCCTTTGAATGTATAATCAAAAGTGGTATTGCTGGATCTTGAGGAAGGTTGTTTCCTATTTTCTGAGAAATAGCCACACTGATATCCAAAGGGGTTGTACCAACTTGCATTCCCACCAGCAATGCAGAAGTGTTCCCTTTGCCCCACAACCTCTCCAGCATAAGTTGTCATCAGTGTTTTTGATCTTGGGCATTCTTACAGGTCTAAGGTAGAATCTCAGAGTTGTTTGATTAGCATTTCTCTGATGACTAAGAATGTTGAACATTTCCTTAAGTGTCTTTCATTCATTTTAGATTCCTCTGTTGAGAGTTCTCTGTTTAGGTCTGTTTAAGACAGTTCATGCACCCAGAATAAGCTTGGTCCCACTGCCAGGGGCCCACAAAGAGATCAAGCCACAAAACTGTCACACACACATTCATAGGGCCTAATTTGGTTCATGCAGCACCCCCAGTTGACAGTCTGTGAGCTCACTCTAGCTCAGATCAGGAGTCACTGTGGTTTTCCCTATCATGGAGAGAAAGTTGAAATGGAAGGTCTCCATCAAATCCCTCCCCTCAGAGCTCAGAGAATTTTGCAGAGATTGTAGGAACTAAAGGGAAACAATGCCCTATGAATTGAGAGACAGAAAGGGAGATGATCCCTAGAGAAGGGAGGAAGAGAGAAAGAGAGGAAGGGAGGAAAGGAGGAAGGGAGAAAGGGAGGAACTGTGATAAACTGAGGGAGGGAAAATTTGTCATGATGTATTGAATGAAAAAAAATCTCCTTTTATTAAAAGGAAAAAAAATGAAAACTATTAACAAGAAAAAACACTGGATTTTCATGAAGGAAGCATCAGTTTAAATAGTAACTAAATGCTGTATTTTAGGACCAAGATACAGGTGACACCCCCAAAAAGAAAGACTTCAGTTAGTGGTGGAGAGGAAGTGATAAATTTCAGAAATGTTTACTTTGAAAGGATGAAATACTCGTGAATAAAAGAAATTCTTTAAAAACTGTGAAAAAGCATCTATATCTTTTTTATAAGTGGAGGAAACTTCACTTACAGGTCTATGGAATCAGCACTGTTTAATGTGTGATTTCCTTTGAAAATAATCAGAGGTAAAACTACATGCTTAATCTTTTATTGGAGGTGGAATTTGGGACAAGAAAGACAATAGTTTATTGGGAAGGAAGCAAGTAAGTCCATGAAACTAAATTACACACACGCATACACATATACACACTCATGAATACAAACACACACACACACACACACACTCATACATACACAGAAACACACTCAAAGTGTGTGGACACATACATACACAAATGAACAGGTATCTACCCAAAATCCATATAAAAATTATATATGTGTGTTTATGTGTATGTTGTCTGTCTGTAATTGTGGTTGGATATCTGTTTCTCTGGTGTGAAGAGTGGTGTTTCACTTATCTAGAAGGTATTGAGAAACTTATATTCTCACCTAAATGAAGCATGAAAAGGAAAAAAAAAGGCCCTCAAGATTACAAATATTGTGGATTGATGAGCATGAGACAGATATATTGATCACTAGAGATCAACATAATCTCTATTAGATAATCTTAAATAAAAACAGGTGAGCACTTTCATTATTATGAAAATAATTTATAATTCCTTGGAAGCTATCAAGGTAAGTTCAGAAGGGAGGTAGTATTTTCTGTGTCTATTTATAATAGTGATTCTCTTAAGCATGTATAGGACTTTAACACGTAATAGTGTGGTTAAGCATTTCATTTTAATTAACAGTTAGTATATATTATACTGTGTTTAAAATTGTTTTTAAGGACTGGTGAAATAGTTCAGTTAATCATTAAGGCAATTGTTGCCAAGTGTCATTGCCTGAGTTCAAACCCAGTGATTCCCATGTTGGAAGGAGAGAACTGACTCTGACCACTATACATCTGGTATAGCACGTAAGTTCCCTAAAACAGATACTCATTTAATTAAATAATTAGTTAATTAATTAAACATTGTGAAATGCAACATCAGCAAAAATAATGTTTATACAGATTGCCTCTATTATGTTACTATAACGATTTGAAAGCTAAGCCCTCCTTTTCATCAAGGAAATAAATAATATAACTTCCTTTCTGTAGTATGAAGTTCAGAATGGATTTCTGTGAATATACTTAAGAGCTGGAAATAAGGTGACATGTCAGTTTGCCAAGCAGTTCATAATTATTAATAGTACAGCATTCACTCTCAAGCATGTCCTGCTATAGATGATAAATGAGAGTACTCAGAAAAGGGTCCCTTAAGAACACTATCAAGAAACTGAAAATCATAAGATTCATGGAATGTGTCAAATAAAAAATACAAACAGCACAGACAAGGACACATATATGTAGACATCTGTTTGCATAAGATATAGAAAGCCCTGTAGTCAGATTGATGACTGTCTTAATTGTCATAATAAAACCAACATCCAACATAATGGAACAGAGATCCACAGAGAAGCATTGGGCTGAGCTCTAAAAGTCAAGTCCAAGAGTGGGAGGAGTAGAATACCAGCAAAGAGATTAAGACTATGATGGGGATACCCACTGAAACAGATTATTTGAGCTAATGGAAGCCTACCAACTCTGGCCTGACATCGAGGGAAGCAACATAGGACCAAACCAGTCCTTTGAAAGTGGTTGATAGTTATATTGCTGGGGCCACTGTTAGTGAGATCAGGATTTATCTGTACTGCATATTCTGGCCTTTTTGAACCCATTCTCTCTGAAGGAATGTCTTGCTCAGCCTAGATACATTGAGAAGTGTCTTGGTCTTGCCTCAAAGCAATATGCTAGACTTTATTGACTCCCCATGGGAAGCCTTAGCCTCTCTGAATGGGGGTTAGATGGAGGAGAGGTAGAGGGGTTGGGAAGAGGGGAGGGAGTGGAAAATGGATTTGGCATGTAAAATGAGAAAAGATAGCTTTTTAAAAAGGTAAAATAAAAAAGATGAAAAAGTGTAATTCTTAAAAAAGGAAAAAGAAAAAAAATCCCTTATACTCCATAATCTAGTAATGCTATCAAACTTATTTGGGAAAATTACAGGACACTAAATTTACATATAACATTTGTATTTCTGTGTGTTAACAATGAACTTTCAGAAATTAGGCAAACATTGAAATTATCATACAAAGTAATAAACTAGGAATAACCTAGGAGATGCTCACTTACACTACAAACTATGAGATCTTGAAAAAAAGTTCAGACATCATTTAAGTCAATGAATAAGATTACTTAATATATTAAAATGTATGTATGTATATATTACTCTAATTTGAAAAGTTATAGTGAAATATTAATCAGAGTTGCAAAGATGGTTCTTTATAATTTATATGGACCACAAAATTCTGGAGTGGTCAAATCAATATCGTGAAAAAACAGAGTTTGAGATGTAGTGGGGTGCTGCGGGATGCATTCCACCACCCAGCTCCTGCCACTGGCTAGCTTTACCCAAAATAACAACACACAAACTGTATTCACTTAAACACTGCTTGGCCCATTTCTATCTAGCCTCTTCTCTGCTAACTCTTGCACCTGAACTACCCCATTTCTAATCATCTGTGTAGCACCACTAGGTGCGCTTACGGGGGAAGATTCTAGCCTACATCCATCCTGAGTTGGAGCTTCATCGAGAGCAGAGCTATCACGTCTACCCGGGAGAGGGAAGCATGGCGTCTCTGCTCTAGAGAGCAGAGCTGTCGAGTATGAGCTCACTTCCTCTTCCTCCCAGCATTCTGTTCTGTTTACTCCCCCCACCTATGTTTTAACCTATCAGGGCCAAGCAGTTTCTTTATTGCTTAACCAATGAAATCAACAGATTGATATATGACACTCCCACATCATTGAGATATTATACTTGATGCTTTAAAAATATACATCACATACAGTAATAAAAATACCATGGCACTGACATAATAGAAGTACATAGATCAATTGGACTTACCCCAGAAGTAAATCCATATATACTGACAGTAGTTAGAAAGACATATTAGGAGAGTCTCTTCCACAAACAATACTTGGAAAACCATGGAAATAATGAAATTGTCTCATTTTCTTCCAGTACACAAATTTTGTTGTTGCTATGATATTACCGTAATCAATAGCAAAGTATGCCAGAATGAATTTACTTTGATTTATAGTTCCAGAGACAAAGGCTATCCAGGCGAGACAGTTAAGGCATGCTGGCAAGAAATGATCGCGTTTTATTTACACACAGGAATCTGGAAGGAAAAGGAGACTCTCAGTGGGAAAGGAAAAGAGAGAGAGACAGAGACAGAGAGAGACAGAGATGAAAGGATGCTATAAATTCAAAACACTTGCTCCCACAGATATAGTTACTTCAGCAGTGTCCTGACTCCTAAAATTTCTATGACATTCACAAAGAGTGCCACCAACTGCAGATTGTGTTCCAATACACAAACCTATGTGTGACATTTCTCATTTAGACCACCACATTCAGCCACTTGATCCCTATAGAATCTTTTCATAAAGCATAGCATATTTAGTGTAATTTTAAAAATCCCCATACTCTTCAAGAGTTTCAACATTGTTCAAAAGTCAGAGGTCTCTCTGAGACTTAGGGCAATTTCTTAACTGTGTTCTACAATTAAATTTGAATACTTATATATTTCTACCATATGATGATAAAGATTTTATACTATGTTTCCAAAAGGGAAAAAATAGGATCATGGTGAGGAAAGGCTAGACTAAAGCAAGACTAAACAAACAGAACAAACACAAAATAATATTACACCATGTCTAGCATCCAAGTATGTAGTTCTCCTTGGCAAAATTCTCATGGTTCTTTCATGTCCAATACCTTAGTATGGCTGTACCTAAACCCAGGCTTCACAGTATGTGCAGCAGGATCAAAACCCATTGCCATTGTTCTTGAGTTCTCAGTAGTCCTCATTGTCCACTATGTTCAGAGAGTCCAGTTTTATCCCAGGCTTTTCCAGACCCAGGCCAGCTGGCCTTGGTGAGTTCCCAGTAGAACATCCCCATTGTCTCAGTGTGTGGGTGCACCCCTTGCGGTCCTGAGTTCCTTGCTCGTGCTCTCTCTCCTTCTGCTCCTGATTTGGACCTTGAGATTTATGTCCCGTGCTCCAATGTGGGTCCTGTCTCTGTTTCCTTTCATCGCCTGATGAAGGTTAATATTCAGGAGGATGCCTATATGTTTTTCTTTGGGTTCTCCTTTTTAGCTTCTCTAGGATCACTAATTATAGGCTTAATGTCCTTGGTTTATGGCTAGAAACCAAACATGATTGAGTACATCCCATGTTCCTCTTTTTGGGTCTGGCTTACCTCACTCAGGATAGTGTTTTCTATTTCCATCCATTTGCATGCAAAATTCAAGAAGTCCTTGTTTTTTACTGCTGAGTAGTACTCTAATATGTATATACCCCATACTTTCTTCATCCATTCTTCTATTGAAGGGCATCTAGGTTGTGAAAGGAGACAGAGACAGAGTCCCACATTGGAGCACCGGACTGCATCCCCAAGGTCCAAATCAGGAACAGAAGGAGAGAGCACGAGCAAGGAACTCAGGACTACGAGGGGTGTACCCACACACTGAGACAATGGGGATGTTCTATCGGGAACTCACCAAGGCCAGCTGGCCTGGGTCTGAAAAAGCCTGGGATAAAACCGGACTTGCTGAACATAGTAGACAATGAGGACTACTGAGAACTCAAGAACAATGGCAATGGGTTTCTGATCCTACTGCATGTACTGGCTTTGTAGGAGCCTAGGCAGTTTGGATGCTCACCTTACTAGAACTGGATGGAGGTGGGGGTTCCTTGGACTTCCCGCAGAGTAGGGAACCCTGATTGCTGTTTGGGCTGATGAGGGAGGGGGACTTGATTGGGGGAGGGGGAGGGAAATGGGAGGTGGTGGCGGGGAAGAGTCAGAAATCTTTAATAAATAAATAAATTAAAAAAACAAAAAATAAATTAATAGTGAAATTAAAATAGTTAAAATATTTCTAAAATAGAATGATATCAAGAAAAAAAATAAAAAATAAAAAAAAATCAATTTAACCAAAGAGCTCTACAATGAAAACTTAAAAGGTAGAGGGACTGGACAGATGGCTCTAGTTAATTAAGAAAAAAAAAAAGAAAAAAGAAATCTTATGTGAATTTTGATTTCCATTTCTTCCAACGTTACTTAATATTTTTAATACTTTAGCAATTGTATGCTACTCTTTCAATTTAAGAGAAAATATATTTTATAATTGATGTTCATTTAAAATTCAATTTACTCTGTTATGGACAAAAAAGAATAAATAGCAAGGAAGAATAATTTGCAAATGAATTATTACTTTCTCATAGTAAATAGTCTAAGCAAAGTATTTTATATTTATATATATTTTCAGAAATTGAAAGATGTTTTCATTTTAATTCAGAGGAGTAAGGTATGTGGTCACAGCAAGACCTCAGATAAAAGAAGAAGGCCTTAGCTAAAATAAATAATTAAACTGGAAATATAAGAATATTCAAAACTACAAATTGTGAAGTCTTTTTTCTTTTAGTCTTTAACAATGGCTACTGAGTTTGTCTAAACATTTTTTTCCAAGCAGCCCTTCTCATCTGCTTTGATTGCAAGCACACTTAAAGACACTGAAACACACTATCGATTTTTCCAGGATTTGTAAATGCCTTTCTTTCATGAAATTTTTCATTTTGAAGTTATGAAAGTCATGAAGCCATGCATTCATGCTAATCCCCACTGCTTTTACATTTTACAAAATAAATTTATATCTTTAACATACATGATTATTTTAAATGTACAGAAATTCTGGCACTCCAGGAAGGGTAAGGGCTGGGCTGTATTTTGCTCATACATACTGATCACAATTCATCATCAAGTGAATCGAAGACAGGAAATCAAAAAAAGTACTGAAGCACAAACCATAGAAGAATGCTGTTTAGTAAAGCCTAGGTGGTTTCCAGTTTCTGCTCTTATGAATCAAGCCTTTCCTTATGTTTGAATAAAATTGCAATCCTCAGATTCAACAGGTAGGGAACCCTGACAGCTCTTTGGACTGGAAAGGGAGGGGGAGAGGAGTGGGGGGAAGGGGAGAGGGGTGGGAGGAGGGAGAGAAGAGTGGGAGGAGGGGGAGAAGAGTGGGAGGAGGGGGAGGGAAATGGGAGGCTGGTGGGAGGAGGTGGAAATTTGTTATTTTTTTCTTTTCTTTATCCTCCTTTTATCAATAAAAAAAAATGGGGAAAAATTAATAAAGTATTTAAAACTCAATAGGTGATAATTTGAAACAATCATTTTCAGTGCATGAAGTGCAGTATATTAAATACTATTAATGAATTATTATACTGTATAAAATCTTGATTTTTATGTTGTATAGGATATGTTTCAGGTCATTATTTTAAGGGTTTCTACAGTGTAATATATAAATGTAACAGCTATATATTTTGATATTACATAATTATATGACCTATGATTAAGACAAAAACTTTAAATAGCATGTCTTGATTGAGAAATTGTGTGGTGTGGGCTTTCCCTCTGCATGCTATGATTACCATTGATAAATAAAGGAACTGCTTTGGGCCTGTAGCAGAGCTATAGGGGAACAGAGCTAGACAGGGAAAGCTAAGCTGAAGGCTGAGAGAAAGCAGAGCCGGAAACAGACATGCTAAAACTTTGTTGGTAGGCCATGACCTGGTGGTGATGCAGAGATTAATGGAGATGGGTTAAATTAAGGTGTAAAAGTTAGACAATAAGAAGCTAAAGCTAATGGGCTAAGCAATGATTTAAATAATATAGTTTCTGTGTGATTAATTGAGGCAAAGTGGCTGGGATCAAACAAGCAGCCTCCTCCAACAAATTGGTGCACATGTGGACAATTAAATCCATTTAAAAGTTGAAAGGGCTTGCAAAGGAATTCTAGACACAAAAGAACAAAGTTTAACAAACAGTGTGCTGGTGGTGTGCTGCAGGTCCCTTAAGAGAAGTTTTCTTGATTCAGCAGTAGCAGAAAAAAATAAAAGCTATGGCCATTTTGAAATGCCAGCTTTCTAGGCTCTGCAGATAGCATGACCTCTGGCTCTATCAGAAGACTGGGCATTTAAATTTGAATGTTGTTTGTGAGCAACATGCTATAGCTTGCTTGGTGGCAATCTGGACCAGCTTTGTGACTAGAGATGGAGTATTATGCATGACTCTTGGAGGCAGTGAGAAGCTCTGCCATGCTGGACTGTGTGGAGTAAGCAGAGTGGACCATATATAGCCTAGCAATGCTGCAGCTTAAGGTTTTAAGAAGCACTTAACATTTTAAGAAGTACTTCTGGACAGTAAAGTATTACATATACACAAAAGGATAAATTCAGTCATAAAAGACCTCTAAATGGGTCACAGTGTTAGATAAATGTATGTAGGCTTGGGAGAGATAAGAAAAAGAGTATAGAGGGTGATAAAAGGAGTAAGTGGTTTATTAAAATTTAAAACAAAGTCTTTAAAGAGGCAGAGTACAGAAAAAGTAATAGAGTAAAAATAAATAAGCCACATAAAAGTGGAAAATTCACAAAGAGTCTGGATTATGTATATTATTGTCTTCTTTGAATTTTTTGACTGTAAAGGAGCTAAGTACACAGTGACATTTTATTGTACAGGATGCTAAGCTAAACCAATATAAAGGTATATTGACTTTATAATTTGAGTCTAAGGATTTGTTGTTTAGAAAAAGAGGTTCTTCTTTTGTTTTGACAGAGGATGAGAACCTATAGAATCATTCTAGACTAATATGGTTTGAGAGACCAAGACCCTCTGAAATGTTGCCTTGAACACCCCTCAAAAATTACTTCACCCAATAAACAGCCCGAAGAAGTTTGGACAGAACTACACCCATATTCCCAAATATTGTCTATAAATATTTCTTTACATTTAAAAGGGGATATGCTATAGAGATTTGTATTGGTATGGATCTTGGTTTATTGACACAAATTTAAGGTCAATTTTGTTATACTTTATATAAAAATAAATGTGTATTTCTGATTCTTATTAAGGTATTGTGTTTGGTCAGCTTATTTAAAATGTAATGTATAATTACGAAAGATGGGCTAATAGATGATCGTTTATAATAGTCAAGCTTGTAGTCATGTTAGTTAGATTTGCTAGATGTACAGAGTTGTATTTCAGATAGATAGGTATTTTTCAAACCTTCAAAGACTACAGAATATGGCATTTAAAATGTTTAAGAATTTAGGTCTTTTCATGACAGTGAGACACATCTGCTCCTAGCAACACTAATCTTCTTCAAGAGAAAGATGGGCATCGAAGAGGCTCTTTATGTAGTTGGTTAGCCATTTGAGCAAAAAAACTGCTCTTTCCTGGACTGCTTGATGAACTGAAAATGCACGACCCAGAGAGAAATAACTGATGAAGTTGCCTAAAGAAGGTGAGACTATCCTTTGGGTTCCTGCTTCATAAAAGAGTGTGCCACACATTCTGCAGGACACTAGAAAAAGTGACTGACAAATTGCCAGTATAGGCAGAACTGTCTTTGAAATTTCTTGCTTCATGGAAAAGTCTGCTGGATACTATGTGCCTATAGGATGAAGATGGATGCCCCAATGGTATAGAAAAACTTTGGGTGTCTGTCCAGGCAGCAATATGACTCTGTCAATTCTAGAGTTTTGGATATTGCTTACAATGAACTTCTAGTTTACCTAGGTAATATATCCTTCTGGAGTCTTTGATGGAGTTGAAGTATTTATAGTTATAGTTTTCCTTAGTTATGATAAAAAATAAAGTAGAAAAACTATAATTCTTGCTTGATACCTGTTTTGTTCTATGTAATTTTACTATGTTAAAGTTAAAACTTTCCTTTTTATTTAAAAGGATAAGGGGGGGATGATGCGGGATTTCCCTTTGTACACTCTTATTACCATTGATAAATAAAGGAACTGCTTTGGGCCTATATCAGAGCTATAGGGGAACAGAGCTAGGCAGGAAAAACTAAGCTGAATGCTGGGAGAAAGGAGGCAGACTCAAGAGAAGCCATGGAGCCACTGCCAGAAACAGACGTGTGAAACTTTGCTGTTAGTCCACAACCTGGTGGTGATGCATGGATTAATGGAGATGGGTTAAATTAAGATATATGAGTTAGTCTTATATAAAACTATATAAAGCTGTAAAAGTTAATTTACATCTTATAACCATGAACAACCTCCAGAATTGCAGAGCAACCACCAGGAGTGTCAAGCCACCTCCATGAACACTGGGTCACCTCTGGGGTAACTAGAATCAAGGCCCTGTCTGCACCATAAGGAGCAATCCTCTGAGCTCTGGATCCACTAGCATCTGGAAGACTGATCAACAGAGACACAGCATCAACTATACCAATGAAAGGAAAAGATGGGTAGGAAAGGTAAGAACACACTCAACATCACAAACAGCAGTACAACACCAATGAAAACTAGTGGCTCTACAACAACAAGACTTGAACACCCAAATATAGATAAAACAGAAGAAAATGACATAAAAATAATATAAACAGCAGAATATAAGAGATGGAAGACAGTTCCCTTGCCACATAATAATCAAAGTGCTAAACATACAGTATAAAGAAAGAATAGTGAGAGTGGTAGGCTTAGAACTCTTTTATTTAAACAAAAAAGGGAGGTGCTGTAGGAATTCCTACTGCCAGTAGCCTTTAAGTTATCTGCCCACTTGTGTGTGGCCTCTTATGCTATTTATGCTGATGTAAAGTGCGCATAAAGCCTCTTTTCTGGCTGGGGGATTCGGTTGCTATTCTCCATTCCAGCAGAGGATTGTGACTTGTGACTCTACCCTAAGTAAGTAATCCTCTATTATTCTCAATTCTGAGCTAGTGTGAGATATCTTAAGTATGCTTCTTCATTCAGAGCTGCAAAAGAAAAGGGCAAATAAGACATAAAGGCAAACCTATCAGAATTATACCTGAATTTTCAATAGAAATAACAATGAAAGAGAGAAGATCCTGGTCAAGTGTTATGCAGATATTAAAAGGCCTTAAAAGAATATACCTTCTTCCCAGCACCTCATAGAACATTCTCAAAAATGGACCACATACTAGGTAACAAAACAAACCTTAATAGATACAAAAAATATTGGAATAACCCTGTGTATCTTACTGGATCACCATGAATTAAAATTACAATTCAACAAAAACACTGATTTCAGAAAGCCCTGAAACACATGGTAATTAAATAATACTCACCTGACTCTTCAATGGGTTAAGGAAGAAATTAAAGTCTTACAAAAATTCAATAAAAGTGACCACACAACATACCCATATTTATGGGACACAATGAAATGATTTTTTTCAGACATAATTCACTTTTATTTTTCTTGTATAAAAAACCCTTATGTGATGGCCACAGCTGGAGCCTGGGTCCTCTGAACAAAGACTCTGGTGTGGGTTTTCACAAGATGGTCAGTGAATTCCTGATTCACTGTGTGGTGAACACAGTCTCTTTCCAGTCTTAGAGATAGCATCAAAGGTAGCCTTGGCAAAGTTGCCCAGGGAGGCAGTGCAGCCTCTGGTTGATGTGTAACAGTCATCAATACTGGCCATCATCAGTAGCTTCTTGGGCATAGTAATGGGACTATGCCAGTGCCTCTGGGGGCAGGGATGAGTCACACCCACACAGAACAACAGCAGCCTGTCACTTTGCACGGAACAGTGTGGGACTTGCCACTCTTGTTCCCGCAGTAGCCTCTTCGCACAGGAATAATGGAAAGCTTGGCCCCTCAGATGGCAGTGGCTACTTCCTTGGAGCACTAAACACTGAGACCAACATGACCACTGTAGTCCCCAATAGCAACGAAAGCCTCGAACCTGGTCCACTGGCCTGCCCTAGTCTGCTTCTGTACTGGCATGATCTTCAGAACCTCATCCTTTAGGGATGGTCCCAGGAAAAAATCAGTAATCTCAGACTCCTTAATGGGCAGGGGAAACAGGTAGATCTCCTCTAAAGATTCAATTTTCTTGTCCTTAACCAGGCAGCCCAGCTTGGTGACGGGAATCCACTTCTTTTCTTCCACGAGCCCTGTAGCCTCTGTCTTGGCCACGGCCTCTACCACAACTGCGGCCCCTAAGACGGCTGCTGAATCCTCCACAGAATAGGCTATGGCCTCCTAATCCTGGGACCCTGTGTCCTCTGTGCCTTTTGCTGTCATCCGCCATGTGTTGTCTTCCAGAAGAAGTGAAAGCGATGTTAAGAGGAAAATTCATAGCACTAAATGCCAAAAAAAAAAAAAAAAGCTTGAAAGATTCCACACTAGTGAGTTAACAGAACATCTGAAAACTGTAGAAAAAAAAAATGAGACAAACTCACTCATGAGGACTAGATGGTAGGAATAATTAAACTGAGAGATGAAATCAACAAAATAGAAACAAACAAAAAAGCAATAAAAACAATCAAGGAGACAAAGAGTTGGTTCTTTGAGAAAATCAACAAAATAGACAAACTGTTATCCAAACTAACAAAATGGCAGAGAGGGAATATTCAAATTACCAAAATCAGAAATGTAAAGGGGACATAGCAACAGACACAGAGAAAATTCAGAGAACCATTAGGTCATATTTCGAAAACCTATATTCCACAACATCAGAAAACTTAAAGGATATAAATAATTTTCTGAATAAGTATCACTTACCAAAATCAAACAAAGACAGATAAGCAAATTAAACAGACTTATAACTGCTAAAGAAATAGAAATAGTCATCAAAAGTCTCCCAATGTAAAATATCATAGGACCAGATGGTTTCAGTGCAGAATTCTACAAGATTTTCAAAGAAGAACTAATAGCAATACTCCTCAAATTCTTCCACAAAATAGAAATAAAATGAGCGTTGCAAAAACACCTTATTTAGGCTACAATTACCCTGATACTGAAATCACACAAAGACATTGCTAAGCAAGAAAATTACAGACCAATCTTACTCAAGAACATGGATGTAAAAATATTCAATAAAATACTGGCAAAGTGAATACAAGAACACATCAGAAAAACCATCCACCATTGTCAAATTGGTTTTATACCAGAGTTGCAGGAATGATTCAACATAAGAAAATCTGTCTATGTAATCAGCAATATAAACAAACTGGAAAAAAAAACACATGATCATCTCATTAGATGCTAAAAAAGCCTTCGACAAAGTAAAACATCCCTTCATGGTAAAGCTCTTAGAGAGAGCAGGGATACAAGGAACATATCTAAACATAATGAAGGCAATATACAGCAAACCAACATGCAGCATCAAACTAAATGGAGAGAAACACCAAACAATCCCACTGAAATTAGGATCAAGTCTCACTATTTGCTGATGATATGATAGTTTACATATATGACTTCAAAAGTTCTACAAAGGAACTTCTAAAATTCATAAATACCTTTGGTAATGTAACAGGATACAAGTATAACTCAAAAAAATCAGTAGTCCTCATTTATACAGATGATAATGGACTGACAATGAAATCAGAAAAACATTACCCTTTGTAAGAGCCACAACTAACATAAAATATCTTGGAGTAACTCTAACCAAACAAGTGGAAGACTTGTATGATGAGAACTTTAAATTTTGAAGAAAGAAATTGAAGAAGACACCAGAAAATGAAAACATCTCCCATGCTGGTGTAGGTAGAATTGGCAGAGTAAAAATGACAATCATACCAAAAGCAATTTACAGATTCAACTCAATGCCCATCAAAATTCAAGCAAGATTCTTCACAGACCTCAAATTAACAATGCTCAACTCCATACTGAAAAGCAAAAAAAAATAAAAAATAAATAAAATAAAAAACAAAAAACAAAAAAAAAACAGGATAGCCAAAACAATTCTGTACAATAAAATAAATAACTTCTGGAGGCATCACAATCCCTGACTTCAAACTCCACTACAGAGCTACAGTACTAAAAACAGCATGGTATTGGCATAAAAACAGAGAGGAGGACCACTGGAGCTAAATCAAAGACCCAGATATCACTCCACACACCAATGAACACTTGATTTTTGACAAAGAAGTAAAAAATATAAAATAGAAAAAGGAAAGCATACTCAACAAATAGTGCTGGCATAGCTGGATATCATTATGTAGAAGGATGAAAATAGATCCATATCTATCCCCATACATAAAATTCAAGTTCAAATTGAAAAAAATCCTCAACATAAAACAAACATACTGAATCTCAAAAAAGAGAATGTTGGATATACACTTAAATGAATTGTCACAGGAGACTACTTCCTAAATATAACCCCAATATTACAGAAACTGAGCACATCAATTCATAAATGGGACCTCCTGAAGCTGAGAAGGTTCTGTAAAACAAAGAACATGATCAACAAAACTAAATGGCAGCCTACTGAATGGGTAAATCATCAACCCCACGTTGGACAGAGGACTGAACTCCAAAATAAACAAAGAACTCAAGAATTTGGTCATCAAAAGAACAAATAATCCAATAAAAAATGGCATACAGACCTAAACAGAGAACTCTCAACAGAGGAATTGAAAATGGCTGAAAGACACATCATGTCATGCACAATATCTTTAGCCATTAGAGAAATGTAAATCAAAACAGCTCTGATATTTCATCTTACACCTATAAGAATGGACAAAATAAAAAACACTGATGACAACTTATGTTGGAGAGGATGTGGGATAAAGTGAACACTCCTCTATTACCGGTGGGAATGTAAGCTGGTACAGTCCCTTTGGTTATCATTATGGCTATTTCTCAGAAAATTAGGAAGCAATCTACCTCAAGACCCGGTAATACCACTTTTGGCTATATACCCAAAGAAAGCTCTGTTGTATCACAAGGACATGTGCTCAACTATGTTCACAGCAGCATTGTTTGTCATAGTCAAGACCTGGAATGACCTAAATGCCCCTCTACCAAAGAATGAACAAGGAAAATGTGGTACATTTAGATAATAGAGCACTACACAGCAGAAAAAAAAATGTCATCTTGAAATTTCCAAGCAAATGGATGGCTCTAGAAAGCATCGTATTGAGTGAGGTAACCTAGACCCAGAATGACAAATATTGTACATACTCACTCAGAAGTAGTTTTTAGATATAAACAAAGAAAAGCCAGTCTACAATTCACAATTCCGCAGAACCTATACAATAGAGAGGACCCTGAGAGAAACATACATGGATCTAACCTACATGGAAAGTAGGTAAAGACAAGATCTCCCAAGTAAATTGGGAGCATGGGGACCATGGGAGTCGGTAGAATGGGAGGAGAGAGGAAGGAAAAAATTATATAGTTCAATATAAACAGTTAAAAGAATAGAACGCTCACCTAAGACACATGTGTAGTTAGGGTATTTATTGGCCTTTTGATACAAGCATGCATATTCGGATATCCTTGACACCATCAGTCAGAAGACACCTTGCTTGTTCATACTGTTAAAAATAATTAAACTATTATCTGCATTTGTGTTACCTTCAAGCCTTGTAGCTTCACTAAATGTTAACTTCTATGTAGGTTTTCAAAAATGATAGAACATAACTGACAAAACATCATATATTATTATGCATTTCACTATAAGCTGTTTTTTTAGTAAAACCATATATATGTTGTTTTTGATTGATTATGTTGGCTGCTGCAATCTAGATCTGCATCTCAGAATGGCTTAACTAATAAAGATAGTATGCCAGAATGAAGAGTCAAAACAGGATTTCCTAAGACAAGCCATGACTGTCTTAAAGCTAAGAAAGAGACACAAAGGGGATTTTATGATAGATATATTAGTTCTAGTCTAAAGGGCAAGTAAATAGTCAACATTAGTCTGACATACTGAAAATGCAAAACCCCCAAGTGAATCCAGTATAATTGTTTCCTATTGTCTATAAAGATTAAATATATAAAGAAATGGGAGTGAAATAGTTATTCCTTAGTTAAGAACTGTTTCGTAAAATAAAATAAGATATATGAGTATTTACTCTTAAATTTAAAGCAGTTAAAATTAAATAGCAATTTCTCTTTACTATTTACACCTGTCATAACACAGTCCTTAAAGTCATCTATGTCTCCTGGCTTCTTGACTGCATAACACAGGCTGAGTTTTTCCATTCTCACAGAATTCTCCTTCCAGACAGTGCTCCAGCAACACGATGAGGTCAAAGTGCAAAGAGTAAAGCAATAGGTATTTGCATGGATATAGAACCAAGTTAAGTGACACAGTTTCCAAAGTCATAGTTCCAAGGATACCAATGATAATAATTCATAACACAGGTGAAATAACATTTCTATGCCTTATGAACCTTTGGCTCAGCCTTTTTGTGATAATAACACTCAGCAATTTGGAAGCAGAAAACCAGGTGGTTGCTGTTCTTCTCTAAAACTGAAAAATAAAGAAAGATTCCTGATAGTCAGTCATGGACTCTTTCATTTATTCACTATTCCAAAAAACAATGTGTGCAGTAACCTTTTTTTGAGGAATATGGTAGGAGCTTGAAGTACCGATATAAGTAACTAACAGATTATTGCTGCAAGAACCCCACAGCACAAAGCAGAGTTATTTGAAAGGTAAAGAACATTACAGTGTGTACTGTCATTAATACTATATTAAATATGGGATTTGTTTTGTTTGTTTGCATGAATTTTTGAGACAGAGTGTCATCTATCACAGACTTGCCTAGAACATGTAACCCCTTCATCAGCTACCTGAGTGCTAGGATTACAGAGAAAAGAATTTTATCATTTCTAAATTAGAGAATGGTGGAAGTGAGAGAAAAATTGTCTGTGTGTGTGTGTGTCCTTATGAGTGTGCATTAAAATATACCATCAAGGAAAATAAACACAAGTTGATGGCAATAGAGCCAATATGGAGAATCTGTAAATTATAATTCTCATTTGTTGCATCTAATTTTTCCTCCATTATAAAACATAGACCCTCACTGTCCAATACCTTGAACTATCTTTGATGTTGTCTGCATCTTCATGTCTGGAACAATCATATCGTCTACCCTCTAAGCCCTTTAATTAGAGGTGCTAATTTTTCAGTTTGACTAAACCTTTTCATCATTATTTCCTTTGATTTTACAAGTTATTTGGCTTTGATGTTACTTGCAGAGACCTTATTTTCCTATTAGATATTTTTCTTGATGTGAATGTTTTCTCAAACCTTTCCTAACCCACATACTGATTTGATATTTTTTCAAATTGTGAACACAGGCAAATGATCCCCAGTAGTTCCATGATAAATGAAACTACTGTAGGATCTTTCTTTCCTTGTTGCACTTAAATGTTCAAGGCCAGTTGCAAAATTTGGACCATACTTCAGAGTTCTCTGATTAAGCATGCTTTTGTTCCTTATACCATCTTTGCTTTTGTGCACATGTTCCCTACAGCAGTCAATGCTTGTATGGCTTTGTGTTTGGTCATATTAGTCATCATGTGTCACCTCAAGAGGCTACCAGACTCCTGCTTTCAAGCTTATCTTCTGAGTTAGACAATGTTTCTATAAAATTCAGACTCCTTTGCCATCTTGTCTGTGTGTGAAAAAGACAACAGTGAGGCAGGGTCTTGACACAATTTCTTTTATCGCTAACTTTATTCCCCTGAGCAGTGAGATTTGCTTAGAATATTCTCTTACAAGTCTAAGAACTGGTATGCAGTAGTTAAAATATCTAAATCTAATTTTATTTTTCTTCAGGTAGTCATACCTTTTCCTATGAATTTATTAACTATGTTAAACTCAGTATTAATTTGTTTGTTGAGAAGATTTAATATTTTACCATGAAATTATGCATGATAAAAGGAAGAAATTTCATTTATGTACACTAAGTAGTAATTTAAACACATATTGGTCTTTTTTATTAATTAAAATTATTTATTTATGTTACACCCCAACCCATTTCCCTTGACTCCTCCCCAACCATTCCTTTATGCCAACTCCTTTCTGCCCATCATTTCAATCAACTACTCCATTTCTGCTCAGAAATGTGTAGGAGTTCCATGAATGTCAACAAAGCATGATATATCAAATTGAGTTAGAACTAAGCTCCCTGCCTTATATAAAGGCTATGTAAGGTGACACAGTATGAGAAATAGGTTCCCAAAAGCAAGCCAAAGCATTAGAGTCAGTCACTACGTCCATTGCTAGGATTCTCACGAGTAGACCAAGCTACACACTGTTTCAGATATGTAGAGGGCATAGGTCAGTTCCATGTATGGTTCCCTGGCTGGTGGTCCAGAGTCTTTGAGCTCCTTTGAACCCAGATTAGTTGTTTCTGTGGAATCTCTGTGATGGGTAATAATGTTGGCATGATTTCTTAATCTAATTCCATTATACAGTGGTTCTCAACCTTTCTAATGCTATGATAATTTAATACAGTTCTTTATGTTGTAATGACCCAAACCATAAAATTGTTATCATTTCTACTTCATAACTGTAATTTTGTGGATTTTATGAATCAGTATGTAAATAACTAATATACAGGATATCTGATACATAACCCCAGTGAAAGAGTCATTCTATTTAAAGGGGTTGTGATCCATAGGCTGAAAACAGGTACATTAAAAAGTTTAATGAAATAAAAAAAAATTTCACCTAAACTTTCTTTTATCATTTCACATGGTCATTGTGTTGGTTTAGTGATACCATGACATTTTAATACTACATTGTTTTTTAATACTTTAAATTAATTTTTCTGTAAAGTTTTCATGTGTCTTCTAATACTTTGGCACCAGTGGGTTACCTGTATAGTCTTTTCCAATACCATACACTAGCTTTTGTTTATTAGAGCAACTAGGGGCTTTTATTTTCATGAGATATCATTATTTGTATATTTTTAAAATGCAAGCTATTTAAACATCTCTGTTTATACACATAGACAAATGCTACTTCCATTATTTATATAAGAATCTTCTACTTGCCATGAGTATTATGAATTCAGAGATTCTTAGCTATCTCAGGAGCTAACAATTACAGTCAGTTGAGATTTTGTCCTAAATAGAATTCATAGAACCCAAAATATGTCATGAAAGAAGAGAAGAAAGAATATAGGAGGGAGAAGTAGTGTGTTATGGAAAATTATTTTAAGATATGCTATATTTATTTCTGCTGCTGAACATTTGATGAATGATGCAAGTATATGTTGCATTTGTCTAACTCTGTTAACCTGTGTTATTTTGCCTATCTAAAACACGAGATTGGTCAAATAAGGAGTTGAGTAGCCAATGACTAGGAAGGACAAAAGATGGGCAGGGCTGAGAAACAGAGAGATAAATAGAAGGAAAAATCTGGTAGAAAAAAAGGAACAAGAAAAGAAATAGAAGAGGATGCTAGTGGCCAATCACTGAGCCTCACAGCAGTCACGGAGTAAGAGTGAAAGTAAAATATATGAAGTAAGGACAGAAAGAAATCCCATCTGGCGATGGATCGAGATAGAGACAGAGACCCAAATTGGAGCAACCGACTGAGCTCTTAAGATTCAAATGAGGAGCAGAAGGAGGAAGAACATGAGCAAGGAAGTCAGGACCAGGAGGGGTGCACCCACCCACTGTGACAGTGGAACTGATCTATTGGGAGATCACCAAGGCCAGCGGGACTGGGACTGAATAAGCATGGGATGAAACCGGACTTTCTGAACGTGGCAGACAATGAAGGCTGATGAGAAGCCAAGGACATGGCACTAGGTTTCGATCCTAATACATGAACTGGCTTTGAGGGAGCCTAGCCTGTTTGGATGCTCACCTTCCTGGTCCTGGATAGAAATGGGAGGACCTTGGACTTCCCGCTGGACAGGGAATCTGGACTGCTCTTCATTCTCGAGAGGGAGGGAGAATGGAGTGGGGGGAGGGGGAGAGAGGTAGGGAAGTGGGGGGAGGGGTGATGTGTGCGAGAAGGGGGAGGGAAATGGGAAACGGGGAGGAGGCAGAATTTTTTTTTTTTGCAACAACTAAAAAAAAAGAAAAGAAAAGAAATCCCAGAGGCAAAATGTAGATGTGATTATTTAAGAGATACCGACTAGAAATAAGGCAAATTAAGTTGGGCATTTATAAATAAGAATAAGCTTCCATGTGAATTCTTTTTGGAATTGGGTGGCAGGTCCCCAAAAGACGCAAAATTTCAAAGAAAAAAAAAAGTGAACAATAGTAGTGAGAGGAGAGTTGAAATACATCTTCTCTGTTTGACACAGTTATTCCAGTCACCAACACACAGCCTCTATCAAGGCCTGAGTGGGGTGAATTAGGAAGCCTACCATTCCTTTCCAACTACTGACCACTGATGGGCTCTGGAGGCAGCAAAGTCATTATCTTCATATTATCCACTGTGAGCCTTTCAGGCTCCACCAAAGAGTTACATACTTATGGTCACCCATACATTGCTAATTAAACCTATTAGGTCACAAAATTAAAAAAAAATACATAAGAAATAGAGAGGAGGAAGAGATGACAATGGTGGGAAAGATGTAAGAGAGGGCGAGAGTAGCATGTTTTACTGTAAGTCACAAACTTGTACACAGGCACCAGAGAAATTTCATAAAGAATAGGATAGTGTTGCACAGGTGAGAAAGATTCCTCCTCACAAGCTAAAACACAAAGAGTTTTGCATTAAGCGGGAAAATCGTCAGCCCATTTTTGTTGATGTAGATTCAGTCACTGAAACATTTTATTGAAATCTAAAGCTTATAAAATGTACTTAGTGGATGTTTGATACTTTTTATTGAAACAGTTTCAAAATTGAATTTTTAGACCAAAAGTAGCGCAAATTGTTTCCCTTAAAACAATTTCAAGTATTCTTACTGCATTAGGGAAGACACTAAATTGATCAGGTGAATATTGAGATTGTTAACAATTGAGATGATAGTTAACAATTGTCACCTTCTGTCCTAGTTTCCTCACTCAAATTGGTCTGGATACATCACCAAACCTACCTGGGTTCCTGGCCTCCTACTTGCAGTTACCTACAAGTCCCTTTCCTCTCTAAGTTTGATCTATTCTTTCTTAACACTTTGGATCAGGATCACAAAAGTGTTGCAAAAATGATTACTGAATTAGAAATGAACAACAACTAATTAAAATTTATTTGCTGAATTTGTGTTGTTTCTGGAAGGTTTGGGTGTGCAGTAGTGTGTGACCTCATTGCAGTCTTCAATTTTAACATGCAGTGTGCACACTCTGCCCATGCTGCCATGCCTTATAATGCTAGCAGATGTATGTATAACACTTTGGCTGCAAGATCTTTGCAAAGGGTGATAGTTTTTCTCTGTGAGTACAAAACTTTTTGCTCTTATAGAACTATAATTGTTTAATCATGAAAACAAAATATAAATGTTTTCTTCTTATTATTCAGTAGAGATGAATCACGTTAGCATATATTTTATTTGTTTCAAATTGAAAGGTTTAAATTTAAAACAACTGTTATGTTTTCTGAATTAAATTTCATGTAACATTATTCAATACATTTTTGCTTGATATTAGGGTAGGATTTCTAACAACTGATGAAATAACCCTAAATGTATTTATATAATTTGTGATATATATTTATGTGAGGCCTCATTTTAGTATTGATGATTTGAAACTAAATATTCAACAATTTTAAAAACATTGAAAATGCACTATACATCTTGTATAGTATCAAATATTGTGTAAGAATTATTCCGTAAGTAATAATAAATGAGTACAACACAGTTCTTTCAAAACTGGTTTTATCACCTTTAATAAACTACAGTTTTATATAAATAAAAGAACTACATTAAGATATTTTCTATAATATATTATGAAAATGTACATTCATTTTTACACACATATACATATCTATATCTATATGTTATTAAGAAATACAACAATTTGTGAGAGAGACCAAAATTTTTAAGTAGTCCTCTACTAGTTCAATTCTAATTTTCTTAGAGTGAATTAATCTCAAAATTTCAGTCATTCTTAGCATTAAAACAAGACTACTACTTACATTTTAAAAATTATTCTATTATGTGTTTTGAATAGGTCTGTTGGCAGTGTGAAGAGTCAATTAAAAAGCAAGCAATAAGGAGAAAGAAAGCTAAAAAAATGGTTTATAATTAAACTAAGCTCCATACTTTGAGGATCATGGAACATGCAGTATTTCGAGGTCTTTGTTTATTTTCCTCTATGATACTTTATAAGGTTGGGCTTTGGGAAAAGGCCATATTTTATGCTACTCTTTGTAACTTGATGATTATCATAGACATCAAAATATAAATAGTCCAGTAAACATTTGCTAAGTATATAATAAGTACATTAAAAATATACTGCACTGGTGGCTACAGGTAGGTACAGGAATTATTAAAAGAAGGTAAGCCTCGGAAAGCAAGCTCAGAAAAAAGATGGCTTTTAATATGGTCCTTAATCTCAATAGTTGACAAAAAAGCAACATTATATCAATAATAATTAAAGAAAAGGTCATGAATTTGAAGGGAATTATGGGAAGTTAGAAGTGGAGAGGAGTGAGTAGAAGTAACACAGGGGTTATGTATGAAATTATCAAAGAAATAAAGTTGTTCAAAATAATTTAAAGTTGCACTCAATGGCTCACAAAACATTGTGAAAATGGGGGCAGAAAGAATGTAAGAGCTAGAACACAGAAAACAGGGATATAGTATGCCATCTTCAAAGCACGGCATAGCTATCTGTGTTATAAATACATAGAAGTACAAGTTCCTGCACTAGGCCTGAAAAAAACTAGCTTTGAAAACTGCCAGTCATGGATCAGGGAAGCAAGAACTGATGGAGCCCAACTATTTCTGGCTGAACTCATGATTTATGAGATATTCTGGGAGAAGAGTCATGATTGTCTACAGCTGCAAAACTACTGGTGAGCTCACTAGGCTCCAACAGACAGCCCTGATTCCACATTTACACAGACAGCCTTGGCTAAATTCAGGTTATTAAACAGATAAATAGATATTTATTTGTGGAGGGGATTTTTAAGGAAAAGCCAGAGGAGGGGGGGATAGATGGAGATGAGAAAAGATTGGGGAATAACAGTAACTAAAATACATTGTCTATATGCATGAAACTGGTAAAGATAAAACTTAATTTAATTTAATAAAGAACAACTAAATAAAAGGAGCATTTTAAAATAGCATAAAATGCTGACAATAAATCAGCAGTACAATAATTTGGACATTAAAATTAGCAAACCTTTGTTCATTGGAATATACTTTAAGGAAAGTAAACTGTAAATGACATAGCGGTAAAAGGTACTTATGGAAAACATAGCCAAATCATGCAAAATCAATCATATTTAGGCTCTTTGGATCCCTTAAAACATGAAGTAAACATTTACAATGATGACATTTTCTAGGAGACATTGCCTAGAAAAAGAAAGACATATAGGAATTCAATATCCCATCACAGAATTTGGTCTATATTACCTAAGTTTTCTATGTCAGCACCAAGTATATATGACGCAGGAGTGAATTCTGCAATTTATGTAGTATGGCAAAATCTTTTGATGTGTATCTTTTGATGTGTGCTGCTTAATGTAGTGTGGAAAGGATGGTCCCAGAACCTTGTTTTCCTATATTAGTGCAAAATTTGAAGAGTGGAAAAAAAAATCTTTTTTGAAGAGCGAAAAAATTTGAAAATTTGAAGAGTGAAAAAAACTACCATTTTTAATGTAGGAGTCAGGTGGGTCTCCCAGGAAGAAAGAACACTGATGTCACTGCATTTCTATGTTAGTCATAATCAAAACTGCCACCAGATTCCTATATCAGGTTCTTCATATTTATGGCATAAAGGGCATTGATTTTTCTTCTGGTAATTAATAATTACCACAGTAATGAACTTCTCAACTTTTAGTGTGTTGGTCATTAGGAGCTATTCATGGGTTCCTCTTTAGACATTGTGGAAAATAATAATTTTGAAGTATCGTTGTTTGACTGACAGTGAATATGTCCCTTCCATACATTTTCCATGATCATCTTCTTTGCTCAAATCAAAGTAAGAAAAAGTCAAAGATTTTCTTCTTGCTGGTAATTTTGGCTGAGCCAATGTATTTACTTTATTCATGGATTTAGTTACTAGCAGTATCTCTAAGAGGATGCCTTTAAAGTATCTACTTTTACATAGGATTTGAACTATGACTTGTATATATGAAAGCAATCCCTTACAATTATGTAAGAAATTTTCTGCTCAAATATCAAAGGTGCCCTCACCAGTATTAAAATAAAAATACATCTCTTCTGCACAAATCTAAATTTACCCCCACTCTGTTCATTTTCCTCTTTTAATAAACGAGACGGTAAACCAGAAAAGGGTTGAACCTGGCAGAGCTTTTAAAAACCCAACCCAGGTAGCAGTATTTGTTCACTAGAATCAAAGTTTCTCCTTTAAATGCCATAAAGTCTTGACCTTACACAAAGAAATACAGGCAACTAATGTTATCTAATACTAAAAGTTCAGCTTTGAAAACATATATACAAGTGCAGAGTATATATATATATATATTCAAAGAGACCATGAATTTAAAGAGCAGAAAGGAGTTTGTGGGATGGCTTGATGTGGAAAAACGGAAGATGATAAATGTAATTATATGGTAATCTCAACTTTTTAAAGTAAAAAAAAAAGAATTGATTGTATAAGCTTAATGTGATTTGTAAATGTTCAGGATCATGTCACAAAGTTTCTATATCCTACTGAAGGAACATGAAAGTGATCAGCAAAGTGGCCATATGTGGACATTATGGAACGAAAAGAGTAAAGCAACTTGGATTATAAAACACCACAAAGAAAACAATGGATGTAGGAAATGTATTTAAAAACTAAAATCAGCAATTTTAATAAACAAAAAGTAAACCTTCATTTTTAGGTTGGACTTTTTCTCTATAGAGCTGGATTTATAGATAGACACTGTTTAAAATTGACTTTGCCATGGAATACCTTGTTTTATTCACCTATAGTGATCAACAGTTTTGCCGGATATAATAATCTGGACTGACAACTGTGGTATCTCAGAGTCTGTAGCACATCTGTCTGACGCCTTCTGTCTTTTTGAGTTTACATTGAGAAGTTGTGTGTAATTCTAACATATCTGTCTTGATATGTTACTTGGCCTTTTTGTCTTTGTGGCTTTTAATATTCTGTGTTCTATGCATTTAGTGGGTGGTTTATTGTGTGGTGATGGGAACTTTCTTTTCTGGTCTAGTCTATTTGGAGTTCTGTAAGCATTTGCTTCTTTAGTTTAGAAAAGTTTTCTTCTAGGACTTTGTTGAAGATATTTTCAGAGTCTTCTCCCTCTTCTATTTCTATTATTTTTGGGTTTTATTACAGTGTCCCAGATTTTCTAGCTGTTTTGTGTCAGGAACATTTTAGATTTAACATTTTCTTTGAAAACCGTATCTATTCCCTCTTTCATATCTTCTACACCTGATACACCCTCTTCCATTTCTTGTATTCTGTTGGTGATGCTTTTATCTATGGTTCCTGTTCTTCTACTTAGAATTTTTATTTCCAAAATTCCCTCTTCCCTCACATTGTCTTTACTTGATTGCCTGTATTTTATTTTTCAGGTTTTTTTTTTTAACAGTTTTACATGTTTCCTTGTATTTTTTTTCTCTTGACTTTCTTTAAGGAATTTATTCATTTCCTTGGATGTTTGTATTTTCCTGAATTCCACTAGTTAATTTATTTATTTTCTCCTTATGGAGCATAATTATCTTCATAAAGTTGGTTTTGAGGTCATTTTCTTGTGCATCTGTTGTGTTGGAATATTAAAGGCTTGTTGTAGAGGATAGGTTCTGTTGGTGACATATTTTCTTGACTGTTGTTTCTTGTGTTTTTATACTGGTATCTAGATGTCTGGGCTTAGGATAATTAAAGACAAATTCTGAGGTTGTCTTTATTGGATGAGTGTTTTCTTCCTGAGTTTCTGTTTTATCTCTGGTCTTCTGATTTATTTCACATGGGCTTCTTCAAGACTGTTTGTTCTCTGGTAAAGTGGGGAGACTCTGACCTAGTTGTAATCTGAGAACTATTGTAGGCAGGCAGCCTACCTGTACTTCTATGTGGTCTCTGATGGAGTAGAAAATCTTCACCCCAGTTGAGGGATGGGCTTTCTGTTGATGATCTGGTCTCTGGTAGAGCTGAGGATTCTCCACCCCCTGGGATATGATGACTAAGAGGAAGAAGGGCTGGCAATAGTGAGAGAATGTAGAAGCTCCAGGGGAGGGTGGCCTTTCTGGGTTTTTACCAGCGTGAGAGGGCTCTACTTTCAAACCTTTACTTTCAAATGTCATTATTAATCACAGTGATCAAACGTTCATACACACTGAGTTTAGACAGTTATAAGAATGTTGTCATTCCAGCAGTTTCCTTATTTTTTTTAAATGATGACCCATTTTAGTCCTTGTCTATTGGTCTTTATCAGAGAATTAAAGGAAGTCAGTCATTAAAAATTATGGTGTAAGAATTATCAAGTCAAACCGGCTTTCAGTTCTTAAAACATATGTCATGATGTTAGCTGGGTTTTCTATGAAAACACTTAGGAAAAGTCATGACATGACATTTTTTAACAATCTCTATATAGTTTTAATAAATTACCATAAATCTCTCTCTGTTAGATATTTAAATTTACTTTATCATAATATTCAGAGTGATCATATTATAATCTAAATTCCTTGATGAATAATACAACATCATAACAAATTTCATACCTATTTTGACACCTATTTAAGCTTTTCTTTAAGTGGAAGGCCTGATTTTGCTTACACACAAATTTTCCCTTAAGACATATAGTTATCCTCCTGGCTATGGGAAGTAGACAAAATTGCTGAGGAAAAAATTGGGATCTTGGGGGTGGGGTGGGATGGGGGTAAGGGGAGATGGGGAGAGAAAAGTGAGAAGGGGAGGATGGGGGGAACTTGGGGAAACAGGATGATTGGGATAAAGGAAGGTTGGATAGGGGAGCAGGGAAGCACAAATCTTAGTTAAGGGAGCCACCTTAGGGTTGGCAAGAGACTTGAACCTAGAGTGGCTCCCAGGAGCCCAAGCCGAGGTCCCCAGTTAGTTCCTTAGGCAGCTGAGGATAGGGAACCTGAAATGACCCTATCCTATAGCAATACTGACGAATATCTTGCATATCACCATAGAACCTTCATTTGATAATGGATGGAGATGGAGACAGAGACCCACACTGGAGCACTGGACTGAGCTCCCAAGGTCCCAATGAGGAGCAGAAGGAGGGAGAACATAAGCAAGGAAGTCAGGACAACGAGGGGTGCACCCACCCACGGAGACAGTGGGGCTGATCTATTGGGAGCTCACCAAGGCCATCTGGACTGTGACTGAAAAAGCATGGGATAAAACTGGACTCTCTGAACATGGCGAACAATGAGGGCTGATGAGAAGCCAAGGATAATGGCACAGGGTTTTGATCCTACTTCATGTTCTGGCTTTGTGGGAGCCTAGCCAGATTGGATGTTCACCTTCCTAGACATGGACGGAGGGGGGAGGACCTTGGACTTTCCACAGGGCAGGAAACCCTGACTGCTCTTTGGACTGGAGAGGGAGGGGAAGAGGAGTGGGGGGAGGGGAAGAAGGGTGGGAGGAGGGGGAGGGAAATGGGAGGCTGGGGGGTTGGCAGAAACTTTTTTTCCTTTTTCTCAATAAAAAGTTTTAAAAAACAATATTAAATTTGTTAATAAAGAAAAAAAAGAATGTTAAAGTTTCTCACTGCTCTGTGTCCAAAGGCCAAGTCACAAGATCACTGTAGGACTGTAGTGTTGGATTTTAAGCTCCCTTTTAAAGAACCTCTGTCACTCCCTCTTCTGCTTTCACATCGTCAAGCACGTACTAAACTTTTGCATATTACATGAATTTGACGTCACTTTTAGGGGCTTGCTTGGAAGGCTTTTTTTTTTATTCATACCTGTTGGTCACTGTTTCTTTCTCTGGGAAACAAGATTTGCAAGGAGTTAGCCACATTCATGTAGGCTGAGCTTTTCAGGGACTCTTACACAGCTTTAGGTCTACTTCTATTACTGTAAGAGATTGACTCAAGTGCACTTTCTTGTAACTGTGTGAACAACAGCTATTTCAACCTGATTATGTTTCACTCAATTTCAGTAAGAATGTTTTCAGTGTCTTAAATCAAGTTTTAGGACATTGTTTACTTCAGCTGCTCAGAACTTGTGGGAAGCTTGAGATGAAATGAACATGTTAATTATTTCACCTTAGCTATGTGAGATCAACAGGAACACGAGTCACAAATGAAATACTTAAGATTAGAAAGCAAGAAGCCGGGCGGTGGTGGCGCACGCCTTTAATCCCAGCACTCGGGAGGCAGAGGCAGGTGGATCTCTGTGAGTTCGAGACCAGCCTGGTCTACAAGAGCTAGTTCCAGGACAGGCTCCAAAACCACAGAGAAACCCTGTCTCGAAAAACAAAAAAAACAAACAAACAAACAAAAAAAAAGATTAGAAAGCAAGGCAAATTAGGGATTTATACTTTGCACATGAATAAGAAATAGCCAAAATGGGTAATGAAGTATGAGTTATTAAAAGTATAATATATACCTTTATATCAAAGAACATACAATCAGCAATAATGGTAATAGAAATTAGGTATTTCTGTGAGAAATTACATTGTGTCAATACCTTGTTTATTGTTATAAATATATATGTTTATATTTTTTATTATCAAATTTATCAGTTGGATTAGTTAGCAAACGACATATCATCAGACAACAGAATCTGACTAAATCGAGCTCCATTTGTAAAATCACTTTCCAATTTGTGTATATATTGTTAGTAGAATATTTTATTAAGGCCTGTCTCCTCTGAAACCCTGACAGGAAGCATCAAGACACATTTTAATCATTATCAGTACCACAAATTCTGATTTTCAATACATGTTAGCTGGTTTTATACTTTTAATTTTTGAGAAGTTTACAGATGCATAAAATATTTGAGCCCAACTGCCCCCTCTTTCCTCCTCTCCAACTCCTCCTGAGCTCCTCTCTTGGGTATGGGGTCATCCATTGGTGCATTCCTAAATTGTCAGTGGGTACATCACGAAAAAAGTAACTCTTTCTCACTCAGTAACCATTAATTAAATGCCAACATCTCTAAAACTCAGGGTGGAGCTTTAGGAGCTCCTCCTGTCTACATGTTTGGATTTTTAAAATAAACTAATAAACATGATTTTCATAGTTTGGGCAAATGTCAACTTTCATTATGGTGACTAGGTTGCCAAAGAATCAAAAAGAATTTATTGGAAGAAGTAATCCTATATAAAGTAGATTTTATAAATAATTAAACTGAAGATACTCAGGGGGACAGACAGCCTATCAAGTGTTATCTTCCCTTGCTAAATTTCAAGAGAGCCATATGAGAATAAAACAACTTTTTGCAGGTGTTCTTAACCTGTGGGTCATGACCCCTTTGACAAACCTCTACCTTCAAACATGTTTACAGTACTATTCATATCAGTATCAAAATTACAGTTATGAAATCACAAAGAAAATAGTTTTATGGTTGGAGTCTCCATGACATGAGAAACTGTATTAAAGGGTCTAAGCATTTGGAAGGTTGAGAATCACTATGGTAGAGAAAGAGCAATAGCAAATGTGAAGTGAACCATTAAGATTAGAAAGAACTGATTAACTGAAGAAGGGTCATCATAGAAGCTGTAATAAGTAAGCAAAGAAAGTGGCCAGCAAAACATGGCAAAGTATGCAAACAAGATTGAGATCCCAGAAATACCAGGGCAATCAAGATCACAAACACTTTCCTCTATTTCTAAATTTTCTTCAGTGACAGAGTCTTCAATTTTGGCCAGCATGTTTCTGCTTTAATTAATGTCTACATTTTCTAGCTTCTCTTATAAGAAGGTGATACATAACTAATTTCTGATTGGTAGAATATATATAATATTTAATAAGTATCCTCATGGGGATAAAATATATTAGTTCATTCACTACTACTTTCTAGAAGATATACAAATCTACACATACATATATACATACACACATGTGCACATACATACATATATATACATGACACATATTTCTTCTAGCAGACATACATACATGAATACATGTATACATACACACAGGCACATATACATACAAATATATACATGACACACAAATATGTATTTTTTCTAGGATATATACATATATACACATATACACAAAAGTACATATATATATACACATGACACACACACACATACACATGCCCTGTGTGGAGCCACAATACTTATCTTAAACTGTGTAAAATTTGAAAGGGATACTTGAAACACATGATAAACAAGAAAAAAGTTTAAAATATATCAATAAAATATGAACAGAATATATTTTCTATTTAATAATTTAACTTATACATTTTTTCTAAAATGAAAAGGTCTAATTTTTTTCAGTGAGTTAATACTATTTAATTAGTGTTGAACAGTAGTGGCACATGCCTTTAATCCAAGAATATGGGAGGTAGTGGAAGGTAGATCTCTGTAGAATTGAGTCCAGTCAGCCTACAAAGCAAGTTCTAGGACAACCGGAGCTGTTACTGAGAAATCCTGTCTCCAAACATAAAAATAAATATTTTAATTAGATATTAAATTATATAAATTAATCTTACATTAAATATTGAAATCTGACAGTACTAAAGTTTTAGTATAACGTGGTAATCTCCATTAAAATTTAGAAAGTAGTGACTATTTTTTAGGAACAGCCAGAGATGTACTGTTTAAAGTTGCTTTTAAATTGGGCTCTTAACAAATGTGTATATAAAATAGTGTGAGGAAATACATTAGTTAGGATTCTTAAAAGCTTGCTGTTTGTGGTGGTTCACAAGAGTGCTTTCTAATCTACACTTTAACACGTTTCTTAAATTTTATTAGATTAAAATTCTAATGATTTGAATTAGAGATATGCCCTCAAGATATATATCACAGTGGATTCCAAGTTAGCATTATTTGATAGATACTAAAATAGAAATATTTCTTTATAAGAAATGTTTTGCATTCCATTTAATTGCAGTATTTTCTTAAAGGTAAAACTCATTTGAATGTTAAACATATTTTTCTTACACAATTATAAAACATTTGATAAGAAGAGATATCTTGAAATATTTCTCCATAAATAGTCCACATAAATTCAGCTACATCATTACTCAAGTTAGATGAGCATTCTCTCCCAATAAACAACGTTCCCAACTGATGGTCATTCTACTGTACATCATCATAAAGATGACAGAGTTAACTAATGACATTCTCCAAAACAAGAGGCCTTTGGAATACACACTAAATGCTATGTTTCCATCAAATCGCTCCCCTCAGAGCTCAGAGACATTCTATGGCAGAGACGGTGGGAGGAGCAAAAGAGTCAGAGTGCATTAAGGACACCAAGAGCATAAGATCCTATAAAACAGAATGATTCTCAACCTTCTTAATGCTGGAACTCTTTAATACAGTAAACCATAAAGTTATTTTTGTTGTTGCTTCATAACTGTAGTTTTGAAACTGTTATCAATTGTAATGTAAATATCTGTGTTTTGCCATTGTCTTAGGCAACACCTGTGAATTCCAAAAGGGATCGTGACCCACAGGTTGAGAACCTCTGCTAAATCAACAAAGCAAAGTGAATGAGTTAAGTCTGGTTCTGGGAGCTTCTCTTGGGCTCTCTTTTCCTTCTGTTGGTTTTCCTTCTCCAACTTCAATGTGAAGGATCTTGTTTTATCTCATATTGCATTCTGTTGTGTTTTATTTTTTTTTCTTAGAAGTCTGTTCTTTTAAATGAGAGCCAGAGAGGAGTAGATTGCAGGACAGGTGGGGAGGAGCTGGGAGTTGAGGGAAGGGGAAAGTATGAACTAATGTCTCAATGAAACCTCTACCACGTATAAGAAAATAGAAAAAACAAAAGCTTAGGTAAAAAACGTCTTTTGTAGAGGTACCAAACAGGAACTCACATATATTAAAATAGTTTTACAGATTGGAGAAATACAAGAAATAGTTTAGAACAGAGGCTAAAATAATAGGTAGGGAAAAATAGGAGGAAAATACACTGAGTCTTCAAAGTTGAGTTACAAGTCATAAGAACAGCTGTCTAGAGAACAAGGAAAAAGATAAAGAGAGGAAGACAGTAGAAAATTATTTTAAGGTATTTTTCATGAAACTGAAAAATAATAGCTACATTAAAAAGTCTAACATTAGAAACACACAGACGCACATATAGGATGAGGAGGAGGAGAAAGAGGAGGAAAAGAATTCTGAAGAACTGTGATTGTCTGCCCATGAATTAAGATTTTGATAGCAGTGTGATCATTGAATGAGAAGATAAGGAAAATCAAATACAAAAATGAGGCTGAGGAGTAAAGAAGAGATAGAAGGAGAGGAAGATAGGGAGGGGAAAAGAATAAATGTCTTAGTAAGACTTGATGCAAGGCCAAATTATTATGAATTATTTTAGAATAAAAGTGCTTTTAGACATAAAACATCTAAAACCAATGGGTGTATTCAGCATTCCTATAAAAGCTAACAAACCTTGAGAATAAATAAAAATAATAAATTGATGAATGTTGTGGGAAAGAATAGAATCATTACAGCAACGAGACAAATAGCATCACCACAAGAAAAGGGAAAGAAGACTTCACAGTTGCACATGCTGCCGGTCTGTTTACTTTTCAGCACATAGGGGAGCAAAGTGACTCAAATTTTATATAGATTTAGGACAGATATAATCCAAATTCTTATTACTACTGTTCTACCTTTAAAAGCTGACACTAAATCCCAAGATCGTTTCTTTACAATTCTGTGCAAAGTCTATTGACATAGTCGAACACAGATGAGTTTATTATACTTTTCATGATCTAAGATTCCTACAACTTCTCTGCTAATTTTATCCATAAACTAGAGTACCTTCAGGGAACCTGGACTATATGACACAACTGGGCTAGCACTAAAATGACTAGCCTGAATCTGTGAATAGATGTCCTTTCTCAAAGTACAATGTTTCATAATAAACAGACATCAACATCTGTCACAATCCTAAAACACTTTGGAATCAGTAGTGTTTAGTATACATAATACTAAATAATGGTGCTATGAAATTTGCATTTTGTTCACATATGCATATATATATATATATATATATATATATACATAAATGAGCAACAAAATATCTGAAACATTGTCTTCAATAAACTATTTTTATCCATTTTATATATTTGTAAATTAAACTATAGTCCCCTTGTGTTCCCATAAAATTAGGGTTGTTCAGTAGTATCCGTGTGTGTGTTTCTTTGGTGTTCCCATAAAGATTCAGGTTATTCGATTGGGGTATATGTGAATTTTAATCTCTAGTGTCTTCCTTCTGCTGGGTTTCTCTAGCTGCAGTTCATGTGCCTCCAACTATCCTCTCAAGTCATAAGTTATGATAGTGAGTAGAGCGGGTGTTTCTTTTGATTTCTCAAAATTTTCCCCTGAAAATGATGCTGCCTCTCATAGGCTTTCTTCTTAAATAATTTCTTTTCATTGTTTAATATTAGGTTTTAAAGTAATTGGGGATCTCATTTATTATAACCCAAATTAATATCTCATATATGTATAAGCACCTAAGAGGAAAATATCTGTCCATAATGTAAACATTCCTCAGGAATTAAAATTGTACAGAATATATATACTATAAGTATCCAAAAATTTCCTAAAGTTAAAATGCAGCAAGCTTGTTACATATCTAGAAAACCATTAACTCAATATTTTAATGAAATCATTATCAAATTTTACTAGAAACCAAAGTCATTATCTTCTCACTACTTAAAAATAAAGTTCTAATTTTATGCCCAATGTTTGATTAGTAAACATAGTGATCAATTAAAGTTTATAAAGTACTTTAAAATAAAATTAAAATATGATTTATTTAAAAATTAGCTTTATAACATATGCGAAATCATAAAAATGCTTAAAATTATTTCTTTAAAGCATTTTTACGAAATGTCTGGTGAGAGTTTTTTTTGTTTAATGAACTGTATCAAATGACTATTTTTAATCTAATTTCTCATTGAATATTCAAATTCTACATATCACATTCTATATGTTCATGGAATTTTCCTACAATATAAATACTTGAGATTTTTTAACTGTAAAAAATAATATTGTCAAAAGAATTACACTTTGTATTGTAAAAATACTTTTGTAATCTGAAAAGTTAATATTATTTATGTTATTTGAATTTGTTTACCACTAAACATATCAGTACTGATATTTTTAGCAGTGATTGGTATAATTCTAAAATTGCAGCATAAACAAAACAGTAAGTGAAATATGACAACAATCTTAGTACAAAAATATTTAAAGCATTCATTTGTATAAATTTTAATTAAATTGTGGCAATTTGAAATATAATAATGAATATTTTAAGAAATAATTTAGGAAATTTTACCAATGGTTTACTGCCAGAAGCTCCAATTATAATTTCACAAGTAGAATTAATTAATTAATCAGGGAAATCAGTTGAATCTTACAAATTTGTTTTTCAAAGCATAAATGTGCTATAATTTGTGTTTTACAGTTTCTACTAATGCATTAAGATAGACAATTAATTACTAATATACTGTCTCTCTTTGTTCCACTGGTGAACTTTATTGACTTGTCAACGAAGAAGAAATTCTTAAATTAGATATGAGTGGAACTTCAAATAGATAAGTGATCATTACACTGTACAACACAGAACAGTAAATGTACTCCATTTCCAATTAAAAGTAAGATAAGACAAGGGTTGCCATCTCCACAACCATGGTTTTTCTCATACCACCTACCCTAAGTTTAAAAACAATGTGTTTGTGCATGTGCCTGTTTGTGTGTGTGTGTGTGTGGAGGGAGAGAGGGAGGGAGGGAGAGAGAGAGAGAGAGAGAGAGAGAGAGAGAGAGAGAGAGAGAGAGAGAGAGAGAATTCTTGCTGGCCATTTTCTTTTTGATAGAGGTTGAGAAGATTCTAACTTGAAGACCCTAAGAATTCCTGATGTATACTTCCTATACCAAATCACATGTTACATCCGTTTACACATGCAAGAGAAATCAAAGCCAAAACTGAAAGTAAAATGGACACAATTTTAATGGATTTTTTTAAAATTTTTGTGCATTGGATTCAAACAGCAAACTGTGTGCACTCAACTGTTTTCACAATGGTGTCAAGAGATCTGTGTCATTTTGCCATTTACACACAATTGTTCATTACAATATGTTATCCGCCTTGTGGGAGTCAGGGGTGCGGCATGGTAAGCAGTGGTGGTAGTGCACCTAGCTTTTATATTATCTACCTTGAAAATATTTCTCTTCTATGATTCCTTTGTCGTGATAAAAATAGTTTTCACCAAACGTTGGTGGTGCACACGCACTACCATCCATGCTTGACATCACACCCCTGAGAGGAACACATGTTCTTATTTTGTTGATAAAAAGTATTACAAAAATTTCCATACAAAAACTATTTTCATAGAAATCTTGCATTTCCACAAATAAACCTGAACACTTTTTTTTTTTGAAAAAAAAAACTGCTCAAGAATTTTGTTCTTTTAACATTGCGACTCTTGTTCAATGCAGTCCACTTCAGAGTTCTATCATGTACTTTTCTGTAGGTGACAAGTCCCCATTCTTTATCAATGAAATCTGCCCAGGCTCCATCAAGATCTTTACAGCAGGAATGAGACTTTCAGTTGGCAAAACAGAATGACAGAATGAAATCTTCAGTCTTCCACATAACCAGCAAAACTAAGCCCTGTTTTACAATGTATGATAAGGATTGCAAAACATCATCTTTTAACGTAGAATCTCTGAACCAACTATTAGTATTTAATTTCGGGTGTAGGTTAGGGTAAGGGTTTTTTTTTTGGGGGGGGGTGGAGAACATGTGGGAATCTGATTGGTTTGCCGGTTAAATACTTTCTGTATTTTTCAGGAAATAAAAAACAACCATTATTGTCTTTATAATTGCCATTTATATCTCAATCCATGACACAGATTATTTTTAAAAAAGAAAGAGAAATAATGGAAATGTTCTGCTTTCTGTTTCACCTCTATGGAATTCTGATGTGTTTAGCTTTACATTTTTTCACATTCTGTAAGCACACATTGTCTATTCAGATGATGATTGAGTATACTGACTACTGGGGGCTAGTGACATCTCTTCGATTATTTTTTGTGACCAGGGGACTGTATTGTTTCTTGCAGCTCTATAATTTTTGCTGATTTCACACATTTTTTATTCTTATGACATTTTTATTGGTTTCCTTTTTGGGCACCGACATTCCATCTCATGGCAACAGTTGAATTTCTGAAGGAACCCGCAGTTTCTCCCTGGACTGCATTTTAAACCAGCCACAACATTTGGATGTAACATTCACTCAAAAGGAGGGAGGAACCCATGATAAACAGTGTAACCCCGTGTAACTTGGTTGATCCATGGTGCTTGTAAATCAAGTCTGATCACTGCAACTGCTTAGATCACAGAGTCTCTAGTTCATAGACACAGCGGCATGAGGTAACTCATTTTATTTTGCACAGGTTGCATATTTCCACAGGAAACATTCTCGCTAAATTGTTTGGAAAAAAAAAAAGACAACAGTTTGTGCTTGGGTGGCTGGCCTCCCAACTTCATGCCATGGTTTCTTTACCTGGCAACCTTCTGTCATTAAATGTGTGCATGTTGATAACTTCTTCTGTTTTCACAATGACTGGTGCCTGTGGCTTATGTTTTAGCCGACGCTGGCACTTCAGGGACATCCTCAGTTCTTCCACCATAGCACTACAGAAGGACCGCTACAGAAGAACAGAGAGAGATTGGATATTATAAACGTGATAGAGGGACAAAATTCTACAATCATTCTCACATACTGGCCAGCCTGCCAGCCTAAAACATTTAGACTATTACATGGTGATTAAAAATTATTACATTTTAAATGAAAAAATAGAATGAGAGTATCATAGCATTTGGGCTATTTAAAAAATTACCACCTGATAGTGAAATATTCTCTCCAATAATAATTTCTGTTATTCAAATAGATTAAATTAGGTTATATTTTAATATTATGTAAAGTTGGTTAGCATTATGAGGATATCTACCCTAAAATTTAAACATAAAAAAATCTCTACTAGATACTCAATGGTGTTTTCTAATTAATTATAATAGGAAATGTACTTTTTGGGTTACAAGATGATATACACAAATGGTCTCTAAACATTGTTTCTCCACTATTTAACTAAAATAACAAAAATGGCATTAGACAAACAAAAATATAATACAATTTCTGTAATTTAATTACAAGTTTTGCTGTTATTATACATATGCACATTGACAGTGACTAGAAACATACAAGATACAATCATGAAATGGAATATTGTCAAATTTTAAACACCTAAGCAAACATTATCTTTAATTCATTATAAAAGCCTTCATAACAGAAAGCAGAAAACAATTTACCCCAGGTGAAAAGGATAACATTTTTCATATTAATGACTCTAATATGAATAGCCAGAAGCTGTACTAATGATCCCTAGATATTCATACAGAATTAGTGGAAAACCTATTGCCAATAAGATGAAAGTCATAGAGTCATTAATGTGAAATAAATTTTGTTAGTCTCTTTCCTCTCTTGATTAAGACACACAGAGAATAGATCCCTGAAACAATGTCATACTATAGTTCAAATTTAGCTGATCTGAGTCTGAAATTAGAATCTTCTGTAAAAAAAAAATCAAAATGTACACATAATACAAAGGTGGACATTTATAAAAATTCACAAAAAAACTGAAAGATGATATGAAACATGATGAGATAATAATAGGTACTTTGAGATATACTATTGAGTTAGTCATTGTTGCTTTGCAGTTTATCATCTTAGAATCCAGGACAAAATATTATAGTATATGTGTCTATTTTTTTTAAAACAAATTTGCATGTATAATCTTTTGTGACACTCAAAGTAACATTACAGATTATTTATGTCTCAGTTTGTTGATGCAACGTAACTCAGAGAAAAAGTGACTTGCAACTTCCCACACACACAGTAAAACAGCCTGTCTATAGTTTTGTGATATTGACATAGCTCTAAAATATTTTTATTCCTTTATGGCTATATCCTCACCTTCCCAAAATGTTCTTTAAATCTGTGTTTATTTTGTTCAATCTTTAAGGGGGAAGTTAGTTTAAGAAGATATGTTTATCAACATATAAAAACAAGTCAAATCTGTGTCTCCTGCTTTTCCCCCCAAACTTCTCTGAATCATTCCCTTGTCATTACCTATATTGCTACTGCACTTCCATGGTCTTTCTCTTTTCTTCACACAGTCATCCCTGCTTGGGTGTACCTGCGGTGCTGAGTCCTTAACAGCATAGTTTGGGTCTAACTTTATTTAATTGCTTCAGCACACAAAGTTTTGTTCAGAAACCTCCTTCTATAGGCTACTTTATCTTCGTCAACTTGGTTTTCTTCCCTCACTACATTTCCCTAATTGTTCTTTTATCAGTAGCCTCTGAGTTTTAAAGTTCCACTCTCACTGAAGTGTAAAGAGATTGAGTGAGTTCTTGTTGATTATGCACATCTATGCTCTTCAAATAGCAATCCAGCTAACCATAGCTCTGCATGACTCTAGTGTTTTGTTTTTATTTAACAGTGTCTCTTCATGCATTGCAAAAAGGTTTGCTTGCATCTTAGGAACATCACAAAACACAATGAAATTCTTCAAAACTTAGTACCTTTAAACAGTAAAACAATTAATGTGTTAGAACTTGTAATGGGTGAAGATTAGATGTTAGTCATAACTTGTCCAAGGATTACAGAATTGTTACCTGGAATTATGAATTGTGTTTTTAATTATAGCTTTTGAAATTCATGACATATTTTAATTTAAGGCTATATATACCACCACCAGCTTGTACATTGGAATGGTGTTGCTTATTGCTTAATACCTTCTATTAGATGTATTTATTAACAACATGATGATAATGATGATGATGATGGTGATGATGACAACACGGTAGAAATGGAAAAATCTGACTCCAAAAGGGAGAGGAATACATTGTCTTGAGGTAAAATAGTCTTGACTCTCTGTTGAAACATTTAATAGAAGAATTGATTAATATGATATAAGTAAAATAAAAAAGGTAGAACTTGATCCCATTGACATTTAAAACTGATATAAGATGTGAATGAATGTAAATAATTTGAAAGACAGTTTTGCTTAATATAGAGTTTCCAAATATTGGCTAATGTTTAACATCTTTTTCAACCTTAACCTGAGACTATTTTATTGTATAAAATTCACAACAAAACAAAGTGTAAGCATTAATATTTGGGCTAAAGGATAGGCTAAGTTGTTTGTTTCCATGGGAAAAAGATTAATGAGCATACACATTCTCTTAGGAAAGATTCTAATTCATTTATAATAAAGTATTAGTTCTTGGTATTTAGTACTTGCTTCAGACTATACCTTGATACATATAAAAAATTTTAAATTATTATCCTATGCTACCAAACTTATAGTTAATATAAAATCTTTCTTAAGTTAAATAATCAATATTTTTTATCTTTTATAATCTTAAGTGATATGTATACATTTTAGAACCATATCAAAACTATAAATTGCAAATTGTAACCTCATTTTCTAAACAAACATGAAATGGAGAAAGCTTTTGTCAGAGAACTTTTAATCAATCTGTGGTCTTTACTATGCAATTTCAAAATGCCATTTTGGTTAATTTTCTCTCTGAATGAGCTGAAATTTGCCAGGAGTTTCCTCACCTATCAGTGTGCTATTACCAGAAAAATAGTTTAGTTTTTGAATAAAAGCACTATGAAACAACAGGTTTTCTTCTATTTTTTCTCATTCTGATCTTCAAAAAAGTTTTGTTACCATAAAATTTTAATTAAATTTCTGATAAATTTTTATTCATTTATTAACAGTTAACCCATTTGATCTACCTCAGTTCTGAATTACAAATTTCCCAAATAGATACGTGCATATGTCTCCAGAAAATTCACACACAGTTTTTGATGAGCCTTTATTTTAGTGTGCGCTGCCAAAATTTCTTATGATGTTTAAATATAACTTTAATTCCATTTCATTCAAGAGAGACCAGTTGCTTTTCTTAGTTTTAAATATGGTTTGGGATTCTCTTTTATTTAAATTTGAAATGTCTTTACAATACTCCTGTGCACTTAATTTGACTTTGCTTAATTGTCATTAACAAATAGGAGGGAAGAGTAACAAGAAAGAGAAGGACAAAAGGAGACATAGAGTAGAGAGGAAGGAAGGGAGGGAGAAAAGTAACAAGGGAGTGAGGGGCAGCAGAGTTTCAAACCCTTTTGGGGGTGAAATCCATGTGTTGTGTCATTCAGGTGGGATGTTCCCTACAGTGAAAACAACAGTAAAATGTTTCTTCACATTAAGGCAACAGACTACAAAAAGGAAAGTAAAGGCACAAGGATACTAACCATCATTAAAAACCTCTTTTAGAAAGTTTCAAAAGTTTACTAAACAGTGTCTGGTTGGTATGGTGGCACTAACCAAATAGAAGATTCCTGAAAATGAAAATTTAAATCTTTGAGCTGTTAGCATGTATAATTGCATTAAAATAAGTAAAACTCTTCATAAAATTCACTACATTGAATGAAGCAACCTGTTATTTACACATCCCTGGAAATGAAGGCCTTGAATTCTTTTACATGGCTCATTTGAAAAGTCCTATGTTATATTTTTAGTATAAGTAAAACATAGTAAATATAAATGATTTAAAATTACCGTTGTTGTTTTTCCAGAATTATTTTTTTCTGAATATCTTGCCTTTCTAACCTATAGATGCATGATTCACATGACAGAAGAATTTACATAGCAAGAATTGTTTTAATATAAAAAATCTAGCTATAAATATGCTCCATGTTCAACACTGACATTTTTGTTAAAACCGACAGTGGATGAAAAATATCTAGTTCCTTTGTTTTCAAGTTTAAGTTTGTCAACCCTATGTTAAATAAATCTACTTGTCATCTGAGGATATAACTATATGATATGTTTACTGTCTACCAACATTTTTGGTGACCTTTTGTCCTATTCCTTAAAAATAAAAATTTATGTAAATATTATTCTATTTTTCATGGAAAAGTATTTACAATCATTTTTTGCCTCAAGGGATTAAACTTCTATAGAAATATTTATTAGTCATATACTCAAGAACTGAGTCATATACAGAGTCATTGAGAACAGTCACATAAAATTACATCACATTAAGTAATATCTAATGAAACAAGTAAATTGTAGGAAACATGTTATGTTATATAATATTTACATAAATATTGACATATTAAGAATAATAAATGTCATTTATGTGACCAAGTAAAACTTCTCTCCTGATTTATTTGATTATAACTGAAAGTTGTTAAATATAAAATACCTAAGGCATACCTCCCAAATGTGAATTGACCTATGGCTACATGAACATAGGAAGGAAGCCATGAGTTATGTAAATGTCTAGCTAAATCACTGAAACTAAAATACTTTAACAACTTTGATCATTATATTGTGTTATTGCAGCATTTTTGAAAAAGTTAGGATATTTACAAAAGCCTTCTCAAAGGAAAATTTACACATCCAATTTTAAGACATAGTTTCACTTAATTGCTATAATTTTATAGAAAATAAAACTTAGCCTTGAAAATTCAAATTGTAGCTTACAGCTATATGCATCAACAGTAACAGAGTGGAGGCAAGAACCTTGTTATTTAACTTTTTTTCTTTGAATATTGTGACATAATACCAGTCTCCATTGTCCTGAGCTCATTGCTAACAGCATTTGCCTAGATTCTCTTTTGAGTAATCTTTAATGATTGCATATGACAATTATAAATCAAATGGAAAAGCTATACAAAACTGAAAAACTATTTTTCAGAGCATTAAACAAAAAGCATGCTACTCTCAGCCTGGGGTGTTTTATATTAATAAACATACTAATCAGTACAATAATAAATACAAATATTCTCAGAAACCTTCACTTCAAACAATATTTAGCCAATATTTTATATCGCAGTTTTCAAGTTAATGAGACTGAGAAAGGGTAGCACCATTCCACATTTTTCCTCAATCATACTTAAACTAGGAAGACCAATAAAGAAGGGCAGCAAGTTTCAGAAGCTTTTCAGTGCAGCATCTTCGGTGTAGAAATGGTTGCTTTTTAAGACGAAAGGTGTTGATTATCACATTCCTGCTAAAAGTCTCATCCACACAACTAACAGACAGGCTCAGGAAGCTTCTGTTGTTAAGACAAAGCAGCTAAGATGTGCCAACTTTATCCTTTTTAACAATGGTATTAAAATAACAAATGACATTCATATTACAATTATATGAAAATCACGATAATTAATTTTGATCTTTTTTTTAAATTAAAAATTTTAACTTTAAATAACATTAACAATTTTATGTAAAAGTTGGATAATATCAGAACTTGCTTATAGTTCCCTAAGGATAACCTGATGCCCACTGTTCAATCGCCTCCTCCCCTTCCTTAGCCTTTATTGCCCCAACTTCTGGAAACTGCATTTCTACTCTTAGCCTCTATTTAATCAATTATAGCTTCCACATGCGACTGAGATCATTCTTAACATAAGGGTTTCTGTTTCCACACATATAAGAAATGACAGTCTCTCATATTGCTATTTTTATGCATTTTAAATATAAACTCAGATGTCTGTATATTGAGTCATTTGGAAGAGAACCTGAGAAGTCTTAAACTCAGTGACACAATAGTGAGCTCTGATTCTACATCTTTTAAATTCCAAAACCAGTTCTTCAAACATTGGTGACAGAAAAAGAGTTAAAAAGTAAGTATGATCAAAGGCTTCAATCTCATGACTGAATTTAACTACCTAATTTACACATGTTCTCAATACAACTTCATGAGAAAAGAAACAATCAAGAAACAAGGACATAGACTCTGGAGAGGTGACTCTGGAACTAAGAGTGCTTGCAGAGGACCAGAAATCAGCCACAGAACCCACAAATGGCCCCAGGGCATCTAACCTTTGACCTCCATGGGTGCCTTCACTAACATTCACAGATTCACACATGCACACACATAAATAATATTAAAGAAGACTATTTTTTAAAGAAGTAACTAAGTACATATGCTTATGTAATAACAATAAATGAAAAAAAAATTTCTTCGATTTGACAGAGAGTAAGGAGTGGAATGTGGGAGGGTTTGAAGAGGGAAGATAAAAAGGAGAAATGTTATACTTAATTCATAATCTCAAAAATTAAAACAAATATTAAACTAAACAAAACAAAAAAATAAATGAAGTTTCGAGGTACAATTTCTATAGCTTAAATTGTCTAAATAGTATTAGATCAGTGTCTCTGGTTGTGGAAAGTATAACTAACTCTGGAGATACATATCTTCTTCTCTACTAATAATAAGTTCAAGGGTCTTGGGAATTTCCACCCTTCCTTCCTTCCTTCTTTCCTTCCCTCCCTCCCTCCTTCCCTCCCTCCCTCCCTCCCTCCCTCCCTCCCTCCCTCCCTCCCTCCCTCCTTCCTTCCTTCCTTCCTTCCTTCCTTCCTTCCTTCTTTCCCTCCCTCCCTCTTCCTTCCTTTTTTAACCTAAATTAGGAACCATGTTTTAAAACTTTTAAAGCCACACATTAAAAAAATAGAACAATTATTTATCAATGTCCAGCCTTGGTTTTAGTGCTATAGAAGATGAGCTATGGCAGGGATGGCAGGAATGATTAGCTGATTTTACAGATTAATGAAAAACATGAAGACAAATATCCTATGTAATTGATGTTTATATAAAAGGCATTTTAAAAAGTTACCCACTAGTGCTTATGTATATCATTGGCGAAACAGAACACCCTACTTCTAGACGGTGACGTAAAAATTACAACAAATAGATTACTTATTCAGTTTTATTCACAATTTTAGTTTGAGTTCTAAATAAACTTATATTTTACAGCCAAATTGTCTTTTGTTGAACATCACCCTAGAACTTCTAACTTTTGAAAACTAAAATGCAGTTGAACTTCTTCCACTAAATATAGCTGTTGTATATATTGGTACTTTATTTAAGCATCACTTGTAAAATGCAAATTTTGGAATAAAACATTTATGAACAGTTTCTTAGATTGTTTGTATTGCTTGACTCTATCCATCCATCCATCCATTTATCTATATGTTGTTATAAAAAGCAATATTTCTGTTACAACAATTCTTCAAAATTCTGAAAGTAATTCTTACAGAAGGCTACAAGTACAGCCTGTTTTAATTTTGGGGTTTCTATGAAATGGAATATGTATTCGTTTTAAAAATTCAATATCTTTTGTCCTGAAAATTTAAACTAAGTAACTGATTTCCACTTATCAGAAACCAAACTGAGCAGTTGAAATTTCTTGTTCCTCTACTCCTTATATTATCTTCTATATTTATTATAATTATAGACAGAAACTTTCTATGTATACACACATATTTTGTTTTGATTTCCATGAAATATTTAACTTAGAAATGTCTTACTTGAGACTTGCCATTGTTCTCTGTTAGTAACAAGTATTGACAGAAATTGACTATGATTGGAACAATGGTATATTCCAAACATGTAGTTGTAATGCCAGGACCGGAATGTTTTCAGGGTACAATACACATATTGAGATTTTAATAGTTTGGTATACACTTTTAGTTTATAGTTTTCAGACATGTTAACTATATTTACTTTGTGGTTAAAATGATAAGTAAACATTTTGGAAATCATTTTATATTCTTATGTTGAGAAACTCAGATATATATATATATATATATATATATATATATATATATATATATATATATTAAAAACAATGTGTATGGGAAGATTTATTTTAAGTAAATAATGAAAAAATAGTCCCATAAATAAACCAAATAAAAAAAAATCAAACTTTCATGCTATTAGTCTTGCTGGAAACCAAAATAATACAAATTATGTCTACCCTTTACAAAATGGAAACTCAGAGTAGTTAAAAGGTGATTTTATATATGAAATGTTAGAAATAAATTTATAAAAATAAACTTTTTAGAAATATGTTTTCAAATATAGTTATAATAGCTAAACGACAAAATTTTTCAAATGTTTATTTATGAATTTATTTTTATATGTCTGGGTTTTTTTTTCTATATGTTTGTCTATGCATTTCATACGTAGTGATCATAAAGAACAGAACAGGATGTTGGACCCTCCAAGAAGAGGAGTTACAGATAGTCCTAGGGTTTTGGACCCTATGTCATCTGTAAGAGCAAAAAGTGCTTTTAACTACTGAAATATCTTTTTAGCTTTGAGAACCAAACTTCTATTTGCTATGCAGCTCCCTTCAGTTATGGAGACCTTTGTAAGGAGAGATCCATGCCCTAAAACAAATGTACATTGTCTTAGATGGACAAATAATTCTTTGAGTGTTTATATAAATTCAACAGTTACTGGAATCTTAGAAAACATCTATAAAGTCAAAGAAAATATAATGCAAACATTAAATATATCTGGTTATAAATTTTTATTCAGACAAATAAAACATTTTTATATAATTCAAAGTTGTCAACCAAAATAGAAAAATATAAAGGAAAATACCTATCTCAATAATTTATATATAAAATAAAGTTTATCTTTGATGAATTATTACTTATATCATTATTAAATTGTTAATTTGAAAATGAAGACACCATTAAGTAGTTATCTGAAAACAAAATTTATAACTTTAAAATCAGTAATGTATGCAATTTTCAGCTTTTTTTCATTTTTACCTAGCCTGCCTTTTGTTTAACTTTAAAACATATCAGAAATATAAAATAAGATGTAGATTCAATAACCTGGGTTTTAAATTATATTTTAGAAGGGGAGATTGCAAACACATTTTATTTCTATATTTAAATGGTATTTACTATTTTAATTTTATTATTATCATTAGAGATGAGACTTTACATAGACTATTACTTGTTTATAAATTTCAACGATAAAATTTGTAATCAAGTAGGGGTCTGTGTCTTGTTTATTACAAATTATTCAGACTTTTTTTGTGTAAAATACTGTAGACTGAGTGAAGATGGTGGAAAAGAGGAAACTGATAATAGAGCACTTTGGGATTGGATCATTGAATGACAGCCTTTTGTTTTAATTTAACCTGAAGATAACTTTTCTTAAAAAATATTAATTGGGAAACTTCACAAGTATTTTATTTTAATTTATAATAAAATCTAAGCTAAAAAGCGATAAATGCATAATGATTTAAAATATGACTTTGTATACGTATAGATTTAGTTCACAAGACAATCCAGATATTTGTTTAATTATATTGAACTGTTGAATAATCTAGCCAGAAAATTTTTCCAAGAAAAATAAGGAACGAAACCAGAAACTAAATTATCATAATGAATAGGAGGTATCAATACTAATAATGCAATAACTGTTTAATCTAGTATATTGAATTACATAGAATCAGTGATATCCCCATTTTATATATTTACAAAGAGTTATAATTATTTCTGTTTTTAATTTAGTGGTAAGAGATAATAGCTATTTTAGACAAATCAGATTAAGGGAAGTAGATGGAAAAATAGATATATGATAATTAGAGATATTAAAAAAGATAGAAAATATATAGATAGAAAATAGCTAGATAGATAGATAGAAAGAGAGATAGATTTAATTTTGCCTTGAAGATTTGCCTTCTAGGTGTTCCTGATTTTAAAGTGGAGTTATGAGTTAGGTTTCTCTTTTCAAAAGAGAAAAGTAAAATTGGAAAAAAAAGACATCCATATTGAAATAAAAATATAAATGAAATAATGTATTAAGAAGTATAAGATTGGTGATAATATAGGTAAATAAAAGATAGCCAGACTTAATGTTTGAGCATATTTCTATATGAGTATATCACCTTCCACCTGTCATGATGTGGAGAGGAATATTTCGAATGATGTAACATACAGCTAACCTAGCATAAAATAATATGCAAGTTGCAATCTTGTTCATCACACTTATATCTTGCAGAAACAAACTCATGCCAAGTGACCGGACACATTACCCACTACAGTAAGGGAAACTTTCTGGACTAATTAATGTGCAGTCTAACTGCCTGTCCTGAAATCACTTTTGGGATTATTCAAAGAAGAACAAAAGACAATGATCACTACAGTCAAATCAAAAAAGAATAACGCTGGGAACCCAAGAATAATTTAATGTGGTCAGAGAAATGTGCAAGCTAGAGAGAAACTGAAACCCTGCAGCTATGGCCGGGGACAGGTGATAGAGATATGCAGAGACAGAGAACCTTGTTTTCATTATGGAAGCAACACAGGTCTGTGTGAAAACAAGTGAGTGTGACTCAATGTTCAGTATAGTTGTTGCCTGGCCTACTCTCAATATATATTATTTTATTTAATAATTTTTTTAAAAATATTTTTAAGTCCACAGATTGCTATTACTGAGAATCTGAAGAGTTCAACTGATTCAGTGAGAGGTGGTAACTGCTAACTAGATTTATTGTAAAAATTAAATAACCACACCCCTTGAGATTTAAAAAAAGAAATGATTTTTTTAATTTTTAAGATAGCTCAAGTAAATCAAATGAGGAAACATCTAGAGATAACAACAATACAATACCAATAATATCTAGATTCAGTTTGTTTTATTTTAATATTAAGATAAACTTAAGAGAACCATTACATATAGATGGTTAGACATTCTCACTAGAAAACCAAATACTCTTTCATATATATAGGAGTTATTATAAAATAACCAAATATCACTTATTGGCAAATTATTCAAAAATGTCAGTTGATTACTTGATAAGATTGTTCATTGCTTTGTCCTTTATATTTTCTTACAAACCCATTTTCACACTACAGAAAGAACCACAGTATCAAGAGTGGACTTATATGTAGCCAACTAAAATTAACACAACAGAATTTGGCTTAGCCATGTTACCAGAAATAGTCAACCTTAATGTTGTTAGGAAATAAACTATATGAATGTGTTAAAATTTGAAAATTTACACATTATTATGTCAGATAGAATAGGGGTATCAAAATATTCATTTTTCAAAGATGACTAAAAGTTGTCATGAACTACAATCAAGTAAAATTTTAACATATGCATTTTAATATTGAGTTCAAGACATTGGGTCAACAATTATAACATAAATCATTCAAGCCAAAGGAAGATACTTGTCATCTATAATTTTACAAAAATAGTTTCTGGAATATTTATATTCAAAGAATAGAAGCAGAATGATTTTTACATATTTTACTGTTTGATATTATGTTTTTAAATACTATTTGTTCTGATATTTGTATTTTTCACAATAAACTACATGAACTTTACAAATACTAAAGAGAATAAAACCTCATTCATACACTTACTAAACACCTAAAATATGTTTCTATTAAAAACAAAATCCAAGATTATTATATACAAAAAAAACCACTGGAAGATAGAAAAAAGTAGAGTTCATTCCATTTCCGGAGTTATAAATGTACATACAGAGGTGAGGTGTGCTATCTGTGTTATTTTCATGATTTTCTTTATATTTTATAGGACCAAAAAAAGTCTAGAACTAGGAATATAGAAGCTAAGTGATTACACAAACTTTTCAACTATAATAGAAAAGTTTCTCTACAAGTGAGTAAATATATTGAGGTACAAAGAAAAATTAAATGATTACACTTATGTGGTTATACATATTTCATAATTACTTTGATTAGAGTAAGGAAAAGACTCAATAAGAAAAATATGCAGTTGCAAAGCCATAATATTTGTATATATTCATCAATTTAAAAAATTAGCAATATTTCTAATGCAAGCTAAGATGTACTAGTAAAGATATTCTAATTAAAAAAATTATGAGACTAATTCTACTGTACTCAAATTTATTTACTATGTAGCTTAAAATTACTATATGTCTTAAAACCTGGGATTGTTTTTGACAAGATATTTCTATTTTTTAATACAATTTCTGATTTTTCTTCCCTCAGTAACTATATCTCTCAATTAATCTAACAGCAATGTACTCAAAGCAAAAAATTCTCCTTATTCAGACCTAAATAAGATTGATATATCTATTTGTTTTGCAAACTGACAAGTAAACATTTTGTTAATAAGTTTAAAGACTATGATGATGATCATGAATCTTTGTGAAATATGTAGAGATATTTCACAAATTATATATTTTAGTTATAGAATGAATGATAGAAGACAATTAACAGTCATAGCTCAAAGCAATTCTCACGTTTGATAGAAAAAAATGTCACTTGTGTTTTATCATAAGAAACATAAGTGTTTTAAATCGCAAAAATGTAACATTTACCTTTTCCAATTGAGCGTTTTTTTTGGATTTGTATAAAAACTCTCCCACTGCCACAAAAACTGAGAGCACCAAGCCGGCTGCCAGGACAATGAAGATCCCACCAATATTCTGAACCCCTAGGGCACTGGCCTCCTTGCTTTCCTCCTCTGGGCAGCCATTGCCCCGCCACCACTTCTCCTTCATCATGTGCAGCTTGCCTTCCTCTTGCAGCTGAAGAATCGCTATGGTGATTTTGTCTCGATATGGAGAACCTGAGGGAAAAGAATGTACGTTAACCGTTTCAAGGAAAGCAGAGTTTTACAATTAAAAATCATGAGTGAAGAATAGAGATTTTACAAATCCTTACTAGAATCAGCATTTATTTTCAGTAGAGAAAACAGCACAGAAAAACACAATAATCAAAACTTTGTTAGGATAACTAAAGCAAGTAGGCTTTCTAGACTTTTTGTTACTTTTTATTCTTTGTACAAAATAATGAAAATTTAGATTATAAAGTCTAATATGATATCTTATGTGTATGACAGAAACAGATTCCATATAAAAGACAGACTTGGAGTATCAGGTAATCAATAAAATAGTAAACAGAAGGTCACAAGGGAAATGGTTAGAGAACAAAAGTTTTAGTTAATGTCAGGAAACAAATCTACACTGACGCTAGAGAATGGATAAAACAGCATTTTCCACTTCTAGAAAAGTTGTGGAAAATTATGTCTCTATATTTAAAGTGATAAGTTAAGGCTGCTTTGATTAGCAGGCAAGTTTCCATGGCATTTACTACTGTGTGAACATAGGGCTTTTGGTGTTTGCTGTTTGATATCAATAAAATTTCACTTGTTTCGTAGACTTGGGAAATAAAGAATCATTATGGCAATGTCATTTATATTTTCAAGAAACTATGATCCATTAGTGTTAATACATAGCAATTGTTATTAATAATCTTAAGTTTTGGGTGGCATTCCTTGCTGTAAATACAAGAATATAAGCAAAATTTAGTATTTGTTTTTATGAGTATACACATATATTAGCAACTACATGGTACATGCAATCTTGTTAATAGGATGCCCAGAGCCCAGGTAAAAATATCAAAATATCTGCATCCTTCAACAATTGCCACAGACTTGTCTTGTTTATGCCCACCCAAAAAGCTTGTTTTTAAAGTTTCTTCCAAGAACACAATAGTTTACATTTTTTTTTGTGTGTGTGTGTAGGGGCACAAATTTCCGTATAATACTTTTCTGCTTAGCAGAGGAAAAATAGTTAAGTCACCGCTGTTAATGATGGTTTACATAAATGTTTCTACTAAATAAAGGAAAATCTTAGGTATGATCCAGTAATATCCTGTTGAAATTTGGCAAACTATACTCCCAGCACTTGGAAAGTAGAGACAGGCAGATCAGGAATTTTTGATCACTGGCTACAAAGTAATTTCTGAACCAGCCTGAGCTCTGGGACACCTTGTCTCAAAACACTATGCTAGATAAACATTTTCTGCTTTGGATATATGTGTTTCCTTTAAATTATCTACAGCTGTTACATAATCATTTAGCAGTGAGGATGAGGAAAGGGATATTTTAAGAAAGAGGACAGACAATATAGTGTTTCAAAGGCATAAACTGGAAATTAGAAGAGGAGGACTAAATGGGAAGAGATGGGAGGTCAGAATAGACAAGAGATTACAGGGAGGAACAACAAACACTAAAGGCTCTTTGAAGCTTACTAGTTTCGAAACCTGCTGAAATATACACACATACAAAAGGTTACATAGTTTATGAAAGGTTATTATTATATAATGGGTAAACACCCCAACCAAAAATTATTATGGTATCAAATAAAACACTCAGTACCAGTAACTGGCCTCATCTTTTCAGGTTATTGGCCAAAAGGTTCTCATAATCCAACACAAATTTCACAGACTATTTCCAGAGCAGGGGGTTACCCTCCACAAGTTGACAGTAAGGCACTACTGCTAAAAATTATCACATATTTATGTCATAGAACATTCCCTTTGGATATTTACAAATATAGATAGCAATGAGGAAGGAATGTAAACAATGACAGTAAGTAACTGATACTGACTTAACTGTCTCTGATTTAGGTTAATCACTTGTAAAGGGATAGCAATGTGCTAGTTTGAATGAGAATTGTCCCCACATGCTTATAAATTTAAATATATGTGGTTTCCACTTGGTAGAGCTATCTGAAAAAGATTAGAAGCTGTGACCTTGTTGAAGGAAACGTGACACTGGGCCTTGGCTTTGAGACGTCAAAAGCCCATGCCATCTCAGTTAGCTCTCTCTGCCTCATGCTTGTTAATCAAGATATAAGACCTCTCCTTTCAGTAATTGTTATTACATGCAATTATGTTTATGTATGTATTACTGAATATAACTTTCTTAGTATGTATGATGTATGGGACTAGAACACAAAAACATCATGAGTGCGGTAACCCAGACCCAAATAGACAAACATGATATGTATTTACTCATAAGTGGATATTAGATGTAAAGCAAAGAACAAGCAACCTATAATCCTTGATCTCATAAAAAACTAGGTAACAAGGAGAACCCTAAAAGAGACATACAAGGATGCCTCTGGAAAGGGGAAACATACAAGACTTCCTGAAAAAATAAGGAGGGGGGAGAGAAGGAAGGGTGAAAGAGTAGGGGGAGGGAAGAAGAGGAGGGAGGAGGAAAACATGAGGGAATGGGATGCTCAATAAGGGGGAAGGACAGCGTGGGAGGGAAAGGAAAGAGATATTTTGATTGAGGGAACCATTAAAGGGTTATCAAGAATCATTGTCCTAGAGATATTTCCAGGAATCCACAGAATGACCCCAGCTAAGACTCTAAGCAACAGTGGAGAGGATGCCTAAACTGGCCTTCCCCTGTAATCAGAGTGATAACTTTCTTAATTGTCATCATAGAATCTTCAACCAGCAACTGATGGAAGCAGATACAGAGATCTAAAGAACTCGAGTGAACTACTTGAGACCAGCCCAAAAGGGGAAGAAGAGATACTAGGAGCAAAGGGGTCAAGACTATGATGGTGATACCCACTAAACAACTGGCCTGAGCTAGTGAGAGTTTGCTGACTCTGGACTGACAGCAGGGAAACCTACATAAGCACACTGGATGTGGGGGACAGTTGTGAGGCTTGGGCAGTCTGTGGGGCCAATGGCAGTGGGACTAGGATTTATCCCTATTGCTTGAACTGATGTCTAGGAGCACATTCTTTTCGGAGTGGTATCTTGCTCAGTCTAGATATAGCAGGGAGGGCCTTGTTCTTGCCTGGAAGTGGAGTTATCAGATTTTGTTGACTCCCCATGGGAAGCCTTACCCTTTCTGAAGAGGGGATGGGGGGGTTGGTAAGAGAAGGGGGGAAATGTGGGAGAAGAGGAGGAAGTAGGAATAGGGATAGGGATAGTTATGCAAAATGTGAAAAAGATTGTATTTAAAAGCTCCTTAGTTTTTTTTTAAAAAAAGAAGCCATTAATTTGAAAGGGAAAGAGGGCATTTACAGGATGGTTTGAAAAGTGAAAAAGATAAAGAGAAATGTTGCAATTGTGTTATACTCTCAAAATAAAAAGAGTTGGATGTGGTGGTACATGCTTTTAATCCCATCACCTGATAACTGAGTGAGCCATTTGGGTCTACAGAGTGAATTTCTACACAAACAGGGCTACACAGTGAAATCCTGCCTAAAAAAGACATAGGTAAAAAAATAATCAAACAGATAGATAGATAAATAAATAAATAAATAGAAAAAATGAAAAAAATAGAAATTTAAAAAGACTTTATGCTTCATTTTTTTAAAAGAGCTTTAAGCTCTCAGCCCCTCCATTGGTGCCATGCCTACCAGCCTACTGCTATACTCCCTGCCATGATGGTCATTAACTCTGTTCTTCTGCAATCATGTGCCTCAAACTAAATGTTTTCTTCTATAAGCTGTTTTGGTAATGGTGTTTTTTTTTCACAGCAATAGAAAAGAAACAAAGACAAGGACTTTGAAAATCAATTATTACATCCTTTACACACAATGTCTTACTCTTTAAGGAAGATTTATACATGTGGCAAGGCTATAATCAAGTGTGGAATGTCATATCATTGAGTCACAATATCTCAAAGACATACAGAAATCAAAGAACAAGAATTTCTTCATTCATATACACAGCCTCACATTTAGCAGCCATAAAGTACACAGATAATAGTCTTAAGCTTAATTCAAGTATCAATTGCAGAGTATGATAGTGTCAATTATTAGCTTGAGAGATATAGAAACACTTGGGAGCTGGGCTTTTGAGTCTGCCTATTATCTCGATTGTGTTAATAGAGGAAGAGACACCTTTTATGGATGGTTTGCTTACTTGGTTGGGGATCCTGGACTGTGTAAAATGGAGAAAATTATGCTCTTGCATAATTATTGTTTTCTCACTGTCACCTTAATTTCCACATCACGGTGATGGACTATACTTTGAACTGTCATCTAAAAAAAATTCTTTCTAATTTTATGTTGCCTGGGTGTTCTATCAAAGTAACAGGAAAATCTACTAAAACATAAGCTAGGTCAGCCTCTAACATGAACGTAAGGAGTTGATGACATTGCAGGTAAGCTTAGAGGACGTGAGGAGCCATATTGCTACAGAGTTTCTTTCACAAAAGTAGAAAGTTCTTATGCTCTCACTGCTCTACCCTGACTGGACCAGAAATCACTTATGTAGACAAGATTGACTTCATATCATAGAGTCTCTGCCTCTCAAGTGCTGAAAACACAGACATCATCCTGCTATTGGCTCCCAATCTAAATTAGGGTATGCCTATGAAGGTATAAGCAGCTTACAGAACACTAAATAGATTGGACCAAAAATAAAGAGTCATATAATACTCAAAATACTAAACAAACAAAATAAAGAAAGAATATTAAGAGGTGCAAAGGCAAAAGGCCAAGTAACATAATGAAGACTGACCCATCAGAGTTATCCAACTTCTCAATGGAAATTCTGAAAAGCAGAATGTCCTGGACAGACATTCTGTAGACAATAAGAGACCATGGATGCCAGTCCATACTGCTATACCCAGCAAAGCTCTCAATCACTGTTACATGGAGAAAAGAAGATATCCCAGTACAAAACCAAGTTTAAACAATATCTATTCACAAATCCAGCCCCACATCAAGCACTAGCAGGAAAACTCCAACCCAAGGAAGTTAGCTGCACCCCAAAAATACAGTCAATAGATAACCCCACTCCAGCAAACCCCAAAGAATGGAAATACACAAACACTACCACCACCACCCAAACAAAAAAAGAATAGAAACTGGCAATCACTCATCATTAATAGCTCTTAATATCAATTGACTCAATTTATCTCTTAAAAGACAAAGTATAATAGATTTGGGTAAAAAACAGAACCTATCCTTCTGCTATATATGAGAAACACGCCTCAGCTTCAAGGACAGACATAACCACAGAGTAAAGGGTTGGAAAATATTTTGTAATCAAATGGACGTAAGAAGCAAACTGCTCTACCTATACTAATATATACCAAAATCGATTTCAAACTAAAATCTATCAAAAAAGTTGGATAAGGACATTACATATTCATCACAGAAATAATCCATCTAGATGAAATCTCAATTCTGAACATTTTGCACCAAATCCAAAGGCACCCACATTTGAAAAAAAAACATTACTGATAAGGACAGATACTACACTTGAACTTAGTCAAGAAGGTGCACCCAAAGAAAAACATAGTTATCCTCCTGGATATTGGAAGTAGACAAGATTTCCAGGCAAAAATTGGAACTTAAGGGTGGGGTGGGATGGGGGTAAGGGGAAATGGGGAGAGAAAAGTGAGAAGGGGAGGATGGGAAGAGCTTGGGGGAATGGGATGGCTGGGATAAAGGAAGGGTGGATATGGGAGCAGAGAAGTAGATATCTTAATTAAGGGAGCCATTTTAGGGTTGGCAAGAGACTTGAGTCTAGAGGGGCTCCCAGGTGTCCAGGGAGATGTCTCCAGCTAGTTCCTTGGGCAGCTGAGGAGAGGGAACCTGAAATGGCCCTTTCCTATAGCTATACTGATAATATCTTGCATATCACCATAGAACCTTCATCTGGAAATGGATGGAGATAGAGACAGAGACACACTTTGGAGCAATAAACTGAGCTCCCAAGGTCCAAATGAGGAACAGAAGGGGGAAGAACATGGGCAAGGAAGTCAGGACCGTGAGGGGTGTACCCACCCATTGTGACAGTGGGGATGATCTATTGGGAGCTCACCAAGGCCAGCTGGACTGGAACAGAAAAAGAGTGGGATAAAACCGGACTCTCTGAACATGGCAGACAATGAGGTCTGATGAGAAGCCAAGGACAACGGCACTGGGTTTTGATTCTACTACATGTACTGGCTTTGTGGGAGCCTAGCCTGTTTAGATGCTCACCTTCCTAGACCTGGATGGAGGGGGGAGGACCTTGGACTTCCCATAGGGCAGCGAACCCTGACTGCTCTTAGGACTGGAGAGGGAGGGGAAGAGGAGTGGGGGAAGGGAGAGGGAAATGGGAGGCAAGGATGATGCGGAAATTTTTTCAATAAAAAAAAATGTAAAAAAAGAAACATTATTAAAACTTAAATCACGCATCAAACCCTACACACTAATCGTGGGAGACTTAAACATCTCAATCTCATCATCATTAGACAGGTTTGCCAGACAGAAAAGTAAGAGAAACAAAGGAATTAACAGATATTATGACTCAAAATACATTGATATAACATTTCACCCAAACACAAAAGCATATAAATTATTCTCAATACCTCACAGAACCTTCTTTAAAATTGACCAAATACTCCGTCACAAAGCAAACCTCAACAGATACAAAAAATGGCATAACCTTCTGTATTTTATTGAATCACCATGTCTTAAAGTTAGAAATTAACAATAAAACTAATTGCAGAAAGTCTACAAATTCATGGAAATTGAATAATGCTCAACTGAATTATTACTGGATCTAGGAAGAAATAAATAAAGAAATTAATGACTTTGTAGAATTTAACAAAAATAAAGCACAAAATACCTCCAACTAATTGGACACTATGAAATAGTGCTAAGAGGAAAGTTCATAGCACTAAATGCCTACATAAGATTACGGAGATAGCTCACACTAGTGACTTAACAGCACACCTTAAAGTTCTGAAACAAAGAGAAGCAAACTCATCCAGGTGGAGTAGATGCCAAGAAATAAGCAATTTGAGAGATGAATTCAATAAAATAGAAACAAAGAAAGCAATACAAATAATCAATGATAAAAAGAGTAGGTTCTTTAAGAAAATGAGCAGGATAGACAAATCCTTATTAAAACTGGCCAAGAAAGAGAGAGAGAACATCAATATTAACAAAATCAGAAATGAAATGGGACATTAAAAACAGACAATAAGGAAATGCACAGAATCATTAGGGCATATTTCAAAATCATATACTCAACGAAATTGAAAAATGTAGAAGAAATAGACATTTTTTTGGATAGGTACTAAATACCGAAATTAAATTAGATTTATCTGAATTAAATTGAGATAAACAATTTAAATAGACCTATAACCGCTAAGGAAATAGAAACACCATCGAAAGTCTCCCAACCCAATGTCCAGATTGTTTCAGCACAGAATTCTATCAGAATTTCAAAGAAGAACAAATACCAATACTCCTCAAACTGTTCCCTACAATAGAAACAAAATAAATATTGCCAAAATTTTTATAAGGTTACAGTTACCATGATACCCAAACAGCACACAGACACAACTAAAAAGGGAAATTACAGACCAATCTCCCTCATGAATGCTGCTTCAAAAACACTCAATAAAATACTGCCAAATGGAATCTAAAAACAAATAAAGAAATCATTGGCCATGAACAATTTGACTTCCTCCCAGTAATGCAGGAATGGTTGAACATACAGAAATCGGTCAATGTAATCTTAGATAGGTAGACTCAACATAGAAAAATGGCAATCTTACCAAAAGCTATATACAAATTCAGTGCAACCTCCATCAAAATACTGACACAAGTCTTTACTGATCTTGAAAGGACAACACTCAACTTCATATGGTAAACCATAAGAAACCCAGGATAGCCAAAACAATTTTATACAATAATGGAACTTTTGAAGGCATCACCATCCCCAACTTCAAGCTCTACTACAGAGCTATAATAATAAAAAGCTTGGTATTGGCTTAGAAACAGACATATGGATCAATGGAATAGAATCAAAGATCCTGATATTAATACACACACCTATGGACATTTGATTTTTAACAAAGAAGTCAAATTTGTGCAATGAAGAAATGAAAGTATTTTCATCATCAAATGGTGTTGGTGTAACTGGATGTCAACATGTAGAGAATGAAAATAGAGCCATGCCTATCCCCATGTTAAAAACTCAAGTTTAAATGGCTCAAAGACATCAACATAAACCCAGTTACACTGAACCTGACTAAGGAGAAATCGGAAAGTAGTTGTGAACACATGGGCAAAGGAGATCACTGCCTAAATAAAAGACCAGTATCACAGACCTGAGAGCAACAATCAATAAATGGGACCTTCTGAAACTGCAAAGCTTCTGTCAGACAAAGGACCCAGTCAATAAGACAAAATGGCAGCCTACAGAATGGGAAAAGTTCTTCACTAACTGTATATCTGACATAGGTCTGCTTTCCAAAATATATAAAGAACTCAAGAAAGCAGATGTCAAAATACCAAATAATTCAATTAATAAATAAAAATTGTTTGAAAATGCAAGAAAAAAAGAGAAAAGAAAATTCCGATGATTAGTTCCTTTTCTATTCTTCCTCTCTTGGGATATTCCTTAGTTATTAAAAGTGTTCTACACCCTGGAAAGTACTTTATAATTTTGAAATTATATCTGCAAGGTAACAAAGTACATACTTTTTACCTAGCTATATAAGAAGAAAGGGAGAGGAGGAAAGCAAAGATAGATTCAGGAAGAAGAAGGCATAGATGTATGTTTACTCCATGTACGTATTTGGATCTGTCAGATACTTAAGATTTGAACTATAAAAATTAGCCCTCTAAGACAGTGTAGAGACCATTTCAGCCTGTGACCCAACCACTCTAAGCACACCTGAATGTATCTAAGCTGAGAAGAGAAGGGTTATGCCTGGTCAGAACATGGATGCTATATTACTCTTAATGTAATAATGACAATTAATGTATGCACTCAGAAAAAAGCATAATTTAGTGATTTAGCATTTCATTTGCTACATAGTTATTCATAACATCTTAAACATCAAATTTTTATTAAGTTATTATGCAAAATTATTTTCTAATTAAAATATTTTCAAATAGTATAGTAAAGCTTTTTAGGAAGAGTATACAGGTTACAAATTATGTCTTGACTAATTTGTGAATTTATTATTAGAGATAATTTCTTCCTTCCTCCCTTCCTTCTTTCATTTCTTCTGTCTTTAGTTCTTTTATTCCTTAGGCTCTTCCCTCTTTCTCATCTCTTTTTCTCTATCCCTACCTGTCCATTCCTTTGAGTTGTATATGTCCTTTTCTTATTTTCCTTTGCTACTTGCCTCCCTATCTCTTTTCTTCCCTTCACTGGTCTTTACATCTATCTTTCCAATTGTCTTTTCCTTAAGTTTCTGCCCCTGTTTCTTCCTTTATACTATTCTTTGTGCCTACTTGTGAATAATTTCAGGTGCGTGGTCTATTCCAAGGCACAAGCCTGCAGGACATAATCCATCGTATTATTAACTGTAATACTGCCCTCTAATTCTATGCACACATATTTTTCCTTATCCCTCTTCAGTATACATCAATAATGATAGAGTTATAATGAGAGAAGTGGACTTCACATGACTTTGATGCTGGCAAAGGTGTGCCAATAGGAAGGTAGGCTTTCTTCCTAACACCTTCTAAATATAGTTGTTTTAAGAAAAAAAAAAGACACATTCAGCACATCTTCAAACACACCTACAAATTTTTCTTTTATTTATGCTGTAGTCCAGGTTGGCCTACAACTCACAGTTCTCCAGCCGTTGTGTGTCTTCCAAATTGCCAAGGTCATAGGCATGTGTCACCAAACTTTTTTGTTTTTCTTTATATTTAAATTTGAAGTTGATATTACATGACTAATTAAAATGTCAAAAATGAGATCATCTTTTCTATAAATATTTTTTTAGAAGTCAAAATGATACTTCCCAAACTGAATCTTGAGTCGTATTTTTGGAAATATCATTTACATTTCATTTTTAAGTAATTTGTCAGTGAAAAGTTTCGATTACTATGGCAAATGTTACTTGTTAATTCACAATATGTGAATAAAGGCTTATATCTATACACTAAAAAGCAAACAGAAAATTATTTATAATATGTAAGGGAGCCTGTGGTGCATGCCTTTAATTTCAGCACTTGGGAGGCAGAGGCTAGTGAATATCTGTGTTTGAGGTCAGTTTCATCTATAGAGTGAATTGCAAGACAGGTTCCAAAACTACACTGAAAACCCCTGTCTCCAAAAATATGTAAGGGGTTTCTCTTGCTACTGTTCTCTATGAATTAATGAAGGTTACTATTTGTCATCAGTTTTATAGATATTAAATATTCTCTTATTCAGAGTCAAAATTGTTCAGGGATTGACACTTACATTATATTCCTATATGTCTATGAGAGCTCTCAATTTATTTTGTTGAAGTCCTAACAATGGAATTGGTACCTGATCCATCATAATTTGGTAGCGGAAATCTATTATTATGTATATCTTTTCTTTGTTTAAATGAACCAAATAGATTAAGATCAACCAAAACCATCAGTCAAAGAAGAAAATTCCTTCATATCTATTAGTATTTCTAAAAATGTCTTTTATATTAAGGTCAAATTTTACTGCCTTCAAGAAAATAATAGCTACTTATAACTACAGCCTCCAGTAACAATAATTACTAACCTTATTGCACCATTTATCCAATATGTGATATTTCTTTTGAGACTTCTGTGCTTGTCTCCATCAGTATAATCCTCCTGCCTCTGTATGCAAAGCTCATGGAGCTTCAGTCACCTTGCCCATTACCATCTGATATTTTACATGTTAATGAAATTAATGAATTATTCAGTGTGTACTTTAGTACCACCAAGGTCTCCACACCCAGAATTAAAGGTGTGCAAAAAGAAATGTAAGTATATATTCATGCTAAGATTAGCTAAATAATGTATAAAAGAAAATCAAAATTTATAGAATTATGCATTTCTATACATTTTGATTACATTTGGTCATCATTTACAATATTAATGAAGGCTTCTCACTCTATTGTTACCAATTGCACAAATCTTCTCTGGAAGCTTTCTAGGCTCCAGCATGCATAGACTGTCAGTATCCAAAGAACAAGCAAAACTTACCGAGTTCTCATCTGTTTTTAGTGAAATGTAATCTAGACATAAACAAATATGCCAGGAATACATAGCATCTATAGGTGTAATTTTACTTCTTTTGGTCTAGTTCAGTTTCTAAAACTTATTATATTCCAATTTTCTTTTGCACAATCACTTTAGTAATATTAAAATTATGCTGCTTTATGCAAAGAAAAATGGAATGCATTTTAATGGAAGAGTTGACCTGCAGAAAGATGAATAATTTGCATCAATTTTTGTACATTATGTTAAACTAATGAAGACAAATGTATTCATTCATTTCAGTAAAGCCGAAAACCTGAAGGCCGGCAATTTCATGCATCTGTAATGATGAATATTACAGTACTTATTATATGATGAATTGGGAATTCTAGAAATGGTTGATGAGTATAACCAGGAGAAAACATGTTTCTCATACTGATTTATATTTTTATAAACATTGGCATCTGCCTCAAACAATGTGCTTCATTTCGTACCGATTACATATCTCCCACTCATTAAATAATGAGAAATAAAGGAGCACTAGATCTCACTTAATACTAAAATTGAAACAAAACAAAGGAATCCATATTTTTACATGTCAGAGTACAGTATTGCCTTAATAAAACTTAATAAAATAAAACTCATGGTTGCAGGCAGGCTGCGGAGGGTACAGATATTGTTAAGTTAAAACTTGTTCAAGAAGTACTAATACAAGTATTTTACACTCATAATATAAAATATTTTACAGGAGTAAAATTTATACCTAAATCATTAAACATAATGATGAATGTTTAACAATTGCATGTACAGTAAAAACGCTCTTCAAATTTAATCTTTTGGGGTATCATAAACATGGCTACATCATCTTTGAATTCACATGCAATTCATTCATTTGAATGCACATGGAAATTCATTAGGTCTTTGTATGTTAAGGCAGAATATATAGACAACACAAATTACAGGACTTGGAAATGTGCTGGAGCTCCTATCATGGAGTAAGCAGCACCCCTTCATGGCCTCTGCCTCAGAAAGAAAATTGGAATATAATAAATTTTAGTAACTGAACTAGGTAAAAAGAAGTAAAATTATACCTGTAGATGCTATGTATTCCTGGCATACTTATTTATGTCTAGATTACATGCCACTAAAAGTAGATGAAAACTCAGTAAGTTTTGCGTGTTCAGTGGGTACTGGCAGTCTCTGCATGCTGGAACCTAGGAAGCTTCCAGAAGCAAGCACAGAAGGTAAGTTCAGAGACAAGAACTCCAGCACAAATAACAACATTTTCTGTGAAAGGTGACAACATGGAGAGAATATTCCCTTCATATATAGGTATGCTAAAGTGGTATGAACAAACCTTATGTGAATATGACTTTGGGTAGTGTGCTAGCCACATTTACAACAATATCATACAAGCTAGAATCATCAAAACCCAGCGCCATTGTCCTTGTGGTTTAATATCTGGGTTTTCGATTCCATTCCATTGGCGGTTTTGATTCTACTGCATGGACGGGCTTTGTGGGAGCCTAGTCTGTTTAGGTGCTCATCTTACTGGACCTGGGGGAAACAGGGAGAACCTTGGACTTCTTATAGGGTAGGGAACCCTGACTGCTCCTTGTACTGGAGAGGGAGGGGAAGGGGGATTGGGCGGGAAGTGGGAGGAGGGAAGGAGGTGAAAATTTTCAGTAAAAAGTAAATAAATTATAAAAAAAGAAGCAAAAAAATAAACAAGCTAGAATCATCATCAGAGAGGAGTAAGACTTAACTGAGAAAATGCCTCCATAAAATAGAGCTTTAGCCAAGCCTGTAGTACATTTTCTTGTTTAGTGATTGATGGGGGGGGGGCTAGCTCATTGTGGGGGTGCCACCTCTGGGTTGGTGGCTTAAGTTCTATAAGAAAGCAGGATGAACAAAGCAGAGTAACAAATCAGTAGGCAGCACTCCTTCATGGCCTCTGCATCAGCTCTTGCTTCTAGGCTCATACTCTAGTTGAATTCCAGCTGTGACTTCCTTCAATAATGGACTATGACGTGGAAATATAAGTCAAATACCCTTTCTTCTGTGATTTGCTTTGCTTATTGTGCTTCATTACTGGAACAGCAACCCTAATCAAAACAGGCAGTGGTCATTCCTCATCATTGATACTTTCTTTTCCTATCCTACTCATCCATGTGATGTTCTCAATTGTAATATGACACTTAGTAACTACTCTATCTCATCTAGATTTTCAACAACTCTACAAAAATAATAAATTTAAAACTTATACAGAACTCTTTTGTTTCTGATGGTTTTTGTTCTTTTATTTTTGTTGTTGTTAGTGAGTTTTATTATTTGTGTGTGTGTGTGTGTGTGTGTGTGTGTGTGTGTGTGTGTGTGTTTGGGGATACAGAATTCCACTGTATAGCCCTGGCATACAAAACTACCTATGAAGTCTGAAACTCATAGATCCCTCTGCCTCTGCCACCCAACTGCTGAAATTGAAGGCATAGGAAGTACCAGGTTATATAGAACTCATAAAAATGAATTGTCAACCCAGACAAGTCCACATCCTTGGTTTCTGGAGCATCTTATTTTCTGCCAAGCACCTCTTTCCTTCTTTTAACTCTCATTTTTAATTCTATGTGTGACAGTAAGTACAAGACCTTCATTAGTTAAGTCCAGGCAAAAGCACAACACAGAGAAAGGAAAATGGGTACAAATCCCTCCCCATACCTCTCACCAATTAGCCATTTGCATTTAAAGCTCTTGAAAGAAGAAAAAAATCAGATTTTTTTCACTACAGTGACAAGACACACTGCGTGCTCAAAAACATGTGGCTAACACAAAATGGACTTTGTGATTTTCCTTTGTGTGGTGTGTGTTTTTCTTTCTTTGTTTTTTTTTTTTAAGAGAAAAAGAACATAATGTTTCAGGCTGGAGAGGGTCTGAGAAAAGATGGGGATAGTGGGAAGAATTTGACCAAAATAATTTGTAAGCAAATTTAAAACATATAATTTCTTTATTAAACCACTTCTCTCCTTCATACAAACCAATCTTGTAACTCTTTATTTGCCTTGAAATCACAAATACTGGTTTATTCTGAGTCATGGAAGATTAGTGGAAGTTTTCAGCTACCTCAGGTGAGAGTGGTCCTCTGTCTTTTATGTTTATCTTGCTTTCACATCTAGCTCAGTATTCACAGAAATACTATTAATTGTGAAGTAATTATTGAATAATTATTTAGAATTTAATGTTGAATTAACTCTGCATGTAAAAGGGTATCACCCAGATCACAGGAACTCCCGTTATGATGAACAACATGATGTGCAGAGCCATGAGCACAGTTCTCCACATGTTCTTCCCAGGGCCTCACCTGTCATGGTGGAAGTTGTGAGGAAAGTTGCAAATGGAAGGAACGTGCCATTAGCCCATTGCTATAAAAAGTAATAGTAATGAGACCTTCCTGGCTGTTTACAGTATTTCTATCAAACCAAGTTAGACAAAGCAAAACATAAAAATGCTAGCTGACACTAGTGGAGCTTTTATTTTTTTTCTCTAAAAACTGCATTTCTATCAGATGGCAAGCCTGGTCCTCAAAATGTAATATGCACTCAATCTTTCAAAATGAGAAATCAGAAAGCTTCTAGTACAGAGCAAAAAGTTCCATTAAAGAGAAATGCTCCCTCCTTTTCTAAGCACATTATCACCTATGGTGTATTTAGAGGAAAGATTACAGCTGCTTGCATGTGCTAAATATTCCTTAAGGAAACTGCTGAGATTTGCCTTTTGAATTTTACCACTCCCAGAGCTTTTCTAAAATATTATTTCAAGTGAACTAGGAAATTCAGTCAACATATTAGGTGTAAAAACATCTACAGCTTCCAAGTTCTACTACACAGTAAATGCCACATTAGAATAATATTGCTGCTATCAGGGAAACTGCGAAAGGGATTTAACACCACCACACACTTAATTAAACCAGCTTGTGATTATTTAGCATTCGCCTGCATGTCTCTATTAAGGTATTTGTGTAAACAGAGCTGCCCTAATTAAATAGCTTCTCTCTGAGCCACTCAGCATGTTCACAGCACACTTTAGGCAGTTATCACAAAAAGAGTGATGGATGCAACAGGAAGTCACATATGAAGCATGGAGGAGGAGCCTGGCAGACAGACTACCATCTCTGTAAACCACAAAAAAAAAAAAAAAAAAAAAAATTCAGGGCAGGCACAGTCTCATTTCTCCGAGTTGTTTCAGATTTCTCATGTCAATAACAATTATACTACTTTATTCATTAATTTACTTCCCAGACACATATAACCAAAAGACAATGTCTAAAGAAAAAAACAACTGAATGAAATTTAAAAAAAAGAAAGAAAAAGAAAAAAGAAGGCTCCTTCCTCTACTTACACTTGAATTCAATGTTGTCATTGAAGGTTGCACTTACTAAAGTTATAAAATTGGACTGTAGGGAAATCCTGTAGGTGCTCTAAATTTTCCAAAACCAAATCCCACATTATATTCCTTTCCCTGAATTTATCTCTAACTCTCTGGGAAAAAGAGAAAAGGCCTAATGTGTAATTATTTCACACCTTAATATATTCCTTTAAATTTTTCTTCTGTCAGCTTATGGGTAAATAATAATTACACTGAGTAAATTCAATAATAACAGAATAATAGTCTTCAGTATGATTGATCATGATAAGGAACTAAATGCTACCTATTTCAGAATTGTGGATATGGTTCTGAATGAAAGGTTATTTTTTCAAGTATAGCTGTGTGTCATTGTGTTTATTAATAATGAATAAGTAAAAATAATTCATGAAATCATACTTCTTGCCAAGGTGTAAAATAGTAAGTCATAAATTCCTGCCTGGAATATTTTCCCACAGAGTCAAATGTCTTAAGAGGCAACTATGAAAAGAGCAGGCCTGAGCCAGAGACCTCTGCAGGAACAGGCCCAAGCCAGTGACCTCCACAGGAGGAGTCTTGAGTCACTGACCTCCACTGGAGCAGGCCAGAGGCAACTACCTCCACAGAAGCAAGTACAAGGAAGCCACCACTGAGGCAATAGGTCTAAGCCAGAGAGCTCTGCAGGACTGGGTGTATGGATCAATGACCTTCATTAGAGCAGGTCCAAGACCAATACCTCCACCAGAGCAGGCCTGAGCAGGCGACCTCTACCAGAGCAGGACCAAGAAAGCAACCTCCATGGGAGCAGACCCTAACAACTCCTAGTACTACAGAACGACCCTGGGAATGCTGAGCAACCTACAGGAACACCGAGTAACTTCCTGGGTGACTGGAACCATGGCCCTGACTGCACCACAGGGAGAAACCATCTGAGCCTTGGATTCACTGGAACCTGTAAGACCAATCACCAGTGACACAGCCCCAACTACATCAATCAGAGGAAAAGATGGCTAGACAAGGTAAGAACACACTCAACACCACAAAGAGCAACTGACACCAATAAAAAACTAGTGTCCCCACAACAACAAAACTGGAACAACAAAATATAGATGAAACAGAAAAAAATGACCTAAAAATAATTTTTGCGAAAGTGTTTGAAGCCCTTAAAGAAGATATGAAAAATTCCTTCAGAGAAATGGATGAAAAGACAAACAAAATATTGGAAGAAATCAACAAATTCCTTAAATAAAGAAACAATAAAACAGATGAAATAAATGTTTCAAGACTTGAAATCTAAAAATAGAGACAATAAAGGGAACACAAACCGAGGAAATTATACAAATGAAAATTATGAAAAAATGATCAGGAACCACAAATGCAAGCAAAAACAGCAGAAACAAGAGACAAAAGAGAGAATCTCAAATGCTGAAGATACAATAAAGGAAATAGACTCATTGGTCAAAGAAAAGGTTGAATTATAGGACAGAGAAGCTTTGGTAAAGCAAAGGACAGGGTCAACAAGACAAAACGGCAGCCTACAGAATGGGAAAAGTTCTTTGCCAACCCCATATCAGAAAGAGGGTTGATCTCCAAAATATACAAAAAACTCAAAGAATTAGTCACCATATAAAAGAAATAATTAAATAAAAAAATGTTGTATAGACCTAAACAGAGAACTCCAAACAGAAGAATCTAAAATGGCTGAAAGACACTTAAGAAAATGCTCAATATCCCTAGTCATCAGAGAAATGCAAGTTAAAACAACTCTGAGATTCCGTCTTACACCTGTAAGAATGGCCAAGATCAAAAACACTGATGACAACTTGTGCTGGAGAGGATATGGGGTAAAGGGAACACTTCTCCATTGCTGATAGGACTGCAAATTGGTACAGCACCTTTGAATATCAGTATGGCAATTTCTCAGAAATTTAGAAAACAATCTACCTCAAGAACCAGAGATGTAGGTGGGTCTTCTATCTATATGTTGCTTTCATTGGTTAATTAATAAAGAAAACTGCTTGGCCTGATAGGTCAGAACATAGATAGGCGGGGAAGACAGAACAGAATGCTGGAAGAAAGAAACAGATTCAGGCAGTCCCCATGATTCTCTGACCTGAGACAGATGCAGGTTAGAATCTTCCCAGCAAGCCACAACCCTGTGGTGATACACAGATTACTAGATATGGGTTAAAGCAAGATATGAGAGTTAGCCAAGAAGAGGCTACAGATAACGGGCCAGGCAGTGTTTAAAAGAAAACAGTTTCCGTGTAATTATTTCAGGTGTAAAGCTAGCCAGATGGCGGGACAAGCCTGCTGCTCCTCACTACAAACCAGCAATATCGCTTTTGAGTATATACCCAAAAGATGCACAATCGTACCACAAGGACATGTGCTAAACTATGTTCATAACAGCATTGTTTGTTATATCCAGAACCTGGAGACAACCTAAATGCCCCTCAATCAGAAAATGGATGTGGAAAATGTGGTACATTTACACAATGGAGTACTACACAGGGGAAAAAATAATGGCATCTTGAAATTTGCAGGCATTGAAATGAAAACATTATATTGAGTGAGATAACTCTGGCCCAGAAAGACAAATATCATATAGACTCATTCATAAGTGGTTTTTAGACATAAATCAAAGAAAAATCAGCCTAAAAATTACAATCCCAGAGAACTCAGACAATTATGAGGACCGTAAGAGAGACATACATGGATCTAATCTACAAGGAAAGTAGAAAAAGACAAAATCTCCTGAGTAAATTAGAAGCATGGAGCCCATGGGTTGAAGTGGATGGGAGAGGAAGGGAGGAAAGCAGAGAAAAATATATAGCTCAATAAATACTATAAAACAACTTAAAAATAATTAAATAAAATACAAAGGGATAAGTGTGAGTTGCCTGTTTGTATATCAAACTTCTCTGATGAAGGTTATGAGAAAATTGAAGTTCATTCCTGATGTGTTTGATTGGAAAACAATTTGATAAATCTTCTTAATTTTGAATAAGATAGAACTCACTTATATTAAATGAAAGAGAAACAAAAACACGAATACGTTATATGATATAATGAAGTAGCACTAGCATGGGATACTCTATCTCTGTGTCCTGTATGTTTTCTTCTCCCTTTTCTGTCCCTTTTCCCTCTTCTATTTTATATTCCTGCTACAGTGGCAGACCCCATCTGCCTATCCTAATAGCACTAGGATTATATTTAAACCAATGTGATTAAGCAAGCTAATTTTTCCATTTCAATAACTTGAATTTAATTACATGTGCAGTGTAATTTTGTCTAAGATACTCATTTATAGGCTCTAAATATCAAGGCATGAGCCTATTTTAGGAACCCTTATTTCTGTCCACTACAGGTACACCTAGGATATGATATATCCTTTAATGCAATTATTTATTTAAATAATAAGCACATATAAATTTGTAAATTTGGCACCCACATTATGAAATTCCCATTGATTTTTCCTGGAAAGGATATTGGTATTATTATTATCATTCTCATTCTCATTTTGAGGTAGTATCTTGCAGTATTCTAGGCCTGACTCAAACAATCCTCCATCCAGCCACAGGAGTGGTTCAAAATACAAGTGTGCAATATGATATCATCTTATATTATTTTTATTTCACTTTATTATTATAACTAAAACTAATTTTAACACATATAACTGGAGAAATGTTAGAGGAAGATAATACTTGGTATCGAATATCATAGATATGTCACTGCTAATTATTCTTCTTTAATTCTTTTCAGTGAAACAATGTTTGTAGGAACAAACATAGCCTTCATTTTTAGTTAACTTTAATAATGTTATAAGCTTCAAATTTGAAAAAAACAAAATTATCAATTTTTAATTCATCTATAAAACTAAACAAAAAAGTTTGAAGCCAGGTACAATGAATTTTTTATTTAAATCTGTATTTACAATATCCCTCATTTGTTCATTTGAAAGGCTGAGGCAAGAGGGTGGCCTGTAAATTTAAAATCTCAGTATCATATACAGTAAGCTTAAGGTAGGCCTGGGCTTCAGACTGAGATCATTTCTCAAAAAAAAATCAAAATAATGATAATAATAATTATAAATTTGAGAATTGAATATTTCTAAAATGAACATGTTGCAAATGTTTCAACCTAGACAAAGGAAATTATCTGCCAGATATCTGATATAAATTACTTTTTCTTTTGACATGCTCAATTGGAAGTGATATCCAACTTGTGAAAATATTCATACAATATATTTTGATTATATTCTTTTCTCTTCCCCAGCTCGTTTTAGGTCAAAACTTTTAACTTTCAGAAATATAAATACCATGTTAAGATGTATTAGGTAAAGATTTTTCTGTGAACTGTGTAGAGTCCTTGCTTTTCTGCTTTAAACAACAAGTCAGATTAGTGAAAAAACATAGAGGCTGCCTCGTAACCTACCCATGGGAGTGCCAACGCCATAACCCTTGGAGTCTATAAGGCCGCCAATCTGTGTGAGGTTACAGTTACGCTGGGTAACGAACTCGATAGTTGTTGACTCCATTAGGAAAGCATAATCAGAGGTTAGGACTCGCTGGATCCCTTCTTCATTGCTTTTGACAAGCACAGACTGTCTCCTGCTGCTCATAAACGCCCACATTTTGTCATACGTTGAGATTTTTGATTTCTGGAGAAAAGTAACATAAGTTTAATAAAATATCTTACATTCTACAGAGTCTTACAACATTTAGACAAAATAAAATTCACAGTTTTTCACATGCCCTTCTATAGTTGTCCCATTTACAAAAAAAAATCAAGATTTATACAATATATATCTAGTAATTCATTGCATTTCTGGGTAAATGACAATTTAACAAATATATTCAAAGTGTCTCATTTTAAAAATTCAAACTAGTAAGTTATAGAAAATAGTAGAAACTAGAGATGCAAATGAGCTTACTAAAGACTCTCCTGATTGCAGTGTACGCAAGTTTCCTGTGGGTATTTTTTATGTTGCTTAACATCAAATTAAGAAATGACAAATATTGGACACAGATTGACATTGTCACGCAACAGTGATTTTTGTAGTATTTCACCAATTTGGTGACTCTATCACAGACATCAAATCAATTTCCTAGGATATAAAGCTATAGTTGAAGAGATGGGGAAAATTTATTGCATATAAGGAAATTACAAATAAAAATAGCGGTATTTCCACTTATACAAGATACAGTTCCCAAAGATGTCCCTAGAGTCTACACAAAGACAAGTAGAAATCTGTTGTTCCAGATTGCTAACTAGAAATCCTTGGATCACTCAATTAAATAGATTTACGAGCAACTGCAAAATCTCAAAGGAGCTCTACTAGAATTTCATTTTAAAGAAAAGAAATGAGTTTTGTTTAGAGCCCTTGGAAGAGCATAAATACTAACCAGCTTCTTGCCTGCTGTTCAAGATACCTGCAAGCCCCCAGCTGTATGTAACACCCACATAGGAGTGGCAAGAAAACACTGACCATGTGGAAACAAAAAGAAGAGACTTCACACTTTTATTTTCAAGAGAAAGTACAAATTTGTGGGGTTAAAAGCAGGAAATAAAAAAAAATATTTAAGATTATGGTGAAATTTTGTTTGAGATCATGAAGTTGACAGTGAGTTGAAATGTATTTGTTCCCCTAATAACTATCAGAATCAAGAGAGCAGGATCACAGTTTGCTTCCTTTCCCCCTTGAAAACTTTTTTTCTAATATTTTGTTTGACATTTAAATCTGAATAAAATAAAAATTAGAGCTCATCTGCAAATGGAAGTAAGTTTGTATAAAGAAATAAAATTGACATCAGTTTTGATTTAGGGAATCTGACTGAAAACATGAAAAAAAATCTACACGTGTACTGCACTAATTTTTTATAATTATAAGTGTAGGCTTGGTGTCTGAAAACAGACCGAGTAATTTCTTTAAAGAATAAAGAGGAGACATGCCTTTAATCCCTGCACTCAGGAGGCAGAGGCAGGCAGATCTCAAGGAGTTCAAGGTCAGCCTGGTCTACAGAGAAAGTGCCAAGACAGGCTCCAAAGCTACAGGGAAGTCCTATCTTGAACAAAAAAAAAATCAACCAAACAAACAACAACAACAAAAAAGAGGATATAAAAAGATGGCTCAGTGGTTTAGAACACTTTGCTCTTTTAGAGGGCCTGGGTTTGATTCCCAGTACTTTTATGGTGGCTCAAAACCACCTTTAGCTTTAGTTCCAAAAGATTCAAAACTACACTCTCTTCAGACCACTATCAGAATTCTTCTAACCTTTAATTGGAAAAAACAACTACTATTTTACGAAGTATTTCTTCATTTAAAATACATGAAATATCTTTGATGCTATATTTTTCCCTTCTCTGAGTACTTTCTAAGGTTTCTATTAAAGGTAATAACTTCCTGTTGTCATCTAAGATCTTTCACTTTTGACCACTTGTTTTTACCATTTGTTGTATAGAGTTTGGTATAGCTATTCCTGTTTCTTCCTGTCAAGCAAAACGTTAACCCTTCTATTATTCTTTAAAAATAACTATAATTAACTAATTTACTTCTACATGTATGGATGTTTTATCAGCATGTATACTGTGTCCATATGTTCAGTACCTTAATACAAGAAAAAGATATCAGATTCCTTGGGACAGGAGTTACAGGTGGATGTAAGTCACTATGTGGGTGCTGGGAATCAAATCCAGGTCTTCTAGAAGAACAGCCTGTGTCTCCTGTTCCACATATTTTTTGTATTTTTTCAAAAAGCACATAACTTGGGAAGAAAGATCACTTTAACATTTTAATTCTTACAATAAATGTAAAATCCAAATTTTAAGAATTATGGGTATCTTTTATTCACAACTATATACAGATTACAGGAGGACCAACATTTATCAATATTTCTTTGGAATCTCTTTACATCTTTTCTTGTGTGATTATAATGTCTAAGGTATCACCCTTAAATATTCCTATTCTAAATATAAAATGCTATATGCAGAAAAACATATTGGAGTTATGGGTTAAAGCCATCACTACATTTGTAGTTTAATGTATGAGTCTGTGTTTTTATCTATATGTGTATGTGTGTATTTGAAAGTTGCTCAGCTCTTTGAGGTCATTCTGTATCAATACAAGACAAAAAGAAGAGGACATATTAAAAATTTAAGGATGGCTTTTTCTCATTCATGATTATCTATAACCTGCCTTTTCTATCATTTCTCCATTATATGATCTTCCCCAGAAATTTCATATGAATCAAGCCAGATTTGTAAAATTATAACCTGTGAAGTTATTCAACTTGTACTTTTCCTTACAAATATATAAAGAATGATTAATTAATTCTGAACATCTTTTGATGATTCTATTACTTCTATTATTTTTAGTGGTGGTTATGGTATTGTTGGTTTAGAAACAAGAAACAAACATGAGTTTTACTTAAATCTAGCATTTAAAGAAGACTTCAAGACTACTTGAAAGGTATTTTCTGAAACTCTTAGGCTGAACATGAAACTGCTTCTATTGCTATTAATACAACCATTCTTGAATAATTGGCTACTTTAAGTAACTTAAATAGAAACTCAGAAGAGACATTATTGGTCTGATGTGATGAACACTAGTTCCATGTTGTTAGTTAATATCAGGCTGCTTAATCTCTCCCACTTCCAGCTTACATAATAAAAACATATGTTTTTTTTTTATGTAAGCCTTATTTTCAGACTATCTTATTTAGTGTTTCTATATCTGTGAAGAGACACCCTGGCCATGGCAACTTTTATGAAGGAAAGTATTTAATTGGGTGACTTACAGTTCAGGTGTTTACTCCATTATTGTCATCACAGGACCTGGTGGCATGCAGGCAGACATGGTGCTAGAGAACGATCTGAGAATTCTACATTTTGCAGGCAACAGCAAGTGAAACTGTCTCACTGGGTGTGGCTTGAGCATATGTGAGACCTCAAAGACCACCTTGACAGTGACACACTTCCTTCAACAGGACCAGGCATAGTCTAACAAGGCCAAGCCTTCAAATACTGTCACTTCCTTTGGGGGGGGGCATTTTCTTTTACACTACCACACAGACTCATAGCATTATTCTGAAGATGAAATGTGACCAATTTGTGTGTGATACTTTGTGTAATACTAGGGATTTCCCTTGATTTTTAAAAATAAGGCAAGTACCCCATCAGCAAAGGGGAACTGTAGCAGTCCAAGACCCCACCTATGCCTAAACACTGGACACTACCTAACCTACAGGGCAGAGTAAGATCTGTAACAACAAATACTAATCTAAAAAACAATTAAAACAATAAGTTGAAATAAAAGCTGTTTTACACTGAAAAAAATAAGGCAAGTAATATTAAGTGTTATGTAGACATGGTCTACCACTGTGAACAGGAGGAAACAAAACACAACGTAATGAAAACTTAAATGTAAGTGGTTTTAATGAACTGATTTAGAACCCACCACAGCACCCAGGGTAAACTCTGGAGATTGGTTAATTATACACTCCTCTCAAATTATTATGTACTGTAATTCTACTTTGATCAGATAAAGTCTCAGAGTCAGTGTCTGATGCATTTCAGCTGCAAAAGACCTAAGTTTGTTCTCTGGAAAGGCGTGAGCCAGGGCATGAACTGAATCCAGAAGACACATGCTGAAGACAGCTACCATAGGTAAAGAACAGTCTCCTTGATTATCCATCTCCCCTCTTAACAATTCTAACAGTAGGATAATAGAAGATATTTCTGAGTGAAATATATTTTTAGCTTTTTGAAAAACCTCCACATGGACTTCCATAGTTACTGGACCAGTTTGTAATTCTATCAACAGTAAATACATGTTTTCCTTTCTCCACATCTATACAAGCATATGTTCTCATTTGGTTTGGGGGTCTTAGCAATTCTGACTGAGGAGAGACAATATCTCAAATTACTTTTGATTTGTATTAGCCCCACAGCTTAGGATATTGAAGATGTCTACAAGTGTTTCTTTGTTGTTTGTATTACACTTTTAGATAATTCTCTGTTTACTAAAATCTCCATGTTTGTTTTCTTGAGGTTTAATTTTTGAGTTCAATATTTGTTAGATATTAACTCTTTGTCAGTTGTATAACTGGTAAAATTCTCCCTTCCCCCACTCATTGAGCAGGGTGCATCTTCTCTCAAGTGATAGAACCCTTTGCTGTACAAACCCTTTTTAATTCCATTGGTATATGTTCATTAAGTTTTGGTCTTAATTCCTGTGCTACTGGGACACTGTTGAGAGAATTGTTTCTTGTGCCAATGAATTCAAACCTATTCCCCTTTTTATCCTCTATCAAATTTTGGGAACCAAGAATTGTGTTGAGGTCTACTGTACACTTTGAATTGAGTTAATTTGGGGTGAAACATAAGGGTCAAGTTTCATTCTTGCATGTATGTTATCCATTTATACAGCTCTGTTTGCTCAAGATACTGTCTTGTCCTCATTGGGTATTGTTATCCTCTTGATCTAAAAATGAGGTGGCTAAAGTGTGTGTATTTCTATGGGGGTCCTCAATTCTGTTCTGTTTTGTTGCAGTGTCATGATACTCTATTTACTATAGCTCTGCAACTTAACTTGAGTTTTGGTAGATTCCTCTAGCAGTGTTTTTATTTTCAGTATTTTTTTTTCTTTTACTATCCTGGGTTATTTCTGTTTCTGTGAAGCAGAACATTTCCAGATTTATAGTGATAATGATAATAAGTAACAAAAATGTGTTACATAATTTAATCAATAACTGTTAATTATTTATTATGCTAAATAATTTCATTTTGTAAGAATTGTATTAGATAGGTATTATGATCCCCATTTTAAAAATGAAAAAAAATGATGACACAGAGATGTAAATAATTTTTTTAAAAGCACAGATGGCTGCTCATTTCTAAAAACAGGAATAAAACTTGTGCTTGTTTTATCTACAGGTATATATTCTCAATCATTATACTATACTCACTTCATCTAATAACACATGTATAATATAGTTTCCAGGTACATGCACTATAGACACCTACAGTGAAACTTGCAGCATTGTGACAATGAGATGGCTCCCAGAACTGGAAATAATGCTTTTAAATCTATAAATTCTGCTAAATATAATTAGTCATAAATGAGTATATATTTGAGGAAAGACATACAAAAGCTGAAGGCCAAACAAGTGGCATAAACTTTCTAAATAAGTGTAGAGCTAAATAAAAAAAAAAGAAATTGAGTAAAAAATATTTTAAAATTGATTTCCAGATTTAAGATCTCAAGTGAAATGTGTTGAAAGTAGACAAGAGATTTGTCTTTAAATGGATTAAAATGAAAGGCTTATAAAAAGAAAACCTTGTTCTGGATGAAAATAAATGAACTAAAGATGAGTCAATAATGTACAATGAGAACAAGAATGTTCTAGACTGAGTAACTTTCAGCAAGTATGATGGCTCCTGTGTCCTGAAATAGAGGTGTGGGCTCAACTAAGTACACCAAAAGCCAGACACGGTGCTGGCACTAATTAATATGTAGGATTATCATACAAAATTCAGACATAATGTTGGCATGAATAAGTGTGTGGGATCACCAAAGAGCATAAAAAGTCAGACATTGCTGTAGAGAATCATGGCAAAATGGATAGGGTTGTTAAAGTAGCGGGGCTTTCTAATTTTCACATGTTCTTTTCTGCTACAGGTTCCAGATCCTAACTTCTTCCTAAGTCACTACACAGTTGAGAAAGCCTCAAACACGGTGGTCCTCTTTACATTCCCTACATTTTTTATTTTAGAAGATGTAGAAATACAAATGTATGAGATATACAAATTCCCATTAGTCTCTTTGAAATGAAAATCTCCAAAACTTGTAGGTAATTTGAAAACAAGGAGTGATATTTCCAGAGCTTGGACATGTAATCTTCCATAAGTGTAACTCACCAGAGAAGAAAGTGTCTCTATCCTATCTTCCCTTCTTTATGGTTTGGAAAGCTCCTTACTTTAGCTGGTGGTTTTAAGACTTAAAATTTCTCAATCAAGAAGTTAAGAGAAATGCTATTGCTTTTTAAGAAGAAGAATAACTAAGAAGATACCTTTATGATTCCACTCTTTTATTAAGTCTTATAAATGGCCTTACCCCTCCAAACTCATCCTGGTTCTAAACTCATGTTTCAATAGACTTGGGCTTCTCTTTCCTTACTGGAATAACCTTTTATTAAGCCCTCCTCAGCATTGAAGTTGAACTTTTCTCAATGAAATTCTAAAAGTCATATGTTCAAGACATTCTCTTCTTTAAAATGTATTTATCAATTTACTTTGATTTTCTAGGTATAAAAGTTGATACTGATCAAAATGGACACATCACAATTAGTTAGCATGGAGGAACAGAATAAGCATATTTTTTAATGCTAGGAGCAGGGAAAAAGGAAATAAGCAAGAAGTTTGTGGGAGAGGAACAATAAAATGAACTACCAGTTTTGAAGAACTCACTAGGCTGCAGTGTTGAAAATGGATCATGAACACGGGTGTGATGCATTCTTAATCACCATGCAGCATCAGAAGGGAAGAATTTTTCCATAGGAAGCATTGTTGAAGAGGGGAAAACATCCACAAAAATACATCATAACGTCAGCAAAACTTAAGGAGTTGAGATTGAATGAGTGTGTTTTCTGATTTAAACATGACATTTATTAAGGGGGGGAGCACTTAAAAAGGGTAAAATGTGAGGACAAAATTATCAAAAGTGGTAAGTTGGAAATTCCTTTTCGTATACGTAGGATTTGTTGTGCCAATTTGGATATACCAATCTGAAGTTCAGTACAAGAGTGTGAACTGAAAGTGTCACTTTAGTTATCGCTGCTAAACATGATAAAATAGTAGACACATGAGAGATATTTTATAAAGAAGAAAAAAGTGCTATGGTCAAGGTTTCTATCAAATAAGACATAAAAAATGAACAAAAATGATGTAAGAATATTCTGAGAACTTCAATAGTTCAGAGATTGAAGCAAGAACATATTCTGTAAGGCAGTGAATGTCTGTGCTGATTTCCCAAAAAATTAACAACCACAAATACCTATATTCCTTTGACTTGACACTAGAGGGGGTCTTGATGAACAGAGAGCAATGAAGCTCCTACAAATCACCTTGACGTGGGTCAGGAAGGATTCAGGAAAAGAATGCTAGTGGCCATTAGAGAAAAATAAATTCAAAGCCTGATAGTGAAGAAGAGACCAGCCTAGTAGAAAGAAAAAAAATGTTTGATTTAAGTAAGATTATCAAAAATTGAAGAGATTTGAGCATGTTTAAATGCCAGCGGGGCTATTTAAAAAGAAAAACAAAAAGTTTTGTAAGTCAAAGGAAGAATAATCAATAACACAAAGAACCTTTTGCTTACTGCATTTCCTCCACACCCGCTTCTCTCGCAATCACTTGCCCACTTTCTGGTTTTGAGAGCTTGCTCTTTGATTCTACATATAAATGAGATTTTGTATCATTTGTCCTTCTGTTCCTGGCATTTGTCACTCAGAATGGAACCTACAATTAATTATATTATATACTTGAACTTCTCTACACAGGTCTGAAATATTCTTGCAATGAAAGAAGTGTAAAATAAAGTATATGCTAGTCAGCTTGATTACGATAATATTTTCCTGTGTGTGTGTGTGTGTGTGTGTGTGTTTGTGTATAAACACACATGATGTAGGATTCCCTTCTATATGCTGTGAATACATATAGAGGATGAATAAAGAAACTGTTTTGGCCTGTTGATATGGCAGAACTTAGGTAGGTGGGAAAAATAAACTGAATGCTGGAAAAAATGAGGCGACCTTAGAGAGAAGCCCCGCTGGAGACAGATGCTGAAAGTTTAGCTGGTAAGGCACAACCATGTGGTGATACCCAGATGAATGAAATGTGTTAGAGTAATATGTAAGAGTTAGCCAATAAGAAGCTAGAGCTAATGAGCCAAGAAGTGATTTAAATAATACAGTTTCTGCACGATTATTTCTGGGCTAAGTGGCTGGGAACCAATAAGTGGCTTCCTTACTACACACACACACACACACACACACACACACACACACACACACACATATACATGAAGCTATCATGTTACATTATACAAATTTATGACATTTTGACAGTTATACTTCAAGAAAGAATAAATAATAGAAATTTCAGAGCTTACTGAATAACATTGATTTCAAGTTGAATGAATGAACACTTAAAACATTCAATTGACGTGACTTTTGATTTCATAATATTTATGTCGAACATAACTGAAACTGTAATTACCATGAAACACTTGGTATATTTGGAAGAAATAAGTTGCATTGGAAATATTTAATTTTCACAAGGTAGATAACTGTAAAACATTCTTAGAATAAGAATGGGGATGTTCTATCGGGAACCCACCAAGGCCAGCTGGCCTGGGTCTGAAAAAGCCTGGGCTAAAACCGGACTCGCTGAACATAGCGGACAATGAGGACTACTGAGAACTCAAGATCAATGGCAATGGGTTTTTGATCCCACTGCACGTACTGGCTTTGTGGGAGCCTAGGCAGTTTGGATGCTCACCTAACTAGACCTGGAAGGAGGTGGGTGGTCCTTGGACTTCCCACAAGGCAGGGAACCCTGATTGCTCTTTGGGCTGATGAGGGAGGGGGACTTGATTGGGGGAGGGGGAGGGAAATGGGAGGCGGGGTGGGGGGAGAAGAGACAGAAATCTTTAATAAATAAATAAATAAATAAACGTGGGAAAGAAAAAAAAAGAATTTGAAATTTTTAAGAAGTCAGCAGATGAAATTATGACATATTAAAAGTTATAAATAAACTAAAAAGACACTGAATGAATAACTATAATAAAATTAACAGGCAAATATTTGTATGTGAAACGTCAGTGTCATATGTACATTGGCGTTGATAAAAGACACATCAGTTTGCAACATGGACTAAACATTTTAGGTGGAACCATGCAGGCATACTGAAAGAAACGCCTATGATAAGTTTTGGTTAGTTTCTTGTAACTGTGGTTGGTTTAATTCAGTGAAGCATCGTATCCCAGAGACTTGATTAAACTGCATTACAGAAAGATGGCGAGTGAGGCAGAAAAACGAAGAAGTAGAGACTTTGTGGCTGATGGACAATGGAGCCAAATGTCCATTGTTTTTAGGAACTTCTAACTGCAGTGAAGTGGCCGGACAAGGAGGGGGACACCATGCAAAGAGAGATTCTTGAAAAGTCTCAAACTTGCCTGGTCAATGCTAACACTATGTTATTTACAAAGAAAGATTAAGGTGCTCACAATGGCTCACACCTTTAATCCCAGCACATGGAGGCAGAGGCAGGTCAGTGAAGTCTTCATCATGCTTTTCAGAAAAAAGAGGGCTATGCGTGGAGAACTGGTTATAATCAAAAAAGGCAGGCAGTAAGTTAAAAAAACCTTGTAAAAATAATTACCCAAACTGAGACATTTGAGAAAACAATAAATACTGCATAGAGAAACTGCACAGTCAACTGTGGCTATGGAAAAGAATGAGCTAGCGAAGGAGAAAACTGCATGATGTACTGCACCTTCCCTTCAGGAACGGGGAAATAAAGCTACTAGCTAAAGAAAGCATGACCCCTGAAAACAGGGAGAAATTCGTGGCGTGATCTGTACAGAAGAATTTTAATTGTATAAGGAGATGCTAAATTCTTTAAACAAAATTTAAAAAAATCCTAAGAATTATCCTTACAATAAATTATTCATTATGCAGAGAAAGCCAGGAAGTAAGATTAAATCCTACCTCAGAAACATTGAAAAATACACATTAAATAAAGCAATACAAGGAAAAAAACATTTGATTACTTTATGTGTATGAGTGTTTATGTGTTTGCTTGGTACCCACAGAGATCAGAAGAGGGCACATGATTCCCTGGAACTGGAGTTACAACAAGTTCCTAGACAACATGTGAGTGCTGGGAAAAATGGGACCCTAGGAAAGAGCAGCCGGTGCTCTTAACTGCTGAACCATCTCTCCAGTTGTGGGGAAGAATTTTCAGCTTTATAAATAAAATAATCTTATTGTATCCTCCTGCTTTTTATATTACCCTCAGTGATTATAGTTCTACCTATCCCTTTCTCAGATCTGCGCACACTAATGACAATTCTGTACTACTTTAAATTGTCGTAGTGGGTTGATGTTTAGTGGTTTTTATTTAAAAATGCTGAGGCATATAAGCTGATTTGACTTTTACTAGATCAGTACAGACCAATAAAGAAGGTTCATAAGGTACTGTTTGCTTATAAAAGCAGTTTCGTGGATTATAGAACATCGAGAAAAACAGAAAAGGAAGATCATTGGCAAAATAAACATTGATAGAAGATATGCAACACTTGCTAACTCAAGTGGCTAAAATAAATTTTGGTTACATATCGTACAGAAGATAAATATCAAAAAGATCTTAAAGACACAACTAGTAATTTATAAAGGAATGGTATACTAGTTTCTGCTAAAATAAATTTTGCTATCTGAAAACTGTTCGGTTCCTCTCAATTATCAAAAAGGTGAGGGATACGGGCCATTTTTCTGGAATATTTAAGACCCAGAATACAAAAAATTATAAAATATTCAAATAAAGATAATGTTTTAAAATATGTTCCTATTTTATAATTCTCCTTAAAGCTAGTGAGAAAAAATTACTCATGTGACTTCATAGACATTTGTTTCTTTTCACTGGAAGTAATATGTTTAAAAATAACTTATTATTTATGATTGATTTACGTTTATTTTACTTAACTGTGTTGTGGAGGTTTTGTTTAAATTTATTTATTATTTGTTTGTTTGTATTGATGTAGTATATCTCATGTTTGCAATGGCCATGGAAATCAGAAGAGGATGTTGGAAATAACCTGAAAATGGTGTGTAAAATGCTATAAAGGACCTTAAGTTTCAGTCCCATTAAACATAATTTCATATTTCTGTGTAATTGATGTTTTCAGTTTGAAAAATATCTTTGCTTTGAATATACATTTGAAATTTTTAATGTTATTCATTTTTTAAACTATCAAATACTTACAAATTAAAAGTTAGAAAGCACCTTTTGCTCACTGGTTTCAATCTTACAACTCTCTCACACTGTTTAGAAATGACAAGACAATGTTCTGCCCAGATCAATATTTAATAATAAGATTTAGGAATAACTTTTAGAATATGCTTCCTATAGAATAAAAGCTTGTATTCATGAATTAAATTGGAAAGCTGTTACGGAAGTTTGTTTTCAATGCTACACACACACATGGGTAGAAAGAAAACTCAAACTTATTTTAATGGTTTATTGCTTAGAGTATTAAAAATGCTAACCTCCCTCAGAATGACTAGAATCAATCAAACAAGTGACAGCTCCTGCTTTCAAGGATTTGGAATAAAGGGAAAACTCAACCATTGTTGGTTGCAGACTGTAAATAAACTGCCAATATAGAAGCCAGTTTGGCAGTTCCTCAAGAATATGAAAATTGATTTATCTCAAGATCTCATATTCCCAAAGGATATTTCATCCTCCCAGGACACTGCCTCTTCATTCCTGCTTTATTAATAATATCAGGAAATTGAAAACAACCTAGATGCACCTCAACAGAATAATGGATGATGAAAATGTGGTGCCTCATATTTTCTATTTCCATCCCTACCCTCTCCCAGTCTACCCACAAAATCTATTCTATGAAAGAGGACTGCAGAAGTGGACTGGAAATGGAGGCCCTTGAGAGGATGATGTGGAAACCTAGTGCAGTAAATACTCTCTAGAATCGATGAGAGTGGCCTTAGTAAAGTCTCCTAGTATAGAATCTATGAGAGTTACCCTGGTGAACACTCTTAGTATTGGAGATATGGAGTCTGGACCAGCCATCTTTTATAACCAGGCAAGGCTTCCAGCAGTGGGACTAGAGCAACAACCCAGTCACAGAACCTTCGATGTACAAACTGACCTACATGTGACAAGTGCTGTGATACTGGTGTTACAGAATTTGTGGGAGTGGCCAACCAGTGACTAGTGCAACTTGAGCCCCACCCCAATGGAGGAAGCCTATCCTGACACTGCCAAGAACCAGAGGCTAGACAGTCAAGAGACATAGGGTGAAACCAAACAAAACTGGAAAAATGAAATTATCACTAATGGTATTTCTGCTATACTCATAGATCAGTCCCTACCCAAATTTTCATCCAACAGCTGACAGCAGCAGATTCTGAGACCTATAGTCAACCATTAAGCAGATGTAGGGGATTTCCACAGAAAAGGGGGAGGAAGAACTGTAGGAGCCAGAGGGCTTGAAGATACCATGAGAACACAGTCCATAGAATCTCGCAATCATGGCTCATAAGAGATCACAGAGACTTAAATAAAGGACAGTCACAGATTTTGTATGGATATGAACTAGGTCCTCTGCATACAAGATATGGTTATATAACTGGGTGATTTTGAGGGACTTCTACCGGGGGGGGGGGGGACTGATGTGTGTCTCTGTCTCTTTTGTTCGCTCTTGCCTCATCCAGCCTTGATATGAAGGTTTGCTTATGCCTTGTCTTATTGTAACTTGCTGTGCCTGTTCTTTCTTTCTGAAGGGTAACGGAGTAGGAATGGAGGAGGGCAAGAGGGGAGCTATGTGTGAGAGGACTGGAAAGAGTGGAAAGAGGGGAAATGAGGTCAGGTTGTAGTGTGTGAGAGAAGAGAAAAAGAAAGGAAAGAAAATGTGCTCTATTTACTCAATAGAGTATTACTCAGCTGTTAAAATAATAGTCCTGAAATTCACAGGTAAATGCATAGAACTAGAAAAACTTGTCCTGATTGATATAACCTAGACCCTGAAGTAAATATGGTAATTATTTGCTTATGGGTGGATTTTAATGGTTTGAATTAAGCTACAATTTGTAGACCCACAGAGGTTAAGAATTGAGTAAGGGACTAGAGAGTACAGATATATCTTGATAGGAAAGAGAAATAGGATAGTTGTGGATGGAAGGGGAGACTGGGAAGAGAGAATTGTGTAGAGAGGAGGAAGAGAGGGGGAGATCAGGGAGAAAATATTGAGGAAAAACAGCTAAAATTACGCCTAATGTAGTTGCTTTCTAAATATATACATTTATCAAGACAATCTAAATAAAATTGCCAAATAATTGGGGAGTCCAACTGTACATCTATTATATCCAAATTAAGCTTCCAGTCCTGGGATCAAGTTTCTGCTAATTGAGTGTCTGGCCAAAAGGGTCCTATGGATATCTCCCAAACAACCCAGGCAGTTGCCAATGCTATAGATTTTTCTGAACCAAGGCTCCATTACCGAAGACAACACCTATAAAACTCAATGAGCAAGGAGTTTGTCTTATCATCCTTGGTATAGAAAGTTACTCTGTAGGCTACCAAAAGAGAAACACAAGCATCCTTTAATTTACAAAGGTGTCCTGCCTGCAGAATATGCTAAGACAATGGTGGTACAAAAAGACAAAAAGAGAGTGGATCCAGATTCTGGGGGGAAATTGACGAGGAGGAGAGAAGAATGGGAAATCTTATCTAAGATATGGTAAATGACAAAAAAATATCATTGAAAGAAAAGAAAAACAAAAAGAAATGTTAACTTTCATACTACCTCCTTTAAAATCTTAATCAAGTGTTAAAATATCCACAGCATCATAAAACAAATTTTGAAGAGCATTTTCCATGAAAAAATTATTTTAGTTTAAAAGGCAATAATTTACAAATAAGTATTGATTTTTTATATTATAACGCTGGGAGAATTAGATAAATTTGGTATAAGTAAATATTGAAAAATTAAGAAAATGAAAGAATTTCTAGTCATTTACCATAATTAAGTAAATTTTGCAGTGTCTAGACCTTCAATTATTGCATTTAAACAAATTTCACATAAAATTTTTCTTTCTGGTGTGAAACGTTTCTCTATGTGTAGCATCTTCTATTTAATGACGAGCAAGTCACATGTAATATTTCTAAATCTATGATTTGAGAAACGCTCATACCAAGGGGAAGGAGTGTTTGGCTGAGATTTGCATATTAATTTTTTATTACAGTAAATAAATTACCAACCACACTGGAACATATGTGCTAGGTAGGAACAGCTGAGCCCTGTCTGGACTCATCTGACCTTGGTCACTAGGAAATTAGAGTTAATTCAGGGGAACAGAACTATTACCATATGTGGTTCATACCAGCAGTGGATCTTACTCTGATGCAGCAAACTTAATGGCCTTGGCTGTGAGCAAAACTGTCAGTCCTTAGAATAACTGCGCTACTTTTATCTCAAAGCATCTGCAACTTCTTAAATGACATATTTGAAAGGAAGGGCACTGCAGCAGAGGGTATTGAGCTTTGTGTTACACTGAGTTTATAATAGAAGCTGTATTTCTAAACATGTAAGGTAGGCAGCAAGTTCAAAACATCGGTAGGTAGGATGCTATGTTTGAAGCAGTATTAGATAGTTTATTTTCTCTTTCAAAGAGCTTTCTGGTTATTGAATTTTATTCTACTTTCCTACCCAACTTCTCACCAACAACATATCTTGCTGGTAGGTAGAGAGGTAGGAATAAAGTTAGGAAATTTGAACACATTGTACCTCTTCGAGACCTTGCATAAGACCCAATTATTCAGCCATGTATAACAGAAATCTTTCTTATTATTATAGAAACTTCTTAAGGAAAGAGTATATTCCTATGAAGTGCTTTTTGACAAGTCATAAAGATTTCTAGAGATATCAGAATTTCTTTGAGCATGATTTATGTAATTAAAAATAAAGATAATTATTTCATATGCTCAATGCATTCTTATGCTTATACCCTTTCTTTAACACAGCCTTGTAGTTAACACAAAAACATGCTACTACACTCAACCACTTTTTGAGCTGAAAACATTACTATGCAAGACTAATATCAATGTATTAGTGAAAGCAAGGTTAGTGAAAGCAGCTGGAATGGCTTTCTTGCAGTGGAGAGTGAATTTGTAGCTACCCTTGAATGTAATGTCTCTGTTTGTAGTGAGAAGCCTGAAAGGCACAGCACTTTCCATGGAAAGCTCAGGACACTTCACTCAGTAGTTCTGTTACTTACTCATTCTTCACTTGTTCTTCAGCATAATAGGTGCTTGGCACCCACAAAGGATGAAGGATCATGTCAGGAACTGCATGTTAAAGATGAATTAAGAAACAAATCATGGGCCCTGTCCAGGCACGGCTTTGAATATCTTTTAAGATCTCACAATGTATGGTAGCAAGCAAACTAAGAATCTTAGCAGGATCTTGTGATGTTAGGACAAATGACAAATTGGATGTAACTAAAACAGGTGAAAAGGCAGAGTGACAATGTCACAAGAAAGAATTTCTGTCTCCTGTAATCAGTCATGGCATGGCCAAAGCTTTTACATTTGTTTGACAAGGGTACTGAATTAAATACAGATAGAAAATCAATGAAGAAAAACACCTGTATATTTGAAAGTCTCAAAAGAGCTATGAGTTGATTGTCAGCATTATTCTTGCCTAATGTTTTAGAATTTTCTTAGGAATTCATGCAAATCTTATCATACCAAGTCACAGACAGCAATTATGTACTATCTCATAATTTTACTTATAGTGTTCCTTCTTCTTGGTAAAGTATTATTAACTTTTAAAAAAACTGATTCTCTGGGTAATAAAGATTTGTTTTATTAGTGGTATTGTGTTTGTAGATTTTTTTTCTACTTTACAGTAGTTTTTCTATTACTGATTTTGAGCTATAAACCTGGTGTCATCAAAGTTATAAAGCTTTTTGAGAAACACAAACATGATCCGGTATTTTCTACTGTTTTGCCTAAGCCTTGAGCCTCTACTCAGGAGTTCCATGAACATCTCCAATAATCTTCTTAGTGACTGTGCTACCCGCACACATCATAAAATAGACTTTCATAAAAAGAGCTCACTTTCAAAATCATTTCACATAAGCCCTATTGTTCTGGCCTTATTTTGCTGCTCATATTTTCAATGTGCCAATTAACAACTATTAGATGTTGACTTTAATTTCCAATTCATTAATGTGGATAACCATAATCTTGCTTCTCGGTGTACTGCCAAGGATTCCTTCAAAGCTTTCTCTTCTTACCAGGTAAGCTAGCACTAATACCAAATGAAAACAACTGTACTGTCACCACAGCTGCTGGAGAGAGTGAGAAGCTGAAATCCATGTTCAATTCTTCTTAGAAAGTGCAGTTCTTCTCTCAACTTGTTCTATGTTGAATTGTCTTTGTCTGAAACTCCAACTCTTCTGTGAATTCATTTACTCTTGGTCTCTTCTATACACACAAATCTTGAATTTTCAGACTCAAATGCAAGTTTTTCATACATCAAAAGTCTTTTCACAACAAAACAACTTTACCTTCGTGTAATCCTCCTACAGTGAGTCTTTCCTGCTTGCCTTTGCATTCTATCACAGCCCTGCAACCTAAAGAACTGTAACACACCAGTTTTCTACTGTCCCTTCTCCTAACCTGATATCCCACGCACAGGCTTTAGTCTCTTGTCTTTAATTTTTTTTGTTGGTTCATGTATATTTTCATGCCCTTGCCATATTTCCTTCCTCCTTATCATAATAAATTCAGATTATGTTCACTATTCTGTTTGTATCCTCTTAGTACTATGCTGTTTCTATATATCTTCCAATCCATGTTTTATTGAAATTAAACTGAGTAAACCTACCAAGGATGTCCATGTTTATTCCTAAATATTATTTAAAACTCAATTGACTTGTCCAATATTCAGCATTACATGCCTTACAAACTACAAACTCCTTCGGAAACTGGCTGGAGAGCTCCCTTTACTAATATAATAGAAATAATGACTCCCTATTACTTTTAAGATAAAAGAAGTAATGACTGAATAAAAATCTCCAGCATGTGTATCTAGATATAAACCCATTACTTGTTTTTTATTATTTCTAAGAGAATGTGCATATCTAGTCTTCCTTTAAAAAGTACACTGTGTATTCAAGTGAGAACAAATGATGGAATCACAAACATTAATAAAATTTCATGTTAAGACTGTCATATAAATTCTGATAGTGCATTTTAACCACCATTATAATTTTTAATTGTGCATTAGTAATTGGTAATATTATTATAAAATTTAGAATCACCTTGGAAAAACTGATTTCCAGGATGCCTGTAGGCAATTATTTTGATAACCTTAATTGTGGGAAAACATGCTCAAAGTAAGTGATATAATTCCATGGACATGTCTTGTTCTATATAAAAGGGATAAGCAGCAAGCCTGCCTTCAAGAGTCTCTCTTCCTAATTATGGATATTGTGTGATCATGACTACTGATTACGTGACATCAACCTGGAACTGTGAGATAAAACAGACCCTTTTATCAAGGTGTTTTATAAGAGCAACAAGAAAAACAAATAAGAAATGTTGATATGCTAGATGACTGACAGTCTGGTTGATTTTTGTATGGTGACTCAGTTGATCTGAAATTGATCCCCTGAATCCAGGTAAAAATGGCAGTGATGTGGCACATACCTGTAACTCCAGCCCTAGGAGGTGGAGATATGAGGAATCCTGGGGCTTGTTGGCCAGCCTCTATAGAGAACTGGTTAGCTCCAAAAAATGAGAAACTCTGTATCAAAGAAGTTGCATAGTGATACTGGAGGTGAGAATCAATGTTACCTTTTAGATTTCACCTTCATCCATATACTTGGAACTCACACACACACACACACACACACACACACACACACACGTTCAATAGTTAAGTTCCTCTTCTAAAGATGGCAAAAGAGTTGAGGTTTGTGTGTGTGTGCATGTGTGATATGACAGTTTGGTACATCTCACTTATACATCTGGCCAAATTTAAGTCACTGGGGCAGTTTATAAAAATGATCATGATTTTATCTGTTCTTTAAAACAAACATACTAGGATATTTCATAAATTTAGGATACTAATTAAAATATAAAATGCAATAAAACACCATGCTAACATATAAGTCAGACTTTAAATATGTAGTTACAGAACTGGCTTCTGTTTATGAACAAGAAAAACTATTTAACTGAGCAATATATCTTTCCCTTATAATTTAACAGCTTCAAATAATACTATCATTGTTCATGAAATAAATTTTGAAATGTTAGCGAGTTAACTTACTTCCCTAGTTTGTCAAGTTATAGAAAAAAAATCTTCTTAAGAAAAGAAACGTGTTTTAATAACTAGTAAGAATTGTGGTTAACACTGCAAATTATCATTATAAACAATAAAATTAGTTGAATTAATATATATAACTATACCTATATTTATCAATAATATTTTGACATATTTACATGAAAAACATTTATCATTATGTATACTGGCATCAAGCTAGCCGTCATATACTGAAAACAAATGAGGGGAAGTATGTGCTATGATTTAAAACTCAGCCAAATCCTAGTCACTGTCAGTAGACTAAGTTGTTAAAATTCAAAATTCATTTCAGAGTAAATTGAAGTTTCAAGGACATTTAAGAGAAATTATAACCATAATACAACCTTCATAATACATAGGCAGAAGTACTGAGCTGTGACTAAAAATGCATGAGAATTCGATGTGGATGAATTTATTTAAATAAAAGAGATATCAACTGAAAATACCATGCAAAATAAAAATTAAGTCCACTTAGTAGTTTTCATAAAAATGTCAATCAATATCTAAAGAAAACATCAGCCGAATGCTAAAATATCTTTTCCACTACTGTTAATGCATATTAAAAAGTAATTAAATACATAATTAGAAAATTCTTAATGAAAGTCAATCAGTAACATTAATAGAATTGAATTAAATATATAAATACTATCTGAAATTAAACTGGTCTAATGAACACATTCAGAAAGGATCTTTTCTGCATATGTTTATATAAGTACATTTTTCCTTTAAAACAAAAGAGTAACTTGCTATTGCCAGCATAAGCTAACATATTATATAATCTATTTCAAAATGGAAGATGTTATAGTTTTTTAGTAGTTACCATATCAGAGGCAGCCTCTTTTAAAGTTTCCTCTAAAGGATTCTTGGTACAATTCTACAGTATGTTTGTTCTACTATCTTTTAATCTATGTGATCTTTCCTTACAAAATATACATTTAGATATCAGGCAACTTAATTTCCAAAAAATAAAGAATATATTTCTTTAAATTCTATGGCATTTATATGGAAAATATAGAGGTAAATTGAATAATGTGTGTGTGTGTGTGTGTGTGTTTGTGTGTGTGTGTGTGTCTGTAGATTGGTTTTCTTATTGCTGTGACAAAATGTAGTTTGGAAAAGAACTATTTGGTTTAATGCCTATCATTAAGAGAAGTATCTGGAAACTCAAGCAGGGTAGGAAACTGGTAGGAGAAACTGAATCACACGTCATGGAATAACACTGCTCCCATGACTTGTTCAGTCTGTTTTCTCATATTCTTATAGATTATACCCAAGACTACCTGCTCAAGTGTGGCACTGCACACAGTAGACTAGGCCTTCCTACATCAGTCATTAATTTAAAAATGCCCAAAGATTCATCTATAGGCTAATTTGATGGAGTCAGTTTCTTAAATGACATCTCCTCTTTCTCAAATAACATTGACCTGCATTAAGTTGATAAAAACAAACAAAGCAAAATAAAACAAATAAAATCGTCACGGTGTGTGTTTGGAATACATATTTCATACTTCCTGTTTTGGTTACACTAATTAATAAATCAACAAAATACCTATCAACACAAAGAACTGATATGCTTCAGAGGAGAAGTTAAATTATCAATGTCTGCATAGTACAAGTAACTGCATTCCTTTTCAGTCCTGTCAGGATACAATTTTGTCCCTGTCAAATGATACAAACATGTGGGTAAAAATGTCAGTCTTTATTGCCATTGTGACTAGTTAAAATTTATATATAATGTATAAATGCACATATAATGTATGAAAATATATATAATGTATAAAATATATTTCCTAGCTAGTATAGATTCAGCACCTGCTGTGTTAGGTGTCAAAGCAACCTCAACAGATGCTTTTGCTGATTTGAAGAAAGCTACAGATGTCTAAGGGTTCTGCCTTTGCCGACATGGTGCCTTCATGCAACATCAGAAAGAACTATGTCAAGCAGACTTAAAACCATATGGTAAAGATGGCAGTTTGGCTTATCCAGCCCTCAATTTCAGCTGATTTATCTTTTTCACTTGATAAAAATGAGCAGAAATGTGATCTGATTTGTCAGAACAAATGCTGCTAATGACAATCTACTTAGATCGAGCCAAAGAAAATGCTGTCACTATACAAAGGCTGTTGTATAGGCAGAAAAGGGTATAGTATAAAATTATTTTTAGCATCATTATAAAGAAGAGTCTTTGAAAAAATATTTCAAATAAAATACAGTTAAAAATACTTTATAAAATAGTGTAAATGTTTTTTGCACTTCAGAAATGTAAGCCTATACAATTAGTAAAAGTATTAAATTTTTTTTTGGTAAGACTCTTCAAGGGCACTATGAAGAAATCTGAAAGTAAGAACATTGAAAGTCTTCATTCTTTCTAATAAGTAAAGTGACCAAGAAGCTAGAAATCAACTAAAAAGATAGTGCACGGGAAATACTACAACCCTAGAGTTTGTAAAGAAAAAGAAGCATATATAGGGAACTCAAATTACTGAAGTTGAAGCTTGTGGTATTAAATATATTTGGGAATCTGAACTTCAATCAGAAAAACTGGTCTTGTACCTGAATTGATGTTAATTTAGAGTAATGGATCTGACTATTAGAAGAAGTGATGACCATCACCAAAAGAAACAATTGAAAAGGGGAAGCTAGGTTTTAACCACACAGATTATGCTAGAATCTAGTTCTAGAATCCAAAGCTCATAGAATTCTGAGTAAAATGATAGCATTGAAATTGATGCATTTTAATGAAGAGTTAGTCAGAACAGGAAGAGCAATTTTTAATGTTCTAGAGTATCAAGATCTTTTTGAGGACTTCTCAAAAGTGATATTTTTAGCTGTGCCCTACTTGACAGGGTTTCAGATAAGCCTAATCAATCTGAGAGAAGGGGCATGCAGAATACAAGCCCTCTCTGCTTTTGATGGTATATCTTCAAAGCTACTGCAACCTGTGTAGAACGGCTGAAGTACATCCATAGCATAAATACAGGTAAAGCTTCATGACAGGACTGAACGATGTTAGTGGAGGAAAGAAATCAATAGTTCTCCCTAACAATGAACTACAACAATAACCACTAAACCAAGCTTTACTAAGTTGCATAGTGACACAGACATCCTGCTGGAAACCAACAGCTTTCTAATTGAACTCAAGTCTGATTTAACAGGAGAGAAAACATTCCTGGTACCATAAACTTATGAACTGCACGTAGAGTGGCCGTTGATCTTAGAGTATAAACTCCTACTGCTCCTCTAAAATCTACCATACCTAACTGTATTCTAAATATTTATCCTTACACCCACAGAGAAGTTGAGCTCTCATATATCATCAAAAACCCTTATTTTTCAGCAGTAGTGACCATTAATGACAGTTAAAACTCATCAAAATACCATGGAGTTCCCAACTCCAGGTGACGTATACATAAAGCACAACTTTTGTACCCAAGGCTTAGAGAGAGAGAAAAAGGTTATATGAGACAAAAGTCTGCAATGAAATTGTATGTTTAGCTATGGTAGGGAAGAGAGACCCATGAAATCTCAAAAACATAGCTATCAAAAGTGTGGGAGAGAGGAAGAAGTATAGGAGAGAAGAAGAGAGGAAGGAAAGGATGGACGGAAAGAGGGAAAGAGGAAGGGAAGGAGGGAGGAAAGAAGGGAAATGAGGTTTTTTTCCTCAATATTTTCTTATCTGGTATTAGCTCTTATTATTTTTCATTCTCCATTACCAGCTTAGCAATTAAAAAGAGAAATTGTGAATTCCTTCTATTTTAATACAGTTTAGTTTTCTAAGACGTGATATTTTAGAAATGTTTGTTCTTGTGCTTTGTGCTTGTATATACAGTGGGGAGGGCTCTGGTCCTCTCTCAAGTGATGTAACAGACTTTGTTGACTCCTCATGGGAGACCTCACCCTCTCTGAGAATTAGATGGAAAACTGGGTGGGGAGAAGATATGGAAAGCAGGAGGGATGGAGGGAGAGAAAACTAGGAGATTATTTTCAAGATATAATAATAAAAAGTGAACATAACAAAACACAGAAGTTCTTTTGGGATTTTTGATTTTTGTGCTTCATAGAACATAGACTCTGGTAAAGAACCAAGAGGTAAGTAGAGAATTATTGGTTGTGTAAGAAGAATATACAAATGTCATAAGATAAGATAGAGAAAGAACATTTAAGACAACTTTCAGTTCTTCAATATTTTCTTTTAATCTCTGCTTTTCAGAGTTTACTCTGTCATAGTACTCAATCTGTTCTCATTTAAAGTTGTAGAATGAATTCTTAATTTTCTCCTGCAATCTCTTTTCCTTTAAATTAATTTTAAACATGCATTTCTCCCATCTCCCTCCACTGCTCAAAGCAAATAGAAGACTTTCATCAAGCATCAGAATCTACAAGCAAATTCTATTTGTTTAAAGCCCTGTAAGGATCTTTCATGTCCAAATAGGTACATAAGTTTTATTAAAAATATATGTGTGAGAAACTATGAATAAAATTCACTACATTTGTCTTATCCAAAGTACAGAAATATTTTATCTATAGTTAGATATCCTCTTCTAGTTAGATAGATAGATGATAGATAGATCAATAGATAGGTCAATAGACAGACAGATGGATATAATCTATAGACAGATATAATATATATATATATATATATGGAAAGACAGTGAGATGATAGATTGGATATTTCTGTGAAAATATTAAATTACTAGCATGTTAGAATTTTGAAAATTTCAAATTATCAGGATCCTGTGAAAATTTATAGTAAAGTTAATTTCCTTCTTCTTTGTGAAAGAAGTCATATGTTATTATTTTGTCAAGTGTTAGATAAAATTTAAGGTAATTTTATCATTGTAAAATTAAATAAAAATACATAGTTATTCATAATTTAATATAAATTGCACTTAATATTTCTAATCAATAAGTACAAAAAGAAGAATATAAAAGTATTTTTATTTGTATAAAAATAACCAGAGTGTGGTTATTTGCTTACATAATATTCATGCCACTAAGGCACCATAGCTTGCCAGGAAGTCATTACATAGTCTCACAGATATGTAAGACTGGTTACTCTTCTCCGATGGTAGCATGCATAGAACATTCCACACTATGAAATCTCATCAGTAGGAATGAAGCTATCAGGTAAGTAACAGGTTGATATCTCCATGTTCCATGACTCATATACATGTTGTCTTTGGCAATATTGTCAAGTTCTGAAGGGTAGATAGACACAATGCCAATAGCCAATCATGTTTGTGGAGGGGGTCTTTGGGACTCTAGTGGTTAACAATTCAAGAAGAGGTAATCTATTTCAAAGTACTTGCTTTTTATTTGCTAGCGTATGGTATCTAATTGGAATATTGTACACCTGTCACAGAGTAACTCCATTTAAAATCGCTCCCTCTCTCTCATTTTCTCTCTCAATATATGTGTCTGTCTACACACACATACACACACACACACACACACACACACACACATATATATATATATATATGCAAGTGTATATGCATATATACATGCTTTAGTTCTCTAGGAAGTATCTAAAATAGTAGGATTCCATTTTTCAAAGACTTGGTGATAGTTATTCCTCTTCATATTTTTATCATCTACCGCTGCTCACATATCCTCAACTCCAATTGATTTTAAAATTTCTGTTGGTGTGTATTCATGAAAAATACATTCTATTTTTCTAATTTGACAGCTTACTAATGCTAAGTTAAAGAGTATTTTTTCCATTTCCTTGGAATATTTATTTCAAACTTTGTGTATAATGACACATTCAGTGGCCCAATCTTGTCCCAGCACTTATGAGGCAGAATGAGGAGGATCACCATATGTTCAAGGCCATCATCAGGTATACAATGAGTTTAAAGTCATTTGAAAGCCAAAGTGAAACTCTGTCATGCATGCACAAATATACACATACTATATAAATATGTGTGTGTGTGTTAAAATAAAGTTTTTCAATATGGTATATGTCAAAGAAAATTCCTATAGAAAGGTAGGTTTTGAGAAATCAGGGGAAAAGGAAATTTATACTGTCAAACATTTAATGTATATTTTTCATGTACACAAGTAAATTTAACTATGTAAATATGGGAAAAGTTTAGTTGAGTGCAGTTAAGGATTTCAAACAAAGTAGAAATTATAAATATTATAGAGATTATAGAGAGCTTAAAGAGTTAGGAAGATTTCAGATAGGCAAGTACATATAGATAGGCAAATGGATGTTTTGATATGATATCACTGGTGTCACAACTGAGTTGCAGATATATTGTCAGTATATAGTGATTATTACTTAACAATAATTTGTAGTTTTCTGGAGGTTAAAATCCACATATCTCTTAGCACTTTAGAAATGAAAAAATGAAATTTGATGGACACAGATTCTGCAAACTTTCATACAATAAGAATCATTAATAATCCCTAAAAGTCACTATAAATAAAGATCTACATAAAACATGAATTTAAAATATTTGTTTTAGAACAGTGTCTCACAGGTTCTAAAGATATAGTTAAATATGTACATCATATACATTTTCACAATTCCTATTGGAAAGGGAACATGGAAGCAGCTCTTGTGGTTTAGTGTTTCGGCTAGCAGCAAAGGTGTTTTGCTCGTTCCTTACTTGAAAATAGTAAAATGCAACAGAACCTTGCATAAACTGGTGAAAGTAGTAAGAAAATAAGAAGTGAGATCAATTTATGAGAGTTCTACATAGAAGAACATAGAGGAGTAATCGTTTATTTTTGAAAAGATAAAGAAGCCAATAGAATTTATATATCTTCATCAAGCTAGCATTTTAAGATAATGAAATGAGCTGTTTGTCCATTCTGATCCTAAAGAACATTTTGCTGAGAGACTACAGTAGCAAAAGGACTGGTTTCTCTCTTTATCTTTCGGTAGCTCCAGAACACAGCTATGATCATGAAATACAATAACAAAGAAGGCAGCCTAACTGCAAAGGTTGTAAAAGGGTACTTCTTCCATTTTTGAGCCATAAACTCTCCTATTCTCAGGTGAAGTTTTTTCACAGAATATAATAGCATTTTTGACACAAATTCTTAATGTAATAAAAGTAAAGGAAAACCAAAGGAGGGTAAATACTTGGTGTCTCTGTCATATATTATATTATACTTGAACATCAAAACGGTGACATTTCTAATACGTTTTAAAATATAGATAGTTATTCAAGTAAAACTGTAGCATTACATGCTTTAGAATTTCCAGTAACAATTGATGGAACCAAAGCTGTAATGTATTATTAAGATGAAGATTATTCATTGCAGTTTTTCAATGAAAACTACACACACACACACACACTCACATACACACAAATTTTGTTTATATGATTGTTTTATTTTGAGACAGTACTCAGACTGACCTCAAACTCAGAGATCCCCTGCCTCTGACTCCTTACTACTGGGATTGAAGTAGTGCACTACTATTGCCTTACTTTCAATGCAATCACTTGTACGTACACTGCCAAAACTTCAGCTTCACATTCTCTCTAACTACACTCAAGTGTACCTTACTCTGAAGTTACCTAAATATACTTGTAGAGAGCTTAAATGAAAACAGTTACCCAAGATTATATAAAATACAGTCATATTAGCACATATTAAGAAATATTTATTTTTTACATGAAAATTGAATTGGACTTAAAATTTCTTCTATGATCTTGTAATAAGATAGCTAGAAAAATTTTACATAGGTTATTTATTTAAAAGTTAGATCCTTAACACAGACACAGACATAGCACAAAAACAACATACATACAACACATATACACTTATACAGAGTTACAACACAAAAATATAGGGATATACAGAAACAACACATCCACACACAAAAAAAACCCATAAATTTAGGAAGAAAATACATATTACAACAGTTCTTATACCACCAGTTGTAAGTTACTGATTTAAAAGGGGGTGGCCAGGTGGTGATTGTGCATGCCTTTAATTCCAGCAACAAGAAAGCAGAGATAGCCGGATTTCTGTGAAATCAAAGCCAGTCTGTTCTACAGAGCAAGTTCAAGGACAAACTCCAAAGCTACACAGAGAAATCATGTCACAAAAATAATAATAATAATAATAAATAAGGGAGTATAGACTTTTGTCCATTAGAACTTAGTTTCAAGTACATTCTAATTACTCAGGAGTTTAGTTTATAGGATATAAGATGATGCACTCCAAACAGATAAAAATTCATATATGTAAAAATTTTATACCCTGTAAGTTAATTAAACATTGTTGTTTCATTATTAGAAGTAAATTAATATGAAGTGAATACAATTAGCCTCAAAATAAATTACTTTTGGTAAAGTTTATATTTTCTGTTTTATTTTTTACTATGAGCTGGATATAAGGTGACCTTCTGGTTTATTTTTAAATAAAGCGAATAAAGGAAAAACTGATTTTTAAATGAGTATACATGTAGTTTATCAGAATTTCCATGAACTGATGGAGCATGTGTGCATTCCAAGCTTCAGAAAAGAAGCCCCATATTCAGTTCCTGTAGTTACAGATTGTGGGACCAGCATAGCCTTTATGATGAGAAACAATTGACAGGTCTGACAATAATGAGAAGACTCTCAAATTTGCAGATAAAATTATAAGTGAATAATTTTAATTTATTATATAGTATTTAATTAAAATATAGTTTAGTACATATATAAATAATTTTAGTACTCCAATTGAAAATATATTTAAGAAATCCATTCCAGCCTAATTTTATATAACTTAAAAATATAAAAATGAGACTTTTTTTACTATTATTTAAAAACTGTATTAGGAGGTCCCATTTATTCCATGTTTCCATTATTGTCTGTGCTACTGGGGTTATACGTAGGAAGTGGTCTCCTGTGCCCATGTGTTGTAGACTACTTCCTACTTTCTCTTCTATCAGGTTCAGTGTGTTCAGATTAATATTGAGGTCTTTAATCCATTTGGACTTGAGTTTTGTGCATGGGGGATAAATATAGATCTATTTTCAGTCTTCTACAGATTGACATGCAGTTATGCCAGCACCATTTGTTGAAGATGCTTTCTTTCTTTCATTGTATACTTTTAGCTCCTTTGTCAAAAATCAGGTCTTCACAGGTTTGTGGGTTAATGATGAATATGGTATGTACTCACTCATAGGTGGATTCTAACCATAAAGGACATTGAGCCTATAATTCGGAATCCTAGAGAAGCTAAATAAGGAGGTGAATCCAAAGAAAAACATATAGTTATTCTCCTGGATATTGGAAGTAGACAAGATTGCCAGGCAAAAATTGGGAGCTTGGGGGTGGGGGTGGGGTGGGTGTAAAGGGAGATGGGGAGAGAGAAGTAAGAAGGGGGGAATGGGGAGAGCTTGGAGGAATGAGATGGTTGGGATGGAGGAAGGGTGGATATGGGAGCAGGGAAGTAGATATCTTAATTAAGGGAGCTATTTTAGGGTTGGCAAGAGACTTGACTCTAGAGGGGTTCCCAGGTGTCCAAGGAGATGTCCCTAGCTTGTTCCTCGGGCAACTGAGGAGAGGGCGCCTGAACTGGCCTTATCCTATAGCCACACTGATGAATATCTTGCATATCACCATAGAACCTTCATCTGGCAATGGATGGAGATAGAGACAGAGACCCACATTGGAGCACTGGACTGAGCTCTCAAGGTCCAAATGAGGAGCAGAAGAAGGGAGAACATGAGCAAGAAAGTCAGGACCGCAAGGGGTGCACCCACCCACTGAGACAGTGGAGCTGATCTACTGGGAGCTCACCAAGTTCAGCTGGACTGGGACTGTTGGAACATGTCATCAAGCTGGACTCTCTGAATGTGGCTGACAATGAGGGCTGATGAGAATCCAAGGACAATGGCACTGGGTTTTGATTCTACTGCATGTACTGGCTTTTTGGGAGCCTAGTCTGTTTGGATGTTCACCTTCCTAGACCTGGATGGAGGGGAGAGGACCTTGGACTTCCCACAAGGCAGGGAACCCTGACTGCTCTTTGGACTGGAGAGGGAGAGGAAGGGAGAGTAGGGGGAAGGGGAGGGAAATGGGAGGAAGGGAGGAGGTTAAAATTTTTAATAAAAATAAAATAAAGAAATTAAAAAATATATATATAATACAAAAAACTAATATATGCTTAAATATTTATCCTCTCATCTCTTATGAATTATTTCATCAAATTATTATGTAGCAATTTGTACTAGAATATACAATGAAGTTAAATGAAGATAAAATATAACTGAGTATATGAGTTAAGTGTAAAGTCCCAGATTTGGAATCTATCAATAAAATAGAAAATTGCAGCAGTGAACCATGGAATTATGAATGGACAGATTACAACAATAATTTAGAATTAGTTTCCTCTCTTTCTCTTTGTCGTTTTGTTCTGTCCTTGTCTCTCCCTTTCTCTGTCTCTCTGTTTCTGTCTCTCTGTGTTTGTGTGTGTGTTTGTTAATATATGTTTAAATATATTTCAAGGAATTATTTATATGCACAGATAAAAAAATATGTGCATATTTCTCAGGAAAGAGAAAACTCAAAAATTTTATACCCAATTATGAAATATGAATGTGTTCTAAATAACCACGAGTTCCAATTCATGTTTTTTTAGGAAATTTTCATTATATTAGAATAGCTGTGACTCAAATACCATATTTATTTTATCAATATTTATAAAATATAAGTATTTTATTAGCCTTGGGAGATGTCTAACTATGTAAACTTTCCGTGAACAAAATTAAACAAGAGTAACTATTTAAATATTTAAGAAAAACATAATGTCTTTAACCCCATTATGCAAACTGATAAGCAAGTACATATTTGCATCACATGTAAAATGACACTATGTTTCTACTCCCGTTTGTCTCCATCACCCCTTCCTCTTCGTGCTCCTCCTGCTCTTGGGAAAATCAGTATGTTCACATTGATGGATGGAATAGAAGCATCCCTTACTCAGCATGTACAAAGGGGAATTAATAAGTTCTCAGAACATAAGGTGTCAAAAATAATTTTAAAGCCACATAAATACTAAAGGAAGCTACATTTAATAAGGAAAAGTATCTTTAATTACATATACACCTCTATATTCTCTGTTCTTCTCCCACATAAAAGGGTCTTGCATGGGTATGCACCTGGTCCTCTGTGAATAGGTTGTGGTTTGTTGTTTTTATAGGATTCTAAACTGTTGGAGTGTGTGTCTCTGACTATTTTACCTGCTCTCTGGTCTCCTTTCCTCCTGTTGGATTGACTTATCTAGCTTCTGTTTGATGGGCTTTTTCTCTGTCATGTTGTGTTGTTTTCTTGTGTTTGTTTTGTCTAGGAATCCTGCTCTTTTCTAATGGAAGACAGAGGGGTGTGGATCCTGGGAAGATGGTAGGTGGAGGATGGGCAAAGACAGAGGGGGAAACTGTGTTTGGATATATTGTATGACAGAAAAACATTATTTTAATTGTAAATAATTGAATATATTAATATTCATATATGACATATAAATATTGGATATAAAACCACACACACTTAAGTCCTCTTTAGAAAAGATTACTTTACAATTACCAGAATAGCAAAAATTTCTTATCAATCTTTAGAATTATATTTTCCATTGATAAAAAAATAAACAAAACAAGAAAGTCTAGTTTTTCTAAAAAGTGTAGGCTGGGCTGCTCATCTAAAGCTTGACCATGGATTCAAGGCTGACCTAAGGTGACTCTGAAAATGGAATATGACTTTCTGACCTTGAGTTTTACTTTTGAAATTTTAAACTGTCTGAAGTTACCAGCTTAGATTTTCTTTTTTCTTTAACCCAAATCCTGTCTATTGACCTCATTCACTCAGCTCTCACTCACAAGAGGTCTGATTAGTATCAAAGAGTAGCTGCCATAAGCATTTGCTTTGATGGCTCATTATCTTTCCTCTTCCTTATTTATCTCTTAGTCTTTTTTGATATGTCTACATTCGTTAGAAACTGACAAGAGGTTTATGGTGATCTTATGCCTTGCTAAATCGGCTTTTATCTGTGCCATTTGAGATGCTGCAGCAATGTTAGAATACATCAACCTTTTTACCTTGAGAACATAGTAAAATTTATTTATTCAAAAAAATCAAATAATAAGAAAAGATTAAGTGGAGATCATGTTATTGTGTCTTACTTGAGGGTAAAATCCTGAACCTTTATAGAAAATCTGTTTGCCTAGATTAAGTTTGTAGCTGACTGATCTCTTCATTTATATTTCTCTATTAATTTTCATAAATATTCACTCTAGGGAATTAAAGGACATCTGTATAAAATCAAAAAATAAACTTCCAGTGATCAAAAATACAAATGGAAATCAAAGGAAGTAATTTTACTATTCTACTAGCCAATTGGCAGCATAAACTATGTTCATAAACATGTGTGCATGCAAAATTTATTCTCAATGACATAGAAGGTAAATAACATAGGCATAAACATTTCACAAAAGAATGCCATAATAGTATTAGTTGGGTCCTCGTAAATAATAGAACTTGATATATCTGCTTCCCCCAACCCACAATGATTTGTTTAGAGAAGAAATAAAATGACAAATATCTTTAAGCTCAATGTAGTCTAGGTGTATGAGACTGTGTACACCCCTCTGAAACAGGAAAACCCTTCAATCCAAATTTCCTCACTATTTTGTTGGTAAATGCTGAAATCTGCATCTGTATGTATTTTTTTCACAGAGATTTGGGTTGGGATGGAAAAACTTATTGGGAATTTATTATAATTTTCTGAATTTTTTTGAGAAAATGTTCTGAACCACATTGTTATTATTTTAAATTTTATGATGTGATATTATTTATGAAAGAAAAGAATTGGATGTAGTAAAGCATAGGCAACAAACTGTTGCACCTCTGTCCTTTCTTCTGTAGTTTAAAGTTGCAATCCAAGTTACTAAACTTTTTCAAGCCTCATCATTTTCATATGATGAGGAAAATAAAGGAAAATAAAGACTTAGCTAAACTTCTGTTTGAGACACTTAGATAATCTCTAGGAATAGAGATTAATATTAATGTGTACTTCTAACCACTGGGCAATGTCGCCAGCCCTGACATAATGTTTACAGAGGAAAACAAATATGAATTGGAAATTAAACTCAGAAAATAAACAAATGCTGAGTGGAAAGCTATCTAGTCTACTGTTGCTAAAGTTGAATCTTGCCTGGCTATTGGTTTTTGTAATTTTAAGCAAGTTCTTAAATCTTAAAACCTTGACTATGTGATTATTTTATTTTATTGCCATAAAATAATTGTAGAAAAATTATTTATTTTTGACATTTCCATACATATGAATCATGTATTTTGTTCAAATTTATTACCTAGGTAACTCCCCTTGGCCTCCTTGTCTGCTCCAATCAAAACAATCCCCTTTTCCTAAATAATCAGTTATTACACACACACAAACACAAATACACACATACACACACATGCGCCCCTGTGCATGCACCTCCACATGCACAAGCACATGCATACACAAACACAGCCATGCTCACACACACATTTGTGCACACAATTACATTCTAGGTTATTTGAAAAGAAATATGTGACTTTGTCCTCATGATTATGAGATTCTATAATTCCACCAATGTTCCATTTCTGGATAAAGCTCTATTGTGTATTAAAATCACACACTTTACATTCCTTTATTTATTGATGGATATTAGGCTGAATTGGGATTTTGCTTTTAGAGTGCTCATCTATTAGAAAAAAAATGTACATTAAATGACTAGCATGGGCATGTCAAAGTAAATTTCTTTTTTCTAAAGAAGAAGAAATGCATATTTGTTAACCACATATAAGTAAAAGTATAGTAAATTCTATATGCACTATTAACATTAAAAATAAAGACAGGTTTCAGCCCAATAAATATCTCAAGTTACTGAACATAAAGGAGCAAGTCTAAAATCAAACCAATGATATGTGATAGAGAGAGAATCAAATTTAGTCAAAAAGAAAAACAAAAAGAATCAAAAAAACAACCTGAACCAATAACTCTTTCAGCATGTTTGTCTTACAAAATACTATGTGCCAAGTGGCACACACTTTTAATCCCAGCACTTGGGAGGCTGTGAGTTCGATGCCAGCCTTATCAACAAGAGTTAGTTCCAAGACAGGCTCCAAATCTACAGATGAAACCCTGTCTCAAAAAAAAATATTATGCAATGCATTTTCTAGTACTAAAATGTTGATGAAAAAATTTATTTCAACATCTCTTTTATGTAAGTGTAAATAAATAAATGTATATAAAATCATTGCAATTATTTTAATAGTCATCCACAATATAACCACACACCTACATGCACAGACCTAATTTTGAAATAATGTAGAAATGATCCATTCCCATAGCACTGAGTTATTTGAAGCAACAGATCTAGGAAATATAAGTCTGTCTTGTGATGGAATAAATAGTAAGGAGAAGATGCTCTTCAAACTTTCTAAGGGAAACTTGTTCTGTATCTGAAAATTAAAGTACAGAAGAGTCTAAACTCTATAGGAAAGGGAAATTAATGGCATCATTTTACAATCATAATTGCAAATCAAATTAAAAAAACTAAATTTATGAAAAATATGGAAAAGAAGTTTCTGAAAATGTCTTTATGTTGTTTGTATATAAACATTATATGTTATAAATATGAATTCAGTAGATTCTGAGAAAATTATATTAATTATAAACTTATTAATAAAAATCAAAACATTTATATAATTATATATAGCTATATATAATTACTTGCATATTCCATTTATCTTAGTAATTAGCACACATCCAATTTAATTCAGAAACTATTGATATTATTAAATTTAGTAACAAGCTTACCACATTCAATCTTACACTATCATACTCCTAATATGCGTATTTAACAGAAAGTCAAACGTTCATTATTTACACAGAAAATATGATTGCTATTGTTTTAAACAGTATCAAACATCTATTTGTATCATGCTTAAAATTTGGGCATGATATGTTTACTAAAGTAAAATTATATACCTGATTTTGTAACGAATATGAGATTACCACTTATTGCATAACATTATAATTTCTTTGCAATGATTTTAAATAGCAATATAAAATGTAGATACTCCTGTACCTTCAATAATGGCTGACAAATGTACATGCACTCCAAGGAATTAATAGAACTTGAATACCAATCATCTCTCATGAAGTGACATCATACATAACTCCTAAGCTAAGAGATATTTTGAAACTATTTTATCTATATAATACTCTGCTGTTTTGGAGGATTCACTCTTTCCATCAATGACTATGATGCACACTTTAAAGTATTAATTGTGACAGAATAATTCCTGACTCATTTCTTGGCACAGTAGGCTAAACAGATCTTGACAACCTTTTCCACTGCATCTTCCTTTGATGCAGAAGTAAAGTACTATTGAGTCAAAACAAAATTAACAAAATATGTTCTTTTATCCAGAAGCATGCCAAAGAGAAAAAGCAATTAAACTTCGAAGTCCCTCATGATATCATTGTCAATGCTGTCACTGACAACAAGTGTCAGTGTTCTTTCAATGACATGACAACTACCAAGGGCAAACTCTGCAACCAAGGAGTGGTGAAAACAGAAATGCACGGTCAGCTCAGGGAAGGCACTTAGGCAACATTGGCACCACATTCATTACATGCTGAATGATTTTCTCATTTTCAGTACAAGTCAAAACTTCACACATACATTGAACTATATAAATTTAAGCTAGAAGAGCAACTTAACCATGTTTCTCTTTATCCTGTTTTTTAAAAAAATGTGCTCCTTTGTGATGTAAAGAAAGAGAAAATATTTTCATTTGGGGTATTGACAACTGTAGTCTACTAAAACAAGGACATATTTATGAGAATTTAGAAAGATTCAAATGGCAGCTACAAGCATATAAATACAATTAGTTCAATTTAATTTGTAAATGACAAGAGTGTAAAATTCAGACAATGATACAGAAATGCATAAATTCATATTCAAATGCTATTCTTTGTAGTGCAAAATGCATATGGAATAAACTTAGTGAGAAATATTTAATGGAATTCTGAAAAATTGCAATAAATTTATGTTATATTTTTTCTATTAGAGAATATATATATATATATATATATATATATATATATATATATATATATATATATAAAGCAATTTATAGCAAAGCAAACATACTACAAATATATACAGCTCTATAAACTTATGGCATATCTTCCCAACTTATGCCTATATTTAACTGACATTCATTTGCTTGTTCTATTTCCTTCATAATGACAATTTTCTCTTGCTTATCTTTCTGTTACAATTCATAGGCTATGTACCCATTCTCAAATTTTCCTCTATGCCAAATTGGGATATTTCTTTCAAATGATTATTAAATATTGATCTCTTTAAAGTTGGAAGACTACCCAGAGTGAGAGTGTTTTACTTTTCTGGTAAAGATGTCCATTATTACTGACCACCTCTGCTTTATTAATAAAGAATACATATACTTGAAAATATGTAGATATATATCAAAAGCCTAAAATATGTAAAGCAATGGAATCTTTCATATTCTTCATTCATAAATGCTGCATTAAATCAAAATGTCACTATGGCCTTGTAAATATAAATTTCTAGACTTCAGGAGGAAACTGGGATTTCATTATTAACCGAATTGAAAATTAAAGACACTGTTGGTCTTTGTGACAACCAATGAATCAAAATGTTCTGTCTAGCACTGTGTATATTCTAACAGAGTATAATCTGAAACATTTCATAAATGTACCCCTGCAGTATAAACTACAGATTATAGAAGTTAGTTTTCTTCTCTGACATTGAAAGTTTTATGTACAAGAAAAGAATTTCACCAAAGGTGGTGGCACACATCTCTAATTCCAGCACCCAGGAGGCAGAGGCAGGCATATCTCTTTGAGTTCAAGGCCAACTTGGTCTACAAGAGCTAGTTCCAGGACAGTCTCTAAAGCTACAGCAAGACCCTCTCTCAAAACAAATCATAAAAATGAGAAAGGATTCTCTAATACATAACAATATACATCCACCTACCAATAGTTAATTCTGACAAAATGCACTTCACTTATTAATATCTCACCATTCCCTATATCTCTTGCTATTGAATTCTTAACAAGTTTCCACTGTGTACAGTGAAAGCATTGGGTTAACAGAGAAATTCCTGAAGTTTCTATAGAAGATAGAATATGAAGATAGGTAATTTGATAATCAAATTGATGGGATTTGGACTCAATTAGACAATGAAAGTCTGTGAAGACATATCTGTGAAAGCTTGTCCAAGTAGGTTTTACTGATGGGAAGGATCCACTGCTGATGGCATGGAATTACTAACCAAACAAATAAGTGAGTTCAACACCAGCATGCTGACTATGAGCCACAATAGACATGACGCCTCATGTTATGCTCTTACAGCCTGCCATCTTTCCATACCAGGATGGACTGTCAAACTGTGCATCTCCCTCATTCCCTTCTTCAACCTTTTCTTCCTCCATTCCTTCTTTCTTCCTTTCTCTTCTTTGATATTTTGTTACAATAACTATGCTGTCTTAATTGGATAATGAAGAACTCACCAAGAATATCCTGCACATACTGGAAAAATATTCATATAATTGAAAAGTATCTATTGATTCTTTAATTTAAAAATATTGTAAAATTAGCAGTTTGGAGGGTCGTACCTAAAATATCAGTCTGTGGAAAAGTGAGGCAGAACCATTTTGAGTTCAGATCTAGGTTACATGAATAGAATCATCAAAAAACCACCAGAAATAGGAACAAAACTATGTGTGAGCACATTAATCCACAAATGTAATTCACTTTCATTTTGAAGTCTTAACTGTAGGTCATGTTCCTGAAAATTAATGTTACAAAAACCCTACTTAAAAATAAAACCTTTAATTTTACTTGGATGTCTCCTTTTCCTTTGTTTATTCTTAAATGAGAAAGCCACTCATTGATTTATAAAATAATTTTCTTCTTGAGATGAGAGGGAGAGGGAGAACACTACCGACCCATAACTCACATACAAGACACACACGTTTTGTTTTAGAGTGATTCTTTCTAACTGCTGAATAATTGTTCATTATTAGATAATAATTATATAATTCTTCATTTTCACAGACAACAGTGGTTGTTTTTTTTGTTGTTTGTTTGTTTTGTTTTTACATTTGGAAGGTCCTGCTCCTGAGGTAAATTTAGCTCATGAGCCAGTGGTGCTCACTCAGGTCTTCCAAATAAGATGGCAGAATGGAGTCTGAATGACTCTAATGTAATACTATAGGCAGAATTCTGCTGTGTTAAGACACGGCTTACAAAAACTACTTTAAAAAAAAACATAAAAGGACATATGGTTAGCTGATGAACCAGAACATAAGGCATGTTGCCTGTTCTGACAAAAACACTGAGTGATAATGAAATTGATACTTCAATTCAATTATTTTGCAAACAAATTACTTCACTTGCTTACTATATATTCTGTTTACTTTCCTTGGATGAATCCAAACATCTTAAACAGCTATTCATGACATATTTTTTCTCATAATAAACATTAATAAACATTACTGTCTTGGAGACAGTAATAATCTTATTTATAAAGGTATAAATGATCGAGTTGGATCCTCAAAACTGATGTTATGTAAATATATGCTTTATACATTTATCAAGTATTATTCAAAGCAATTGAAACAGGATATGTATCCATAAACATTTTCAAGGTTATTGGTTTAAAGATATTTTGCTCTACTGTTTATAATTAAAATAGGAACAATATTTTTTCAATGACTTCAAGTAGCCTATACTATTGCTTTTCAAATTCTTTTGACATTATGGTAAAGATTCACTTTAGAAATCTTGCAATCTAGTTCTATTTAGTATTTTCTGAGATTATTTCCTTCAGAAGAAACATTTAAGAAAAGCATCTGGGCATTTTATTGGCTTGCTCCAGTTAGTTTTCCGATAAAGCAATAACAAGTATGTCATGTTATCAAAATTGACTATGGAGGAAAAATAGAGTAGTGAGGCATATAACTGATACATTCAACATTAAAAAGTGAAAAAAAAAAAGGCTTTCAGATCCCGTCCTGATTTTGCCATTACATAGAATAAGAACTGGCCCTATCCTACAGCCATACTAATGAATATCTTGCATATCACCATAGACCCTTCATCTGGCAATGGATGGAGATAGAGACAGAGACCCACATTGGAGCAATGGACTGAGCTCCCAAGGTCCAAATGAGGAGCAGAAGGAGGGAGAACACGAGCAAGGAAGTCAGGACCGCGAGGGGTGCACTCACCCATTGAGAAGGTGGGGCTGATCTAAGGAGAGCTCACCAAGGCCAGCGGGACTTGGACTGAATAAGCATGGGATGAAACCGGACTTTCTGAATATGGCGGACAATGAGGGCTGCTGAGAAGCCAAGGAAAATGGCACTTGGCTTTGATTCTACTTCATGTTCTGGCTTTGTGGGAGCCTAGCCAGTTTGGATGTTCACCTTCCTAGATATGGACGGAGAGGGAGGACCTTGGACTTCCCACAGGGCAGGGAACCCTGACTGTTCTTTGGACTCCAGAGGGAGGGGGAGGGGAGTGGAGAGTGGGGAGTTGGGAGAGGGGGAGGGAAAAGGGAGGCGTGGAGGAGACAGAAATTTTTAATAAAAAAAAATAAACTAAAAAAAAAAGAAAGAAAGAAACCAGTGGAGAGGGCCATTCAAAAGCTTTGGCTAATTCTGAAAAACAACTATGATAATTATCAGTAAAAATGAGAAAAAAATGCTTTTATAATATTTAGGAAAAACTACCTAGGCAAATAATTTAAATGTTTAGATATATATTTCTGAGTTTGAAGGAATAGTTTAAATGTAAGTACATATACATCACAGAAATCTTTTAATCCTACCACTGTTTCATGTTTATATAGCTATAGACATAGTAGCAATTCTACCATAAGGAAGAATATATATATGCTCCCAGGTAGTTTTTCCTAAATATGATAAAAGTGTTTTTTCTCTTTCTTACTGAATAATATATATTATTATAAATTTTCAGATTATTTCAAATCCATTTATGACATATGATGGTGATGATATAATGTGTATTTAGTGACTAATATTGAAAGAATTAGACACACAATGCTGTTTCTATATGACAGGTAAGACAGAGAGAACTAAAAAAATAGAGAACTTTATAAAAATGTGTATTTCTAGTACCCATAACTTCACAATAAATGTAATTTTCAACATTCATATTATGTATGAACAATTGTGGGCACATTATTCTTAAACCCATAATTAAAGATTAAACTGTATAACCAGTTGCATACAACTGACAGTTCCCTGACAAAGAAACTCTCCCATGACGTTAGTCTTGAAGCATCTGTGATGCACACATTTCTAACTCACCAGGTTTTATCCTAAAGCACTGACAACCAAGGTCTGCTCTGCATGAAGATAAGCATTCAATTGCTTTCTAAGCTTGGGACTTAGTCTCTGAAAACACAAATACTTGTGACTCAGAAAGATATGAGGTATGCAGTAATGCTACCAATCCTGTTGTACTTTTTAATTTTATATCCATGATGGAACACAAATAGCTTTGGGTTTCTGTTTAACAAAACAGATTACTCCTTCTAATACAAAATTATGTATATACATACAAAGATAATATATGTCTGATCCATATCACATTTGACCCATATTCTACCTCTTAAAGTTTCTCAGAGATTTGTGTGTAACAGTCGACAATTTTCTTAATAGAAGATTTCCAGAGAAAACAAAGTCAATGATATGACATTTAGTGATTTGACAAAAGGCATGATAATGTTGCTAGAGGGATGAGACACCTGGCAGGACAAAGTATGCAAGACATGATCACCGTCTAAGATCACATTCAGAAACACCACAGGACTGGCAGTCTCTAGGAGTGTACCTCAGTCTGTCTTGAGGTTACCCTGATTCCACTGAAAAGTTCCATGCCTTCCTTGCTCAAGGTCAATGATTAAATATAAAGTCTATTTTCAGCTATTGCAGAACAGTTGTTTGTTCTTTAATCTTACCCAATCCTCTGCCTTTTCTCATCTTTGCTCACATTTATCAAACTGAAATTGTCATCTGAAAAGTACAATCCTTATCTAGTGCTCTCGCTCTCTCTCTCTCTCTCTCTCTCTCTCTCTCTCTCTCTCTCTCGCTCTCTCTCTCTCTCTCTCTCTCTCTCATTTTTCTTTAACTATTCGTAGATATTTCTCAATAAATCTTATCATTCTCAAGTCCATTTAGGCATCTAATTCACCAAGATCACTAACTCATTCATGACCCATGGTCCCAATAGTTACCAACTGTGTTAGATATATTCTCTTGTGTACATTATTAAAGAACTTTTCTCTTATGTAGTATACACTGTCCAATTACAGAAGACTATTTACAGTTATCACCATCACGGCCTACTTCCAGATCTCTCCTGTGTTAATCAATCACTTGTATCTGTGTCATAACTTTCACCACTCTATTATTTTATGTGATGTTATGACAAACTTATGAGCATGTAAAAATCCAGAAAAAGGTTTCTACATATTATGAAAACTTGAACTTTTCCACAACAATTCCAGCACTTCAGCAATCTCTTCTACTGAAAACTTAGAAAACTTAGAACATTTTTTATCTGTTGGGTAATTTTTCTATAATGACTCATATATTGGAGAGTGGAATGTCTGTGACCTTTGCTTTAATTTTAATGTATATTTCCCTGTTTTGTAATCTCACGGACCTTATTCAAAGTTCAAATATTTTTGTTGTTATTTGAATTTGAAATTTAACTATAATGATTCTCCCTTCCCTTTTCTCCCTCTAAAATCTCTCATATGCTCCTCGTTTTCCTTCTAACTCATGGTCTTTTTGTACTAACTTTTTGTACTAACTGTCATTGCATACATGTATATATTTTTATGTACATATATTCCAAAATATATATTGTTTAATCCATGCACTATTACTTGTATGTTTGTCCACAGATTATCTTTGAATGCCTTTTTTTAGTAGATAATATTCCCATGCTTTACTATCTTTACCCAACATACATATTTTCATTTCATGAACATGTTGAAACTGGTAAATTCTATTGAAAAATATGTCACAAAACTGAAAATGATGAAGATGTTTAAAATTCAAAAGTTCCCATTACATGTTCAAACCTGTTCTGAAATTTTCCGGTCACTCAACCATTTCTCCAGTCTTCACTGAGAAAATGTAAAATGTTTCCACTATATACTGCATCCTTTGCCTTCCCTCTCACTTTAAACTCCTTTTCCTCTCCAACTACTAAAAAATTTTGAACCCTGTCCTTAATTAAATTAAATTTAATTAATTAAAGTCATTAATTTTTGTTCTAAAAATCATATTCATTTGTCTTTAAAATACTATACGATATGAATTCTTCCCTATATCATATTTCATCAGAGTCTATTCTGCTTTCTCTTTCATCATTTCATTCACTCAAAGGAAAACAACAACAAACAAACAAACAAAAATCAGAGTATATATATACATATATAATGAATTATTTTATAGGATACATTTGTGAATACATAAAAATACAGAAACATTTATTAAATAATTATTTATTATGAAATGACTGAAAAACTACATGATTATACCTGACCTACCTGCACCTTTCATATTGTTTTTACAAATTATTCACCTACACTTAATGTGTTCTCTTCACTTGATCTTTGTTCCCTGTCTGTCTCAAGCCCACAAGACCATACCGTGAATATACAGCTGTCAAATCAATAGACAAAATCATGGAAATTGTATGTACACTCCATGTGGAGAACCAATTGCAGAGCTTCAGGAACAATTGTCTTTTGGATAGTCTGTGTCTTTTCTAGGATAGTTGGTGTCTTTTCTGTAAAAGCGTTATGAAACCATGACTTTTTTCCCCTTCAAAATGAGATTTAATCCCAAAATACTTCAACAGTGTAACTTCCTCCTACCTAGGCAATCAAATCATCTTCCACAGGGCCTTAGAGCATTCTTTGTTCCAATTGCCAAATCTACATACTCAATCCCGCACAATTTCCTTCGCTAATGGATCTTGTAGTAATTCCTCAAAGTTGGGAAGATAGCATGCCTGCCCTTACTGACAAACAGGTCTAGGCATGGGTGTCCAAGGCTCAGGGATGTTTAGTAACCTTCTCTAATGGTTTGAATGTTAGCATCCCTTTGTATGCTGGCCCTTCCTGGGTAGTGTCATGTTTTCCAGGAAAACTAAAAACATAGTGGACATTAGTCCTTCTTTCTGCTTCTTTACTCAAAGAATAAAGAACATGCAGAAGTAACTTGCTTAAGTTAATTTATCTCATTTATCCTCAGACCTTAGGAGTCAGGTTTTCACCTGCTATAGTGAATCTTTCTGAACCCTGAGAGGTTTAATGGGCTTAACTCCAAAATAAAATTCCATAATTGTCTTCACTTTACTTTTCTGATGGCCTCTGAGTCTCACTGTAATGGATACATTGCCATGTTGGACAGTCTCAACTGCACCGAATATCCACAAAACACTGTGCTTTTCTTGGGATAGAACTTTTCAAGATATCTCTAACTTTGCATATTGAAGTATCTCTGTCTCATTTCTTTCTTTGTCTCTCTCTTATTACCTCTATCTCTCTTTCATCCCCCTAACCATTTTCCTCAAGTGGCTTCCTTAATAAGAATTGTGTCACTCTAAATGCCTTCCTTTGTATCCTATACCATGATATACTGTACTTATATCTGAGATTTTAATTACAGCTGTTAGTAACTGTACAACATGACCATTATTGTTTTATTCCTTTATGTTCATACTAGATATTGTCATACATATGGCTCATAGGTGACTGACTTATTTGGTAGGCTCTGTTTACTGGCAATGAGCAGAGGTACAGGTTTTTAAAGAGAGGTTTCTTGACTCAACATTAGCAGATAATACCACAGGGCTCTTTTAAGAGGTTCTGCCTCCAAACACTTAAATGGTGTTTATGAATAGTCAGAACAAGGCTTCTTGGTAGTGGGAAAGACCTAGAAACTCCACAGAATTGTGGAAATAAAGATGGATGCACTAGTACCTCCACCATGAAGCTAGACTCTCACAAAGCTCAGAATGGGTGGAGATAAAGGCAGAAGGGATATCTGTGAGTTTGAAGCCAGTCTGGCCCACAAAGTGATTCCATAACAGCCAAATCCTGTCTCAAAAAAATAGGAATTAAAAATTAGACAAAGAAATATAATAAGAAAACATCATGTAAAGATGGAAAATAATTAGAGTATCTGAATACTCTATGTTATTGTGTTGTCTTTATTTGTTTGGCTGCTGAAGGAGCAACAGCTACTAAAAGACATTTGATTATAAGTACTTCTGAATTAATACAGCCTATATATTTTGAAAATGCATTGACTTTCAAATATAAGAAAAAAAGATGTTACTTTGGAGAAGAGAGTTTTCTTTTGTTTCTACAGGAAATGAAAGAATGTGTATTTAGCAGGGCTGAGTGGCATGGCGCATGACTTTAACCCCAGCACTCAGGAGGGAGAGACAGGCAGATCTCTGTGAGCTTGAGGCCAGCCTGGTCTATAAGAGCTAGTTTCGGGACAGGCTCCAAAGCTACAGAGAAACCCTGTCTTGAAAAAGAAAAAGAAAAAAAGAATGTGGATTCATTCCTGGTTAAGAAAAATAAAGGGTTTGATCAAGACTCCCCCTGAAAAATCTCCAATAGGAATTGTCAGCTCAGAGGATCCAACATTTCAGAGCACCTTTGTTGCAGTTTCTGCTTTGTTCTGCATCCAGAATAGCTTTAAGGCTGCTGGCTGAGATAATCAAACCTCAGAATATACCAGTCAGAACTTGACCATAATCCTAAATTTTCTTTGAGTCCCCATAGAAGTAACAATCCCCCAATCATCGGGAACTAGCCTAGAAAATTATACGCATATGCACACTCCCGGCAAAATGGAATATGGGTATTTGTCTTTGTTTTGTGTGTTGGTTACAAGTTGTTATGGATAATGGTCAGGAGAAAGTTAAGCAAAGGAGATTAGATTTACTTTCTTGTTTTGAAAAGGAAAAAAAAAGAAAATGCTCTAGGATAATGCTCATGTACACTGGAAAGATTTGTGATTTGTATAAGCTTAATAAAATACTGACTGGCCAGTAGCCAGGCAAGAAGTATAAGTGGGAAGACCAGACTAAGAGAATTCTAGGAGGAGGAAAGGCAGGACACAGCCACTAGCCAGATACAGAGAAAGCCAGATGAGAATATCTTACTTAAAAAAGGTATCAAGCCACACAGCTAACCATAGGTAAGAATTATGCCTTAATTCAAGTTTAAGAGCTATTTAATAATAAAAAAACCAAAAAAATAATAAGAACTAGTAGGACAAAAAATTATAATTGATATGAACTTCTGTATGTTTCTTTGGAATTGAACAGCTGTGGGACCTATTGTTAGTACGTAAGATCTTCAATCCACTAATATACTGAGACAATAACAAAGGAGAAAGGCAGATGATCTCTTATCTTTCATTGAACTGTTTTTGTCCTACACATGTTTGCTTTTAAATGGGGAAATAATTGCCAATGACTGACATATGGAATCCTTGGGTATTTTAGTTTCTGCAAAAATACTTATTTCAACTTAAACTCAAATGTTAAAAACTTCTTCAGATGAGCACATTTTTTGAGAAGGTACAAAGACAGTAAAAAAAAAGTAGTACCATTCTATCTCATTTTATTGCCATCTGATCTGACAGGTTTGTTAATTCATTTATTCAAAAAGTATTTTAATGATATGCTAATATTTCAAACAGAAATTTGGTATATAAAATGCTATACATATAAAGTTATACAAGTTGTTACACAGAACATTGGTCTAAAAAGCATCAGAGAAAGTAATGACAAAACTGAGTTTGGTGTGCTGAGAACTAACAAAAACAAAAGAAACTAAAACAACAAAATACAAACAAAGAAACCAATCAAGCCCTTATAATTCATTTTCTTTCCAAACAAATATTGAAAAAAATATAATCCAAAGGACTGAGTAAAAGTGTTTGAACATGAAGCCACAGATATCAGCTCTCTTTTCCTATTTGAACAGCCAGCAGCTGCTTGCCATGCCCATTTTCTTGCTATATGTTATGTCATTACTCTAGTATTTATTTAAATAGATGGGAGACATGCTTTTATATGTAAATTCATTAAAGTTTCACAAATGTGATATATTAAATATTTATAGCCATACCAAAAGCAATGTATTCAAAAACAAAAAATTCCAGCAGTGAGCAAACCTAAATATTCTTTAATGAACATTAATTTTTATGTCAGAAAAGTAACCATAGTATCTTAAATAAGGTGTTGCTTTTATTCGTTAAAGAATAAAAAGCTTCTTGGGCTTTTGACAGCATAAAATAGAATAAGGCAGTAATTCCAAGAGGGATAGAGAAGGTGGAGTCAGGAGACACCACATAGCTGACAAAGGAACCTTAACAGTAAACCACAAGCCTCATGATAAAATATAAAATAATAGGAATGGATTAACTTAAGATGAAAGAGTTAGTTAATAACAGGCCTAAGCTTCTGGCCAAGCAGTGTTGTAATTAATACAGTTTGGTGTGTGATTTTTCAGGTCAGGAATGATGGGAATAAATGAGCAGTCACTGCCTACAAAATGGTGCCCAATGTGGGGCTAACCCACATGGCTAGCCACATGAATCAGGTCCATGTGCTTGTAAGGCCCATCTGAGTCAGGAAGAAAGTAGCTGAGAAATGCTAGCAGCTCAGCACTCCTACCTGGGCAAAAAGGTAGGCATGCACAGGCAGGAGAACATGGCAAATTCATACCACCATACACAAAGATATTTCCAGGTTGTGTAGTGCACTACATGGCAGAATTAACTATTACTCAGATAAAAAGGGTTTCTGTGCTGCATGTTTCTCCCCAGAGTTAAAAAGGTAAGTACAACACCTACCAGGCTGTTCAGAGCTGGCAGTAAAAGTTCCTCCGCCATATTAAAAGACCGAGAGAGAGGTGGAGCCAGCTCCAGAAACAGTGCAACCAAGCTGCTAACCATTTTTAAAGCACTCCTGGTCAGAGAATGATTACAGACACACAATAAAAATAGTTTCAGGCAGAAATAAACCACTAAACAGCTCATAGTGTGTTGAGAAATGTACATAATTATATGTAATTTTACTATGTTAAAGTTAAAGCCTTTCTTTTTTGCTTAAGTAGAAAAAGGGGAAATGGTATAGGAGGTTCTTCTGTCTATGTGTTACTTTTGTTGGTTAAATAAAGAAACTGCCTTGGCCTAGTTCATAGGGCGAACTCAGGTAGGTGGGGAAGACAGAACAGAATTCTGGGAGGAAGAAAGCAGAGACAGAGAGCAGCCAATCATGAACATGCCAGGTCAGACATGATGAATCTTCCGTGGTAAGCCATGACCTCGTGGTGAAATAAAGATTATTAGAGAGGGGTTAAATCAAAATTTGAGGGTCAGCCAATAAGAGGCTAAAAATAATGGGCCAGGCAGTGTTTAAATGAATAAATTTACATGTGGTTATTTAGAGGGATAAACTAGCCAGGCAGCTGGAACAAGGGGCCCTGTGCTTCTACTATGTAGTCTTGAGAGAGAGAGAAAGAGAAGTTTAGACAGTTACAAAAAGAAAAAGTTTAAAAATAAAACAAAGTCTTTAAAGAGACAGTAAAAATAATATGAGTATAGACAGACAAGGATTAAAGAAATTTAAGTAATAAAAATAAGCCAAATAAACAAGGAAAATACAGAGAGTCTAGATTATGTATATTATTGTGTTTTCTTAGATTTTTTTTTTTTTTACTGTGAATGAGCTAAGTACAGAGAGACTTTTCACTGTATGGGTTGCTAAGCTAGGCCAACAGAAAGCTGTCTTGACTTCAAAATTTGGTTGCTTTGGAAAATAGTTTCTGCTTTCCACAGAGGATAGAAAGCTGTGGATTCCTTATTGGCTAATATGATTTGGTCAAACAAGATTCCCTGAAGCAATGGCCCAGATGGTCCAACATCCATCACAGCTTCAGAACTCCTTGCTGAAATGAACCTACCACACAGGATACTCCATGAAAACCTCATTAAAAATGCCCCAATCAGCAGGAAGTAGTCAAGAAAACAATGCCCTAATCCTGAAAGTTAGGTTTTCTAAATGTATAGAGATATATTTCAGATGGATAGGTATTCTTCAAATCTTTCAAATATTAACAGAATATGGAATTTAAAATGTTTTAAGAACTTAGGACTTTCCAAGATATTGAGCCACATCTATTCCTGGCTACATCAATTTACTTCAAGAGGATGATGGGCATCGAATAAGCTCCTTATGGAGTTTTTTAGTCACTTGGGCAGGAAACTGCTCTTGCCTCTACTGCTTGATGTTACGCTATATGAACTGCACATGCCAGACCCACAAAAAAAAATGACTACTAAACTTGCATAAACGTGATAGAGTCTTTCAGGATTCCTGCTTCATGGAAGAGTCTGCCAGACATTCTTCAGGACACAGAAGAAAGCAACTGATGAACTTTGCCAGTACAAGGCATAAGAGATCTTCAAATTTCCTGCTTCATGGCAAAGTTTGCCAGCTATTATCAGCCTATAGGCTGAAAATGAATGCCCCAACATTACAGAAGAACTTTGGGTGACTGTCTAGTCAGCACGATATCCCTGTCAATCCTAGAATTTTGGAAGTCACTAATGATGCACTTCCTGATTACTTAGGTAATATTATATTCTTATGGGATCTTTGATGGAGTTGAAGAACAGATAGTATTTGTTTATAAAATAAAAAATGCTAGGGAGAAAATGGACATGTCAAAAATATGCCCTGAGGAAGAAAGATATAAAATAAAATATAGCATATTTAGCATATATTTTGAACTTATATAAATAAAAATGTTATTATTAGATTAATACATGACTTAATATGTATTATATTTATCTATATTTTTAAAAATATGCTACATCTTTTCAATTTTATTCTTTCTATAGAATACAAGGAGACTATAATGCCTATAATCATGTATTCTAAAATATAAATTTTACTTTTTCTATATCAATTTTATATAAATTTACTTCTTTTAAAAATACTGTTTTTAATATTTATCATTTTTGAAATATGACAAAAAAAATAAACAAGAAAAAGAATCAAACAAAAAGTATGATAAACACATATAGATACAGAGATACCCATGCCTATACACAGTAAACTCCCAAGCACACTGAGCTAGAACCATAATATGTACACAAAGAACTTGAAAAGTTATAAAAAAGTCCTTCTAAAATATTGTGTGACAAAAAACCTCCAAAGATGCTGTCAATTTTGTGTGTGTGTGTGTGTGTGTGTGTGTGTGTGTGTGTGTGTGTGTGTGTATTAGCCATCCCATGCTGGACATAGAACCTGCCCAACACCTGTGAGACTTTGTTAGAACTTATTTTTCATTTAAGAGTGGTTATCACTTGGAGATAGCTTCTGGGGTAGGATTTGGGGTTTTAATTCAAGTCTCTCCTTTCTAGGGGCCCATTTGATGTTGTGTACCCACAGGCTTGCACTATGCATGCTGCTGCAGTCTCTGCAGTCTCTGTGAGTTCTTATCTGTGTTGGACCTAATGCTTTTACAAGCCTTGCTTCTTTCCTATTTGCTCAAGATTTAGGTTTATAAACATATTTGAAAGTTTTATTCATTTCATGTTTGGTACTTACTTACAAAGGTTATCAAATGAATTCTTTTGATAGAACCCAACAAACTGTACTGCTTGAGAAATCAATGTTCCTTAGGGCTATTTATGACAAGATGCATCCTATCCTTTCAACTGGAGAGACTCCTGAGTGTCAAGAGAACTCTCTAAACATTGATTCTCCAGTTAACTTTTCTGTATGTCTCTAATTTTTTTCTGTGATTTTATACTGCTTTTATTGCCAGTTTTTCTATGACTCATGCACTATCTCTTGTTAGTGACAGCAATGATTGAGTATTTGGTTTGTTTTTCTGACCATTTGTGATCTCTGTCACATGAATGATGAAAATATCTTCTCATTTGAAGAAAAATGACTCAGAATGTACTTTATAAGTGATTTTGTTTGTCTGTTTGTTGAGACCTTAAAATAACCAAGAAAATATTTTATGCACCCTTTAAATATAAGACTTAACATCTGTTGTAAAGAGAACTTTTCTCTGGGCCCGTGACCTCCAGACAAAGATGTAAGCTTGTAGCTCAACTGTCTTTGAGATCGTGGATCCCTGTCTGCACTGGGCAAATATCTTCTTAGCTGTCATTCTGTAGGGAATGACACACTGCTTACCTTTAAACAAAATCATCAATTACCTTCTTTTAAAAATCACTCATTGAAATTGAATGTTTTTCTTCTGACAGCTTTTTCGGAATGATTTTCTTACTGTTTTCTGTACCTGTGTATTTTGCCAGCATGTATGTCTGTATAGTACACACATGTCTGGTGCCTGAGAGGGTCAGAAGAGGACATTGAAACCCTGCAACTTGGACTACAGATAGGTGTGATTCACTATGTGAGTGGTAGTAACTGAAACCTGATCTTTTTTAAGAGTAGTTAGTGTTCATAAAAGCTCAATCATATGTCCAGCTGGATATTCTTAAATGGCTAGGAAGTTTTGTATTGTTCTGTTTTCAATCATTTTTAGTGATTAGGATAAACTGTGAAAGATGCTTAGCAAATTACATTTATGGTTTGAAAGGGGAAAACATATACAAGACTATAATATATGTAGAATAATATAAATGTATTCATTTCATTTTCCTATCATTTGTGTTTGATTTGCCATTAACATCTATTTAATCTGAATTTCTGATTTGGTTTAATGTGTTATTTTATGTTTTCTCTGTGTCTAATAAACCTAGTCATAATCATTTAAAATTAGAAAATTAAAGACTAAAGAGATGGTTCAGCTGTTAAGAACAGCATTCAGATGATGTGGTTTGAATTCTAACACCTATATAGTGGCTCACAACCCTCCATAAATGGAGATACAGGGAAATCTAACACCTTCTTCAAGTCTCTTCGGTGTATATATGTAGGATACATGCAGGTAAAATGGCCAAACACACAAATGCAATAAAATAAAATGTTTAAAAATACATTCTTATTGGGAAGCTATTAGGGAAGGTAATGAGGCATGGGGGGGACAAAATACAATTTACTTATTTGGAGCTACCTTGCATAGATATGTATAACAAAAATAAAATCTGTAAAATAAGAATGCCATTTGTTGTATATTTAACAGCTTGAATAAAAATTTTCTAAAAATAAGAAAAATAAAATCAGGCATACTGTTTTATAAAATTTGCTTTTCTCTATAAATAAATGGTTATAATTCATTATTCCTCAATTGTATATCAACTTAAATAAAGAGGCTATGTGTTTAACAATTTTTCTGAACTTATATTAATTTATATGTGTATTATGTAAAACTATTTTTTAAATTCATCTCATATGCATTTGCTTACACATTGTGCATTTGCATCTAGGATACTCATATGAAGGAGATCTTGGTTTGTTCTCTGATATTGGGATATATATTTTAATACTATACATTGTAAGTCAGTCCATTTTCCTGCATAGGTTTATCATTTCATTTTGATTAAAAGCTAAATAGAATTATATTTTCTACATGTATTATCATTTCATTATCCATTCATGTATTGAAGGACATTGTTGGTTATGAATTATTGTTATAATGAAAGAGCAGCAATAAGCACAGAAATACAGTTATCTCTGTGGTAGGATAGAGAATACTTTGGGTATATTCCAAGGTATGAATGCTTGAGCCAAATTGTATTTCTATTTTTAATTTTGGGGGAACTTCCAAATTAATTTGCAATGTTTATATACTATGCACCAACAAGAATGGGTATATGTTCCTCTTTGCCCATATCAGCTCTAACATCTGTTGACAAATTTTTTGATGACAACCATTCTGGTTGGAGTGACATGGGCTCTCAGAAGACTTTTAGTTTCTATTCCCTGAATGATGGAGGAGGGTCATCTGTTTATGTGTTACTTTCATTGGTTAATAAAGAAACCGCCTTGGCTCTTTGATAGGACAGAAAATTAGGTAGGCGGAGTTAACAGGACAGAATGCCTGGAAGAAGGGAAGTGAGGCAGTTGCAATGATTCTCCTCTCTGAGATGGATGCAGATTAAGATCTTTCTCTGTAAACCACCACCTCGTGGTGCTACTCAGATTACTAAATATGGGTTAAAGCAAGATGTGTGAATTAGCCAATAAGAGGCTGAAAATAATGGGCCAGGCAGTGGTTAAATGAATAGTTTGTGCGTTATTATTGCCAGGTGTAAATCTAGCCATGCAGGAGCCAAGCGGGAACACAGCCCGCCGCTCCTTCTACACCTGAATTATAAGAGATAATGAACATCTTTTAAAATATCTACTGGAAGTTTGTGTTATTTTTTTTTTTTTGAAAATTGCTCCATTGTTGATTGGTAGTTTTATTTCTGTCATATTTAATTTCCGTTCTCGGTAAGTTCTGGATATTTTCGTACTGTCTGAAGTAAAGCTGGGAAAACTTTTCAACTGTTCTGTAAGTGCTCTGGGTGAGCTTCTGGCAGTTGTATTGTTGTGTAGAATTTCCAAATTTCAGAGAAAAAGGAGGCTAAGGCAAAGAAGCTTTAGCTGATTAGAAGAAAGAAAAATGGGTAAAGGACACCTGAATCCCAAAAGAAGATGCAAAACTAATTGATTTACTCATTTTTACTCTGTGGTACATTGTTGTTTGTGTGGTAGGTAAGTGCATGAAAATGTACTTGGTAGAAATATTGAAAAATACAAAGTGTAGGCCAATCATATCTGAATGGATATACTAATGATATAGAAGTTCAGTGAGATATATAGATTTTGAGTTTGTGTAAGAACTTGTTTGAATGGATACATTAATTTCATTGCATGATGATTTATTGCTCTTTATAATATAGTGACTTTTATTTAAGAAAACTAAAAGTTAAAGGATGCATTATCCTATTGTGTTCAAGAAAAATATTACTTTTACTTTTTAAACTTCTGTTATTATTAAGATCATTTTTTTCTTTCCAAATCAAATAATACCATATAAATCTCTTTCTCTTTTTCAGTTTCATGGCCTTCTCTTCATTGTTATTCCATACTGCATATATATATATATATATATATATATATATATATATATATATATATATATATTTGTGTGTGCGTGTCCACGTGTATGTGTCAGTGTGTTTGTGTGTTTGTGTGTTTATGCAGTATGGAACAACATAATTATGTATCTGAATAAGTATATATATAATACATATAAGTAATTGCATACTTATTCAGGTACCATGGTGATCACATCTTTACCAAAGGCTAATATTTCTTTCAATAAATCCAATAATTAAAAAAAATCACCATATGATACACATTGCCTTAGAACCTAAAAGATTCCTAGAAAATAAGATAAACTTTCTCTTAAGCAGAAAGTTTATTTAAAGGTAACAAAGACAATTAAGTTTGTTTTTGTAAACCATATTTCCAAATTACTTCTGTTCTGAGATAACTGAGAAGAACACAGTTTTCAACAATTAAATAAGATGCTCCTTTCTTTCAGCGTGTATGGAACAAGCTAAATCCTATTGGTGTAAGTATCAAAGAGGTCTTGAATAAGGGCATTGCCCTCATTATCTTTTCCCAACTCTTCTCTTTGTGGAATATATTAATTAAACTTTTATAAATTAGTTATGCATCACATCTTAATATAGAGTATTATAGTTCTTCATTTTTAAATTGATGCTTAAACAACTTAACATACTGTAGCTTCAAGACAGAGTTTTTATCTTTAACAAACACATTTCACTTCTTCAAGGGAAGCCTTCACAGTGTTCTTTCACATTTTTATATTTAAGATAATAGACCCTTACATATAATCACTGATGTGTCATTACTCAGAAAATTGTTCATTTGTGTCATTTGATTGAGCCAGGATTTTCAGGTTCTTCTTTTCAAAGGCAGATGTGCTACATAAGAGTAGGTTGTTGTCATTTTATAATAAAATGGAATGAGAGTTACTCAATGAAAAATGATTATTGTCAGCAATTTAACCAAGACTATTTGTCCCCAGTTTGTCAATATTCGTGTTGTACTATTGGGACACTATAAGGAAACATGTAAACTTATTTATCTTCTGTGAAATAATTTCCTCTGACACTGAAATATTTCATCCTTCAGGGAAGCACTTTAAACAAGAAAGTAAACATTTTTATATAGATTTAGGAAGTTCCTGAAACTAATTAGATTCACTAGAGTCCTCCCTGCTAAAGCAAGCAAATAAAGACTGCTGAGAGCTTCTCTTAGACAAATTAAGCTAAGAGACTCAGCCAAGTTAAGCTTCATAAAAGACTCTGAGACTAGACCAGCTACCAGGAAGAACCATAGGCCTGCTGAGCTGCTTGGAATAGGTAAACATCAACTAAAATATTTGAAAGATGAATGGTCTGAACTTTCCCTATTTTACACTGGGCCTGCGTTTTAGTTTCCTAAAAGTACAATGAGTGAGATAACACATTCTAGTCCTGACTCTGACCTCACAATAACTCAAGGCAATGGCCAAATAGGGGCAGGCCTTAGGACTTGTCCAAACATACTCAAAGATGGCAGGATTACTGCCCTAGTCAACCCCTGCTAGCCCTAACAATTCAGAGTGTAATAATGTACCTTCTGGTGCTTAGCCAATCACAGATATGATGCCATAACTGTCCCTGAAACTCCCCCATCTGTTCTTAAAAAGAATCTGCCTGCTCTTCTCAGGGTCACTGTTTTGTCTTTGTGTCAGATCTGTGGCCCAAGCATGCTGGAACATGTATTCTTGACATAATAAATTCCGTTGCTGATTGTTTATGGGGATAGGACTTTTTTGTGGGATAACTCTAGGACATTAGCAGAAGGGGCATTCTCCAGCCTGCTAAGCTTGGTATAGACTATACAATGTGCTCTAGAATTACAGTTTTTCTGAGCTGGCAACCATTCTGCAGTGGTCTGCTGTCTTTGAGTCCTTTCTTCTTCTACAAGTAACCTCTTACCCATACTCCTTTATGTAAGCCCAGTAAATTTATTATTTTCACCAAGTTAAACTTTCATGGTAACTGTATTTTAATTTGTCATGGACTCTTTGTCTGGGGTGAGTAGATGTATGCACAGAGTCTCCCCAGAAAATGTTTTATCATGCATTATTTCTGTAAATTACTTGTAAATGGTAATAAGTGAGTTTCCATAGCATCTAATTCCAACTCATGCCCAAACTTCAGAATTTAAATCCTGTTAATCTTATGGTAATCAATGATTTTTTATAGGTTCTGCAAAAATAGATATTACTTTTTTTGTTTTTTAAGGATGACATTCAACTTTATATGGGAAAATGAAGAATCCAGAATAGCTAAAACAGCCCTATACAATCAAAGAAATTTAACAGAAGAAAAGAATCAGTTGGTAATACAGAACTGACAAAGGAGAGAATGTGATTGTGAGGACTGAAGAGATGGTTCATTTACTAAGAGCATTGAATGTTCTTCCAGAGACCTGTGTTTAAGGCCCAACATTATTAGAGTGTCTTACACCATCTATAAGTTCAGTTTCAGAAAATCTAACACCCTCTTCTTACCTCTGTAGGTACTGCATGGAAGTGGTGCACATAATATGCATGGAAAACACTCATACACATAAAATAAAAACTAATAAATTAGATTGGCTTTCCAGGACTGAGTCGGCGACCTGGGCCAGGGCAGACCTGAGACAGCAAACTCTAAAGGAACAGGTACAGGGGAGCAACTGCCGAGTGAGCCAGAGGCAGAGACTGCTGAGGGTCCAGAAGTGAATCTGGGACCTTCAAAGGAGTAGACCAAAGCCAGGATCCCTGTGGATCTGAGCATGAATCTGGGATTTCCAAGGGAATAGGCAGGAACCAGAGATCTCTGTGGGTTCAGACATGAGTCTGGGACCTCAAAGGGAGTAGGACTGAGCCAGAACCTCTGTGGGTCCAGGTGTTAGGCTAAGACCTCTGAGGAAGTAAACCTGAGCCAGGTCCTCTGCGGGTCTGGGAACATCCAAGCCTGAGAACTCCCAGGGAGTAGAATGGAGCCTGAGACCTTTGCAGGACCAACTCCAAGCCAGGAACCTCTGTAGGAATGGATCCAGACCAGTGACATTTACAAAAACAGGTTGTCCGAGCTGACAGCCTGGGCTAGAGCAGGCCTAAGATAGCAAACTCCAAGGAAGTGGAGCAAAGCCATGAGTGGTGAGCAAACTCCAGAAACACAGAGTGACCAACAGGGTAACTAGAACTGTGGCATTGACTGTACCACAAGGAACAACCATCTGAGCCTTGGATTCACTGGCACCTAGAAGATTTATCAACAGAATCACAGACAGCCCCAAAAACACATATTGGAGAAAAAGATGAATAGAAAAGGTAAAAACACATACAATACCACAAAGAACAACATGACACCAGTAAAACCTAAAGACACTACAACAGCAAGACCTGAACAACCAAGTATCAATGAAGCAGTAGAAAATGGCCTAAAAAGTAACTTCAGGAGAATGTTTGAAACTCTTAAGGAAGAAATGAGAAATTAACTCAAAGAAATAGAGGAGAAGACGAACAAAAAATCAGAAGATATCAGCAAATCCCTAAAGAAAACCAAGAAAAAGCAATCAAACACATGAAAAAAACTACTCAAGACTTGAAAACTGAAATAGAGACAATAAAGAAAACATAAGTCAAGGGAATTATAGAAACAGAAATTATGAGAAAATGATCAGAAACCATAAGTGCAAGCATGAACAGCAGAAAACAAGAGATGGAAGAATCTCAAGAGCTGAAGATACAATATAAGAAATAAACTCACCAGTCAAAGAAAACATTAAATCTAACAACTTAACCCAAAATATCCAAGAAATATGGAACACCATGTAAAGGCCAAACCTAAGAATAACAAGTATAGAATAAGGAGAAGAAGTTTAACTCAAAAGCACAGAAAATATATTTAACAAAATCATAGAAGAAAACTTCACCAACCTAAAGAAAGATATGCCTTTGAAGATACAAGAAGCTTACAGAACACCAAATAGACTGGATCAAAGGAAAGAAAATGTCCTCTTGCCATATAATAATCAAAAAACTGAACATACAAAGTAAAGAAATAATATTCAGAGCTGCAAAGAAAAATGGTCAAGTAACATATAAAGGCAGATCTATAAGAATTACACCTGACTTTCATTGAAGACAATGAAAGTCAGAAGGTCATGGTCAAGCAATATGCAGATATTAAAAGACTACTATAACCAGCAAAACTGTGAACCACCATAGAAGGACAAAACAAGATATTCCCTTACAAAACCATATTTAACCAAGACCTAGCTACAAACCCAGCCCTACATAAAATACTAGAAGGAAAACTCCAACTCAAGGAAATTGGCCACATCAGCAAAAGAACAGACAATTGATGGTCTCACAGTAGCAAATACCAAATAGGGGAAAAATACATAAATTATCATCACCAACAATGAAGACTAAATCAACAGGAGATAACAATCACTGGTCATTAATATCCCTTAATATAAATCAACTCAACTCACCTATAGAAAGGCACAGGCTAACAGATTGGATACAAAAACAGAATCCATCCTTCTTCTGCATATAAGAAACACACCTCAACCTCAAAGACAAACATTACCTCAGAGTAAAGGGTTGGGAAAAAATTTCCAATCAAATGGACCAAAGAAACAGATGGATATTTCTATCTTAATATCTAACAAAATAGACTTCAAACTAAAATCAATCAAAAGAAACAAAGAAGGACAATTCATATTAGTCACAGGAAAAAAAATCCATCAAGAGGAAATTTCAATACTGAACATCAATGCCCCAAATACAAGGGTACTCTCATATATAAAAGAAACACTTCTAAATCTTAAATCTACATTAAACCCCATACGCTAACAGTAGGAGACTTCATTACTCCACTTTCACCACTCAACAGGTCAGTCAGACAAAAAATGAACAAAGAGATAAAGGAACTAACAGATGTTATGACTCAAATGGACTTAACAGACATCTATAGACTATTCCATCCAAACAGAAAAGAATATAGCTTTTTTTCAGCACCTCATGGAACCTATTAAAAAACTGACCACATTCTTGTTAACAAAACAAACCCCAACAAATAGAAAAAAATAGGAATAACCATGGTTATCAGATCACCATGGTTTAAAACTAGAAGTCAACAGCAATACTAATTCCAAAAAGCCCACAAACACATGGGATTAAGCAATGCTCAGCTGAATCATCAATGGGTCAAGGAAGAAATAAAAGGAGAAATTAAAGACTTCCTAAAATTCAATGAAAATGACAACACAATTTACCCAAATTTATGGGACACAATGAAAGCAGTGTTAAGAAGAAAGTATATAGCACTAAATGCCTGCATAAAGAAACTGGAAAAATCCCACACTAGTGAATTAACAGAACATTCGAAAGCATTAGAACAAAAAGAAGCAAACTCACCCAAGAGAACTAGACAGTAGGAAATAATCAAATTGAGAGCTAATATAAACAAAATAGAAACAAAGAAAACAACACAAAGAATCGATGAGACAAAGAGTTGGAGTACAGACCTAAACAGAGAACTCTCAACAGAGAAATCTAAAAGGGCAGAAAGACACTTAAGAAAATGTTTAACATCCTTAGTCATCAGAGAGATGCAAATCAAAACAACTTTCAGATTCCATATTACACCTGTAAGAATGGCCAAGATCAAAAATACTGATGACAACTTATGCTAAAGAGGGTGTGGGGAAAAGGGAACACTTCTCCATTGCTGGTGGGATACAAGCTGGTACAACACCTTTGGATGCCAATGTGACAATTTCTCAGAAAATTAGGAAACAACCTTCCTCAAGACCCAGTTATACCAGTTTTGGGTAGATATCCAAAAGCTGCTCTATGTGGCACAAGGACATGTGCTCAACTATGTTCACAGCAACATTGTTTGTCATAGTCAGAACCTGGAAACAACCTAAATACTCCTTGACCAAAGAATGGAAAAGGAAAATGTGGTACATTTACAAAATGGAATACTACAGAGCAGAAAAAAAATAATATCCTTAATTTTGCAGACAAATGAATGGATCTAGAAAACATCATTTTGAGTGAGATAACCCAGTTACAGAAAGAAAATTATCACATGTACTCACTCATAAGATGTTTTTAAACATAAATCAAAGAAAACCAGCCCACAAATCACAATCCCAGAGAACCTAGACTATAATGAGGACTCTAAGAGAGACATTCATAAATCTAATTTACATGGAAAGTAGAAAAAGACTAGATCTCATGAGTAAATTTGGAGCATGGGGACCTTGAGACAGGGTTGTAGGGGAAGGGAGAAGCAGGGAGGGGAGCAGAGAAAAATGTAGAGCTCAATAAAAATCAATAAAAATAAACAAATAAATTAATTATTTAAAGAGATAATAATCATTTAATATTATCAAGGTAATATTGTCATTGCTTCTTTATTTCTTTTAGAAGTAAGCATTAGCTTTCTTTACTCATAGCATATGTTCTGAGTCTGTTTATCAGGAGAGAAGGAGGAAAGAAAGATGCATGACAGAGAGAGAGAAAAAAATACACATAGACAGAGAAACTTGGATAGGGAGAACAGAAAGAATATACACATAGTGAAAGAATATTTCACAGATTAAATTTTTATGGCAAGAATTTTTAAAACATTGGTCTTGGGATTGAACTCAGGTGTTTATGCTTGCTAGGCAAACACTTTACTTATGATTCATCTTCCCTAACCTAGTCCTAACTTCCTAGTTATCTACTAATTCATTGTAGATCCTTTACATTTTTCCTTTTTATATTTATTTTTAATTATATCTCAAAGCAACTACTTCATTTTTATTACTTTATATTTATCTTTGAAACATTTAAATTCATTAATAATAGTTTTGTGTATTGAAATATTTGGAAATAAAATCTAAAGGCAGGACAAAATAAAACCAAGCAAAAAATATAAATTTAGATTCAAGGATATACATAGGTTGAAAATAAAAGAATATTAAAGCATCTCTTCCAAATATGACAACCATTAGGCACTGGACAGGGTATATTACTATGGGTGTTGTTAGATTTTCACACAACTAAAACATTACTAAACTAAAAGAGACATTTTATAATTACTATAAAATAATTTTTATAATTACATTATAATCATACATTATAATTCATTTCAATCCTATTAGTTTAATGAAACAATTGAACAATTATACCACATATCTTTGAAGCAATGCACAGTGAATTGCCAATGTAAGCAAAGAAGTACTCTAACCTCTAACTATCTGACCTGTACCAGTTGCCCTCAGTCTTTCAACACTGAGAGACACATGCACATTCCAAACTTCACATGATGTTCACAGCATTACATTAAGTTACCAAGACTGCGGTGGTGGCACACGCCTTTAATCCCAGCACTCGGGAGGCAGAGGCAGGTGTATCTCTGTGAGTTCGAGACCAGCTTGGTCTACAAGAGCTAGTTCCAGGACAGGCTCCAAAGCCACAGAGAAATCCTGCCTTGAAAAACCAAAATAAATAAATAAATAATAAACAAGTAAACAAATAAATAAATAAAATTAAATAAAAAATTAAAAAAAACCATAAAAACCAAGGCCAGCTGGCCTGGGTCTGAACAAGCCTGGAATAAAACCGGACTCGCTAAAACCGGACTCGCTGAACATAGCAGACAATGAGGACTACTGAGAAGTCAAGAACAATGGCACTGGGTTTTGATCCTGCTGCACGTACTGGCTTTGTGGGAGCCTAGGTAGTTTGGATGCTCACCTTACTAGACCTGGATGGAGGTGGGTGGTCCTTATACTTCCCACAGGGCAGGGAACCCTGATTGCTCTTTGGGCTGTCGAGGGAGGGGGACTTTATTGGGGGAGGGAAATGGAAATGGAAGGCGGGGGGGAGGGGCAGAAATCTTTAATAAATAAATTAATTAATTTAAAAAAGTGCGAGTGAAGATTTAATTTGATTAAATAATTCTTATAAGTGCTGGGCTAATTTATTCAGAACACAGTTTTAAACAGCAGGGGAATGATAATTGAAGGATGTGGTACATTTAATACAACTCCTATAATTATAAAAAACAAGGGCCTGTAAATGAACCCAGGTGCGAATTAAATTTGTCCTGGGTTTGCCACAGAGTAGCCATTGTATGTCCATTGATTCATTTGTGTAATGAAGATAGGTTGCTTGTTTTGCTTTAAAATCTGTTAGATGTTAGATTTTGATCTTGAAAACTTTGTGTTTATATGAATTATGTCATGTGTGTGAAATGAAATAAAGATGTCATTCATGTAAATACAACACTTTTGCTATAGAATATGCCTTTACACCATGTGAATATATGTCATTGTGATTGGCTTAATAAAGAATTTAACTGTTCAATAGTGGAAAAGAATAAGGAGGAGAATAAGAAGGAGATGAAAACAAGGAGAATGTTGAGAGGAGAAATGGCAGAGTTTGGAGTCAATAGCCAGATACAGAGGGAACAGATGATGAATGTGTCTTGTTAATAAAAGTACTGTTATGTAGCAGAGAATAAATAAGAAGTATGAATTAACTTAAAATAGAAGGGCTAGTTAGTAATAATCCTGAGTTATTCATAAGTAATTTTAGGTTTCTATGTTGGTTATTTGAGAGGGGCTAACAGGAAAACTGTGTCTATAAATCATGCCCAAAGTGGGGCATATACTGACTTAAGACCCAAAAAAGCTTTTTAAAAGATTCTCAACACACAAAAATGTAGCTAAACTTGGCTTCCTACTCTCATGTCTTTCATGCTGACCATGGTACAGAGAGGCATCTCCTGGCAGCTGCCAATATGATAGGAGCTAAATTGCATAGCAGGTTCCTGACGTTTCTTATACAACATGTGGGGTGGGATGGTAAAGAAAGGAGTCTCTCAGTCACTGAACTGTCTGTGGACTTAAACTACCAGCACAAGCTCCACCTGAATACCTCTTGATAGGTTTGGGGTTTTTGCTCATGCAAACAAAAAGAACTTAAGATATGCAGTAAAAACAGATTTAGATTTAAAAATAAATGAACTTGAATAGGTTGTAGGTGTTAAAAATTATAAGTAGACTGGGGAGAGAAAAGAAAATGGGTAGAGAATATCCTTTAAAATGAATAGAATAATAAAAATATGACAAATCACATAAAGTTGGGAAATAGATCTGGATCATGTATGTTATGGTGTTTTCTTTGTATTTTGCGTCTGCTAAGGGGCACTAGATTATGAAAATGGCTAGATTCATCCAATTTATACATTTAAAAATCTTGACTTTAAAATTTAAGTCAAAAAATGTGTTAATTTGAGAGTGAGGTTATGCTTTTATTTCAACAGGAAATGAGAAACTGTGGATTCACTCTGGTTATTAGAAAATCAGGTTTTAAGCCCTAACTACAGACCTAAAGAAATTTACCTAAAAGAACTACAAGACATGTGATTATATATTTTGCCTGCTCAAACATTAAAAAAAAAAACTTTGGATGACTTGTGTACAATGCAGAGTCTATACTTGTATTAAAGATTATGTATTTTCAGAGCAAGAGTATCAGGCACCAATGAATATGGATGTCCCAAGTGATCCAGCATCCAGAATAGCTTCAAAGCTGCTAATTGAGATGATCCAGCCTCACAGAATATTCTAGCTAAGACTTAACAATAATCTCAGTTTTTTCAAGTTATTCCAAAGATTACCTGTGTCCCTAAACAACAGGAAGTAATCTAGAGAACTATGCTGACATTCCCAAAAAATGGATTCCGGCTGTTTATTATCATTTAACAGGAGTTAGTTAAAAACTGTTTGGTAATATTCATAAAAAGGTAAAACAAAAGTAGTTAAATTCAGAAATAATTTTCTGTAGAAAAAAGGAGATACTATATAGAAATGATAAGATATAGTTTAGATTATTCAATTTACTTTTAAACTAAAAACTATTAATTTCAGAATATTTTACATTGATATGGATTTTAGTTTATTGATACCAATATCAAGTTATTTTTATCATGTTTTATGTATCTTTCTACTCTTATTTAGGGTATTATGTTATGAAATTCATTTAAAAAAATCTAATACATAATTGAGAAACACAGATTAATAGTTATCTATAATAGTAAAACTTAAAGTCACATTAGGTATGTTTCCAAGGTTATACACAGATATATTTAGATAGATAATGGTCTTCAAACATTTCAAAGACCTAAAGAATATGACATTTTATATGTTTAATAACCAAATTCTTTCCATGACAGTGAGAAATAACTGCTCCTAGCAGCAACAATCTAGTTCATGGAAAATGATGGACATCAAGGACTCTTTATATGGAATTTATTTTCTTTATTTCAAAAGCTAACCATGAAGGCCAAGAAACCATCCTTCCTTCAATTGCTGACAGTAACTTTTCAAACTGGACAAGCAGGAAACAAGAAAGGAAACTGTCAAGCATTGCCAAGATAATGTAGGACAGTAATTCAGAATTCCATGATTCACAGGAAAGTCTGTCAGATATTCTAGGCCTGTAAGCCAGAGTTGAATGCCTGAGTGTTACAGAGGAACTTTGAGTGACTGTTCTGGCAGCCAGATGTCCCTGTCATTGTGTAATATTTCATTCTTTTTGAGTCCTTGAAGGAGTTGAAGACTAGATAGTTACAGTTTTCTTAGTTGTGATGTAAGGCAAATTAAGTACAAAACTTTAGACTCACAAAGAAAAATGATTATAAAATATTTTATTTAAATTTTCCAAATACAAATAGACTATATATTGTAACTGATTTTTTTCCTTGCTAACTGTTTTGTTGATAACAATTTTACTATGTTAAAGTTAAAACCTTTTTTATTTAGACAAATAAGAGAAAATGCTGTGGAATATTTCTTCACACTGCATGAATATATGTCTCTTTTGTTGGTTTAATAAAGAAGCTGACTGGCTAAGAGCTGAAAAAAATAAGGTTAGGCAAAGAACCAGACTATGAGAATGCTAAGTGGAAGAAGAATAGAGTTTGGAGTTGGCAGCCAGAAGGTATCAGGAGATGAATGTGTCATTTCAATAAAGGTACCATCTCATGACAGAGTGTAAATAAGAAATATGGATTAGCTTAAAATATAAGAGCAAGTTAGTAATAAGTCTGTGCTCTTGGCCAATCATTTAACAGTAATCTTAAGTCTCCATGTTTAATATTTAGGAGAGGCTATAGTACAGGGAAACTCTACCTACAAACTGTAGCATTTCCAATTACACTAGAAAACCGTGTCACTTTACTTTTATAAAATATGAAAGCAAATGAAGAAAGTACTGAAAGGGCTATTACAAAATAGAAATGAGTATGAACAACAAAGAAAGGCATATTTAAACATCCAAGACCGTAGACACCATTTCACATGATTAGGATTGTCACTTTCCTTTATATGCATCCCAGCAATTGAACTCAGGTCATCAACCTTGAAGGTAAGTGCCTTTACCTGATGAGCTATCTCACTTGCCCCTAAATATGTACATTTTTGAGACATGTCTATTAAAGTTATTTTTTTTTTCATTTTTGAACCAGGGTATAATTGATACCACTGTGTAGTTGTTCAAGTTCTTTATATACTGGGTCAATACTAGATATCACAAATACAAATAGCTTCTTCTCTTCTAGGAGTTTAATTTTTATTCTCCAGTTTCCTTTGATGATTAGAAAATTATAATTAGTATTTTCGTTTTAGGTTAATAATTTGAATAGTGGATAATAAATATTCTTGGTTACTTCAAAAAATTGCAAGACAATAGCATCAAAGACATGACATTTACTTATTTAAAATTGTCAATACTCTGCACTTTAGTTTACACTAATCACTGGAAAAAAAGAACTGCTCTATTTGGCATCATTAGTATGGCAAATTACTTCATTATTTCCTGAGCTTCTATATATAAGGTGATTTAAACACACTATTTCTGATTCATAGCTCCTAGCCCCCTTACTCTTTGAGGACTTACAATAAACCTCTTGCAATTTTAAATGTGTTCTCTACATTTATACATGGAAATTATATTTAGCAGTACTTTCTCACAATCTTCAGAGATATTTCTTTGTGCTTTAATTCTCTTTGTGCCCATATTCTCTAGCTCAGAATTTTAGGTTCATCAGGTTTCTAATCCAAATTGTTAGTCCACCTCTGACATATAGACACCAGAAAGTTTGGTGGTTGTCACAAACACTACTAAAACTCCTCTAGGAAAATGTGAAAAATCATTTATTTAGATTTATACAATATTTCCACTACAATGTAAGTAGTTATAACTCTATACTTAGAAAAATTAATTTTTATTTTACTGTATATTTAATCTTAGTATGTTTTTTATTTAGTTATTTATTTAGTTATTTGTGTGATGTTAGTGGTGAAATGCTTTTATAACTTTGATTACTTGGCATTTCAAATTCTTTCCATGACTTCATAAAATTTTGAAATGGAATTAATAGTATTAATAAATAAAATTAATTCTTTGTATAATGTCTTTTACTCAAGCACAAAAGCATAGTGACAAAAGCAAAAATGAAAAACAATGAACAAAAATAAACTAAGCTAATGGCAAAATGGCTTCCAAACCCAAATCTCTTACTTTTTTTTTCTCCATATTCAACTTAGAGAGGTGTAGTTATCCACATGGACAGCCCATGATATCATCAGTTCAGTTCACAGTCCCTACCAGACTAGGTTTGGGGAAATTAACCAGATGTGATTTTCATTTATGTTGACAGGGAGAAAAAAATAGTCGTGTTGTTTAAAAGTTCTAATTTATCTGAGCTGAGTTAGCTAATATAAACTGGAGTATCAACCATCATTACTATAGTAAACTAAATGTTTACTATATATGAAATTTTTCTGTTAAAGCCATGGATCACAGAAAAAGAAATGAGTGTTCCACTCTTTTTTTCAGTTTTTATTTCAAAACTTGACATTTCTTTCAAAATCTGGGCTTTTATGAGAAAACATGCCCAAATTATAATCTAGATAGTATTTCATACTGTGTAATTTATCTTAATCTTAAAATTATACTCATATGATAAATATTTTTGGAATAACAGAGTTTTTGTGGCCAAGGAGTTTATATGTATATTATAGGAAATTATTTGGTGGGTTAAAGAATTTATATTACAAATAATTCCTTATAATTTTATTGTTAATTCCTAATAAGAATTCCATAATTTAAGTCATCTTTATTACACTAAACTAAAAATAGCTTTATTTAACAATGCAAGTGTTTTCATAAAACTTTAAAGGTCCAACCCTGCTAAATTTGATAAGACATTTAAAATCCCCGAACATTGGCTTTATTGTTTTTTTAAGACAATTTCCTGAGGCACAGTTGTTATTCATGTTGGTTACTCAGGTGTGAGGTCCATTTTCATGATTAATTTTCGTTTACTAATAACTTGATTAATTGACACTACTAATTAGAAACTGAATATAACATTTTCTATGCATTTTTGAGACATCATTATAATGACCACTTAAAAATATATTTATATGTAATCTTATGCTATACAGCCTAAACTCTTCAATTTTGATCCGTTGTGAAATACGTAATTATTGTTAGTGTAAAATTTCTGTTGTATCTGCATTCATGGTTGCAATAGGTAGTATTTTATACTTAATTTGAATTTAGTAACTTCTTTTTAGCTTTTTAGATTATAAATATTATGAGAAATAATTTATAAAACTTGATCTATTTTGACCATAGAATTAAAGATTACAATGCAATATGTATTTTTACTGAAAAAAATCATACACAATTTTTTGGCAGAGTTCAAAAAAAATCTGCCATCTCAACACTAAGGAAATTGTAGTATAAAGATAAGGAGATAGAGGCCAGGTTGAACTAACAGTGAGGCACTATTCAAAGTCAACGGTGTGAGGAGCAAGAATAAAATTATGCATATATAAAATCACCACATGATATTTGATATAGATACACCATACTTGATGTTTAAAGCAGGCTGAACATGTATACCTTTTCAAATATTTAGCACTTATTTTAATATATTCAATGTCAATCTTTCTAGATGTTTGAAAGAACCAAACTTTGTCTCTGGACACTCTTTCATTAAGTAGGATTCCAGACTTCTTATTCACACTTGACCATATTTGATTAATCATAATCAAATTTTCAGTTGGAACATTCAACTTTCTATATTTTCTTACAAGAACAACTAATTTATTTTTAATCAATTTATATTGATATTATATATTTCAATATAATTATCAGATAGAGTCAAGTAGTGTTCTCTATTATTTACGTTATTTACATAAAATGCAAGTAAACCACTTATGGTACCTGAACATGAAGAGCAAATCATTTGGACTAAAGATATTCATTATCATGGACTAGAAGACTGTTGTATTTATGAATACACTGGAAATAACTCCTGAAAAGATAACATATTCTACAATACAACTTATATATAGCAAGAGTAAAATGAAATATAATTGTAGACCAATGTCTTACACCACTTCTGTCTTAAATTTACAAGTTGCTAATTGCATTTAAATGTTATGTTGGCACTTTTCTTTCTCAGTTGCAGCACTAACATTCTCTCTGCATATCGAAATAGTCAAAAATATAATACTTCTTTGACAAATTTTATAGCATAATACTTTTGACAATACTCAAAAGAGTCTCTAATCAAAATAACCAGCTAAAGAAAAAAAAAATCTAAGGAAAGGGATGACAGCAAAATTTTTAGAAGTGTATTAATGTTCCATAAAAGCAAATCACGATGACCTTGTTAATAGGACACAGCATGCAGGGCACAATTTGGCCTGAGATTGAGAACAAAGAATCTGGGTGTAAATGCAAGTGAAAAAGTGGTTCCTGCTGGCCATAGATAAATCTGAAGATATATGGGTACATTTTAGCAACAAATTTCATTTAGGGTACTCACTCATAAGTGGGTACTAGTTGTATAGCAAAGGATAATAAGCCTGTAGTCCATAGCCCTAGAGAAGTTAAGATATATATATATATATATATATATATATATATATATATATATATATATATATATATAATCTGGGAAGGGGAAATAGACAAGATCACCTGACAAAATTAGGAGGATGGAGTTGAGGGGAGAAGGGAAGGTAGTGGGGAAAGAAGAAGGGGAGGGGAATGAGAACTTGAGGGAACTCCTTGTGGAGTTGGAGGAAGGACAGGGGTGGAAAGCAAGGAAAGATATTTTGATTAAGGGAGCTATTATGGGATGAGCAAAAAGCCTGGCACTAGAGAAATTCCCAGGAGTCCACAAGGATGACCCCAGCTAAAACCCTAAGCAATAGAGAAGAGGGTGCTTGAACTGGTCTTGTCCTGTAGCCAGATTGATGAATATCTTGAATGTCACCACAGAACCTTCATTCAGCAACTATTGGAAACAAAAGGAGTAAACCACAGCAGAGCACTGGCCTAAGCTCCCAAAGTCCAGTTGAAGAGCGGGAGGAGCAAGAATATGAGTAAGATGTCGAGACCATGATGGGTTCACCCACTGAAACAGTTTACCTGCATTAATGGGAGCTCACCAACTCCAGTTGGACAGGGAAGGAGCTATGGTATTATGAGTTTTCAGTAAAAGACAGAAAACTTTGTATAACTATCTTGGTGCTCAACATCTTTGCTACTGAAACAGGAGAAAAAGAGCAATAATATATAATTTCAGAGAAAATTCTGGGGCTTAACCTCAGGATATTAGTTAGATATCATCTTTGTAAATTATACTTTAGTATTTTCTCTTTTTCTTCCTAAAATCATATATTTTACGAGAAGTCACTATTAACTTATATTTTAACAAAACCACTTTGTTTAAAATAACAATGGCTAAAATTCTCAAAGAGGAATAACATTAAAAATTGATTTTTTTTTTACTATTTGAGCATGGATTCAGAGCATTGATTATTTATCATTTTAGCTACTTTTTTATGTGCTACAATTCATGAAATCTTGCACATTCCATAATTAAAAAAATAAAGAAAAAAGCTCCCCTCAATACCTTTTGAAAACAAATCCAATGGACTCATATAAGGGCTATTACTTTAACACTTATACCATATATCACCTCTATCCACTGTATCATATATAATGGATTGATAACATACTCTGCCACATAAGACATCATAGCAGAGCACATTGTTAAACAGAGAAATTATAAAATTAGCCAGACCTTTAGGAAACATAGTACTAAGTTTGAACTCTAATGTAAATAATGTACTCTGGGTAATGGTGCATAGATCTTAGTTTATGGATTATAATAAACGAGCCTTTGTAATGAGAGCTGTTGACAATGGAAGAAGGTATCCATGTATTCAAACAGGAACCAGAGAGAAAATTTGTATATATCTGTACAGTTTGAAACCATACTTGAACTACTTTAAAACAACTATTCAGAAAAAGAGAATGTGTGTGTATTATAGATATAAGGAATTCTTGATGTATTTTATTTCTATTCTATCAGAGAACAAACCTAATGCCTGAGCACAAACTATTAAGGAAATACTAATATAATTATATTAGATTTTCCTGCAAGATCAATTGGTTATATATCCAGGAGCAAAACTGTACATAAGAAGTAAAAATTTTTAACCTTCTATAGAAGTTTAAAATATCAGCAAAAGCCCTGGTGGCAGAGAGCCTCCCTGCTCTGCCTGCTTGGGCGCTGGGTCCTAACCCCAAGCATAGGGTAAAGGGGAGCTCGGGGGCTTCTTTGTCCCCATAGCCCGCCTGCAGCAAGCAGGGTGGGCCCTTTGTCTGCGAGCGAACCAAGCAGCACGGAGTTTCATCAGGGCACCTAGTGAGACATCATTGTGGTGAGCGAGTGCTGCGGCACCCAGGAACAGCCCGCCTACACTTCCTGATCAACCTACAGGGCTACACTGCCCGGTACCTCCTCTCTCTTCCTATCCCATCCAGCTTACATCCAGATCCCCCCACCCTCTGTTTCTCTCCCCCCTCCCTTCCCTGGTGGCAGAGAGCCTCCCTGCTCTGCCTGCTTGGGCGCTGGGTCCTAACCCCAAGCATAGGGTAAAGCGGAGCTCGGGGGCTTCTTTGTCCCCATAGCCCGCCTGCAGCAAGCAGGGTGGGCCCTTTGTCTGCGAGCGAACCAAGCAGCACGGAGTTTCATCAGGGCACCTAGTGAGACATCATTGTGGTGAGTGAGTGCTGCGGCACCCGGGAACAGCCCGCCTACACTTCCTGACCAACCTACAGGGCTACACTGCCCGGTACCTCCTCTCTCTTCCTATCCCATCCAGCTTACATCCAGATCCCCCTACCCCCTGTCTCCCTCCATCCCTCCCTTCTTGGAGCAGAGTGCCTCCCTGTTCAGCCTGCCTGGGCGCTGGGACTGAACCGGAAGGTGAGTGCAAAGGGGAAGGTGTAGCTCCTTTGTCTCCATAACCTGCCTGCAGCAAGCAGGGTGGGCCTTTGTTTGCAAGCTAACCAAGCAGCAAGGAGATCAGAACTGGACTCCAGGAGAAACATCACGGGGGAGTGACATCACTTGGAAGGTACATCAGTTGGCAAGAAGACCTGATCCTGTAAAAGAAGATCCATAGGAGAATATTGGAAGGAAGAGATGGGGAGACGCCAATGCAAGAATTCACCCAACAATCTGAAGAACAACACGAAACCACCAGAAGCCAGCGACCTCACAACAGGAGGACATGAACACCTTAATCATGAAGAAGGAGAAAAAACTGACTTCATGACAGTGATTGACACCCTTAAACAGCATATAAAAAACGCCCTTATAGAAATGGATGAGAAGTATAACAGAAAGTTCGAGGAATTGAGTAAATCAGTGAATGATACCCTAGGAAAGCAAGGAAAAACAATCAAGCAGATAATGGAAACAGTTCATGATTTGAAAAATGAAATGGAGGCAAAGAAGAAAACACAAACAGAGGGCCGGCTGGACATGGAAAATCTAGGTAAACGAATAGAGACTACAGAAACAAGCATAACCAGCAGAATACAAGAGATAGAAGAAAGAATCTCAGAGTCTGAGGATAACATAGAGAAAATAAACGCACTGATCAAAGAAAACAGCAAGTCCAACAAACTCTCATCACAAAACATTCAGGAAATATGGGACACAATAAAAAGACCAAACCTAAGAATAATTGGAGTAGAAGAAGGAGAAGAAGTGCAGCTCAACGGTCCAGAAAATATACTTAACAAAATTATAGAAGAAAACTTTCCCAACCTGAAGAAGGATGTACCTATGAAGGTTCAAGAGGCATACAGAACCCCAAATAGGCTGGATCAAAAAAAAAAACATCCCCTCGCCATATAATAATCAAAACACAAAATATACAGAATAAAGAAAGAATATTAAGAGCCGCAAAGGAAAAAGGCCAACTTACTTATAAAGGTAAACCTATCAGACTTACACCTGACTTCTCTATGGAAACCATGAAAGCCAGAAGGTCCTGGATAGATGTACTGCAAAAACTAAGAGACCATGGATGCAAGCCCAGACTACTATATCCAGCCAAGCTTTCGTTCACCATAAATGGAGAAAACAAAATTTTCCAGGATAAAAACAAATTTAAGCAATACGTAGCCACAAATCCAGCCTTACAGAAAATAATAGAAGGAAAATCACTAACCAAGGAGTCCAACAAAGACCTCAATAACTCAGACATCTAGAGACCCTTCACCAGCGCAACTCAAAGAAGGGAAACACACAAACCCTACTACTTAAAAAGTGACCGGAGTTAACAACCACTGGTCATTAATATCACTTAATGTCAATGGACTCAACTCACCTATAAAAAGGCACAGGCTAAGAGACTGGATACGAAAACAGGATCCAACATTCTGCTGTCTACAAGAAACACACCTCAACCACAAAGACAGGCACCTACTCAGAGTAAAGGGCTGGGAAAAGGCTTATCAAGCAAATGGACCTAAGAAACAAGCAGGTGTGGCCATACTAATTTCTAACAAAGTTGACTTCAAACTTAAATCAATCAAAAGAGATGGAGAGGGACATTTTATACTCATAACAGGAAAAATTCATCAGGAAGAAATCTCAATCCTGAATATCTATGCCCCTAATATAAAAGCACCCACGTATGTAAAAGAAACATTGCTAAAATTCAAGGCAGCCATCAAACCGCACACACTAATAGTAGGAGACTTTAACACTCCTCTTTCACCAATGGACAGGTCAATCAGACAGAAACCTAACAGAGAAATTAGAGAATTAATGGAGGTAATGAAGCAAATGGACTTAACAGACATCTATAGAATATTCCACCCAAAGAGGAAAGAATATACCTTTTTCTCTGCAGCTCATGGAACCTTCTCGAAAATTGACCACATACTTGGTAACAAAGCTAACTTACACAGCTACAAAAAAATATTACTAACCACCTGTGTCTTATCAGACCACCATGGATTAAAGTTAGAATTCAACAACAATGCTACCCCCAGAAAGCCTACAAACTCATGGAAACTGAACAGTCAACTACTGAACCATACCTGGATTAAGGAGGAAATAAAGAAAGAAATTAAAGTCTTCCTTGAATTCAATGAAAATAAAGAAACAACATACTCGAACTTATGGGACACTATGAAAGCAGTCCTGAGAGGAAAGTTCATAGCACTAAGTGCCCACTTAAAGAAAACAGAGAAAGCACATATTGGAGACTTAACAGCCCACCTGAAAGCTCTAGAAAAAAAAAAGAAGCAGACTCACCTAGGAGGAGTAGAAGACTGGAAATAATCAAACTGAGGGCTGAAATAAACAAAATAGAAACACAAAAAACAATCCAAAGAATCAATGAATCAAGAAGCTGGTTCCTGGAAAAAATCAACAAGATTGACAAACCCCTATCCAAACTAATCAAACGGCAGAGAGAAAATTTGCAAATTAATAAGATCAGAAATGAAAAGGGGGACATAACCACAAACACAGAGGAATTTCAGAGAGTCATTAGATCTTACTACAAAAGCTTGTATGCCACTAAACTGGAAAATGTAAAAGAAATGGACACTTTTTTAGATAAATACGATTTACCAAAATTAAATCAGGACCAAGTGAACAATCTAAATAGACCTGTTAGTCGCGAAGAACTAGAAGCTGTTATCAAAAACCTCCCTACCAAAAAAAGCCCAGGACCAGATGGTTTCAATGCGGAATTCTACCAGAACTTCCAAGAAGATCTAATACCTATACTCCTCAATGTATTCCACAATATAGAAACAGAAGGGTCATTACCAAATTCCTTTTATGAAGCTACAGTTACTCTGATACCAAAACCACACAAAGACTCAACCAAGAAAGAGAATTACAGGCCGATCTCACTCATGAATATCGACGCAAAAATCCTCAACAAAATACTGGCAAACCGAATCCAAGAACACATCCGAAAAATTATCCATTATGATCAAGTAGGCTTCATTCCTGAGATGCAGGGCTGGTTCAACATACGAAAATCTATCAATGTAATCCATCATATAAATAAACTGAAAGAAAAAAAACCATATGATCATTTCATTAGATGCTGAAAAAGCATTTGACAAAATTCAACATCCATTTATGTTAAAAGTCTTGGAGAGATTAGGGATACAAGGGTCATACCTAAATATAATAAAAGCTATATACAGCAAGCCGACAGCTAACATCAAATTAAATGGAGAGAAACTCAAAGCCATCCCGCTTAACTCAGGAACACGACAAGGCTGTCCACTTTCGCCATACCTCTTCAATATAGTGCTGGAAGTTCTAGCAATAGCAATAAGACAACATAATGGGATCAAGGGGATTCAAATTGGAAAGGAAGAAGTTAAACTTTCGTTATTCGCAGATGATATGATAGTGTACATAAGCGACCCCCAAAACTCCACCAAAGAACTTTTACAGCTGATAAACAGCTTTAGTAATGTGGCAGGATACAAGATCAACTCCAAAAAATCAGTCGCCCTCTTATACACAAAGGATATGGAAGCAGAGAGGGAAATCAGAGAAGCTTCTCCATTCACGATAGCCACAAACAGCATAAAATATCTTGGGGTAAACCTAACCAAGGAAGTGAAAGATCTATCTGACAAGAACTTTAAGGCATTGAAGAAAGAAATTGATGAGGATACCAAAAAATGGATGGACATCCCTTGCTCTTGGATTGGGAGGATCAACATAGTAAAAATGGCAATTCTACCTAAGGCAATTTATAGATTCAATGCAATCCCCATCAAGATCCCATCAAAATTCTTTACAGATCTGGAGAGGACAATAATCAACTTTATATGGAAAAACAAAAAACCCAGGATAGCCAAAACAATCCTATACAATAAAGGATCTTCTGGAGGCATTACCATCCCTGACTTCAAACTCTATTACAGAGCTACAGTAATGAAAACAGGGTGGTACTGGCATAAAAACAGAGAAGTCGACCAATGGAATCGTATAGAAGACCCGGATTTTACCCCACAAACCTATGAACACGTCATTTTCGATAAAGGAGCTAAAAGTATACAATGGAAGAAAGAAAGCATCTTCAACAAATGGTGCTGGCACAACTGGATGTCAACCTGTAGAAGAATGAAAATAGACCCATATCTATCACCGTGCACAAAACTCAAGTCCAAATGGATTAAAGACCTCATTATCAGCCCGAAAACACTGAACCTGATAGAAGAGAAAGTGGGAAATACCCTACAACAGATGGGCACAGGTGATCGCTTCTTAGGTATAACCCCAGAAGCACAGGCATTAAGGGCAACATTGAATAAATGGGACCTACTAAAACTGAGAAGCTTCTGTAAAGCAAAGGACACTGTCACTAAGACACAAAGGGAACTTACTGACTGGGAGAAGATCTTCACCAACCCCGCAACTGACAAAGGTCTGATCTCCAAAATATATAGAGAACTCAAGAAACTAGACTTTAAAATGCTAATTAACCCAATTAAAAAATGGGGCACTGAACTGAACAGAGAATTCTCAACAGAAGAACTTCAAATGGCCAAAAGATACTTAAGGTCGTGCTCAATTTCCTTAGCAATCAGGGAAATGCAAATCAAAACAACTTTGAGATACCATCTTACACCTGTCAGAATGGCTAAAGTAAAAAACAACAAGGATAGCCTTTGCTGGAGAGGCTGTGGAGGAAGGGGTACCCTCATCCATTGCTGGTGGGAATGCAATCTTGTGCAACCACTGTGGAAGTCAGTGTTTCGGTTTCTCAGGAAATTCGGGATCAACCTACCCCGGGACCCAGAAATACCACTCTTGGGAATTTACCCAAGAGATGCTCTATCACATGTCAAAAGCATATGTTCAACTATGTTCATAGCAGTATTATTTGTAATAGCCAGAACCTGGAAACAACCTAGATGCCCTTCAATGGAAGAATGGATGAAGAAAGTATGGAATATATACACACTAGAGTACTACGCTGCGGTAAAAAACAATGACTTCTCGAATTTTGCATGCAAATGGATGGAAATAGAAAACACTATCCTGAGTGAGGTATCCCAGACCCAAAAAGAAGAACATGGGATGTACTCACTCATAATTGGTTTCTAGCCATAAATAGGGGTCACAGAATCTACAATTGGCGAACCTAAAGAAGCTAAGTAAGAAGGTGAACACAAGGAAAAACATATCGTTATCCTCTTGGATAAGGGAAGTAGACAAAATTGCCGGGGAGAAAAGTGGGATCTTGGGGGTGGGGTGGGGAGGGGGTAAGGGGAGATGGGGAGAGAAAAGGTAGAAGGGAAGGAGGGGGGACTTGGGGAAATAGGAGGATCGGGATAAAGGAAGGTTGGATAGGGGAGCACGGAACCACAATCCTTAGTTAAGGGACCCACTTTAGGGTGGGCAGGAGAATTGACCCTAGAGGGGCTCCCAGGTGCCCAAGCTGAGGTCCCCAGTTAGTTCCTTGGGCAGCTGAGGATAGGGAACCTGAAATGACCCCATCCTAGCGCAATACTGACGAATATCTTGCATATCGTCTTAGAACTTTCATCTGGCGAGGGATGGAGATAGAGACAGAGACCCACACTGGAGCACTGGACTGAGCTCCCAAGGTCCCAATGAGGAGCAGAAGGAGGGAGAACATGAGCAAAGAAGTCGGGACCACGAGGGGTGCACCCACCCACTGAGACAGTGGAGCTGATCTACTGGGAGCTCACCAAGGCCAGCTGGACTATTACCAAAAAAAGCATGGGATAAAACTGAACTCTCTGATCATGACGAACAATGAGGGCTGATGAGATGCCAAGGACAATGGCACGCAGTTTTGATCCTATGCAATCTGCTGGCTTGGTGGGAGCCTAGCCAATTTGGATGTTCACCTTCCTAGATATGGACGGAGGGGGGGAGGACCTAGGACTTACCACAGGGCAGGGAACCCTGACTGCTCTTTGGACTGGAGAGAGAGGGGGAGAGGAGTGGGGGGAAGGGGAGAGGGGTGGGAGGAGGGGGAGAAGATTGGGAGGAGAGGGAGAAGAGTGGGAGGAGGGGAAGGGAAAGGGGAGGCTGGGAGGAGGTGGAAATTTGTTTTTCTTTCTTTATTCTTCTTTTATCAATAAAAAAATGTTAAAAAAAATATCAGCAAAAATGTCCTGCCCATGAGATATCCAGCAAGTACGTACTGTGAAGTTGTTATATATTTAGTGCTTATATGAACAATTGAAAAAGCATATACTAATACCCATCTGTTTATATATAAAAAGGAAGTTGAAAGAAGTCAAATACATCCTGAATAAGTGGAAATGTAAGGTTTTTACACAACACCTAGTCTATGTTTGCAATTATAATACTAGACCGTTATATTGAACCAGAAATTATTTCTATCCATAATGCTGCTTTCTACTCTTCGGTTTTATTTGTTGGTTCTGTAATAAATTAAAATGAAACTAAATCTCAAAGAGTTCTGAAAACAGCCAAGGGATTTCAAAGCAAGCTAATATATTGTGTACCTTCTAATCAGTGATATTTATGATATTTAATAAATGAAACAGCTACATTTAGAGATATCATACATTTTCACTGACCTCCACTAATGCGGAAGTGTATACCTCTGGCTAATAACAATCAGAAGCTGTATTCACATGCTGTCAGGAAGTGTTAGAGACTAAATTATTGCCACCCTTAACTCCTAGCCTCTAAAATAGGTTTAGTATGGATTTTGATGTAAGAACTGGTAATATATCATCCCTACTTATGTCTTTTTAAGATGGCATGTCTTCATCTTACAGGGCACACCCACTCACATACATGTGAAAAGACACATTCTGACACATTCGGTCATTTAAAAATGTTGTTATTTTGAAGATAAGCAAGGATTTCTCTAAATATATCAGGTTCAAAACTATAGACACACAGCACTAAGTACAAGGACAGTTGCTAATATCACAGCGTGACAAAGCTTCAGTTTGTTTCACAACCTGACAATTTCAAGAGCAAAGCATTTTCCATTTTAATATGTAACTGTTTTATGTTTAAAACACTATTATTTTAGTTTAAACAGAGATTAGACTAATCTGGGATTCAAATGAAGCATATAACCCAGAGAGAGTTAATGAGCTGTGTTTTCTCTTTATGAATATGCATAAACGGTGTTATCATTAAGCATCAGACAGGGACATGACTTGACATCTTGCTCCTCTCAGGAAAAAAAAAAACCACCGTTACATTGTTATTTAAATAAAAAACCTAAGCTTTGAAGATGAGACTAGATGAGACTAGGTACAAAAATCCATATTGTACCTTTACTTTATGAGTCAAGAAGCAAAGTCTTAATCAGTTTTTAAAATTTTCAATCAGCTCTTCCTATAACAGAATAAAGCAATGTTACTGTTAATTTATCTTTGGGGGAAAAAAAACATACTAAATTCTATTAAAGAAAATTTAGGGATTATGGGGTTGTATCAATTTATTAAGTGCCTTCTGTGAAAGCATGATAAACTGAGTTTAGGACCCCAAAATGCATTTGAGAAGCTACCTGTATCTGCAGACATCTGTAAATTCATAATCAAGGAGTCAGGATAGACAGATCCCTCAAGTTTCTTGGCCATCCTTAGTCATCATGTATTTATACATGATCTTCAGGATGAAAGAAATACATTGTTCCGATAAATAAATCAGAGAAAAATTGCAGACAAATTGCAGACACGTGATATCTAACTCTGGTCTCTACATTCTCTCTCTCTCTCTCTCTCTCTCTCTCTCTCTCTCTCTCTCTCTCTCTCTTTCTCTCTCTCTCTCTCTTTTGCACAAATGGTCCTATGTATATACCTGAAAATACACGAATCTAATTCACAAAAAATTCAGTTGGCTAAAGATGAAAGATATTTTTAATATGTTTATATTTACAAAATGATAACTTTCCCTCTCAGAAAGCAAAAATTCCTCCAAAACCAGGAGCACTGACTGTCAAGGAGATTATGAATCAAGGATAATTACAGGAAATTCATTTTATGGACTACCAGAAGAGTAGGGACACTGTGTTTCTCAAGCACTCTAATATTGGAACTTGGTCCTAAAAACAAAACAAAACAAAATATGAAAGAGAGACAGAGGGAGAGAGAAGGAAGGAGGGAAGGTACGATAAAGGCAGGAAAAGAAAATCAAAATGACTAATCACAATGACAATAAAAAAATTCAAACTGTTAATGAACTTTTGTTTACGTTCTTTGGTTGAATTCTTTTAAACACTATGTTTTTATTTATCAATTTGTATAACATGAGGAATTGACATTTCACCTTTTTACCTAAGAAATAAATACTTTAGTTTTAAATTCCAAACTATTTTGGAATATTTATCTCAATTTATCTTTTGCTTTCAAAAGTTTATGCTCTTTTATTTTTCTTTCAAAATGCTGGGTGACCATTGGTGATAAACTTATACTGACAACTATTATACATTAACCAGCACTTGACATTACAGTTCAGCATAACTACATTAACCAAATTTAGAATTTTCCTAATCCCTGTAGGACCTTTGTTCCTAAGATTGATGGGGTGTGACACCCTATGTGAGTTACCCTCCCAATTTCACCAAAAGCAGGAATGCTCTTTGTATTGAGTGGAGGAGGGGATGCCCAGAGAGAGAATCACACTGCTTTCTGGAATTGCAGCCACTTTAGGCGCTTGCCTTCCAAGCCAATTAAAACACTGTTTAACAGATTTTACACTTCAGTCAGAAACGTAACTTTTTCTTCAATTAAAGTGTCCCAAAGCTGCATTAGTACATATTGCAAATGTAACAATTAGAAAGGGATTAAGCTTCTGTCCCCCAGATATGTTACAGAAGCTTCTTTCTAAGATAAAAGTTGCTGCTCTTCCAAGTTTAAATACACCAACACTCTAATCACTTCTAATTCCCAAAATGGTGCTATCACTTTCTTTTTAACTATTGAATTCTCTCTGGCAGAGCTAGGGCAATAAAACCTATCATATTCTAATTTCCAGACAGCTTGATAGAACCAATGTTCTCACTACAGATAAAATGTAATGAAGCACTTGCTTTCCCATAGGAAAGTCTTTGACTCATATGCTTTGATGCCAAGTAGCCTTCACATCTGCCGCTTCTCCATTGATGGCTTTAACTTGGCATGCTAAACTGGTGTCTGATGAAGCTGCTTTACTCAAAGGCACCATTTTATTTCTTGCAATGGGAACATAGTAAATCCCTGTAATAAACATAGGATCAGGCTCACATACAATAAGTTGTGTGTTAGAGGAGAAAAGAGTGAGGGAGACAATCTCCCTGAATAAATAAACTCATTTTAATGCAAATGCAAAAATGCATAGTAAAGAATTAGTCTTAATGTTATTTCAAGAAGAATTAATTTAAATCAAATCTATATTAGACATTGCTAAATAAGACTGCCACATTATTTAAAGATTTCAACCTTTTTTAAAGACATTACCTCTTAACTTAATGTTACTTTTAATGTATTGCCTATAAGTAATACTTCTGTACAATTAACAAAGTGAAAATTACTTGAAAGTATTAAAGAAATCTTCAATTAGGTATTTCTTATTGAAAATGAAAAACACAGACTGAAGAACTGGCTCTGGTGGTGTGAGTGCAGGGAAAGCAGGATCAGAGGTCCTGAGAGCAGGAGAGAGGGCTTCACACCTTGTAGGTGGGATTGGGTGAGATAGCTGAGGCAGAGCTGGGTAGTGAGGATGAAGGGAAGCTTGTGAGCTGACCAATCAGCTAGCATCAAATCTGGGCTATAAGTGAACCCACCCCAACATCCACTTTATCTATAAACTGTTGGAGCATGTGAACGGGCTTATCCTACAAACCCAAACTGCAGGATCTGCATAACACAAAAAGACAATATTTTATCTAAGAGAAGTCCCAGTAAGACACCATTATTGATAAACCAGAGGTCTCAGACCACATTATGACTCATATCAATGGATATTTTCAAGTAAAGACGAAGGGACTAAATAGTAAAAACACTACAGCTTCCATAACCAACTTATTTTCTTTCTTTCTCTCTTGCTCTCCCTTTCACCCTCCCTCTCTCTATCCCTCCCTCCCTTCCTCCCTCCCTCCTCACCTTCTCCCTTCTCTTTTTGTTTTCTGTTTGGCTTTATTTTTTTTTAATTTTGTTTTGTTTTGTGGGGAGGTTGCGAGGGCACAGAGTGGATGTGAGGGGACAGGAAGGTAAGTGGGATTAGGACGCATGATGTGAAATCTATAAAGAATCAATAAAACTTAAAAGAATTTTTAAAAAGAAAGAAGAAAACACAGAGATGTCAATATTTTGATATTTCATTTTTTGTACTGATAAGTAAGCTAACATGACTGCTCAGACAAATTAGTGTTTAAATACATAAAGCATTTAAATTGCTCTAATTAAGTATTCAAAAATAAAAATAACAATTATATAAATTATAAATATTTAGTTATTTATGAACTTTTCACTTTCAAGAAATTGTCAAGAGTAAGTTGGGGTTTGGAAAACTAAGTACATTAGGTTTTCCATTGTCTAAGTAGAAAGAGAATTTGATTGACATATAATTTGCTTATCATAGCTAGAGCTTCTATTCCTGTGAATAGACACCATAACCACTGCGATTTCTTTGGAAAAAAAAAAAAAACATTTAACTGGGATGGCATATGGTTTCAAAGGTTTGGATCACTACCACCATGGCAGGAAACATGGTGGCACTCAGGCAAATATGGTGTTGGAGAGGTAGCTGAGAGTTCTCTATCTTGATCTGAAATTAGGGGGAAGAGAGTTGAGCCGCTAGGTTTAACTTGAGCTTAAAGATCTCAAAGCCTGCTTCGATAGCACACTTCCTCCACCAATACCACTCCAACAATGCCACATCCCCTAGTAGACCCACTTCATATGAGCCTATGTGGACATTTTTATTCAAACTACCACATTGCTAAAAATCTTAAAAATTGATTTTCTCCACTAAGGAAAAAGAAACATGAGTTAGGACTGTGTGATAATTAGCCCTCATCAGTAAAATCAGTCTTATTCTTCTATAGCAGAGGAGGGAGTCAAAGTATTTCCTTGAATAACTGGAGTGTAATAAGCACAAAGAGAAACTTGTACAAATCTGTATCTGAAATCTCTCAATCAAGATCTATCTTTCTCTATATCCACGTGTGATAATTTTATAACTTTAAGTTTAATAAATTTAAACTTCTTAAGTTTAATAACTATCTTTTTTTGCATTTTCCTGCAAATGACATGATCTTTTTTTTTCAAAAGCATATTTTTTGATAGGTCCATATAGTGTGTACACAGTATCTAGCTCATTATCATCATCCAATCCCTCCCTCCAACTCCCTCCAAAACTCATTGCCCCTAATGCATCTCCAATTTTATTTAGGTTTCTAGGCAAGCATGCAGTATTGACCCTGTGATAAATTTCTTTTCCTTGGGTACTGATAAGAAAAGGGGATTTAATTAATCGGCTTAAACTGGCTCTTAATGAATGACAATGAAATGAACAGAGAATGCCTCAGGATAACGCACCTAAGACAGTAAGGCTGCTGTCATACAAATCAGCATCATTTGTCAAGAGAAATCATCTGAAGTGCCATAAAGAATTTCTAATAATGCACAGTGGCAAATAATGAGTAGAATCTGAATATTAATTGAAAATATGTGCATACCAGAAGCCATAACCCAAATTTCATTCAAGTGCTGGCACAAAATTGTTGAGCCTGTTTTAGTAAATATGCTTCTTTTGTACTACCTTCACAGGTCTTGCAATAAAATAAACAAAGGAAGTATTATTTGAGAATTCTAAAATGCTATGACTAGAGATATACTGTTTGTTTTTTATAAATCTAACATTAATTAAAATATTCTGTCAGCTAAAATCACTTTATGTTCTATCTCTCAATAGAACCACTCCAACAATGCCATATCCCCTAGTAGAGCCACTTCGTATGAGCCTATGGGGACATTTCTATTCAAACTACCACATTGCTAAAAATCTAAAAAATCGATTTTCCCCACTAAGGAAAAAGAAACATGAGTTAGGACTATAGACTTTAGGAAAGAATATCACTCAAGCACTCAAATAACCACTGCAAAAATATGACAGAACACCTTTGCTACTACTGTTACTGTGATTCTGTAAGCCTTTGATTGCTGTTTCAAAATAAATGAAACATTTTTTATTGTCCAGTTTCTTTCCCTTTTTAAATAACTCTGATGATAAGTTCTACTTATCTGTGATGATTTATAAACAGGAACTAAAGATGTAAATTTGAGTTCCCCTAAAGAGGAAGAGAAAGGTGAAGGCAGAGAAGGAGAGAGACTAGGAACGAGATAGGGAAGAAAAGAGGGAGAAAGAGAGGGAGGGAGAGAAGAGGGAGGGAAAGAGAGAGGGAGGGAAAAAAGGAGAAAGAGAATGGAGGAGGAGAAGCACTACTGGGGGTGGTACCAAACTTTACGGTATTTTGCTCCAGAAAAACTGAAATCAGCTTGAACTCTTAAGTGCACTATGCACACTTTCAAATATATTGACTTTCAAAATAGAAATGGTATAGAATACTAGATTTGGGGGAAAATTTTATTCATGTATATACAGAATAGCAAAAAATAAAATATATGACAAATGTAATTTTTATTTTTTTAGACAAAAATAATTTTAAAAATGCTTAACTATTTGTTACAGGTATTCCATTAGTGGTTACATTTATTTTATTTCTCACGTGGATAACTGCACACAATTACTAAATTAGTTACAGATAACAGAAAAGAAGGAAATCATTAGAGGAGGCTGGAGAGTATGGAAGTCTACGCAAACAAGGGAAATATTTCATGGTGTGTATTTGGGGAGTTGTATACCCATAAGAGGTAGGATCTCTCAACAAACTGAAGCACACCATTTTCTCTATGTGGACTGGGAAACTAGCTCTTGGAATCTGCCTGTTTCAGCCCACTGTGTCGGGATTAAAAGCACTGAATAGGTACTTTGCAATTTATGATACTGTCAGGGGTTACAACTCATATTCTACTGCTTGTAGAGTAAGTACTGTTGTCCAATTAATTGTTTCCTTCCCACAGATAAAATTTTAAATGAATGACCCAAAGTAAACTGGCAGATAGAAAATATCCAGAAGGTCTTTTGAATCTAGTTATTGACAAAATATCAAAATGTTCAAAGTATCAAGAGTTAACTAGAACTACATATGATATGACCTAAAAATATAAGTATTAACTAGAACTACATATGATATGACCTAAAAATATAAGGATATGTTATAAAATAGTATCTACAGCATGGAAGTAGAAGAAAGGTGAGGATAAAAAGTAAATGACTAAATTTGTAAGCATAATTTGCAGATGATACAAGGGGAATAAACATGGATATTGGTTAGTAAAAGAATTTCTAATTTTTGGTATATTTTATTTTAATTATTTTATTAAAAATTAATATAAACAATTTTTATATTAAGCAATTTTTAGTTTTTCTTCAAATTTAGAAAATAAGCTTTCCAAAGAATTCCTAGGTATAACTTGAGGAAGCATGATTTCAAAGCGTAATATCCTACACCTATAGAAAATTCTAAGGAGATTATCTACAGATTATTTTATTTCACTCATATGACTGTCCTTCATATACATTAGAAATCAGAAGAATAGAAGACTATATAGCAGGCAAATATGATAAAATCCTTTTGATGACACTTAAATAATTCATAATTGTTGGTCATAAAACAGTTTATATGACATATTCTTTTAGAAAATGTGGCAAAATCAGAAATTGCGGAAAGAACAAACTTAAAAAATATGTGGATTCGAATCCCAAGACATATATAGGATCATTTTAAGTCCTGAACTTTAAAGCTTGCCTTATAACCTAGTAATGTTTAGATATAGTATCTCTGTGACTACCATGAAGTGTTTACTATGACGTGCAAAGATTTTATTCAATCATTAAAATTTACATAATGAGAAATGACCAACCAGGGCATGGGAAAGTCAGATAGTAAAAGCAAAGTGAGGAGGTGCTAGAATCAGGAACTGAACTCAGGTTCTCACTTCTATATTTGTATATTTTTATCTTTTCTCACTTCTGTGAATAGCAACTATTAAAATGTAATTGCTATCACTTACACTACTTAAAAAAAAAACTACATGACAGAATTTTTATTTTTGAATCCACAGAGTGAACAACTTTCTTTTTACATCATTATTTTCAGGTGCACATACTAGAGTAGTAAATACTGCTGCTTCAGAAATTAAGAAAGGTGGATCTTCATCCATCTGGAAAGATTGGAACCTGAGTCATTGGTTACACAGAGACAAGGACATTCTAAGAGCTTTGTGAAAACCAGAAAATCTTTTTTTAAAAAAGAAACAAAATAAAAGAGAGCTCTAAGAGGCTAGAAAGCCTCCAAACTGTAGTTAAGGTTCTCTAACATATATTCATTCTCTTAATCCTTTCACTTTAAAGAGAAAAGAGTGCACTGTCCCTTGGTTACATTTTGTACAATATTTAGCTTGGGGGTGACATTTTAGTTCTAATATACAAATCATCATCTCTTGAGAAAGACTTGGACTTCATTTTTGTTCCTTTCTTATAATATCTTGAAATTTCATCCACTTTATTGTCTTAGTAATACTAAGGTAATACTCTGTGATAATTGATCTTGCTCATAGATTTGCTGTTGTTGCTATAATTTAGTTTTACTCCAGTTCTCTCTCTAAAAAAAAGTGTGTGTTGTTCAATGGATGTGGAAAAGAAAACGGAATGGTTTGTCAGTCAATGTGCACAGGAGCTCAATGAATAAAAGCATCATTGTCTTTGGAAATGGAATTAGGAAATGAGTCCCCTCATTGCCTGTGTCTTTACAGCATCAAGAATTTATCCTAAAAGCTAGAGATCTTGGTATCTCTTACTGGTTGAACTAAAAAAAACTACAATAATTTACAAGAGCATTTCAGCACAATCAGACAACAGCAAGAACTTGTTAAATTAGGAAAAATATGATTGCCATTCCTTCAGAAATCAATGCTTCTAAATAAGATAGAAAAAGATGTGACTCTGTATGTGAACAATTTATAATTATTTAAAGAGTAAAATAATACTAGATATAAACAGCCCACACTTTAACAATTTTTGTTGGATTGTAGAGGTCCAAAGACAGATGGACTTCTCTGATTTCTCTGCTGACCTGTATTTTTAAGGTAGTGTACCCAGTCTAGTTAGTATATTGGTAGAGTTTAAGGAGCCAAAATATGAAGTTGAAATTAAAATATTTTTAAAAATTTAAAAATATATCTAAAGAAAAACTACAGTTCCTGTCTCCTGTAAGTTTTTATTTTTTTTCTGATTTCAACATTAAAAATTCAGCATGTGATACAATCAGCAACATAAGGTAGTTATTAGCTCAGTAATTATCTCTGTACGTTTGTTATTGTAACCAGTGGACTTTCCAGAAGTTTTAAGGTCTAAAGGAAGTCTGTATTGTTTGAAATAGAATTGGCTCTATGTTGATTTCTTCATGTGCTAGAGGCACCCTTGTGTGAGTGTCACAAATATAAAAATTGGAAAAGTAGGAGCAAAGTCGGTGGCAAGGAAGAGTGAAGGTGTATGTGGCTAACACAGTGATTTTTATTTTCTAGAACACTCATATATCTTGTTACAAACTGTATTCAGATAATGGCTTACAGTTTGTAACAAGATATATGAGTGTTCTAGAAGATAAAAATAAAATTCAAATTCTGAAATCCACAGGGTGCAGAAATAAGTCATTTGTAATTGCCAAATCACATTGTTAGATACAGGCTCAGCTATAGAAGGTCCTTCTGTATAGGAATAATTTAGATGTATTAACCATTAAGTACTTCATATTGACAACATACATCTAGCCACTTCTACAAGTGATGTTTGTAAGAAAATATATAAAATTAAAGAATAATTTTATAATAAAACACTCTTAATAATCCCACATAATAAGGAAAAATTGATAATTCTACTTGTTGTAGGCACAGTGCATATTAAATTATATGTTTAAGAGATATATAATTAATAAATCTCACTAAATTGTAATGATTTTAATTAAATATAAAATATCTAATATCTACATTGACGATAAGATAAATAAGTTCAGTACAAAAATAATTAAAAATCTTAAATAAAATGTAGTTAAGTAAATGAAATCTAATTATTATTTGGAAATTTTATTTTCTTTTAAAATTCTATTGTTCAAACCTTGTAAAGTTTTATAAGAATTTTCACAAAAATTGCATACTTTGTGTGCTTGTGGTTTAAATAATAATGATGTCACTTTGAATTTATTCTTCTCTGTATACAAACTTCTACATTCTTGAATGTAGTTTGTTTACAGCTAGAAGAATAAATTTTTAGATTGTAGTTACTTCAGTAGTACAGACTAGCTGGGCTGTTAAATCATATTTTATGAAATAGTTTAATAACATGAGACAACTTTTAAATAAAATTTTTTTATGTTAATGATCAGTTGTACTTGAGTGACCAATGAAGGCATTTGCCTGTACTTTAAAAAGGATACTTATCTATAAAGCAAGTTCTTGATGACTACATAAGCAAGCACAGATCACTAGATACTACTTGAAAATTCTCTATTTGCTATATTATTTTCCAATAAAAGGAGCAGGAATAATGATGAGAGAAGAAAGAGGACTCCATTATACATTAGGAAGACCACACAGTTATACCATTCACAGAAATATTGCACAGGTTGGTCCTCTAGAGGCCATTATGAATTGAATGATGCAGCCTAATTTTAGACTGGATAAATACACAGACCATAAAAACTGATTCTTCCTTCAGTTGCTGCATCTGTTTTATTGTAGCTGAAACACATGCATGCATTCAAAACATTCTTTTTTTTAATCTTTTTTTTAATTGAGAAAATGAGAAAAAAGAAAACAAGTTTCCACCTCCTCCCAGCCTCCCATTTCCCTCCCCCTCCTCCCACCCTCCTCCCCCTCCCCCCACTCCTTTCCCCCTCCCTCTCCAGTCCAAAGAGCAGTCAGGGTTCCCTGCCCTGTGGTAAGTCCTAGGTCCTCCCCCCTCCGTCTATATCTAGGAAGGTGAACATCCAAACTTGCTAGGCTCCCACAAAGCCAGCACATTACGTAGGATCAAAACCTCTTGCAATTGTCCTTGGCGTCTCATCAGCTCTCATTGTTCAGTTTCTCAGGAAATTTGGGATCAACCTACCCCTGGACCCAGCAATACCACTCCTGGGAATATACCCAAGAGATGCCCTATCATATGACAAGAGCATTTGTTCAACTATGTTCATAGCAGTATTATTTGTAATAGCCAGAACCTGGAAACAACCTAGATGCCCTTCAATGGAAGAATGGATGAAGAAAGTGTGGAATATCTACACATTAGAGTACTATGCTGCGGTAAAAAACAATGACTTCTCGAATTTTGCATGCAAATGGATGGAAATAGAAAACACTATTCTGAGTGAGGTAACCCAGACCCAAAAAGATGAATATGGGATGTACTCATTCATAATTGGTTTCTAGCCATAAATAAGAGACACAGAGCCTACAATTGGTGATCAAAACATTCTTAAAGGCAAGTATTTAATACTACAATATGTATATGATTGGAATCTACTACTATTAAGTTTTTAGTAAAGATATCACCCAAAGATAAAATCTCATTAAAAAACATTATGATTAGTAAGAATTTATATTTACTACCAATTAGAAAATGCACTATTTTGATGCGGTAAACCTGTCTATATTCTGTAAATCATGTTTTAAATAAACGCTGATTGGCCAGGCCGGTCAACTATACAGGAAGTAGAGGAGGGGCAAGAAGAACAGGAGTATTCTCAGAAGAAGGAAGCTCTTTCCACAGTTTAGCACAGACCACTGAAGAAGCAGGAAGTGACCTACCCCGCTGAGAAAGGTACCGAGCCATGTGGTTAACATAGATAAGAATAATGGGTTAATATAACTTATAAAAACTAGCAAGAAGCCTGAGCTAATGGGCCAATCAGTTTATAACTTATGGAGACCTCTGTGTGATTTTCTTTAGGACCTAATGACTGTGAAAATCGGGCAAGACAGAAACTCCAAAAATCAGCCCCCCGTGTTACAGTATTTTTTAAAATTTTTCATTTCAATATTTCTAAATACACAATAAACAACTTGTATTATTATTATTCAGGGCATTTGTACTTCTCATTGTCTCAAGTATTAATAAGATTAGACATGATGGGAATAATTTTAGTTGTACAACTATCTCCTTTTAAGTTAATGTTATAATTTATATGGCATACATAATTGTATAACTTCACCATTACCTTTTTGAATAGAAGGGATCATTTGTGATTCTGTGATTATATTTCAGTAGCAAGTAAGACTTACCTTAAAAAACGTCATGGTTGCACCATCCTCTACTGCTCCGTACTCTATCTTGGTTTGCTTAGCTAAATCGTCAGCGGAGTCAATAGGAGATTCCATGCGTTCCACAGTCAGAAAGGCGGCTAGGTTAGCAGTGTACGAAGAAATGATGATAAGAGTGAAAAACCACCAAATGCCTCCCACTATCCTGGTGGAGAGCGCTTTGGGCATGAGCTCAGAACCTAACAGAGAATGGGGGAAAGGTGAAACGAATACAGACAATTGGATCAGCTGTCAGACATGTTTGGTCACAGTGGAAGAACGGGATCACTGTGTAATAAAAGTTTAAGCCAAAGACGGACACACTGCTTCAGTATACAAGCAACAACGTTTAGGAGAGCAGAGGCCAATTTTAGTCCTGTGCCACTTCTGGAAACACCGTATCAAGTATTGTTACAGGAGACTGGCCTTACCTGAGATGGTTCCACTGGACAATTAAAACTTTAACATGTAAAATGTCTTAGAAAAGTAACATTAGAAGGGAGGAGTATAATCTGCCCCGATTTATAAACTACATGCAAATTTGTTACTGTTTTTACTATTTAAGCGTTTCCCAGAACTAATCACTGAATGCAAATTCAGATCCATTTTCTTAATACATTTGTGAAAGTTTCTTTTCAATGACAGATAGCTCAAATATGTCTGCTTCATTATTTATGTGAGATCTTAGACAAAGGGCAAAGAATCCATATTTCACATTTAAAATAGCAATGTTGTATGGTAATAAAATATTTAATTTACTCACATGCCTTATGAAGGTGTAAGGTATTAGGCCTGTGTTCATTTTAAAATAAAATAATACATTATTTACTTGTAATTAAGCAAATATCTCCCATTATGAAACTGAGCCTCCACTAAGGTAAATAAGTGAGTAAGCAAACACAAATTTATCTCTACACATATGTAATATTATATAAAAATATCACATTTCAATGGCTGGAGTTGCCTGCCCGTGATATTACTGAGAATGGGATCAAAGAAAAATATTTTAGTTTTCATTATTATTAATTTTAGATTATCTAGTTTATAAAGGAAATTGTTAAAATGTAAAATTTTTTCTCTTATTTAAATTTTAATTAATTGCATCTTTATATCAGAATGTGGTATTCTTGTTTAGAGTATATATACTACAGTCATCAATATATAAAATATAGACAATCCACTTTTATTCGTTTTGAATCTAAAATAAAATGGCAAGACTATGAAGTAGCTAATATTTTAGAGAGTTTGAGTAAAATGCAACGAAGTAAAGATGGACTCATTTTGCTGATGTGTTTTATAGTCTTATCTTCAATGTAATTACCTGTGCAGCGAGGAAGCACTATTTTTATAGGTAATGAAAACAAATTATTCATGCTAACATCGAACACATGTGATAGCATGAGCGTCCTATATGAAGTGGCCCATCTCACATTTATGTCCATCTTACCCTAGCAACTTCGAATATACAAAATCCTAAAAGCAGACAGACTTGGACATGACAGCCAACTCCAGCTCCAGACTCTTGTCTACCACTCTGTAAGGGAAGAAAAGCAAAGCCAAACAAAGCAAACAGAACGAAACAGAATGGTACCTTTCTGGTGTAGTTGCTCCTATGCCCTGCCAGACACACACCTGGACACTGAAACACTAGCACACCTAAGACACCAGCAGCTTTGACTGCATGTTTTACTGCTTGTTTATTAAAAAAACAAAAACAAAACCCAATAAAGTCAAAAGAGACTGGGAAGTAAAAGCATAGTGGATGGAGACATTTGACAAAACTGTCCCAATTACCACAAGTTTGTATCTTACCCACAGACTGAAATTCGCCAGACACCTTCTAGGCTTGTGAATCAGAGCCTGGTTAGGGGCTGACTGTCATGTACTCAAGGCAACGTCATGTCCAACACTATATCCCACTAATTCCTGGGGATCAGGGCATCAGCCAGATAGGATGGGTTCCTCTTTCATGTATCCACCAGCCGAGAGGTGAGGACATGGCCAAGCAAAGGCATTTCTGAATTTCCTA